>NC_090265.1:143299643-145699643 GCF_040414725.1 Anabrus simplex | reverse complement strand
GGTGGAACATACGGGCGGGGAGACCCTAGGCCCTCCCCCTATTCAACCAAAAAATGCCATAGAGGATCTTCCCACGCCTTCTTTACATTCTACACTGAAGGCAGCTCTCCTCACCCTCAGTGAAGACCAGCATTACGACGTAGAAATGGAGCCTCGAAGCAATTCAGTCCAGAAGCGTCAGATGGATCACCAGCCACACAACAAGGAAAAAAAGTTAGCGACATCCACTTCTGAATTACAAGGTAAACATATATCTTTGCTATCTTCAGATAAACTTCCGAGTACAGTAAACACGCGCCCCTCCCCCTATGCGAACAACAAAAACAGTAGATACAAGGACGATTCTCCTGGACAATTCTATATTTACGTAGATGGTACGGCAGGCAATATTGGAAAATTTCATCCAATGGGATTAGGGAAATTGCTTTACAGTAGTCTACCAACACTTAGGCCTAGTATTTTGAACATTAGCCCCATTGGACGGAACAGAATTAAGATTGACCTAAAAACAGCTCGCGCTGCTAACTTACTTGTAGAGTCCCCCCTGTTTGCTGAGAAACAATTGCAAGCTTATGTTCCAGCTCATATAATTACTCGCCAAGAAGTTATCCGTAATGTTGATGTCAGTCTAGGTGACGAAGAGCTCCTACAAAACATTTGTTCGCCGATTAGCATTCTCAGGGTACGCCGTACGGTGAAGAAAATCCATCACAATGGCACACAAGAGAGTATCCCACTTCAGAGATGTGTAGTACAATTCGATTCCCAGATTTTGCCGGACAGTGTGTCTATTTACGGTATGCTGTGTGAGGTCACTTCATACGTTGCTCCTGTACGCCAATGTTTTAAGTGTTTACGGTTTGGCCACACTCAGCTATATTGCCGTTCAACAGGAATATGCGCTAAATGTGGTAATCAGCACCCTGTAGAACAGTGCTCATCCTTGCAGTTAGTGTGTGTACATTGTAATGGTGCACATATTGCCACAAGTAAAGATTGTCCAGAATACTCTAAACAGCAGAAGGTGAACGAACTATCAGCAACTAGGAATATTCCTTTCAAGGACGCACTCAACGTTGTGGAACACCGACCCTACGCAGAGGTAGTGGGATCAACCCTTCCCATCGAAGATGAACGGACCTTTCCCTCGCTCCCAACGCAGCGCTCTAATAGATTCACTGCCTTCAAGAAACCTCGCCTAGCCCCACCACCTGACTCCCGTGCTTACGAGCAACCACCTCTGTTTTATTCCCCTCATGAACTTCCACAAGGCCCCATCAGACAAAACCCCTACCACCTCAACCTCATCGTATTCCCTCCCAAATGACCGTGGATAACTCTGTTTCAAAGACTAATTCTCCTTTTGTGGTGGATGTCTTAATACCCAATGTTCACAATCTTATTTGACATATTCTACAAGGAATAACCTCATCTTCGACAGGCCCTCCAACGTCTGAAGAATTACGTGAAATGATTTCTCGGTGCATTAACAGTGGCAATTAATCTAAAAATATTACAGTGGAACGCTCATTCTTTGACAGCTCACAAAGACAGTTTATTAAAGGAGATTCATGACAGGCAGATTTCTGTCGTTCCCATATCTGAAAGTTGGACATCTCCAGATCTGGAGGTGCGGTTTAGAGGCTTCAGAGCGTACAGAGATGATCGTGTGGATGGTTACGGTGGAGCAGCTCTCCTTGTTTCCTCTTAAGTTAGACATAAGATGATCCATCTGAATTTTAGACAAGTGCCGTCTTTCCAGGCCGTAGCGATACGGATCGACTTGCCTCCCAAGCCTTTTACCCTGTTATCAATGTATTGCCCTCCTCGATGTGTGATTGAGCTTAACGAATGGTACACTCTGATATCACAACTCGACCCGCCATACTTAATATGTGGAGATGTGAATGCACATTGTGAAGCCTGGGGTTGTGCGTTCACAGATGCTGCGGGTACTGCCCTATTGAACACCCTCGACGAATTTAATTTTGTTATTTTAAATGATGGATCTCCAACTCTCGTCCCTCGACTTGGACAGCGTCCTTCTGCTGTTGATGTTACATTATGTTCTTCTACACTCTTGAATACAGTGTCTTGGAAAACTTTGCCATATGTCATCGGTTCGGAACATTATACGATTGAAATTTTGTTGCATACTCTTTATATCTCACCATGCACTACTTACCCATCCGCCAAATGGAATACAAAACTTGCAGACTGGTGCGCCTACATTTCTAAAATCGACAACGATCTCCAGTTATTGTGGACTCCGTTAACTCCGTTAGGAGACTATACTGTTTTCCTGAAAATAATAAATTCTGCCGCCCACGTTTCAATACCTGAAAAGCACCCATACACTCTTAAAAGAGGTCCTCCAACCCCTTGGTGGGACCGAGGATGTTCATTGATGATTGCAAAGCGTAAGCAAGCTTTTGCCCAGTACCGACGCCAACCTACTTGGAATAATTATGTGTTGTACCAACAGACGAATGCCAAAGTGAAACGTTACTTAAAAGAACGAAAACGTCAAAGCTGGAGGAGTTTTTGTGAACGTATTAATAAAGATACACATCTAACTACAATATGGTCGCAAATCAGAGGCCTCCGGAAAGATAGCCAAACTACATCCTTTCCGTCCAACATTGCAGAGCTGTGAGAACAGTTTGTTGACATTATTGCACCTCCGTTCGTGCCTCCACCCATAGATACAATGGATGACGTCTGCGATGGTCCCAATCATTTCCTCACACGACCCTTTACATTGCATGAGTTTCAGCGGGCTCTTAAAGACTGTAACAATACTGCACCGGGAAAGGACAACATACAATACTCCATGCTTAGTAAATTGCCTCTCTCGGCTCAAATTCTCCTAGTCCAGATTTTTAATTCCATATGGACACATGGCCCACTACCTGCAGATTGGACTACTCAAATAGTGGTACCGATCTTAAAGCCCGGTAAGGATCCTCAAGATGCAGCATCTTACAGACCAATACTTTTATCCTTTTGCGTGGTTAAAACACTAGAACGGATGGTTAAAAACAGATTAGAGTGGTTTCTGGAACACTACAGGTTACTGCCTGTATCTCAACACGGATTTCGAAGAGGACGCGGAACCATGGATCATCTCAGCATACTGACCACTGTCATCGAGCGTACTTTTCAAACTCTGGGTTATCTGGCCGCACTTTGCTTGGACATTGGTTCTGCTTACGACAGTGTGGACGTATATCTGCTGCTGCGTAAGTTAGCAGCCTTGAAACTACCAAGAACTCTTATCTTCGGCATTGCAACTTTGATTAAAGAACGCACCATATACGTTCGGGACGGTCCTACTTTTATTGGACCGCGTACAGTCTCTAAAGGCCTTCCACAGGGCAGTGTACTAAGTCCCTTACTCTATGCTATCTACACCTCTGACTTGGACGCAATATTTAGTCCCGCCTTCCGTGTTTTGCAATATGCTGATGACGTCTGCATTTATACATCTTCAATCAATTTGACAATTACTCTTCAGCGTCTGCACACAGCATCACAATGTCTTCAAGAATGGACTACACAGAGTGGACTTGCACTTTCTCCTACAAAATCATCCGTCATTATATTCACCAAACAGAAACTGGTTCTTCCGTCTCCTACAATTCAACTTGGACCATATTATATTCCTGTGAAGTGTACTGTTCGCCTCCTGGGGATGCATTTGGATAGCAAACTCACTTGGAGTGGACATATTGCTTACATCCAGACACGGGCACTGCGTGCACTGAATGTCCTTCGTATCTTAACCCGCACTTGGTTCTTTACCGTTCCTTGATACGGACAGTTATTGACTATGGCGGTATGTTGTACAGCAACGCTCTGAAGTATGTTCTGGATAAATTAAATGCCCTACAATTTCGTGCTCTCAGAGTATGTCTTGGTGCTATGTCGTCAACGCCTACAAATGGTCTACAGGTCGAAGCTCATGAACAACCTCTGAACTTGAGAAAGAAACTACTGGCAACAAAATTTCTCCTTCAACGTTCTACTCTGGAGGATCACCCGTTATTCAAGAGCCTACAACTTCTGCATAACCAGTATCGCGAACGTCATGGAAAACATCCACCTCTTCTTCTAGAATGTTTAAGGAAACTGAAGTTCTGTCTACCCTTGACTTTGAAGTCCCACACAATTCCGGCATTCCATTTTAACTACGCCTGTTCGATATCTCCAGCTTCCACATATTATGTCCCCAGGTACCTACTAGAAAAACCTGCTCCAAATAAACACGTAATTGATTTTATTGAATCTACTTGGTCCGACTACAACCACATTTATACCGACGGTGCAAAGTTTACAGATTCAGTTGGTTTTGCATATTTTTGCGTGCAAACACAGGAATATGGCCATTTTTCCCTTCCCGTTGAAGCATCCATCTACACTGCTGAACTTGTCGTCATTCGGGAGGCACTGTATTACTCACAATCCAGAAATTTTCATAAGATACTTATCATTTCAGATTCTCAAAGTGCTATCAGGAAATTGGGACATCCTGGACGAAACATACGAACACACTCCTACAGCTATGAAATATTAGAATTATCATCACTGTCATGAAATCGCGCGTAAAATGTGTATCATTTTTATGGGTGAAAGGCCACTCAGGACTTCCATACAATGATCTGGTTGACAGTCTGGCCAAACAAGATGCACGTACTGGCTTATTCCTTTCATTACGCCTACCCTGTACTGATTTTTATGTTACTAGCAGAAGGAAAACGTATGTTGAATGGACAGCTCTGTGGAACACATGACGTCAGATGGGCCCGAGGCCAAGTAACTACCATCATTCGGATGAGGTTCACCCATGCTTCATTCCCCGCTCACCTCAACAGGATTGGAGTTCTCCAATCGGTACAATGTCCGTGGAGCGCAAGAAACGCGGGAGATGTGAACCACATTATCTTCGAGTGCAGTAGAACTGTATCCTTTCGCAGAGAATTTTTCGCTACCCTTGTGCATCTCCGGGTTCCCTTACCCACACATATTCAGCTATTACTGGCAACTGGAGACTTACGTGTGTACAGTGCAATTGCAACATACTTCACAAAAACTGGTGTTAATATCGAAAGAGTAAGTGTCTTTATTTCAAGTGTGTTTTGCTTTCTTTTTTGCTCTGTTCTAGGTCATTTCTGTTATTTTGTATGTCTTTTAACTTGTTGTCCCTTTTTATTTCTCTTTTCTGTAACAATTTTTATCATTGTACATTATTGATGGCCAAATGTCCTATGGACGAAGGTCAAAATTAAAGAAAGAAAAATTCGCCAAATCAGTCTCCTCTCAGCATTTCGGTTCAGTATCTCTTCATTTGTGATTCGATCTACCTGTCTCGCCTCCAGCATTCTTCTGTAACACCACATTTCAAAACATTCTAGTCTCTTTCTTTCTGAGTTTGTTATCGTCCATGTTTCACGTCCAAACAATGCCATGCTCCAGACGAAAGTCTTCAAAGACGTGTTTCTAATTCCTAATTCTAATTCGAAGTGAGCAAGTTTCTTTCCTTAAGAAAGGCCTTCCTTGTTTGGCCTAGTCCTTACTTCTGCCATAATTAATGATTCTACTACCCAAGTAATAATATTCATCTACTTCTTTTAAGACTTCATTTCCTGATCTAATATTTCCGGATCACCAGACTTCATTCGACTGCACTCCATTGCCTTTGTTTTGGATTTACCTATTTTCATCTTGTACTCCACCAAGACTGTGTCCATACTGCACTAAATAAGAGGCAAATGATTCCAACTGTTCCGAGCTCTTGAATGATTTGGCCGGCTGGTAGAAAACACGGCCAGGAAGTACAGGTATTCAAAAAAATTATCGGTCAAAGTTATTTAACTGAAACTAAAACTTATTTTTCTGAAAATAACATTATACATTAAAGCAACAATAAGTATTATCCGCACACTTTATCTCGGTGCATTTACACCCTAGTGCTGAATCGGTCGACCTCGGCGATCTTCGAGATTC
Organism: Anabrus simplex; assembly: GCF_040414725.1. Lineage (NCBI taxonomy): Eukaryota > Metazoa > Arthropoda > Insecta > Orthoptera > Tettigoniidae > Anabrus > Anabrus simplex. The sequence goes on along the minus strand of NC_090265.1, from coordinate 145,693,637 downwards.
GTACTGGCAACCTTTGAAACACAAACTATGAATCGCGTAAGCATCGTTGTGTGACATCTTGCGTACACTTTATGTACTAGTACTGTTGTTGTTTACACAACAAAGCCAAAGTATAGAATTCATGCTAGGAACAAGATTCGCATCGAGAAATGTTTTGTAATGTTATATAATGTGTATGTGACATAGTTGTTGGCTTAAGATGATAATGGTTTAGAAATTTCATATCGATCGATCATATTCTCGATTCAATTCAGATTTCATTTTCATTCAGTTGGCAGCACCAGGCAGCACTATCGATACCGGGACAGCTTCCTCCTTACTCCTCACCCCCGTACACAAATGCACCAAGATAAAGTGTGCGGATAATACAAATAATTACAAGTATTTGGCATCAATAACAAACAGTATCATTCTTCTAAACTGTAACAGCTGTCGTTAAAAAAATCATGAAGTGTGCATTTTGCCATTTCGAAGTCACTTAAATATTCGGTCAACAAACAAGCGTATTCCCCTCGCACTGGTTGAATTTAATACCTCGTAGGGTATCCTTTACGTCTGAATACTTCTAATAGGCATGATTTCATATTGGAAATTACTTTCCTCTTATAGGCTGGCTCAATCTTAAACCATTCTTGCAGCAGTCTTCTCTTCTAGCCTTTTCTCAATTATCTAGCGCAGGATTTTGTATGGACTTCCGACCGGATGTCTAGAAAGAAGAGCAGAGAATAGTTGTTAAATATTTCCCCCAGAGGCTGTGTGGATCCTCAAACAAATTCTGCTTTATAATTTTTAAGACTTAACGAAAGGCACGGCTAACATAATGCTCGTTTGGAGGTTTATACAGGAGGCATTTCATATTTTAAAATTTCATTCTTAATTATTATGATTATTCAATTATTTTAACAAAAATATTTCCAATTAGTGAAGAGCATTCCTTTCAACTGTAGCATATACAAGTGTGCAGTTCACACCAACACGCTAGATGCCACGACCGTCGCTGCTCGCACTCATACTCATTGCTGTTAAGACAGAGCTGTCCGGTATTGGTGTATTCAAGTATTTGGTTATACTCGGTACGTAACAGTAATCCCATCTATCGGAGTTGCGTGACAGCATAAGAAATAAAGAAAATCACAGCAAACAATGATAAATGTAATGTTATTGCTTCTCCTACAGTAAAACGGAACGTCGAAATTGACGAGCAGACAGCAGATGGCGTCAAATTGAAATGTCTGCATACGGTAGGTGATGCCATACGATTATTATTATTATTATTATTATTATTATTATTATTATTATTATTATTATTATTATTATTATTATTATTATTATTATTATTATTATTATTATTATTATTATTATTATTATTATATTTTCTTACCAAAAGATCGTCGTGCTTGCCCACTTCGTCATGTAGGAACCCGTTCGAAACTCAATACGACATTGCTGTCTGTTAATTGTTTACTCTATTTGATAAACATTTATGAAACCTAAAATAGGGACTTTCGACGTCCCGGAGAGAGATTAACCAGGACATGGGACTTACCGCTGAAACCCAGCGTTCAGTCTTGTACTGTATCGGCTATATTCATCTTGACTGTAAAGACATTCGTCTGCCCAAATACCTAGTCGTTGACATAGCAGTTTGCTCGTCGGCGGACGGAACAAAGAAGTTAAGTCATTCTCAGAAACCATACTCCTAGGAATTAGTGGATGTATAAATAATTACAGTATGTAATGCTTGCTTAACGTCATCATACTGCAGTAATTCAAGCCGTCTTTAAACATTCGCATCCGCTGGCTTGTTCTATTTATTTCAAAGGTCGGATATTTTCTCATACTGACTGAACAGTAAGGGCTGCCTGGTCGAAGCGGTAAAGGCATGTTCGGTTCACGCGGAAGGACGTAGGTTCGATTTCCCGGCAGGAAGACGAAAAATTAAGAAACGATATTTCCACTTCCGAAGGTGCACATGGCCCTGCGGTTTATTCAGCCTACACCAAAAATGAGTACCAGGTTAATTCCTGGGGGCAAAGGCGGCCGGGCGTAGAGCTAATCACTCTACCCCACCAAGTGCCGTGATCACGGGTAGTGGAAGCCTTTGTATTCCACACTTCCCGGCGCCTTCATGGCTTGTACTGAGATTATTTTGCTTTTATGACTGAACAGTAGCAACAATATACTGACATTAGTTTTGTTTTCACTCTCTCCAAATTCTCGTAGCATTATTTATTTATTTATTTATTTATTTATTTATTTATTTATTTATTTATTTATTTATTTATTTATTTATTTATTTTATTTATTTATTTATTTATTTCCAACTTACATTTGTGGCTAAGTTAGGGCTCACGGCCCTCTCTTACACTTAACCATTTTAAACAATAAGATTTTAAAAATGTAAACATAAAAGTAAGACATAGTAATTCTACAAAGAAATAATACTACGGACAGATATACTAAGTTACAAATCAGTACGACAATTAGTATGACAATACTAATAATAATACTACAGCCTAAAGAGGAAATATAGCAGTAATAAGAATAATGACTGAAGCGCATAATATAGATGAAGAAAACCCATTCACGCAACATACACACAATGACTCTCACAATTCAGTTATATGTTCCCAGGAAAAACTTTCGGCAGGCGGATTTGAATTTATGAGAGGAAGTAACGTGCCGAATGTCCATTGGGAGTGTGTTCCAGAGTCTCAATGCAATAACTAAAAAGGAATGACTGTAGGAATTCGTTCGATTTAGTGAAATTTCAAGTAGGGAACCAGAACGGGTACTAATTTCATGGAATGAGGAAAGGAAAGGAAAGGAAAGGAAAAGAAAATTAGAGGATACAGTAGGTAAGTAGGAGTGTTCATCGAGAGCACTTGGTAAACAAGTGCCATTAGGTGAAAATTCCTTCGTTCATTTATTTTATTTTATTTTTAGGAAGTTTCATAGAACTAACGCAGTAACTTACGCGGTTGTTTTCAAGAAGGAAATGGGTTCGCAGAACAAATGATCCTTACATCGCATAAGCTGTCCGGGAGCAATTAGTTGAGTGGACTCGTGAGTATGCTAGGCCGAGCGCCCGTGTGGGTATGACGCCAGACTATAAGATCACGAGCGCTTCTTTCCCAGTTCTAGCACTTTCCTGTTCCATCGTCGCCAAAAACTAACCAGAGTTTGTGCGACGTTAAAACACTAACAAAGAAGAATTGTATTATATTGTGATCTTTTAAAGCGGTTAATCGCGTCACTAGCCGCAAACTTACTGAGTTTGAAAGAGAATGTTTTGATGGCCTAGAGGAATATAATGTGTCGTTCCGGGAAATTGCACGGTTGATGGGTGGCAGTGTGTTTGTTGTACAAAAGATGCGATGAAGGAATGGTTTGTAAAAGGATCTGCCCCGTGGGTAGGACGTTCTACGTGTTCGCCACTGACAGGAGCTAGAGATGATCAAGATATCTTAGGGCGCCGGTTGTGCTGCATTTGTTGATTAATGCAGTACTAGTGAACATCTAAGGTATTCAGCTATAGTTCGTTGCCGTTGTGGCAGTGTACCATGTTAGCTTGTTGCCTTATTCAAAGGCTACCGTTGACGATCACCAGATTGCCAAGCTGCTGCGGTCCATCGAACGGTGTGACTAGATACAGGTAAGGCAGAAATTCCTTTCCGATGAATCACTCCTTTAGGCGAGCATGAGACCAAAGCTTCAAGAAGATCGAAGCGTTTGATACGTCGCCCAGAGTTTGGACAAATGTTGGGATAGTGTCTTCTCGAGGCCAAAGCTGCTTCTCTCCCATTCCTAACCCCGATTGATTAGTTTACGCCGTACTAACACACAAAGGTTTTCGGCGACGGCAGAGGAGAGGGCGAGGATTGAAGGTAGCATCCATGGCCTTATTAAGATACAGCTTCAAGTGAAAATGGAAACCACGGAAAACCATTTTCAGGGCTGCCGGCTTTGGTATTCGAGCCCCCCATCTCCCAAGTGCAATATTACAGTGACATAGCTCAGAACACGTGGCCACTTGTTCGGTCCCCAGTTATTTACAGTCAGCGCAATAACAGATTATGAGGCAGGATATGCATATCCTCCCCTGACTCGTAAAATGGCACATGTTAAAATCTTGTTTCGCACATGGCCGTGTTCTCCTCCATATAGAACTATTGGCTGCCGCCCACGTGGGGCCGGGTTCGATACCCGGTACTGTCAGCAGTATAAGAATGGCAGGACTGGTATGTGGTTAAAACGGTACATCGGGGTCAGCTGCATTACCTCAGGACGAAGACACGAGTTTACTTTATATCATACCGAGCTCGATAGCTGCAGTCGCTTAAGTGCGGTCAGTATCCAGTGTTCGGCAGATAGTGGGTTCGAACCCCACTGTCGGCAGCCCTGAAGATGGTTTTCCGTGGTTTCCCATTTTCACACCAGGCAAATGCTGGGGCTGTACCTTAGTTAAGGCCACCGCCGCTTCCTTCCCACTCCTAGCCCTTTCCTGTCCCATCGTTGCCGTAAGACCCATCTGTGTCGGTGCTACGTAAAGCAACTTGCAAAAACTTTATATCATGGATGTGGATATCGTCATAACTTGAATTCTCTAGATTATCAGTTAATGTAATATAGTACCATATCACAGCGAATTATCAGTATACAAGAAAGCTATTGTTAAAGGAAATGAAATTATTACGTGAACGTGACACAACGTACTACTTGCTTATTGTACTCAACAGCTGAAGTACCCGCGGGAACTCCCCGAGCTATCTATTTTCATAGGAGATCGCCGTCGTTGTCATTCTGTAGATTTATTGACGATCGTCTCCATAATTGCGTTCAACACCATGTCCCTTTCGTAATCTTTCTGTTAAACCTTTTCAACATGTAAACACAAATCATCGACTCCTCCATTGTCAATTTTATTCAGTACATCTTCCGGTGTCCGCCTCTGTGGTGTAGTGGTTAGCGTGATTAGCTGTCACCCCCGGAGGTCCGGGTTCGATTCCCGGCTCTACCACGAAATTTGAAAAGTGGTACGAGGGCTGGAACGGGGTCCACTCAGCCTCGGGAGGTCAACTGAGTAGAGGTGGGTTCGATTCCCACCTCAGCCATCCTCGAAGTGGTTTTCCGTGGTTTCCCACTTCTCCTCCAGGCAAATGCCGGGATGGTACCTAACTTAAGGCCACGGCCGCTTCCTTCCCTCTTCCTTGCCTGCCCCATCCAATCTTCCCATCCCTCCACAAGGCCCCTGTTCAGCATAGCAGGTGAGGCCGCCTGGGCGAGGTACTGGTCATTCTCCCCAGTTGTATCCCCGACCCAAAGTCTGAATCTCCAGGACACTGCCCTTGAGGCGGTAGAGGTGGGATCCCTCGCTGAGTCCGAGGGAAAAACCGACCCTGGAGGGTAAACAGATTACGAACGAACGAACGAACGAACGAACATCTTCCGGTAAAGTTAACGTCACTCAGTTTGAGTGTTTTATTTCTCTTTTCCTAACATTCCCCCACATCAGCTCCATGGGGTTTACTGGCAATGATAGAATAGTAGGTTGAACTTTCGTAAGACTGAAAACATAAGCAATATGTCTAGCCGATAACAACAATTTTACATCACCTCCCACCTTTGGTTTTTCGTTGTAGGAATTCTTTCTAGTTGTAGGGAGTAATAGCTGACATTGTCCATGTCAAACACTACACCTTCGATATCCCTTTCCTCAAGTAGGCTATGTCTAGAAACTTCAAAAGCTCTCCTTAAAAAAGCATAGCATTCATATCTGTGTAACAATCGTCGCTAGTTGATTTTGTCTTTGGCTTGAAAACTAATTTACATTCGTGGAGACAAGAGTAACTGGAACCTTCGTGGCAAACAATAGTACGACCGCTTATCCCTCCTAGGAATTTTAAAACTCCTATATACCCCGCATTTTACCAAATTTTCTGAATCTGTTTGGTGCAGGTTTCAACTAAATGAAATACGTATGGTAAAATTTCATTATATCTTAAGGAGACGCATTTTTCTTTTAAAAACTCCTGTCACCTCATTCCATCAGAAATCTTCTTCCATCGTTGCTCTGTTCATACTTTAAACTCATAGATTTGAGTTTTATTCAGAATGAAGCTACTTCCTATTTAAAGTTAATACACACAAACAAACAAAAGTTTACTTTACTTCGGACCAATGAGTTCCTGACTTTTAAAGCAAACTGAAAGAAAGACACACACAGGGGTACCATATCAGACTTATTTACTGCCCAACAAAACGACAATACAGATTTGATTTCTTAATTCGAGTTACTGAATCGTTACCAATGTTACTAAACAAGGTTGAACATAATAGAAGTTCCACGCTATAATAATAATAATAATAATAATAATAATAATAATAATAATAATAATAATAATAATAATAATAATAATAATAATAATAATAATAATCGTATGGCCTCAGCTACCGTGTGCAGACATTTTAATTTGACGCCATGTGGCTGTCTGCTCGTCAATTTCGACGTTCCGTTTTACTATAGGCCCACTAGATGGTAGATAGAGTAAACCGAATCTCTCTTGGGCGTCTGTGGCTGAGATTTAATGAATTTTGTCCGTTAAATACCAAATATGTCCGCCTCTGTGGTGTAGTGGTTAGTGTGAATAGCTGCCACCCCTGGAGGCCCGAGTTCGATTCCCGGCTCTGCCACGAAATTTGAAAAGTGGTACGAGGGCTGGAACGGGGTCCGCTCAGCCTCGGGAGGTCAACTGAGTAGAGGTGGGTTCGATTCCCACTTCAGCCATCCTGGAAGTAGATTTCCGTGGTTTCCACTTCTCTTCCTAACTTAAGGCCACGGCCGCTTCCTTCCCTCTTCCTTGTCTATCCCTTCCAATCATCCCATCCCCTACCAAGGCCCCTGTTCAGCATAGCAGGTAAGGCCGCTTGGGCGAGGTACTGGTCATCCTCCCCAGTTGTATCCCCGACCCAATCTCTCACGCTCCAGGACACTGCCCTTGAGGTGGTAGAGGTGGGATCTCTCGCTGAGTCCGAGGGAAAAGCCAACCCTGGAGGGTAAGCAGATTAAGCAAGAAAGAAACACCAAATGTGTCACCAGAGATCTTTTACATGCTGACATCGTACGACATGCTCCATGAAGTTCCACCAGTCACCGCTAGGATTGCATTGTACCACCCTAGCTTCAGCATTCGCGCCTATTTATCTCATTTTTGACTCTACAAATAATGGCATTGGTTGTTTTAATTAATATTTTCTTAAAAATGGTATACTGCTATGTTCTGTTTTGTACATCTCCTGAGGGAAAGTGTAAATCAATTTCGTTTCATACGTTTAATAAGTGGATTTCAGTTGTTTCTGGACAAGGTGATAAACCAGGTAAAATCAAATCAATCAATCAATCAATACTGATCTGCATTTAGGGCAGTCGCCCAGGTGGCAGATTCCCTATCTGTTGCTTTCCTGGCCTTTTTCGAAATGATTTCAAAGAAATTGGAAATTTATTGAACATCTCCCTTGGTAAGTTGTTTCAATCCCTAACTCCCCTTCCTATAAATGAATATTTGCCCCAGTTTGTCCTCTGAATTCCAACTTTATCTTCATATTGTGATCTTTCCTACTTTTATAAACGCCATTCAAACCTATTCGTCTACTAATGTCATTCCACGCCATCTCTCCGCTGACGGCTCGGAACATACCACTTAGTCGAGCAACTCTTCTTCTTTCTCTCAATTCTTCCCAACCCAAACATTGCAACATTTTTGTAACGCTACTCTTTTGTCGGAAATCACCCAGAACAAATCGAGCTGCTTTTCTTTGGATTTTTTCCAGTTCTTGAATCAGGTAATCCTGGTGAGGGTCCCATACACTGGAACCATACTCTAGTTGGGGTCTTACCAGAGACTTATATGCACTCTCCTTTACATCCTTACTACAACCCCTAAACACCCTCATAACCATGTGCAGAGATCGGTACCCTTTATTTACAATCCCATTTATGTGATTACCCCAGTGAAGATCTTTCCTTATATTAACACCTAGATACTTACAATGATCCCCAAAAGGAACTTTCACCCCATCAACGCAGTAATTAAAACTGAGAGGACTTTTCCTATTTGTGAAACTCACAACCTGACTTTTAGCCCCGTTTATCAACATACCATTGCCTGCTGTCCATCTCACAACATTTTCGAGGTCACGTTGCAGTTGCTCACATTCTTGTAACTTATTTATCACTCTATAGAGAATAACATCATCCGCAAAAAGCCTTACCTCCGATTCCACTCCTTTACTCATATCATTTATATATATAAGAAAACATAAAGGTCCGATAACACTGCCCTGAGGAACTCCCCTCTCAACTATTACAGGGTCAGACAAAGCTTCACCTACTCTAACTCTCTGGGATCTATTTTCCAGAAATATAGCAACCCATTCAGTCACTCTTTCGTCTAGTCCAATTGCACTCATTTTTGCCAGTAGTCTCCCATGATCCACCCTATCAAATGCTTTAGACAGGTCAATCGCGATACAGTCCATTTGACCTTCAGAATCCAAGATATCTGCTATATCTTGCTGGAATCCTACAAGTTGAGCTTCAGTGGAATAACCTTTCCTAAAACCGAATTGGCTTCTATCACAAACATGTCTAATATAATCAGAAAGAATGCCTTCCCAAAGCTTACATACAATGCATGTCAAACTTACTGGCCTGTAATTTTCAGCTTTATGTCTATCACCCTTTCCTTTATACACAGGGCTACTATAGCAACTCTCCATTCATCTGGTATAGCTCCTTCGACCAAACAATAATCAAATAAGTACTTCAGATATGGTACTATATTCCAACCCATTGTCTTTAGTATATCCCCAGAAATCTGATCAATTCCAGCCACTTTTCTAGTTTTCAACTTTTGTATCTTATTGTAAATGTCATTGTTATCATATGTACATTTTATTACTTCTTTGGCCTTAGTCTCTTCCTCTATCTTGACATTATCCTTGTAACCAACAATCTTTACATACTGCTGACTGAATACTTCTGCCTTTTGAAGATCCTCACATACACACTCCCCTTGTTCATTAATTATTCCTGGAATATCCTTCTTGGAACCTGTTTCTGCCTTAAAATACCTATACATACCCTTCCATTTTTCACTAAAATTTGTATGACTGCCAATTATGCTTGCCATCATGTTATCCTTAGCTGCCTTCTTTGCTAGATTCAATTTTCTAGTAAGTTCCTTCAATTTCTCCTTACTTCCACAGCCATTTCTAACTCTATTTCTTTCCAGTCTGCACCTCCTTCTTAGTCTCTTTATTTCTCTATTATAATAAGGTGGGTCTTTACCATTCCTTACCACCCTTAAAGGTACAAACCTATTTTCGCATTCCTCAACAATTTCTTTAAACCCATCCCAGAGTCTGTTTACATTTTTATTTACCGTTTTCCACCGATCATAGTTACTTTTTAGAAACTGCCTCATACCTGCCTTATCAGCCATATGGTACTGCCTAACAGTCCTACTTTTAAGACCTTCCTTTCTATCGCACTTATTTTTAACTACCACAAAAACAGCTTCATGATCACTAATACCATCTATTACTTCAGTTTCCCTATAGAGCTCATCTGGTTTTATCAGCACGACATCCAGGATATTTTTCCCTCTGGTTGGTTCCATCACTTTCTGAATCAGCTGTCCTTCCCATATTAACTTATTTGCCATTTGTTGGTCATGCTTCCTGTCGTTCGCATTTCCTTCCCAATTTACATCTGGCAAATTCAGATCTCCCGCTACAATCACATTTCTTTCCAAGTCGTTTCCCACATAGCTGACTATCCTATCAAATAATTCCGAATCCGCATCAGTGCTACCCTTTCCCGATCTGTACACTCCAAATAAATCAAGTTGCCTATTATCTTTAGAAATGAGCCTTACACCTAGAATTTCATGTGTCTCATCTCTAACTTTTTCCTAGCTTACAAATTCTTCTTTCACCAGAATGAAAATTCCCCCTCCCACCTTTCCTATCCTATCTCTACGATACACACTCCAGTGCCGTGAGAAAATTTCTGCATCCATTATATCATTTCTCAGCCATGATTCAACTCCTATTACAATATCTGGTAAATATATATCTATTAAATTACTTAATTCTATTCCTTTCTTTACAATACTTCTACAGTTCAACACTAACAATTTTATGTCATCCCTACTTGATTTCCAGTTCCCTGTTCCCTTATCACCGCTCCCTAGGCCATCCCGTTTCCCTGAATGTACCTCCCTATTACCCTTCCAAACAAATTTCCTAACTTATACGTACCACTGCGGTTTAAATGAAGGCCATCCGAGCGCAGATCCCTATCTCCTACCCTCCCATTAGGATCTAGAAATTTCACTCCCAGTTTCCCACATACCCACTCCATAGTCTCATTTAAATCCCTAATCACCCTCCAGTCAGTATCCCTCCTACACAGTATTCCACTAATAACAATCTCCGCTTTCTTAAACTTCACCCGTGCTGCATTTACCAGATCCCACACATCTCCAACTATGTTGGTACTTACATCGGCTTGCCTTACGTTGTTGGTACCAACGTGAAACACTACCACCTTCTCCTTTCCCTCCTCCCTCTCTTCTACTTTCCTCAACATCTGCCTCAACCTAATTCCTGGATAACATTCTACCCTGGTTCCCTTTCCTCCACACACTTTCCCCACGTGTCTAACGATGGAATCCCCCATGACCAGAGCCTCAACCCTACCCACCTCATTTGATCCCCTCCCCTCCTGGTCAGCCCTATCTTTGCTGATAGCTGCAGAAGCTACTTCCTCCTCCCTTTTCTCCTTCCCATGACCCTGTTTCACCTGTCTTTTCCTATCCTCTACTCTACATTTCCCTTTCCTACCTTTTCCCTTCCTCCTACTTCCATGCATCTCAGCAACAGTTCCCTGCCCCTCATCTTCCCTCTGTTGTTCTACCTGGAGTGACTCGTACCGATTTCGCACAGACACCTGTCCTGAATTCTGATCCTGAATAGAGCCCTTGGCCTGCAATCTCCTTCCCCTTAGAACATTAGACCACCTGTCTTCTACAACTCCTCCCTTTCCTTCCCCTCCCTCTTGTACACCTACTGTAACCTGTACATTGTTTGAGGGAGTCCTATCTTCCTTCCTGTCTTCTGTGAGAATCCTAATTATCTCCCTCAAACTTTCCAACTCATCCCTCATACCTCTCAATGCCTCACCACACCCACAATAAGTACACTCGCGCTCCTTAGCCATTCTTTACGGGGGGAAAATTTTAAATTAAAAAATAAAGTAACTTATTTGCGAAAAAATAAATGAATGGAGGGATATATTGTCTGGGATAGTACACAACAATAAGGTCTACACTACAATACTACTTAGTCGTGCTCTATTTTTTTTTAAATCCTACAACCCCTAACAGGATAAAAACTGCTGTTAATTACTGAATATCGAAAGTAATACACAAGAACTACACTATTCCAAACTGCAATTAATCCTATCCTAATTTCAACAATATTTTAGTAAGAGTTTCTACGGATACCTCTACTACACCAGTACTACACAAATATTTTACAATAATAAAATAAGCACACTAAATTCTAATATGATATTACTCGTATACTACTGTACAGTACACTACAGTAATTTTTAAACTACTTTCAGACGTATCCTAATTACGATACCGGTACCGTACCGTATGTCACTACTAAGCACAACAGAAATGAAATTTGCAAGAACTACTGTACTCAAGGATTACCTATTGTGTGAACTCCTTCGAAAAAAGACGGTTTGTAGTAGGCATTTCAGAGAGAAAGCTGAATGCCACGCTCGAAAGTTTTTAAAAACATCTTTCTAATTTCTATATCAGTGTTCGAAGTGAGCACATTTAGTTGCTTAAGAGAGGACTTCCTTGCTTTTTGCTAGTCTACATTGTATGTCCTCCTTACTTCTGCCTTATTCAGTTACTCGACAACTGAAGTAACAATATTCATCTACATCCTTTAAGACGTCATTTCCTAATCATATTTTCTGCATAATAATGAAAAATGAAAATCCACAGCCTGTGTCCAGTCGTTCGACCGGGTCAGAAATGCAATGAATGAAGCCCCATCTAGCGGCGAGGATAGAAATTGTGCCGGCTGTCGAAGCCTGTCGCACTCCTCTGAGGCAATGATTAATGAATGACATGAAATAAAATGATATTGGAGAGTGTTTCTGGGATGAAATGTGACAGAGAAAACCGGAGTACCCGGAGAAAAACCTGCCCCGCTTCCTCTTTGTCCAGCACAAATCTCACATGGAGTGACCGGGATTTGAACCATGGAATCCAGCGGGTAGAGGCTGGCGCGCTGCCCCCTGAGCCACGGAGGCTCCGCGTCATAATAATAATAATAATAATAATAATAATAATAATAATAATAATAATAATAATAATACGTTACGTGCAGTTAATTTTCCCTCGCAAGAAGTCACCCAGCTCTACTAGTAACGAACCTGGGATCTTGGGCACAGGAAGCTAGCAACAAAACTCTAACACGGGCACTGTTTTTATCAATAAATTTTGAAGTAATTTTTTGAAGTGTTTTGAGTAAGCTTGAATGACTCCTTTTTATTTTTAGAATTCACAAAGTATTTGTCCATTAATTTTATGATTAGTCAGTCTGTTTAACTCCGTTTATAAATAACTATATAGTTGTGTACTCGCCGTTAAAGGGTTACTTTTGTAATTGCTGCTGTAACGCAATCTAGTGGAGAAGATAGGCAACATAAGGGACAGAGCACAGCTTACCTAACAACAATAGTCAGTCATTGTAATAATTATTGACCAGTTTTAGGGGATTAGAATATTGTAGGGGTGATGGTGATTATTGTTTTAAAAGGAAGTGCAATTGGACAACCATCCTTTAATAACTCTAATCAGAGGAAAATGTGCAATGGGTCCGACACTGCGAAAAATGAATGTATCGGCCAAAGAAAGACAAGAGCCACATATGGCGTGAAATTGAAAGACTCCATAGGATTCGAAAAACCTAATATCGTCTGGGTCGGAAGATAATAAGAGTTGACCATGGGAGGTTGAATTGGATAGATTAAAATGGGGAGCTTGGCACTGGTAGTGGAAGCAATGCCAGGACTCCGTTGTCGCCAACGTACGCTTCCAAGTTGAGACCCTGGGGTCCCTTTTAATCGCCTTTTACGACAGGCATGGGTTTCCGTGGGTGTTATTCTACCGCCAACACTCACAGGGGAGTTAGGACTTTGTAGGCAATCACATTTTGTTTTCTTCCGGCTCTGCAATATTTGGTTGTTTGAGGCCCAGACTTCCAAACCCAGACTCCTTTATGATTCCATTTTCCCTCATTAAGTGATCGTACCTTCATGTTTTTCTTCTCATTTTGAGTCATGTTCATCATCATCACCATCATAATCATCATCATCATCATCATCATCATCATCATCATCTTCGTCAAAAGCGGCTAATGGCCACGCGGATTTTCAGTTTATAAAAGCAGTCTCACAATAACCACTGCTTACGCCAGTTTCTTCGTTAATATTATTTCGTCAGCGTTGCTCGCCGTTGATGGACTTAGCATGTATTCGTGAGTATACAATAATTTTCCAGCACTGGTAATTCATCTCTCCTGAGTACCTGTCCCTAAGTAGCTGACGAGTTGGCTGTGCGGTTACAGGCGCGCAACTGTGAGCTTCCATCCAGGAGATAGTGGGTTCGAACCCCACTCTCGGCAACCGTGAAGGTGGTTTTTCGTGGTTTTCCAGTTTCATGCCTTAATTAAGACCACAGCCGCTTCCTTACCATTCCTAGGGCTTTCCTATCCCATATCTGAGATATCCATACCAAATTTTGTCTCAAACGGTCCTATAGTTTTGTGTGATTGAGTGAGAAACAGAAAAGCACCATCTCATTGTAACTATTACGTGAGTTTATGCAAATAATTTCGTAAATAATGTATTTTCTCATGAATGTTTTGAAATAAAACATTGTTATTCGTGTGACAGTTCAATCTGAGAAGGTTTGTACAAAATTTTATAAAATTCCGCCCAGCGGTTTAGACTGATGTCGTTTCGGAAGTCACATAGACAGAGGACATTTCATTTTAGAAATGTAAAAATATCAAAAGTCAGCCTGTTTGGTGTAGTGGTTGGTGTGAATAGCTGCCACTCCCGGCGGCCCGGGTTCGATTCCCGACTCTACCACAAAATTTAAAAAAGTGGTACAAGGGCTGGAACGGGGTCCACTCAGCCTCGGGAGGTTAACTGAGTAGAGGTGGGTTCGATTCCCACTTCAGCCATCCTGGAAGTGTTTTTCCGTGGTTTCCCACTTCTCCTTCAGGCAAATGCCGGGATGGTACCTAACTTAAGGCCACAGCCGCTTCCTTCCTCTTCCTTGTCTATCCCTTCCAATCTTCCCACCCTCCACCAAGTCCCCTGTTCAGCATAACAGGTGAGGCCGCCTGGGCGAAGTACTGGTCCCCCTTCCCAGTTGTATCCCCGACCCAATGTCTCATGCTCCAGGACACTGCCCTTGAGGCGGTAAAGGTGGGATCCCTCGCTGAGTCCGAGGGTAAAACCAACCCTGGAGGGTAAACAGATTAAGAAAGAAAGATAGAAAGAAGGAAAGAAAGAAAGAAGAAAAATATTAAACGTATTTAACTACTGTTTATGGTTCCGTTCAGACTGGAATGCTCGCGAGGAACTATAGGTAAATATTCAGAATGCATGCCATGGTGCTACTAAGCCCTATCACAATACGGTTAAGATTCTAAACTTAGTACTAAAGTAAGGCTGCACTGAAGTTGAAAAGGTACAAAGGAATTCAGCTGTGTTTATAATAATAATAATAATAATAATAATAATAATAATAATAATAATAATAATAATAATAATAATAATAATGAGATGGACTCTCGCCCTTACTCTTCAACTGCGTCCTGGAAAAAGTGATACAGAATGGCGCAAACAGAAATTGGTCCTCAAACTTCACCAACCAATCACTTTAGGCAGAGGAAATCTAGCGATAGTTTGCTTAGCATTTCCGGATGACCTAGCAATACTAACCCAAGACATTTCAACAGCCCAAAATCAGAATGAACTCCTGAAAGAATCTGCGAAGAAAGTCGGCCTTCAGATATCTTTTGAAAATACAGAATATATGACGTGCAACAAATATGCACCAAAATTTATGGAAACAAAAATGGCAAAATTAAACGACTATCACAATTTAAGTATCTTGGTGAAACAATTCAGGAAAATGGACTCGAAATAAAAGCCAAATGAAATTAGATGCCAAAAGATGGAAATTGTACATCGACTAAACCAAAATATCTGTAACAAAAATGTATCTCCAAGCATACAAAACTGAGACACTACAATATAGTCATTAAACCAGAATGTCTTTATGGATCAGAGGCGCTAATTTTGAACACTGGTGTCATCTAGGCGGCCTGTCTACCAATTTCGGCATTCCAATGCTCCTGCCGTCTAGCAGAGAAAGAGGAATATTCCACTGGACGGTTCCTGTCACCACTAACAACTTACCAACAATAATGGCATGGAGTGTCAATATTTTTGACCGCCCTTCAAAAATCAACTACCGCAGCGGAGATCGAACCGGTGAACTTGGGACCATGAGTCAGACACTGAACGACTGATCTACCGACGCAACTCAACTGGGTTAATACAGACACAGTTTATTGGTCACATACTTTACGTCTGATCTTAGAGGATCGAATCAAGGACAAGCCCACATATATGGCATTCGTAGATCTAGAAAAGGCATTCGATAATGTTGATTGGACCAAGCTATTTATGATTCTGAAGATGATAGGGATCAGATACCGAGAACGAAGAATTATCTACAATCTGTATAAATATCAGTCTGCAGTGATAAGAATCGAGGGCTTTGAAAAAGAAGCAGCAATCCAGAAAGGAGTGAGGCAAGGCTGCAGTTTGTCCCCTCTCCTTTTCAGTGTTTACATAGAACAGGCAGTAAAGGAAATCAAGGAGAAATTTGGAAAGGGAATCACAGTCCAAGGAGAGGAAATCAAAACCTTGAGATTTGCCGATGATATTGTTATTTTATCTGAGACTCCAGAAGATCTCGAGAAGTTGCTGAATGGTATGGATGAAGTCTTGGGTAAGGAGTACAAGATGAAAATAAATAAGTCCAAAACAAAAGTAATGGAGTGCAGTCGAACGAAGGCAGGTGATGCAGGAAATATTAGATTAGGAAATGAAGTCTTAAAGGAAGTAGATGAATATTATTACTTGGGTAGTAAAATAACTAACGATGGCAGAAGTAAGGAGGACATAAAATGCAGACTAGCACTATCGAGGAAGAGCTTTCTTAAGAAAAGAAATTTGCTCACTTCAAACATTGTTATAGGAATTAGAAAGATGTTTTTGAAGACTTTCGTGTGGAGCGTGGCATTGTATGGAAGTGAAACATGGACGATAACTAGCTCAGAAAGAAAGAGAATAGAAGCTTTTGAAATGTGGTGTTACAGAAGAATGCTGAAGGTGAGATGGATAGATCGAATCACGAATGAAGAGATACTGAATCGAATTGGTGAGAGGAGATCGATTTGGCTAAATTTGACGAGAAGAAGAGATAGAATGATAGGACACATATTAAGACACCCAGGACTTGTTCAGTTGGTTTTGGAAGGATGTGTAGGTGGTAAGAACGGTAGGGGTAGACCAAGGTATGAATATGACAAGCAGATTAGAGCAGATGTAGGATGCAATAGTTACGCAGAAATGAAAAGGTTAGCACAAGATAGGGTGGCATCTCGAGCTGCATCAAACCAGTCTATGGACTGATGACTCAAACAACACACAACTTGAATAAGAATGTAGATAGGTACGTACAGAGCGATAGAACAATACGTTTAGGATCTCCCTCTATCACATATTACGGTAAGTATCGCTAGAATCTACAAGGAAGCAGGAACAAATAAATATAAACTTCATAGTCAATCGTACTAAATATAGGCAAACTCAGAATTAATAGCAATAGAAGTAACCGTAAAGCACAAAGAATTATAGAAGAATGCAGACAAAGCTTCTTAGAGGGGCCCACCCCTCGTGCTTGTTGATAAGATCAGCCGTCTTGTAGGAAAATTCCTACCATCCCTTGAACCATGGCTACTATAGAACCAACATTTATCTGTTCTAATGAAAGAGTTTCTTGGAACCAATTAACCTCATAGCATGACTCAAATGGCACATTCTTGTAAAGTGACCCAAGATCCACGTGCTCGAAGAAGTACGGAATGTAAGGTTCCGTTCTGGGTCAAATTCGGCTGCTGTCCTGCTCCATACCATACACTTCGTAGGCAAACGCCGGAATTGGGTCCACGATAGCATAGATAATATACAGAAGACTGAAGAGGAGGATGTCTCTACCCTGGTTGTAACAACGACTGTTACCACTTTTTTTTTGCCTTATGTGAAAATGGGAAAACCACGGAAAACCGTCTTCAGGACTGCTGAATACTGGATACTGGCCGCACTTAAGCGGCAGTAGTCGTTAGAGTACATTATATTTCAAAATTGTATTTCCTTTTTCATTGTCTTTTACCGTGGCCCAGTTCTTGACCGAATGAGTTCGAGTGAACTTTAATCGAAAGAGTGGTGATATCTGAATTATATTGTCACTTACCTATCATTAAGGTAGCTGCGGTTTGCATCCCGGTCGATGTGATGTGGAGGTTTTTGAATGAAAAATCACGTCCCTGGATTCCGTTTAAAACTAGAGGTCCGGTGTCTATGATTACGTAGAACTACAGACTTGCTCTTTGATCATTAATCTACCTGTAACGATCTACAGGTTGGCCCAAACGTTCCGCATTAAAATACTTGTTCAATATGAATGCGTCCAGTGCCAAAACACAACTTTAGGCGTTCCTTCATATTCCACAATTCCATGAATGGCGTTATACTACGGCACTCAGCAGCTATTCGCTCACGGAAATTGTTTCCATTCCTGACCTTTACACTTTCGCTTTAAGGCAACACCATACATCAAAATCAATTGGATATAAGTCCGGGGATCGGAGAGGCCTTCAATGGTCACCATCTTTCACTTTCAACAAATAATAATAATAATAATAATAATAATAATAATAATAATAATAATAATAATAATAATAATAATAATAATAATAATAATAATAATAATACGTACCATAAGATTTTTTCCTGGTTGATGATATAAGAGCATTCGAGGCCTAGGCTTTCGAACCCATCTTTGTGATTTCCTTTTTCTTCATTCTTCGAGTAATCATTCCTGCACGTTTTTCTTTTAATTTCGATAGCTATCTTCATTATTTTCCTGACCAATAAGGACATATGACCACGCAGTTATACAGCCTATTAAAACAATCTTAGCAATCACTATTGTTGGCTAGTTCGTTACCATGGCGACTGGACAATATATCCACGTCAGCGATGCTCGCCGTTGATGGACTTAGTAGTAAAAAAGTAAATTGGTTAATATCTCCACTATTATTTTACGTGCGATAAAAGAGTACCAGACATTAAAAATTGAAAAGTATTGTGTTGACAACTGGGCTGCTGTGAGAATTGATGGTAATATGAGTTACTGGGTCAGGGTACTTACAAGGGTTAGACAAGGCTGCAATCATTCACTTTTGTTGTTCATAGTTACATGGATCATTTTCAGAAAGTTATGAAGTGGTAGGGGGGGATTCAATTAGGAGGAAATCTAATAAGCAATTTGGCCTATGGCGACGACTTGGTCTTAATGGCAGATCGTGCTGAAAGCCTGCAATCTAGTATCTTAGAATTTAAAAATAGGTGCAATGAGTACGATATGAAAATTAGCCTTTCCAAGACCAAAGTGATGTCAGTAGGTAGGAAACTTGAAAGACGTGAGTGTCAGGTTGGGAATACAAAACTGGAACAGGTAGATCATTTCAAGCATTTAGGCTGTATGCTCTTCTAGGACGGTTGTATAGTGAGTGAGATTGAATCAAGGTGCTGCAGAGCTAATGCAGTGATTTTCTTTTTGCAATTGGCTTTACGTCGCACCGACACAGATAGGTCTTTTGGTGACGATGGGATAGGAAAGGTCTAGGGGTGGGAAGGAAGCGGCCGAGGCCTTAATTAAGGTACAGCCCCAGCCTTTGCCTGGTGCGAAAATGGGAAACCACGGAAAACCATCTTCAGGGCTGCCGACAGTGGGGTTAGAACCCACTATGTCCCGGATGCAAGCTCAAAGCTGCGTGCTCCTAACCACACGGCCAACTCGCCCGGTAACAGTGTTCTGTAAGAAAGAAAGCAGCTTCCGGACGAATGTCTCTTTATACCAGTCTGTAAATAGATCAACTTGACTATACGAGAGTGAAAGGGGAATAGACTCAGATTAGTAGTAACAGACTTGAAACTAATGAGAATGGTCGCTGGTACAAACAGCTGATAACAATGGCAGTAGGGAAATTGGAATGAGGAGATAAAGGCGAAATCAGGAATTAACTCGATTGATGAAGATAAACCGGCTTTGGTGGTGGGGTCATGTGGGGCGAATGGAGGAGAATAGGTTACCTAGGAGAATAATTAACTCTATCATAGAGGGTAGGAGAAGTAGAGGGAGACCGAGGTGACGATGGATAGACTCATTTTCTAATGATTTAAAGAATGTTATGGAACTAAACAAGATCACAGACCTAGTTACAAATAGAAGATTGCGGACGTGTGTAGTTAATTCATAGAGGCGTGCAGACTGTACACTGGAAAGCATAACAATCTATTCCTATAATGAAGACACGCGTATGTATTATTTTCTACACTTATAGAACTAATATTTCGGGAGAAATTTGTGAAAAAATATAATAATCGCTAATATCTCCGTTATTATTCCTCATATGATAAAAAAAAGCACGAAGCATAAAATATCAAATATATTTTGCACAACTTTCGTTATGTACAGTTTTTCGATGCAGCGAATAATTACGCAGACATTTGACATTTCCTATTTTTGTCCCCTTAATATTAATATGCCATGATATATACATAGCCTAGTGCACACCTCGGCTTTCGCTGTACATGTGTACCGAGTTTCGAGAAATTATGTTGCATCGTTTCCACGTGATGCCGATACAAAGAAACAAACAAACAAACAAAAAATTGAACTGAACCTACAGTATTTTCTACCTTTGTACACCTAATCCGAAAAAAAAGACGGAGTATAAGTCTAAACATTGAAATGTACAGACAAAATTATAATTGTTTTTATATAGATATTGGAAATATCGCTGATATTGGCGTGAATGTGGATTGTGAATGAGTTCTAAATTCTACAGGTAACTGGAAATGTTGTTAGTAATTTATTTTTCTACTTTCTATTGTATTTCCTGATAATATTTATTAAAATTGTTATTTTTTCCATGATTTGAGTATATTCTTGTAAATAGTTGGAGGAGTTGTTAATCTCCTAGTTTTCCTCTTAAAATAGCAATGACCACCGCAATTTCTCCAACCAATGAGACATCTCTAAACGACAAATTATAAAAAATATAAACTTATAATGAGGACTACATGTTATACAACATGTTTGCTTATGTAATTTGGGACCAAACAAGTGGTGCAAAAGCAAGAATTTGGACTTGAGTAATTTCTGTTCTGACCATACTGAAAATTTAGATTAATCAGTTTACTTTTCTTTTGCCTCGAAACTAATTTTCCTCTTTCAAATTACGCCTATACACCTGTAACTTTTGCGAAGGACGAAAAGGTAAAACTGAAGTGTCATTCATTAACAAAATATAACCTTGCGGGATAACTCTTTCCATACAGTATCGTACAGAAAGATGGACATTTGTCTACCTGTGTTTATTTGGGACGGTATTACGAATATGCTAATATGTTAATATTGTGAGTAAGTATTTGAATATTAAACGTAACTTACACTGAGTTTGTTTGCATTTCTGTAAAAACCAAACATCAATAAAGCACAATCATTCTTCGACACTGGGTTGGTAGGGGCCAGTAAAGCACAATCATTCTTCGGCACTGGGTTGGTAGGAGCTCTGTGACTACAAAATATGGTCTTACAGATGATCCTGGAGAACTACCAAGACATTAATCGTGTTCCTGAAGTCATAAATTTATTCTACTACAACGTGACCACAGTAATACCATGACATTAATGAACTTCAGCATAGCTTCCGCTAACAGATCCCATAGTTACAATCCTTATATTAATTTATGCACTCTGTTTTCCTGTAGTTTGCCCGTTACCCTTATTCATCGAAGAGTGGGGAATCTTTCTCTTCTTCCTTCAATGCACGCTACGAGAGGCTATTTATAACGTTGTTTAATAATAATAATAATAATAATAATAATAATAATAATAATAATAATAATAATAATAATAATAATAATGATGATGATTTAACGTCCCACTAACTACTTTTTTACGGTTTTCGGAGACGTCGAGGTGCCGGAAATTTGTCCCGCAGGAGTCCTTTTATGTGGCGGTAAATCTACCGAGCACCTTCAGTACCTCCGGACTGAGCCGAGATCGAACCCGCCAACTTAAGCTCCGAAGGCCAACGCTCTACCGCCTGAGCTACTCAGCCCGACTCACGTTGCTTTTGCATTTATCACAACTACAAACTTTGAGGGCGATTTTAAGCGAATAACAGGGACTCAAAGCAATTAAGTGAGTGTCATCAGGTGGATTTTAAATATCTGAGGTGAGGTCTAGTATTGTGTTCTATACAGTTAGTATGTTTACATGGGGATGAGATCGATTTGAGTACACTTACCGTATTGAATACGATCCCCGTTTACATGTAGTATTTGAGTATCGTATTGAATCCGCCAGGCAACATCGACGTATACAGAAGATGCAGAATTGTAGTTAAATCGATATCACCTCTTAGAATTTAAAAACGCCAAATGAAGTAGAAGTAGGTATTCCAAATGTAATTGGTACAATAGATAGAACGCACATTCCAATTTTACCCCCAAGAGAAAGTTATCGTGATTTTCTTAATCGCCAGGGCTGGCCGTCTTAAAATATGACTGCAGTTGCTGATCATTTATATAGGTAAGTATATTTACTGGCTTATTATATTTGTTATTTCGACAGAACTTTAATGATGATGATTTAGTCAGAACAAACATGGAGTGTGTGTGCAGTCGTTTTCAATACGATCTCAGTACAATCCGCGTTTACATGGAACTCAATTCGAACCGAGTACGATACGATCCCAGATTTTACCGTATCGACCTTGAGACTCAGTCCGAACTGAGTCCCCGTTTACATGGCCTTTTGAATACGGGAAGTGTACTCAGATCGATCTGAATCCTGCATGCAAACGTACTAAGTGTCTTCCTAATACTGCCTAATTTTTAACAGTTCCCTTTGGCTTTTAGTATATGGAAACTACGTTATATCACTGTACTACACATTAACTCAGGTCAGTAATATTCTTATCTAGTATATTAGTATACAGTTTTGAGTGTTTAAACCTGACCCATTAACACTGAGGTTTCCTTTGACACAAAGTAGATTTTCAGCAGAAAAATAAGAACATTCTAAGGAATTGCGGTATAAGGAAGTATTTGGAAAAAAGGCTGATCGTCGAGATCCAAGATCAACATTATGCTTAATGTCATTGTGATAGGTTGCCTTGAGCCATAGTTTACTTATTGGAGACAGCAAAAGCAGCCTGTAACTGTAATCAGAAAGAGATGATGACACACTCGAATACACACATCTGTTTCTAGGAAAGCAGAGCGCAGACTGGTTATGTTTACCTAGCGCTTCTGTTTCTAGGAAACCAAAGCGCAGGCTGGTTATGTTTACCTAGTACTTCAACATCCCATACATACGGCTTTCTCATTCTGTTCTTCCAGGTATTGAACACCTCATTCGCTGATAAAATTTGGTTGTAATTAGCGTCATTTACTGACACCTAACAGAAGCCCAGGAATACTGAAATCGGCTATTTAAATTTAAGCACGGCAGGAAAGATGAGGAGTGAGGCAGTCTGCCATTGCTTTCTGTACTGGGCCAGAAAGTGCTATTGCAGCACGTGGCTCAGACGGTCGAGGCGCTCGTCTTCTGACCCCAGCTAAGGTTTGCTCCTGGCTCAGTCCGGTTGTATTTGAAGGTGCTCAAATACGTCAGCCTCGTTTCGGTAGATTAACTGGCACGTTAAAAGAAGTCCCGCGGGACTAAATTCCGGCACCTCGACGTCTCCGAAAAGCGTAAAATTAGTGGGACGTAAATCTATTATTATTATTATTATTATTATTATTATTATTATTATTATTATTATTATTATTATTATTATCATTATTATTATTTACGCAGCTCCAGTTTGCGATATTTAGCCATTAGGCCTACTGATGATACGTGATGCTAAAGAAGGGGGAACATGAATAATTTATAGAGAAATAGGATTAACATGAGATCTTCCGATTTGTCGGAAGCCGTCATAACATCGAACTACGACTACAAACAATAAAGCAAGAAGGATTGCAACGACATTGTTAGGTCAGCAGCAGCCCAGAGGCTGGTTGGATCCTCAAATAGGACCACAGGGCAGAAGCAACGTGCAGTTATAAGGAAACCACAAATACAGAGCCAAAATGCAGCGTACTAGGAAAGATGACGAGTGAGGCAGTTTGCCATTGCTTTCCGCACTGGGCCAGAAAGTGCTATTGCAGCACGTCTGACCCTGTGAGCAACACCTTTCAACACTCAGACGCACTGATTGTGCTCTAATATCATTACTTAGCACCACCCATACCCCAGCAGCTTCCATGGCCTAGGGAGCGGTGATAAGGGAACAGGGAACTGGAAATCAAGTAGGGATGACATAAAATTGTTAGTGTTGAACTGTAGAAGTATTGTAAAGAAAGGAATAGAATTAAGTAATTTAATAGATATATATTTACCAGATATTGTAACAGGAGTTGAATCATGGCTGAGAAATGATATAATGGATGCAGAAATTTTCTCACGGCACTGGAGTGTGTATCGTAGAGATAGGATAGGAATGGTGGGAGGGGGAGTGTTCATTCTGGTGAAAGAAGAATTTGTAAGCTACGAAAAAGTTAAAGATGAGACACATGAAATTCTAGGTGAAGGCTCATTTCTAAAGATAATAGGCAACTTGATATATTTGGAGTGTACAGATCGGGAAAGGGTAGCACTGACGTGGATTCAGAATTATTTGATAGGATAGTCAGCTATGTGGGAAACGACATGCAAAGAAATGTGATTGTAGCGGGAGATCTGAATTTACCAGATGTCAATTGGGAAGGAAATGCGAACGACAGGAAGCATGACCAACAAATGGCAAATAAGTTAATATGGGAAGGACAGCTGATTCAGAAAGTGACGGAACCAACCAGAGGGAAAAATATCCTGGATGTGGTGCTGATAAAACCACATGAGCTCTATAGGGAAACTGAAGTAATGGATGGTATTAGTGATCATGAAGCTGTTTTTGTGGTAGTTAAAAATAAATGTGATAGAAAGGAAGGTCTTAAAAGTAGGACTGTTAGGCAGTACCATATGGCTGATAAAGCAGGCATGAGGCAGTTTCTAAAAAGTAACTATGATCGGTGGAAAACGGTAAATAAAAATGTAAACAGACTCTGGGATGGGTTTAAAGAAATTGTTGAGGAATGCAAAAACAGGTTTGTACCTTTAAGGGTGGTAAGGAATGGTAAAGACCCACCTTATTATAATAGAGAAATAAAGAGACTAAGAAGGAGGTGCAGACTGGAAAGAAATAGAGTTAGAAATGGCTGTGGAAGTAAGGAGAAATTGAAGGAACTTACTAGAAAATTGAATCTAGCAAAGAAGGCAGCTAAGGATAACATGATGGCAAGCATAATTGGCAGTCATACAAATTTTAGTGAAAAATGGAAGGGTATGTATAGGTATTTTAAGGCAGAAACAGGTTCCAAGAAGGACATTCCAGGAATAATTAATGAACAAGGGGAGTGTGTATGTGAGGATCTTCAAAAGGCAGAAGTATTCAGTCAGCAGTATGTAAAGATTGTTGGTTTCAAAGATAATGTCGAGATAGAGGAGGAGACTAAGGCCAAAGAAGTAATAAAATTTACACATGATAACAATGACATTTACAATAAGATACAAAAGTTGAAAACTAGAAAAGCGGCTGGAATTGATCAGATTTCTGGGGATATACTAAAGACAATGGGTTGGGATATAGTACCATATCTGAAGTACTTATTTGATTATTGTTTGGTCGGAGGAGCTATACCAGATGAATGGAGAGTTGGTATAGTAGCCCCTGTGTATAAAGGAAAGGGTGATAGACATAAAGCTGAAAATTACAGGCCAGTAAGTTTGACATGCATTGTATGTAAGCTTTGGGAAGGCATTCTTTCTGATTATATTAGACATGTTTGTGAAATTAATAACTGGTTCGATAGAAGGCAATTCGGTTTTAGGAAATATTATTCTATTATTCTACTGAAGCTCAACTTGTAGGATTCCAGCAAGATATAGCAGATATCTTGGATTCTGGAGGTCAAATGGACTGTATCGCGATTGACCTGTCTACAGCATTTGATAGGGTGGATCATGGGAGACTACTGGCAAAAATGAGTGCTATTGGACTAGACAAAAGAGTGACTGAATGGGTTGCTATATTTCTAGGAAATAGATCTCAGAGAGTTAGAGTAGGTGAAGTTTTGTCTGACCCTGTAATAGTTGCGAGGGGAGTTCCTCAGGGCAGTGTTATCGGACCTTTATGTTTTCTTATATATATAAATGATATGAGTAAAGGAGTTCATTAATCATTGTCCCAGAGGAGTGCGATAAGTCATATCTGTGTCGGTGTGACGTGAAGCAAATTGTAAAAAAAAAATATATATATATATAAAATAAACGAGAGTACGATCGTCAGTAGATACAAGTTGAATGAAAAAGAGTTCCCTTTTGCACCACACATGAGTTGTCAGGCCCACAATTTAACAATTCACTTTTACACCACATGAGTTATGAGGGACTTTTTTTAATGCTGTTTGTTCGTGGTGTCGACCTCTGTAGATCTTTTGCCACAAGGGAACTGAGCCAACGGCACGTGGTGTTCCCAGGCGGTCACCCATCCAAGTACTGACCACGCCCAACGTTGCTTAACTGCGGTGATCGGACGAGAACCGGTGTATTCAACGTGGTATGGCCGTTGGGTATGAGGACCATACTTAAGTACGCACTGTACCAATTGAGAAATCTTACAGAAGGAGTAGATAGCTCTGTTTGTGCTTTGCAGATATGGAGAAGTTTTCAACAATATAACAGAGGAAGTGCGTGAGCTGTAATGAACAAGAGTTTATGCGTGGTAGGCTGGACTATTGAGTTCCGTTCATCAGTCTACTACAGAAGTGTAAGGTTTTCTGTCGTTTAATTCTTGTCGGAGCTAGGGGCTGAACTCCTACTTTTCCAGAAGTTCTCAAACTGGTGAGCGTGGCAGATTTACAATAGGGTAACAGAGAACAGCAGCATGTGATCTAATGAAAATCCACAGCCTTTTTCCAGTCATTCGTCCGGGTCAGGGATGGAATGAATGAAGCCCCCATCTAGCGGCGAGGATAGGGAATGTACCGGTTGCCGAAGCCTGTCGCACTCCTCTGAGGCAATGATAACTGACTGACAGATGAAATGAAATGTTAATGGAAAGTGTTGCTGGAATGAAAGATGACAGGGAAAACCGGAGTACCCGGAGAAAAACCTGCCCCGCGTCCGTTTTGTCCAGCGCAAATTTCACATGGAGTGACTGGGATTTGAACCACGGTATCCAGCGGTGAGATGCCGGCGCGCTGCCGTCTGAGTCACCGAAGCTCATGCAATCTGATAAACAGAGAAAGTAATGTACGTATGAGATTAAAATATCATAGTGAGACAGCCAAGTGTCAAACCGTAAGTTCGTTATGATCTCAGTCCATCTTTTCAATGGACGTCCAGTAGATCTTTTCCCACTGGGCACATAACTGTAGGATTTGTTTCGGGATATTTCTATCCATTCTCCCAAAATGTCTGTTCTGTGTTTCTTATGTACTGAAGCATTGATTCAGTTCTTAAAGGCAATATGTAGTTTTTACATTTTCAGGTAAATTGATGTGAGTGGAAATGTATAATAAGGGCCGCGTAGCTGTGAGCTTGCATTTAGGAGATGGTGAGTTCAAATCCTACCTCGGCAACCCTGAAGTTGGTTTTCCGTAGCTTCCCCACCATCGCAGCATGCAGATGCTGGGCTGTGCCTTAAATAAAGCCACGGCCGCTACATTACCAATCCTAGCCCTTTTCCGTTCTTCCGTCGCCGAAAACCTTCGATGTGGTAGAGCGACGTTAAACCACCAGCAAAAAATAAAAGTATATTTAAACTTCTCGTAAAGCCAATCTTTTGTATTTGAAGCAGCATCTTGATATTGTCACTTTGTTGACGTATTATTATTTTTGACGTAGAATACGTCTGTAGTTTTGGAATCGTACTCGGGTCGGTGAGCATTACAAAAACATTGAAGTTTTAAAATCGAAATATTTCATCCACAGCACATGCAACGTCAGTGTTCAATATCTCATTGTAAAAAGAAAGGACCGATTTACTTTTCTTCAAGAGTCTGACCTTGGGTGATATAATAGCGCTGCCATCTTGAGATGCGAAAATCGCCGTGCCGCGTGGTTAACACTTACGTAGCTCTGATTCTGACGTGTTAGCATGTCGGGTGAGGTATCGTTTAATTCGTCTCAGTAAGTTATACAAGTAATTAAACAGTACAATAAATAAAATAGTGAACATTTTCTGAAAACTGTAATGTGAAGAAGTGCGAAAATGTTCTTCCTTTCTCAAAATGTCACGACATATGGGCAACAAATTGTTTCAAAATTGAGCACATCTCTTGCCCCAAGAGTGGAAAATGATTCGGAACTCATGGATGAGGATACTGATCACTCTGGTCTGATAGACTTTGTCTTGAAGATGTGTAAATTTGTTTAGGATTATGAAATAAAATGTCAACAATAAAATTTCAAACCCATTCTGAATAGATACTATATTTCGACAATATATGTTAAGCGGTACGTATTCTACTTGCGCCATAACCCCGACACTGTCCCGTTCGATTTTGAAAGTATGTAACTTAGGCCTGCATATTCCCATTTACATTCTTGTTTTGGTGACACATCGAAGGGATGTTTTAATAGTTACTGTGTTGTTGTGAAATACTCTTATTTATTTTACATTATTATCAAATAGAAGACGTTTTTCTCAAACAAGAAAAAAGAAACAGAATGCTGAGGGGCATGGGATTTTCAGAGCTGTCAAAATGGGGCGCCAGTTGGAAAAGTTTGGAAACCACTAGGCCTACGTTAGACTAACGAGGTGATATCGTTTCCCTTGCCTTCAAGGGAGCCAAAGTACGTTTTAGAATCATTGGTAAAAAGCAAGTGCTCTCTAGTAGAACAAAATACTACTTTTTAAAGTGTTTATCTTGAATTCTGTTCCACTTTATCATTACTCAGAGCTCTCCACATTTTAATATCTTTATATCTAATTGCTCTGCCCTCCTCTCCTCATGCCATTCAATTAAGTTATTTTTCTATGTGATCGACTTTGTTATTTACAACAGTGTGGACCGAGGAATTGGCTGTACAGTTTAAGTCACGAAGCTGTCAGTTTGCATTGGGGAGATAGTGGGTTCGAACTCGCTCTATCGGCAGCCCTGAAGATTTTTTCCCGTAGTTCCCCCATTTTCACTCCAGGCAAATGCTGGGACTGGTCCTTTCCTATCCTGTCGTCGCCATAAGACCTATCTGTGTCGGTGCGATGTAGAGCATATTGTAATACAACTGTACGTCATTTAACGACAATTATTATACTCTATTCTACTTATGTAAAATTCTAGCTGTTGCATCCGTCGTTGACAGGTTAGTTTTTGTACTATTTATTGCAGCAGCTCTGTCGTCTAGCGAAAATGAGTGTCATCAGAAGAGAGACAGAGCATAATTCAACGAACAACAGTCAGTGTAATGTTATTGTTTGACTGTCCACTTCTGTAGTATAACGATTAGTTTTATTAGCTGCCATTCGAGCTGTACTATACTTCGTCGACGGGTTATTGGACTGCTAATTACATTCCACTCCTGTTGATATGAAAACCCTTCTCATATAATATGTCCTGGTAAAAATGAAATGGAGTATGGCGTTTAGTGCCGGGAGTGTCCGAGGACAAGTTCGTGATGAGGATGAAATGATGATGAAGACGACACTTACACCTACAGTACCGGTCAAAAGTTTTGGGACCACATTGAAAAATCATGAAGTTCCATGTAGAACCTACAATTTTGCTACTAGACCTCTGTATCTTTTTTCCTGAGCTTTTGCATCTAATATGATATACAGTACATCGCCTGATTTCAGTGATTTACGCCAAGTATTGTATAAGTTATACAATTTTAAATGTTATATGGTCACATCAGAAAGTCAACTTTTTTGGAAATATTATGTACTGTATCCTCTAATTGGTTTCAAGTATCACCACCAAGATTCTTGTAGAGACTTAGCAATAGTTAGGGGTCATTTTAGTATAAATATGAAAATTCCGAAAAAATGCGGCACCCATTTTTTTTTCAAACCAGTGCTAAAATAGTCAATTTTTCCGTATTCTTGGATGCCATCCACAGAGTGCAAATGAAACTATCAGGGCAGATAAGTTTGACGCCGATAGCTCACACTGAGACCTTGGGCCATACATGAAAAAGGCAAAGAAAAATCAACAATTTTGGCCCTGGTTCAAAAAAAACCACGAAAAAAACCGGTGCCGCATATTTTCTGAATTTTGATATTTATACTAAAATGGCCCCCACCTATTCCTAAGTCTACATAAAAATCTTGTTGGTGATACTTGCAACCAATTAGAGTATTCAGTACATTATATTACCAAAATTTTTGATTTTTTGTTGTGACTTTCCAAGAGTTAAAAATTCATAACTTCTAACTCAATGAAATCAGGCGACATATATCCTATTAGATGTGAGATGTCAGAAAGAAAATTACAGAGGTCTAGTGGCACAATTTTAGGTTCTAGACGACATTTCGTGATTTCTTTATGTGGTCCTAAACATTTGACCGGTACTGTAGCTCCCGTGCCAGCGGAATTAAACAATGATGGTTAAAATTTCCCGACCCTGCCGGGAATCGAACCCGGGACCCTAACCATTTAGCCATGGATCCGGGCATATGTCCTGGTATCTTCCTAAGAATAGGTGCTGATGACCACGCGGTTTCACACCTTATGGAACAGTCATGACAACAACCACCACCACACAACCGGTAATTAACTCGTGACCGTCACTGAACAATATTTCCATATCGACGATGCGTGTGTTGCACTTAGCAATTAAAAATTCTTCTTCTTCTTCTTCTTCTTTATCTGTTTACCCTCCAGGACTCAGCGAGGGATCCCACCTCTACCGCCTCAAGGGCAGTGTCCTGGATCTTCAGACTCTGGGTCGGGGATACAACTGAGGAGGATGACCAGTACCTCGCCCAGGCGGCCTCACCTGCTATGCAGAACAGGGGCCTTGCGAGGGGATGGGAAGATTGGAAGGGATAGACAAAGAAGAGGGAAGGAAGCGGCCGTGGCCTTAAGTTAGGTACCATCCCGGCATTTGCCTGGAGTAGAAGTGGGAAACCACGGAAAACCACTTCCAGGGTGGCTGAGGTGGGAATCGAACCCACCTCTACTCAGTTGACCTCCCGGGGCTGAGTGGACCCCGTTCCAGCTCTCGTACCACTTTTCAAATTTCGTGGCAGAACCGGGAATCGAACCCGGGCCTCCGGGGGTGGCAACTAATCACACTTACCACTACACCACAGAGGCGGACAATATAAATTCCAAATTAGTGAATAAACATAGCTCGTACGGTAAAACTGTATGACATAACATTAAAAATTGAATTCCCTACATCTTTATTATTTACAGATTTTAGATAGAATTGATATTTGCGCAGATACTTGAATGTTCGTGTAAAAATATAGATAACTCAGTTGCGAATATTTTCGCTATTATTCCACTTATGGTAAAAATGAACGAAATATATTGGAAAATATGTTTTTCACAACTTTTATAATTTGCAATTTTTCGATATACCTAATATTATACGAGAAATTTGACATTTCCTGTTTTTGCCCCCTTGATTGTATCAGGTTGTCCGTCTCTGTGGTACGGTGGTTAGTGTGATCAGGTGCCACCTCCAGAGGTCCGGGTTTGATTCCCGGCTCTGCCACTACATTTGAACAGTACTACGAGGGCTGGAACGGGGTCTACTCAGCCTCGAGAGGTCAAATGAATTGAGGCGGGGGGGGGGGGGCTCGATTCCCACCTCAGCCATCCTCGAAGTGGTTTTCCACTTCTCGTCCGGGCAAATGCCGGGATTGTACCTAACTGAAGGCCATGGCCGCTTTTTTTCCCCTTCCTTGTCTATCCGTTCCAATAATCCCAACCCCCTTCCCACAAATTGCCTGTTAGGCATAGCAGGTGAGACGGCCTGGGCGATGTACTGGTCCTTCTCCCAGTTGTATCCCCCGACCCAAAGTCTCACACTGGGGAAGAGGACCAGTACCTCGCCCAGGTGGCCTCATCTGGTGTCCTGAACATGGGCCTTGTGGGGGGCCCTCCTCTACTCAGTTGACCTCCCGGGGCTGAGTGGACCCTGTTCCAGTCGTCGTAGTCGTACCACTTTTTCAAATTTCGTGGCAGAGCCGGGAATCGAACCCGGGCCTCTAGGGGTTGCAGCTAATCACGCTAACCACTACATCACAGAGGTGGACACCTTAATACTCTCAGCGTCAAAGGAGAAGACGAGGTGACCAGCCTAGATCGGGTAGAGGGCTGGCAAGGTGTCAAGTGTCTGCGGTAGAGTGACCCGGGAGCCTGGAATTTGACATATGGCATTTTAATTCACATTACGGTCAGGGAGTACAAAACAAAGCGGAGAAAACTACACCAGGCAATCACAACGGCCCGGGATCGAACTACTTATCCTCGACTTTCTTTTCGTGCAAGATGTCCTGATTTCAGTCTTATTTTAGCCAATAGCTATAGCAAAGTCATTGCGGTACTGGAAATGGTGCTGTATTTAGAACAGACTCGTTTGAATGACAGCTGTGGTAGACCATATCTGCTTGTTGCATTCCTTAGGTAATGACTCAGGTCATTTTTGTTCTTTGTATTTTCTAAAACTAGTTGAAGTGGCACTAATATCCTGTCAGTTCCCCTTGGAAGCACATATTTTAAGATACCCTGCTGACTTCTCGGAACTGTACATTTGCAGACTTAACTTGCTCAGACTTGTGTTTAACTTCTAAATATATACGAGCTGTCCTAACGGGTAAAGTTCGTGAGATAGTGATCATTTGTTTCAAGACGATCATAGCTTATTCCTGTCAAGAATTCATAGTGTCAGGCGTTCTTTGATATATATCCTGGTCTCAATAAATAAAGCAAGTCAGTACAATTATTCCAACCGCCTGGCTTTGTGCCTCAGGCAGTAGATCACCGGATTTCTGACCCCAAGTTCGCGGGATCGATTCCAGTTCTGCCAGTTGGTATGTGATCAAATATGACGGTATAATGTCGGTAAATACACCAGCACGTCAGTTAAAATAACTCCTGCGGAAGAAAATTCTGGCAGTCGGCTTCTCAGAAAACTTTAATAGTAGTTACTGGGACATAAAACCAGTGACATTATTATTATTATTATTATTATTATTATTATTATTATTATTATTATTATTATTATTATTGTCTGATGGACGAGGAAGTGCAATAGATCGCCGGACTACTGGAGATCTGAACTTCGGTATTTATATACAGTTTTTATGTTTATTTTAGATCTGTTCATGCTATCAGATGGTTCCTTTAGGCAGCATACTTCAAATACAGTTCGTCTTTATACACATCTTCACTCAACACATCACACTACCAGCCACTATAGAAAGACGCAATAGTGAATATATTCCTCCATCAACGATTGACGTTAGGAAGGGTGTCCGGCCGTAATACTAGGCTTAATCCGCATTGGTGCCGACCTCGAATAACTTGGAGAAGTTAAGAAGATTATTATTATTATTATTATTATTATTATTATTATTATTATTATTATTATTATTATTATTATTATTATTATTATTATTATTATTATTATTATTATTCCGGAGATTTCGTGGAGCTCAAAGGTATAAGAAGTTGCTGGGGTGAATGGGTGGACAGGAAAATGACCAGAGCATTAGTTAAAGCACTAAATTTGGAAATTTGATTTATTTCCTTCTTTTTATTTTAAAGTTTGATAGATAATCTGAAAGAACAACAACAAATAACAGTTAAAGAGTTCGTCAGCTCGGATAACAAGAGTGGACTATATGTCCAAAAATCAGGTACAAACTAGAGAAAATTATCAACAGAATAATATATAAGGGATGAGCGTAATCATTCTGAACCAGTACACTTTTATAACAGCATGTTTGCTCCACTCATTTTCATTCTAGGAGACTTAATATAGCTCCGAAAGGTTACTGTAGTTCAGCCTCTAAGAGGCACAAGCTTCTTACAAAATTATGTCTTTCCACTTTCAAAAACAGTTGTGCTCAACAGTCTGTTACACACTTGTTTATCAATAATTACACTTTAAACCGGGGCAATTGTGCCCATATTAAATTGCCTTAATGTAAAATTAAAAAGTTTGAGACGATTGGCCATGAACGAAGGGCTAGGGGGCGAAACACTTGCACTCCTTTTAGAAAAACACTTAAAATCCTGAATGAGCTTATGGCCCGAAGTTGCAGAGGCTAAGCCTGTACTACAGAGGAGTGACTAAACGAACAGTATTAAATGCCGAAGGTGAGTGAAGAATAATTCAGACGTTTAGAAAATGATAGTCATTTGAACGGGAATCAATAGAGGTTGAACATTCTTTGTTCCCTTAACTTACATGTTTCCCAACAGAGTCCTCAGACTTGCCGAAAATTTACATTTAAACTATGACTTTAGAACTTTACATAAAGAGAATGAGTTTGAAACTATCCCCTCGGATCATCTGCCTGGATCTATGACATATTAAGAGATGTCTGCCATTACCTTGAGTTGTTGGGCCTTCCGAATGCCGGTCTGTAGCCCCCGCCTCCTCCTAATTACGCCGCACACATACTAGTCCAGAGCGATGAAGATGACAATACGGCCCTAAGACGCCCAGCTTTTATAGCATCTCAGAAGGGAAAGTTCCAGAACTCTTTATAAATAGGCTGGATGCCTGTACACACCCCCAATTTTAATTGGCTAGAGCAAATATTCCAAAAATTCCTGATAGGTTAATAACTAAAGAAGAAGGAAGCAGTAGAAATGTTGACAACTTTGACACATTAAAAAAAATCTACAAAAACTTAAGGTTTACAAACTTTGACAGTTGAAAATTCCCTTAAAATTAATTGTCTTTAATCCCGCCAGAGGGGGCACATAGGCCGATGATAGAGACTTTTAATGGTTCAAGGTCCAAGTATCTTGTCTTACATTAGTTTAAAATTCATAGCACAGCTGGCCTTCTAGAAGGGGCGCAGTTCAACGGGACGGAGAAGATGTAACCCCGGTACAATTTTTTTTTTTTTTTTTTTGCTAGGGGCTTTACGTCGCACCGACACAGATAGGTCTTATGGCGACGATGGGATAGGAAAGGCCTAGGAGTTGGAAGGAAGCGGCCGTGGCCTTAATTAAGGTACAGCCCCAGCATTTGCCTGGTGTGAAAATGGGAAACCACGGAAAACCATTTTCAGGGCTGCCGATAGTGGGATTCGAACCTACTATCTCCCGGATGCAAGCTCACAGCCGTGCGCCTCTACGCGCACGGCCAACTCGCCCGGTGGTACAATTATTATTATTATTATTATTATTATTATTATTATTATTATTATTATTATTATTATTATTATTATTATTATTATTTATAGCAGCCAATTCTGTAATCAAATTGTGAACTCTAAACCAGCTCTGTTCAACCGAAAAGTGGGGGTACCTTTAGAGAGTGAATTTATCGGCAAAAGAAAGAGAAGGCCGGGGTCGAAAGAGGACAAAAGTTGACCAAAGGAGGTCGGATAAGAAAGGTGTAAGTGACGATCTGGGTACATTTGTTTTTGCTAGTTGTTTTACGTCGCACCGACACAGATAGGTCTTACGGCGACGATGGGACAGGAAAGGGCTAGGAGTGGGAAGGAAGCGGCCATGGCCTTAATTAAGGTACAGCACCAGCATTTGCCTGGTGTGAAAATGGGAAACCACGGAAAACCATTTTCAGGGCTGCCGACAGTGGGGTTCGAACTTACTATCTCCCGAATACTGGATACTGGCCGCACTTAAGCGACTGCAGCTATCGAGCTCGGTGATCTGGGTACAAATGGAAGCAATACCAGATCAAGGTAGGGTCCCTATGGTCGCCACCTAAAGCTTCCCATTTGACAGTCCTTGAGGATTCACTTTAGTGGCCTCTTACGGCAGGCAAGGGATACCCGGATATACTCTATCCCGCCATCCACATTGCGGAGACCTATTTTTAAGGTACCGTATCTCAGGCACTCGTGTCGTAGTGCGTTGCTCACATTATCCTTTACAATTACGTTGTCAGTCTGGAGAATTCGCAAAGCAATGGCTCACATTAATATAATTATATTTATTTATCGTACGCCTTGTAGTGCGGGTGTGTCCGACGATATGTTCAGCTCGTCTGATGCAGCTGTCCTTCTGTTTGACGCCCATGGGCGACCAGCACGTTTGAATGTGTGGTGGTGGTGGTGGTGGTGATGATGATGCTGGTGATAATGAGGTGCCGGTAGGGAGAGGGTTAAAGCTGATGTCGGCACATATAGTACGTTTACATGGGGATCTAGATCGATTTGAGTACAATTACCGTATTGAATTCGATCCCCGTTTACATGCAGTAGGCAATTTGAGTATCGTATTGAATCGGCCAGGCAACATTGACGTATACGAACGATGCAGAATTGTAGTAAAATGGATATCACCTCTTATAATTTAAAAACGCCAAATGCAGTAGAAGCCCAGGAGATAACTTCCAGTTTTGAAAGTATGTGTGGTATTACAAATGTAATTGGTGCAATAGATGGAACTTACATTCGAATTTTACCCCCAACAGGAGGTTATCGTGATTTTGTTAATCGCAAGGGTTGGCCGTCTTATAATATGATTGCAGTTGTTGATCATATATACAGGTAAATATATTTACTGGCTTATTATATTTCTTATTTCGACAGAACAAACATGGAGACTGTGCGCAGTCGTTTTCAATACGATTTCAGGATGATCCTCGTTTATATGGAACTCAATTCGAATCGAGTACGATACGATCCCAGATTTTATCGTATCGACCTTGAGACTCAATCCGAACTGAGTCCCCGTTTACATGGCGTTTTCAATACGGGAAGTGTACTCAGATAGATCTGAATCCTACATGTAAACGTACTGATAACCTACTCCTATCGAATAACACCAAAGGGTTTGCTCAAGGTTTAAAAATCACCATCCGACGGACATATCACCATCAATTGCTTCATATGCCCTCACTCTGAGCCAAATATGCCCTGGGACACCATCCACTACTCCATATGAACACTGCGGAGAGGTTTGGAATTAAATCCAGGATTTTGTCATGAACTACAGTGAATATGCCACCATTTCACCTACCTGCCGACCAACATACTGATGGTGATTTTTTTCTACCAATGGGACTCGAACCGGATAAACACGGTGTCAGACCATATAGACTTGACGCCTAAACTATCATGGCCACCAGGCGGACACATTGATAGCTAAACATTCTTTAAGACAAAGCCCTCGGGGAAAAGTATATGAAGATCGATCGAGTGGCTGCGCGGTTCGCGTCATGTAGCTGTGAGCATTCATTAGAAAGATAGTGGATTCGAACCCCATGTCGACAGCCCTGAAGATAGTTTTCCGTGGTTTCCTGTTTTCACACAAGACCAATGCTGGGGGCTATACTTCAATTAAGGCCACGGTCGCTTCCTTTCCAGTCCTAGCCCTTTCCGATCCCATCGTCGCCGTAAGATCTGCCTGTGTTGGTGCGACTTAAAGCAAATGGCAGTTATATGTTAAGACTGAAACTGATGAAGTCGTTTAGAATATACGTTAATAACAAAAGTACTAGAAAATGAAGTTACCAGACTTGTTTTCATATCTTACATTATTCTTTGTACGTCGAATAATAACGGAATATTGTTGTTCCTGTCGTTTATTTGCGAAAGAAAGGAACATATGGAACACGCATTGGTACGACGATTTGAGTGACATTTTCAAAGCAGATAAAAGACAGAAATTCTTCCAGTCATATCGTCTGTCTAAAAGAGCTTCAGATATTTGGAAAAAAATGGTGAATTGAGATTTGTTTAAGTGAGCAGCATGAAATTGCAATGGAAAAGCACAATGAAACTGTTAAACAGAACAGACAGTTTGCTTTGAACGCTCTAAGGGACTTGCTTTTAGAGGTCATGACAAAGTAGTAACCTAGGTAAATATGTTGAGATTTTGCACATATTGGCGCGTTACAACAGTCAGCTTCGAATCCACTTGGAAACTTTCATAGTTTCTCGTGGTACTTCTCTCGACATTCAGAATTATTTAACACTAGCTGATGTACCCGAGCTTCGCTACGGGATTCTCAGAAAGACCGACTTTGTGGTTTTCCTATCTGAAGTAAATATAGGTCATTACAAAAACGTCATTGGGAATGTAGCGATTAAAAG
This sequence comes from Anabrus simplex, assembly GCF_040414725.1. Lineage (NCBI taxonomy): Eukaryota > Metazoa > Arthropoda > Insecta > Orthoptera > Tettigoniidae > Anabrus > Anabrus simplex. Next base: position 145,655,750 of record NC_090265.1, on the reverse strand, counting down.
CAATATTATCATATAAAATACTCGATCAAATGAAAAACTGCACATTTTCTCACTTATAACGAACAGTACTACGGGTTCGATCTAACAGTCCAAAGTTCCAGAGCTGGAATGACCGGACCGCAGACAGCCGTGAACACTTCTCTGCCATTATTCCGTTAAATATGCACACTTCCCATTCCAATCAGTGCCTCAGAGTAGGGATTGAATAACTCGAACGCTACGATGAACCTGTGAGTTACGTACTAGTAGTATCAGAAAATTTATGAAGCAAAGGAATGGCATGCTAAAGAAGAAAGTTGCCTAACTCCCCAGCTACTTCCCGCCAATATTTAGGCAGACTGTTACACTCGTACGACTGGGCGAGTTGGCCGTGTGGTTAGGTGAGTGCAGCTGTGAGCTTGCATCCGGGAGATAGTGGATTCGAACCCCACTGTCGGCAGCTTTGAAGATGTTATTCCGTGGATTCCCATTTTCATACCAGGCAAATGCTGAGGCTATACCTTAATTAAGGTTAAGGCCGTCCGTCCCCGCGGTGTAGGGTGCAACGCATCCGCCTGTCACCCGGTGGCCCCGGGTTCGATTCCCGGCCGGGACAGGGGTTTTTAATTGTAAATGATTAATATCCCTGACCTGGGAACTGGATGTTTGTGCCGTCCTTAACGTTCCTTTCATCACATTCAACACTCTACACTTCCGCAATTCCAATTACACGAGGTTCATAACATATGGTGCAAGTAGGGGCAAAAGATCTCTATAGGTCGACGCCCCGAACAAATGACATTAAAAAAAGGCCAAGGCCACTTCCTTCACATGCACAACCCTTTCCTATCGCATCGTAGCCATAAGACCTAACTGTGTCGGTGCGACGAAAGGCAAATTTAAAAAAGGTACTCGGTACGCTGCAGTAATCCAATCTATCGGAGATGGGTGGCAAGAGAAGACAAAGCACATCACAACAAACAATGGTCAATGTAATGTTATTGTTGATCAATTTTATGAGCTTTCTATATTGTAGGCCTTCACATATAGTTTTCTTTCGACTCTGTGATCTTAGGGCATCTTATTTATAGCGAAGACTGTAGTTCCTTATTCTCCGACTTGACATTAAAACTTGTCTACCCATTTTCTCGTGACTCGGCGCTGATAAGGACTTAGTAAAAAAAAAATCCAAATTCATGAATATCTCTGATCACAGCCGGTATGGTAACAATGTATAAGACATAAATGATCGGAAATGTAATACTATGTAACTTTAGTTATGTAGTATTTATTTATACGACCACTAATAACATAATTATTTGGGCATTAAATTTTAGGCCTACCCCTAAACTACCATTTCATTCAGCGTGAGTAAAATTATTTATGGCCTAGATCATAGCGACTTATTCGCCGACTTTGCATACCGATTGTCATTATGATAGGACCACTAATAACATCAATATTTGAGAATTCCATTGTAGGCCTTCCCCTAAACTACAATTTTTTTCAGCGTGACTACAATTATTTATAACCTAGATTGTAGCCGACTTCCGCTACCGATTTTCGTTACGATACGACGATTAATAACAATATTTGAGATTAAATTTTAGGCCTTCCCCTAAACTACCATTTCACTCAGCTTGAGTAAAATTATTTATGGCCTAGATTATAGCGACTTATTCTCGTGACTTTGTATACCGATTTTCGTTAAGATATGATCACTAATAACATAAATATTTGAGAATTAAATTTTAGGCCTTCCCTAAACTATCATTTCAGTCAGCGTGAATAAAATTGTTTACGGCCTAGATTGTAGCAACTTATTACTCGACTTCGTATCCCGATTTTCATTAAATTCTCTTCTTCAGTCGTTTTCTTGTGATGCGTGTACACACATACATACATACAGACAGACAGACAGACAGACAGACATTACGGAAAAGTAAAAAGTGCATTTCCTTGTTACTGTGGGCACGATTGGTACAGAAATACCATCCTCTTTACATTCTGAGCAATGTACAGACAAAACTCTTATTTAATTCTTAATGCCACTTCAGATATAACTATGAAGTGATAATTGTTCTCAGTTTTCAGATAGATATCTGAGTAGGGATGGTAGTATACTGGAACGATTTCTTCGCTTCAGGGATGTTAGTTCAGACACATCAGCCGGTTTCCTCTATCAGCATGTTGCTACAGTATTGAGCGACTTCATTTGCGGTAGTAAACTTGATGCTCAAACTTATGATGGAGCTGTTGTTATGGCAGGACAGAATGCAGGGCTTCAAACGAAGATTCTTAGTCAGTATCAGCAAGCAATATTTGTACACTGTTATGCACACAAATTAAAGTTGGTGCTATCTGAGTCCATTAGTTTTAATCAAACTAGAGAGAGTTTTCTTTGCTTCCCTACCAGCTTTCGGAAATATCTTTGCTAAGTCCACAGAACGGACTGAGGCTTTAGATTCCCAAGTAAAACAGGTTTCCTTCTGCCGCGCCAACTAGATGTTAATATCATAGCCGGTTGGTAGATACCCATTCACAGTTACAAATCAGCAATTGATTGTTTTCTCACTTCAATTGTTGGCATGCCCGATCGACGGGATTCGGATACCGTATCTTCTGCCTGGAGGATTTTCAGTTCAATTTCCTGCTAGAGGTATTTTCGTCCAAGATTTCCATTTTCTGGCGTCCTTTTCAAGGTACTACAGTCAAAGACTACCGATATTTATTTATTTGACATTTGCTTCATCAACAAAATATTGACGAATTTAACGCTCATTTACAGAGCTTTAGGTACAATTTCGAACAAATTAAAGGCTACGGATTTGGTTTCCTTAATTCCTCCTAAACGACCTCGAATTTACGTTGTTTTTTTTCCTGAGGAAGAGAGAACATTTACGTATATACGGCTGTTCATTAAATTATTTACGCTTTTTCTATTAATATTTCCATCAGATTCTGTAATTTACAGAAACTACAGATTTTGAGAAAGCGAATATTTTTCATAATACACGAAAACATTTCCAGAGGTGTTATTGTTTTGCTTGAAGGAAAACAATGGGCTAAGTGAAGCGAAAAATTTGCTGAATCAACAGATGCTCCGGCATGAGCAATTCCTGAAAGCGGAGGGTACACGGTTCAACTAGTACCTGCACCGCTTTCCACCAGACTACTTCTAAATAGAAGTGTTAATGAGGGGGGTTGTAATCAAAAACTTATGTTGTTTATACGAGGGAAGGCCATATGTGGGGCACTTCGTAGAGCTGACTTCATAGGCTTAAAACGTGAGCTGACTCTCTTGTATTCTGATCCAGGCATGGAAAAGGAAAGGGTGTTTAGTCTGTACCAGTGCATTAGGACATTTGAACTAACGATTGTTTTTCCAGAAACATTCAAATCGTGTGAGTTAGTGTTGACTATCCCAGCACTCATTGTGGCAGATTAACGCTCTGACCCGGCACTGAAGAGAATTTGAAACTAACTGCGTAACTCCCACGGACAAGAAAGGCTTCCATCTCTTGCATGTTCAACACTGAAAAATTACTCCCTGAGAAAAAAAGAGTCGATTTTTGAAATTAGCTACCGTTTTTATTTTTATGTTTATAGCTGGTTCATATCGATGCCTGACTCATTGGCTGAATGGTCATCGTCGATGCCTTCGGTTCAGAGGATCCTGGACTCGATTCGCGACCGGGTCGGGGATTTTAATCTCGTGTGATTTCCTCTGGCTCGGGGATTGGGTGTTCGTGTTTGTCCCAACGCTCTCCTCTTCATATTCAGACAACACACCAAACTACCAAACACCACAGAAATACGCAGTAGTGATAAAATCCGTCCAAGTAGGGTTGGCGTCAGGAGGGACATCCGGCCGTAAAACAGGGCCAAACCCACAGATGTGTGGAAAAGCGGTAGAAAAAAGAAGAGGAGGTGTTTCATATTGATATTTAGCATTAAATAAAATGTGTGTTGTGGCGTGATAGGTGGCCGCGGTTTGAATCCTGGTGAATGCATGACATTTATCGAAATTGCTTATGGTTCCAGTCTCACGCGAAATCTGTTGATGCCATGGCTTATGATCACGAATTACTTGCTTCCTTGCTTTGGAATTAGAGTTGGTTATCTACGTGTAGGCTACTACCCGTCGCTGACCGGTTATTGAACAAGTCTCAATCATAGGATTTGCAGGAGAGATTATGAAAAATAAAATAATCGCGAACATCTCCGTTATTGTTTCTCATAAGATAAAAACGCATGGAACATAAAATATAGGAAATTATATTTTTCACAACTTTTATTATGTACAGTTTTTCGATACAGCTAAAAATATTGGAGAAATTTGGCATTTCTTGTTCAGGCCGCGTTATTATTGCTATGCTACTGAATACAAATCAAATAATAGACAGGCTAGTGCAAAACCAAGCTCTCCATGAACTTAAATAACGAGTTTCGAGAAATTCTGTTCAAACATTTTTTTTTTTTTTTACTAGGGGTTTTACGTCGCACCGACACAGATAGGTCTTATGGCGACGATGGGATAGGAAAGGCCTAGGAGTTGGAAGGAAGCGGCCGTGGCCATAATTAAGGTACAGCCCCAGCATTTGCCTGGTGTGAAAATGGGGAACCACGGAAAACCATCTTCAGGCCTGCCGATAGTGGGATTCGAACCTACTATATCCCGGATGCAAGCTCACAGCCGCGCGCCTCTACGCGCACGGCCAACTCGCCCGGTATATTTTATCTTTGACATCGTAACAATCAAACCGATAAACAGGCAGACAAAAATTGAACTGAACCTACTTTCGAATTTTGTATACCTAATCCAGACAAAATTATTAAGTAAGTTATGTAGATTACGAGTAGTTCTCAATTTATTTACTAGATTGCATGTGTGTTAATTTTTTAAGCAGTGTTTGCAGTTACATTCAATTATCATAGACGGATTTCATTATTTAAAAAATCCCCTGTCGCAGTTGGTCCTAAAGGGCCTTTTACCAAGCGACTGCTGCTCAGCCCGAATACCTGCAGATTTTGATGTGACGCGTGATCAGCACGACGAATCCCCTTGGCCGTTATTCTTGGCTTTCCAGACCTGGCCGGCATTTCACGGTCAGATAGCTCCTCAAATGTAATCACGTTAGGTTGATTGGACCTCTAACCAGGTCTCAGGTCCAGGTAAAAATCCTTGACCTGGCCGGAAAACGAACCTAGGGTCTTCGGGTAAGAGGCAGGGGTGCTACCTCTATATCACGGGGATGGCACTTCATTATTAAATACAGTATAATTTTGTGAATAAAAAATACATTTTAATCCAAGAGTTTTAATGATGTTCACTGTTAAAATTATAATCGTCTGCGTCGGCGAATAATGACGTTCATTGTTGATCTTCAGCGTCGGTGAAATATAGAATCATTTCTAGAGTTTGCGTAATTACAAACACCATTGACCTTTTTTTATGAGATTTAAAATAAGTTCTTGTCCGCCTCTGTGGTGTAGTGGTTAGCGTGATTAGCTGCCACCCCCGGAGGCCCGGGTTCGATTCCCGGCTCTGCCACGAAATTTGAAAAGTGGTACGAGGGCTGGAACGGGGTCCACTCAGCCTCGGGAGGTCAACTGAGTAGAGGTGGGTTCGATTCCCACCTCAGCCATCCTGGAAGTGTTGTTCCGTGGTTTCCCACTTCTCTTCCAGGCGAATGCCGGAATGGTACCTAACTTAAGGCCACGGCCGCTTCCTTCCCTCTTCCTTGCCTATCCCTTCCAATCTTCCCATCCCTCCACAAGGCCCCTGTTCAGCATAGCAGGTGATGCCGCCTGGGCGAGGTACTGTATCCCCCGACCCAGAGTCTGAAGCTCCAGGACACTGCCCTTGAGGCGGTAGAGGTGGGATCCCTCGCTGAGTCCGAGGGAAAAACCGAACCTGGAGGGTAAACAGATGATGATGATGATGAAAATAAGTTCTTTGTGAGTATATCTGTGTTCCGAGCAACTTGAATTCGTGGGCTTGGTACCAAAATTCATACAACTTCCACTCTAGTTATTTGGCAGTTATGAGTTTATAGACGTGAAAGTAACTTTTGTGTACCGTGAATAGAATATCAATAAGTTTTCAGCTTATTGCATTGACGTGATAGATACTTACAGGAGTGAATCAAATTGAAATATCATGCAAGCTGGACCGAGTGTGTTATTGTGTAGAATAATCGATATGGTTGTGAACTGTGTTGTATTAATTAGAAAGTTCTTTAGGCGTGTACTCCTTTAAGTTTGATTCATTACTTGTACACACACTAATAAGCAATTGAATCAGAGATACTTGGCTAGTAGCGTGTAACACCCCCTTTCGTCTGTGATGCGGCGTGGCATGGACTCCACTAGATACCGGAAGCCATACTGATCCATGATCGCTGCACAGCGTCCCACATTATCCACGAAGATTGATCGGCACGCACATCCCTCTCGACGGCATCTTAGTATGCTCAAAGGGATTGAGATCGGGACTTCTCGCTAGCCAGGCAAATACCTTTACAACCGTGGAGTGCTCATCCTATCGATCAGTCACAATTCGGGAGGGATGGGCTGGAGCAGTGGTGTCCGGACATCTCGTACCGCTTGATTTTTGAGGACATCTCGTACCACCTAGGTCGTTATCTACCTGCGAACGATTTTCCCGTAATCCCCAAATATTTACGCCAGGACAATCCGTACCACTTGATGTCAAATTGGAATTCCATTTCCACGCCAGCGGGCGTGATGGCCCTAACAGACACACTTTAGAAATCAGAAAAAAAAAAAAAAATTACATTTGCTAAAGAAAACTTCTATATTATTTTAATAATTGCCCTTTAAACTATACATATCACTTATGTTTACGTAAATATTATAATAAGAAAGTCAATTTTTTGAAGTATAAATCCTGAAACAATACCATAGAAATATACGTCGTGTTCGGGCGCAATGTGCCTGGCGAACTTGAGGATGGATAATATTACTATTATTGTGAATATTAAATAAGCAAAATAAAATATTCTGATGAACTAAACGATATGTGCTTGAAGGTCACGCGAAAACAGGAAACTACTTAAAGGTGGAAGCAGCTAGGTTCCCGCGAATGACGAATACGACATAAGACCAGTTGAGCCCGACGTAAAGTTAACATCAGTACTGGTCACACGGTGCAGAGACTTCTGCGCCAGTAGTTGACAATGAATATACAAATGAATACATGCAGTAGGATATTGTTTTTACTTCACAATATTCCCCACTCTTTCCAGTGGTACGGAATGTCCTCTCCTAAATACACTGACTGACAGAGCAAATGCAACACCAAGAAGGAGTGGTTCGAAAGGGATGAAAGTTGGGGGAAAAACAGAGACGGCACGGACGAATAATTGATGTTTATTTCAAACCGATATGCAGGTTACACAATGCGCACGGCATCGACTCAGTAGGATGTAGGACCAACGCGAGCGGCGATGCACGCAGAAACACGTCGAGGTACAGAGTCAATAAGAGTGCGGATGGTGTCCTGAGGGATGGTTCTCCATTCTCTGTCAACCATTTGCCACAGTTGGCCGTCCGTACGAGGCTGGGGCAGAGTTTGCAAACGGCGTCCAATGAGATCCCACACGTGTTCGATTGGTGAGAGATCCGGAGAGTACGCTGGCCACGGAAGCATCTGTACACCTCGTAGAGCCTGTTGGGAGATGCGAGCAGTGTGTGGGCGGGCATTATCCTGCTGAAACAGAGCATTGGGCAGCCCCTGAAGGTACGGGAGTGCCACCGGCCGCAGCACATGCTGCACGTAGCGGTGGGCATTTAACGTGCCTTGAATACGCACTAGAGGTGACGTGGAATCATACGCAATAGCGCCCCAAACCATGATGCCGCGTTGTCTAGCGGTAGGACGCTCCACAGTTACTGCCGGATTTGACCTTTCTCCACGCCGACGCCACACTCGTCTTCGGTGACTATCACTGACAGAACAGAAGCGTGACTCATCGGAGAACACGACGTTCCGCCATTCCCTCATCCAAGTCGCTCTAGCCCGGCACCATGCCAGACATGCACGTCTATGCTGTGGAGTCGATGGTAGTCTTCTGAGCGGACGCCGGGAGTGCAGGCCTCCTTCAACCAATCGACGGAAAATTGTTCTGGTCGATATTGGAACAGCCAGGGTGTCTTGCACATGCTGAAGAATGGCGGTTGACGTGGCGTGCGGGGCTGCCACCGCTTGGCGGCGGATGCGCCGATCCTCGCGTGCTGACGTCACTCGGGCTGCGCCTGGACCCCTGGCACGTGCCACATGTCCCTGCGCCAACCATCTTCGCCACAGGCGCTGCACCGTGGACACATACCTATGGGTATCGGCTGCGATTTGACGAAGCGACCAACTTGCCCTTCTCAGCCCGATCACCATACCCCTCGTAAAGTCGTCTGTCTGCTGGAAATGCCTCCGTTGACGGCGGCCTGGCATTCTTAGCTATACACGTGTCCTGTGGCACACGACAACACGTTCTACAACGACTGTCGGCTGAGAAATCACGGTACGAAGTGGGCCATTCGCCAACGCCGTGTCCCATTTATCGTTCGCTACGTGCGCAGCACAGCGGCGCATTTCACATCATGAGCATACCTCAGTGACGTCAGTCTACCCTGCAATTGGCATAAAGTTCTGACCACTCCTTCTTGGTGTTGCATTTGCTCTGTCAGTCAGTGTATTTTAGTCATTAACTGACACTTCGCAGGTAATCAGCCGGTCAAGTGGTACGAAATGTCCGTGGTACGAAATATTCTAGAACCGGAGCAGTGTCCTGCTATACGTACAGGGGGCCAGCAAAGGGGAAGTGGAGAAGCACGATCTGTCAGCAGGTTCCTGTGACGTTCGCCGGTGATGGGCGTTGTCATACCTACCAGGGGTTCCGTTTAATCCCACGTGAACAGTCCCCATACGAGGATACCATCACCACCAGCCTGAACTGTACCCTGCTGGCAAGAAAGATCCATTAGTCTCGCGTGATTGACGACACACCCCCACCCGGCCATTAGCGTGTACGAACTGGTACCTCGACTCATCTGCCCAGGCGACCTTTTTCCAGCTCTCGAGCGTCCTGTGGCGGTGTTCCTTTGCCCATATCAGTCGTGGCTTGTGACGAGTACCCTCATGGGATGCTTGCTGGAGATGGTTCTGGATGGTATGGCTGTTCACACGTCATTGTTGTCCAGCATTGATTGAAAAGCGATCTGCTCTGCTGTGGCCCGTCTATCCGTTCTTTCGATCTGAGCTGGCCGAAGCTAATCCCTGTCATTAGTACACCATGACACTTAACCCTGGCGGCCGTGATTTTCTCCGAATCCATATTCTCACGTACACTCTTGATACGGTGACCCTTGGAAAGCCCAGTACCTGCACGACTTCAGAGATGGAGTGGCACGTACATCTGGTGCCGAAAATCATGCCGGCGAATAACTTTTTTATTAATTAGTTCTTAAGATTATAGACCCATCGTTAATTAGAACTGCAACTCAGTGGAAGATAAAAGTAACTGATTTTTTTTCTCATTGGGTTCTTCTCCTTAAAAACATTTAAGCTGTTTAGGCCTTTCCAATCCTGAAATTACCAGCGTTTCGCCCCAGTGTTGTAGTGGGCTCATCAGTTGGATTGCTACACCTCTACAAGACGCTGTCGGCCTGTGCGCCGTTGACACACCACTACTAAAACGTTTTCATTCTGTCCCTGAAGGGGACGGCGGACCTCCTAGACGATAACTCCGTCTCTCAGGCCAGGGAGATGTGATACGGTGAAGGAGATGTTCGGAAAGTTGAAGCAATCCAACTGATGAGCCCACTGCAACACTGGGGCGAAACGTTGGTAATTTACGATTGAAAAGGCCTAAAGAGATTAAATGTTAACATTTGCAGTCGATGAAATTAAAGTATGATTTATTTGTGGGAACTTAATTTTCTATATTTTAGGTTTGTTGTTTTGTCCCTTAATCGGATAGCCTATCATGGCCATCTAACTATCCTGGAGTTGGTGAATAAAGAAACCGACGAATGGGATAGACTACTTGAAATGAGGTACCTCAAGTACTGTAAGTATGTAAATTCTAGGCAACACCGTTTCAGGGTGGCGTCTGTTGCCAACATTGAAACTACTCTTCTCTAACTTCCGATTGAAAGTTTGTTAACACTGTCAGATAAAGAAATTGCATCAGAAATTTAATTTACTGTAGACTTCTTTATGTGTATGATATTTCTTAAAAGTCGAAAGTAAAGCATTGTTTACCTTTCATATCATTAATAGAACATGTATTGTTATGTAGAATTGATTTCGTCGGATAGTGAAAACCACTGAGCCGTTTCTAACTCCAAGGTCTCCGTGTGTTTACACGAGGTTGTGACTCTATTATCTCGTCATATTCACGTGGTGGCAGCATGCTCAGTGAGGAGTGACACAGTTCCTGTAGCGAAGAATCGATGTATCGGTTGGTTTCAAGAGGCGAACACACCTGCAGCTCGAATGATGTATTTACTTTTTATTGTAATTTATTTACTTTAGAGGCCTTTGGCAGAGAATCCGACCTATGTACCCGTGTAGGGACTGTCTGCCAGCATGTGATAGTGTAACTGTAGTTATATGGACTTAGTTTTGGGATCTGTATCCCGGTTGAATGTCAACGTAGAGGCCTTCGGTTGAGAGGGACCTGAATTCGATTCCCGTCCGAGTCGGGGATTTTAGCCACTTCCGGTTAATTTCTGTGAGTCTGATGTTTGTGTTCAACTTAATACACACATCTTGATTTGAACACTACTGATCACCACCAAAATACGCAACATTGAATATATCCCTCCATATAGGATTCGCCTCAGAACGGACATGACCGTAAAGGCCAAATTACCGGGCGAGATGACCGTGCGGTTAGGAGCGTGCAGCTGTTAGCTCGCATCCGGAAGAGAGTGGATTCGAATCCCACTGTCGGCAGCCCTGAAGATGGTTTTCCGTGGTTTCCCATTTTTTTGCTATTTGATTTACGTCGCACAAACACAGATAGGTCTTATGGCGACGATGGGAGAGGAAAGGGCTAGGAGTGAGAAGGAAGTCGCCGTTGGCCTTTATTAAGGTACAGCCCCGGTATTTGCCTGGTGTGAAAATGGGAAACCACGGAAAACCATCTTCAGGGCTGCCTGGGGTGGGGGGCGAACCCACTATCTCCCGAATACTGGATACTGCCGCACTTAAGCGACGGTTAGTGAGCTCTTTCTTCTTTCTAAAAAACTCCTGCGGGACTAAATTCCGGCACCTCGGCGTCTCCGAAAACCGTAGAAGTAGTAGTGGAACGTAAAGCCAATAACCTTATTTAATCTTTCTTCTCTTGCGGCTGATATCCTTGATGTAAATGCCACTTTAAATAGACGTTAAATTTATCAGCTCTCTTTGCAATAATGTATCTTCCAAAATATTTTCTATCAAATATCTTACCGACCTGCTATATTCTGGTCATTGATATTCGAAGGGTTCGTTTAAGAATTTTGCTTTTAAAATCACCGAACACCACAGTGGGGGTCTGAGGAAGCCGACGTTAAATATATAATTGCACATCTTTCTTATCTTTACCAGTGGAATTTAAGTTCATCCTTTATGTACCGGGTGGTACACCCCCACGCCGCTAATTCAAACTTTGCGCCAGTTGAAACTCCTCTACTGGAGGAAGTCTGAACTTTATCTACTGTGTTAATTTTCAAGTTTCTCAGAAGATGTCACTACTTGTAAATTTTGAAGTTTCTGAACTGGGTCGTTTTCGATGTATTTTTGTTTTGCCTGTAGTAAGAAGTGTGGACATTCTCTTCCAGATGGCACTACTGAAGAACTACAATTGTGCACCCTAGTGCGAAGTGAAAGAACTATGTTTTTGGAGAAATTTTGTGTTCATAAGTTTGTTCTTTGTTAAATTTCTTTCAGTTATTGTTTAAGTTGGCAATATTAACCCTTTCTTTCCGCCAGTTTTGAATTTAACCAATAGGGAATTTCGGTAATTAATTTTCCACCAATAATGTGTTTCTTCTTCATCTTGTGTAGGGGTTTCGTGGTTAGCCAATAAAATTCTTGTGGGAGGGTGTTCTCATTCCTGAAACGCCTCGAACTTTCCACGAGGGTATATAAACTGCTGATTTTCGGGTCTCCGCGCCACTTCAGTAACATCTATCAGTGTGTAAAGTACGTAGCAGGGGGCGGGAAGCGCCTCTTCCTTCGGGCAGCAGTTCAGCCACCAGGTAATGGCCGTTTAATAACTTCTTTTCTTGCTAGCTCAGCAGTTTAACTCTCGGGGCAGGTCCGAAGCCTTTCTACCATGTAACTTTTCCCCTAAAATGTAAAGACACCTAGTATCAATCCAATCTTTTAAACTACATATTGGGATAGAGAGTGCTTAACCCTCTCGAGCTCCCACTCATATTGCGTTGAGGTGAACTTATTTTCTCAACTGTTTCTTCCTTAATGTAATGTAAATTGTCTTCTTCTATAAGTCACCTCTCTAGTATGGGATTAGCCCTTGCAGTAACGGCCTAGTGCCAAGTAGGTTTTATATAAAGTGTATTAGGAGTGCTAGAACGCCTCCTCTCAAGTTGGTATTTTAGAGGCCATGTAATTGACCTGTTTCTTTACTTAATAGGCCTCAGTAGGTTGGGTATTTTTATCCCTGTTTTCATGTCCTTGGAGGACAACTTGAAAGTGGAGTTTTGTGTGGCCTTTGATAGGCTTAAATTTTGAGAGCGAGTTGCTCTTTCTTGAAAATTGAGTTGCTGTATGCCTCGAGGAGGCTTTACCGTGTAAAGAGGAGCAAGTGCTCCTAGGCCTGATTGGGGTTTTCTGCCCCTTTGTTGAACCTTGAATATAAGTAAGGTTGGGCTTGTAGCTCAAGAATTGTGTGTCTGGCTCTCGGAGCCCAAATCCTGTAATCACTGTAATTGTACATTTTCGAATTGTGTTTCGGCTACTGAGTACCTGTTCTACCTGTTATTTCTTAATCTTGAAAAGAAAATATAACCTTGTTAAATTTTATCTTAACTTTAATTTCGTATTTTGAGACCTGTTCACCCCCGCACCTTCTTTCACCTCTGCTAATCCACCAAACCACGGTAACACTTTAAATTAGATTGATACTTCTCCATACTCTACAATGAGTGCGCTTTGTTATTCTCCTATTTAAGACCCTGTGTCTTCCCAATGTCAATAGCAATAACTGTAACGCTTGCGACATACTTTAAACATACTTTACAACATTGAAATGCAGAGTACATGAGCTTCAAGACGTAACCAGTCAACTACTAACTTGAAATCACTCATTCGGCTCGGTTGTGAGTAGTCACTTGCTCGGTTCCGCTCCGCTCAGTTCGGCTCGGTTCCGAACGGTCCGGACACGCCGGCAGTGTGAATAGCTCCTTAGCGCTCACTATTGTATTTCAGAATTAGCTATAATAATAATAATAATAATAATAATAATAATAATAATAATAATAATAATAATAATAATAATAATAATAATAATGCCCGCCTCTGTGGTGTAGTGGTTAGTGTGATTAGCTGCCACCCCCGGAAGTCCGGGTTCGATTCCCAGCTCTGCAACGAAATTTGAAAAGTGGTACAAGGGCTGGAACGGGGTTCACTCAGCCTCGGAGGTCAACTGAGTAGAGGAGTGTTCGACAGCCCTTCTCGAAGTGGTGTTCCGTGGTTTTCCACTTCTCCTCCAGGCAAATGCCGGGATGGTACCAAACTTAAGGCCACGGCCGCTTCCTTCCCTCTTCCTCGTCTATCCCTTCCAATCTTCCCATCCCCCCGCAAGGCATAGCAGGTGAGGCCGCCTGGGCGAGGTACTGGTTTTCCTTTCCACTTGTATCCCCCGACCCAAAGTCTCACGCTCCAGGACACTCCCCTTAAGGCGGTATAGGCCTAGGTGGGATCCCTCGCTGAGTCCGAGGGAAAAACCAACGCTAGAGAGTAAACGGATTAAGATAGAAATAAAGAATAATAATAATAATAATAATAATAATAATAATAATAGTCTAATAATAATTCAAGAAGTCAAGAAAGATCTGGAAAGGAACAACATGCGAGAAGAAGAATTATTGGAAAGAAAGATTTTTAGGAAGAAAGTCTTACAAATGGAAGTATTCCAAGGGAGGAAGGAAAAGAAAACAGGCACAAAGTGGACTGAAGACAGGAAAAAGAAGCACAGTGAAACAATGAAAGAATACTGGAAGAAAAGGAAAGAACAACTAAGGAGGAAGAGTTGAAATTGTAACATGGTCCTTAGAAGGCCGGAACGCAATAATAATAATAATAATAATAATAATAATAATAATAATAATAATAATAATAATAATAATAATAATAATAATAATAATAATAATAATAATAATAATAATAATAATAATAATAATATGATGATGATGATGATGATGATGATGATGATGATGATGATATGGTGTACGTCTACCCCTCAGTTCCATTTTCGGATACGGGATCGGGGATGAGGTGAGATAAAATTATATGGCATGTTTTTACGGCCGGATGCTCTTCCTGACGTCAACTTCTATTGAGGAGCTAATGAAGATGAAATGAATGATGGGGAATGAAATTGGGTATGGAAGTGAAAGGAATCGTCTGTGGCCTGTGAACAGGAACTGACCCGATATTTGCTTACTACAGAAAACCATTCTCAGGACACGCGACGGTGGCGTTCGAACTACTCTATCTCCTGAATGCAGAGCTTGGCCCCATAACTGCAGTGCGTTAATACACGACCACTTCAGATAGGTCCACCATGGTTTTTTAAAAAAGACAATGAATTGACTTGGCTATGTTGCTCATCGTATAGAGAAAATGAAGTTAGCGGTGATGATTCTATCTGGAAATAAAGGTGCTAATTTCTTGTTTATCTACTGCGGTGGCATGCAGTACCATTCACTGCTAGTAAATGGCTGTTTTCCAACATATTACGTAACTCTTATACCTAACTGACTGGTACTATGTATATCTGTATGTACGCTGCCAGTAAATCCATGCATCTTTCTGATGTTATCTTCTAGATATTTTAAAGCTATAGTATCTCAACCCTCGGTTTTCGACGGCACTGAGATGGGGGAGACCGATTGGAAGGTAGTAGCTATGACCTTAATTTAAATACTGATCGGCCTTTAGTTGTTGATAAAATGGGAAACCACGGAAATCCAACATCAGAACTGCTAATAGTGCGGTTTGAGCCTACCATCTCCATAATGTAGGCTTATTGATGCATGACCCATGCTGCGTCGTTAACTCGCTGGATGCTTTAATTTATATGTTGTTGACTGAAAGTTAGCGCATTATAAGATACGGTAATATGATCTAAATATGACATAATTTACGCTTTTCAAACTGTGGAGTGAAAGTTTGACGGGGATGAAGTGATACGGGGTACAGGAGACATACTTTCAAGTCCATGAAAAAGTCCCTAATTTGCAGATCAAATAACAGATTTCTAGCTTGTTAAACACAACTTGTTCTGTCTCTACCCCTGTGCACAAGAGTGCAATCGGGCTAGACAGAGTGACTGAATGGGTAGCTGTATTTCTAGAAAATAGAACTCAGAGGATTAGGGTAGGCGAAGCTTTATCTGACCCGATAATAATTAAGAGGAGAATTCCTCCAGGCAGTATTATTGGACCTTTACGTTTTCTTATATATATCAATGATGTTTTTAAAGAAGTGGAATCAGAGATAAGGCTTTTAGGGGATGATGTTATTCTTACAGAGTAATAAATAAGTTACATGACGGTGAGCAACTGCAAAATGACTTCGATAATGTGAGATCGACAGTAGGCAATGGTATGATGATGAACGGGGTTAAAGTCAGGTTGTGAGTTTCACAAATAGGAAGAGTCCTCTCAGTTTGAATTAGAGCGTTGATGGGGTGAACGTTCCTTTTGGGGATCATTGTAAGTACTTAGGTGTTAATTAATATAAGGAAAAATCGTCATTGTGGGTAGCCACATAAATGTGATTGTAAATAAAGGGTACATATCTCTCTGCACATGGTTATGAGGGTATTTAGGGTTTGTAGTAAGAATGTAAAGGAGAGGGCATATAAGTCTCTGGTAAGACTCCAACTATAGAATGGTTCCAGTGTTGGTCCCTCATCAATATTACTTGATTCAAGAACTGGAAAAAAATCCAGAGAAAAGCAGCTCGATTTGTTCTGGGTGATTTCCGCCAAGAGAGTAACGTTACGAAAATATTGCAAAGTTTGGGATGGGAAGACTTGGGAGAAAGGGGACGAGCTGCTCGACTGAGTGGTATGTTCCGAGCTGTCAGTGGAGAGATGGCGTGGAATTACATTAGTAGACGAATAAGTTTAAGTTGTGTCTTTAAAAGTAGGAAATATCACAATATGAAGATAAAGTTGGAATTCAAGAGGAAAAATTGGGGCAAATATTCGTTTATAGGAAGTGGCGTTAGCGACTGGAATAACTTACCAAGGGAGATGTTCAATAAATTTTCAATTTCTTTGCAATTATTTAATAAAAAGCCAGGAAAACAACAGATAGGGAATCAGCCACCAGGGCGACTGTCCTAAATGCACATCAGTAGTGATTTTTTATGATTGAACTGTTGTATCAAGGACTATATTATATCATTTCAGACATTAAAACTTTGATATATAGGATACTCGAAACACTGTGAGACGTCTGCTTCAGAAAATATTATGAAAAGGAAAAGTGAGGAATAAAGAATGAAGACCTCCGGTTGTTTTGAAACCAACCCCACTAGTTTATGCTTCACAAGGAAGCTTCTTCGAGTTGAACTATCGCAGCGTCTGGAGACTAGCTGCTAGCAGACCGTGATGTAGAGACAGGTACGAGCGCCACCAAATTGACATTCACACGCTTGTAGTTAGGACCCTACTGGCTATTTGAACAAAATATTAAAATTGTGTTTCTTATTTTTAACTATACCGTCCCCTGATGTTCACTGATATATGATATAAATCTGAGTTTCAACTGTCATGCTAAGTTTTGTTAGTATAATTTTTGACTCACTTGTCAGCCGACGAATTTCGATGATCGAGGTGCCATTTGAAAGGGAAAATGATGTGCGTGTACATTGAAATTTGACAAGTGAATTTCTAAATGTCGAAGAATATCGCTAGAAAACCAAGATGAAATTGATTCAAGGCGATCGCGATGATGGAAGACATCGAGAAAAATCGATTGACACCTCGATCATCGAAATACAACCTGTAACAATAAAGTTTGATGAATGAAGTCAGAACGGTCGATCCGGCGACACTGGCGACACGCAACGCTGCACCTGCTTAGCAGCAGGTTTTGACCACCTGCTCCCAACGTTGTTCAGTTGGGCATCGTATGTGTGCCGTGTAAAACCTGTTTGACACAGTGCGTGTTTAGTGCATTGGTTCTGAACTGCGAACAGGAACATGAACGACCAAAAGATCAATGTACAGTATTTTTTTAATGCTTGGCAAGACACCGAAAGACATGCGATGCTGGTACGTGTTTATGACGATCAAGCACTGTCCTTGAAGTGTGTGTACGAGTGGTTCGCCCGTTTTCGAGGAGACCGGGAAAGTGTTTCTGACAACCCTCGTAGCGACGGTGACCGCCGTCAGTGACGAAAACATTGAGAAGGTGAGGACATTAATCAGGAACGATCGGCGATTAACTGTGCGCATGATAGCGAATGAACTGCAGATTAACTGTGAATCCGTGCGACAAATCTTCACCCAAAAGTTAGGGAAGAGGAAAACGTGTTGTTGTGCCACATCACTTGACTGACGGTCAGAAGCAGGCACGTTTAGAGGCTTCACAGGATTTTGTCGAAACGGTGGATGCGACACCAAATTTTTTGAACTGTATTGTCAATTAGGATGAAACCTGGTGTCTCAGGTACGACCCTGAAACGAAAAGGCAAAGCATGGAATGGCGTTCTCCGGGATCCCCTCGTCGGAAAAAGGTCAGAACCGAAAAGTCACGCATCAAAACAATGCTCATCATCTTTTTTGATAGTCAAGGCATTATCCACAAGAAATTTCTACCTGAGGGAACGACGATGAATGCTGCACGGTACATTGAAATTTTGACCCGTTTCATGAAACGTCTACGCAGTGTACGACCCCAGTACGCACAACAAGGTTCATGGTTTTTTGTCCATGACAACGCTCGCCCACACACAGCCAATGTCGTCAAACAGTTCATGGCAAAAAAGGGGATGGCGCAACTTGAACATCCTCCATACTCGTCAGATCTCAATCCTCCATATTTCCCACGACTCAAACTCGCTTTGAAAGGAAAGAGATTTGACGATATTCCTGACATCCAACGAAATGTGACGGGGCTTTTGAACGCCATCCCAAACGAAGCATTCTTGCAAATTTTCCAGGACATGTATCGCCGATCTCAGCAGTGCATATTTATGGGAGGGGACTATTTCGAAGGACAGTAAGGTCACTGTCGTGCATTGTTCAACTATGTTGATAGTATAGGACTATTCACCGAACTTTGTCACAATTTGTATGTCCTCTCAGTCCGAAGTTATAGCCGATACGAAATAAAACAGCATTGCAGTAGGCGGCATTTTGTATTCCTTCGCTGAACTGTGATGACGTTATGAGCGGATGTGTTTTATGTTATCTCGTGCATATTTTTGTCCTTTACACTGTGACATGTCCCTTAGCTCGAAGTTATTAGAAAAAAAAAATGCTAATTAGGATTAAAATGTACGAATACGTAATACAATATCCAGATTCATTCCATTATAGAGTGGTAAGCAGAGATAAATTACCTTTCCGGCGTCTTATGCTCGCTCTTCCTTCACATTTCAATCTCATATTAGCAATAATTTACATTAATCCGAGAGCCTCGTTTAAGAATGTCAGAATGTTTCTGACATAGATGCTTCTGCCGAGGGCAATCGATTTGACCGACTATGAGGGCGAACTGGACTCTTAGTATGCCTATCATTCATTCTATGTGGACATTTCTGTTTTTATTTTTTTCAAAACGGAAGAGTTGCCAACAATCATGAAAAATCGCTTCATATTATAACCGGTGGATGAGTGCGCGAGCACTCTCAGACTTATTTGTCTCTATTTACTTGTCTTACATTTGTGCGAACATTCCTTTAGAAACTTTGATTAGGTTATGTGTCATATTTCTCATTTGATAGGCACCGAGCAAGTCGCCGTGCGGTTAGGGTCGCGCAGATGTGAGGTTGCATTCGGTAGATAGTGGGTTCGAACCCCATTTTCACACCAGGAAAATGCTGGGGCTGTACCTTAATTAAAACCATGGCCGCTTCCTTTCCACTCCTAGCCCTTTCCACTCCCATTGTCACCATAAGATCTATCTGTGTCGATGCGACGTAAAGCAAATTGCAAACTGAATCATTTGATAGGTCTGTCCTTCATAAGCTTTTGACTAGTGTTAAGCCAGGAACTGAATAAACAAAGCTCGAAATAAATCGGAGCATTTTATTTCGCCAGACCACATAGACGTATTCAATCCTAAGACGCTTGCTGCTGTATCCGATACTGCGTAACCCTGATTTTTTTGAAGAATGAAAAGTCACGTCCCTATGGTTCAGCTTCCACATAAAAGTGAAACTCCTGTGGCTAATACAGTCACGAAAAAACTAAATTCTTGCTTGAATGTACAAAATGAAGACAACTACCTATTCGCAACCATCTTCTCAATTATATAAACTATCTTGAGATAGCAACAAGCGTAAATCATGACGCAGACCGTAGATTAATGTTGTTACTACGTTTTTGTGTGCTTGTTTGTGAGTGATCATTTTAAATGCGACGTCATCGCAAGAGGAGTTTTGCTTTTATTTTCGGATTTCTTTAACATCGCATTAAGTCATATGGGTTTTCGACGTTGATGAGATAAGAAAGGGCTAAATCTCATGGGAGTGGCGTCCGGCTCCATGGCTAAATTGTTAGCGTGCTGGCCTTTGGCCACAGGGGTCTCGGGTTCGATTCCCGGCAGGGTCGGGAATTATAACCAAAATTGGTTAATTCCGCTGGCACGGGGTCTGGGTGTATGTGTCGTCTTCATCATCCTTTCATTCTCATCACGACGCGCAGGTCGCCTACGGGCATCATATCAAAAGACCTGCATCTGGCGAGCCGAACTTGTCCTCGGACACTCCCGGCACTAAAAGTTATGGGCCTACGCCATTTCATTCCGTTTAATTTCATAGGACGAGCCGTCGTAGCCTTAATTATGGCACAGCTCCGAAATTCGCCTGGCGTGAAAATGTGAAACCACATTTCAACAGCATATAAAAATCTTTATGTTTTGACATATTTCATTCCAAAATGTGATTGTGAATATAGGTTATAAATAGGAAGGGTAGCGTCGAAAATCATAACTTGATTTTCCCATCGATGAAAAAGTATGGCGAAAGCACAGCCACTGACCTCGGAATGTGAATATTACTGTGAATACTTGTATTTATTATAATACAGTACTGAATTGTAGGTAGGCCAATTTCTAAACGAAATAGACAAATTGAAGAGATTTCAGGAAATCAATGAAGTATTGTAGATCATGCTCATAAACTGCTTGTTCACGAACAGTGTAAGTTGAAAAGTAGGCCGGATATGGTAAAATCTTAGCTCAGTTTCTATGTAGGCCTATTTCAGAAGTTGTCCCAAGTCGTCGAAAGTATGGAGTCTTACTCTAGTAATTCATTTTATTTTATGTAAGTTTCTCTTTGGAAGGAGCCGACAGTGGGGTTCGAACCTACTATCTCCCGAATACTGGATACTGGCCGCACTTAAGCGACTGCAGCTATCGAGCTCCGTCCCGACCTCACTGGGTCGACTCTTGTTTTCTTTCGTCCCGTGTCATATTGGATATACGAGCCCGAGAAAGCGGGCGCGATAGCCGACTGGCATCACCAATGTTTTTTTTTTTTACCAAGGAGGGCGCGGTTCGAATCCCGGCCAATGCACTTGGAATTTCGAAAATTAATTTCACTTCTTGGAGGTACAGATTCCACGTAAATCTGCAGATCCTATGACTGTGATCACGATATCAATTGTTACTAGAGGCCTATATATATTCATTTCTCAATTTGCATGGCCCTGCCTTCTCTTTAGGTGAAATTGTTCGAAGGATCGGACTATTCTTCCGATGATTCGTTTTAATGGGATTTTCCTCTTCTTTGTCTTTTCCCACACTCTGGCAGGTGCGAGGTGTGTCGCACAGGTGGATTTGGCCCTGTTTTGCAGCCGGATATCCTTCCTGACCTCAACCTTATGCGGAGGGATGTATTCACTATCGTTGGTTGGTAATGTGCTGTGTTAATATGAAGAGGAATATGTTGGGACAAACACAATCACCCAAAAGCCGAGTCAGAAGACCGAACCAGACGCGATTAAAATCCCCGACATAACGGACGAGTTGGCCGTTCGGTTAGAGGCGCGTGGCTGTAAGCTTGCATCCGGGAGACAGTGGGTTCGAATCCCACTGTCGGCAGCCCTTAAGATGGTTTTCCGTGGTTTACCATTTTCACACCAGGCGAATGCTGGGACTGTACCTTAATTAAGGCCACGACCGCTTCCTTCCAACTCCTAGGCCTTTCCCACCCCATCGTCGCCACAATACCTATCTGTGTCGGTGCGACGTAAAGCCACTAGCAAAAAAATCCCTGACCAGGTCGGGAATTGAACCCGGGCCCTCTGAACTAAAACTCTCATCGTTGACCATTCAGCCAAGGATCCGGGACTTTTAATCAGAATAATGTTACAGGTTCTGCGTTCCACTAACTACTTTTATGATTTGCGGAAACTCCGAAGTTTTGCCCCGCAGAAATGTTTTTACGTGTCAGGAAATCTACCGGTTCAAGCTGATGTATATGAGCACTTCCAAATTCCTCCGGACTCAGCCGGGAACGAACCCACTAGCTTCGGGTGAGAAGCTTAGCATTCTTCCGTCGGAGCTACTCAGCCCGGCGATTAAGAGAAACTAATAATCCTGTTGTTATTCCCTTAAAATAAAAATCACCATTACCAGCCACCGTTTCACTGTTGTTGGGGTTGTAACGTGCTGAGTTATCCTAGAGCGCACTTCATAAATGGGTCATAAACAGCGAGTAGTTTGCAGCCGCAGGTGGTATCACAGAGTTCGAGGAAAGTTTGTAAATAATGTATTGAAACATAATTTCTTCGGGCCAGAAACGAAGAATTGGGAACATGCATCATTTTCAAAAATATTTTTTTTGAAAAGTACACCAATGAAATAGTACGTAAACGTATTACATTGTGGTATGTTGCCTTGTTTTATACCATTAAAAAAATATTTAATAGTGCCTTTCCGCAAGGCGAGTGAAACGGCCTCTGACGTAAGCGGCGCGCTGTGACGTCACGATCCAGTACCGCATGGAGCTCTACCAGCCGTTGTGCATCAGCCGTTGCTAAAAGCCGATTGTTTATTACTCATGATCGCGAATAACTTCGAAATGACAGAAGAAAGGTTCAAAACAGCACAGTCAGACAATCTACCATGTGTGGATGTCATCATTCTTGAAAAATGTGACTTTTGTGGCCGCAGAAATTAGCGGATAACAAGCAAGTTTGTAAGTGGCGTCTTTTATATACGTGCAATATACTGTAACCCATAGTATTAGGATAACAACGAACCTGGATAGATATCACATCACTTTCAACATTTCCTTCTAGACTGATTCCCCTATTAAAGAATAACATTACATTTTCGGGCTTTCAGCATTAGTAAAGTAAGAAATCGGATTTCAGCACTAACATAAACATATAGGTAGCATTATAGTACTAGTCCGCTTCTGTGATGTAGTGGTTAATGTGTGCCACTCCCGGAGGCCCGGTTTCGATTCCCGGCTCTGCCATGAAAGTTGAAAACAAATAGTACGAGGGTTGGAACGGGGTCTACTCAGCCTCGGGAGGTCAACTTAGTAGAAGGGTTTCGAATCGCACCTCAGCCATCCTCGAAGTGGTTTTTCGTATTTTCCTACTTCTCCTCCAGGCACCTAAGGCCACGGCCGTTTCCTTCCCTCTTCCTTGTCTATCCCTTCCGATCCTCCCATCCTCCAACAAGGCCCCTGTTGAGCATAACAGGTGAGGCCGCCTGGGCGAGGTAATGGCCCTCCTCACCAGTTTCATCACCATACTCGAAGTCTCACGTTCCAGGACACTGCCCTTGAAGTGGTAGAGGTGAAATCCCTCGCTGAGTCCGAGAGAAAACCAACCCTGAAGGATAAACTGATTAAGAAAGAAAGAAAGATCATAGTACTGTAGGTCTATAACCTATCATTTCTGAAAAAATATATATTTATGGTTGGGGCAACTGGCCTACCCACTTCCGCGGCCCATGAAAGAGAATTAAATATCTTTGTGGAGGGAAAAAGTTAAACATGATAAAGATAAATATGACTTCATCTAGTTTTCACAAGTTGGGCTGAGTGGTTCAGACGGTTGAGGTGCTGGCCTTCTGACCCCAACTTGGCAGGTTCGATCCTGGTTCAGTCCGGTGGTAGTTGAAGGTGCTCAAATACGTCAGCCTCGTGTCGGTAGATTTACTGGCACGTAAAAGAACTCCTTCAGGACTAAATTCCTGCACATCGGCGTCTCCGAAAATCGTAGAAGTAGTTAGCGGGGCGTGAAGCCAATAACATTAATTACATTTGGCTTTTAACAAGCTGAGCATATCAGGAAAGAAAAGTGTCCTGGTGACAATTTAGTCGCTCAATACAGGAATGTTTTTGGGTGCTGTGACTTTTTTTTTGTTTTTTTTTTTTGTTTTTGCTGTTTGCTTTACGTCACACCGTCACATATAGGTCTTATGGCGACGATGGGACAGGAAAGGCCTAGGAATGGGAACAAAGCGGCCGTGGCCTTAGGTACAGCCTCAGCATTTGCCTGGTGTGAAAATGGGAAACCACGGAAAACCATCTTCAGGGCTGCCAGCAGTGGGGTTCAAAACCTTCTATCTCCCTGATGCGAGCTCACAGCTGCGCGCTCCTAACCGCACGGCCAACTCGCGCGGTATTTTTACCCTTCGGTTTATTGACTTGGCTTGTATAACCTAAAACTTAGGCTAAGTTGGATAATATTTTAAACACCTACATCACTATTTTCACCTGTGTGCAATTATGGTATTTATTTCATTAATATTATGATAATTATTATTATAATTGAGCAATGTTAACTTATAAGACCCCAACAAACAAGCATTGGTTTTGTGTAGAGTTATACATTTGTTAAATTCACGTTGTTTCCCTTCATGATGTACACGCCTATTCTTTGTTACATTATAGAGTATTTAGATATAGCCTAAATTTCTTTACCAATTAAGCTCATTAATAAAGACATACATAACTGTCCCATGCCAAGATATATTGGTAGAATTAGAGCTGTCAAAATGGTTCATAACCCCTTTGATTTATTATCTTGACATGGATCACTCAAAACATAGGTTAGGTTTGGAGAATACTTTAATAATCAGCATTATTTAATGCACTGCTTATTACTTTCATATTCCAAGATGTAATTGAAGCATTTAAATAAAGCATCATACATTAAAATTTAAAGTTTTACCACTAGAACAGCGGACATGGAAAAGTGATTTGAAAATTCAAACAAATTCATCTTACGTTAAAATCTTCAAAAAAATAAACTGTAGACTTTCCCGATATATCACCAGCATTTCTCCGGCTCGCCAAAATCCATTTCTCCCTAGTTTTAGCGTCTTTGGAACATGTATAAACAATTTGTTTGGCATGGTATGCGATGTGCTATTGCACATCGGAACTCTACACCATTTATAAGTTTTCTGCCTCACTGTCTGCGCAGGATTCATTTTAAGTCTAAAATATACCACTCAGATTATTATCCGATGTATAGACCTCGAATTTAATCATACTAGACACTAACGTAAAGTAGAAATACGCGAAGTGTATCCTGCTTCTCACAGCGCACTATGTGTTATTTCGTCTGCTAATTCAGTCAACCTGTACGATGACGTCAGACCAATGAGATCGCGTACTTGCGTGACGTGACATTTTCGTAGATTTTTATCATGTTTGGAGTTATTATTTGTACATTCTGATCACATTTTTGAATTCTGCATGAAATTTTGAATCAGATTAGCATATTTTTAATTAAAACCCCGGATCATGCATGTTCCCTATTCATGCTTTCTTGCACGTTATCTCTGGAACATTGAGTCACTAACTTTCTCTTAATCTTTTGTTCATAAAAATCGCATGTTTTTAGTTATAATTGTTTGTTTGCACGGACAATGTTTGGAAAGTTCAAAACTAGCCATATACCATGATATGGTAATTACTCTAAATTACTCTAAATGGCTTACCTGAATCAGCAATTATTAACATGTCTGTTATCCACAGGGAAAGTTTTCTCAGTCTTAGTAAGTTACGGTATGGTTCACTTCCTCGCATCTTCTCAAGGCCTTGTCTATTTTTACTGATAGCATCTTATTTAGTCTCTTGTCCAGCTTGGTGAGAGAATATTTAGTGGGAACTCAGAGAACAAAAACAAATTTTGTTATTCATTTCTAAGAGAAAATCTAGAGTATAGAACACTTAATCTTCTTTTATACTACTAAAAACTAGCAGGTATCGTGGAGGACAGTGAACTCAGCCACACTATTTGCAACACTTTAGACCACATGTACTCTATACCGTACACGCTAATGTACCTACATTGATGTTATGAGTCAAGGGATATAAAATACTAAATATAATTAATACGTATTCTACTCAAAAACGGTAAAAATGCAGGCCGTATAATCCAAGTTTTTTACATTATAAGGACGTAGAAATGGATGAAACCTTACTTGGAATGAGGAGAGATACCATGTCCAGGAACTCACCGTCTCACCCTCAGAAGTACCCCTATTTTTATAACCTAATGAAGAGCATTACACGCCATTTTCCATTGCTTCAGTAGCTTCCCGCATTCTTATTAGCCACCGTACGTGACGTCATTCCCATCAATTGGATTCCGTTGCCAACCCCGGTACAATTAAAGCACACGTGAATAGAAGATGTGAATTTAAAAATGAGAAATTCACAATGCAGAACATCAATGTTATTATAATTATGGAACTTACCTTGCTGCAGTGATGGGTACAGCGCAGCCGCCACCTTAAGGAACTCGTGCACCTGGACGTTTAAGGGAAATAATCTTTTGAACAGGGATTCGCCAAGATGTCCTCCTACCGAACTCGGCAACCGAATAGCTTACATGCTTCAGATGACGCCACCTATTTTCAATATTTTGGGTGTGCACGGAGGGCGATTGATGGGCATCGCCCTCCTATTTCCTTTATTCAAGTGACCACTCCTTTTGGTGTCCAGGAACTGAACAGGATGGTTCGCGCGCAGGTGCACTAATCCCTCGTCTTGAAACAGTCATACGGCCTCCAGCAGTCGGAGATGATGATCGTCCCTGAGAGTATCTAATCCTTTATAACAACTAAGAGAGTTTGCTAGTCTCTCTTTTTTAATACTGGTACAACGAAAAGGTTTTTGTAGTTATGTCTCTCCACCCCTCCAAATAGTCACTGCCCTTCCTGACTCCTACTTCTGTTGAATATCCTTCTCTCGAATTTATTTTAATCGATTTCCACAATGATTCCGGGCCCACCTGGAACAACGCCGTTTGAACGGGGCCGCATTGTGGGTCTGCGGGAAGCTGGATGGACGTATCGACGGATTGCTGCATATGTTGGGCACAGTGTGTCGGTGGTGTGTCGCTGCTTTCAGCAGTGGTCTTTGGAACATTCCCACACCCGTAGACCAAGCTCCGGACGTCCGCGTAGTACAGACGCACGTCAAGATCGACGCATTGTGCGAGCAGCGGTGACCGACCGAACATCATCCAGGAACGAAATCCGGTCACATGTTGCACCTGCTGTGTCAAGAAGGACCATTGGGAACCGTCTGCTTGCTGCAGGATTGCGATTACGTGTGCCTCTGGCCAGGCTACCACTTACACAACGACACCGCCTCGCACGGCTACTCTGGTGTCGTGAAAGAGTCGACTGGAGAGGGGAATGAGGCTCTGTTGTTTTCAGTAACGAGAGTAGGTTTTGTCTGGATGCAAGTGATGGACGTACACGTGTGAACGGCCTATTCCAGAGAGCATTCGTCCACGACACCCAGGTCCCACCCCAGGCTTAATGGTGTGGCGGGCCATCAGTTACAACTCGCGGTCACAGTTCGTGTTTCTGCAGGGTGACGTGACCAGTGCCCGCTACATTGCACAGGTTGTTGTGCCCGTGCTACTGCCATTTCCTCGACAGGAATGTGATGTGCTTTCTTAGTAGGACAATGCACGTCCACATACAGGTGTTGCGACGCAACGTGCTCTACGTGGTGTACAACAACCGGATCTCTCGCCAATTGAACGCGCATAGGGCATGATGAAGCAGGAACTTAAACATTCTCCAGAGTCTGTAAGAACCATTGCCGAATTGCATCAAGAGGTGCAAGATACTTGGGACAATCTACCGCAGGATGCCATTCGGCACCTTTTTAATCGTTTGCATGCGCGAATATACGCCTGTATTGCCGCCGGAGAGGTACACTGTGTGTTGATGCGACTGTTTGTGCACCCTTTACTGTGACGTGTGTGTTTTATTTGGCCTGAATTTGTAATCATATACTCCTGCAATGATACCTGTCACATCGCTTGTGAATAAATTGACCTTGTCCTTGAGGATGTTGCATTTTTTTTTCGGCGGTGTATTACAGTGTAGTGCATAGTTGCCCAGTTGTACTTCCTCGTAAAATCACCACCATCATATCACAATATTAGAGTAACTACTTCAAATTATTTTAAATGTCCACCCCTCAAAAGGCTCATTTTTTCGTGGTGCAGTCACTGATAAAGGTTTCACTGCACAGATTTTGCCATGACCGAACGAATTGGCTAAGCAGTATGAATCGGGTAGCTGTAATCTTGTATTCGGGAGATGATGGGTTCTACCCCACTGTCAACAGCCCTGAAATTGGGGTTTCTTATTTTTATACCAGACAAATGCCGGGACTCTATCTTAATTAAGGTCACGGTCGCTATCTTGTCAGTTAAGTTCCACTGTTGCCGGAAACCTATGAGCCAGTGCAGCTTTAATTACATTTAAAAAAATATATTTTAACAATTGTACTGTAATTGTTTACATCACTGGCTTCTCTCCATCCTCCAGTTGAAGTTTCAATCTCGAACTAAAAACAAAGTTAGTAACATTAAACTGATATCCTAGTTCATGCGTGTATGCATTTCACGCACAGTCACTGCACAGTACACTTTGGAATCTACAGTACAGTATTTTCTGCTTTTCCTTTTAGGCAAGCTATCACAAACTTGTGTTCTGTAAGTGGGTCGTGGTTGTGTGGCAAATGTGACATTGCAAGAACCTATCGAAAGGAAAGCTCTTACTATAAAATGGAGAGGTAAAGGTCTTCCCACAAAATCAATTGCTAAACCTCAGAAAGGAGTGAAAGTGTTACTGTAATTTTCCCCGTCATACACTGAATGTGTGCTGTCACCTTGCTCGTACTATGGACACAACGAAAGAAATACTTTCCACTTTGTATAGTATATACTGTACCTCATATTTCCGAAAGTGATAATTTTCTATTATAATAGAGTAATGAGTAATGATGCCTTTGCTGTCAGGACCTAGTGTTTACAGTGCACTTTGTCTTCTGGTATGGGCAAAAGCAATTTTGTTACTTTCATTGATCTGTCTCTGTCTTATCCTTGGCTTTGACAATATGTAAGTGACTGAGGTATGAGCGATGCTAGTAATGCCATTCCTTGTGCAGCCAGTCCCTGCTATGAATGGTGTGAAAACGTTGCTCATAGGGTCGGTTGGTGCATGCATTTTAGTGGGCTTGGCAGACTGACATGTAATAGCAACTTCTGGCTCGGTGAGGAAAGCAACGGGAAACGACCTCACTCCTCATTTTCCTAGTGCGCCTCTTCAGTGATGCCTAGGTCATCTATGACAACTGATGGCGGAGCTGTTGAGGATTCAACCAGCCTTAGGGCTAAAGACTGAACATACATACAATAGAGTAATGCATATTGCATGTCTATTCTCCCAGGATGGTAGTATAGTCGCCGTGCAGTTGGGAGCGCGCAGCTGTGAGCTCGCATCCGGGAGACAGTGGGTTCGAATCCCACTGTCGGCAGCCCTGAAGATGGTTTTCCGTGGTTTACCATTTTCACACCAGGCGAATGCTGGGGCTGTACCTTAATTAAGGCCACGGCCGCTTCCTTCCCTTTCCTAGGCCTTTTCCGTCCCATCGTCGCCATAAGATCTATCTGTGTCGGTGCGACGTAAAGCAAAATAGCAACAACAACAAAGGTAGTATTGTCAGTGAAATTGAATTAAGGTGCAGCAAGGCGAATGCAGTGAGCTCGCAGTTGCAATCAACAGTATTCTGTAAGAAAGAAGTCAGTTTTCGGATGAAACTATCTTTACACCTGTCTGTTTTCAGACAACTTTGCTTTATTGGGAGGGGGTGAAAGCTGGGTGTTATCAGTATATATTATTCATAAGATGGAAGTAACAGGCATGAACGTAGCGAGGATGATCACTGGTAAAACAGGTGGGAACAATGACAGGACTGTAATCGGAATGTGGAGATAAAGCTAAGTTAGAAATGAGCTCGTTTGATGAAGCTGCATGTATTACCCGGGTTCGATGGTGTGGTTATGTGAGGTGAAGGGAGGAAGCCACGCGATGCCCTTCGAATCTCCTTATTTCACGCAAACAGTTTTGCAGAGTGCGCTTTACAGATTCTCCGATTGTCTCATCTGAGATCTTCGAAGTGAAGCAACATTGGGCGTTGTGAACAGTTACCGTGTTTGCTTGGTGAAAGAGAGCGAGGGAACTGGCCATCCCTCAGTGAGTAAACTCCCGTTCGAGAAAGTAACAATAATTTTAATGTTATTCGCTTTACGTCCCACTAACTACTTTTATGGTTTTGGGAGAGGCCAAGGTGCCGGAATTTTGTCCGTCTCTTAACATTAAACAGAAGGGACAGAGGAAGCGGTCCAACACTACGGAAAATTAAGATATCGCTAAAAGAAAAGCAAGGGCCACGAAAAGCGTGAAAATGAAAGACTCGCTAGTCCTCCCAAACCTAATACCATCGGGGTCGGAAAAAGAACGAGAGTTGATCAAAAGAGAACAGATAGGAAAGATGAAAGTGAGAAGAGTGGCAACAGTTTCCAAGTGGAAGCAGTGCCAGACTCAGTTAGGGAAACCGTGGTCGCCATCCCACTCTCCCAAGTTGGGAGCCGCTGGTCCACCCCTTAAATTGTCTCTTACGACAAGCAGGGGAAACCGTGGGTATATTCTACCGCCCCCACTCACAGGGAGACTTTCGGGAAAGATTCCTCAAAGGCCTATATTCCTGAGTCAACGACAATGAACCACTTTTATACATGCTAAATGTGTTTTAGTTGTATTTTTCTATAATATATTCTGACTACCATGGATAAAGACAAGGCCGTACAACATTTCTGTACCATGAGAAACAGTACTTGTTATTCCCCTTTGATCGGCAATATTTAGCTGACCTTCACTGGGAATTTTTATGTCTATGTGAATCTGTCCTTCATAATATCGAAGTAAGATATAAATCATCTTGTGCGTTTATAGAGCACTAGCTGATGTACCCGTGCTTCGCTACGGGATTCTCAGAAAGACTGAATTTGTTGTTTTTCTACCTGAAGTCGTCAGTAGGAATGTAGCGATTAAAAGCAATGTTATATAAAATACTCGATCAACTGAAAAACCGCACATTTTCTCACTTTTAGCGAACAGTACTACCGTGTCGATCTAACAGTCCAAAGTTCCAGTGCTAGAATGACCAGACCGCAGACAGCCGTGAACAATCCTCTGCCATTATTCCGTTAAATATGCACACTGCTCATTCCAATCAGTGCCTCAGAGTAGAGATTGAATAGCTTGAATGCTATGATGAAACAGTTTGTTACGTATCAGTAGCATCAGAAAATTTATGAACCAGAGGAACGGCATGCTAAAGAAGAAAGTTATCTAAATCCCCAGCGACTTCCCGCCAATATTCAGACAGGCTGTTATTTTCAGTACGACCGGGCGTGTTGGCCGTGCGGTTAGGGGCGCGCAGCTGTTAGCTTGCATCCGGGAGGTGGTGGGTTCGAACCTCACTGTCGACAGCCCTGAAGATGGTTTTCCATGTTCTCCCATTTTCACACCAGGCAAATGTAATGTAATGTAATTAAGGCCAGGGCCGCTTCCTTTCCACTCCTAGCCCTTTCCTATCCCATGGTCGCCATGAGTCCTGTCTGTGTGGGCGCGACGTAAAGCAAATTTTAAAAAACTCGGTATACAGCAGTAATCCCATCTATCGGAGATAAGCGGCAACAGAGACACAAAGCACATCACAACAAACAACGGTCAATGTAATGTTATTGTTGATCAATGTTATGAGCTTTGTGTATTGTAGGCCTTCACATTCAGTTTTCTTTCGACTCTGTAATATTAGGGCGTCTTATAAAATGTATTATAGCGTAGACTGTAGTTCCTTATTCCCGGACTTTACATACTGATTTTCCTTAAGATAGGACCACTACTAACATAATAATTTGAGAATTAAATTTTAGGCCTTACCATAAACTACCATTTCTCTCAGCGTGAAAAATATTATTTATAGCCTAGATTGTAGCGACTTATTCCCGGACTTTACATACCGATTTTCATTCAGCTCTCTTCAGCCGTTTTCTCGTGATGCGTGTACATACATACATACATACATACATACAGACAGACAGACAGACAGACAGACAGACAGACAGACAGACAGACAGACAGACAGACAGACAGATAGAAATTACGGAAAAGTAAAAAGTGCATTTCCTTGTTACTATGGACATGACCGATACAGAAATACCATTCTTTTCGAATTCGGAGAAATGTACAGACAAAACTCTTATTTTATATATATTTAGTGAACAGACAGACAGTAACAGAAATGCATTGCTTTATATAAGTACCTTCGAAATAAACTGGCCAGTAAACGTAAATCATGAGATATGATATGAAATGGAATTGGTGCTGAAGCTCTGTGTCACTTGTGTATGGGAGTTAGAATTCTATGTGAAGGTATAAGTATACAAGCAGATGCAGTTTAAGAGGTATCAAAATGTTGGTTTAAAGAGGAGACACGGGCGGGAAGAATTGAATGTACAGATGAAACATGTACAAGACGATTGCGGGGAAGGATGCTAGATAGAACAGGGATTGGAATCTAAGTTACTGGGATAAAGAGATTCAGAACGAATAAAAGAAGCCGAGTAAGAAAGGAGCTGTTCGAATGAAAGATATTGAGAAGCAGATGATCATGTCAGAATATAGGACCAAAATAACAATAAATGGAATTCTCTGAAATTAGCAAAACGTTGTCAATAATAAAAAAAAAGGACACCAATGGTGAAGTGTGCGGTGAATGTCAGCGTTGAGGCCTTCGGTTCAGAGGGGCCCGGGCTCGATTCCCGACCGAGTCGGAGATTTTAATCGTGTTTGATTAATTCTTCTGGTTCGGGAACTGGGTTTTTGTGTTTGTTCCAACACTTTCCTCTTCATATTCAGACAACACATTACACAACCAACCACCACAGAAACACGCAATAGTGATTACATCCTTTCATATAATTTTGGCGCCAGGAAGGGCATCCAGCCGTAAAACAGGGCCAAATACACATGTGCGTCACAGTTCGCACCCGCGACCCCACAGGTGTGGGAAAAGCGGTAGAAGAAGAAGAAGAAGAAGAGGAGAAGAAGTATGCGGTGGTTAATGGGTGTTTATAAAAATAAGGGGCAAAGAGAGAAACATGAAGATATTGTTCTTTGTTGCGTGGAAAAAAGTATCGAACGTGTTACCCGTGTGGTTAGGGTCGCGTAGCTGTGAGTTTGCATTCGGGAGATAGTGCGTTCGAACCCTGAAGTTGGTTTTCCGTGGTTTCACATTTTCACACCAGGCAAATACTGGGACTGTACATTAATTGAGGCCACGGTCGCTTCCTTCCCACTCTTAGCCCTTTCCTATCCCATCGTCGCCATAAAAACTATCTGTGTCGGTGCAATGTAAAAGCAGAATTGTAAATAAATATGTAAAAATAATGGAA
The DNA here is from genome assembly GCF_040414725.1 of Anabrus simplex. Classification (NCBI taxonomy): domain Eukaryota; kingdom Metazoa; phylum Arthropoda; class Insecta; order Orthoptera; family Tettigoniidae; genus Anabrus; species Anabrus simplex. The sequence goes on along the minus strand of NC_090265.1, from coordinate 145,622,529 downwards.
GAGGCTCCTTTGTTGAGAGTATGTAGGGAGATAGGCTCGCTTAGGGTCAGATACCTGAGTAGTGATTACAAAGTAAAAGAGAAAGGGAGAAAGAATTTCATACAATATTGTAAAATTATTAAACAAAGAGTGGGTCGCACCTGGTAGGACAGAAACACTTTTTGTATATTAAAGAATATGTGTCAAAATAAAATAAGTGTAAGTAAATTAAGCACTAATTAAACTAATGAAAGATAGGATACATGTTGTCCTAGATTATATAATACTGTTTAACATCTAGGACAGTCCGGCCCCGCGGTGTTCGATTCCCGGCTGGGTCAGGGGTTTTTAATTGTAAATTATTAATATCCCTGGCCTGGGGACTGGGTATTTGTGTCGTCCTTAACGTTGCTTTCCTCACATTCAGCACTCTACACTTCCTCCATTCCAATTATCACAGGTTCATATCACATGGTGCAAGTAGGGGCAAAAGATTTATCTATAGGTCGACGCCCCGAACAAATAGCATTACAGAAAACATCTAGGACAGAAACACTTTTTGTATATTAAAGAATATGTGTCAAAATAAAATAAGAGTAAGTAAATTAAGCACTAATTACAATAATTAAACTAATGAAAGGAAGGATGCATGTTGCCCTAGATTATATAACAATTTTTGACATCTAGGACAAAACTGTGATAATTTGAAAATGGCTGTAAACAGTTTCTAGGCGTAAATATAACGTTTAATGTAGTAATAGGCAAATTAACTGTAGTAAGGAAAATCAAATGCATGTGTTAAATAATGAATTGCAATAAATTGATACTGTCTCCCCAGCTTCAGGTGATCCGGATTTAGGGGATGGAAATATTCTGTTCTGTTCACTTGGGCATGTCTCTTCCTGTCAGCGATTTGTCGTGACGTACCCGTTTCCTGGTTCTCAGTGGCCCTCCTGATGTGAAAACTAAGTAGCAGTTTAATATGCAAAATGTCCAGACAGTTGTACAAAAACCATTGAAACGGTGCCGGGTCAATCTCTATAGCAACTCTGCATAGAGTTAGTTATCGTATCTTTCACATGACTGCCTTTGATATTTCCCTTATTTATCACCATATGGGGAAATGATATAGAACAAAACAGTTTGTAAATAATATTCGAAATAATTTTTATCGCGAGCTATTTTCGTGTACAACCAGCCTTAAAAGAGATACTGTACATTCAGTTTTATGTTGTAGGTCCGCTCTGAAGTGATGCTGCAACAAACAAACTGAACCCGAAGTATTCATTAGCCGCTGGCGGAGGAGCGGAAATGATCAGTAAATAAATAAATAAATAAATAAATAAATAAATAAATAAATAAATAAATAAATAAATGATTTCAAAGAAGTTGGAAATTTATCGAACATTTCCCTTGATAAATGATTCCATTCCCTAATTTCTCTTCCTATTAGTATTTTATCCAGTTTGTCCTCTTGAATTCTAATTTTATTTTCATAATAATATGATCTTCCGTACCTGTAAAAGCTTCACTCAAGCTTATTCGTCTGCCAATGTCATTTCATGTCGTCTCCCCACTGACGGCTCTGAACATACTGCTTAGTGGAGCGGCTCGTCTCCTTACTCCCAAGTCTTCCCAGCCCAGAGTCGGCAACATTTTTGTAACAGATCGTGCTGATTTCCTTTGGATTTTTTCCAGTTCTCGTATCAAGGATTCGGGTCTCATACATTGGAACCATAATTGGAGTCTTACGAGGGTCGTATACACCGTCTCCTTTACGTCCTTACTACACCCCCTAAATACTCTCATAATTTTGATTTACAACCACGTTTATGTGATTACCTCAGTGAAGGTCTCCCCTTATTTTAACACCTAAGTAGTCCCCGTGAGCACTTTCACCCCATGCACACAGTCAGTAGCGGCGATTAGGGCGGATTTGTTACGATTTGCGAAGAAACTATTACATTTTTATTCCATTTTAGCCGAATGAAACTAGGAATTATAGGAATTATTAAAAAAAACAATTTGTACAAGCCCTGTTGTCTTATCAGCTAATTCTTTCGGTTATTTTCTTTAATCATAAACACAATTTTTGCGGAAATTCGCTAGGTTCAAATCCCACTATCGGCAGCCCTAAAAATGGTTTTCCGTGGTTTCCCATTTTCACACCAGGCAAATGCTGGGGCTGTACCTTAATTAAGGCCACGGCCGCTTCTTTCCAACTCCTAGGCCTTTCCTATCCCATCGTCGCCATAAGACCTATCTGTGTCGGCGCGACATAAAGCCCCTAGCAAAAAAAAATATATATATATATATCCGGTAGACTGCCATCTCTTAAAGTAACTGCGGAAATTCGCACAAAATGTCGTGCATCCCGCCTAACCGATGTGTATAGCGCCACAGCAAGTAGTGAAGACTTTGCTTGTGCTGTGAGGAAGGGTAGCAGGGGTATTTTTTTCTAAGGTCATGGACACTGAGGTATGATTTACCCACTTGCCGCGCACATTCGTCTGTCTGGCAGTCTCTTTAGCGTCTGTTAGTTTTTTAGTGTGTAGTCAGATAAGTGATTGTAATTGTATAATCACGCCGTATTTCTTTTTAATTGTAACAAGTGTGAAATATTGTTCCTTTCGTGAAAGTTTTATTGTACTGAATCAAAATCTCAGAAAACTATTATTACCGTACTTAAGTTGGTAAACTGCCAATCTTACCTCTCTGTCGAAGTTCGCTGAGAGAGAATTAACAACTTACCATTTTGTAGCCTTTATTTTAGTTTTGATGTATATATACCCCTTCCCCTCCCTCCTCCCCGCTATATTCCACAAACCCGGGTGCTGTTTGTTGGCTGTATATTTTTTTGCCCCCGCACGTTTAATTCTCAATCGCCGCTACTCTACACAGTAATTAAAACAGAGGACTTTTCCTCTTGGTGAAATTTACAACCGGATTCTTTCATCCCATTTACCTCATACCACTATCTGATTGTCCATCTCGCAACATTATCGAGGTCTTTTTGCAGCCACCCACGATCATGTAACTTATTTACAACTCTATTCAGTATAACGTCATCTGCAAAGTGCCGTATATGTGATTCCAGTTCTTTACTCATAGCATCCATCTTCTATTACTACAGGGCCTCTCAAACGCCCAACATCTCACGCGTGCAAACAGCGGCGCAGAGTTCCTGTGCACAGTGCATCGGTCCCGCTCGGTTCAGCTCAGACCAACGCTTCGTCTCTGGGCTACTCGGCTAAGCTCGGCTCAACTCGGCTCAGCTCAGCTCGGATTTGGAGCGCTACGGAGCAAGTGAGGAAGAGGGAGACAGGGGGAGCGAGCGAGACAGGCGTGGGGAAAGAGAGAGACAGCGCTATTGCTCCAAATCGAGGAGTGGGGGTCTGCACTCTGGTAAACAAAGCGAAGTCGTCTTTTGCACCGTGCACAGTGCATGCACCAGGCGCATGCACCCTGAGAGGCCCTGTTCTATTATATAGAAGGCTAACTCCGACTGGCTGTATCAACGCCCAGCCAAAACCACGCGACATAAACAAATGAAATTTTGAGGATACATTTATATCATAACGTACTGCAGGTGCTCACTAAGGGAGGAGTTTTGGATATTTCGTCGCTAAGGGGGGTGAAAAGGGAGGTGAATTTTTAAAACGAGTGTATCTATATCTCAAACAATGAGCAGTTTAAAGATGTGAAAATTGGTATGTGGAATCTCCTGTCAAAATAAGGAAACACGTACTTTTTGTTTCCGGAAAATTACCTTAAGGGGAGTGAAAAATGGTGAAAAACGTGTTGAATACCTTTTATGAGAATACTTATATCTCAAAAACTGAAGATGTTACAGATATGAGAATTGGTATTTGGAGTCTCCTTTAAAAATAAAGAAACACGTACCTTTTTGTTTTTGGAAAATCTACGTAAGAGGGGCTGAACAGCAGTAACAAACGGAGTGAATTTTTAAAATGAGTATATCTATAGTATATCTCAAAAACGTAACATATTCTGGACGTGAAAAATTGGTATTTTTAATCTTTAAAAAGTAAAATAACACGTTCTTTTTTGTTTCAGAAAAATCACTTAAGGGTGGTAGAAAGGACTGAGATAGGGGGTTGAGTAATTTTTATCGGATAACAGTAACTCCAAAACTGAAGATGTTACAGACGTGAATCTCCTTTCAAAATACATAAACCCGTATTTTTTAATGTTTTCGTACACTTGGGGGAGGGGTTGTAGGAAGGACTGAAAAGGGGTTGAATTATTTTAATGAGTATACTTATATCTCAAAAACTGAAGATGCTACAGATATGAAAATTTGTATTAGCAACATTTGCAAAATGAAGAAACCCGTATTCTTTGTTTTTGGTTAATCCACTTAACAGGATGGGGTGGGTGAAGAGAAGTGAAGAAAGTGTTGAATTCCTTTAATGAGGATACGAATATAATTATCAAGTACTGAAGATGTTACAGACATGAAAATTGGTATTGGGAATCTCCTGTAAAAGTAAAGGAACATGCATAATTTGTTTTCTGAAAAAACACTTAAGAAGAAGTGTTAAAGGGGGTGAATTTTTAAAATGAGAATATCTACAGTATATCTAAAAATTTTAACATTTTACAGACGTGAAAATTGGTATTTTTAATCTTTTAAAAATAAAGTAACATGTATTTTTTATTTTCGAAAAAAAAAAACACTTGAGGGGAGGGTTTCTAAAAAGGACTGAAAAAATGGTTGAATTCTTTTTATGAGGATACTTATATCTTAAAAACTCAAGATGTTACAAATGCGAAAATTGATATTTGGAATCTCCTTTAAAAATCAAGACCTCGTATTCTTTTGACTTCGGAAAATCAAATTAAGAGGGGTAAATGAATTGAAAAATTAGTAGAATTCTTTGTATGAGGATACTTATATCTCAAAAACGAAGGATGTTACGGAGTTGAAAATTGGTATTTGGATTTTAAAAATATAAACACGCATATGGGGCGGTGATCAACTTAATGGAATATAAAATGAGTTGAATTATTTTTATGAAGGAACAAATAAAAAGTGGACTTAAAACAGTAGACACCTAAAGGGTTTGGACTGGGGAGGTGTGTGAGGAATGGTGACAAAAATATGCATTTATGTGAAATCGTTTGAATTACGAAGTTAAAATTGCAAATGATATCTTAGGTGTTGAATAACAGGAGGTTTGAAATAAATTTAACCCCTCGGAGAGTTAAATGGGGATTAAGATACGAAAACAAATATATTAATTCTTTCCGCCGAAACGGTTTAACGTTTGAAGACAAAATTCCAAATAGCGGTATATATTTTAAATCCTAGGTATGAAATAGGAAGTATTTTTAAACGTTCCACTCCTAAAGTATTAAGTGAGATTAGCTCCGTAAACGAAATTATTCATCCCTCCAAAATCGTTTGACGTACAAAGTTCCTTAGTTTACGAGAAGGGTCTTCTTTTATGTCCTATGTGTAAAATGTCGTATACTTCAAAAATTTTCTCCCCTAAGGGGTTAGATGGTGGTTGACTCTCAGAACCCCAATATCCATTCTTCCGAAACCATTTCAGGCGCGAACTTATTTTTTTTCAATGAATGGTGGTCTTCTATACGCTAGATGTTAATAAATATTTTAAAACATTCACCCCTTAAAAAAGTATTCATTCCTCCATTATTGTTCGACGTACAAAATAAAATTTACATCGTAGATGTTAAATAAGATAGGGATTTAAACAATCAAATTCTTCCGCGTGTGGTTCAAGTGAGTATTAGATAAGAAATTAAATGATCATTTCCCCAAAACCGTTTGACCTACGAACTGAGGGCGTCTTTTACAGGCTCAGCTGACAGTTGACTCTCTAAAATGTAAAACTTTGAATAATAACTTTCAGTTTAAAACCGTAGCGAAGCGCGGGTATCTTGCTAGTACTTATATACAGTATAAAGAGAGACTGTGAGTTTGTTTGTATGCTATTTGAAGGTGCTCAAATACGACAGCCTCGTGTCGGTAGATTTACTGGCACGTAAAAGAACTCCTGTGGGACTAAATTCCGGCACCTCGGCGTCTCCGAAGACCGTAAAAGTAGTTAGTGGGACGTAAAGCAAATAACATTATTATTGTTTGTATGTAATGGGTAATCTCCGAAACTGCTGGACCGACTTTGAAATTTCTTTCACAACTTTAAAGATTACATCATTCCGGGTAACATAGGCTAGGCATGTATTATCCCGGAATATTAAAGGGTTCCCGTGAACCGTGATTTATGCCCTTTGGCACATTAGCATTGATCGATACTTCCGAAATATCGAATTTGTCGTACAAAGATGAGACAGAGCTCATTTTAATCCTCACTACGCTAAGAACAAAACTCAAACTACGTGTTAAGGCCCTAAAAGGAACCGTTTTCGAGATATTGACACCACACTCCCCCGCTGTGGAATCGGATAAAGGAATTACAGGCCGTAACCATGGCAGGGTTCTGGAATACAGGCCTGGTGTTGGAAGTAGGCACGTGTGCGAGTGTCGGCAAGGCCAAGCATAGATTCTGTTTACACATTTTAAACTCATAGCTAGCGTTAATACGCGAGATTCTTGTTTCTCGATCCGCATTTCCATACTCCTATTAGCATAAAGATTGTGAATAGCACCGAAGTGTTTTCGCTATTTACAAGGCCGTTTTATAACTAGCGTTAATTTGCCAAGATACTTATGGCTTTTGGATCCACATTTCCATACTCCTTATCAATATAATGATTTTGAATAGTGCCAAAGTGCTGTTTGGCTATTTACAAGAGATTCTGTTTAAATATGTTAAAACTTATAGACAGAGCTAAACTGCCGAGATACTCTTTAGATCCACATTTTCATATTCTTATCACGATAATGATTGTGAATAACACCGAAGTGTTGCTTTCGCTATTTACAAGAGATTTTGTTTAGGCCTAAATATTTTAAACTCATAGACAGCGTTAATATATTGAGATACTTATGCTTACTGGATCCACATTTCCATACTCTTATCAATATTATGTATTTATTTATTTAACGTATGGTAAAAATCATTTCACAATATACAGTATAATTAGAGTGAAATGTAACTTCACGAGGTAACTACTGAACACAGAAAGAGTCACAGTGACAGACTTATATCTTTTATATAATTGATGCAGTTTATTGTAGCCAGAAAGTACTCAGCTGGATTCCCTGAGAAAGCTGTTAATGGACGATCCTGGATAATGTGGTGAACAGTTTATTGTCCAGTACCGCCCTTGCCTCCAGGAGGACTTTTTTCCATTTGTAAAGGGAATCTGCATATCGGCCGCAGTTTGTTCTGATTCTGTTTCTTTCTGGGAAGCTCTAAACATCGTGGCATGGTTGTAATGCATGAGATAGTTTGCTGTTGTGGTGTAGCAGAGATCGTTCACAATTGCTTCCTACGATTAGTCATGTCAAATACTGTAGTACGGTACACTGCAGCGAGTCCGTTTTCTCGCCTCTCATATGGAGGTGGTGTGTGGCTTAATGTTGGCAACCAGAATGTTGGAATGCATCTGATTGACCCTGAAATGGAACACATGGTTTTGTTGAGTTGAGTATCACCAAGCCTGACATAAGCACTATAATATAGTATATCGCCATAATGATTGTGAATAGAACCAAAGTGTTGCTTTCGCCATTTACAAGGCAGAGAAATGGAAGGAATATTCTCATCAAAACCAGGGCCCTATTTCATAAAAGTTACAATTTTACAGGTGACAGGTGACAAGAAATTTTCAGACAGGTTTACATATTGACGATTTCTTGGTTTCATAAAAGCTTATAAGTTTACAAAATTGTCATAACAATTTTACAAATGTCTATTTCATAACACTTTTGGACTGACAGGTAAAAATCTGACACATTTGTCAAATTTTAGGCTACATGTAATGTAGTGTTAATAATAATTTCGTGTGACTATTTCTGCGTGTTATTGTGGTGGAGGATAGTATTATGTGTAGTGTGTGAGTTGCAAGGTTGTTAGGGACAGCACAAACACCCAGCCCCCCAAGCCATTGGAATTAACCAATGAAGGTTTCCGACCCGGCCGGGAATCGAGCCCAGGACCCTCTGAACCGAAGGCCAGTACACTGACCATTCAGCCAACGAGTCGGGCTTATGTAGTGTTATGAAACAGCTAGACCTATATATAATTAATTTTTGAAATATTTACGAATTTGTAGAATTGTCACTGCAGAAGTGACAGGTAATCTTTCATATGTAACCTGTAATGTGTATATAATTTGGGGGTTTATTTTCGTGATTTTTTTTTGCTTTATGTAGCACCGAAACAGATAGGTCTTATGGCGACGATGGGGTAGGGAAGGCCTAGGAATGGGAAGGAAGCGGCCGTGGCCTTAATTAAGGTACAACCCCAGTATTTGCGTGGTGTGGCGGCGCGCCCCTAACCGCACGGCTAATTCGCCCGGTTTTTGTGAATGTTTTGTGGCTTAAATTATCTTGTGGATAATGAACTCCAGTAACAGCAGTAGTGAGAGTAGTGAAGAAATTTAAATGAAACCACGCCGGGTTTTTAGGCAAATGATTAATCTGACCTTCAAATTCAGTGACTATTCATCGTAACCAACGATCGAAATCGCTCTTCAGAACCATCTAGAGCGTAATACAGTAAACTTACTAGGTCTGACGTACAATATATTGTCGCCTTTATGAAACAAGTTCTTTTTGACAATATATTTCGTGTCAGGTAAGGGAAATTTGTAACATTTATGAAACAGAAAATTGTAATGACATATTTACAAATTTGTCAGATCTGACATAATTGTCGAAATTGTCGCACCTGTCGAGTTTTATGAAATAGGGCCCAGGTCGTAGCCAAGGCCATGGCCCTTTTCGTGTAATACCAAATAGCATGCTATATCAAACATCGTTGCAGTCAAAGAAAGTTAAGTAATAAATTTCTTCTGTAGAAGTTATGCACATTAATGTATATATAGGGGCTTTATTGTCTGCTGTAACAGTTCATTGCCTTTATACCGTAGAAAAAGCTGGCAGTTGTCGCATTTACAGCAATGCTATCAGACATGCTTCTGCGTACAGATGTCTCATTTACAGCAATACGATCAGACGTATTTATGTGTTCTATCACAGCTTCAAGTGTTCGTTTAACTGGCTTTCGTCATACACATTAATGTATGAATAGAAGCTTTATTCTGTGTTGTCGCAGTTCATTGCCTCAGCTTGTTTTGACCTTTTTCTCTCTGGTAGATCATTTCTACTTTAAGTATTTCTATATGGCCCCGATATGTTTCATATCATTTTGAAGTTTGTGCATTATAATTTTATAAGATATGTGCTATTTTATAAGGTGGGGGACTTTAGAAAATTTGAAGCCTTTAATCGTAATCTTAGGATGTAAAAAGGCAAGTGAAGAGTGAGTGGCTGTCATAGTAATGAAAACTGCCCAACTCTATTGTGACTGGCAGTAGGCAAGGGGGCCTGTCATTACAATGAAAACTCCCTAACCCGGTCTTCACATGAGAAACATTTTGCGATTTTCTCGTCGTGTTTCTGGGGTAATGCTGAGAGGTATGCAATTTAATAAAATCCTACTCACAATGTGTAAACTACTTAAAAAAAAATGTTATTGGCTATACGTCCTACTAACTGCTTTAACGGTTTTCAAACTACACTACTTCACTTCGAATCCTGTATACATTCTATAATTCCGCAGCGAAGCTAGTTTATATATTCAGTAGATTTATTCAGCTAAGTTGTCCACCTCAAATATCTGCTGATCCGTTAAACATATAGATATTCTGTTTTACAATTCTTTAGTTGTATTAAGGGGCTCATAAAACACTGTCCAATTCGTCTCCACTACGTACGTAATTACCGAGAAACCGGTAGCAACTTTGTTTATTTTTTAAATGGGACTATACTAATTTCACCCGGCAGAAATACTAAGAATCGAGCGACAAGTTCAGTGATGTGCTTTCTTTGCTAATCTGACGAGTACTTTTGGAGATATATTAAGGGTTTCCTATGTGTGGGCATTGGACAGAAAGCGACGCGCCACTCGCTGTGATGCTGCGTGACTCACACGTCTTGTTGATAAACACGTACAGGTTACCTCGCCCTTATCTCGAGCGGGCACGATGTACAGCATTTCGGAGTTACAAAACTTTTGTTTCATTGACGTTGAATCTGAAAGTATTGTAATTGTAATACTTGCACTTCTAGTGCTTTATTGTCCATCTGTCCGGCTCCATGGCTAATTGGCTAGCGTGTTGACCTTTGGTCCCGGGGGTCCCAGGTTCGATCCCCGAGTGGGTCGGGGATTTTAACCTTTATTGTTTAATTTAAATGGCTCGGGGGCTGGGTGTGTGTGCCGCCTTCATCCTCATAGACACGCAGGTCGCCTATACGGCACCAACTCGAAAGACCTGCACCAGGCCATACGTCATTCCTTCTCACGAGTACACAGTACATAAAATGAAATCAACAACTCCAATGTCCAAAGAATGACATGATCATTGAAAAAAAAATTGACGCAACAGTTAAGTTAAGCCATCATGTAAAATCGATGTACCTTAGCAACAGGCAGTGGTCGAGTTGAGAATAAATTACTGCTGGTGTGCTAACATACACCGCTCTTTAGACAATATGATTCAGGTATTTTTAGGAGCATTGTTTCTTTCTCCCCCTTTTCAGCCACTTCCACTGGATAAGAGCGTGTGGCGTATCCCTTTCTGTCTAATGCGTGCACATATGAAACACTTTAATAACTCCAAAAGTACTCGTCAGATTTCCAAACTAACCCCCCGTGGGTTGGGGTGGTAGAATAACACCTACGGTATCACCTACCTGTCGTAAGAGGCGACTAAATGGGGCTCCAGGGGCTCTTAACTTGGGAGCGTGAGTTGGCGACCACAGGGCCCTCAGCTGAGTCATGGCATTGTTTCCACTTGTGCCAGGCTCCTCACTTTCATCTATCCTATTTGGCCTCCCTTGGTCAACTCTTGTTCTTTTCCGACCCCGGCGGTATTAGAGCACTCGAGGCCTAGGGAGTCTTTCATTTTCACGCCCTTCATGGCCCTTGTCTTTCTTTGGCCGATACCTTCATTTTTCGATGTGTCGGGTCCCTTCGATTTTTTTCTCCTTGATTAAGCGTTATATAGTGGATGACTGTCTAGTTGTACTTCCTCTTAAAACAATAACCACCACCAACAACACCACATTTGCAAAATAAACACATCACTGAACTTGTCCTTCAATTTATAATTGTTCTATTTGATGAAATTAGTATAGTCCCATTTAAAAGAACAAAGCTGCTGCCGATTTTTCCATAATTAGACTATGTACGTGATGGATACGAATTGGACAGTGTTTTATGAGCCCATTAACACAATTTGAGAATTTGAAAACAGAATGCCTATATCTTTAACGAATCAGAAGATATTTGAGGTGGACAACTTAGCTGAAAACACAAAGGTCTAGTAATACTGCCTTGTGGGGCACTCCTCTTAATTATTACAGGATCAGATAACGCTTCACCTTCTGTGAGTTTTATCTTCTAGAAATTTAGCCACCCATTCAGCCACTACTTTGTCTAGTACAATAGCCCTCATTTTCGTCTTCAGTCTCTCATGAAACTCCTTAGGTAGGTCAATATCGATATTTCATTTGACCTAAATCTAAAATATCTGCTTTATCTTGCTGGAATTCTACGAGTTGAGCATCACTGGAATAAGTTTTAACCCGAACTCCCTTCTTACAAACCAGTTAGTAAAATCGCAAGTGTATCTAATATGCCACGAACCTACTACGCTGGCGTAGCAGAAGGAGAGATGATACCTACGGGGCGCGTCCCACGTGGCTGATAGGGGGGTCCTAACCGGCTTGCCGGCGGACTTGAGCGAAATAAAATACCTCTCGTGGTCCAAATACACAACCCCGTGTGGGTGGGGGACGCAGACGAAGAATACACCCACGGTATCCCTTGCCTATCGTAAGAGGCGACTAAAAGGGGTGACCAAGGGACGATCAAATTAGAACCATGATACTACTTATAATTAGTACTATACCGCAGGGAACACCATGGGTCGCTTTTACTTGCGCGTAGTCCCACTATGTTGGGTACAGAATAGGTTTGTGATTAGTAGCGGCAGTGTGTGCTCAGGATGCATTTTACAGTACCTGTGATTCGTACCACTATATAAGCGACACCATGGGTGAGCGACACGATGGTTCTGCCTTGCCTTGCCTATGATAGTAGCCACTATGTGAGGAACACCACGGGATAGTGCGAATTCCTGTTGCCTGTATAGGTTTGCGTTTGCCTGTAAATAGCGACACAAAATGCGAAACACCATAGGTCTGTGTTACATGTACGCATTACATTACCTGTGAGTAGTCCCATAATGTGTGGAATACCGCCAGTCTACGGTACTTTTGATTAATACCGCAACTTGATAAATACCATGGTTCTGCTTTCCTAGCGATAAGTACCATTATGAGGGGCCGATTACCTGGATTTTAGGCCCGTTTATACCACAAGTATCATCGATTCAGTATTGTACTTTAGAAGCAGTCCCTTGGTCAGTAACACTATTTTTTACCGCTAGTTTCTGGGAATGTGGGGCATTGCGGGTCGGGTCCACTGATTATTTTATCTTCATATCCATCCATTCATTCTTCGCACTCACGTTTTGAATTCTGGTCAGTGGAGGATTATGGATTTTTAATTGTCCTTACATTTCGTCTCATTTCGTGCCATTAGGGGCCGATGACCTAGATGTTAGGCCCCTTTAAACAACAAGCATCATCACCATCACCATCATATATAATATGCTTTCCCAGAGCTTGCATGGAACACATGCCAAGTTGACTGGCCTGTACGATAATTATCCACATTATGTTTATCACCCTTGCCGTACCACAGTATAAGTAAAGTAATAATAATAATAATAATAATAATAATAATAATAATAATAATAATAATAATAATGTTATTGGCTTTACGTCCCACTAACTACTTTTTACGCTTTTCGGAGACGCCGAGGGGCTGGAATTTAGTCCCGCAGGAGTTCTTTAACGTGCCAGTAAAATCTATCGACACGAGGCTGACGTATTTGAGCACCTTCAAATACCACTGGACTGAGCCAGGATCGAACCTGTCAAGTTGAGGTCAGAAGGCCAGCGCCTCAACCGTTTAAGCCACTCAGCCCGGCAGTATAAGTAAAGAATGACTCGTACGAGCTTGACGTACCTCAGGTTGATGACTGTATGACGATACCACCAGGAGTAGTTTCTTAATAATAGTCAGCCCACTGTTTGTTTCGTGTGACTGCTTTAGCATGGGAAATTTGTGCAATAATATTCTTGTGTGAAGTAAACTAAAGAAGTTACAAAATAAATATGTTAATTCCAGAGAGGAGAGTGAAAACCCTCGGCACCTCTGAAAATGAAGTCTGGAGTTCGAACAGAACCAGTCATCTGAATGCAATATAACAGCTATTATTATTATCATCATCATCATCATCATCATCATCATCTGTTTACCCTCCAGGTTCGGTTTTTCCCTCGGACTCAGCGAGGGATCCCACCTCTACCGCCTCAAGGGCAGTGTCCTGGAGCTGCAGACTCTTGGTCGGGGGATACAACTGGGGAGTATGACCAGTACCTCGCCCAGGCGGCCTCACCTGCTATGGTGAACAGGGGCCTTGTAGGGGGATGGGAAAAGTGGAAGGGATAGGCAAGGATGAGGGAAGGAAGCGGCCGTGGCCTTAAGTTAGGTACCATCCCGGCATTCGCCTGGAGGAGAAGTGGGAAACCACGGAAAACCACTTCCAGGATGGCTGAGGTGGGAATCGAACCCACCTCTACTCAGTTGACCTCCCGAGGCTGAGTGGACCCCGTTCCAGCCCTCGTACCACTTTTCAAATTTCGTGGCAGAGCCGGGAATCGAACCCGGACCTCCGGGGGTGGCAGCTAATCACGCTAACCACTACACCACAGAGGCGGTCCATTATTATTATTATTATTATTATTATTATTATTATTATTATTATTATTATTATTATTGACGTTCTGAAAGAGTGTTGACAGTCTCACAATGGTACCGGTACGTAGAAACGTGTAAATTGGAACACAGAGTGCTGGAATTCTTCTGATTGATCACCCGAAATTCAGTAACATTGCAAGAAATACAGGCATTATCAGCTGAGATTATATTGTTTATCTTTATGTACATTCTGCAATATTAGTGTAAGATTGCCCTATTTTCTGTACACCGAGCGAGTTGGTCGTGCTGTTGGGGTCGCGTAGCTATGAGCTTGCATTCGGTAGATGGTGAGATCGTATCCCACCGTCGGCAGCCCTGAAGATGGTTATCCTGTTTTCCAATTTACATACCAGTTGTACATTAATTGAAGACACGGGGAGTATTACAGTAAAATATTCTGTTTCATTTAGATATTACATATAGGTTTAAAATGCTAGATTTGCTTTAGTCTTGAAAACCGGAACTTTAGATTGCGAGGCTGGTGAGATCTCCGTTCGCGTTCACGGATGCCAGGTAAAACAGTCGGTTGTACGAATGCTATTAACATCTTAAACATGGATACTCAGTTCTAATACAGTTCATATTCATTCTCTGTTTCAAGAGCAACAACATAATTTGACCCTCAACGCTACTGGAAGAGGCCTAGGAGGTTTTAATAAGTATGACTTTGTTATAGCTACATCTGTTCCTGCGATACCTCGTCTATAACATCAGGTATTCTGTGGTACCAACGTATTTCACATAGTAATAGCGTTGTTCAGCCTTGCTTAATACGGCACACACATACGCACCTACCTCATACATAACGTCACTTTAAAACTCAGTTTATATTAGGATTTTCTCAGAGCGAAAGTTTATTAAGATCCCTACCGTCACTTCCGAACGTTTTGAAGTTGAGTGATGATAAGTTACCATTGTCTGAATTGCTGCGAAAAATAGACTGTGATAATCTGAATGAATGCGACTATGAAACGTATGCAACAATAGACGATGGCCTAGTTTCAACGGGGTCACAGACGACGATTATGTAAACGAAGAGAAGGTAATGACCACAGTGATCAAGAAGAAGAAGAAGAAGAAGAAGAAGAAGAAGAAGAAGAGTCTAGTGTCTATCCCAAAAGCTAGGGATCCTTTAGAAGCTAACATGTTTTACGAAGCTGCTAAAAAAGAAGATAAGAGAGTGAATTTGTGACCCAAATTATGAACATAGAACGACATTTAAAAAGTATGTTTCGGGCAAGCAGGAGAAGATAAAGAAAACTTACTAATTTCATCAGTATTTCTAAATGAAGTCCGCCTCTGTGGTGTAGTGGTTAGCGTGATTAGCTGCCACCCCCGGAGGCCCGGGTTCGATTCCCGGCTCTGCCACGAAATTTGAAAAGTGGTACGAGGGCTGGAACGGGGTCCACTCAGCCTCGGGAGGTCAACTGAGTAGAGGTGGGTTCGATTCCCACCTCAGCCATCCTGGAAGTGGTTTTCCGTGGTTTCCCACTTCTCCTCCAGGCGAATGCCGGGATGGTACCTAACTTAAGGCCACGGCCGCTTCCTTCCCTCTTCCTTGCCTATCCCTTCCATTCTTCCCATCCCTCCACAAGGCCCCTGTTCAGCATAGCAGATGAGGCCGCCTGGGCGAGGTACTGGTCATACTCCCCAGTTGTACCCCCCGACCAAGAGTCTGAAGCTCCAGGACACTGCCCTTGAGGCGGTAGAGGTGGGATCCCTCGCTAAGTCCGAGGGAAAAACCGAACCTGGAGGGTAAACAGATGATGATGATGATGATGATGATGGTTTCTAAATGAAGAAACCTGTAGTTAATTGTAACTTAAAAGTAAATATATACAATCAAAAATACACGATAAAATGTATCATTTTCGACCTAAGACTGATACAACGATACTCGTTTATGACAACACAATTTGTCAGGTCCCTTGGTTGTCGTAAATCAAGTTCTACTTTTAATATTTATAGTGACTGTATCCCGCCTGTCACTGTTTCTTGATTGATGTAGTATACAGCACAGGCACAGGCCAGAGAAAACTGTAGCTTCCACTGCTGAAGTCCCAGTCTCATTTATGGTTGACCGAGCTCGATAGCTGCCGTCGCTTAAATGCGGCCAGTATCCAGTATTTGGGAGATAGTGGGTTCGAACCCCTCTGTCGGCAGCCCTGAAGATGGTCTTCCGTGGTTTCCCCATTTTCACACCAGGCAAATGCTGGGGCTGTACCTTAATTAAGGCCACGGATGCTTCCTTCCCACTCCTAGCCCTTTCCTGTCCCACCGTCGCCATAAGACCTATCTGTGTAGGTGCGACGTTAGGAGATTGCAAAAAAAAAAAAAAAAAAAGCCTTTATGGTTGAGACAGTATGGAAGCTAGTGGTACTGAATAATGGCATTCAGAGCACCACTAGTGCATATGAATGTAATGAAAGGTGTAACTCATAGGGTCACTAATGCTGCAATAGCACTTTCCGGTCCAGCGAGGAAAACAATGGCAAACCATCTCACTCATCCTTATCTCATGTTGGCGTCGCTATCGGTTTTTGAAGTTACCCTATATCGTAATCTGTTTACCGTCCAGGGTCGGTTTTCCCTCGGACTCAGCGAGGGATCCCACCTCTTCCGCCTCAAGGGCAGTGTCCTGGAGCTTTATACTCTGGGTCGGGGGATACAACTGGGGAGGATGACCAGTATCTCGCCCAGCCGGCCTCACCTGCTATGCTGAACAGGGGCCTTGTGGGGGATTGGAAGATTGGAAGGGATAGATAAGGAAGTGGGAAGGAAGCGGCCGTGGCCTTAAGTTAGGTACCATCCCGGCATTTGCCTAGAAGGGAAGTGGGAAACCACGGAAAACCACGTCCAGGATGGCTGAGGTGGGAATCGAACCCGCCTCTACTCAGTTGACCTCCCGAGGCTGAGTGGACCCCGTTCCAGCCCTCGTACCACTTTTCAAATTTCGTGGCAGAGCCGGGAATCGAACCCGTACCTCGGGGGTGGCAGCTAATCACACTAATCACTACACCACAGAGGAGTTACTTTATAACCGCCTAACATTCACTGGGGCTATTTGAAGATTCAACCAGTCTCCGGGCTGATGACCTAACAAACAGCAATGTTAAAGAACCAAACCCTGTACCACAACAGACCCGGAGACGTGCATATTACGAGGTGTCGTGTGGTCGCCACGATGAATTCTCTCGACCGTTATTCTTGGCTCTCTGGACAGGGCCCGCTATCTCGCCGTCAGGTAACTCCTCAATGGTGTGGACCTCGAACCAGCCCTCAGATCCAGGTAAAAATTCCTGACCTGGCCGGGAATCGAACCCGGGGCTTGTGGGTAAGAGGCAGGCTCGCTACCCCTACACCGCGGGGCCGGCCAACAACAGTGACGGTTTCTGCCCTTTCAGCATTTTTTCACTTTCTCCTCCAAACGGTCTTCTTCCTTTTACCTGGCAGTTAAATCATAGCTATAATAAGCATTTGGAAGAACCGAAATGGGTACTGTAATTATCATGGAGGTGGTGGTGGTGGTGGTGGTAATAGTAGTAGTATTTTCGAGTGATAGACTGAACCGACCGCGTTAGTTTCTAGCGCGCGACGTTATGGGCGTGGAGCTGACAGTTACGAACCGGCATATTCGTGTCGCAGACCACGTGTGCGTAGCCGAAGAAAGCCGAGCTTTCCCGAATCAGGCAGCCAAGTGAGAGTTATACTGGGATGCTACCTGTGTTTGCGCTCAGTCAGCGCACGAGCTTGTGCCGAGTGAAGTTGTTGAAAGGGGTAACAGAAAACGTGAAGTAGGGAACTACACTTGCGGAAACTTCGTAGTGATAAGTGCTGTATTTCTCTGCGATATCTGACTCTCGTTGCAATCAGTTCTTTGCGACTTCTGAGACAGGACTATCAGCGAGTTAGCAGCCACGTGTTTGAGTTCCGATAAAATTGTAAGTAGCCTACAGTTTTCCTACTTCATTGTATTGCCATTAAGGGATATGTGCATAATAATACCGTTGGTTCGAAAAATATGTAATTCTATAGATGTCCAGTCTGCCACCATCGTATATGTATTACAGTTTTTTCTTCTGGATGTTCACCATTGTAGATGTGAGAAATATTGTATTTGATACATCGGATAGGAATTTAAATGTAGATTGATATCTGTGAGAAGAGTGACCTAGGTCTCAGCACAAGGAACATCTCAGCGTTTCAATGAAACACGAGGAAAAGCGCGATAAATGTTCTCACTGAAGACTGACACTAGAGTTTGTGGACCTATACATATGGCTGTTTCTCTTCCAGAGGACTCTTGGATGCTCAATTAATAGACTATATTCAACATCCTGGCATACCTTTCTAGTCCTAGTTCTCTACAAACCACTGATATACCCGCACTCTTATGACATACAGGAATTACTTTTTTTTTCTAGGGGCTTTACGTCGTACCGACACAGATAGGTCTTATGGCGACGATGGGATAGGAAAGGCCTAGGAGTTGGAAGGAAGCGACCGTGGCCTTAATTAAGGTATAGCCCCAGCATTTGCCTGGTGTGAAAATGGGAAACCACGAAACAGGAATTACAACATGCCTACAGCATAGAAACGATGATAATAATAATAATAATAATAATAATAATGACCATCTCATGAATAGGTCTTCACTTCCTATTAAAGGGCAACAGTATACTCTTACTTTTCTGTCCAGGAATGATACTGGAAACTGCACGTAGTCGCAACTTGAAGTTAGCTTGGATTCTCGCGAAGAGACCTGGTAAGCGCGGCCAGATTAGTTTTTCGTGGTAGCTTAGCACTCTATTACAGTGGAAATACTTGATATAATACCATAAATGTGTACGTATACTAAACATTTGTACATATTTGAAATGAAGAGTGAGACAGACTGTATTGTCCTTACTGGATTTGTTTTTCTTTAGCTTAATATATTTCACCAGAAATTAATTGTGATTTTACTCTTGAAATATTTCGCGTACCGTAATTCATATTTTCAGTGAGTTGGTACCAAACACACCATTATTTTTTCACGTTGCTATCAACTACCTATTAAATTGATCAAATATATATTTTAAGAATAAAGATTTCCGAAACTTACGAATATATATATATATAGTTTTACGTCCAACTACTACTGCGGTACCGACAGTGTTGTCCCTCCTGTGTTCTTCTACGTGCCAATAAATCTGCCGAGAGATACTGACGTGTATGAGCATCTTCAAATATCACTGGAATGAGCCAGGATCGAACTTGTTACATTGGACGCTGAAACAATGGTGACAGATTCCAACTAGCCTGTTCAGGTCGATTATACCTCAGCTATTGCCGAAGTACAGGAAGGTTTATGGACAAAGTATTTGCCAATAGCGGCCTGGGATGGAGCCAAAGCTCTGTCCAAATATCTATATTGGAAGTATGTTCCAGCTTGGCAGTTTTCTTTCTGCATTGTATTCACTTGGAGCCACTAAGACTGCCTGGGGGTACTAATAGGAAGAGAATATGCAAGGGTCCACTACTGTATTGTTCGAACTTCCTGCTTGCCTTTGGTCTGCAGCCTGAAGCTCCTTCCAAAGCCACGATAGATAGGTGCATGTTTACCGTTGGTTGCCATAACAACCAAGTAGAGTTTATACTTTGTTAAAAAGTGTTTCAAATCGAAGTGCATTTGTTTCAGATTCAGAAGCTCACTGTAGCTTCCTTTGGCAGTCTGGTTCTTTGAGACGTCCAAGAGGGAAATAGCGGCACAGTTTAATCAATCCTGTATGCTTTATTCATTATAAATAACTCATTTCACTCTCAATAATTCCATGAGTATTGTACGAGTATTTATTAAAATGAGCTACTGTGCAGAAAGAACAATTTTATATTTAACTAATGTCTTGTTCTAAGCGACAGTTTAATATTAATGACAAGGTGGGTGTGGAATTATTTCGCAAAATCTATACCTGAGAGTTGAACCAACGTGTCACATTTCATGAAACTTTAGAGCATACACACACAAGTCCACTGTCATTTTATTTTATGCCAATAAGATAATAATTAACCATTTTAAGTGTAAATTATATTAATGAATGTATTCGGTGATCAAAATGACACAAAATATATCAAGAGCAATGATGAACATTTACTGCCTAAGCCACAGTGCAGCAAAAATGCTCTACAACTGACGTTTTTCCTCTCTCCTGTAAAATTACTGAAATGTGGCTTACGTTGGCTTGGCTCTCAGGTATAGAAATGATGTGTTACAAACAGCATTGTAACATTGGGCTTGGCTTTTATACGGCCCAGTTCCTTGGCTAAATTGTCAGCGTACTGGTCTCCCATTTAAAGGACCACGGGTTCGATTCCTGGCCAAGTCGGAGATTTTAATCTTTAGTGGCTATTTCCCTTGGCTAGTGGACTGGAAGGTTGTGCAACCCCAGCATTCCTGCAGCTTACACACCACAGACTCGATCCTCCTATACACGGCAGACACCATCCACCCTCGTCCGGGAAGGGCGTGGGGGGTCGTGTCTGCCTTGCAAGGCAAACTAACAATAGTCACACGAAATTATTGTGTATTACAACTTTCGTAATGTACAAAGCATAACTTCAAGCAACTGCTTTAGGGTGATCTTTATTTACGTGAATTAAACTGGGGGTGAGGGGTGGGGTGAGCCGCTACTGGTGTGTGTAAATACTTACATACTCACTCTCAGTACATAATTTATCAATCAATCAATCAATACTGATCTGCATTTAGGGCAGTCGCCCAGGTGGCAGATTCCCTATCTGTTGTTTTCCTAGCCTTTTCTTAAATGCCATTTGCTTTACGTTGCACCGACACAGTTAGTCCTTATGGCGACGATGGGATAGGGGAGGCCTAGGAAGTGGAAGGAAGCGGCCGTGGCCTTAACTAAGGTACAGCCCCGGCACTTGCCTGGTGAGAAAACGGAACACTACGGAAAACCATTTTCAGGGCTGTCGACAGTGGGGCTCGAAGCCACTATATCCCGATTACTGGATGCTGGCCGCACTTAAGTGACTGTAGCTATCGAGCTCGGAAGCTTTTCCTTAAATGATTTCAAAGAAATTAGAAATTTATTGAACATCTCTCTCGGTAAGTTATTCCAATCCCTAACTCCCCTTCCTATAAATGAATATTTGCCCCAATTTTTTGTCCTCTTGAATTCCAACTTTATCTTCATATTGTGATCTTTCCTACTTTTAAAGACGCCACTCAAACTTATTCGTCTACTAATGTCGTTCCACGCCATCTCTCTGCTGACAGCTCGGAACATACCACTTAGTCGAGCAGCTAGTCTTCGTTCTCCCAATTCTTCCCAGCCCAAACTTTGCAACATTTTTGTAACGCTACTCTTTTGTTGGAAATCACCCAGAACAAATTGAGCTGCTTTTCTTTGGATTTTTTCCCGTTCTTGAATCAGGTAACCCTGGTGAGGGTCCCACACACTGGAACCACACTCTAGTTGGGGTCCTACCAGAGACCCATATGCCTCTCCTCCACATCCCCACTACAACCCCCAAACACCCTCATAACCTCCATGGAGATGGAGACACCAAGATGTAAGTTGGGGCTCGCTCAGTCATCTTCCATCCTTACGTTGTACCACAATTTTTGGTAAATAGATACTTCTATTCATATTTAATGTAAATTTGTTGGAACGGAAGATTGACATTTTTTTTTAATATTCTCGGTAATTGAAGAAAACTATCAACACAACTGATCAGAATTGGCTTCTGTCAGTCTGTTCTGATTTTTTAGATAATTCCATTCATTTACGTCGTACACAGTAATTGGATACTATACGAATGACACACGAAGATTTTCTTTTTACAACATATGGGGCTGTTGACCATGATGCCCTTTGCTGATAAATAAAACAGAACCAATTTACACTTTTCTCATTATTACACATGGACAGAAGGATGAGCTGCAATTATCTGAATACGAGGAAGCCAAGTGTCAGAACATGGCGCCAACTCCGTACATGATGGCCATATAAATAATTATCTTTCAAACACCCATATATTTAGTTTAAATATATGAACAGAATAGCGTTTACCCACAGCCTCGCACGCGTGGAATTATGTCCAGTTTGACGTGAATTTCAACCAATGGTAGTTTGCGTCAGCTTTTCTGTGAGACAAAAATGAGAGAAATCCGGTCCTTTGAGTAGCGGGTTACCTTTCCTTAATCCTTGCCTTCGTCATCGCACGAGTTTTTTTTCTTTCCTTTTTTATTTTTAGGAGGGCTGATTCTTCCGTCTCGCCTTGCCTCGCCGCACCCAAGCGAGCTGAAACTGACCTAGAAGAAACTCTAGTTTAACACTTCTTAAACCGGGCGAGTTGGCCGTGCGCGTAGAGGCGCGCGGCTGTGAGCTTGCATCCGGGAGATAGTAGGTTCGAATCCCACTATCGGCAGCCCTGAAGATGGTTTTCCGTGGTTTCCCATTTTCACACCAGGCAAATGCTGGGGCTGTACCTTAATTAAGGCCACGGCCGCTTCCTTCCAACTCCTAGGCCTTTCCCATCCCATCGTCGCCATAAGACCTATCTGTGTCGGTGCGACGTAAAGCCCCTAGCAAAAAAAAACAAAAAAAAAACAACACTTCTTAAGGCGATTCCACTGATCGAAAGTACACATTTTAGCATATATTATTATTATTATTATTATTATTATTATTATTATTATTATTATTATTATTATTATTCTACCGATTTTCCCACGCCTGTGGGGGCGCGGCTGCGGATGCCCTTCCTGATGCCAACCATATGTCGGGGAATGTAATCACTGTTACGTGTTTCTGTGGTGTTTGGTAGTGTGGTGTGTTGTCTGAATTTGGCGATTAAAATCCCCGACCCAGCCGGGAATCGAAACGGGGCCCTCTGACAGGAAGGCCTCAACGCTGACCATTCAGCCAATGAGTCGGACATTTTAGCATATATTAATTATGAGCATTAAATTCTGTTCCTTACCGCGTAGTTCATTTTCAAGAGATTTTTGGAGGTTTTTAGAACATTGGTCCATTGGTACAACACCTACAGTTTCTCCGATTCCGTGGTGGACGTATGAGTGCCCTCGACCGCATCCGAAATGCTTCTCTGACACCTAAAAATGCAGTTTTCTGGCAAATCGTTTCGGTCGCCAAGAAAACGCATAGGAGCATTTGTATAAGGTATGTAATTTTAAATCATTTATGTATGCTCCTTTTCCCCGTCTGGTGGGCACGATTGTTAAGGCCGTGGTTAGTCGGTTAAGAGTCCCGTTGGTCGAAAACATTTTCACCATAAGACTACTGGCCGGCAGGGTGGGAAAGGTCGTGGTATGAAATTTCTAATCACTCGATTGCGTGCGAAAAGCCTGGATTCAATTCCAATACCTCTCCGCAATGTTCATACGGAGTGAGGGCATATGATGCTATTGATAGTGATTCGTTCGACGGAGGGGGACGGCACCTGGCTTTATCATATACCTTTCTACTATAATATACCAGGTCATTCATTTCATCTCATTAAATCCTCTGATGAGGTTGCCGTCAAGAAGGGCACCCGGTCGTAAAAATTCGCTACGAAGATTTATTTCATTTCATATCCGACCCCGTAGAGAAACGGGACAAGAGTTGGACATACAAACAGTACATGTATGCTCTTTTTGTTCGTAAGACTAACAGGTTACTTGCTATTTTTATTTCTATTGGATAAAGCATGTGTCAAAACATAGAAAAAAGCATTTTGTTTGAAAAACTGTTAGAATTAGGAAGAAAGTGCATATACACTTTTTGTAGGAATCTGAATTCGAAGTACATTTCGGTGGCTACATTTTTTAATATGACTAATGTTTTAAGTAGCGTATTCACTTTTAAGGTTTCCTCTGACTTGCTTGACATTTCCTCTCTCTGCATGGCACCGTTAAGAGACTTCATGATAGCAAATACGTGTTAAATAATTCTTCATTCATTTATCCAGAATTGCCTTAGTAACTTTGAAGTTAATATCTTAATGACACTTTCTTTCTAGACTAATTTATTTATCCATTTGCGTATATGCATTTCCATTGATATTTGAATTTAGCGCGAATTTCCAGGTCACGCCACCAGGAGCGCCACTTGCGAATTTTCTCCTATTTTAACAAGGCTAAATCCGGAAGTGTCGTGTATTGTCTCTAGTGTATTTGGTGATAGTAAGTAGTCTATACGTTAACCGAAGGTACTAGCTATAAGCTTATCAAATATGAGCTCGATCGGTCAATCAGTTTTTATGCGAAATAAATAAATAAATAAATAAATATAATAAAAAATAAAAATAAAATAAAAACCAAACCCCATGGCACTACAGCTCTTGAAGGGCCTTGGCCTACCAAGCGACCGCTGCTCAGCCCGAAGGCCTGCAGATTACGAGGTGTCGTGTGGTCAGCACGACGAATCCTCTCGGCCGTTATTCTTGGCTTTCTTGACCGGGGCCGCTATCTCACCGTCAGATAGCTCCTCAATTCTAATCACGTAGACTGAGTGGACCTCGAACCAGCCCTCAGGTCCAGGTAAAAATCCCTGACCTGGCCGGAAATCGAACCCGGGACCTCCGAGTGAGAGGCAGGCACGCTACCCCTACATCGCGGGGCCGGCTAAATAAATAAACACATAAAGAAAGAAAGAAAGAAAGAAAGAAAGAAAGAAAGAAAGACATTCGGAGTTATGCTGTATATTTGGATGGAAGTAAGGATTGAATCTACAAGTCACAACTGTGAATAACTTTATTGGTTTTACATTCCACCATCTACTTTTACGGTTTTCGGAGACGTCGAAATGCCAGTATTCCCCCCCCCCCCTCCCACTTCCACTCCTTCGGGAGTTAATTTATATTCCGGTAAACCCGTAACATGAGGCCGGCGTACTAGAGCACATCCAAATACCTTTGGAATGAGCCGGGATCGAACCTGTAAGCTTTATAGGCTCCGAAGGCCAGTGCTTCTACAGTCTGATCCACTCCGCCTGGCTTACGACTGTGAATTTTAATCCAACCTAGAGCAAGGTTCCAGGTATGGTTAATTGACTATCTAGTTTATCTCTTGAATTCCAAGCGATAAAAGTTAGATAATACACAGAGACTTACTCAACAAGGTGTAGGACAAGGTCAGAGAACGTTAATGCGTGATTTTCGCGCCTCTTTTGTAATCCTCATTGCATGTCACGACTTTGTCTCTTATGTGTTGTATTTGACTACGGCAAACTTTAAGTGAAAAAATGTTGCCTTTTATGTTTGCATAAAATCTTGGTTTCTATGTTAGTTGAGTATGAATTTTCATGGAGAATTTCCACTCTCCTTCGGAAAAGTATTTTTATTCCTAGTCCAAAATATAACTGATGATTCTGGACAAGGAATAGTAAGGTTATCAGTTGCAGTTGCAATAATCGTGCATAACAGTAATACAAATTACAACACAGGCACTCTGTCACACTCTCTCTACTGTACTTGCAGGACACTGATGGCCACGGTGTCTCCTGCCCTAGTGAAGCAACAACTAATATACGACAAAAACAACTCGCGAATGGTAGTACAGTGCTACTACTAACAACAAGTACTGGTTTGTAAATGGACCCATCTATTACTTTATAGTTTTTAATGGCTGTCGGTTTCTTCTGAAACAACCTACCACGTTCCATCAAACTGACGATTACATTTATCATGGCATGTAGTTTGCTCTATCGTTGGCAATTGGCGCTGGATTTACTTTGCTCAATATGAGTTTTTCTAGTCCTCTTGGTGTCTGCTATAGCACATGAAATTTCTGATTTGGTAAATCACGTCATGATGGTTTGAATTCTACATAAAACATAGTTACCAGGTCAGTGATCAAAAGATTTGAATTAATTATAATAAATTATTATTATTATTATACCGAGTGAGTTGGACGCGCGGTTAGGGTCGCGCAGCTGTAAGCTTGCATTCGGGAGATAGTGGGTTCGAATCCCACCTCGGCAGCCCTGAAGATGGTTTCCGTGGTTTCCCATTTTCACACCAGACAAATGCTGGAGCTGTACCTTAATTAAGACCACTGCTGCTATCTTTCCAGTCCTAGCCCTTTCCCAACCCCTCCGTCGCTAAAAACTTTCGTTGTGTTAGTGCAGCGTTAAGCAAGTAGAAAACAAAAGTTTGAAATCACAAAAAATTACAAACTTTTTTTGCTTTCGTTTATTGTGAACTCCTGAATTCTGGGGGAGAGTGACTGACCAGAGACCAAATGGATTTTCTGTGCAAATTTATAGTTAAGAGAAAGTTTCTATTATACAGTAGTTTTATTGGTTTTACTCGTTAACTTACCCATCATTAAGGCTTAATTTTCATTCATTTGTAGATAATGTTGTGTTTATAACTACTTGTAGGAAGTCTGGAACGCGAGGATCGTGGGTGGGAGAGAGTAGCCATTCGCAGTGAGCCCCACAGTCACGTAGATAAAGGGGCCGGCTTTCCTCCCATTCAGAACAGAGCAGTGTATAGCTTCGGCTAGGAGCGGCCACGGCTGTACCGTGGCTTTAAAGTTCTGTACTAGTGAGGCGGTGGGCTGGTCCCAGGTGGTGGTGGTGGTGATTATTGTTTTAAGAGGAAGTACACCTAGCCAACTATCCTCTATATAACAGTAATCAGAGAGAGAAAATTGAAAGGGACCGATACTTTCAAAAATGAAGGTATCGGCCAAGGAAAGATAAGGGCCACAAAGGTCGTGAAAATGAAAGACTCCCTAGGCCTCGAGTGCTCTAATACTTTCGGGGTCGGAAAAGAACAAGAGTTGACCAAGGGAGGTCGGGTAGGATATAGGCCTATGAAAGTGAGGAGCCTGGCACAAGTAAGTGGAAGCAATGCCAGGGCTCAGATAAGGGCTCCGTGGTCACCCACCCACGCTCCCAAGTTGAGAGCCCCTGGGGCCCTTTTTAGCCGCCTCTTACGACTTCCCGTGTGTGTTATTCTACCGCCCCCACCCACAGAGGGAATGGGCTGGTCCCACCGTTGGCTGTCCTGATAGTGTCCATTATCCTCACTAAGGCGAATGATGGGACAGTTCCTTTTATACCGAGCTCGATAGCTGCAGCCGCTTAAGTGCGGCCAGTATCCAGTATTCGGGAGATAGTAGGTTCGAACCCCACTGTCGGCAGCCCTGAAAATGGTTTTCCGTGGTTTCCCATTTTCACACCAGGCAAATGCTGGGGCTTACCTTAATTAAGGCCACGGCCGCTTCCTTCCCACTCCTAGCCCTTCCCTGCCCCATCGTCGCCATAAGACCTATCTGTGTCGGTGCGACGTAAAACAACTAGCAAAAAAAAAGTTCCTTGTATAACCCACGGCCGCTCACCTTCTCCGCACGTCAGATCATCGCAACACATCTCTTGACCTGAGAGAGGGCGTCACGAAATGAAAACATTTTAGTAGTCGTTCCATTCAGACACTTAGGCTAGTGCCGTCACATCTGATTTTACCAATCTCAGACACTTATGCCTTAATCATTGGTGGCTTTTCCTTTATTTGGTCCTATCAGCCCAATTTTGCTCTATCGGAGAAATTAATATCAAAATAGCGGTTGTTCTTTTTATTTTAATGTATAACCAACCTTCCTTTTATAACGCCGACGGCCGCAGCCGTGTTAAAACACCGGATCCCGTGAGATCTCCGAAGTTAAGCAATATTGGACGTGGTCAAGATTTGGATGGGCTGCCGCGCGCTGTCGGTTGGAGGGAGGTAAGGGAATGGAGGAGCGCAAAGGAACTGGCCACCCTACCGTACGTAAACTACCGCTCAGGCACACCTCTGCGGAGGTTCGGACCTGCCTTCGGGCAGAATACACCTTACCTTACCTTTTATAATCCAAGTAATGTAGGTGTAATAAGCACAGTATTTCTCCCCAGGGTGCGTTCGATTTATACACCAACGTTGAGCCCAATCTCTCCCGCAATTTATTATCGTAATGATCGGTGACTGTTGCTTTAGAGTCGAAATAACAACATATCAGCTCTTGTTTACAGCTTCTGAAGAAGCTAGTAGTGGTGGTGATTATTGTTTTAAGAGAAAGTACAGCTGGGAAACCATCCTCTCTTATATCTCTAATCACAATCAGGACGACTTTTCGAAGGTATCGGCAAAATAAAGGGAAGTGAAAGGGCGTGAAAATGAAAGCCACCCTATGCCTTGCAAACCTAAGATCATCAGGGTCGGAAGGAAAGAAAGAAGAGTTGACCAAGGCAGGTTGGACAGAGAAGATTTACGTGAGGAGCCTGACATAAGGAACTGGAACAACGCTAGACTCAGCTAGGGGCACCGTTAACACCAACCTACGCTCCCACGTTGAGAGACCTGCGGGTTGCTCATTCTGTCGCCTCTTACGAAGGGCAGGGATGTATTGTACTGTCCCCACCCACAGGGGGTGGAAGCGGAATAATCTTGATCCCTCCGAAAGGTTACGTAGTGTTTCGTCCGAGCTGCAGTTCATTCGAAAGCGAAATTCGTAGAAAAATTGCTACAGTTGGTCCGCGATGGTTTCACGGATCAGTAAACAGGATAATGAGTCGTGTTTCGTATGTGCCTAGGGCAACGCAACGGGACCGGAAGGGACGGAACTGTGGAACTGCTACTAAAGGAGACACAGGACAAATAACGCGGTTGAAGTGTGGAACCACCGATTGAACTCAGTCATGGGTAAATCTACCGACACGAGGCTGACGTATTTGAGTACCTTCAAATACCACCGGACTGAGCCAGGATCGAACTTGCAAGTTAGGGCAGAAGGCCAGCGCCTCAACCATCTAAGCCACTCGGTCCGCCAGTAAGATTGTAGGAATGGAGCTGAATTTAGAAGGAGCGGAAGGGACTGTCTGAGTGGACAATATAATTTTAACATCTACTGGCCACTGAAGCAGTTAGGAGAGACAATGCGAATTTTCAAGAAATTATTTTCTCTCCTTTTTTTTTTACAATCGCACCGACACAGA
Source organism: Anabrus simplex (assembly GCF_040414725.1). Classification (NCBI taxonomy): domain Eukaryota; kingdom Metazoa; phylum Arthropoda; class Insecta; order Orthoptera; family Tettigoniidae; genus Anabrus; species Anabrus simplex. The sequence goes on along the minus strand of NC_090265.1, from coordinate 145,593,494 downwards.
TAGGTCTTATGGCGTCGATAGGAAAGGCCTAGGATAGGGAAGGAAGCGGCTATGGCCTTAATTAAGGAACAACCCCAGCATTTGTCTGGTGTGAAAATGGGAAATCACGGAAAACCATCTTCAGGGCTGCCGACAGTGGGGTTCGAATTCACTATCTCCAGGATGCAAGCTCACAGCTGCGCGCCTCTAACCGCACGGCCAAGTCGCCCGGTAGAGATGTATCTTTCTTTATCCAAATTGATTAGGATGACGGAAGGAAGATACATAGGAATGATGCATAAGAGATTTGACAAAGCTATATGATGACATCAGCCTGTAAAAAAAACTCGCCGTTGTCAGCAGTTCAGAAAATGCTTTTCTGTGGTTTCCCATTTTCATACCAGCATATGCTGGGGCTGTATCTTAGGTCTTGGTAGTTTCCTTCCCAGTCCTAGCCCTTTCCTATCCCATCTTCGCCACAAGACGGTGCGACGGTGTGTCGGTGTGACGTAAATCAAATAAAACCCTTCTGTCCAGCCAGACGGTCAGCAGATACTGGATTTCAGGTGGTCATTTTGACGACATCTTCAGCCTATTACTTGGCTCTTGCGACCAAGTCCGCTGCCCCTGGTATCAACAGTTCCTCAGTTGGTCTCGCGAGGCTAAATTCACATTTACAGCATATGGATAGGCAGAATCTGCACTAGTATACATGATGAAGTGAGCTTCCAATGAAGAGCGAGTCTTTCTACAAAACTGTTTTCAGAGATGCTAGAATACTGGAAATTTTGTCCCACGGGAGTTCTGTGTGTCAGTAAATCTGCCCACATGTGGCTGGTATATTTGAGCACCTTCAAATATCACCAGACTGAGTCGAGATCAAAACGGCAACCTTGAGTTTTCGATTTATTTCGACTCTAGTCGTATTGGCATTCCTCCCCTGTATCTCATACTGTTTGACCATTTTGTAATGTGGCAAGTTGTTATTGGTCACGATTCTTCTTCCACTGCTTTCCTCATAATCTGGGTCGGTTCTCGGGCATAGACTTGGCTATATTTAATGGCCGGATGCCCTTCCTGAAATCAACCCTCTGTGGAAGGTACTCACTCTTGAGTGTTTCTATAGCGATTGGTAGCGTGTTGTGTGTATGAAGAGGTGTGTATTTATACCAACACAAAGACACAGTCCCCGAGCCAGAGGAATTAACGAGACGAGATAAAAATCTCCGATCCGGCCAGCAATCTAGTCTCGAACTCTGATGAACCGAAGGCCTCACTGGTGACCTTTCAGTCAAGAAGCCGGACAATAATAATAATAATAATAATAATAATAATAATAATAATAATAATAATAATAATAATAATAATAATAATAATAATAATAATAATAATATGCGTTCAATATGATATTAATATCATATGTTCCTGGAATTTTCCCCCTTAATCTTGGGGTTCTACCTATCACACCTTTACGAGTAACTATCGACTGACAGTGCCGGGGCTGGGCTGAATAACTCAGACGGTTGAGGCGCTGGCTTTCTGACCCCAACTTGGCAGGTTCGATCCTGGCTCGGTCCGGTTGTATTTGAAGGTGCTCAAATACGTCAGCCTCGTGTCGGTGGATTTACTGACATGTAAAAGAACTCCTGCGGGGCTGAATTTCGACACCTCAGAGTCTCCAAAAACCGTAAATGTATAGTTAGTTAGATATTATTATTATTATTATTATTATTATTATTATTATTATTATGTTACTTTGGGATCTGGAATCGAACCAGTAAGTAGCTGCGCGGTGTCCTTCTTCGTTATATGATATGTCTATGTGACCTTTAATATAGAAATATACTTTTGATTTGATTTGTGGTATATTTTAGAATTTCTGTATTGGGATGTACTTTAGATATTTTGCAGAAACTAGAACATATTATCAATGTCTTCACGACTATGAATTGTTAGGTTCACTGACATTCTAATCCGTAAACATTGTGTTTACTTTCGTTTTCCGGAAGAAGACTTGACAGTTATGTCGTAGACCACCTGTAGGCACCGGTTCTACTCAAGGTTTTGCCAATCGCCGAGTGAAAGCTAATCGTAGTGTCGTAGCATACGAGTACCGTTATTCAAGTTGAGAATGTTTAAAACAGGATTTTCACTATGCGCTTGTGCTAATGGAGCTGAATGTGTTAATTAGTGCTGTCCGGAAGCCAAGTAATATTATTCTATCAGTGAATAAGAAATATTTATTTCCTTTCAATGCCAGTTGTAATAATCGAGGACTTTAACGACGGCTGTCTCTAGTCGCCTGAAGATCGCGATAAATAACAAGGTTGTACGATTGCAATTCATCACCGGAGACCGGCTTGCATTCGGAGGTGGTCGGTTTGAACCCCACTGTCGGTAGCCCTGAAGAAAGTTTTCACGCCAGATAAATGCTGGAAGTGGACTTGAATTAAGACCACGGCCGCTATCTTCCATGTGTTGTGATCTTAAGGGGTCAGTGGAACATACCGTTATTGTGATCATGTCGAGGGGAGAAATACTGACCCGCAGCACATGTATCACTTAATGTAGAAGGAAAGTTCTTTGATATAAGGTCATGCAATACTGAACCGTAGATGACAGAATATTTCTGGTCTGAGGTCTAAGCTGAAATATTATCACATAGCGGTTTTTCTAGGAGCAACGACGATATGTCTCTCAGACACGCGCTCGTACGCAGACGATTACCAATTTTGTTTGTAGGGCTTCGTGGGTTGTCATAGTTGCTCGAATTGCGAGCCATCCAAATGATGTATCGATCCTCCCGCAGTGTAATGCGTCGGTTAGGTCGTATTCAAGATCTAGCCTTCATTTGACCACAGCTGCTACGCATACTGTACCGTAGAAGAACGCCAGACAACACTAGAATCTTCACTGATTAAAGATAACTCCTCGTTCGCAGGCCAATTATCTGACCCCTCTCAAACTGTGACAGTCGTTGATACCGTGCTTTTCCTTCTGATCCAGGCATATTTGAGAGGGGAAAAACTTCACAGACTGCAAGTCAGCTAAGCTCCACTGTGCTCCGTTCACTTGAGGTCGTTCGTCCTCGACCAATAACATGGAAAGTGCCGAATAGACAATCAAATCGGCTTGAAATTGGCATTTTGTTTTTACTAGTGGTTTAACATCGCACTAACGTATCGAAGATTTTCGGCGACGCAAGGATGGGAAAGGGATGAGTTTGGGAAGCTAGTGCCCGTTGCCTTGATTAAGGTAAAACCCCAGCATTTGCTTGGTGTTTACGTAACTCTATCTCCAAAATCAACTCAAACGACCAGTAATTCTCTCTTGGCACTACAATTAAATTTTGAGAAGTGTATGCATGCTTGTGTTGTCTATTCAAGTGTATGAAACTGTAATTTTGTATTTCGAGCGAAGTCTAGTTTAGTGTCGTGGAAGTATGGGTCTACCCCAGAATGTTCCTGGAATTGATGTTGTAAACTCCTGGGATGCCACGATCTCTGCATGTCACTGTGACCGTAATTAAAATTTTACAGGGAGTAAATGCACATCTATTGGATTCCGTGAAGACATGATTTAAAATACAGTATAAATAAATTATGTTCATCCGATAAAGTTTGTTGCAGAATCATAACATTGTAGGGCATTAGTTGATTAATATTTTGTCGGGACTGTACTATGGCACTTCTAACTTGCCGTTTCAGATAACCTATCCTTGTTACGTAATGTGAAAGTCCTGATATAGACTGATTGAAAGAGAGGTCAGTATTAGAAAGTAATTTTTGTTAACCTTGTGGCTTTTATTGATAATCTCATTCAATATGGAGCGACAGATCTATAGCAACATTTCACTCGTATCTCTGTGAAGTACACTTTATTCAGTGAATGTAGTGTAAGAAGACTCTTTTTAAAATATTTAACATTATCTCCGGGCGTTGAAAAATTAGCCGGTGTAGCTAATATATTATGGATTCGGGAGGATGGATTTCAATCCCGCAGTTCACCATCCTTGAATTAATTTTCACTGAAATACCCGTTTTCAATTTTAGGAAAGTGCTGGCTTGACACCTATTCCAGGGCCATGATCTCTTCGATCCTCTTTCAAGGCTCAGTTCATTGCTCGTACATCGGAGTAGTCACCAAAGTTTATCAAATAGAATGCGTACGCAGTAAATTAATTGTTTCACAGTGTATAGTACAGGAAGCACAACAGGATTTTACCATGTTCTTTCTAACTTAAAAAAAAAAACCTTCAACAGAATAGTAACCATTAGTAACCAAGGATAGAAGAAGCTTATTTATTTATTTATTTATTTATTTATTTATTTATTTATTTATTTATTTATTTATTTATTTATTTATTTATTTTATGGTTTTAAGTGTCAGGAGTGCCCGAACATATGTTCAGGTCGGCTGGTGTAAGTCTTCTATTTGACACCCATGGGCGGCCTGCGCGTCTGGGTGAGGGAGAGGGTGAAACCCGGTGTCTGTACAAAGCCTGCTCCTATCGAATAAGGGGTCTACTGAAGGCTTAGTGTCTCCATTCGACGGACGGATCACCATCAACAGCGTTATATGCCATCACTCCATATGAAGACAGCGGAAAGGTTTGGTATTAAACCCGTAAGAAATGTTTTGCTAAAATAGGAGTGTTAAACCGTGTCTTACCCATTGTTTATTAATATTGTTTAGGTACCAAAAATACCGAAATAAAGGAAATGCTTTCAATAAATGTGTCAGTTGTGCTTTTTCAATAATGATCGGCTGTGCAGGGTTGTTAGACACTTCATATACCCAAGGTTACGAAATAGCACTCCAGCTGTCCTTTCGTACGTTAAAGAACATTTTTCCGACAAAAATTCTCCCCAGTTTGCCATTTCCGACAAAACTTTCTTAGGACTTAAAATAGTCTTAGTTGAAGGAACGTAAATGCATATTATTATTTCCACGCACAGTCGGCTAGTCGTTGTCATCCTTTTCTGGTTAAAATAAATTGGTGGCATTTGATGGTAAAATAGTCCGCCACGTCCAGTAATGCGGCCTTTTTTCCAGCTAGCGTACTTTGTTGGAACAATTTTGGATTTGAATCGTGATTAATTGTAGTACGGCCTTTAAAACCATCCAATATCTTCATAGTTGCCATTAATTTGTATTATTGTTACTACACAATGTGCTGTATGTCATACAGTATGCTACGGTACTGTGTTCTTTGTGCGGCTGCATATTTTCCTGTGTGTGTGTTTTTTAAGTATCAGCTGTGGATTGAACAATGCCGAACACAGAGAGAAACGCAAACACAAAACATTATCGTTAAGTGAAAAGTGTGATGTATGTATATACAGTTCATTACAATATTAAACAAAGTGTCTCCGAAAACTGTAAAAGTAGTTACTGGGACGTTAAGCAAATAACATTATTTAAACAAAGTGTGCATAAATTAACGCCTTCGAACACGTACAGTATACAGGGTGTATTAGAACGATCCCGACAAAAGAAAAACAGATGCTCTTCGTGTTATGTTAAGAAAGATGGTGCAATCGGTTTGTCGGAGAAAATGTTTCTTTCCGAGAAAATGAGATTACTTCGTTTCTTCCGGGCGCGCGATTCAAATTGACGAACTCGTCGTATTTGCTATGCCAGAGCACAAGCCGCTGCCGTGCTTCAGGGAAGAGAAGGGGAGGGAGGGGAAGGGTGTTGGATGTTGGAGACAGAGATAATGCTCCGCGCGTATGCACAAGTTTCCTCGTTCGACTCGCACAGGAGTGTCCTTCTGTCTTACAGGCAATATCCACCGTTCGTTTATTAAACAACCGCAACTGCACACACAGTACTAGAACACACTGTCACCGAGCTCGATAGCTGCAGTCGCTTAAGTACGGCCAGTATCCAGTAATCGGGAGATAGTGGGTTCGAGCCCCACTGTCGGCAACCCTGAAGATTGTTTTTCGTGGTTTCCCATTTTCACACCAGGCAAATCCCAGGGCTGTACCTTAATTAAGGTCACGGCCGCTTCCTTCCACTTCCTAGGCCTTGTCTCTCCCATCGTCGCCATAAGACATATCTGTGTCGGTGCGACGTAAAGCAAAATAGCAAAAAAAGAACACACTGTCATTAAGACACACTTTTCAGTCAAGAAATGCACGAGATCGTTTCCCCTCTCGTTTGTTGATCGCAGTAACGTTCTTTATTATTTAACGTGCTCGAAGATGCAACGCTGCCACCTATGATTGTGTATTCCTTCACTTACATCATTGTAAATGGAATGAAATACTGAACGAAGAAAACAATATGCCCAGTGGTTTCATTGCGTTACATTTCGCAGTTCACAACAGTGTAGTAGTGACCTTTGGACTCTGTTCAGGATGTGTGGTGTGCCGCGAACGACCTGGAAAGCTGCCTGTATTCTTGGTACAAATTCATCTTCTCTTTCTACAGGGTTCGCATCGTAGTCAATTTGTGCAGAACAAAGTGTACACTGCCTGTGCGAAACGGACGAGAAACTTGTGTATTCGCACCGAGCATTACCTCTGTCTTCCACTTCCCACTTCCCCTCCCTTCCCACCTCTGACGCACATCAACAGGCAGTGGCTGGCTCTCTGGCATAGCAAATACGCCAAGCTCGTTAATTTGAAACGCGCGGCCGGAAGTAACAAAGTAACCACATTTTCTCGAAAAGAAAAACTTTCTCCGCCAATCCGATTGCACCATCGTTCTTAATATAACACGAAGAGCATCCCTGATTTTTTCGGTATAGTTCCGATACACCCTGCATTTATTTTCTACAAAACCAGAAGATTTCCCTGTAATCCGGCTTTTCCAGCAATCCTCGGTCCCGAGAGGACCGGATTACTGAGATTGTACTTAAATGCAACAACTCTGTGTAGTTGGCTTCCATTACGTTATAGATGGGCCGATGACCTAGACGTTAGGGCCCTATAAATTCTCATCACCAAAGTCGTATAGAAGAAAATTCTGACACCCTGGCGCATCTTAAATAAAATTTGTTCGCGCGACGAGATGTCTCTTGAAACAGGGGTGTGAGGAGTAGTGGGTCTCGGCGGGCTCCTGCGTGTGCGCGCTACTCCTTGCTTTGGTTAATTCCTGAGCGGCAAACATAGTGTTACCCGGTCTAGAAAGCCAAGAACAATGGCCGAGAGGATTCGTCGTGCCGACCTTCGGCGTTTGCAGAGTAGACTTCGGCCTACAAGTGGCCACGGCTGGTCCGTGGTCCGACAGCTCTGCATTCCGACCAACCAATCGAACAGAGGTGGGGTGACCACGGCTCTACCGCCAACCCTCTTACCTTCACCATCAGTCTCTTTCTCCAACACAAATTTCCCGGCCTGGAAGACAGCATCACCGTCTAAGAGACCCGCCTGCCCCTTCAGAGTAGGAATATTCAATAGTAGTGGTAGTCATGCAGACCACACGACATCTCGTTATCTGCAGGCCTTAGGTCTGAGCAGCAGTCGCTTGGTAGGCCATGGCACTTCGGATCTGTTGCGCCATGGGGTTTGGCTCGGAAACATAATGTGTGTATTATGATTATTATTAAATGTTTAATTATACTTTATTTCTTAGCAGGATGTAACTATTATTATACTGAGGCGTGTACGCGCTGTGTAATGTCATGACGCAGCCGCGCAGAAACACCTTGCTGTCTGCGTAATCGCATCACATTTTAACTCAGATTATGAGGAAACTAATCATCCTTTCCAAAAATATTTTTCTCCATAATGTATTCCAAGAAAACTTTCCCGCTGACAACTTTTTCGGGCATAACAGAAAATTGGCAAGTATAGTAAAAATTTAATATCTAGGCTCAGACCCACGTTCATCATTTACATTCTTTACTGGCAAGACCTATGTTTACAGTACACTATGTCTTCTGGTATAGGCTGGAGCAATATTGTTACTTTCGTTGATCTGTCTCTGTCTTATCCTTGGCTTTGACTATATGAAAGTGACTGAGGTATGAGCGATGCTAGAAATGCCATTCCTTATGCAGCCAGTCCCTGCTATGAATGGTGAGAAAATGTTGCTCATAGGGTCAGTTGGTGCATGCATTTCAGTGGGCTTGGCAGACTGATATGTAATCGCAACTCCTGGCTCGGTGGGGAAAGCAACGGGAAACTACCTCACTCCTCATTTCCCTAGTACGCCTCTTCAATGATGCCTAGGCCATCTATGTAAGCTGATGGCAGAGCTGTTGAGGATCCAATCAGCCTTAGGACTGAGGACTGAACGTACATACATCGACCTCTTCTTACATGACCGAACTTTATTTTTATTTGACCTGTTGTAATCCAGATATCACGACAATTGGTTCAGAAATGTAGAAAATGAAAGTTGTAAAATCTTTCATCTGACTCATCGCGGGATTGCACAGTTTACATTGACTAATGTTTTAGCGGTGTGTAGGAATTTTTCCTCGTACCACATCTACTAACCGCTGCGACTTCTGGTGACGTGGACATACTATATCGATTAAAGAGACGTTAAGCAATTATTATATATGTGCGAATAAGCCCATACCGAGCTCGAAGCTGCAGTCGCTTAAGTGCGGCCAGTATCCAGTAATCGGGAGATAGTGGGTTCGAGCCCCACTGTCGGCAACCCTGAAGATGGTTTTCCGTGGTTTCCCATTTTCACATCAGGCAAATGCCGGGGCTGTACCTTAATTAAGGCCACGGCCGCTTCCTTCCACTTCCTAGGCCTGTCCTATCCCTTCGTCGCCATAAGACATATCTGTGTCGGTGCCGTAAAGCAAATAGCAAAAAAAAAAAAAAAAAAAATAAGCCCATTAAGACTACGCAATGTACTTAGAAGCGTGCATTTCCCTTCCTTTGTGCCCATTTTGCTTTCATTCTTTTACTGCGGGCTCTCTTTCTGTCTTCAGACCACGTTGTTTCAGTCTTCTTGTTTGGTCTTTACTTTTGTCAACTTGCCATTCACGAAGATTACCCTGTTTTGGACATCTGCTGGTGTAATTCCTGCTTCGTTTCAAATCGGTTTTGATTTCGCCAGTCCACTTCATTGTGTCTGTTTTAGCTCTACTGCTGTTTTCGTAGAATAGTCCGTCTGGATGCATTCTTTTAATACGTAGGTGGATCAAAACGTTAGTTGCACTAACGCGCCGAAACAGCGCGCTGTGTGTCGCAAACGTGGGCACACGTCTGTTAGGCAGGTCGCTGTGGTGTCTCGTCTAGTATTGTGTGAATAGCGGCCAAATGCAATGGCGCGTCAACTGGACGTTCAGTCCAAATATGAGGTGCGTGCGATAATCCGATTCCTATGGGCCTAAAGGAAGAATTGCACGGACATTCATCGTGAAATTAGTGCTGTGTATGGGGAGCGGGCCATTTCCCGGCAAGGTATCGTAAAGTGGTGTCAGCCAAACAAGAGAACTGCTGCACCGTTTCAAGTGGGAGGTCTGGCAACATCTACCCTACAGTCCCGACCTAGCGCCATGTGACTTTCATCTGTTCGGTAAGCTCAAAACGGAGCTCGGTGGTCGACGTTTCCAAACCGATGAGGAGGTGAAGGCCGCTGTCTCCGAGTGGTTGCAGAACGCTGGAGGAAATTTCTATGCATCCGGCATCGACAAGTTGATTGTGCGTTCGCAAAAATGTTTGGAGTCTCTTGGAAACTATGTGGAAAAGTGACGTTACGTTGTATGTCGTTATAGTCATGTTGCTGTTGTATAGGTGGTGTAATAAATGGCCATAACTGGGAAGTGCAACTTATTTTCTGATCTGCCCTCGTATGTCCATAGAATCTTAGTCTGCGTTTTCTAATGTCACTGTGAATATTTGTGTATTTGATTTCTTGTCTGCCTCTAAGTTGGTATTATCCATCGGTGCGTTTTGGACGTAGAATTTTTCTTATTTTTCGTTCCTTTTTCTCAGTGTTTTCAATGTCTGCTTTCCTGTTCAAAATTAGCATATCTAATCTATAAATACATTCTGGTTTAATGACTGTATTGTAATGTCTTAGTTTTGTGTGCTTGGAGATACAATTTTTTGTTATAGATATTTTGAGTTAGGCGACATGCAGTTTCCTTCTTTTGACGTCTAATTCAATTGGCTTTTGTTTCGAGTCCATTTTCCTGAATTGTTTCACCAAGATACTTAAATTGCGACTCGTTTAATTTTGCTATATTTTGTCTCCATGAATTTTAGTGTTTGTTTGATACAGGTCCTGTATTCTGTATTTTCAAAACATATCTGAAGGCCGACTTTTTCCGTAATTTCTTTCAAGAGTTCAATCTGATTTTGGGCTGTTGAAATGTCTCGGGTTAATATTGCTAGATCGCCCGCAAATGCTAGGCAATCTGCCGCAATTTTTCTTCTGCCTAAAGTGATTGGTTAAACAATTGTTGTTATTATTATTATTATTATTAATATTATTATTATTATTAATCTTTCTTCGTTATGCCCGTTTACAGAGCGCGTTGGAACTTGTTAAGTCCTGCTGTATTTCCTCTAACCAGCTGATTTTGACCTTCTTTGAATTAATTATACCAAGCAGTTTTTTGCATATCTAGTGTCGTCCATTCTACAGATGTGGCCATAAAATTTCAATCGTCTCCTGCGTACGGTATCTGTGAGCTTGTCCATTGCTTTGTACAAATCTACAGTTTTTCTTTCCATCCATATATATATTATTATCTCGAGGTGGTTCCTGGGTCACGTGCAACACTTACGATTCCTCAGTTACAGTACGTCACAGCATTCTGCTGTCATTCGCACGTGAATTCGCGCGCACGATTGACAATTTATCATTTACTTTGGTAAGTATCCAATCAGTTTTCAAAATAATTAACTACGCAAGACATTTAATTGCCAGATCTTTTTATCGTGTACCAGAGATGGAACTGGCTTATTATTATGTGCTTACATAGCTGATAGCTTGTATATCGCCCGCATGTTCGTTGAGGTCTCCGAACCAAGGTCAGAGAAGTCCCATGAAACTCATGTTACTGGGCAGCTGCACTATTTCCATCCTGAGATCTTTCGCATTGGGCGTGAAGAAAGAGCTCTCTCTTTCTGTTCCTCTTGCTGTAAAATTTGATTAGTGCTGACGAGCAGCGATTACATTAAGCAGATGCGCTTTATAATGGTTTCAAAGACCTTTTAGTAAGAACTCGTGATTTGTAACGTTTTAAACTGCTCGAAGTTTTGCAGCGTTTTAAGGTATTTTTATTGGGGGTATTCCATGGATTATTCTCTCTTCCCTGAGAGAACCATCGAAATGTCTCCTCTTTTACTGATGAATTACGTCTATAGTCGATAAAGTCATCAGTGGTCGTCAGTTGTACAGGAACAGATAGTTGATATAAAAATTTGATAAGATGTCATTGAGTGAGAGCAGTAAAGTATTGTTCTTTTAGTAATAACTTATAATCATTTGAACACATAAGCTTGAACTTGATACTCGAGTGAGGAAATGATATACAAGTCAGTTATCCATTCTGTTTGAGTGATCAGTTTTCTACTTATATTCCCATCAACTTCGTTACATCAACCAAAACCGGGCGAGTTGGCCGTGCGGTTAGGGGTACGCAGCTGTGGGCTTACATCCGGGAGATAGTGGGTTCGAACCCCACTGTCGGCAGCACTGAAGATGGTTTCCGTGGTTTCCCATTTTCACACCAGGCAACTGCTGGGGCTGTACCTTAAGGCCACACGGACGCTTCCTTCCCACTCCTAGCCCTTTCCTATCCCATCGTCGCCATAAGAGCTATCTGTGTCGGTGTGACGTACAGCAACTAGCATATATATATCAACCAGAAAATTGTAGTATAATATCGATGTTCACTGGGATCAGAGCAAAAAATATGTCATCGTCTTGATATATGAAAGAATTGTTTAACTGGAACTTGTCAAATGTGTCTCACTTCTGACGGTGACTATATCATAAACGACAGCCTACGATTAATCATTCTACGTACCACCGATCAATATTTCGGTTCATCATTTTAAGAACTGCATGGCTTTCTTCTTCTTTGCCTACCACTTTTCCCACACCTGTGGGGTCGCGAGTGCGAACTGCTTCGCACATGTGGATTCGGCCATGTTTTACGGCCGGATGCCCTTCCTGACGAGAACCCTAGTATGGAGGGATGTAATCACTATTGCGTGTTTCTGTGGTGGCTGGTAGTGTGGTATATTGTCTGAATATGATGAAGAGAGTGTTGGGACGGGCCGGGAATCGAACCCGAATGCCAGTACGCTGACCATTCAGCCAAAGAGTCGGACATCCTATTTCTATGGTCAGCTTCATGTCAGATTTACTGACACGTAAAAGAACTCCTGCGGCTAAAAATCCCGGCACCTCGGCGTCTCCGAAAACCGTGAAAAAGTAGTTAGTGGGACGTAAAACCAATAGCATTATTATTTTATTACTTCTGTGGAATAAAATGAAACAGACAAAATGCTGTGTTTTGATTAATATTAATTTGAATGTATTTTGTCCCGAGAATTGAATCGTTCAGGAGTTTTGAATGGCTCCTGTCAATGACTTCTGCAGGGTTCTTTGTAGATCACTACATATAGGAAGTGTCACGTTGCTTTGTGCAGCTACTCGCTTACCTTTATTTTTTTCTTGCCAGGAAGGAGACGCTCAACTCTATTATATTAATATGTTAATATAGTTTCACTGATTGCAATAGAGATTTACGAACACGAAACAATGGCTGCCTACTGGATTAATTAATTACCTGTATTTTATGAGGCAGCGCCTGTTATTGTCTTGGTGTCCATGCAACTGTTAGAATATGGATGTGTTACTGTATAAGAGGCGAAGTGTAGGTTGAGCTAATGAGTTTAGGATTACATTCTGATCACTGTTCCTGCGGCTGCTAAACATAAACTTTCGTGATGTAATGTGAGCCTTTCTTCCTTCCATAAAGTGCTTAAGTTACAGATATACCCTACATAATATTCTCTTCTTTCGTTGTGTACAAACACTAGATATAAGAAACGAAATAAAAGACGCTTGTACTTTTACGTGACTACAGACATCGTAATCATAGCAATTTTACGTATAATCCGAACCACAAGGAGAATCCCACATGCATTGGATGGGATTCGAACCGCGGCCGCCTTGTTGAGAAATCAGTGACAATTCCACTCGGCTGTCGCCATCTCCCCCATCTCCTTTTAAGCCCTTATTGTAGTGTGAAGGTAGGGTTGTATCTTATTGTTCTCTATCAGTGTCTTTGAGGTTGAGTTATCTTTTCTCTCCAACTCATCTGTACACTGCACATGAAAATACATATGTTTCGAGTGTCATTTATCGGTAAACCTTGTCGTAAATTTTAAAATATATGAGGCTTCTCAGTTATCAGTTTTTAAAGTTGTTTGATTTGTTTAAGTGAATGGCTTAACCAAATTATATAAGCTTATTCATTTTCGTTCTAAAGGTTTGAAACTTTTGGCTGACTGATGATTCAACAAGGTTTGTTTAGAAGCCATCACTTTCATTGTTCTCTAGAGTTAAAAGTAAATTTATACATTCCAAGCGTTTCTTATCACACTAAATTGATTTGTCAAAGTTGACCTACCGAGCTCGATAGCTGCAGTCGCTTAAGTGCGGCCAGTATCCAGTATTCGGGAGATAGTAGGTTCGAACCCCACTGTCGGCAGCCCTGAACATGGTTTTCCGTGGTTTCCCATTTTCACACCAGGCAAATGCTGGGGCTGTACCTTAATTAAGGCCACGGCCGCTTCCTTCGCACTCCTAGCCCTTTCCTGTCCCATCGTCGCCATAAGACCTATCTGTGTCGGTGCGACGTAAAGCAACTGGCAGAAAAAGTTGACCGTTTCTAAATACCGAACTGGTTAGCTCAGTTTGTCGTAGCACCGTCAGTTATGGTTGCTAGCTCTGTACTCTGGTCGACTCGGCCATCATCGAAATAGTTTACCGTGGTTTCCCATTTTAGTTCCAGGTAAATGTCGAGATGGCATCTATCTCAAGGCCATGGCCGCTTTTTTTTTCCATTCCTAGTCCGTACAATTACACCTGTATGTACAGACAACACCCTCACACAGCGGTACATGTACCTCACTTGTTTATTATAAAAAGATTTAGATTAGCGAAGACCGGTACACTCGATTGGTTTTCATCACTCCTCATAAAAATAAAAGTAATTAATTAGTTTATTTTTAAATATGAAGTACAGTACCAGTAGTAATAATCATAATAAAGTTTTAGGTCCCACTATCCTCTTTTATGGTTTTCGGAGACGCCGAGATGCCGGAATGTTGTTCCTCGGGAGTCCTTTTACGTACTGGTAAATCTGCCGGCACGGAGCTGATCTATTTGAGCACATACAAATACCACCGGACTGAGCCAGGATCGTACCTGCCAAACTTGGGATCAGATAGCCAGCGTTTTTACCATCTGAGCCACTCGGTCCGGCTACAGTAATCGAATCAGGTGATTAAATTGCAGAAACTCGATTATGTTCTAAAGCAGTTTGGCATTTGAACTCTGGAAATGTAATCATTTTGGAGTGTTATATTAGGTAAGAACCGTGACGGAAAGACGGGGATAAACTTCCCAGAAAACTCATTACACACTTACAGTATAGGCATATACTATTTTACTTTTCGTAACTACATTCTTGTATCCAGAAGAACTGGTCTCACATTTTGCACTTACTAGGCTTCTTGTTATAGACGCTGTAAAGACGCTCCTTGGCTGATTGTTCATCATAGTGGCCTTCTGTTCAGAAGGTCCTGTGTTCGATTCCCGGCCGGGTCGGGGACTTTAACCCCGTATGGTTAATTCTCGTAGCTAGGGGGCTGAGTGTTTGTGTTCCTTTGAATACGCATCTTCACTTGCATACAACACATCACACTACAAAACACTACCGCGCACGCAGAAAGGAATACATACTTCCACGTAATGTTGGCGTTAGGAAGGGTATCTGATCGTACATCTGGGCTAATTCCATATGAAGTGCCGACTCACGCCTAGGGTGGAGAACTACAGGAAGAAAGACGTCGTGATGAACGCCTGCCTATATATTTTTTAATCATTTCTTTCTGTGGACTCGATTGTGGATAATAATTGTATCATTCCTCCTTCTGGTAGTCTCAAGGACATTTCTGAGTATCATTGCTGCTGTCAAATCTGCTGTGTTCTTTTAAGTTCAATATAACAAGCAACAGGCTGCGTTCCAGGTTATTTTTGGACCGAATTTCTTTTGTTGGGTGCGGTGAAAGTTGTCACTCGTTCATTCTTTACTACTCTGAGTGTTGAAGAACTCTGACTCAAAGTAAAAGCAAAGGTTAAAGCAAACAGACGCTTTAGATGCGATAGAGGAGACAGTTTTCTGGGAGGTCAACGACCACCACACAAGCATTCCGTAAGGAAACGCAAGACGCACCTATAGTCTCTCATATACAGGGTGTCCAAAAAGTATCTTTGCCTTGCAGTGCAGAGAAAATTTAGGAATAACGTGGTGGTTTCATCTGTCCGTATACGTTAACACTCGTGCCTGGAGCACTGACGATTCTCACCATTGGAAGGAAATGTGTCTACACGATCAGAAGTCGCCAGCGTGTTATTGGACCAATTTTCGTCTATGACACCTTCAACGCAGAACGTTGTATGTATGTGTATGTTTAGTCATCAGCCCGAAGGCTGGCTGGATCCTCAACAGTTCCGCCATGAGCTGTCATAGATGGCCTAGGCATCACTGAAGAGGCGTACTAGGGAAATGATGAGTGAGGTAGTTTCCCGTTGCTTTCCTCACCTAGCCAGAAGTTGCTATTACATATCAGTCTGCCAAGCCCGAACGTTACCGCATTGAAATTCTGGAATCTTTCGGGGGCCAACTCATTGAGCGTGAGATTCAAGAGGGCTGGTTTCAACAAGACTGCACCCTCCAGAAAATGTTCAACAATATGCAGCGTCGTGTACAGACATGTCTGTAGGCCGCAGAACATCTCCTGTGGAAAAAAAACTGCACTGCCATAAGTACCACTTCAAATTTCAAATGTCGGATTTCTACTGCTCAGTTACTTTTTGGACACTCTGTATAAACGTTAGTAATTGGTATGTAGTTTGGAATATTTTCGTCCTACTTACCATTTCATAGAAACTTTTTTAATATACCGGGCGAGTTGGCCGTGCGGTTAGGGGCTCGTAGCCGTGAGCTTGCATCCGAGAGATAGTGGGTTCGAACCCCACTACCAGCTCTGAAGATGGTTTTCCTTGGTTTCCCATTTTCACACCAGGCAAATGCTGGGACTGTACCTTAATTTAGGCCACGACTGCTTCCTTTCCATTCGTAAGGCTTTCCCATAGTCGCCATAAGGCCTATAATAATAATGTTACTTTGCGTCCCACTAACTACTTTTTTTACTGTTTTCGGAGACACCGAGGTGCCGGAATTTAGTCCCGCGGGAGATTTTGTACGTGCCAGTATATCTACCGACACGAGGCTGACGTATTTGAGCACCGTCAAATACCACCGGCCTAAGCCAGGATCGAACCTGACAGATTGGGGTCAGAAGGCCAGCGCCTCAACCGTCTGAGCCACTCAGCCTGGCAAAGCAAATTTTAATAATAATAATAATAATAATAATAATAATAATAATAATAATAATAATAATAATAATAATAATAGGCATTGAGTCCCAAATGTAACACTGAGAGTCCAGTGACGTTGATATTTGGCTCCTTGAAGCAACAGTCGTCATATTAATGATAATCACCACCATCACCATCGTGTGGCTGATTGTAATGCGAAAGAATGAAATTCGGAATAGCTTGTAATTATAACTGTAAAAGCTACACGATCATTTTCTGCTACTATATCTCCTGTTACCTCTGTCTAATATCGATATGATCACGCTTGTTGACATTTCGTTAACTACACTACTTATAGTGGTATGTTTTTGTTCCTGTTTAAATATTTTTGGGACATATATGTGTCGGTAATCTCTGACCCAACGTAAAGGTTAATGTCCTCCAGAAGAGATTTCAACGGTATATGACCATTACACCGGCGCGAGATCGATGACCGCTTCATATACGCCTGCTTGGGATGAGAGGAGGGGGATGAGTAATCTTCTCAATTGGATAAATTTGATCATGTAATAGTGTTGGAACTTAGCTGAAAAGGCTGGAAAGGAAGTAAGTCCCGATGGTTTATTTCATTGTTAGTTACAGTTATCTCTGTGGATCACTGATAGAATGTCGGCGTCCGGATTCCAGGATCACGGGTTCAAACCCGGCAGAGGTAGTCAGACTTTTGAAAGGCGGACACCGCATATCGTACGTTGTCGTAAGTAATAGAGATCTTGGTGATACATTTGGTGTTTACGCGATAAATTTAATTAAAATTAAATTAAATTCGAAATTGATGCGCAGGCTGTGTAAATGGCTTCGTATCAAAATGCATGCACACAGTAGCTGAGACGCCATTATTATTAATACTCGAAAACAACCGTTCGCATTTCGGAAAATCTGGAATTTATTTCAATGCCCACATTTGACATTTAAATATGTTACCTTTTGTAACGAGTGACCCGTTACGAACTTGGTCAAAAATCGTTAAAATAAGAACCTGATGTACGCGTGAAACTTGGTCACGACAGTTTAGTGACTTAATTTCGGTGAGAAGCATCTTTATATTTTTAAAGATTCTTGCTTAGAATGTCTTGTGTATGAAGTGGAAGAGGTGTTATACATCAGGAGTTTCGAACTTTTTTTCTAAAATATTTGGATCCCGATCTCATCCGACCATTACAGCCAGCTTCAGTTTTATTTGTATGTTGAGTACTCAGCCCGAAGGCTGGTTGGAACCCCAACAGCTCCGCTATTTGCTGGTGTCATTGAAGAGGTGTTCTAGGGACGTAAGGAGTGATGTAGTTTTCCGTTGCTTTCCTCACTGAGCCAGTAATTGCTATTGCATATCAGTCTACCAAGCCCATCGAAATGCACGTATCAACTGGACCTATGAGCAACATTTCCACACCATCCAAAACAGGGACTGGCTGCGGAAGGAATGGCATGACTAGCATCGCTCATACCTCAGTCACTTTCATATTGTCAAAGCCAAAGATAAGATACAGCTCAATGAAAGTAACAGATTTGTTCTAGCCCACACTAGAAGACAAAGAACACTACCTCTCGCCAGCAAAGGCATAATTTACTTTAAATAATTTGCTTCGGTTGAATAGCACAAGATGTGATGAATTTATATTTAAGGTGACCACAAACATTTCGTTCCCGAGCGAGAAGAATTAACAAGGAGCCGGACTACGTCGGCGTTTTCATACCTTCACTTAATGCGGTATTTAACTTAATATTCCAACAATACTCGTCGTTTGGAATATTATGTTTCTCTTGAGTAATTCATCCTCAGAGTTTCGTAAATTTGAAGCCATACATTGAAGTTTCCGTGTTATAAATAGTCTTATCGTCCATGTAATCAAATGCCCGTGGTCGCAGTTAATGGCTTTATCGATATTTTTGTGGGCTAGCGACTATCAGTTCTCAGTCAGATGAAGATATCATGCATCTTATGAATTATACATGTTTACGATATCTGGCGTTTCCACAACTATCACTTACAGTCTTAGTCAGTTCCACAGTTATTATCGCTGTACGCTATCACAGCCACTTAGTTCATAGCCCGCGCACAATACAGTCTCGCAATCCTGTATGTCGTACAATGTCCGTACACTCACAACAGACTTCGTTCACTGTCCCTTGCCGACTTCTCTCATGCTGCTCCAGAGACAGCAGCTGGTCATGAGAGACTACGACCGACAGAACAGAACGAACACTCACTTAACGGACAGAACTGCAACACGCCTCCAGTGATATAACGGAATGGTGGCAGAGAGGACTGGCAATGCGCGCCTGGCTCTTTCCTGATTGGTACATCGCGAGGCGGGCGGGGTGGGAGGGACTCGGTGACGTCACTCGTGGTCGGCACCAGGTTAACTTGCTCCTCTCACGGTATTATAATAAAATGGCGGTCACCGTCACAATATTTTATGATAATACAGTGCCATGGCTCCATGGCTAAATGGTTAGCGTGCTGGCCTTTGGTCACAGGGGTCCCGGGTTCGATTCCTGGCAGGGTCGGGAATGTTAACCATAATTGGTTGATTCCGCTGGCACGGAGACTGGGTGTATGTGTCGTCTTCATCATCATTTCAACCTCATCGCGACGCGCAGGTCGCCTACGGGAGTCAGATCAAAAGACCTGCATATGGCGAGCCGAAATCGTCCTTCGACACTCCCGGCAGTAAAAGCCATACGGCATTTCAGTACATGCAGTCGGTCTATCGTGGCGTAGTAAGTATCTACTTCTTTTCTACAGTAACAGATGTCTGTAAACGAGTGGGGCTGGTTTCCTAATTGTACTTCCTCTTAAAACAATACAGAAACAACGTGAACCTTGTATATGAGCGAAAGAGGTTTAATTGAAAAAATGGTTATCTGGCGCCTTTCTCATTTTATCAGCTTCTCAAGTTAGTCAATCAGATCACTTTGTGGGTGAATTCGAATGGGGTTTTCGAGGTGGTGTTGCTGAATCTGCATGTGGCCTGAGACCGGTTTGGGAACATCGATCGAAGAAAAACTTCGCCAGGTGAGGGATTTGAAGACGGCCTTCCGAAGTGACAGGATCGCCTTATAGCAAGTATGTACGGTGCCACTAACTGAAACCCATGATGTGTTTGATACCGATTTCTCGGCATCGGTAGTTGCTAGGGATCGGTCATTTACGAAAATATTTGTTAAGCAGCCATGTGGCATTTGTACAGTGCACTTGAACACACTTTGCAATGCAAACCTAGCTAGTGTCGACGCCGATCCTTCGATTGGTGGTGTCTAGCAGGTCTTAAGCATCGTGTTGATTTAGCAACACTGCCTCGCAAAGCCCATTTGAATTCGCCCGCGAGGCGATCTGGTTGGCTAAATTCAAATGCTGATATAAGGACAACGGAGTGGAATATCGGATATTTTTTCAAATTATTACTACGACCAACTTTCTATCGCGTGTATACTAGGTTCACTTTGTTTCCGACCACCCTGTATAATCTCTACCTCCAGCGCCTCTATGAGTGAGGCATCCTTCCGCTTTTGAAAACAGTTGTGTTTGCTCGGTAACATATAGCGCTGCAATATCTATGAAGCCTGGTAAATAGCAAGGGAATATGCTTCCGCAAGTTCTTTCCTGGTTACATTATAATACATGTTCAACCAATAATCAACAGAGATACTAGTGAGAGCGTCTAAGAGATAGAAGCGATCAAATGGGGCAAGTTTTCGGAGACGCTCAGGTGCCGGAATTTAGCCCCGTAGGAGGTCTTTAACGTGCCAGTAAATTTACATACACGAGGCTGACATTTGAGCACCTTCAAATACCACCGGAATGAGCTAGGATCGAACCTGTCAAGTTAGGGTCAGAAGGCCAGCGCCTCATCCGTCTGAGCCACTCATCCTGGCTTTAAAATTACAACAACTATTACCAAGTACTTCGTATATGCATCTGGAAAAGTAAAAGATTATTGTTGTTAATAATTTAGGCTAATTTGTGGAGCAATGACCTCGATGTTTGGTCGCTTGAAGAAACAATGGCGTGTTCATCAACAATTTCATTTTAGATAGGTCTATAGAATTTCGGCTAGCAGACTTATAAATTAAATGCTTTTCAGTCGGTTAGGTTAATAAAAATCCGCAGTTAAGCTTTGATTTCACGATCTTTTGAACACGCCGTCGGCCACTGATAAGGGGCTCGGATCATCTTGATAAATCAACTATATGGACTTACAATTAATATTACATCTCTACGATAACCTTTGTTACTGTTGTGTGCTCTTCTCGCGTGAGTAATCGTAATCTCGTGGAACTCTTATCATAATAGCTACCGTTGGTCACCATGATTTCCTTAATGTCGTGACCAGGTCAGTTGAAAATTGTGCTAAATTTACCAATTGTCTAATTATCTTCGCTGCAAATGGATCAGAACTACCGTAAACGCGTTGAGAAGGATTGAGGAAAATCTAAGAAATCGAGTTAAGTCCAAGAAATTTGCAGCTGGAAGCGCCAAAGAGTGGTGGCAGCGTAAGAAAATGTTGTCCGCATAGCGACAACAGCCCACCTCTGACCACCAGCGGTTCGTGGAGGATGTCGCACCGACACAGAGTCTTCGGGTTCGATTATCGCACAGGACAGGATCTTTTATCTGGATCTGAAGGCTAGTTCGAGGTCCACTCGGCCTGCGTGAGAACAACTGAGGAGCTATTTGACGGTGAGATACCGGGCCTGGTCTCGAAGGCCAGGAATTACGGCCGAGAGGATTCGTCGCTCGGACCACGCGTCGCCTCGTAATCTGCAGACCTTCGGGCTTAGCAGTGATCGCTTGATACGCCAACATGAAAAGGAACATTGGAGAAGGGACTTGTGGTTTTTTTTCTATTGGCTTTACGTCGCACCGACACAGATATGTCTTATGGCGACGATGGGACAGGAAAGGGCTAGGACTGGGAAGGAAGCGGCCATGGCCTTAATTAAGGTACAGCCCCAGCATTTGCTTGGTGTGAAAATGGGAAACCACGGAAAAAAATTTCAGGGCTGTCGACAGTGGGATTCGAACCTACTATCTCCCGAATACTGGATACTGGCCGCACTTAAGCGACTGCAGCTATCGAGCTCGGTTTACTGGAAAATGAGAGAACTCCTGCGGGACTAAATTCCGGCACCTCAGCGTCTCCGAAAACCGTCAAAAAGTAGCTAGTGGGATGTAAAGCCAACAGCATTATTATTATTATTATTATTATTATTATTATTATTATTATTATTATTATTATTATTATTATTATCATCATCATCATCTGAAAGATGCCTCAGCCCTCTAGCATATACTGGAACCGATAAAAACAGCCGTGCTGTGTCGAAGACGCGGCCGCAAGGCGTATGGTGAAAAATACGTCTTTCTGTGAAGAAACACTCCGACACTGCTGGGAAACTCGTTCATAGACGTTCTCAACATATCGACTGAATTTATACCTTACGTGACTTACTTCTCATATCTCATACAACTGGCATATTATCAACAAGTCCCTTACCGAGCTCGATACCTTAATTAAGGCCACGGTCGCTTCCTTCCCACTCTTAACCCCTTCCTTTCCCATCGTTGCCATAAGACATATCTGTGTCGGTGCGACGTAAAGCAACTAGCAAAAACTTGCCAGTAAATCTGGACACTAGACTGACGTATTTGAGCACCTTAAAATATATTTGGACTGAGGCAGGATCGAACCTACCAAGTTGGGGTCAGAAGGCCGTCTGAGCCACTCCGCCCGGCGAGGCATCTTTAAGATCAAATTCTGTGTATTCTATGATAAAGTAATGCGTAGTTTATGACTGGAAATGTAACGGTAATTGTATGGGCGTAAGATTCTAATGCGTGTTCCAGAACTCGAAATGAGTTACTATCCCAGCATTCTTCCTGATCTGAGTATGGGCGATGAAGTAAGAGAGAAGTGTAACAAACTCATGTTAACCACCATTAGCACTACGATTCGGACCTCAGATCTCCGGAATGCTGCTGCTTCACAGTCATCTCGCGGAGCGTAACTTGAACATTCGGCTGTGTAGGGGGTTGGGTTGTCAGAAGCTACTTGTAGATGAATATCATAGGTTGAAATGTGTCATGCAGGTTTATTTGTAAGCTAAGGTAATGTTTACTTTTTTGTGGTAGGCGAGTAAATATGCTATGTACGAGTTGGGGCGCCTGTGTCTTGACCTAACGCGATAGTGGATATGTAAACCAACCGGTCAGGTCAGCGGCCTGCGTGAGAGTTTAATCTTATCAGAATGTAAAGCGGCGAGATGAGTGGAGGCGGATCTCAATGACGTTCATTCTCTTCAGAAATGGGAAAAACTGTACTCGTACTCGTTGTAGGATTCTTGTAGTACATATTTCTATTACTTCTTGATGATAACCGTTGGTGATATTATTCAGTGGCTTACTAAGAACGAAGGGCGTGGAATTAAAAAAAAATACATAAGTAGTACTGAGCGAGTTGGCCGTCCGGTTAGGGGCGCGCAGCTATGAGCTTGCATGCGAGAGATAGTGGTTTCGAACCCCACTATCGGCAGTCCTGAAGATGGTTTTTCGTGGTTTACCATTTTCACATCAGGCAATTGCTGGGGCTGTAACTTAAGTAAGGCTGCGGCCGCTTCCTTCCCACTCCTAGGCCTTTCCTGTCACATCGTCGCCATAAGACATATCTGTGTCGGTACGACGTAAATCAGATTGTAAAAAATAAACAAAAAACAAGTAGTAATATAATAATGCCTTCTTATCGTCAGACAAACCTTTAAATTTGGTTGAGGCCAACTCAGGGTTGCCAGCTTCCATTCTGCAGGAGGTATTTTACGTTTACACCAATACATCTTCAGGAGATGAATTAAATACTATGTTCCTCAGAAGCGCTGTATTGAAATCAGCTTTCTCCAAAGTTTTCCAAAGCTATCCTAGTAATCGGGAGATGATGGGTTCGAACCCCACTGTCGGCAGCCCTGAAGATGGTTTTCCGTGGTTTCCCATTTTCACACCAGGCAAATGCTGGAGCTGTACCTTAATTAAGGCCACGGCCGCTTCCTTCCAATTCCTAGACCTTTCCTCTCTCATCGTCGCCATAAGACCTATCTGTGTCGGTGCGACGTAAAGCAAATAGCAAAGAAAAAAAGCTATCCTGAATAGGAATGCTGTAATAGCTACGAGCAGACTTTCAACTATATCTACCATCCTGTTATTAGTTTTACCACCAACTACGTTTAGTTTTTTGGGGACACCAGGGCACTAGGAGTCTTATAACTTGTTGAACGTGTTCGGCGAACACAGAGCTAGGACCATTTCACATTCCCGCCTTCCTCGAATATTTCCTTTCTGCTGGCTACCTTTCTGAGCTTAAGATGGCGGATTCTATCCTTGTTCAGTACGGTGGTATTTGAAGGTGTTAAAATATGTCATCCTCGTGTTGGCAGATTTACCCCCACGTTAAAGAACTGCCAGAGAGACCCAGACGTACATCTTCATAATAAACTGTTGTAACTTTCAATGTTCAGTCTGCAATCCTCTGTGAATTAACTAAACGCCTCCACAATCCCCTATTTGCAGCTAGGCCTGTGGCCTTGTTTAGTTCCATACCTCTTATTTTTAAATAATGAGTCTAACAATGGTCGCCTTGATCTCCCTCCAGTTTTCTTACCCTCTATGACCGAGTCTATTATTCTCCTAGATAACCTATCCTCCTCCATTCGCCTCACATGACCCCACCACCGAAGCCGATTTAAGCGTCATCCATCGAGTTCATTTGTAACTTATCATTCTTTATCTCCTCATTGCGAATACCCACTTGCCATTGTTTTCCAATCTGTTTGTACCCGCGATCATTCTCGCTGCTTTCATGTCAGTTACTTCTAACTTTACTGTTAGTCCACCCAGCTTTCCCTCTCATGTAGCAAAGTCGACCTGAATACAATATAATTTCGTATGGGAGCTGACAACTTTCTTATAGAATACTGTTGATCGCAACTGCGAGCTCACTGCATTGGCTTTGCTACACCTTGATTTAATTTCACCTGCTATATTACTGTACCGGCACTATCATACACATCCTAAATACTTGAAATGATCTACCGGTTTCAGCTTTTCATTCCCGACCTGACATTCAGTCCTCTTAGGTTTCTTCCTTACTGACATCACGTACGTATCATACTCACAACACTTACTTTCAAGTTCTATGATATTAGATTGCTGATTTTCAGTACAGTCTTCTGCCATTAAGACCAAGTCGTCAGCATAGCCCAAACTGCTCACTACGTTTCCACCTAACCGAATCCCTCCCTGTTACTTATAACTTTCAGTAAATGATCCATGTAAACTATGAACAACAAAGGTAAAATATTACAGTCTTGTCTAATCCCTGTAAGTGCCTTGAAGCATTCTACCATTAATTCTCGCTGCAGCCCAATTGTCATGACAAGTGTCTTTCATTGCTTGTAATAATAATAATAATAATAATAATAATAATAATAATAATAATAATAATAATAATAATAATAATAATAATAATAATAATAATTCCCTGTCTTAACTAATATCGGCTCCTAGCATTCAGTGTGTATTAAATTGAAACATCTATAAATAAATAAATAAATAAATAAATAAATAAATAAATAAATAAATAAATAAATAAATAATCATCTCTTTACAAAGCAGTTGAGGATGATGAAAATAGCAACACAGACAAAATCCTATCTCGTTTTACATTTTCTACAAACCATTAACCGAAGGGTATAAAATTAATTATGAAATTTTGTTTCTTTTTGGGAAGAATTTGAATATGTGGTGTAATAATGATGTTATTTACGTCCCATTACTGATTTTACGGTTTTCGATGGTGCCGAGGTGCCACAATGTTTTCCGGTAGGAGTTCTTTTACGTGCCGATAAAACTACGGACGCAAGGCTAGCATGCTTGAATACCTTCAAATACCACCGGACTGAACCAGAATCGAACCTGCTAACTTCGAGTTAGGACAGCGCTCCACTGTCTGAGGTACTCAGCCCGGGAACACGCTGTCTAATTCCAGTTGAAAATTACATGAGGATGGTGGCACACACCTGTTGACGTGTCCCGGCGTGGTTACATATTTTCTTTAAGTTTCTGTTCTGTCTTCTTTACAAATTGGGGCAAATATTCATTTATAGGAAGAGGAGTTAGAGATTGGAATAATTTACCAAGGGAGACGTTCAATAAATTACCAAATTCCTTGCAATTATTGAATAAAAGACTAGGTTAAAAAAAAACAGACAGGGAATCTGCCACTTGGGTGACTGCCCTAAATGCAGACCAATAGTGATCGATCGATTGATTGATTGATCATTTTTAAATGTATAGGTTTACTTCGAGTATCGGAGTATTTCTTTTTCAGCGACAATGGAACCAAAGTATCTTTACAAGTATTTATTTAAAAGAACTGTCAACAAATTGTTGATAGACATGATATAGACTTTTTGGGCTTATGCCGTGTCAATAAAGTAAGATGAAGTTCTTTACGTTTCGCAGAGAATTTTGCACCGCGTCTTCATAAGAAAATCTTGTCTGTTCACGAGGAAGACTTTTACCATAATGAAGATTTGAATTTAGCCGTTAATAATAGGAAATGAAGACGCGGAGTGAAGTTCTCTTCTTCTTCTTCTTTATCTGTTTACCCTCCAGGGTCGGTTTTTCCCTCGGACTCAGCGAGGGATCCCACATCGACCGCCTCAAGAGCAGTGTCCTGGAGCTTCAGACTCTTGGTCGGGGGTACTGGGGAGGATGACCAATACCTCGCCCAGGCGGCCTCACGTGCTATGCTGAACAGGGGCCTTGCGGGAGATTGGGAAGTTGGAAGGGATAGACAAGGAAGAGGGAACGAAGCGGCCGTGGCCTTAAGTTAAGTATCATCCCGGCATTTGCCTGGAGGAGAAGTGGAAAACCACGGAAAACTACTTCCAGGATGGCTGAAGTGGAAATCGAACCCACCTCTACTCAGTTGACCTCCCGAGGCTGAGTGGACCCCGTTCCAGCCCTCGTACCACTTTCCAAATTTCGTGGCAGGGCCGGGAATCGAACCCGGGCCTCCGAGGGTGGCAGCTAACCACTACACCACACAGGCAGACGTGAAGTTATCTGCGAAACGTAAAGAATTTCACCTTATCTTCTTGACAAGGCATAAGTCCAAAAAGCATCAATGATAACAAATTGCTGATAGATTAAATAGCTAATTTTATTTACCAGCTGACATCTTAAATAAACGTGAAAGTTGATTTGTTCCTTAAGGATGAGTCCAGGGTTAGGACAGTTAGGGCAGTTCTTTCCCTCTGATGCTTTTTTTAATAATTTTCTTTACATCGCACCGACACAGTTGGGTCTTACGGCGACGATGGGACAGGAAAGGGCCAGGAGTGGGAAGGAAGCAGTCGTGGCCTTAATTAAGGTACAGCCCCAGCATTTGCCTGGTGTGAAAATGGGAAACCACAGAAAACCATCTTCAGGGCTGCCGACAGTGGGGTTCGAACCTACTATCTCCCGAATACTTAGGCGACTGCAGCTATCGAGATCGGTGCCTCTGATGTTTCGGTCGACGCCAGTGTGAGTGATTTCGTAAGGTGAAGTTTACGTGATGTCGGTCAACGAACTCTGCATTGAGGACACTTCCTGAACGAGCTGAAGAAGGATCTACGGTTCGTGTCAACGCGCGTCTCCTGCTTCCGAGTTGAGTAGGCTCTGTAGTGTTACATAGAATGTAATCGAATGTGATTAGTTACCTGGCCGTGTATCTTTCCTCGATTGGGAATTAAACATTGAATGTCACTCCTAAAATATACCGGACTAATAGGCTGGAGACCCGCACTGTTCTTTCACTACAGTCACTCATGTAGAGTTCATGTCTTTGTAATTTGTATTAGTGGCTACGCAGATTTTCGTGGTGGTGGGAGCTTGGGGAGGGGGGGGGGGGGGCAGTTCGTTTTTAAGACGAGTTATTTAATTATATTTTCCAGAATTTTAGTAATGCTTACTACTACATATATAGTCTGTGTCAAATGGGAAGTTGTTTCCGCTGCGGTCGTTTTCATGAAGTAAACATACGTACTTTGGCATGATGCAAGTGATATTTAACACAGTGAAATTTTCCGCGGAGCGCAACTAATTGAGTGGATGGGATCGTGTAACATCTTAGCAGCCCCTTGATTAGACAGTTATGAATAGGCTCTCGAAGGAAAAAACGCTTCTCGTTTAACACAGGCTATTATTATTATTATTATTATTATTATTATTATTATTATTATTATTATTAATATAAGTTGATTTACGTAGCACGACACAGGTCTTACGGCGACGATGGAATAGGAAAGGTCTAGGAGTGGAAAAGAAGCGGCCGTGGCCTTAACTAAATAAGGTACAGCCCCCGGCATTTGCCTGATGTAAAAGTGTGAAACCACGGAAAACAATCTTCAGGGCTGCCGACAGTGGAGTTCGAACCCACTATCTCTCGAATGCCAGCTCACAGTTACGCGCCCCTAACCACACGGCCAATTTACTCGGTATAATAATAATAATAATAATAATAATAATAATAATAATAATAATAATAATAATAACCTGTCATTAAGAACACCACAAGCAGCAACCATCGAAAACAGCAACAACAATACAACTAAAGCACAAGCACCGTGGCCCTCAGGTGGCCCAAACGAACTAAACAATCTCCATATGGTTAATTTCTCTAGCTCGAGGACTGGGTATTTATGTTCGTCTTAATACACATCTCCTCATTTAACATACAACACATCACAGAAATACACAGTTGTGAATGTGAATACATCTCTCCACTCATAGAGTTGGCGTCAGGAAGGATATCCGGCCGTAAAACTGGGTGAAGTCCACATAGAGTTTCGAACCAGGAAACGGTTAAAAATGCGGAGAAGAAAAAAGTTGAAACTGTTATATTAAATCTGTATACCGCTACTTAAAGGATGCATGCTCGTTGACTCTCTCATATTTGTACTGTGAATTGTGAAGTAAGAAGAAGAAGAAGAAGAAGAAGAAGAAAAGAAGAATGTTATTGGTATTACGTCCCGCCAACTACTTTTACGGTTTACAGAGATGCCGAGGTGCTGGAATTTTGTCCCGCAGGAGTTCTTTTACGTGCCAGTAAATCTACCGACACGAAGGTGGTGTATTTAAGCACCTTCAAATACCACCGGACTGAGCCAGGACCGAACCTACCAAGTTCGTCAGCGCGTCAATAGTCTTGAACCACTCAGCCCGGCTGTGAAACAATATTTGAGTATCAGCTGCTCTCTCTATTGCTAACTTCATTAAAAAGATTCGTTGCGACTCTGTTTTCAAGAATAGGTCTTAAGCAAAAGGTGTCGAAGACGAGATTACCTCGTGACATAACCCCCACCATCAAATAGCTTAACAGCCCCGAAGGGGCCCTCAGATACAGGTAAACATCTCTGAGCTGGCCGGAAATCGACCCCTGGGCCTCCGAGAAAAGGCAGTCGTGCTATACCCCTACACCTCGTTACATTGCGCTACCGTTATTGTACAACGAAATACAGATTTATTATTTTTAGTGTGGAGAAGTTTACTAAGATAATAAAACTGCATTTCACTTATGATGTCAAAGGGGAGTTAGGGATTGGAATAACTTACCAAGGGAGATGTTCAATAAATTTCCAATTTCTTTGAAATCATTTCTGAAAAGGCTAGGAAAGCAACAGATAGGGAATCTGCCACCTGGGCGACTGCCCTAAATGCAGATCAGTATTGATTGATTGATTGATTGAACTACTAATCGCCAGGCTGAGTGGCTCACTTGGTAGATCGCTGGCTTAAGTCCAGGTTGGCGGTTTCGATCCCGGCACTATCCGAAGGCATTTGAAGGTACTAAAATACGTCAGGTTTTGTCGACGGATTTGCCAACACGTAAAAGAACTCATGCGAGGCAAAATTCCTCGACCTTTGGTTCAGAAAGCTAGGGCTCTACCGTTTGAACCACTGAGACCGGCTTTTCAAGAAGGGATACTGTGCGGTGGTCTGAAGTTATGTCACGACTCAAGATCAGCCACTTAAGAATAAGTTTTCTCCGGGGTTTCCCCACTTGACTTCATGTAAGTAAATCTATATCCCGGCAAAGAAGCAAATGTGTAATCCTTGCCAGGAAATTTTGAGAGCACGTATTTCGGGCACAAATCGGTTGACGAGAATTGTTCCCTAAACAGAGGAAATCATACTGCTCTTAAATTGTGCTTTCAACAATTGTACGTTAAAGGAAATTGGTACTGTATATTTCAATTCCAGTGTTACGATTCTGGTATTACTCTTTCTCCGTGTTATGTAGATGGAGTGATGTAATATCGGTTATACCATAGAAAGACGAAATACTGGGATAACCTTCTATCATGTTCTTAAAAACTTGTAGCAAAATCCATGTGCAGTAACAATCACAACTTTTTACTATGTTACATAGAGTTATAAAACAAGCCGCAGTTTTTTTTTTTTTGCTACTTTAAGCTACTTTTATGGCCACTGACCTAATGTCATTAAAATGGTATTATACAGGACCGTTGTCTGAAACGGCTGCCAAATGTTACTTGGCAGTAATCTCGGTTGGCATCGGAGCAAAGTTGAAGAACGTCACGTGTATTTACAACGTCCTCGTGAACTGTATTCACCTTTTCTGAGCAAAACTTACACTATAGCTCACAGACTTTTTATTCACTGATCAATTCGATACTTTGAATCTCTAATGAAACGGTAGCCCGGCTCCGTGGCCAAATGGTTAGCGCGCTGGCCTTTATTTCAAGGGAGTCATGTTCAGCATGTTCAGTGCCTGATCGGGTCGGGGATTTTAACATTAATTGGTTAATTCCACTGGCTCAGAGGCTCGGGGATGTGTATATTGTCCTGAACATTATAATTGTGTATATTTCGATATGTTTCATTCCGTCACGTTGTTTCATACATTCTTTCTTCTTTCTTTCTTTCTTTCTTTCTTTCTTTCTTTCTTTCCTTCTTTCTTTCTTTCTTTCTTTCTTTCTTAATCTGTTTACCCTCCTGGGTTGGTTTTCCCACGGACTGAGCGAGGGATCCCACCTCTACCGCCTCAAGGGCAGTGTCCTGGAGCGTGAGACTTTTGGGTCCGTGGATACAACTGAGGAGGAGGACCAGTACCTCGCCCAGGCGGCCTCACCTGCTATGCTGAAAAGGGGCCTTGTGGGGGAAAGGATAGGTAAGGAAGAGGGAAGGAAGCGGTCGTAGCCTTAAGTTAGGTACCATCCCGGCATTTGCCTGGAGGAGAAGTGCGAAACCACGGAAAATCACTTCCAGGATGGCTGAGTAGGGAATCGAACCCACCTCTACTCAGCTGACCTCCCGAGGCTGTGTGGACCCCGTTCCAGCCCTCGTACCACTTTTCAAATGTCGTGGCAAAGTCGGGAATCGATCCTGGGCCTCCAGGAGTGGCAGTTAATCGCACTAACCACTACACCACAGAGGCGGTGTTTCATACATGTACAGTAAGAGATAATGACTCATTTCAAAATGGGTACAACCGAAAGCCAAAAACTAAAAAAAAACGAAAGGTAATTTATCTCCTTTAACCGCGGTCGAGGCTTCTGAAGGAGTGGAAGATACTTGTAACCTTCGTATCAACTAATAAGTGGGGTAGAGTAGTTGCATCGGCTCATCCTGCCCCCAGCAGAGCCCTGCATGGGCCAGGCGCGCCAGATGTACCTGACTTACACCACCAGACTGTCCGGCTCTATGGCCAAATTGTTAGCGTGCTAGCCTTTGGTTACAGGGGTCCCGAGTTCGATTCCCGGCAGGGTCGGGAATTTTAACCGCAGTTGGTGTATTCCGCTAGCACGGGGGCTGGGTGTATGTGTCGTCTTCATCGTCATTTCATCCTCATCACGACGCGCATATGGCGAGCCGAACTTGTCCTCGGACACTCCCGACCCTAAAAGCCATACGCCGTTTCATTTTTACCACCAGACTCTTAAAGATCGGATCGGGCAATGGCCTAGTCGGGTATTACCCAAAAACTTGGGGCCGGGTGCGGGCTCAGCGAAAGTATTTCGTTTGCTTTCTTTTTCAGAGTACTTCGAATATTTTAAGTTGTTTTGTATGTTCATATATTGCAGTAGAGTGACTCCTGGATTTCTATACCAATAGGCCTATAGAGTACCGAGCGAGTTGGCCGTGCGGTTAGGTGCGAGCATCTGTGAGCTTGCATTCGGGAGATAGTGGGTTCGAACCCCACTGTCGGCAGCCCTGAAGATGGTTTTCCGTGATTTCCCATTTTCACACTAGGCAAATGCTGGGGCTGTACCTTAATTAAGACTACGGCCACTTTCTTCCCACTTCTAGCCCTTTCCTATCCTTTCGTCGCCGTGAGACCTATCTGTGCCGGGGCCGATGTAAAGCCAATTGTAAAAAAAAAAGTACTAAGATAGAGTTTAGTTTCATTCCGGATTAATTACAGTTTTGTGATAGTTGAATCCACTTCTTTTCAGTTTCGACTCAACCAGTTTATAACTGTTAAGTTCTTCATTATGTTGAAACTAATTTACGAATAAATACATTTAGATACTACCTGAAAAAGAAAACATGATAGCAGAATGATACCTGAAAACAAACGTAATTAAAATAGAATAGAATCTTTTTTAAAGAGTCTGGTCTGGGAAGTTTGATATCACGAATTCTAACGTTATTGTTGTTTACGTCCCACTAACTACTTTTTACGGTTTTTGGAGACGCCGATGTGCCGAAATATAGGCCTAGTCCTGCAGGAGTTATTTTACGTGCCAGTAAATCTACCCACACGAGGCCGACGTATTTGAGCACCTTTAAATATAGTACCAACCGGACTGAGTCAGGATCGAACTTACCAAGTTGGGATCAGGAGGGCAGCACCTCAACCATCTGAGCCATTCAGACCGGCATGATCATGTTTATATAAAGTAGAGGTAACAGACATAAAAGTAGCGAGAATGATTGCTGCTAAAAACAGGTGGGAACATTGGCAGGAGGGTACTCGGAATGAGGAAATAAAGGCTAAGTTAGGAATGTGCTCAATGGCTGAAGCTGTACGCATAAACTGGCTTGGTGATGGGTCATGTGAAGCGAATGGAGGAGCATAGGTTACCTAGGAGACTGATGGACTCTGATATTGAGGGTAAGAGAAGTAGAGGTAGACCAAGATGACGATAATTAGATTCAGTTCCTGACGATTTAAGGATAAGAGGTATATAAATAATCGAGGCCACAGAACTAGTTACAAATAGAGGTTTGTGGCGGTGTTTAGTAAATTCACAGAGGCTTGCAGGCTGAATGCTGACAGGCATAACGGTATAAAATGAAGATGTATGTATATTTATATATACATTTTAGTATTTGCTATTTCATCATAACTCATCATAGTGAGTACTGAAATCATGTTTAAAGTTTGATTGTGGATACCGCTCTTTAAGACATTATATTGCTTGGAAATATGAAGATTAATGTGATTGATGTTAAGTAGGTGCGTTTTCTGCGCCCGTCTTCTTGATGAGGCCGGTCTGAGAAGTTATTTGCCTATTTTTCCATGAATTCTATCAGTTACAGCTACCTCATTGGTTCCAGGTATTTAAAAATACAATCATGTATGAATGCTCTAACTGCGCGTCTTCAATTGTAGTGTTGGACGCACTCGGAAGTTATCTGAAACCCGAATCGGCAGTGCTCGATCCAGCCCATATTCGATTGTCAGCGTGTTCGTTTGGGGCTGGGCCGGATTTATATTACTTCCGGATCGGGCCGGAAGTTAATCGGGTATGGTTTTCAGACCTCTCGGCTCCTAGTACTTGATTTAGCCATAGGTGCAATTATTCCCAGGTTAATCCACTTGTGTAGAAGTGGAAGACTCGTTTTTAAATCTCTCCACTTCCTAATGCGATATGAACTCACATCCTTCCGTATGAACTAGTTCGCCGTGAGCACTATCATTGACGTCTTGGCTAGATTGCTGTCTCAAATTCTGTCATTCCGGCATCTCTAAAGACCGATGATAGTTAAAATATTTCCAAGAATTTACAAACTCTGAAATTTAAAATTTGATTCCTTTTCACCTTCACTCGTGACTGACCCTTTTCTATTCGTGCGTTTTCTTTTGTTTTAGTAGGTTTTTGAAAACTTTTGTATAGGAATTCACGTTCCAGTTTGTACACAATTTACCGCAACGCGTTGAAACGTTAAATCATTGCTAAATTATCAATAATTAATGATTAAATCAGTTGGTATTCATTGGTGGATGTTAGTAATAATAAAAATTAAATAATAATAATAATAATAATAATAATAATAATAATAATAATAATAATAATAATAATAATGTAATTGGTTAAACGCCGCACTAACTACACTTAACCCAGTGAGTTGGCCGTGCAATTAGGTACGCGTAGCTGTCAGCTTGCATTCAAGAGATGGAAAGTTCGAATCCCACCATAGGCAGTCCTAAATATGGTTTTCCATTGTTTTTGCTATTTTCATACAAGGCAAGTTCTGGGGCTGTACCTTAATTCAGGCCATGGCCGCTTCCTTCCCAATCCTAGCCCTTTCCTATCCGTGCGTCGCCGAAAACCTCCAATGTGTTAGTTCGACTAGCAAAAATACAACTACTTTTACAGTTTTCGGGGACAACGAGGTGCCTGAATTTTGTCCTGGAGGAGTGCGTTTACGTGTGAGTAAATCTACTGATGTTTATTGATTTTATCTTGAAGGCACACATTTGCGATGCTAGGTATGTTCTCTGGTGTATTTTAAAACTTGAATAGATTGTATATTTTAATTATTGACCTGTTGCTTTGAAATATATTGGAATATTGAAGAAAAGAAGAATGTGTGTTTCCTGATTATTTACATATTTCTTCACCTCGTGTTGTGGGTAAACTTAATAGCAGGAATGAAGGTTAAATGTGTGTTGCAAGGTGCACTCAAAACTCATCCTTTCTCCTGTAGCGGTTTGTTTATAAACGAGGCGCGGCGCTGCGCAATCACTCGGCCCTGACCTGCCTGGAGTCGTCGTCTGACAACCATCTGGAGTAACAGTCTGGAACTTGACTAACATCCGAGTCCCATCATACTGTAGTTACTTTGCACCACTGGCTTTCCTACTCTTGAAAGTCACGACCTCATTGGAAGTCTTCGGTTCCCTCCAACCAGTTGCGTAAGCAAGTGGGAGAAGGGGCATTACTGAATCCCCCCCCTCCCCTGAATGTTTTAACTTCTATCTAAAAAAATCGAAAATTAAGTTCCCAGAAAGGAAGCGTTATTTAATGTCACTGATTGAAAATTTTAAAATACTCAAGCTCTTCAGCCCTTTCAATGTGAAATTACCAGTGGGCCACTGCAGTGTGGCAGCGGACTCATTAGATCTAAAGAGTTTGAATACTATGCATTTTTTTTTTTTTTTGCTAGGGGCTTTACGTCGCACCGACACAGATAGGTCTTATGGCGACGATGGGATAGGAATGGCCTAGGAGTTGGAAGGAAGCGGCCGTGGCCTTAATTAAGGTACAGCCCCAGCATTTGCCTGGTGTGAAATGGGAAACCACGGAAAACCATTTTCAGGGCTGCCGACAGTGGGATTCGAACCCCCTATCTCCCGGATGCAAGCTCACAGCCGCGCGCCTCTACGCGCACGGCCAACTCGCCCGGTACTATGCATTTTAATTGACACACATGAAGCAATATACTTATAATGAATATTATTAGTTGAACCTCTTTGTTAGTTTCTTACATTCAAAAATGATGAAATGAAAGGGCGAAATGGCGTATGACTTTTAGTGCCGGGAGATCCCAGGAAGGGTTCGGCTCGCGAGGTGCAGGTCTTTTGATTTGACTCCCGTAGGCGACCTGCGCGTTGCGATGAGGATGAAATGATGATGAAGACTACACATACACCCAGCCCCCGTGCCAGGGAAATTAACCAACGATGGTTAAAATTCCCGACCCTGCCGGCAATCGAACCCGGGAGCCCTGTGACTATAGGCCAGCACGCTAACCATTTAGCCATGGAGCCAGACTTCAAAAATGATAATAGCCTAATAATGATACTATTACTAGTACTACTACTAATAATAATAATAATAAAAAACCCAAAACAAACCCCATAGCGCAAACAGTCCCTATGAGCCATGACCTACCAAGCGACCGCTGCTCAGCCCGAAGGCCTGCACATTGAGGTGTCTTGTGGTCAGCACGACGAATCCCCTCGGCCGTTGTTCTTGGCTTTCTAGACCGGGACCGCCATCTCACCGTCAGGTAGCTCCTCAATTGTAATCACGTAGGTTGAGTGGACCTCGAGCCAGCCCTCAGATCCAGGTAAGAATCGCTTTCCTGGCCGGGAATCGAACCCGGGGCCGCCGGGTAAGAGGCAGGCACGCTACCCCTAATAAATATTTAAGTGAACGGAAGTATTCCAAACGCACGTGTCTCTGAGTGCTGGAAATATAAAGACGACCCTCCGTTGTCAGTCCTGAAGATGCTTTTCGGTGGTTTCCTATTTTCACACCAGGCAAATGCTGGGGTGTACTTAATTAAGGCCAATTACGTTTAAGGCCAGGCCTTGCCAATCGTAGCCCTTTCCTTTGCATGCGTTGCCAAAAACCTTCGACGTGTTACTGCGACGTTAAACCACTAGCAAATATATATACATGAATTCTTGTAAATATTCAGTGAACAGGTATCTGGGTTACAAATATTCCTCACAATTAAACAACAGTAAATTGTGCCTGGACAACCAGTCTTAAAAATGAATTTTCTTGCGCATGCCACTGCCTTCTCGGAAATAATCGACTTGGCTGTGTGGTGTGAAACGATTTGCTGTGAACTTTTATGCAGTGAATTTCCACTGCTTGGATATGAGAGGGGACAATATAGCCTACTGTAGTGATATGGATATAATCAAAATGTGGCAGAACTAATGAAGTGAGCTCTCACGAATGATGTATTTTTCCCGGTAATGATATATCCCTGATGGGCCTTAGCCTGCCAAGCCACCACTGCTCAGCCCGAAGGCCTGCAGATTACGAGGTGATGCATGGTCAGTGCGTCGAGTCCTCTCTAGACCGGGATTCATGATATTTAGTAGTTCAGAAAGAAAAAGGAATGGGCGCATGGTATTGCATGTTTTTCGCATTTGATATTTTATTTGACTTCATTTTAATTATTGCTGAGTTGAGTGGCTTAGACTGTTGAGGCGCTGGCCTTCTGACTCCAACTTGGCAGGTTTGATCCTGATTCAGCCCGGGGGTATTTGAAGATGTTCAAATGTCAGCCTCGTGTCGATAGATTTACTGGCACGAAAAAGTACTCCTGCGGGACTAAATTCCGCAACCTCGGCGTCTTAGAAAACCGTAAAAGTAGTTAGTGCGACGTAAAAACAGATAACATTATTATTAATTTTATTTATTATCAAACTATATTTCACCTCGCATGTAGTCCGACTCGTTGGCTGAATGGTTAGCGTACTGGCATTCTGTTCAAAGGGTCTCGGGTTCGATTCCCGGCCGGGACGTGGATTGTAACCTTCATTGGTTACTTCCAGTGGCTCGGGTTTGGGTATTTGTGCTGTCCCTAACGTCCCTGCAACTCCCACACCACACATAATACTATCCTCCACCACAATAACACGCAGTTACCTACACATGCCAGATGCCGCCCACCCTCCTCGGAGAGTCTGCCTTACAAGGGCTGCACTCGGCTAGAAATAGCCACACGAAACTGAAATTAAAAACCTCCCATGTAGATACAAACCATATGGATACCCATAACGAACACCATATCTAGAGGCTCAATTGTTTCTGACAAGGTGCACCTGCGATGAACTTACTCAATACCGTGCGGCCATCCTTTTCTTGAGCGACTGTACATATTGAGTGTTTTTTAAAATATCTGTTGTTATAATATTTTGGCCATTCTGGTTTTGTGGAGGGTAACCAGTTGATTACCTATATCTGAATGAATTTTGATGATATTTCTTCTAGTCCAAAATTACCTTCATGAAAATCTATTGTAATTCTGACCATAGTGCCGTCATATTCAATAGTGTTGAAAGAAGAATGATTATTGCGAAGTTAAAAATCCCAATGCCAACCTGAATTATTGTTCTTTTATCAAACCTAACTTCACAGTAAGTTATGCGCTGTAATTGCACAGTATTTATCAGACTGCAATGTTAAGTTATGATTCCTTTTCAACCGCGAAGATCTATAAATGTATGCTCTCTTACCGTGTACTGGCCGCGTGGTCTGTGGAGGCCGAACGCCATTATTGTATTAAAAAATAATGGTTATTCGTATTTAACCTCTGTTCCTCGCATATTGGTGGGTGTTACACGTGATGTTTGACTGGAGAATTGCGGCTGCCAGAAGTCAGAGGTGCCAATTCTAATACACTAGCCATTCCTAGAGTGTTTCAATCACCTTTCAGTTTTCGTTTTCTATTCATTCCAAGAACTGATTCCTAAATT
Organism: Anabrus simplex; assembly: GCF_040414725.1. Lineage (NCBI taxonomy): Eukaryota > Metazoa > Arthropoda > Insecta > Orthoptera > Tettigoniidae > Anabrus > Anabrus simplex. The sequence goes on along the minus strand of NC_090265.1, from coordinate 145,555,398 downwards.
TTTGGTCACATGCAGTAGCAGATTATCTGACAACAGATACTCTAAACTAAAATGAACTGGCCCTACATTGTTAACGTCAGCGGCGTTATGTGCTTCCACTAACTATTTTATTAAGTTGTTTTACGTCGCACAGACACAGATAAGTCTTATGGCGACGACACCAACTTCTTGAAATGGTATGGACATATCGGAGAAGGAGTACAAGGTGAAATAAATAAATCCAAAACAAAAGTAATGGAGTGAAGTCGAACGAAGTCAGGGAATAGGAAATTAAGTCTTAACTTAAAGGAATGAATATTGTTACTTGGGTAGTAGAATAACAAATTATAGTAGAAGTAAGGACATAAAATGTAGGCCTTTCTTTAAGGGAATTGCTCACTTCGAACAAATTATAGTAGAAGTAAGGACATAAAATGTAGGCCTTTCTTTAAGGAAATTGCTCACTTCGAACGTTGATATAGGAATTAGAAAGATTTTTTTGAAGACGTTCGTCTGGAGCGTGACTGCAAGTAAAATATGAACGATAACTAGCTCGGAAAGAAAGAGAATAGAACTGAAATGCGGTGTTACATAAGGATGCTAAAGGTGAAATGGGTAGGCTGAATCACGAATACTGAATCGAATTGATGAGAGGAGAACGAATTTGGCGAAATTTGACCAAAAGAAAAGTTAGAATTGTAAGGCACATGTTAAGACACTTCCTGAAGGAAGTGTAGTCTGTAAGAACGACAGGGGTAGATCTAGGTATGAATATGGCAAACAGATTAGAGTAGATGTATTGTAGGATACAGTCGTTACGTAGAATTGAAAAGATTGTTTTTGCTAGTTGCTTTTGTCGCACCGACACAGATAGGTTTTATGGCGACGATGGGACAGGAAAGGGCTAGGAGTGGGAAGGAAGCGGCCGTGGCCTTAATTAAGGTACAGCCCCAGCATTTGCCTGGTGTGAAAATGGGAAACCACGGAAAACCATTCAGGGCTGCCGACAGTGGGGTTCGAACCTACTATCCCCCGAATACTGGATACTGGCCGCACTTAAGCGACTGCAGCTATCGAGCTCGGTAATTGAAAATATTAGTACAATATAGGGTGGAATGGACAGCTGCATCAAACCAATATGGACTGATGTCCCAAACAACAGTGGATTTTACACTTCGGGGTGTCGCTGACAATGGTTAAAATGTTGTAGTTTGTTATGCTTAGTCCTGAGAAAAAATGTCAGTATTTGTTTTAGCTGCGTACTACTTGCTGAAGTTAATCGGCTTATATTATAAAAGTGTGAAGAGTCAGTGTTCATTCCATTCTGGTTGTGTGAAACTGGGTTAATGGCCCAAACTGCAGCGATTATTCCATGATACGGAATGTTAGTGTAATGTGTAATCTGTTACTTATGACGTAGCTCGCTATGGCTCTGACTCATGCATCTTCCCCAGACGCTATTAACTCTTGTCTGCTGAGCAGCGAGTTTCACTCAGGTCCTAAGTTCAATAGTTCTCTATCATTATTATCTGCGAGAAGTCCTTCAGTCTTTCAGCGTCTACCCGAATAAGATTCATAATGGAAAAGTAGCTCTCTCAGTCGATGTATGGTAGAGTGTCGGCTTCTGGATCCCAAGAATGCGAGTTCAAACCCAGCAGAGTTTGTGAATGGCGGAAAAGAGTCAATTCGGCATTCCGTGTCGTACGATGTTGCCATGTAAAAGATCTCTTTTTACACATTTGGACTTACCGTACATTATATAGCCGGCCCCGTGGTGTAGGGGTAGCATGCCTGCCTCTTACCCGGAGGCCCTGGGTTCGATTCCCGGCCAAGTCAGGGATTTTTACCCGGACCTGAGGGCTGGTTCGAGGTCTATTCAGCCTACGCGATTCGAATTGAGGAGCTATCTGACGGTGAGATAGCGGCCCCGGTCTAGAAAGCCAAGAATAACGGCCGAGAGGAATCGTCGTGCTGACCACACGACACCTCGTAATGTGTAGGCCTTCGGGCTGAGCAGCGGTCGCTTGGTAGGCCAAGGCCCTTCAAGGGCTGTAGTGGCATGTGTTGGGGGGTACATTTTATATATATATAAGAACGCTGCCATGGGCAGCCCAACAGAGATCCGTTTCTTTGACATCTAGTAAAGTAAAACGGAATTTCAAAATTGATATGCATGCAACCTAAATGGCGTCAGAGCAAAATGCCTGCACACGATAGTTGAGTCCATACGAGTATTATTAGTCTGTTATTACCGTATTGGGTGGCTAGAGACCCGTTTTTTATTTTTTATACCATGAGGTAGTTTGTCCACCGGCAGTTATGCCCATCTGTCCAAATTACATTGACCTTAGTTTTAGGCTCTTAGGAATACAAAGTTTTAGTTCAATATATATAAAGTTAAACACTAGTTTACGAGCGTGGTCTTGAGTTCAAATTTGCTCGTGTAATATAGTTTACAAATTATTTTAAAGTTGCTAATTCTTATACCCCATACAGGGTGTTCTAGGAGGAATGATCAATATTCAGGGATATGACAGGAACGACCATTTGAAGCAAAGAAACCTGCGTATGGACATATGCCCTAATCCGAATGGTTTCCAGGATAGAACACATTTAATATACATTTGTTTTGGGGTTAGTGGCGTGTACGTATGTCTCATCCACCCAACCTCTTTGACGTTTTATTCTAGCCCAGCCTACCTCATTGCTCGGGATGTCTTTTTCCCATTAAACTAGCCCGTTGAACGGGCAGTTGTCCGTGGTGTGTTGTCAGTATGAAGAAGTGCGAGGGCCTGAGAGAGTATCAGAGAGAAGCATCGGTTTAATTGTGTTCGTACACGCGCTGGCTAAAATGCCACACATCTACTCTAATGAAGAATATGCAGATATGGTGTATGTTTACAGCTTCTGCTGCTGTCGAGGAATACCGTCGGCGCTTTCCGACACATCGAATCGTAGTTTTTAGCACATTGCGTGAAACAGATATACTTCCAAGCTCCCATATTTCTTCTGAACATGTACAGTAGTTCAACAACCTGTGCAGGAACAGCAACACATTGTTGAAATGGTGCAGCATACTACCAGACTCGGCAACATTTGCACGTATCAGTGTCTCATGAACACGTGTATATTACATGCGGAAAACTTATACACATTTCAAAACGTCAAAAAGATTGGGTGGGTAAGTCACATACGTGCGCTACAATAGCCAAAAACAAATGTACATTACATATGTTCTATCTCGCAAACCACTCGGAATAGGGCATATGTCCAAATGAAGTTTTTCTTCAAATGGTCATTCCTGTCATATCTCTGAATATTGACAATTCCTCCTGGAACATCCTGGATGATAATAATAATAATAATAATAATAATAATAATAATAATAATAATGGTTTTACCAGGATGAGTGGCTCAGACGGTTGAGGCGTTGGCCTTCTGACCCCAACTTGACACGTTCGATCCTGGCTCAGTCCCATGGTATTTGAAGGTGTTCACACGTCAGCCTAGGGTCGGTAGATTTACTGGCACGTAAAACAACTCCTGCGGGACTAAATTCCGGTACCTCGGCGTCTCCGAAAACCGTAAAAGTAGTTAGTCGCACGTAAATCCAATAGTAGTATTATTATTATTATTATTATTATTATTATTATTATTATTATTATTATTATTATTATTATTATTATTATGGATTTACGCCCCAGTAACTACTTTTCTGTTTTTGGAGTCTCCTTAGATCTTATATAAACTTAGTAGGTAATTAAGTAGTTTAATACCGACCGTGTTGGCTGCGTGGTTCGGGCCAATTAGCTGTTGGCTTCCATTCGGGAGATGGTGGGTTCGAACTCCACTGTTGGCAGCCCTGAATATGTGTTTCCCTGTTTTCCATTTTCACACCAGGCAGATGCTTGGGCTGTACCTGAATTAAGACTACGGTCGCTTCCTTCCCAGTCTTAGCCCTGTCCTATCCCATCGTCGACGTAAGGCCAGCATCAGATAATTACATTTTATATGGTTGGTAGTTAATTAAAATCGAAATTTAAAATAATTATTTGATTGTGTTGTATAAAACTAATCTGTAATGAATTGTGATTTTCAGCTTACACAGACTGTTACGTCTTTCAATTATTTACAAATTCCTTGTTGCACTTGACCTTTGTATATTTCTGTACTTCCAGAGATTTTTAACCGGTTGAAGGGGACGATGGAGTTTTCTAGCTTCATTGTTGCAATAAATATCATTTAATTCCGTTCCTTCTGTTTAGCACGTATACACCTGCGGACAGCTGTGTGATGTTAAACAGTTGTGATACTGTCTGGTGTGATAGACGCAATGAACTTGCGATGTCATCTTTTCTAATTTACTGCATATGACCATCTCACGACTGTGGATTCTATCGCAGCCGAGGTAGGCGATGTTTGAAAGGCGAGTAAAAATCTTAGCACCTCATATATTTATTATTGGCAGGTCAAAGACGTAGAAACCGTCCAGTAGACGACACGAGATCTCTTGAAACGCAAGCAGAGATAGAAAACATTGGGCTCATAGAAGGTAAATAATTTACATACCGATGTAAATAGGACTATAATACTAATGGTATTTTACTCTGCTCTTTATCACTTAGGATATGAATGCATTTTACAGTATTTTGATTGTACGAAGTTAGAATATCCACAGTATGTTTCCAGTCAATCGACCGAATCAGGAATGGAATGAATGAATGAAGCCCCCATCTAGTTTGCGAGGATGGGAATTGTGTCGGCTGCCGAAGCCTGTCGCACTCCTCTGGGCAAATGATTGACTGACAGATGAAATGATATTGGAGAGTGTTGCTGGAATGAAAGATGTCAGGAAAAACTGGAGTACCCGGAGTTAAGCCTGTCCCGCCTCCGCTTTGCCCAACACAAATCTCACATGGACTGACCAGGATTTGAACCACGGAATCCAGTGGCGAGAGGCCGGCGCGCTGCCGCCTGAGCCACGGAGGCACTTTGATTATAAGAAGTTATGAAATGTAATTAAGAAACATACCATTTGAAAGATGCTTATCGATCTAGGAATAAACAAAGCATTTCCCTCATACATAAGAGCTAATCGTACGCACGGCACCGATCATGTAACTTTGAAGTTGCATTCAGGATATGGTGGGTTCAAACCCGTTCATCGGCACTTCTAGAGATGATTTATTATAGTTCCTATTTTCACACTAGGTTAATGTTGGGTCTGTACTTAATTAAGATCATGTGTGCAACCTTCCCAGGCCTCTCCTATATCAGCGTCGTCGAAAGTCGACCAGTTAGTCTAAAATAGCGTTACTCAGGTCGTCCATCGGTCCCCCTGTGGATGGGGGCGGTGGAAGGCCCACGGAGCTATGAAGTTTGGAGCGTGGGTTTGTGACTACGTGGCCCTTAGCTGAGTCCTGGCATTGCTTCCACTTATGTCTGGCTCCTCATTTTCATATATTCTATCCGACCTCCCTTGGTCAACTTTTGTTCTTTTCCGATCCCGACGGTATTAGAGCATTCGAGGTCTAGGGAGTCTTTCATTTTCACGCTCTTCGTGGGTCTTGTCTTTACTTGGCCGGTACCGTCATTTTTCGAAGTGTCGGATCCTTTCCATTGTTCTCTCTAATTAGTGTTATATAGAGGATGGTTGCCTAGTTCTACTTCCTCTTAAAACAATAATCACCACCACCACCTTGTCCATTGGGTCTCTTTCCAACGGCTTCCAGGCTTCCTTTGACGTAGAATACGTCTATAGTTTCGGAACAGTACTTGTGCTCTCGAGCGTTAGAAAAACATGGACGTTTTTAAATCGAAATACTTTGTAAACAACACGTGAGACGACAGTGTTCACGTGTACCAGTGCATTTAACAACAAGAGTCTGGCCTCGTTATGACGTCATCGTATGAAACAGTAGCGTCGTCACCATCAGTTGTCTTAGATGGCCGAGGTGTCACTGAGGCATACTAGGGAAATACGGAGTGAGGTTGTTTCCCGTTGCTTTCCTCTCCGAGCCAGAAGTTGCTATTTCATATCAGTCTACCAAGCCCACTGAAATGTACACATCAACTGACGCTATGAGCAACACTTTCACACCATTCATCACAGCGACTAACTGGATAAAGATGGCTCACAGGATACCTCAGTCACTTTCTAAGCCTTCGATAGGACTGAAACAGGTCAATGGAAGTACCATAGTGGACTATAAACACTAGGTCTCTCCAGTAAACGCAGCGTAGGTCATGTCTAGAGGTATGATTTTTTCCCCATTCACGATAAACGCGACAAAAATATTTTGAAGCGATTTTGAAATATCTTAACGAATCATATGATTCTGAAAGACATTAGTGATTTTGTTTTCGCGAATTACAGCGAACTAAAGCGACATGGCAGCGTTAGGCCGCGTTCACATTAAGGCGATATAAGATAAGTGATATATAGTAAGGAATATATTGCGACGATATATTGCTAGGAAGGTTCATGACACTGGGCGATACATCGGCGCGACTTGGGAGATAAAAATTTGGTGGGAACACAATTCTCACTACATCAGTTACAAATATGAGTTCAAGTGAGGAAGACGTTGTAGTGGCTTATTGGTTCAGGCGTACGCCGAGAAGAAAAAGGAAATACTGGGTACATCCCTATAATCTTACCAACCTGCACCATAGCTCCGCTGTTGTTTCTCGAAAGCTGTCTCAACATGAATCAAATTTCAGGGAGTTATATCGAATGAATGCTGAAAATTTTCATTTTCTGAAAAGACTAGTGTCACGAACCCTTGAAAATAAAGATACACACTTCAGGAAGGCCATTTCTTCAGACAAAAAAACTTCTGATTACTATAAGGTAAGTAGATATTAATATGAAAAGCAGTATTAATAAAATTTAGCAGTTTTAATTGGATAATTTTTTACATATTTTTTTTTACAACTTGTACCAATCAGTTCCACTAAATTAATGAAAGGTATTACAGAATTGTCTTCTCTTCTTCCCGTCATGTTCACAGCTCGAAATATCGTACGATACTAATCGGTGAAGAGACTAGCAAGCGGCACTTCGAGAGATATGTCACTTGCGATATGTTGTACAATCGCGCAGCTGTGAACCTTTTTTATCGCCTCCCTTTAGATTTCAAGTATCTGTCTGTGCGTGTCGCGTATCGTATATCGCTTACGATATATCACTTATATCGCCTTAGTGTGAACGCGGCCTTAAAGCGAAATTTACTTATTTTGCGATAAGCGAAAAAATGCAGCGAAATTCATGGAATATAACTATCTTGAAATTGTATTCCAATATTACGTGTGTGGAGGAAAACAGAGGACATAATAAGGATTTCTCATTTCGACAGAAGTATCTCTTTAAACATTCTAAAAAATTCGTTAATGGTATGGCCATATAGGGTGAAAGAGTAATTTGTTACGTAATCTTGATTATAACTATTATAGTTCTAATCAAGTTCACGTAAGGAATAATGAATTATTATCAATGCTGCTTCTCTTTATTTATCTTTCACATAAATAATTCACAAATCTAACGAATTCAACTTTTTATGAATAACTTTAGGAAAGGATTAAAGCGAAATTAAAGCGATGGGGTCACCCCTGTTTCGCGAAATAACGCGGAAAATTATTTCCTTTTCGCGAAATCTAACATAAATTAATGCGAAAAAATAATTCCTCTAGCCATGTCACTCTTTATGCCGTTGAGTAGAGTTTCGTCCCATCGTTGCTTAGGTTGTCCTTTGGATTTCTTTTCGATGACTTCCAGCTCATTGAACATCTTTGCAGTCGTATCAGCTTCTCTTCGTATTACATCTTCAAACTATTGTAGTTAGCTTTCGCTCCTGGGGCGGCTTAATGTATTATCTTGTAGACAAGACCCGACCTAGTGACGCCGTCTGTGTTTCCTCAGTACTCGCTTACTATATGCTAAAGTGTTATCGAAAGGTGTAGTTGACCCCGTTTTATGAACATCACAACATATATTCTGTTGTTCTTTTACAAACTGCCTTGGTTGTGGTATTTTAGAGGATTTTAAAACTACAGTCGAACCTCGATATCTCGAAGTTCAGTTACTCGAATTTCCAGTACTTCGAAATAATTTCAATTTCCCCGCCATCTGTTCTGTTCGTCACGTGTATTGTCCAAATTTCTTCATTTCTCGAAGGAAACGTTTCCTTCGTAAAAGCTGAAAACATTCTGTAAGTCGAATTTTGTACATTAACTGTGCAATACAGCATTTAAGGTGTGCGTGTTATTGTTACTTAATGTACTACAGTATATATTTCCATCAGACTTCGTTATGTTTAAATACCGGTTTATGTGTCCGCCCCTGGTGCGTTGACCAGCTGTATGAACCCTCTCCTGGATCGTCACTAGACCAGGCGTTAAGTGCACTGACTATTCTTCGATCGTACATACAGAGTGAATCGAGAGTTAAAAACAAAAGAAGCTAACACATTTTTTCCAGGTGTTAATGGAGGTATGTTTCATGTTCTCTGTCTTCAACGACTTGCTATAATAAGTATTGTAATTCAAATGAAATGATGTATGGCTTTTGGTGCCGGGAGTGTCCGAGGACAAGTTCGGCTCGCCAGATGCAGGTCATTTGATTTGACGTCCGTAGGCGACCTGCGCGTCGTGATGAGGATAAAGTCGACACATACACCCAGCCCCCGTGCTAGCGAAATCCAATTTTGGTTAAAATTTCCGACCCTGCCGGGAATCGAACCCGGGACCCCTCTTACCAAAGGCCAGCACGCTAACCATTTAGCCATGGAGCCGGATAATTAAAATGACAGAATACTTCGAGTTTGTATTTGTATGGTTAAATAACACGTGAAGACAGTATCAAGCCGTTACACGTGATTCGATTACGTGCAATCCTCAAAGGCGGGAATTCTCTGTATCTCGAAATTTCGATAATTCGAAATAAAATTCAACTCCCGAGGTGATTCGAGATATCGAGGTTTGACTGTACCATGCGTGTAAAAAGGACGGTTATACTGTCCTGTCGTTATCAATCTGAAGTACAATGCTGTAAGATCAGGGAATATGTCGTATCACAAATTGATCATAACATGAGTTTTTAAGAAATTAATTTTCGTACCTTGAAGGCCCCTTGGTCTTAAGTGAGTAGATGTGAAATTATTTACTGCAGTGGTGATATTAAGATAATTTCCACATATCACTGACATACAAAGAAACTAGCACAAGTAGCAGCCTGTTACTTCATCGCAAAAACATGATCGTCATCTACTTCATTTGTTCCAGTCTCTCGAAGTACTACACTGCTTGATCCGACCTTCCTTTCATAAGATAACGTAATGCGATAGCAGTCATTAACAAAACATAGTTGTCCGGTGGTATTTGAACGTGCTCAAATATGTCAGCCTCGTGTCGGTAGACTTACTGGCACGTAAAATAACTCCTGCGAGAGGAAATCCCGCCGTCTCCGAAAACCGAAAAAGTAGTTAGTGTGATGTAAAGCCAATAACATTATTATTATTATTATTATTATTATTATTATTATTATTATTATTATTTAAAACATAGTCTCCCCTCTGACTGCAGTTTGTTACTTGTTTTACAAAATATCGAACGAGTTTGCCACGGCGTTTGGGCAGTGGGTTCGAATCCTACTGTTTGCAGACCTAAAGATGGTTTTCCATTTTCACACCAGGCAAACGTTGGTCCTGTAGCTTAGGTAAGGCCACGGCCGCTTCCTTCCCTGTCCTATCCCATCGTCACCATAAGACCTGTCTGTGTCGATGTGACGTAAAACCGATACAAACAAGTTTTACAAAATAGTACTGGAGTTCATACTACCCTGATAGTAATAAAATAGTTAACGATTGCCATGCTGTCCTTACAAACTATTTCTGAGTATGGTCACCATCATATCTTGAATATTCTTTTCTAATTTATACGATGCTCTCCAGTTAACAAAAATTCGTATTTACTTCTAGATTTATGCACTTAAAGAGATCATGTTCCCTTTTTGACCTACTCATACTTATAGTGCTTTGGTATTCGCCCCATAGCTATTAGCTTCCCGAGTTGTGAACTGTATTGCTTATAAGAGTGTTAATAGATATTACCTCCTAGTATTTACTATTGGCTAGCTAATGTGTCCACGCATTGCAAGGATAGTTATTGGCTCATTGACTTTCTCTGCTTGTTGACAGTACTGAACAAGGATGTCCGATTGTACAAATTAAAATGTCCTTATTAAGGTCAAGGCTATATACATACACCTTGCTGTCTTCCTAATCGTATTGTCAGTCTACCATAAAGCTAAGGTAGTAATTGACAGATCGCTGAGATTATGATCTGAAGAGCCAGAGAATGGATTTTTATTTTTCGTAATTTTTTTCGGGACGAAGCCCACTCAGCCATTGATTTATGAAAGGAAGGGTTTTATAGGAATTTATTTATTTATTTATTTATTTATTTGATTTTATTTTTGCTCGGGTATAGGAGAGATGGATTCATCTTCTCATCATAGGCCCTTCATGACCTCCAGTGGTACACGTGAGTAGGCCATGGAACAGAAGGAAGTAGGAATGGTATAGTTCTGGTAGGGTATGATCGACTCTAGGTGAAGGTTTTAGATCTGCAGTCCAATATCAGAAATGCATATAACTCAAAGTAGGCATATTGGTCACTTTTGTGGAGAATTGACGAAAGAATATGTGGTAATTGGTATCCCAATAACAATAAATTTTGTAGTGGGTGGTGTGGGCATCAGGGAATAGGTTGTGCTCACTGTGTTCTCGAGTAGGACGGTGAAGGAATATGATCGCTGGACTCGACTACTGTTGTTCGAACCCTCTGTTCTCTTGCTTGGAAACTGTGTAGTTGATTGTCGTTTAAAGGGGTAGGGGTTATCAGTCCTAAAAGATGAGAAATAGAACAGCAGCCAATTACATCATAGAACACAGAGTTGTATGTGCCATGCTGACAGGCACCAGTATTGTATCAGACTTCATTTCGTACATCGTTTGTACTAAGTTTGAACTCGATTATTCCCGAATCCTGAAGTCAGAACAACATTGCTCTTGCAGATGTATAAAATATTGTTATAGCTAAACATCTTAGGATGCTCCTTTATCATGGATACCACATTATGTTGAACACATTTCACGGAACCAATCGAAACTCTGTATTTTATCTTGTACATATCACTCTGCCTTGTGATCTTATCTTGGACATGTCCACCATCTGTCTCCTAATAATTTACTGAAAGGCTTAATTCTGAGTCAGAAATAGTTGAATATTTTAAGTTAATGAACGTTTCCTACAATCAATAAAACAATATTGTGTTTTTGGACTGATTTCTGTAAAACAGAGACGTGAGTATGTCATTGTAATAAAATGCTGATCTATAATTACAGTTCGTTACTTAATAATAATAATAATAATAATAATAATAATTGATTTACGTCTCACTAACTGCTTTTGCTGTTTTCGGATACGCCGAGGTGCTGAAATTTAGTTTTGCTGGAGTTCTTTTACGTGCCAGTAAATCTACCAACACGAGGCTGCCGTATTTGAACACCTTTAAATACCACCGGACTGAGCCAGCATCGAACCTGCCAGGTTGGGTTCAGAAGGCCAGCGCCTCAACCGTCTAAACCACTCAGCCCGGTTTACTGAAGAGTAGTAAATTTCCAATACTAGTATATTGTAAGCCCAACTCCTTAGTTGAATGGCCAGCCTCGTAGCCTTCGTTTCATAGTCCCCGGGTTCGATTCCCGACCGGGCTGGGGATTTTTAACCGCGTTTGGTTAATTCCTCTGACTCGGGCACTTGCACAACCAACCAACACAAAAAACGCAATAGTGAATACACACCTTCACATAAGATTGACGTCAGGAAGGACATCTCGCCGTAAAACTAGGCCAAGATAAGGTATGTGACACAATTTGCACTCGTGATCCCACCAGAGTGGGGGTTTGGAAGAACAAGAAGACATTGAGTTATTGCTTTACTGCCATTGTTTAAAATGATTATTGCCGGGCTGAGTGGCTCAGACGGTTGAGGTACTGGCCTTCTGACCCCAGCTTAGCAGGTTCGATCCTGGCTTAGTCAGGTGGTATTTGAAGGTGCTCAAATACGTCAACATCGTGTCGGTAGATTTACTAGCACGTAAAAGAACTCATGTGGGACTAAATTCTGGCACCTCGGCGTTTCCGAAAACCGTAAACGTTTTAATTTTGTAGAAATTAATGTCTTAGGTTGTTTCTTATAACTATTTAAATGTTTTTGTGGACTTTAATTTCACAAATTGTCTTTTATTATTTCGAGTAATTTTGAAACTGTTTCTTTTTCAACCAATATTCATTGTATTTTGTATTCTTTGTCTTCGATCAGCCTCCAAATTAAAGGCCTATATTGTGTACTTTGTAAGTTTGTGTCTAACCTATTATTTTCTGAAGGGTTTTAAAACATTTTAACATCTTTTTTTACATTTTATAAAGCATTTTCTTAATTTTTAGGTCATTTAATAAAGTCATTATTAACATTTTAAAGTGCATTTATTAATATTCTTCACGTCGTCAACATCTAGGCATTTAATAATAATAATAATAATAATAATAATAATAATAATAATAATAATAATATAAATGATTATGTTATTGGTTTTATGTTACTTTTTCGGTTTTCTGAGACGTCGAAGTGCAGGAATTTTGTCGCGCGGGAGTTCTTTTACATGCCGGTTAGTCCACCGACACGATTGATGTCGATTGAGAAGAAGCGACAGCAAATTGAATACGAGTTTTGGGAATGCGAAACTGGAATAGGTGGATCATTTTAAGTACTTAGGATGTGTATTTTCTCAGGATAGTGGCATAGCGATAGAAATCAAATGAAGATTAGAGAGTTGCCCGTGCGGTTAGGGGTGCGCAGCTATGAGCTTGCATTCGGGAGCCTCGTGAATACAACTGCGTAGCTCTCAGATAAGGGAGGCAGTGAACCGGGTCAAGGAAGCTACGTAATATGCGTATGTCGTCACACTGTAGGTCATCTGCTGGGCAGTGGCTATACAGAGTTTTTGGGTGTAATAAGAGCATCCCACTACGTGCCATCGTTTGAACTCGGAAAGAGTGTGAGTGATTGACATTTTAATAAAGTGAGTGTCCGGCTCCATGGCTAAATGGGTAGCATGCTGGTCTTTCGTCCAGAGAGTTCCGGTTTCGATTCCAGGCAGAGTCAGGGTTTTAACTTTCATTAGTTAATTCCTCTAGCTCGGGGGCTGGTTGTTTGTCCCGCGTTCAGCATTAGAATTAATCCTAGGTAGGGCCCTATCCTCACAGACGCGCAGGTCGCCTTTGCGGCGTCAACTCGTAAGACCTGCGCTCCAGGCCTCTCTAGAGGCCACACACAGTTTTCTTTAAAATGCTATTTGTTCGGGGCGTCGACCAGTAGAGATCTTTTGCCCCTACATGCACCATGTAATTGGAATTGCGGAGGTGTAGAGTATTGAATGTGAGGAAAGCAACGTTAAGGACGACACAAACACCCAGTCCCCAGGCCAGGGATGTTAATCATTTACAATTAAAAACCCCTGACCCTGTCCGGGAATCGACCCTGGGGCCGCCGGGTGACAGGCGGACGCGTTGCCCCCTACACCTCGGGGCCGGACCCACACACCGTTATTATTATTAATAAAGTGAGTGAGTGTCGAAGTGCTGCCATATCAGTTCACTTTCGCTTCTAGCCATGTTCTATGATTCGATACAGGGAACATGAACTTTCTTCTTAAATACTTTCCCATGCACGAGAACGCACTCTCACTTGCTGTGACTCAACAGCCTCGTACAAATACCACACGTTGCTGGACGATTATCGTTTTACTCGGCCCATTTCATGAAATGCCGTATCTGATTCATGCGAAAGGCTTTTAGCAGTAAATCTGTAGACAACCTGTAATCTGAACAAGTACAGACTAGAAGATGTCAACACATTAAAGCAGAAGATACTTTCATATTGGATTTTAAAAGGTTAGAAAAAGTTGCATTAGACTAAAGAAAAACAAAGAGTTTTCAAATTGCTGTGAGCTATTGACTGATAGAAGCTGCCTTCCTACACGTCGAGAACCTCAATTCACTTGGACATATTTTCTTTTTCCTCGGAAGAACAAAGTTATTAGACCTCTTATAAGGACCAAAAATATGCACTATCCTTCGAATTAAATATCTTACAGTTTTTATTTCCGAACGAGTTGGCTGCCCGCTGCTGGCCATGCAGCTGTAAGCTTGCATTCAGGACAGGGTAGTCTCGAACTCCATAATCGGTGGCCCTGAAAATGGGTTTCCGTGGTTTCCTATTTTCATACCAATACACATATAGGGCCTATATCCACGTACAAGTTGTTCTTAAAAATATCATTGCCTATTGACATTGACAAATAAATTTATATATATATCCAACAATAAGTATCTGTATACTAATTAACATTTTACTCATAAAATCAGAATGTCAGGATGAGCGACTTCGACGGTGAGCATAGACGCTAAGATGGCGGTATTGATCCCGACTCTGTCTGGTGGTACTTAAGGTGCTCAAATACGTCATAGTACATCTACTAGCACGGAAAAGAACTCCAGTGGGACAAAATTCGAACTCCTCGGTGTCTCCGAAAACCGTACAAGTTGTTAGTGGGACGTAAAACTAATAATATGATTGTGAACGTATTCAAGCTCGTTAGGCCTCTTCAATCGCGATATTACCAGCATTTCGCCCCGGTGTGACAGGGGCAAACCAGTTGGATTGCCACGTATGTATGTTTCATGTTCTCCTCTGTCTTCAACGGCTTGCTATAATTATTGTAATTAAAATGAAATTACGTATGGCTTTTAGTGCCGGGAGTGTCCAAGGACATGTTCGGCTCGCCAGGTGCAGGTCTTTTGATTTGACGTCCGTAGGCGACCTGCGCGTCGTGATGAGGATGAAGACGACACATCCACTCAGCCCCATGCTAGCGAAATTAACCAATGGTGGTTAAAATCCCCGAACCGGCCGGGAATCGAACCCGGGACCCTCTGAACCGAAGGCAAGGACGCTGACCGTTCAGCCAACGAGTCGGACAGTACAGCCCTGATTCACTAGGATAGGTATGCTTTTATATTTAAAAAATAAGGGAATCATTAATTTAAGTTGACGAATGAAAGGGCCAAAACAGCTTGAATATTTTCAATCGGTAACATTAAATTATGGTTGCCTTCTGGAAACTCTATTGTTATTATTATTATGATGCTTATTATTATTATTATTATGGAAATGGCGTATGGCTTTTAGTGCCGGGAGTGTCCGAGGACAAGTTCGGCTCGCCAGATGCAGGTCTTTTGATTTGACACCCGCAGGCGACCTGCGCGTTGTAATGAGGATGAAATGGTGATGAAGACGACACAATCACCCAGCCCCCGTCCCAGCGAAATTAACCAATTATGGTTAAAATTCCCTACCCTGCCGAGAATCGAACCCGTGACCCCTGTGACCAAAGGCCAGCACGCTAACCATTTAGCCATGGAGCCGGACATTGTTATAATGATTAAGACCCTGTCTGGTGCATGCTAGCAATTTTTGTATCATTTATTATTCTGCTTTTGCTGAGACAGAAAACAAGTAGTCCGTGAACACATACAAGCCATTTGAAAATTTCTAAACAGATAATACATTGGAAAAATACTACAAAATATTGAGTACTCTCTAATGGACTCTCGTTCTGAAGAGGTTTATGTAGTGTCGTCCCGTTCTCACTCTCTCCACCGAGAATCAAATGGAACGTAATTATTAGTGATGTTATTGGCTTTACGTCCCACTAGCTAGTTTTTCGGTTTTTGGAGACGCCCAGGTGCCGGAATTTAGTCCCGCAGGAGTTCTTTCACCGACACGAGGCTGACGTATTTGAGCACCTTCAAATACCACCGAACTGAGCCAGGATCGAACCTGCCAAGTTGGGCTCAGAAGGACAGCGCCTTAGTCGTCTGAGCCACTCAGCAACGTAATTATTGATCTCGTTTCTCCTGGAAGGTATCGTTCGTTGGGCTCCTTAGGTACACTACTGCGTCCAGCGTACGGTAATTTGATAGGACTTGTGATCAGTGTCTTTCAAAATTATCTTGCAAGTGCTTATTGTGATAATGAAAAAAACAATTGCGTATGTGGTGGTACAACGATTTCTCGTTGTATAGTAGTGAATTATGTCATGAGTTTTTGTGCAGAAGGTGGGAAAAGATCTCGTGCAGCATTAGAGAAGTCATTTACCTAACGTGTTCTACACCTGATTGTTCAGAATGTTTTTGGCTTTCGTAACTTCAGTTACAGAAACATGCTTTATGTCACTTAAATTATGACTCGCTTTCTTCTATAATGTGAGAGAAAGTGCATTTCCCAAGAAACTGTTCTGTTTACAGAAATGGGGGAACATTGCACAATTTCCCCACCTTATGTTTACAAATACAACGGCCTCCGGAGAGGACTGGCTGCAGGTATTTTTCTAGTAGGCGACCTATAGGCGACCCGCGTGTCTGTGAGGATGGGGCCCTACCTAATATGATTTCTAATGATGAACTCGCACACATACCCAGCCCCCAAGCCAGACGAATTAACCAATTAAGTTTAAAATCCCCGATCCTACAGGTGATCGAGCCCCGAGACCCCCTGGACGTATGACCAGAGTGCTAGCTATTTAGCCATAGAGACGGACTGTTTAGAAAATTAGAAGTATTCCGCAAACTTCAATGCACAAACTCGGAGTCGAAATAATTGATAGAATGAAACTAGAATATTTGATATATCTTATTTTAAATTAAGAGATTATTCTGCATTGATAGATCAGATTGCGTCATTTAAAAAAGCATACATTTCCTTGTATGATGTAAGGTTTTGTTCATCTGTACTTCCCGAGAATTCAAAGACGTCATTAAAGGGTGCTAGTACAGTGGATTAAAATAATATGTAACAGAACATTCTAAATATGTGCATGGATTGCTTCTTAATTACCCTGTATAGAATATTCAGAGCCGAATTGTCACTACTGTCGTAACATAGGCTTGAAGGAAACGATGGTTGCATTTCGACGCCATTTGCGACACCCACTGGAAATACGAGTAACTCGGCGTATTTCTGATATTCTCACAAGTGACAAAGGGGCCGCATGAATATCCTGTAGGATACAGCGTATCATGCGATGTTCTTTGACGTTGCTAAAAGCATATTATGTGTGACGAATTAATTCGTTTTTTTCTCAATATCTAAGAATCCTCGTTAGCTTGTTTGCTATGAATGGATGAGGTTATTATGAAGCCACATCTTACGAATACAGTGGCAAGCGTTAACGACAGGAAATGTTTTTTTAAGCAATATCACGCTTTCTTTTAATCGTTTATAGAATAACTTAGTTCCATTGATTGTATTAATTTCATTGTGTAATGTGATGTTATACTACTTATTAGGAACAGTTTTAGGAATAGAGAATGAGTTCAAAAGTCAATTAGAACCAAGCACCGAATTTTAATTCTGTAATATTCATGATAAGAACATGACGCCATTGAAAACTGAGCCTGACAGTGCTTTGCTTGTGCCTGAATATTATCTTATCATTTTCCCTTTCATTTTTGACCGCAACGGTAGATTTGCAGGCCTGATGAGTGTTTCACATACCTGCCTTCCATAGTCTGTAATTCTACCTGGTCCTCATATACTTCGAGAGGTGAAACTACCGGGCAAGTGGCTGTGTGGTTTGGGTCACGTAGCTATCAGCTTGCGTTCGGGAGGTAGTGGGTGTACCTTAATTAAGGCCACGGTCGCTTCCTTTCCACTCCTAGTCCTTTCTTATCCCATCGTCGCCATAAGACCTACCTGTGTCGGTGCGAGGTAAAGCAAATTGAAAGAAAAGTGAAATTACTTTTCTTTTTGAATTATAAAGCTAATGGCATCAATGTAAGATGCTTCTTAAATCGAATCTTCAATCAATATTGTCCTCTCCTGTTACTGTTCAAATGGTTCATTTATTGTGCTTTAATTTTTCAGTACAACTTTCTGGAATAATCAGCATTCTAATAAGCTAATTTTTCATTCCTGTATTTTATTTGGTAGAGTGAATATTAAATATTAATGCAAATGAAATTGAGGTGAATGTTCGTTGCTTACGACATGCATACTAGTTGATCTCTCGTATTAGCCTAGTCTTCGAGTTTGATTCCCTTTTTCTGCACTTATGATGTCTAATCAGTGGTTTATTACCGATTTGTTAAAAATCTACCTACAGGAGTATCAAATTCTTCATATTTGATTCTGTTTGGAACTTTCAAATATTATTAGAAGCTTTTCTCCAGATCTTTTTCCAATGATTCATGTTTTTCTCTTTTTTTCTTTCAGGTGAGTATTGGAGCCTCGTGACTGGTGATAAAGAGAAGCCATACACTGTCTGTGAGTTGCAATAATTATAAAAATCATTTACCTTATTAGGAGTGTGATTTTTATGTACCAGCCAATTCTATTCCTTCTACTGTTTCTATTTAGACATAAAATACGTGTATAGTTTCGAAACCGTACTTGGGCCGCCGAGCTTTACAAAAACATGAGCGTTTTGAAATCAAAATAATTAGACCTGCACCAGGCCTCTTCGGAGGCCACACACCATTATTATTATTATTATTATTATTATTATTATTATTATTATTATTATTATTATTATTAGTATTATTATTATTATTATTATTATTTCTACAAGTATAAAGTTCAAAGCTGGCCCCGTGGTGTAGGGGTAGCGTGCTTGCCTCTCACCCGGAGGCCCCGGGTTCGATTCCCGGCCAGGTCAGGGATTTTTACCTGCACCTGAGGGCTGGTTCGAGGTCCACTCAACCTACGTGATTAGAATTGAGGAGCTATCTGACGGTGAGATAGCGGCCCCGGTCTAGAAAGCCAAGAATAACGGCCGAGAGGATTCGTCGTGCTGACCACACGACACCTCGTAATCTGCAGGCCTTCGGGCTGAGCAGCGGTCGCTTGGTAGGCCAAGGCCCTTCAAGGGCTGTAGTGCCATGGGGTTTGGTTTTTTTTTTATAAAGTTCAAAACATATCAAGTAATCAACATTCTTGAAAATTGTGGTGCGAAGAAGTTGGGCTTGCGATTAGGGTCGCGTAGCTGTGAGCTTGCATTTGGGAAATGATGAGTCCGTTGACAGCCTTCAAGATGATTTTCCGTGGTTTCCCATTTTCACAACAGACAAATGCTGGTACTGTATCTTAATTAAGGTCACGGCCGCTACCTTCCCAATCCTAGCTTTTTCTTATCCTTCCGTCACCGAAAACCTTTGAGTTACTGGGACTTTAAACCACTAGTCAAAAAACAAAAAAATGCTTAGCTGTTCTTTCTTTCGCAATATATTCGTGACATATGGAAAATAAATATTTTCAAGATTATTAAAATCGCACTCGAGAGGATAGAGCGGTTTGTACGAATTCCAAAAAAGAAGTCCTAAATCACAACGCCAATCGCCAAAAGGCTTATCGGGAAGATCGCAAAGTTAGGCGACTGAGCGTCGTTAAGCGAGTTCCACGCTACTGGAGCCTCAGCCGAGCACATCTTCTGCCCCAGTGGGGAATATAAGGTATTTCAAATGCATACTAATAACACCATCACGCAGTACATAATGTATGTCAAAACTTGCGGCCCTAACCCCACACAGTCCCGTACGAATTACTTTCCTACTTGCTTGTTAATGGGTTAGGCTGTCTGACAGAGGCGTAACGAATTTTAAAACGGCCCCGCTTGCCAAAAAAAAAATAATAATAATAATAAATAAAAAATAAAAAAATCGGGCCCCCTCAAATAAAGTACAAAACCTATGAATATAATGATGATGATGATGATGTTGATGATGATGCTTGTTGTTTAAAGAGGCCTAACATCTTCGTCATCGGCCCCTAATGGTATGAAATGAGACGAAATGCAATGACAATTTAAAAGTACAAAATCCGTCCACTGGCCAAAATTCAAAACCTAATGATGAAGAATGAATGAATGAATATGAATTTAAACCAATCAATAGATCCGACCCGCAATGTCTCACCTCCCCAGAGGGACTGCTTCCAAAGCACAATCCTGAATATATGTTGCTTGTTGTCTAAAGAGGTTCAAAATCCAGGTCAACGGTCCCTCATAATGGTACTTGTCGCTAGTAAAGTAAAACCATGGTTATTCTCAAGTTGCGGTACTAATCAAAAGTAGTGTAAACTCACGGTGTTCCAAGCGTTAAGGTACTACTCACAAGTATTGTACGTCACACAGGTAACGCAGACCTATGGTGTTTCTCAGATACTGGCGCTACTCGTAGGCAACGAAGGCACCTCACATAGTCGGTACAAATCACAGGCAACGCAGACCAACGGTGTTGCTCATATAGTGGTAGTAATCACAGGTAATGGAAACCCGCAGTGAACCACTCTCTGCTGCTACTAATCACAAACCTATTGTGTACCTAACATAGTGGTACTACTCACAAGTAAAAGCGACCCATGGTGTTCCCCGCGTGATGGTACTAATCACAAGTAGTTTCATGGTTCTAATTCAATCATCCCTTGGTCGCCCCTTTTAGTCGCCTCTTACGACAGGCAGGGGGGATACCGTTGGTGTTTTCTTCGTCTGCGTCCCGCACCCACAGGGGGGCGGACATAGAGAGAGAGAGAGAGAGAGAGAGAGAGAGAGAGAAAACAAGAAGGGATCCGTCATTTCGAAAATTGAAGTAACGGACGAAGAAAGGCAAGGGCCACGAAGGGCGTGGAAAATGAAAAACTCCCTAGGCCTCGAATGCTCTAATACCATCGGGATCGGACAAGAACAAGAGTTAACCAAGAGAAAAACCTACGAATAACTTAATATAATTTAATTACAACAGGTAGAAGTAATACAATATATTGCCAAGTTATAGAACAAAGGGGGTATTCGTTGTTATAAGATTATTAGAAATAAAGTTCAACAGGCTTTATCCGACTCGTTGGCTGAATGGTCAGCGTACTTGTATTCGGTTCCGAGGGTCCCGCGTTCGATTCCCGGCCGGGTCGGAGATTTTAATCGCTTCTGATTAATTCTTTTGGCTCGGGGACTGGGTATATGTGTCCGTCCCAACACACTCTTCAATCATATTCAAACAACATACCACACTACAAACCACCACAGAAACACGCAATAGTGCTTACATACCTCCATATAGGGTTGGCGTCAGGAAGGGCATCCGGCCGTAAATCAGGGCCAAATCCACATGTGCATCCGGGAGATAGTGGGTTCGAATGAATGTTTAACAGCTTTTATTTGACTGCATCTGTGTTTTAACGGCTAAGCAGCTGAACTGCCAACCATGCACCACGTAGGCGTTCGTATTTGACTCCAATTGCTTTCATTTGTTAAATACTGGATGTATACACTGTTGTCGAATAAATGTCTGACAGAAGTTAAATGTTCTGAAAAATATTTGCATAGTGCAATCTCAGGTCCGTAACTTTGCCAGTTAAACCATATGTCTATCATCTATATAAATCTACGCATCAGGAAAGTAACATTTTTCTAACTAAAATATTATATTTTGGTATCAATTTTCATTGCTGTAATTATTTTTAAATAATTTGGCGCAGGTCTTTTCTGAAGAGTGTTTCCCAGTGTTGCGAGAGGCGGCATGGACAAGCATTGTTTACAGCTGTGCTGTGTTACTCTGAACACAATTTTAAAATAACTGCTGCTAGATGCAACCAAGTGAAATACGTACAGATTGATTCCTCAATACCCCCGTAATAATTTCCGTGCAGAGCGACATTAGGTTCTATGTATAATTTTTACTTTATTTCGAAGAGTCTTGCAGGGTCCCTTAAAAGCCCGGGCCCGCCTGCATTGCAGGCCCTAAAGTTACGTCCCTGGTGTTTGAGTCAACCACTTCCACGACGAAAGTGTTCAGTATCTCATTGTGAAGGGGAAGGAACGCTATACTTAACAAGAGTCTTGCCTCGGTATGACACAATTATCCAGAAGGCTAACGATGTTTTACAAGACATCACAATAAATTACAATGGTAATGACTAATAACTATGTTTAGCTCCTTTGGTGAATTGTCAGTTCGATTCAAATGGCTCTTCGTGGAGGGCTGTCCGTACGGTGCTGGTACGTTTTTACATGGCTACTGCCCTTTCCCGGATTTACTATGAAAGTGCGACTTATGGTTCAACATCAAGATTACACTGGACCTTTTAGACAGAATTCACCATAGTGGAGGTTTGTTTGTTTGTTTGTTTTTTCAGGTTAAACATAAGGAAAAGCTTGAATGGAATCGTTATCAAGGTTGCGATTGCTTTGTTTTCAGTTCTTGTCCCAAGTAATTACCACTACTATAATACACGTCATCATACCGGCATCATTCAGGTAATAACATATGCTCAGTTAAAGTAAATGAAAAAATCATGTTGCTAGTAAGAGGCTGCAGACGGGCTGAGTGGCTCAGATAATAGAGCGCTGTCTTTCTGAGCCCAAGTTGGCGGGTTCGATCCCAGTTTAGACCGGTGGCATTTGAAAGTGCTTAAATACGGCCTCGTCTTGATAGATGTATCAGCACGAAAAGAACCTCTGCAGGACAAAAGTTCCGGGACCTCGGCGCCTTCGAAAACAGAAATAAGGAGCTACAGGGATGTATCATAATAACAATAATAATAATAATAATAATAATAATAATAATAATAATAATAATAATAATAATAATATTGTAAGCAATGACGTACTTGGTATGTACGTACAAAATATCACTTCTTCTAGGACAGCTTTTGTGGTTTGGCTTTACATTTCTCCCCATTTTTTAATGTTGAAAGCATTTCTTAGCAGACAAAGTGTCCGTATCCATGGCTAAATGGTTAGCGTGCTGGCCTTTGGTCACAGGGGTCCCGGGTTCGATTCCCGACAGGTCGGAAATTTTAACCATCATTGGTTAATTTCGTCGGCATGGGGGCTGGGTGTATCTGTCGTCTTCATCATCATTTCATCCTCATCACGACGCGCAGGTCGCCCACGGGAGTGAAATGAAAAGACCTGCACCTGGCGAGCCGAACATGTCCTCGAACACTCCCGGCGCTAAAAGCCATACGTCATTTCATTTAAGCAAATTATTACGAAAAAGTAAAATTAAGCAATTTCCTCAAATGTGCCGAAAGTTGAAGGGTCAAAGGGCCCGCAGAGGTTTCAAATTGTGAGTTTTGTATAGCTCTAACGAAACAGAAAACACATTTCGAAAATCACTTCCGGCCTAAATGAAGTTCCGGAAAAACAGCCTAAAATTCCTTGTTTCTTTACTCGTTTAAAAAAAAAATTCAAATCCTAGCCAAATTAACTTATTTACGTAATTCTTTCTGTAATGTGTTCCTTGGTTCAAAACCCTTAGCTTTTTTGATTTTTTGAAAAATGTCCGCACCGAATATAGTTATAAAGGCTGAAGTGAAACTCTGCATTGACTCACATTAGCGCTCGTACTGGTAGAAAAAAGGCAAACTGCTAATCCAAACGACCGGATAACGATAATTAAGAAAAAGATTGTAATTTTTAGGAATACAGAATATATTCTCATACTTTATTATATTTTATTTAGTCTACCTAAAATTCGTAAGCCATATCCCTAGCCTGAACGGCTAGAACTGTGGACTTTTTCTACTCTTGTCCTCAAAAAATTCTACACAAACTGGGGTGTAAGGCGTTCATCGATCAGGCATTGATAGGCGAACAAGTGTGGATTCGGTTCATCCATTAACGTTATACCCCTTGCGTTGACGGCAATTGTCACGCCAGATAAGCCCGTAGTCGGTTATCGCATTGTTTTAGAACAGCAACATCAATTCATAATTTGTGGCCAATCGTCGCCATAAGACCTATCTGTGTCGGAGCGACGTAAAGCCCCTAGCAAAAAAAAAAAAAAAAAAAAAAAAAAAAAAAAAAAAAAAAAAAAAATTGTGGCCAAGAAAGTTTATCGGCTCGATATTGCTACATGAGGTGGGGTGGCTGTCCTTGACGCTGCTGGTACAGTCTCCGGAGAAATAAAGGATCTTGCACAAGTCATAATGAACATCTTATAATGACAACGATCGAGTGTAATCGACTGAAAGTAAGTGCTACCTTGCTCAGGCACGCGACCTACTTTTCGGTATGGAAAGGAATAGTGGCCCAAGACGAGTCGGTCTCTACAATGTTGCTACGATAGTAAGTGGGTGCATCTGAAAGCAAACGTGCACTGAAACAAGAAAGTTGCAGCGTGTTGCAGTTGTGTTATGAGTGGGCACGGAGAAGGTAAAAGTAACTGATTACAGCAGATGATACTGAAGACTGGAAACACGGCATCACTCTCGTCCTGAGTACCGGAGTGTCTAGGTTCAACTTTTCATCTCTCTGTTTAGAGATGACCGCCTTAAGAGAAGTATCCTTTAAGTCAGTGTGGCCCGACTGTCGGACCGCGTAGGCATTTTAACAACTTCGGATAAATTAGGAATATTATAACAAAATTACATCAAATAACCCACCTGCACTTTCCATATTACATCATCATGAAAGATATAATAATATTATTGGGTGTACGTCCCACTAATAACTTTCACGGTTTTCGTAGACGCCGAGGTACCGGAATTTAGTCCCGCAGGAGTTCTTTTACGTGGCAGTAAATCTACCGACACGAGGCTGACGTATTTGAGCACCTTCGAATGCCACCGGACTGAGTCAGGATAGAACCTGTCAAATTGGGGTCAGAAGGCCAGCGCCTCAACCGTCTGCGTCTGAGTCATTCAGCTTGGTCATCATGAAATAATTCATGTGGATTCGAACCCCACTGTCGGCAGCCCTGAAGATGATTTTTCGTGATTTCCCATTTTCACACCAGGCAAATGCTGTGGCTGTACCTTAATTATGGCCTCGGCCGCTTCCTTCCCACTCCTAGCCCATTCCTGTCCCATCGTCGCCATAAAACCTACTTGTGTCGGTGCGATATACTGTAAAGTAACTTGTACGTAAAAAAAAAAATCATCTGGAGCAAAACTCCGCCATTTCGGCGTCTCGGAAAACCGTAAAGGTCGTTAGCGGGACTTCCAAAAATTATTATTACTATGTAGAAGGTCCTACACGGGGTTGTTGATCACTATGTACCAGGATACATCTCGCATCTTGGTATCCTGGTGTAAATACTGTATATCTGTACTAGACGTGGGTCCGACTCGTTGGCCGAATGTTCAGCGTACTGACCTTCGGTTCAGAGGGTTCCGGGTTCGATTCCGGGCCGGGTCGGGAATTTTAATCGCTTCTGATTCATTCTTCTGGCTCGGGGACTAGGTGTTTATGTCCGTCGCAACTCTCTCTTCTTCATATTCACACAACACACTACACTACCAAACACCACAGAAACGCGCAATAGTGATTACATACCTCCATCATTGAGAATGCGAACTCAAAAAATAAAGTTGATAGCTACATAGTAGGTTTTTCATTTTGATTAATATACTTCGCGCTTGTTCAACTCGAACTTTGATTTCTTGTCTGCATTTCCACTATTAATTTACATTGCATCCATGATTTTATAATGCGAAACACGCTTCATCATTTCTTTACCAAACATTAGTTGTATGTTCCTACAAGTAATTTTCAAAGTATTCATTGTAATGTTTGTCGTTTTAGGTCGAATGAGAGAGACAGTAAAAATTAATCTTACTGATCAGTTAATTGAGTGCCAAGCAGTATTCACTGCATTGTAAAGGCAAACCAGGTACGAATGCAGGTGGAGTGTTCATTCATAGTTGACGCGAGCCATTTCCGTAGAACAGCCTTGGCCGATCGGTCGTGCGTAAGGTGCGCCTTCGTGGCATGTATAATGTTTTCAAATGAAAGACTCGCCGTATCTCATCAGACATCTTCACACTAGTATGGTACGCTGGCCAGTTCTTTCCGCAAAACAATAACGGACCCACAAGTCGCACCTGAAGCTATGTTACAGTGTTTAGTGCTTGTGATACTATCGATCAATGATTTATCTTGCAGCCATTTTCTGAGGCATTTAAAGTGTGTCAGGAAGTCCATACTGGCAGCAAGTCAATTTCTGGTCCATTTAATATTATATTATATTATATTATATTATATTATATTATATTATATTATATTATATTATATTATATTATATTACTTGTAGATTAATGCCAGAAAAGGCTGTCATATGATTTTTCCTGACCAAGTGAAACATCTTATACGATTATTATTATTATTATTATTATTATTATTATTATTATTAGTATTATTATTATTATTATTATTATTATTATTATTATTATTATTATTATTATTATTATTATTATTATTATTATTATTATTATTTGATTTTAAAGTGTCATACACCGAGCTCATCGGACCTCCTCCAACGTACGTATACACGTATTTATATTTGTTGGATCATATTGCCGAAGCCAAGGATGCGGTTGAGACAAGTCTGTAAAATTAAGAAATTTATTCTAGATCATTCCGGAAACATCTAACATTATCTCACTAAATATGGATCTGGGTAGATCCAGCATGTAAAAGGTATTTTTTTTTCATTGTGTTGCCTCATTATGTCGCTAGTAACTAGCACTGTAACGCAGCAATTTTTCTCTAATGTCAACGAATAAGTAACGAATGGGGATGATACGATCGGGAAGCTACATCATTTAGAAATCTACTCTTTGAATATTGACGCACTATCTGCAGGAAAATTGTGGTACAGTATCTCACTACAACTCGAAGAACTAATTCCAAACATGCACAAAATATTACGGTTGCATATCTCACCATAGATCGCATAAATCAGTAGGTTGAAAGCATTGAATAATAATAATAATAATAATAATAATAATAATAATAATAATAATAATAATAATAATAATAATAATAATGTGAAGATGAATACCTTCACTTTGGAAATGCAATCGAAGTTGTACTGGAGAATAGGATGAGAGGTGCAAGACCACTACCACCACCACAAAATTTCTTACAATTCAACACATTATACGACGGTAGCATTAAGAAGTATACAGGGACCTGCTACAGGCTTCCAAAAGTGTTTAGATAGACACTGCTGTTACATTTTTAAAAGGAAATCATTCTTAGGATCTCAAAAAGCAAAGTCAACTCCGTACAGGCCGTGAAGGCCCTTGGAGGAGTGGAAGGTAAAGGCTTCTACTATCCGTAACCTCGGCATTTGGTGAGGTAGAGTGGTTAGTTTTACTCCCGGCCGCCTTTTCCCCCAGAAATTAACCTGGCACTCATTTTTGATATGGACTGAGTGAATCTCAGGGCCATATGAACCTCCGGAAGTGGAAATGTCGTTTCTGATATTTTAGACTTCCTGACGGGGAATCGAACACAGCTCCTTCCGGGTGAACCGAGGACGCCCTTACCGTCTTGGCCAGGCAGCCCCTAAATCCTACTCACAATTTTATAAAAAAAATTAATAATAATAATAATATTAATATAATAATAATAATAATAATAATAATAATAATAATAATAATAATAATAATAATAATAATAGTGGCTTTACGTCCCATTGACTAATTCTTTTACGGTTTTTGGAAACTCCGAGGTTCCGGAATTTTGCCCCGCACGAGTTCTTTTACGTGCCGCTAAATCTACCGATACGAGGCTGGGGTATTTCCATTCTAGAGCTAGTTTTGAATTGTTTCCGAGTATTAACTCCAGTGAATACTAGGATGATATCTGATGAATGAACTTTGTATTTCAGTCGTAATTACAAATGCTCACATCAATACGAACATCAAAACTACACAGGTTTTTACGACTTTCCACGCACTGAGTACACAGAGCTGTTGACCACGATGTCCGAAGTCTTTTATATGTAACTACAACATCATAATTATAATAGTCGTTATTTATATGAGATATAATTAGATCGAACTGATTTGGTCGATAGGCTTTCCGCAAGCCTGGTGTTTAAATCCCTCAAGTGGCTTCTGTGATAGGGTACTGTTCGGAGTGTTAAATTCACAGTGGCCTACATTTTCAGTGCACAGGCTGGAGTGGAAGATTTGAGAACCGCTCTGACAATGGTCATTGCGCTCTTCTGAAACCCGGAAGATTTTTTCTCAATTTTAAGAAGAATATTGCCGCTGTACGGAACTTCATTCTCTTTATACAAATATACTGTATTTTATTGGACAAATAGTTATCTCGGAGGAAAACACATGTTGTACTATAAGTAGAGGGGACCACTTTCACTAGCTTTCAGGCACACCCTGTTGGATTCAGTACTGTCACTTCCCTCCAAGTCACGCCATAAAGCGCCTTGGTCACGCAACTGTTCAACTTTCACTGGAGGGTTCTTTCAATTTATTTACACAGACAGAAATTGAGATCTCCAAATTATTCCTTAACTTACAGTGGTTTTTTTTTTTTACAATTCGTTTTGCGTCGCACTGACACAGATAGGTCTTGTGGCGACGATGGGATAGGAAAGCCCTAGGAGTGGGAAGGAAGTGGTTGTGGCCTTACTTAAGGTACAGCCTCTGCATTTGCCTGGTGTGAAAATGGGAAACAACGGAAAACCATCTTCAGGGTTGCCGACAGTTGGGTTCGAACCCACTCTCTCCCGGATGCAAGCTCACAGCTGCGCGCCCCTAACCGCACAGCCAACTCGCCCGGTAAGGGACGTTAAATATTATTATTATTATTATTATTATTATTATTATTATTATTATTATTATTATTATTATTATTATTATTATTATTATTATTATTATTATTATTAACTGTTGATATCATAGCCACTGGCCCTCCCAGTGACTCCCCAGTGGTATTCTGACATTTTTGCTAATGAATTTTTTTTAAAAAACGGGAGAAAAGCACTGGTGTGGTTGTGATTGAAGCAATCTCACACTCACAATTTGTACCAGCGTTCAGATTCTGCTCATAGTTTTCACTAATTTTGTATTCGATTTTCATGCTTATACTAGTAATTAGCCTGCGGACATCAGGGGTGTAAGTTAGTCGTTGTACTTCGATTCCCAAAATAGCAAGTTCGATCCTGGCTGAGGCTGATGACATCTGAGTGACAACTCCGTGTCGGCATGTTAAAGAGCTCCTGTCTGTCTGTTAGGTCATCAGCCCAGAGGCTGGTTGGATCCTCAAATAGCATCACCAAAGGCTATGCAGTTATAGGGAAACCATAAAAACCAATGGCAGTACCAAAGTGAGGCGTACTAGGCAAGATGAGGAGTCAGGTAGTTTGCCATTGCTTTCCTCACTGGACCAGACAGTGCTATTATAGCACAACTAACCCTATGATCAACACCTTTCATGACACTCAGACACACTGGTTGTGCTCTGAATGTCATTAATCAGCACCACCCATACCCCAGCAGCTTCCATATTGTCACAGCCATGGATGAGACTGGGACTTCAGTGGAAGCTACACTTTACTCTGACAGTAGGACAAAATTCTAACACACCAGTGTCTCTTATAATCTATACAAGGAACGTTAAATAACTCTTTTAACGTTGCACTTAAATACCGAAGGTTTTCGGCAACGCAATGGTGGGAAAGCGAGGATTGTGAAGATAGCGGCTGTGACAAACCACAGACAATCATCCGTGTCGACTGTGTAATTCGAACCCACCATCTCCCGAATGCAAGCTCACAGCTACGCGACCCTAACCACACGGTCAACTCTCTCGGTAAGGGACGTTCATTATTATTATTATTATTATTATTATTATTATTATTATTATTATTATTATTATTATTATTATTATTATTATTATTATTATTATTATTATTATTATTATTATTATTACATCTTGTAGTTTTTGTATTGATAACAGAACCACTGTACCTCCTGATTTACGTGGAATTCGATATATATATATAAAGTTGCATTTGTATTTAAAAAATCCCACGTGCATTGCCCGGAATTGGAACCCGGGTGCATTGATGAGAAGCCAGCATGTCACTCGACTATCACGCCCTTGGCATTATATTATTGTTTTATTTTATTGTTAGTAGTAGCAGCAGCAGTATCGCCGATAATTAATTATTATTTTGTTGAGTATAAATGTTGAAATTCCGCTTCTGTGATATATAGGGGTTAGTGTGATTAGCTGCCACCTCCGGAGGTCCGGATTCGATTCCCGGCTCTGTCACGAAATTTTAAAAGTGGTACGAGGACTGGAACGGGGTCCACTCAGCCTTAGGAGGTCAACTGAGTAGAGGGAATCGATTCCTGCCTCAGCCATTCTCGAAGTGGATTTCTGTGGTTTCCAACTTCTCCTCCAGGATGGTAGGTACCTAATTTAAGGTCACGGCCGCTCCTTCTCTCTTCCTTGCCTATCCCTCCCAATCTTTCCATTCCCCACAAGACCGTTGTTCAGCATAGCAGATGAAGCCGCCTGGGAGAGGTACTGGCTCTTCTCCCCAGTTGTATCCCCTTACAAATTTCTCATGTTCCAGGATACTACCCTTGAGGCGGTAGAGGTGGGATCCCTCGTTGAGTCCAAGAGAAAAACCAACCCTGGAAGGTAAACTGATTAAATCTGTGCCTTGGTTCTAAAAGGGCCAATGTCATTTTTTATCGAAATTGAGATATTAACTGATACAAACGCGTTTTATCCTGGCTTGCAACATGTTAAAAGGGCCAATGTCTCTGTTAAGTACTAAACGAACAGTTAACGTTTAATTAAATAAGCCCTTGCCAATAATGTTAGATTACCAATAAAGATTAGAGACCTGGCGATTTTTAAAGACTACGATAGAAAAAATTAGCGTTTAATAAGGTGCCTTCCACAAAGAGTATAAAGTTATTTAAAGTTAGTTGCTGAAAAAAATAATTGGAAAACTATAAGCAAAACTTCAAATGCCCATAGCTCAAAAACAGGTATTTTGACATTGGCCCTTTTAGAACCAAGCCACAGATAATAACAACATACATAAATGTTGAAAATCGGGAACAACACAGTACAAAAGCGATACAAAACTATAGGCAAAAATTGAATACTAGTATAGAAGTTGCGCATGTCACCTTGGTACAGCGCATATGTTGGTATGACGTTTCGTTGCTGAATAATAGGGAAGAGAGAACTGGATATACCAAGGCACAACAGGAGAGCCTTCGAAACACGCCACTCATTACGTGTTTGTGAATCACGTGTCTCACGCCATCATCTTGTACCGAATATGTGCATGTTCACTTATCTTTCGTGAGATCAGTCTTGAATACGTGTGTCGAAGAGTACAAACCTCTACCTGTTAATTTTGTATACGAGAAATATTGCTTGTCCACTTGTAACGACAGTATTTCTGCATTTTATTTGTCGTGAGTGTTTCTTCTAACTTCATAAAGTGGATGGATCAATATAGACAGCACGTGATTTAAATTGTCCAGAAAATAAAGTGTTCGCTTCCGTAAATTAACATTGATAGCATTAGGCTACTGATCAAGAAGCCTCGAGTTCGAATCTCCGTTCTGACAGAGCGAAGTACGGAGTTTTCAACCTTGTAGGAACAGTTGGGAATCTGCCTGATATGTAGCAGTTGGAGGTGTGGAAATCGGCCGACCACTCTGCTGCATAAACATTTCGATTCAAGATGCCTGTCCAGTGTCCACAGTGGCTTTTGTCGAGTCCAAAACGCGACGATGAGATAGGAAAGGGCTGGGAGTGGGAAGGAAACGACTGTCACTTGTTACGAACAACACACCACACTACTAAACACACAGGCATTCGCCGGGAATAGAACGTCACCATAACAGCTATCTGTGTTGGTGCGACGAAAAGCAAACTGAAAATCAAAACAAAACAAAAAATGTACAGGCTTATTAGAATGACCTCTGTCAGTAACCCTACCCCCTCTCGATTCAGGTATGATGTTCTCATGTTTGATGGAGCTCAACATTCATCAACTTCTGTTCCATCGTTTGGGAGAAATGGGGAGTTTCATTCCTCCGCCCGGCCACTTGACTGAATGGTTAACACGGAGGCTTTTCGTTCAGAGGATCTCAGGTTCGACTTGTTATTTCCACCTATATATTTTGTTTGCCTGCTGCCATTTCTTGGCACAGGCCAGAGTAAAGTGTAGCTTCCACCGAAGTCCCAGTCTCATCCATGGCTGTGACAATATGGAAGCTGCTGGGGTCTGGGTGGTGCTGAGTAATGACATTCAGAGCACGACTAGTGCATCTGAGTGTTATGAAAGGTGTTGCTCATAGGGTCAGTCGTGCTCCAATAGCACTGACTGGCCCAGTGAGGAAAGCAATGACAAACTACCTCACTCCTCGTCTTGCCTAGTACGCCTCATTTTGGTGCTGCCATTGGTTTTTGCGGTTTCCTTATAACAGCATAGCCTCTGAGCTGATGACCTAACAGACAGACATATATTTTGTTAGTGACTACGCCGCTAAAAATTGTGCAGCCTATTACGTTGTTTATACATAACCGTAACATGAAGAATGAAGCACTTGTCCTGAACAAGAACACGTTGCCTTTTCACCTTCACGTGCTGTTCATGAGAACGGGGCATGACACTGGACGATCCCATAGGCAGCTAATAAGCATAGCATTGACTCGAATTCAACTTCAATAGGCCGGTTAACGTTCTTCATGTTAGTTATGTGGAATATTTGTCCACGGCCTGCTCTGTGGGTAGCAAAAAATAGAAGGTTTGGTTTAGTGAGCGCGTTTTCCCTAGTCTCTAAAACTGCTCCGTAAAATTTTGTCTTGACCAGGCGTATTGAACCAAGAGAGTCTTAAGATGACTATTAATATTTCGTACATTGTGACAGGAGTTGATAAAGCTATTAAAAACTATTTAAAATAGCATGTGCTTGGTCCACCTTGTCAATACACATTTACAGTTGAAAATTATTTATTCAAACATGTTTCAGGAACATAGTAAAATCCCTTCATCACTGAAGTCTATTCAAAAACAGTATAACACTTTCATAAACAGTCCGGCTCCATGGCTAAGCGTGCTGGCCTTTGGTGACAGGGGTCCCGGGCTCGATTCCCGGCAGGGTCGGGAATTTTAACCATCATTGGTTAATTTCGCTGGCACGGGGGCTGGGTGTACGTGTCGTCTTCATCATCATTCCATCCTCATCACGACGCGCAGGTCGCCTACAGGAGTCAAATCAATAGACCTGCACCTGGCGAGCCGAACATGTCCTCGGACACTCCCGGTGCTAAAAGCCATACGCCATTTCATATTTTCAATGTATAAACAAACGTTAGTGTTATATTAGGAAAATTATCAGTAGCCTACATAAAATTTTAATATTTAGATGATGTTGAATGAGAATACCTAAACAGATTTAAGATGTTCTTCTTTTTTTAACTAAATGATTAAACGCTAGTTTATACGACGGATTCTCATCTGTTTTATTTTCATTCAAACTTGATTCAAAGCGATTTTTCGAGCAAGATAAATTTCTAAAACATTAATGAATTTTTCCCTTTTTTGACGAATGTATTAATTCCATGTCATTAGAAATGTCTGTAAATTTATGATTCTTTTCAAACAATCATATTTTATTTTAAATTGTTCTTGATAGCTGTAGACAAGTCAGTACATGAACAAATACCTATTATGGTTAAGTTTATCAAAAGGAGTTGATAATTTGGTTTGAGTTCCTCAATCCCATACGAAGCTTACGAGCATATGTTAGGGCAGATACAGTAGTTGCAATAAACTAGGCCAACATGGCTCAATTGGATAGAGCAGCCGACGCGAAATCGGAAGGTTGTGGGTTGGGATCCCTTTGGTGTTCATTTGGACATTTTTGTTGTATACTTAACATCTCTTCAATACTGGTATGTACTATATGTGCTGAACGCGACCTAATACGTTGAAGGTTTATTTAGAGTACAATGCTGCCCTGAAAACTCAATATTCACAAACTATCCGTACTTTATACAGATACGCGAGCTTATACTTGGTCTATCAAATCTATTTTTGTGTTATAAAGAAAATATTTCGAAGACGCCAAGTGCCCTTGTTCCCTATTTTAGTTTTGAAAATCATCACTGTCAGTTGCTAGTTGAATCTTACCTCCTATTTGTGATCATTTCTATCTTAGCAACATCTCTATTGGGTAAGTCGCTCTTGTAAGTGCGAGGTCGGGGTGGGGAATGTGGATCCCATACTCCCGGGAAGAACCGCTTCTGCTGCCTACTAATTTTCAGTGCTGGTGCTTTACTGCTCTGTAGTTTAGTCATTCGTAGTTTGTTTCTCTTTGACGTCATTGAAATGTTGGTTCTGTGAACGCCTTCCCTTCATGTATATTGAGACAACAAACATCCTGTGAAGAATGGCTGTGAAACAGCTATCATTCCCACGCATGATTTCTCTTTTGCCCTTTCCTTTAGCCAGGATATTTTAGTTTATTTTAATGTTGGAATTTGTTGGACGTAGCATGTTGCTCGTCAAGATGTACGAAATACTATCGTTTTATCGCAAAGTCAGTTCAAAATTTAACACCAAGTGTCGCGGTATTTCTTGTTGGGCCACGAGTTAATCTAATGGTCTCACTTATAAACTTCTTTTTAAATAGTTTTGAACCTTCTGTTGAGAAATTCCAATTTCAGCTTCTTCTATGAGAAAAAACATTGATATTAGATTAACAAAATTTGGTAATCGTTTATCGCCGTAAAATATTTCAGAATTACAAACTGTGTGGGAAGCTAATGTGCTAACTCAAACGAGGATGGCGTCTATTTTACTTTATATTAAGCTACTAAGATGAAACCTTAAAATAGTGAAAGAAGAGTCCTATGAATGTATTCAAGTTCAGACTAATATCTTACAATCATGCGCCCCTAATAATAATAATGGATTTATGTCCAACTAACTATATTTTTATGGGTTTTGGAGACGCCGAGGTGCCGGAATTTCCTGCCGCAGAAATTCTTTTACGTGCCAGTAAATCTACCGGCAAGAGGCTGACGTATTTGAGCACCTGCAGAGTTAGGTTCAGAAGGCCAGCGCTCTACCGCTTGAGCTACTGATCCCGGCGATGATGATGATGATAATAATAAATGCATACATCTTCATTAATGACTGTTATGCCTTTCAGCGTTCAGTCTGCAAGCTTCTGAATGCCTCCACAGTCCTCGGTTTAAATTATTATTATTATTATTATTATTATTATTATTATTATTATTATTATTATTATTTCAGGCTCCATGGTTAAATGGTTAGCGTTCTGGTCTTTGGTCCACGGGGTCCCTGGGTTCATTTCTCAGCCGGGTCGGGGATTTTAACCTTAATTGGTTAACTCGTCTATCTCGCGGGCTGGATGTGTGTGCCGTCTTCGTCATTAGTAACTGTCTTAGGTATGGGCCCCATCCTCGCAGACATGCAGGTCGCCTATAGGCCGTATACTAGAAAAAGACCTACACAAGGCCTCTCCGAACGCCATACGCCATTATTATTATTATTATTATTATTATTATTATTATTATTATTATTATTATTATTATTATTATTATTATTATTATTATTGTAGTCCCTGAATAGATTGAGATCTGGAGTGGGCAGACCAAAGGTTAATTTAGCCAGATGGGGCTACTCTGATAAGAATGATATTCTGTGTGAATGTGCGAAAGTCCAGACTGTACATTTGCTGCAATGACAACCACTGTGTCCAGCCTCCTGTACTCAAGACCTTCATTACTTCACAGTAAATGCACTGGAAGTAGCCAAGTTCTGATCACAAAAAGTATAATATTTGGACTGTGCCTTGTATGTTTCTGACACGAGAATAAATACGTAATGAATATGTAATAATAATAATAATAATAATAATAATAATAATAATAATAATAATAATAATAATAATAATAATAATAATAATAATAATAATAATAATAATAATAATACTATCATACACAATACTGTGCATTGTCTGCTCTTTGTTAGTTTCTGTCGATACTTCAGTGGATGGTATTTTGTTTACCAGTTACTAAGGACTGACAGCTTATGGAAAAGTTGCAACATGATATCAAAATATGCTTTAGGAGACCATGACACCATTTGCATTATTACATCTTGTCTGCTAAAACGTGTTGAGTGTTGTGAGTTTAAAAGGTTTCATCTTCTGAATAAACTCATTAAGAGAGAAAGTTCAGATACCGTGCGACGTCATTCCAGTACCTTAAATGCTTGCTACCATTCAGAATGTTTTATTTGTGACCTCGCTGTAGAACGGGCACTTATCGCGACCATGCTTGTATTTATCCAGCAACTAGTTAAGCATTCTTGAGTCATTTAGGAATAATTACATCATACCACTGTCCCTTAACCGATTTATAGACGGATCGAGGAAAATATACTGCTTCATTAACCTTGTCTTTGCGGTTGGAACTAATCGTTGAACTGCTCTCAGTGAAGCTATTACGCAGCGTATTGTAGTACTGCGTGTCTTTTATTTTCTATATATTATATCCTGTGAATATGAAACACGTGTCTATGAAAATATGTAATTTCGTGTTCTCGTCCCGAGATGGTGTAGCTCTTTTCAGGCACACCCTCATTGGAGGTGAGTTGCATGCAGACTACCATTTTAACCACATACCAGCCCCTCTGCCAGTCTTAAATATCTGGCAGTACCGGGAATCGATTCCTGGCCCCCGAAGACGACGCTAATTGCATTAACCGTTATATTAAAAATGTAAACATTATGAACAATGAAATGACTACTGTCCGAAACGGCATCACGTCTATAAACTGGGTGGAATTTCATGAAATTTTCAGCGGCAACTGTCATGTAACTATGATTTATTGCAAAATATTGACCTGCAAATATCTTATTTGCGAAATTCTTGGCAAAATATCGCGCAACAGCCTAAAATAAGATGATGTCTGTTTTTCTCGCTCTGGACCAGTTGAGCTTACGTTTGATACGGTTGTTTATCAGATATTCATTTCAGTTACAAGTCCGGCTTCTTGACCGTGTTTAAGTGTGCTGGCTTTTGGTCTAGCGGGCCCCAGGTTTGATTCCCGGCCGCGCCAGTAATTTGTAATTTTGTATAGTTCATTCTTCTAGTTCGGGGACTGGGTGTTTTTGGTCGTCTTATTGTACATCTGCATTCTATGTACAACACATCACACTACGGACCACCTCAGAAACACGTGAACACATCCCTCACATAGGATTGTCATATGGAAGGGCATCCGGCCGTAAAATTTGACTTAATCCACATTAGTGCCGATCCTAGATGACGGGGGGAAAAGACTAGAGAAGGAATAGCGTGTTCCATTGTGAGTTTTAAATAATTAACCGTTTCAGAATTGGCAGACATTAATATGTTGGTATTTAATGTTCGTAGTAGACATGATGTAGTATTTGTTCATTGTGATAAGTTTTAGATATAGTTTTTACCACATATTATTCCATTTCAGGGACTTAAGTTCAGCGTTATTCAAACTCATCCTCAGCCTACAAATATAGCAGAAAAACATGCTAGGTTTTTGTTACATGAGTACAGACTCCATATATCCAGTATTACAAACTGAGAGTCATTAAAATATCGAAAACATTACATTAAAATACAACTGTGCATACCTTTTACAGTGTTAATGACGTCAAAATAAGGTCCTGATGAAAGAAAATAGGTCAGTGGAAGTAAACTAAGGGTTGGAACTCTACAATTTATTAATTACCGAGTAGTCACAAAAGGAAGTTTGTTGATTTATATATGTTTCTTGGTTTAGAAATAGTACAAAAACTTGGTTTTAAATATAACTAAGTACTACTTAAAAAAAGTGTTTACGCGCGCTCGTCATTAGCTAGAAGCTTATGGATAAAACTTCATCTAGTGGGAAAACCCTCCCTCTATACTCGCCACAAATCAAAATGTCCTTTGTCAAGTGACGGTGCAACAACCAATTAGTAACTACTCTGTTTTCATAATATTGCGAGGCATTTATTCGAAGCACCTATTGTTATTAACGACTGGTTTCAAACGTCTACGTAGGTGTTGCAAAATTCCAAGCAGCGGTATGGGAATGGAAGTGAAACGCGCTGACTTCCGGAACGAGGCAGTGGAGTGGAATGCTTTCTCTTCGGCGCGTGTATTTGCGGAACTGTCAGCTGTACTTTTAAGAAACCTGTCCGTAACCTCCTCATCCATTCTAGTCCATAAAACTTGGCAAATTCAAGGTCCGCAGCCGTGTTATTTACATGGACTGTAATGCTATATTATCCGAAACTGTTATACCAGGTGAATCAGCTGCCCCTACTAATATCTTGTTCTGCAGCCCTAACGCATGAGATCGTTGTGAGGTCCACATTTCTCTACTGTATGATAACCCGTATAGTATAGTATACTAACGCACTGTAAGCACATCCTGCAAACGATTCTTAGCACTACAGCCATTATCGTATGCCAGTCTACCATGCACTCTATCAATATGTCTTGTTATGTGACCGGGTATAGCAAAACGCGAAATTAACACTCAAAACTAAGATACAGTAACGTAGAGAGCGTACGAAACAGCGAGGTAAGCTGCTAAGGCAGTGGTTATCAAACTGTGATAAGCGTACCTCCAGGGGTACGCCTGAGACTTTTAGTGGGGTACGCGAGCAAACTTCAGGAAAAAAGGAAGAACAATTGAAATTTGGAAATAAATAAGAAGTTAAATATATATATGTAGCCACGCTTCGCTTTCACCTGGACTACTACTACTACTTCATCCGTTTACCCTCCAGGGCCGGTTTTCCCCTCGGACTCAGCGAGCGATCCCACCTCTACCGCCTTAAGGGCAGTGTCCTGGAGCTTCAGACTCTGGGTCTGAGATATAACTGAGGAGGATGACCAGTACCTCGCCTAGGCGGCCTCACCTGCTATGCTGAACAGGGGCCTTGCGGGGGAATGGGAAGATTGGAAGGGATAGACAAGTAAGAGGGAAGGAAGCGGCCGTTTCCTTAAGTTAGGTACCATCCCGACATTTGCCTGGAGGAGAAGTGGGAAACAACCACTGAGATGGCTGAGATGGGAATCGAATCCACCTGTACTCAGTTGACCTCCCGAGGCTGAGTGGACCCCGTTCCAGGCCTCGTACCACTTTTCAAATTTTGTGGCAGAGCCGGGAATCGAACCCGGGTCTCTGGGGGTGGCAGCTAATCACACTAACCACTACATCACCGAGGCGGACTCACATGGACTACGATACATCAGAAAACTGTGTCACACCATGCATACACACATATTTCATTAAAATGTTGATGATTCGCAATGACTGAATTCCGGAATTAAGATCAAAATAATTTGTTCATCCTTATACTGAGGCTAAAATCTAGCGTTTTATGAATCTTTCATACAAACAGGGTGTCCTATGTTGCTTAATTATCATGGTATTATACTTGATACAGACACAAACTCTTGCATTTCTTTTGATGTGTTATAAAAATGTATTAAATTTCACAATCTCATCTTATTTACGATGTGTAGCCTATTTGAAAGACTTATTTATTATCAATTAAAATGCCGTTATAATTAGCCAGGTACTCATATTTTTAAACCTATCATTTTCCGTGAGGCTACATTGAACTTTTAGCCATGCGTGAGGGGGTACAGTCTCGTAATAGTTTGAGAACCTCTGCTCTAAGGCATTCTTAATACAAGTCTAACTCTCAGCTGTGACGTAGGGCATGTGGTGAAACGCTAATCTATCAATAAACTGAACGTAGTATAGGTGTTTCGAATAGGGGAGCGTGATTAGCTTAATGGCTTGGCTGTTGGCTTCCCACCCAGAAGGCTGAGGTTCGAATTCCGGTCGATCCTGGATTGAGATTTGCATCTCAAAATTGATGTAGCATCAGGAAGGGCATCCAGCCGTAAACCCCCGGCCGAAAACAGAATGAGCCTGGATGGCTCCAGTGACCCAGTAACAGCTGGAATGAGCCAAAGATCGGTGTGAAGATTCAGTTATTAAGCACAGGCCAGTGTGTGCTACACGCAAGCACTATTATTGCTTTTCTGCGCTACGCACACCGTACTGCTGTACCTATACGGTCGAAATGAAGTCGCTTCAGTCATTCTCCA
Organism: Anabrus simplex; assembly: GCF_040414725.1. NCBI lineage: Eukaryota > Metazoa > Arthropoda > Insecta > Orthoptera > Tettigoniidae > Anabrus > Anabrus simplex. The sequence continues at coordinate 145,515,317 of NC_090265.1, read as the reverse complement.
TGTATTCCACGGACGAATACGATATGATCCTTATCTGCGGGGGAAGCAAGAGAGAATTCGTCGCATGCACTACATCTGTGTCAGGATGTTGAAAGATTGTTATGAAGAACAGGCGTACTTCAAACGATACCACCTGTCCGAGAGAAGACAGTAACGTCTGGTAAGAACAATGAGGAGTCTGTTCTGGACACAGCTCGTAATAACCCACACACTAATAATACACGGGCAATCGCATAACAGTGAACAGCCGGGCTTCCGTACTACGAATACTGCATGCGCAGAAATATCACCTCTACCATCTACAGCTAAACCAGGAGCTTCGCGGGCGAGATTTCGAAGCTCGAATGAATTTCTGTCAGTGGCTGTTAAGAAAACTGGAAAATGATTCAACTTTCCACTTGAAAACCCTGTTCTCGGACGAATCGCCTGATGATATATCGGCCGTTCTTTCATTCTCTGAAAATGTGCACAAATGAGGATATCTTACGTACATTACGAGACGGTAAAACGCTCGCCTGGTGGCCATGATCGTTAAGGTGCTGAAGTCTAAACGGTCTGACACCGAGGTTAGCTGGTTCGAGTCCCGTTGGTCGAAACAATTTTCACCATCAGAATGTTGACCGGCAGGGTAGGGGAGGTGGTGGTATACAATTTATAATCACTAGATTGCGTGCCAAAAGCCTGGATTAAATTCCAAAACTCTCCGCAGTGCTCATATGGAGAGAGGGCATATGACGCTGTTGATGGTGATTCGTCCGTCGGATAGGAACGTTAAGCCTTGAGCAGACCCCTTGGTGCTATTCGACAAGAGTAGGCTATGTGGCGGCACCGGGTTTCACCCTCTCCCTACTATCATAATATATCACGTCATTCATTTCATCTCATTAACTCCTCTGATGAGGTTGACGTCAGGAAGGGCATCCGGTCATAAAATCCCGCCACGACAGATTCATCTCACCTCATACCCGACCCCGTAGGGAAACGGGACAAGGGTTGGACAAGCAACAACAACAACAACAACATTAAGAGACGGTAAAACCTGGACTCGAGCCTACCACATGTATAACTAGCGCACAGTAGTGTTCGGCTTGCTGTTACCATCTACTTTACGTGCTCACCTTACCTCCATTGGGGATATACCTGAAAAGAGCTGCACCACCTCGGAGCGACTTTACTATATCTTCTTCTTTTCTTTATCTGTTTACCCTCCAGGGTCGGTTTTTCCCTCGGAATCAGTGAGCGATTCCACCTCTACCGCCTCAAGGGCAGTGTCCTGGAGCTTCAGACTCTCGGTCGGGGATACAGCTGGGGAGGATGACCAGTACCCCGCCCAGGCGGCTTCACCTGCTATGCTGAACAGGGGCCTTGCGGGGAATGGGGAAATTGGAAGGGATAGACAAGGAAGAGGGAAGGAAGCGGCCGTGGCCTTCACTTAGGTACCATCCCGGAATTTGCCTGGAGGAGAAGTGGGAAACCACGGAAAACCACTTCCAGGATGGCTGAGGTGGGAATCGAACCCACCTCTACTCAGTTGACCTCCCGAGGCTGAGTGGAACCCGTTCCAGCCCTCGTACCACTTTTCAAATTTCGTGGCAGTGCCGGGAATCGAACTCGGGCCTCCGGGGATGGCAGCTAATCACACTAACCACTACACCATAGAGGCGGATGAATTTACTGTATCTACTGTACGTTATACTTTACTTCACCGCGGTGATAATGTTCGCTTCGTGTTTCGCAGACGTTTCATTTACATAGCGCACTCGTGGTTTCTATTGTATAATAATATTATGGCATAAGAGCTTCCTATTTCTGTGTAGGATGTGAATACAAAGACATCTGTTTTACTGAGTTAACTGAGCGTTCCGGAAGGACGGATGTTTTCAGGACGTATATAAACCTGCGGTTTGCATAAAACAATATTGGTAGCGGCGGCTGATTCACCTGGTATACTTGTGTGAGACGTAAATAACTCTCCGTATCTGGAGCTTCTGGTCTACAAGCCAGCTCAGCAACAGTTTATGTGCTTAAAATCCATAGTAATAATACTGTAATAATAGCTTCGTAGAGTGAGAGGGGCGCCTAACACCTGAGATACTGTTCGATGAAGGAATGCCCGGTCTCCAAACTGTAGAAATTAACCTCCGATAGTTCGTCTTGATTTTGTTGGTGTATTCAATAATTCGTATCTCTTTCATATTTCAGTGATAGAGAGTTTACAGAGTACTATGTCTTCTGGTATAGGTTAGAAGGGGCAAGCGTTGTTCACTTCCAATGGACACTGCAGGGTGGTACGTAATAGCAACACCTAACTGTGAGAAAAGCAGGAAAGTAACTCGCTCATTTCCCTAGTGAAGCTCCTTCTGTGGATCAGTAGTAGAGTGTCGGCCTCCGGATCTCAAGCTCGCGATAGAGTTAATTAACGGTTTAAACACTATCCATTTCGAATGAGAAACACAAGTTTACGTGCTGTTAGCAAACTACATATGGAGTACTTATGAAACTGTGAGGAGAGAGAGAGAGAGAGATGATGCTTGTTGCGCGTTGTTTAAAGGGGCCTAACATCGAAGGTCATCGGCCCGAGAGGAGAGACAGAGAGAGAGAAGGAAATTAAAAAAAAAAAAGAAAGAAAAGGGTATGATGGTAAACGGGGTGAAAAGTCAGGTTAAAAGTTTCACGAAGAGAAAAAGTTCTCGGTCTTAATTGGTGCTGAGGGAGTGAAAGTTCTTCATGGACACCATGAAGTACCTCGGTATTGTTACATTAATGAGGTTGCAAATAAAGTTTGTAGACCTCTTCAGATGGTTAGGAGTATGAGGATACTTAGGGGCTGTAGTAACGATGTATAAGAGAGGGTGTGCAAGTAACTGGTAAGACCCCAATGAGGGTATGGGTCCCACACCAGGATTACTTGATTCGAGAACTGGAATGCATCCAAAAGAAAGCAGCGTGATTTGTTCTGGGTGATTTCCGACAAAAGAGCAGTATGGAAATTTTTCAAATTTTGGGCTGGGAAGACTTGAGACTAAAGAGACGAACCGCTCGCCTAGCTGTATGTACAAGTTGTCAGCAGAGACATAGCATGGTATGACATTAGTAGACGAATTAGCTTGAATGTAGTTTTCAAAAGTAGGAAGGATAAAGTCGGAATTCAAGACGACAAATTGGGGCAAATATTTCTTTGTAGGAAGAGGAACTAGGGATTGAAATAATTTACCAAGGGAGATGTTCGATACATTTCCAACTTCTTAGAAATAGTTTAAGGTAAAAAAATTGATAAACAACTGATAGGGAATCTGCCAGCTGTGTAACAGCCCTAAATGCAGATCTGTGGTGATTGATTGAGTGAGAGAGAGAGGGAAAAGAAGAAAAGGAAAACAAGGCAGAAGGTAATAGTCGTGCTAGATGTGGTTCGGAATGAAAAGAAGATGAAAATGGGTTTGCGCTATCTGCACCTCAGGAGATATCAAAGATTCGTTGTGAAATAACCGATAGTGGACTCATGCAAGGACGGTCAAAAGCTTGTCTTTGATCCTTATTTGTAATCAAAGAGCGCTAATGGGTTATTTAAGAGCCCATCCCGGCGAGGCGTGTCGCGACATGCCGCAGGGTATGACACGGTATGACATAACCTGCACGCTCCGTGGAGTGGACGAAAATAAGCCGTGCTGTGGCCGGGCCAAGAAAACACCGCACAATACACGCAAACAGCCGACAGTTTTAAAGATCCATGAAACTATCTAGAGGCTGCTCAGAAAGTTGTAATGGCCTTTTAGAATCTTAAAATCGCTGCTTTTATATCGGAAGTAACTATGCACGACTGGATTTCACTGTTGTCTTTTGAAGATAGGTAATCTGGCAGAATTCGGAGAACCGGCTTGGTAAATATTGCTTTACCATGTTGTGCTTTCGGCCTAGCTTCGTTCCATTGATTTTTAGTTTCTGAACGCTAGGAACCCTAAATGTCTCTTGAACGAGCAGTAAGTCGCACTGTTGTGTTTTTACAAATATCTGATACTAATACTTTTTTTCTGAGATGAAATTTTCAATATTGATGGGAAAAGACTGCGGCCTAGTTTCATACATAAGGATCTCTAGAGGAATATCAAAGAGGAACCTGTGCAGTGTGGGAGGAGTTTAATGGATTCAGAACTGGTATGTGTCGATCCAAAACCTACCTCGAAATGTGGGGCTACGTAACCTTAGATGAGCTTAGTGTGTATAGAAATCTGCAGGATCCAGAACACCTTTTGGTTTGCAGAGAACTAGAGGAAGCCTACACACTGGATGACCTATTTGTAGAAAATGACAAAGCTTTCCGGACTGCTGAATTCTGAGCTTTGCGCCACATTTGCTCATGCACGATTATATCTAACCGTACCATTCTGTTTTATGGATTTTATTATCAGTTGCAGTAGCTCATTTTAAATGTTTGTTCATATTTGTTCAGGACTCGTAAAATAAATAAATGTAAGTCGGACGTAAATGGAGATATTCTAATGCAAGTAAGCTTTCAGTTTTACACGATCTTTGATTTCGTGATCATAAATACGGAACCTCCAGTTTTACGTGTAATCCGAACCACAGGGGCATGCCTTTTAATTTAAAATATCCCATTCAAGAGATTTTGTTTGACCTATTTTTACCAAAGCGACGTTAGTTTCTTAGTGAAGTGGTGCTGTGAACTATACCGGTTAGTCTTGAACCGCCGTTTCCAGATGGCCATCAAACCTGAAGCGTCATTTGGTAATGGTGTTTATTAAAGGTCCTTGTTTAAGGTGTAGTTCCTCGTTGGGTCTGTGGCATCTTTCTCCGTTTATAACATTTGGGCTTAGTACCTACTAACTACTTTTTCGGTGGGAGAAACACTAACCATCAAAGGAGCAAAATAGTTACAGAAACTAGAGGTCAATGAAAGAACCAACCTGACAAAGGTAAAGCCAATAACATTATTATTATTATTATTATTATTGAAAATCGACAGCCTGTTTCCAGTCATTCGACCGTACCAAGAATGGACTGAATGAAGCCCCATCTAGCGGCGAGGATAGGAATTGTGCCGGCTGCCGAAGCTTGTAGCACTCCTCTGGGGCAATGATTAATGAATGACAAATGAAATGAAATTATATTGGAGAGTGTTTCTGGAATGAATGATGACAGGGAAAACCGGAGTACCCGAAGAAAAACCTGTCCCGCCTCCGCTTTGTCCAGCACAAATTTCACATGAAGTGACCGGGATTTGAACCACGGGACCCAGCGGTGAGAGGCCGGCGCGCTGCCGCCTGAGCCACGGAGGCGCTAACATTGTTATTATTAACATTAATATTTACTTAGATGTGCAAGAGACTACTACCATTTTGAAGCCGAGACTTTGTTTCAGTTTTATTAAAGGCCAATCTGTGAAGAAGAAAAAATAACTAAAATGTTTTGCACGTTTTTATAAGTACTTCCATGTCCTTTGCTTAGGTATTCGTTGGGTATTTAATTAGCACTTCCGTTAGATATACCAAGAATGTTACTTTTGCCCTTTCAGTGACTCGGACGCCATTGAAATCTCGCAATTTTGTTTGGTATATATGCCATTCGTCCTGACGTGGACTGGTAACTGTGAGAAAAATCTTGGGTAATTTTAAAGACAACCTCGAAGAGGAGAATAGTAACGGAAAATGCATGTGCAGTATACCCAGCAATGTTCAGAATTTGGTTCTACTACAAGTGTGAGGTAACCTTAGTCTCATACTGTTTGAAAATAACCAAGCTTATAGACGTACGGATGGTTCTTCAAAATAAATCTTGTTTCGTTTACGTTCCAAAGAGCAGTTGTTTAGTCTATATTATGTAACTTAGTGTATCACATTGTCGTGAATTTCAGATTGTGCATACCCGACCCAGTTAGAACACGTATTTCTACAAAAGTGGTCTTAAGGTCATGATCACCTCGCGTACCTTTCATAATGTTTATATTGCTCGTGAATGACTCTTGAGCGTAGTTGTCCTTACGAGATGGAAGTTTAATCGTTCTAACGACACCAAAAGTGGTCACTTGGTTTATAGATTCCTACTTTTAAGTTCTCGCTTACTTTATAGGTACAGTATATCCCTCATTTTTGTCTTCTTTAGCCATTGTCTATTAACGGCTAAAAATTGGTCTTTTCTACAGTGTTTTTATTTGATCTCAAGTCACTTCATACTATCGTATTCCTCATATATCCTAGATGTCCGGGGGGGGGGGCTTCCCTTCCTTCTCCGTTTCTACTTCTCCAGAAACCATTCATAGAGCCCAAGTTCAAGTATACCTGGGGACAAAACATGACGGCCTCAGTTCCTGGAAGCGAACAGTCAGATCACACCCTGCACCCTGCTGAGTTAGTAATCCTTGTGGGGAGGTTGCCAAACCACTTTCTTATCACACTATTCTCTCTTTACCCTTTTCTCATGTCGAGTGAAGTAGACGATTTGGCAACTCCGGCTACAGAAGTCGTAAATCCAACAAGCCGTTAATACACACTGGGCAGCCGCGTCTAGCAAACAGTCGTTTTATGTCGGTGACTTTCGTGAATTACCTCAAAACAGCAGCTATTTATTATATTATTTAATTGTTTCTGTGCTTTTTAATTATCATGACCAAAGGATAAAATACAGTCTTAAGGAAAATAATGGATAGGAAGTGCATTGTGGCATACGAGGTTTGGTTCTTCAAATACGATGTACTGTTTTAGTGCAACGTTAAAAACACTATCAAAGAAAAACAAACGAAGCTGAGTGAATTGTATTGCTTTTACTGACACTACTTGACAGTGGTTGACCAGCTGCATAGCGTACAACTAGTTGGTTAAGTACTCGCTTCTTATGCTCAGTGTTGCTGAATCGAATTCCAGTGTGCTGGGTTGACGTTTAAACGTTCTAGACAATCATGCCTGTTGATTTACTGGCTCGTTAAATAACCCTTTGTCAGGATAAATATACGACACCCTAAGGCTTCTTGAAGAGTGGCGGAGACATTTAGCATATACGAAGGTTGGAACTTAAATAGTGGCAACTATTTATTCACAACAGATACAAAAGAGTTTACTGTCCTTCAGTGTATTCACCAGCGTTGTGTATAACCCGTTGCCAGCGATGTGGAAGTCGTAGTATACCTTTAGCAGAGCCTGTTCTGTTGATGGTGCGAATGGAGCCGCGTGCCTGTCGAATCTCTGCAACAGTTCTGAAGCGAATGCTCACGAATCGTCTGGTTTCGATCACTGTCCAGTAACGCGACAAGAGCATGCACTTCTTCTTCACTCGTAGGACGACCTGCCCGATGAATGTCCGCCACAGTTTGCCGACCATCGTTGAAGGCTTTTACCCAACGTGCCACTGGTCTGTAAGGCAATGCAGATTCCCCGCAAGCCTCTTGAAGACCTTGATGACGCTGTCGTGCTGTACGACCTCTGGCACATTCAATCTTGATCCAACTCCGTTGTTCCTGTTTGGAAAACATAGTGACAACGTTACGTTAGATCGCTAGCTCACAAGTGACTGTGTTTCTCTCGCTTGTGCACATGGTTGTGATGTGGGAAGGGCGAGTCCATTTGCTCTGAGGTAAGGTAGGTATGTAACCAACGTGTGCAAAGTCTATGACTAACATCAAAGGGACCGCTAAGGTCTTGAGTTGACTGTCAGTATAGATTCCGTTGCATAGCGTCTCCACAGCAGTGTTGCCACTATAAGTTCCAACCCTCGTATTATCATAATTATTATTATTGATTAAACACATTGTAAAGAAAGAAAATATAGTTTACTACTGGCTTTAAAACTTTAATAAATGGTGAATGTTGACTACTTCGTAAACTCGCAGCACTCACAGCTATAGATGTCACATTGCCTTCACATCCTCCTCGTAACTGTTTTGAGATTTCGAGAAGGCGTGATCAAAAACGCTCAAAAATTCCCTAGTTTTCTGCAACGAATTCTGCTACATGTATTAGCCTTAAGTTAATGTTAAATCATCTTCACATCGTGTGTAAGTTTAAAAAAATCCATTTTTGAAGAATTTATATATTTTTTCTTTTAATAGGCTGTTGAGTAAGCGTTTATTTTCACGTCTGGATGCAATGTAGTTGTGCGACTCTGTCTCGTGCCACACCCTACTAATCAATGATATGTTGGGTGGTGTCCTCTCTGCACCTTGAAATAACCTCTTTCGACGAAAGATAATTATACGAAGTCGTGAAAATAACCATTGCGACCCTCTTTACTCGACGGTGGTAAAGCAAACAAAGTTAACGAAATTTTAAAGCAAAGATTCAGAAATGTTTGGAATATGAAAGGTCTAGCTTTCAAGTTCCATTTCTAACTCGTTTTCGGGACTCAACCCGTGGGCTTTCTGGTACAGAGTTGGTCTTCATGAGGAAGTCAGGGGATTTTGGTTACAGAAGGTAGTTAAGAGTTCAATAATCCGACTGGATTGGCGGTGATCGATCATATCATTATCGACGGTAACCAAAGTGGGTCCAGTCAGCGTTCTGTCACTAGAGGAATCGTACGGACCTGAGACCTAGTGTAGTGGGCCAAAGTAGACTACCATTTACCCCTCTTAACCTTACAGCATTACCGAAAGAAAAAGAGAACCGACCCATTGAAGAATTGGGTTTTTGGTCACGCTTTTGAAGGAGCAGTTTCTTAACAAGGGATTACTGGAAAAGTGTAAGTTTGTACCAGTAGTGTACAACGTGCGGGCCGCTGATTACAACGGGCATTAAAAATAACACTGGTCTGCTTTCAGCAATAAGTTTTAACATTTTCGGCCCAATGAAAAATCTATTTAGAATGGAAGTGGAGGACGCTCCCAGCAACAAGCAAATTGGACGTACTGTGTTGCAGTATAACTGTGATTGACAGGAGAAACTGAAAAATGTGGAACTTGGAGAGCTGTGATGGAAGCAAATGTATAGCAATCCGCCATACCTTCTGTCGTTACCATCAAACTTTTTTCGAAGATTTGATATCTGTATGTTTCTCTTTACAATTGGCTTTACGTCACACCGACACAGATAGGTCTTATGGTGACGATGGGATAGGAAAGGCTTTTAGGAGAGGTAAGGAAGCGGCTGTGGCCTTAATTCACGTACAGCCCCAGCATTTGCCTGGTGTGAAAATCGGAAACCATGGAAAACCATCTTCAGGGTTGCTGACAGTGGGATTCAAACCTACCATCTTCCGGATGCAAGTTCACAGTTGCGCGCCCTTAACCGCACAGCCAACTCACCCGGTTGGTTTGTGAGCACCTTCTCGAGGAAGAAAATTGTGAAGGAATTTACTTTGTGACTCTCATTTGTGTAGTCTTTAAGAACTGCTACGTCATATATACTGTATATGTATGATATTTACATAGGCAATTGGGGTTACGGTCTGTTATAAAATTCCTATTATTTGTGCAATTCTTCCTACCTAATCCTAGATCGGGCAAGAGGGTACTGTTTGGATTCTAAACAATTACGACATGCAATTTCTGAACGGAGGGTAACTGCCTTCTTCGTTTACTGTCGTGTTTATTGTAATGAATCAACCGCATATTTTTCTTGCTTGCTATATTCGTAAGAAGTCTGAAGCGTCCGAACACTGTTTAGTTTTATTTCATTTAATGCCATATTATTTCATCTCAACTCACCCCGTACCCTGTATTAGGAAATGGGACATTACATACATTTTAGGGGAGACCATACATTTCGATTAATTTATCAGGGCAACAGTGCAATGTAAATACTCATCTGTTGTGTCCAACGCATCAGAAACATACAAGGGGTTCACTGAACAGTATTCTGCGTTTATTTTGCCTTTGTCACACTCATGCGAAGATACACTTAAGAAAATGGTTGCAACACCATGAAGGCATTGGTCGTTTGTGTTGATTTTCAAGATATGGAACGATGCCATGTAGGTATGTAAACGATCAAAGTTTCAGACCCATTGGATTGTTGCTACAGGTCTCCCCACGTGATTGGTCACGGAGGAATCAACCCCAGTATACGGACTCTGGTGTAGCGTAGTTGACTTGCAGTCTGTGTAGTGAAGTGTTCCCCGTCAAACATGCCTCGACGACAGAGAAGAGCACGCTATCAACAACTGTCGCCGTTTGAGAGGGCTCGGATAATTGGGCTGTGTGAGGCTGGATTATCGCTAAGGACTGTCGCCGCACGTGTTGGCCGATAGGCATCTACGGTACAACGTGCATGGCAGCAGTGGTCAAATCAAGGTACGTAGAATACAAGGTAGGGATCATGAGAGAGGTGCGCAGTGGCAAAGCAGAGCTGTGACGTCACGCTGGACCCTCGCGTTGAATCTACTCTGAATGAGGTAGAGGTAGTTCGAATAAGAATCGCTGTGCACGCAGAAGCTAGGTGATAATACAGTAATACACGATAGTAACATATCTGTGGTGTATAAGAAGCCGTGTGTGTTTATTTTATGAGATACAACGTAAAAAGCAGTAATAGTGTACACTTTTCAGTATGCTTCGTCATGCCATTGCAGGCTGCACAAATCATAGCAGGCACGCGAAGGAACGAAACTTACACTTTCATGTATTCCCTAAAACCACTGACGTAAATAAATGGTGACAGAAGTAATCAAGACATTATCGAAAGCTATCTTTCTCAGCTCCGAGGGTTCGGAAGGCTTCATGACGATCCTCTTCCGGTGACGCGAAAGGTGAAATAATTGCTTCTAGCCTCAATGCTTCCTAGGCGATAAGAAATTCCAACTGTTCTCCGGAAGATTATGAAATATTACGCCCAAATATGTACTGCTGAACTCGATCAAAACTCGGATATCGTGTGCCAGTCTAAGGCCAGCGCTGAGCCCACAACATCCTATTTTTTATCGGAGGATGAGCAAGGGTTCGTTAAAGACCTTGAAGATCTAGTAAAACAGCTCGAGGACAGTCGTGAAACCAAGGAGCTGCTTGAAGACTTCACTGGCTATATAGCTTTTAGGATAAAGAAGAAGAACCTCGATAGCCTATAGAAAGTAATTACGGAGAGAAAACAGGTCAAACTACAAGGGGTGGAAATTAAATTTCAAAAAGGGTCCCAATTTTTTTTGCAAGTTGCTTTACGTCACACCGACACAGATAGGTCTTACGGCGACGATGGGACAGGAAAGGGCTAGGAGTGGGAAGGAAGCGTCCGTGGCCTTAATTAAGGTACAGCCCCAGCATTTGCTTGGTGTGAAAATGGGAAACGACGGAAAAACATCTTCAGGGCTGCCGACAGTGGGGTTCGAACCCAATCTCCCGAATACTGGATACTGGCCGCACTTAAGCGACTACAGCTATCGAGCTCGGTAGTTTCAATTTTACCACGGGAAAGAACTGAAAGAGGGTTCTAACATCATCACAAATCTTACGGATATCCTGAAAAAGAAATTCCCCGAAATTTATGAGCTTGCAAGTTGCTTCGTGAGAAGCCGTTCTTTTATTCGAATGAACGCTTTAAACAAAAGTAAGAAATTCAAGAGACCCGGTTTCAGTTAATACAATACCGATAAAGAAAGAAGAAATGCAAAGAAATTCCACTGATGCTATGGATAAGTGTGTTTGATATTCTTTTTTTAATATCCGCATTATACTTTGTGTATAACGTACCAGTTAATTTCTTTTGAAAGGCAATTTATTATGTTGTATATGAAACCAGTGCTAAAAATGTTAATAAACAGGCTCATTAATATGGCCTATCTAATGTTTACGTGGAATTTGTCATTTCCTGGCACTTGGAGAACATTTACTGTACTGTTTGTGTTGTCGACAGTTTCCGAACATTTGCTGTTTGTGTTGTTGAAAGTATACATAGTTTCCCAACACTGCTTGTAACAACGGACATATTTCTTGCAGTCATAAAGCTTTAATGTTCGAGTCTGTAACAATTAGAGCCCCTTGTTATTGTTAGGTGTTGAGAACATGAACATATGGAATGGCCATTCCACTGCGATCACAGTATTAGCATTGTTACAACCTTTTATACAGATCGAAATACTTCAGAAACGCTGCTGGATTCACACTGTATTTGATCTCCTTATTATTACTCTACTGTAATAGTGAAGTGGAATGCATATTCTTGGCTGATGTTAAAATATCTAAGTTCTCTTATCTCTAATTTGTGGCTAAAACAGAATAGCTTACAGCTGTGTATTAGCCTACCTCACACAGAAGACAAGGCGCTGAGGGTTCATGTTGACGTCATCGACGGCCAAGCGTGGTGGGGAGACCTGCGCGTGATCCCTACCTCTTACTCTAACTACCTTGGGTCAAATGAAGGTACCTACACTCGTAGACCTGGCACAGGCCCAGCGCGACAGACAACTGTGAGAGAGGATCGCCGCATCATTCGGATAGCCCGGATGGAACCCCATGCAACAGCAGCGCAAATTCGAGCAGCTGTGGCACCCCACGTTACACAACAAACAGTTGGTAATCGCCTGCGTGCAGCTGGCTTGCGAGTCCGTGTCCCTGCAGAAGGTGTTCCATTGACCCCACAACAGCGACGTGTAAGGCTGGCCTGGTGTCGACATGGGTCGACGAATGGCATAGGGTCGTCTTTAGTGATGAATCGCGCTTCTGTCTTGCCCGCAGTGATCGCCGGAATCGTGTGCGCCGACGTACCGGGGAGAGGGGTCGCCCAGATCTTATTGTCGAGAGGCACACAGGGCCAACACCGAGCATTATGGTCTGGGGAGCTATTGGCTTTAATGTGAAATCGCAATTAGTGCTTGTTGAGGGCACTATCACTGCTCGACATTACGTTGATAGGGTACTCAATCCAGTGGTTGTTCCTATGATGGCGAACATTGTTAATGGGATGTTTCAGCAGGACAATGCCCGGGTTCACACTGCACGCATCTCCAGAGAAGCTCTCCACGACATCACCACCTTAGAATGGCCCGCCAGATCCCCGGACCTCAGTCCTATTGAGCATGTGTGGGACATGATGGGATGACAACTGGCCAACCGTCCTCAACTACCCACAACTCTGGAACAACTGACCCGTGCAGTGCAGCAAGCATGGGCCACAATTCCTCAGGAAGTGATCCAGGGCCTTATTGACTCCATGCCTCGACGAATTCATCAATGTATTGCAGCTCGTGGTGAGCTCATCCTGTATTGATTGTTGTCCAAACTTGCGGTCAGAGGGACCTGAAAGTGTAATCATCGAATCACAACCGAACACTCGTCCTACATGTTTAATTGCAGCAATGTAGCACTACTCCTTCTGGGTGTTGCAATTTCCATTTTCTTCAGTTTAGCATGCCACTTTGAAGAAATCGATCTTTCTAACGACGAGTGAATTTTCTCCGTTTTATTGCAGTTTTCAATAAGGCAACACAATTTTACCACCAGGTAAGACACCTGCTGTGGGATGAGCAAATACCCATGAAAACAAAAATGACATTGTACAAGTCCTATTATCCACCAATTCTTACATACAGTCTCGAAACCACAACACTGATCAATAGAGATAAGTCCAAACTTCAGGCAGCTGAAATGAAATTCCTACGCACTATGATCCAGAAAACTAGGAAAGACAAGATTAGGAATGAGAAAATTAGAGAAGAAGTAGGAATAGATGATTCTCTCCTCAATAAGATTCAGATATCAAGACTGAAGTGGTTTGGTCACATGAAGAGGATGCCAGTAAACAGAATTGCAAGGAAGGAATTTGACAGAAAGGTAGAAGGAAGACGACCCGTGGGAAGGCCACGAAGGAAATGGATAGATTTAGTTAAGAGCGATGTACTGCTGAGAGGTCATGATTGGGACAAGTTGGTGGAGGAAGAATGGTACAAGGACAGGATGAGATGGAGGAGGCTCATATACCACACCCGGGAAACTGGAGATGGTTGATGATGATGATATTGCAGTTTTCCAGTCTTTGACCGGGTCAAGGATGTAATGCATGAACCATATATGGGCCTATTAGTACTATGGGGTCACCACTCCCAAAGTGATTTATTAATGGCAGATAAATGCTATGAAATGATAATGGAGAGTGTTTGCTGAAAATTAATGATGACAGGAAAAACCGGAGTACCCGGAGGAAAACCTGTCCCGCCTCCGCTTTGTCCAGCACAAATCTCACATGGAGTGACTGGGATTTGAACCACGGTATCCAGCGATGAGAGGCCGACACGCTGCCGTCTTAGCCACTAAGGCTCAATAAACAATATTTGTGTAAATTCATGATAACACATGATGTTCCAAGAGTCTCCCTTAGACTTTTGGGCAGTCTTCTTTCCCTTGCCTTTACTTTATTTTATTGAGGTCGGCACTTGATGTGGATTGGTCGAGTTTTACGTCCAGATGCACTTCCTGACGCCAACCCTACGTGAAGGAATGTATTCACTATTGCGTGTATCTTTGGTGGTTGGTAGTGTGGTGCATTGTAATGCACTAAGATGAAAACAAGTGTATTAAGACGAAAAAATCACCCAGTCCTCCAGCAAGAAGAATTAACCATACGCGGTTAAAATCCCCGACTCGGTAGGGAATCGGATTTGGAAATTTATTTTACATCCCCCTTGGTAAATTATTCCAATCCCTAATTCCCCTACTTATAAACGAATATCTGTTCCAATTTGTTCTCTTGAATTCCAACTTTATCTTCGTACTGTGATCTTCCCTACTTTTAAAAACACCAATCAAACTTATTCGTCTATTAATATCATTCCACGCCCATTCCACGCCATTTCTCCAGTGACAGCTTGGAACATACCACTTAGTCGAGCAGCTCGTCTCCTTTCTCCCAAGTATTTGATGATGATGATGATGATGATGATTGTTGTTTAAAGGGGCCTAACATCTAAGGTCATCGGCCCTCCTAAACTATGCAACATTTTCGTAAAGCTACTCTTTTGTTGGAAATCACCCAGAACAAATCGAGCTGCTTTCCGTTGGATTTTTTCCGGTTCTCGAAGCATCTCTTAAAATTTAAATGAAGAAAAGGCTAGGATAACAACAGGTAGGAAATCTGCCACCTGGGCGACTGCCCTAAAAGCAGATCAATGCTGTTTGATTGATTGATTGATTGATTGATTGATTGATTGATTGATTGATTGATTGATTGACATTTCTAATATAATACGGAGTCCAGGTGGGTAAGTTGTGGCTTGTGGTTGTTTGGGTTTAAATTATCTGAAAAACTCACCAACAATCCAATCATGCTTACTGGCAATAACACCAGTTAGGTTGTTTATTTGAAGGCATACTGTATATCTATTTGGTAGATATATTTACATTGTTGTTGCACTTTAATCTTGGGTAGTAAATATCTATGTCCTCACTCGTGATGAAATTCTCTCTCACCATTTAGAGGCTAATTGTTATCATCGGACGCCTGTTAAATTTTAAATACTATTTTCAGAAATTCAGTGAACAAGAAAGTCACACAACATTACAACAGTGTGCAAAATCAAGCAGTACTCTTGTTGAATTATGTAATTATATTACTGTTTGCTTAATGAATAACAGGAATTTTACTTTAAAAAATAGAATCCAAGGAATTGTAAATCGTAGCTTGTACGCTTAAACCCTGTACCTTTATAGATTGTAACAAATAGATGATAACGTGTCAGTTTTCTTTGAGTGAATAAATATAAGAAAATAAAATTGACTGTTTATATTGAGCGCACTATAAATCAATCCGGAATATCTTGAAAAGGTCAGTTTTTTTGCGATTATAGCGCTTTATTTTAAATACTGCATCCCAATCAGCATTTCGCTGAGTAGCGGAGGAGATCTTCGTAATCACAACTGAACGTCAATGCTCCCTCCGTTCACTGCAAAGTATGTCCGCTCTCTCGCTTCACTGTGACGTATGCTTGTTACGCAAGTTGCCCGCATTTATGTCACGCTAGCCTGGCCGCACTGGGCTAGCCTCGACGGGCGCCCAGCTGAACGCCTCTGGTTTAGAAGTTTGAACTTCGTGATACAGCCTTTTAAAAGGATTTTCGCGGAGCGTTTTCAAGATAAAATTTGCTGTTGTGAATGTATCATTCCGTTAACATAGAACTATTTCTGTAGTGTTCCTTGTTTCCAAATTAATCTTTTTCTCTTCCTGTTTTAATTAATCTTAATTAGTTGAAAGAAGCAGGTACCGTGACATCAGGACATTTCCTATGAAATCTTTCTCTAGAAGGCCGATTTTAAAAAAAAGTATCATACACGAAAACTCTTCTAGCATCTACCGGATTCTTCCAGTGTTAAAACTTTCCAGAGAAAGAGAACCAATTAATATTCCACTTCAACTGCATTTGGTGAGTAGCTGTAAGCCACATCGGGAAGAAAGCGCAGCCATATGGCCGCGTGCCACGGCCAAAGAACAAGTGCCGACCTCCCATTCTTCGTGGGCAGAATTGTGTACCGACGCTGTTCATTGAACTCCTACAAGCTTTAACATGGGTGAGAGATTTTTTTTTTAAATTAATTTATTGGCTTTAGGTGCCAGACCAAACAGCCAGCTAGATATACATTAGATAACAAAGCATATACATTAAATATACACTTAGAATACATATACACCTATGAATCTTCCATGGTATTATAATGGTATTACGTTCCGAGCCCGTACAGAATGCGCGCGCACACATACGAAGAGAAAAAAAACCAAAAGAACAAATTGGGACACTGCAACTGTAGTATGTTTACGTAGTTTTTCTGAAGTAGTATCACATCAAACTTTATAATCTTAAATCAGCGTCTTTTAAGAATATGGCGATTGCATTATACGCTTCTGGTTGTTGGGATGATAAAATGCACTGGATGTTGAGTGGTAGTTGGAGAGAGATGGGTTCTGCAGCTTACGGCAACCGCGAACACCAATGTGTCCAGTGGGCCATGTCCCACTCTATTTGGCATTACGTGTTGGACAGCCTAATCTGGTTTTTCTTCTGTGTCACCATTGCTGAATTTTCATAACTGGGGCAAAGAAAAACACATAAAATTGTTGAATCTGTACAGCTCAATTGCTTACACTTCTGTGATACATATTTGCTCAATGGGGGACTGAAAAGTTTCATCTAAAATATTCTCATTTTCCAGTCTTTCTTGCTTGTAACACCAGCACATATGCTGTCGAGTGCCGACATTTGGAAACGTTATTTTTGGAATGCTTCCCACAAGGGAAGTATTCTCGCCTCGGTTGGGATCTGGGTGGTCCATTTCCTGTACATTTTCTCGTAGAGATATGAACCTTCGTGTCACAAGAATTACTAAATTTGTTCAGTTCACCATAAGACCTGTCTGTGTCGGTGCGACGTAAAACAACTACAAAAGCGCTATGAGCTTTATATTTCTTGTGATCTTATGGTTGAGACCTGCTGTCTTAGTGAAGTTCAAATTTCGAAGTAAGGTTAGTGGATTGTTTGTTCTTTGCCATATCAGCAAAACTTTCGTCGCATGTGTTGAGCAGAATGACCAACATAAACACTATTTTTAAGTGTCTGGAGATGGAATAATTCGATTTTTAGAGCAGTTCACGATATCTTCTGATACGTAAATGTAACGTACAAGTTGCTTTACGTCGCACCGACGCAGACAGGTCTTATGGCGACGATGGGATAGGAAAGGGCTAGGAGTGAGCTACCGACAGTGAGGTTCGAACGCACTATCTCCCTAATGCAAGCTCATAGCTGCGCGTCCCAACCGCATGGTCAGTTCGCTCGGTATAAATGTAACTAGTTTGCAAAGTAGACCTTTGTCTATCTTGGGTATATGAAGTGATATCTTACATAAATATCTCAGGTCATTAATGAGTATTTGAGGTAAGTTATGGTAGGCCTACCCATTTTGGTTGTTAACGGAGATTTGTCAGGAAATTTTAAATCAGAGATGAAACCATGTAAAATATTTCTTATTATAAATAGAATCATCTTACCTCTGGGGTCTTGCCCATGTGCAGATGTATTGTATATTTATGGTGCCTTTGACGAAATAAATGAATATTCATGCCGTAATATTGCCGTGAAATTAATTAGAAAATACTTTGGGGATCACGTTGGGTATGCGAGTAGTTCATGCTAGTTATTTTAAGTTATACTTTTTTGTATGAGTTTTAAGTGAATTGTATTAAGTTGTATATCACTTTCTATTTCGAAGTTAGATCAATGGGCGGTTCTTCGGCTGCCATATCTTTAAGAGAAACACTACTCAGGGAATTAATCCTAAAGAAAAAGGATTTAAATTACTCACAGTGTGTTAATTTAATAGTCTACCAACAAAGAGGCATAAACAAGGAGAACAGAAATAACACTTCCTACATTTAACTTCCGTCATTTTGAAGGGTCTTTTTTCTTTTTCTTTTCTTCTCCATTAGGCCTATGTGGCTCGAGAATAAACTAACGGTTCTCTCCAGTGTTGTTGGTGATGGTCGTGATTATTACTGTTTTAAGGGGAAATACAACTCGGAAACCATCCTCTGTTAAAACTAATCGAGAGTTCCAGCAATTCAAAGAAAGAAGACATCTGCAATAGAAAGACGAGGGCCACGAAGGGGGTGATAATGAGACTCCTTAGTCCTCGAATGCTCTAATACCGTCTGTGTCAGGTAAGAATAAGAGTTGATCATGGGAGGTCGGACTGGAGAGATTAAGGTAAGGAGCCTGGCACAAGTAAGTAGAAGCAATGCCAGGACTCAGCTAAACGGCCCCGTCGTCGCCAACCCACGCTCTCAGGTTTAGAGCCCCTGGTGCCCCCTCTAGGGTTTGCCTGTCTTTCTTCATCCTTATTTTGCCCAATTTAGTGGTACCACAGAAAACACAATGCACAGTATAACAACAAAGATGCCATAGTATATGAATGGAACAATGATTGTGCAAGCATTCTTATTTATTGTTTCAAACACCTAAATATTTGTACTTATTTTCAGGGATACTGTTCACCATATAAACAACGGAAAAACTATCATATCCTTTACACTAAATGGGCTTGTAAGTGACTTTTTACAATGTAAACATTTTAGGAACACTGAAGAACGAAACCAACTCAAACTCTCCGTCTTAAGGGATAGTTCATAAATGCTCCACACGTTAGCACAATTAACAGAGTATTTTTTTGTGTGTGTGTGTGTGTTGATGGGGTGAAAGTTCCTTATGGGGATAACTGTAAGTACGCAGGTGTTAATATAAGGAAAGATCTTCAATGGGGTAATCACATAAATGGGATTGTAAATAAACGATACAGATCTGTGCACATAATTATGAGGGTATTTAGAGGTTGTAGTAAGGATGTAAAGGAGAGTGAATATAAGTCTCTGCTAAGACCCCAACTAGAGTATGGTTCCATTGTATGAGACCCTCATCAGGATTACTTGATTCGAGAACCGGAAAAAATCCAAAGGAAAGCACACAAAATCTTTTACACCATGTGCATTTACACATTTATCATGACACCACATAGTGCACTTCACACAACACACCCAGATTTGCCCGTCGTGGTCTTCGCTAAAGAGTTCATCATAATATCCACACCTGCTATCATCAGTGTTTCGTGTGGATCCATTTTTCGCTTTCGGGTTCATTTTCGCCACTTTCTTTGCTTTTCGTTCTCTTATGTGTTGTGGGGAAGTTAAAATTGTGACTTTTTGACTTCTGCCTGTATTTTTCTTCCTTGGTACAGAAGGCGTAGGGCATAGTTGCTACAGCTGCCATGTTGCTGGCCGTGTTACAAGACCATACACTTCCAAATAATTCATGACCTGTTTCACAGATGGCAGCACCAATCTACCGTAAAGAACTACGCTTCTCTTCACTGAAGGCCATGCTTTAACAGGCAATGTTCACCTTTTATAATGTAAAACTCATACTGCTACAGTGAACTATATTTCACGCACACGAAAAATAAAAATGGCTTCGTCAGACTTACATTTAGAATGTGGATGTTATATATTCTCTCGTAGAAAAGCACAAAACAGACATAATGGCAATAGCCGTTGCCTACGCTATAATAGTATCTAGTAGGCTTTGCAATAGCAGGCAACTCAACGGAAGCCGAACAAATATTGCAATGCTTTTAACACACTCTGGCGGGTTTCCCACCAGATAGGAAGGCGGTGGATTTGAAAGAACGAAATATGGCCGTTTTACAAGAGCGGCCGTTTTACAAGACTTGACCCTATAAGATTTTTAGGGTAGCCAAGAAATCTCACATTAGCACACATTGTACACTCATTATTCAGTATCTCTTTTTAAATTCGATCATAATAATCATAATATCGAAACAAAACAATGCTATTGGTTTTGCGTTCCACTAACTACGTGTACGATTTTCGAAGACTGGATACTGGTAAGTGCTGGTCAATCTACAGACACGTGTCAGGCGTTTTGGAGCACCTTCTAATACCAGTGGACTGAGCCGGCATCGAACCTGCTAACTTAGGATCAGAAAGCCAGCACTTGCCGTCTAAGCACGCTGCCCGGCTCGAAAACAGTTATTTCAACTCTGTTCTTCATGCATTTTCCTTCACTGCAACTAAACTTTTCAACAATTAGAATATTCTCTTCTACGTAGATGAATGTGTGTTTAATTTAGTACTATTCATGCGCTATTTTACACGAGTATATTGTGGGAACTATGACGTATTTCTATAGCGTAGGTTGTACTTGGGGGAGAAACAATGGTCTGTGGCTATATTTTGGGAGTGCAGCGATGAGCTGGCGAGGTGACAAAGTTAAAGGGCACGTGTTGTTTAATACATCAAATTCTTAATTTGTTGAAATGGTGGCGGTGGTGATGATGGTGATTGTTGTTTTAAGGGGCATTGAGACTAAATCTGAAACGTCCATATTTCCGAAGAGAATTTTCTGAAATATTTACTGCTAAGTAAGTGAAGAAGGCGGTGAAAATGACGAGTCATTTGTATTGCACGCTCATCATATTTAATAATGTGTATGGTTTTGTTGTCTGTTCTGCAATAGTTATGTGTTAGTTTTGTCTGGAAATGTCTGCTTGATAACATTGTGCTAAACCAGTTTATTGTTTTAACTTCTGTTAGGTATTTGAGGTTTGTTTGTTTTCGTAGTAACCGGTTTTCATTAGGCTATGTGTTTGTTGTACACAACGATGGTCATTTTATCTATGCGTAGAGTCACTACACATAGTATACGAACATACCCTAAAAAACGCCGAGAAAGCGTTATGAAGCTACATTTCAATCGAACACCGAGTGCTAGTGACATTGTATGTATGTTCAATCCTCAGCCCTAAGGTTGGTTGGACCTCCCCAGCTCCGCCATCAGCTGTCGTAGATGGGTTAGGCATAGTAGGGAAATGAGGAGTGAGGTAGTTGTCCATTGCTTTCCTCGCCGAACCAGAAGTTGCCCAGCACACTGAAATGTGTGCACCAGCTGACCCTGTGAGCAATATTTTCACACCATTCATAGCAGGGACTGGTTGCATAAGGAATGGCATTACTAGCATCGCTCATACCTCAGTCACTTTCATATTGTCAAAGCCAAGGATAAGACAGAGACAGATCAATGAAAGTAACACAGTTGCTCTAGCCTATATCAGAAGACATAGTGCACTCTAAACACTACGTCCCGCCAGCAAAGGTAAAGGTTCTGAATAATGTGTATATTGGATTTGTTATCGCTCTACAAGAAGCTAGAAATAAACTACCGCGATCCAAACATCGTCTTTCCAAATATGTAGAAATGAGAAGATGGAAAAATAATCAATCCATCGGAAGTACAGTCAAGTAAAAGCCCATGAAAAACTACAGGAGAAAGAGAGAAATGTTCCACTATTATCTTATTCAATATCAGCATTTCAACGATCGGAAAAAAAGTCTTAAGTCTTAAGTCTTGAGAGGATTTATAAAGCCAAATAATGAGCGCTGCAAAATTGCGATGGAAACTGTGAAAGCATCCTTAGAGTTGAAATGGGGATGAGAAAAATAGCGAATTACTAGACAGTTACAATAACACCCATGTCAGTGAAGTACAGAATGAACTTGACCAGTCATTTGCAATTTCAATTGATGTTGAAAATGCATTCAGTGGAATTAATTCAGATTCTTCTCCGGGACCGGATATATTTTAGTAAGGACATTGAAAGTATCAGAATGTCCCATAGTAATTGCTGCTTTGATCGAAATGCTGTTCCTAAAGGTGTGAGAGGCAAGAACCATCTTCATTTATAAAGGCAAAGGAGAGAGGAGTAACCCATCGAACTGGTGCCCCATATGTATATGCTCAGTAATGAGACGCCTCATTGAGAAAACTCGGGAGGTAAAATGATCATTTATTCACTTTAATCCTAATTGGAAAGGATTTGTTCATTAGCCAGGTACCTATATCAATGTCTCTTTGGTAGATGCATGTTTGAAGGAAACTAATGAAAATCTGAACTGTTTAACTAAGGCAATGCTGGACGTCACCCAGGTCTTTGATATGACGTCTTGACTACGTAAATAAATGCTTGGATATATGCAGTCATTGCCAACATTCTTGGGGTGAGCTAATTAAATGGTTAAGCAGATGGAGTCGTACAAGAATTAATGCCACTCGTCAGATATCAGAACCCATTGAACTTTGAAGAGGAGTATTATTTCCAATTCTTTTTAATTTACCTGTTGATTTCATTCTCACAGTTGTTGTTCGAGTCATCAGGCCATAGACTGGTTTGATGCAGCTCTCCATGCCACCCTACCCTGTGCTAACCTTTTCATTTCTACGTAACTATTGCATCCTACATCTGCTCTAATCTGCTTGTCATATTCATACCTTGGTCTCCCCCTACCGTTCTTACCACCTACACTTCCTTCAAAAACCAACTGAACAAGTCCTGGGTGTCTTAAGATGTGTCCTATCATTCTATCTCTTCTTCTCGTCAAATTTAGCCACATCAATTTCCTCTCACCAATTCGATTCAGTATCTCTTCATTCGTGATTCGATCTATCCATCTCACCTTCAGCATTCTTCTGTAACACCACATTTCAAAAGCTTCTATTCTCTTTCTTTCTGAGCTAGTTATCGTCCATGTTTCACTTCCATACAATGCCACGCTCCACACGAAAGTCTTCAAAAACATCTTTCTAATTCCGATATCAATGTTTGAAGTGAGCAAATTTCTTTTCTTAAGAAAGCTCTTCCTTGCTTGTGCTAGTCTGCATTTTATGTCCTCCTTACTTCTGCCATCGTTAGTTATTTTACTACCCAAGTAACAATATTCATCTACTTCCTTTAAGACTTCATTTCCTAATCTAATATTTCCTACATCACCTGCCTTCGTTCGACTGCACTCCATTACTTTTGTTTTGGACTTATTTATTTTCATCTTGTACTCCTTACCCAAGACTTCATCCATACCATTCAGCAACTTCTCGAGATCTTCTGCATTCTCAGATAAAATAACAATATCATCGGCAAATCTCAAGGTTTTGATTTCCTCTCCTTGGACTGTGATTCCCTTTCCAAATTTCTCTTTGATTTCCTTTACTGCCTGTTCTATGTAAACATTGAAAAGGAGAGGAGACAAACTGCAGCCTTGCCTCACTCCTTTCTGGATTGCTGCTTCTTTTTCAAAGCCCCCGATTCTTATCACTGCAGATTGATTTTTATACAGATTGTAGATAATTCTTCGTTCTCGGTATCTGATCCCTATCATCTTCAGAATCATAAATAGCTTGGTCCAATCAACATTATTGAATGCCTTTTCTAGATCTATGAATGCCATGTACGTGGGCTTGTCCTTCTTGATTCGATCCTCTAAGATCAGACGTAAAGTCAGGATTGCTTCACGTGTTCCTACATTTTTTCTGAAGCCAAACTGATCTTCTCCCAACTCAGCTTCAACTTGTTTTTCCATTCTTCTGTAAATACTACGTGTTAAAATTTTGCTGGAATGAGATACTAAACTAATGGTGCGGTAGTTTTAACACCTGTCAGCACCGGCTTTCTTGGGAATAGGTATAACAACATTCTGCCGAAAATCGGATGGGACTTCTCCTGTCTCATGTATCTTGCACACTAAATGAAATAACCTTGCCATGCTGGTTTCTCCTAAGCCAGACAGTAATTCAGAGGGAATGTCATCAATTCCAGGTGCCTTGTTCCTATTTAGGTCACTCACAGCTCTGTCAAACTCTGACCTCAAAATTGGGTCTCCCATTTCATCAGCATCAACAGCCTCTTCATGTTCCAGAACCAAATTATCTACATCTTTACCTTGATACAACTGTTGGATATGCTCCTGCCATCTTTCTGCTTTGTCTTCTTTCCCTAGAAGTGGCTTTCCATCTGAGCTCTTAATATTCATGCATCTAGATTTCCTTTCTCCAAAGGTTTCCTTGATTTTCCTGTATGCAGCATCTGCCTTTCCCAGGACCATACAGCCTTCGACATCCTTGCACTTCTCCTTCAGCCATTCTTCCTTAGCTACCTTGCACTTTCTATCCACTTCATTCTTTAATCGCCTGTATTCTTTTCTGAGTGGACTGAAAAACATATTTCTAATACCTGTGGTTGTGAGATTACTCCCGATTTAGAAAATGCTACCATGGCAGCTTTTGCAGATGATCTAGTAATAATGGGCAAGTATATGGAGGCAGCGTAGGAATTAGTAATAAAATGGTCAGAAGTCAACTTGAGAAAGTAAGCCTTGAATGAAACATCACAAAATCAGTATCGATTAATATAATTGGACACCTTGTAGCGAAAGACCTGTTCCTTGATCAAGAATCCTATATTCTATTGGACCAAAGGAAACTGTCAAATATCTAGGAGTTACATCAATGACAGCATTAGATTCGACTTTGAAGGCATTATAACCTCCCTACGAAAATATCTTGAAATTTTAACATTAACTCCAGGATTACGTCCAGACCAAAAACTCAACATAGTAAATCAATATATGTGGTCCAACTTGTTTATCCCTTGCAAATGGCTCCCTTACACCAGCTACTGTCAAATTACCTAGAAGATATCGATAAAATCATCCCTAGTTTTGTCAAAGAAATGCTCTTCCTGCCAAGGGACATTCCATACAGCATGTTTTATTATAAAACGTTCAGAGGTTCGGAGTTAATCAAAGCCTCGAAACCTCCTAGAAAGCTGTTTTCCAGCACTGCAATATTTACATAGCGTTGATGAGATCTTGACAATGCTCACACGAGTGTAGTCAGACCGCTAGACTGAATTTAGATCTTCATGTATCCGTCTTAACTTGTCACCTTCGAGTGAATTGACAAAATCTACAGTGAAGAACTTTCGAAAAGAATTGTGGAGACGTGAGTGGGTGTGGTGAATATTGTTTTAAGAGAGAAAAAATGGAAGGTATCCGACACTTCGAAAATGAAGGTATCGGTCAAAGAAGGCAAGGGACACGAAGGGAGTGAAAAAGAAACTCTCTAGGCCTCGGTACCTAATACGGTCAGGGTGGAAAAAGAGCAAGAGTTGACCAAGGGAGGTTGGATAGGGTAGATGAAAGTGAGGAGCCTGGCACAAGTAAGTAGAAGCAGTGCCAGGACTCAACTACGGGGTCCGTGGTCGCCAACCCACGATCCCAAGTTCAGAGGCCCTGAGGCCCCTTTTAGTCGCCTCTTACGACAGGCAGGGGATTTCGTGGGTGTTATTCTACCTCCCCAACCCACAGAGGGAGTGGAGACGTGCGTTTGAAACATGGACGTCCTTACCTAGAATAGGGAAGACCGGACGAGTTGGCCGTGCGGTTAGGGGCACGCAGCTGTAAGCTTGCATCCGGCAGATAGTGGGTTCGAACCCCACTGCCTGCAGCCCTGAAGATGGTTTCGCTGGTTTCCCATTTTCACACCAGGCAAATGCTGGGGCTGTACCTTAATTAAGGCCACAGTCGCTTCCTTCACACTCCTAGTCCTTTCCCATCCCATCATCACCACAAGACCTATCTATATGTGTCGGTGTGACGTAAACAAATTAAAGATAAATTTTAGAATAGGGAAGGGGAGTTGAATTGTTCTTAGAAGGCAACAAACCGATGGCCAATAAGAGTGGATTATCCACATGAAAGTGGATCACATATTTGACAATGAATGCGAATGTTGCCGCAGTTTGAGCTATTCCTGGAAGATCTCAAGACGGTACCCGGTGCAGACATGGCTGTCCAGGGAGAGAGAAACCCTTCGACAGACCTTGGGACAATGTGACGGTGGAATGCTCCTGCGAAATGCCAGCCATCATATTGTACGATCCAAGATAGTTGCAACTATGAAAGCTAAAAGATGGGAAGTTGTTGAAGAAATGGGACGTTGTTGAAGAATTATCCCGTGTTGCTGAGAACGGTCAGCGTTCTGGCCTTCGGTTCAGAGGGTCCCGGGTTCGATTCCCGGCTGGGTCGAGGATTTTAACCTTAATTGGTTAATTCCAATGGCACGGGGGCTGGGTGTATGTGTTGTCTTCATCATCATTTCATCCTTATCACGACGCGCAGGTCGCCTGCGGGGGTCAAATAGAAAAACCTGCACCTGGCGAGCCGAACCCGTCAGGAGATATCCCGGCACTAAAAGCCATACATTTCATTTCATTTCAACACGACGTGTTGACATTCTGGCCTGCAATACCGAAGCTAGGCCAGGGGTTTGTTATCGATCCAAATATTTGCTTCGAATTAGGTGGTGATCAAATTTCTGATGTTGACAATGAATAGATCATATATTATCATACTATTCCATACTTCAGTGAGTAAATCTGGCTAACATCGAAGTGTTGGGTATCCTAGTCGGGATACGGAGAACGACTTCGAAATTCTGTGAAGATTTAGAAAGCGTTTCGGCTTATCCATTAATATAAGGGATGAAATTGAACTGTCTGTATTGAAAAAGTCGTGCCAAATTTTGGACCATCATTTTTGTCTTAGTTAACTGTCCAGGTTTGTGAGTCTTGCCTTCCTGGGTTTTCTTAGCGATTTCAGTTTGTTTGATCTTAGGTCACGTGGTTCCCGTGATGAAAAGCAAATTTCGATTTTTTTCCAACATCTCAGTCCCAATGTTCCTCAAGGGTAAAGCAGTGGGATTGTCGGTCCCTTTTAACTGTAATAACGATAATAGAGCAATGGCATCCTAATAAACCTAATACTTGCCAGGTAGGAAGGAAACGGGAGAAGCTATATCTTCATGTAAGCGTAGCATTGATTCTATCGTAAATTTATTTGAACCTGTCGGATAGGACAGATGAAAGTGAGGAGTCTGGCACAAGTAAGTGTCAGCAATTCCGAGACTCAGCTAAGGGCCTCATGGTCGTTAAACCACGCTCCCAAGTTAAGAGCCGCTGGGACTCCTTTTAATCGCCTCTTACGACAAGCAGGAGATACCGTGAGTGTTTTCTACCGCCCTTACCCACAGGGTGACACCATCTTCATAGCCAAGGAGCCTCAATTCTGCGCCGCGACAAATTTCGGCGGCTCTTTCGTGTGTAGATTATGACAGAGATTTTTCCCTGCTTAATCGAAGCAGATTTTGGGACAATTCCTTATTCTAAATCCCAGCCCTAATGAATGAATACAAAGTCATTGCTGTTATATGCCATGACTAATGATGAGGGGTAGAAGGTAAAGGCTTCGGGTATTCGTAACATCAACAATGGTTAGCTTTTGGTCCGACCGGCTTTGCTCGTAGAAAGTAATCTGAAACTCACCTGTTCTAGACTGAAAAATTTCCAAGGCTATGTACATCTACAGGATTAGCATTTTTTTCCCCTACATTGCTACTTTTTAACGGGGTCTCAAGCCCACGTCCTTCCGAGTGAACCAATCTCGCGACTTCACAGTCAGTCGATTACAAAGTCCAAATCATTACAGTTATACATTATCACGTGTCCTAGAATTACACATCTGCTTTATTACGCAGAGAAACATACAGGATAAATAACCAAAGATGTACCAGTCATATAAAGTTAATCAAGAGCAACTT
Source organism: Anabrus simplex (assembly GCF_040414725.1). Classification (NCBI taxonomy): domain Eukaryota; kingdom Metazoa; phylum Arthropoda; class Insecta; order Orthoptera; family Tettigoniidae; genus Anabrus; species Anabrus simplex. The sequence goes on along the minus strand of NC_090265.1, from coordinate 145,487,408 downwards.
GACTTTCAGTCAATTGAAGTATTATACAGTCAACTGGGGATGCAACATAGGACTAACTCAGTGTAACTATTCCTTACTAGTTCAGCAAAGAACTTATGATTTACATGTCGTTTGCCGTTTTTCTAACGCGCCTAGAGTGAGTTCACATACAACACATTCTGCTTCAGAGGAAAATATTAGGGAAGATAAGACGTAGTGAATGAGACAATATATTTAACTGAATTATTATTTGAGGTTTGTACGAAATCATTTCAAACACACCAGTTACATTTTCAATGGAAATCTATTGTATTTTGCCGAATATATCGAATTTTTTGTTTAAGTTCATTGATTTTTAGTTTTTAAGTTTTCGTTTTGTTTTAACCGAACAGTAGTCCGGCTCCATGGCTAAATGGTTAGCGCACTGGCCTTTGGTCACAGAGGTCCCGGGTTCGATTCCCGGCAGGGTCGGGACTTTTAACCATCATTGGTTAATTTCTCTGGCATGGGGCTGGGTGTATGTGTCGTTTTCATCATAATTTCATCCTTATCACGATGCACAGGTCGCCTACGGGTGTCATATCTAAAGACCTGCACCTGGCGAGCAGAATGTCTCCGAACACTCCCGGCACTAAAAGCCATACGCCATTTCATTTACCGAACAGTAGTTCCTAGTTACTGCTTGCCGTACTTGTCGGAATACAATTGATTTCATTGTAATGGCCGTCGCGTTTGAAATTAAAGAATACCCGTTGAAACACCCTAGTTAATAGCCAGTCACTAACTTGACATTAACAATATTAGTAAGTCGCTGTTTCCTCGAGGGCTTATGTTGAGTACTCTTACTGTAAAAACATTTTGCCGTGGTAATGAGAGAACTGCAGTTACTCTTCTTTTTACTTGCCTTTCTCACCGGAGAAATCAGAAGCATTCCTAGTTTCGCTAATGGTGCTAAGCACTCGAGCATGTCATTCCTGTAGATTTGGATCTTTTCTCGTGTAGAATGCGTGTACACTAAAATAATAACTACGTACAACTTTCCACTCTTAACAATATTTTACATCTCCCACCCAATCTCCAGAACAGTCACTCCACTATAATTAACCGAAGGATGTCTTCCTGGTTGTATTGTCTTCATCCGAGTTTGAGGAAAGCTTCCCTACCTTGTAGCAATTTAGGCCTATATACAAAAGCTCAAGAGGCCAATTTTTCCTCTCCTATTCTCAGTAAGGTTCGATTGGGATGATCGTTTATTTCTTAGAAAGACAGAAAGAAGTACTACTACTACGACGACGACTACTACTACTACTACTACTACTACTACTACCACCACCACCGGAGTCAAATAGTGCCGATGTACCGGCAGCTGTAAATTGTCTTAAGAAAATCGCTTAACTTACAGATAAATCATAGTTCAGAAGACATGTGTCAAGCCGACTTGAAAGTACTGCATAAATGGACACTTTTGAGAACACGATGAAGGTAATTTCATAAGAATAGAGAGAAATGAACGACAAAGTACTCGTAAATGCTGTATGAAATCAGAAAAACTTGTTGAGGGCGACTGTTATAAATATGCAGTTCTCGTAAAGAATGACTTAAAGTGGGACATCTATTGTGGAAGCATAATATCTAAAACGTATATACGCCGGACTGAGTGGCTCAGACGGTTGAGGCGCTGGCCTTCTGACCCCAACTTAGCAGGTTCGATCCTGGCTCAGTCCAGTGGTATGTAAAGGTGCTCAAATACGTCAGCCACGTGTCGGTAGATTTACTGGCATGTAAAAGAACTCTTGCGGGACTAAATTCTGGCACCCCGACGTCTCCGAAAATCGTAAAAGTAGTTAGCGGGACATAAAGCAAATAACATTATCAAAACTAGAGTATGGTTCCAGTGTATGGGACCCTCACCAGGATTACTTGATTCAAGAACTGGAAAAAATCCGAAGAAAAGCAGCTCGATTTGTTCTGGGTGATTTCCGACAAAAGAGTAGTGTTACAAAAATGTTGCAAAATTTGGGCTGGGAAGTCTTAGGAGAATGGAGACGAGGTGCTCGACTAAGTGGTATGTTCCGAGCTATTAGTGGATAGATGACGTGGAATGACGTCAGTAGACGAATAAGTTTGAGTGGTGTCTTTAAAAGCAGGAAAGATCACAATATGAAGATAAATTTGGAATTCAAGAGGACAAATTGGGGAAAATATTCGTTTATAGGTAGGGGAGTTAGGGATTGGAACTTACCAAGGGAGATGTTCAATAAATTTCCAATTTCTTTGCAATCATTTAAGAAAAGGCTAGAAAAACTACAGATAGGGAATCTGCCACCTGGGCGACTGCCCTAAATGCAGATCAGTAGTGATTGATTGATTGGTTGATTGATTGATTGATTGATTGATTGATTGATTGATTGATTGATTGATTGATTGATTGATTGATTGATTGATTGATTGATTGATTAGTGTTTGTCTCTTTAGTGTGGGAGTGTCCGAGCATATGTTCGACTCGCTTGGTGCAGGTCTTTCTATTTGACTCCCTCGGGCGACATGCTCATCTGAGTGTGAAATGGTGATGATAATGAGGTAGGGAGAGGGTGAAACCCAGTGTCGGCACATAGCCTACTCCTGCAGAATAACACAAAGAGGTCTGCTCAAAGCTTAACATCGCTATCCGACAGCGTCAGGTGCCCTCACTCCATATTAACACTGCAGAAATGTTTGGAATTTAATCCCCGCTTTGGCACGCAGTCTAATGATTGGAGATTGTTAACCACCATCTCTCCTATCCTTCCGGTCAACATTTTGATGGTGAACATTTTTCCACCAATGGGACTCGAACCGGCTAACTACGGTATCAGAACATATAGACTTAACGCCTTAACGTTCATGGCTACTAAACGGACGATTCTCGGAAGATGGCAGAATAGTATTTTATCTCCGAAACTTCTTTCTAGATCCTAAAATTACAAAGTAGAAAACAAGTGTTTCTCATGGATTGTCATATTACAGTCACGCAGTTTACAGATGACTGCTCAAGCCAGTGAATGCACGTCTTATCCATTTTTTTTCCGCGTTTGATATAGTATATAGCTGTGTGTGCGAAATGACGTTGTGCAGCACAAACAACTGTGTGTTTTTGAACAGTACAGAAAAAAGCCGTGAGAAGTGCTGTTAGACCCACTCATCGTGAGGGATGGAGTTTTTGTTGCTTGCGTTACTGGCTGGATACATCGTCGTTTTTAGCCCCATTTACTAAAAGAGAAACCTAGAAACTACCCAGCAATCAAGACATTCAAAAGGCTACAAAGACTCTGAACTGCCATAACCCGTAACGGATGTCGGAGATGGTTTGGACATATTCTGCGCAATGATGGGCTACTACACCAAGTATTCATTGGACCTCTGGGTAGACCGAGACTGCGTTGGAGCTGTACAGGATCTTCAGAGTGCCAGTAGGGGAGAGGAATAAGTTTGGGACAGGAGGAAATGCCAAACACTTGTAGACGAGGCTAATTTTTAAAAATATTTTTATGTCCATGGTTGTAATTTCTTATGAATAATACGAAATATGTCTGATAACTGATATATCAACTTCTTTATATTTAAAAAATAGAACATATCATTCTAAATAATTTAGTAGAATTATTTAACATTTTCTCGCGCTGAATGTGGAAAGCCCTGAAGAAGAAGAAAAAAAAGACGTTGCCGCAGTCCAGGATTGGATCTGCTCAACTTTGGTCTGCGAGTTATTTAATGTTCTTTTTGATTTGAAATTAGACCTGTAGATCTTAATAAACTCAGTCTTTACCTTCTAACCTGTACGTATGTTTAGTCCTCAGCCCAAAGGCTGGTTGGATCCTCAACAGCTCCGCCATCAGCTGTCATAGATGGCCTAGGCATCACTGAAGAGGCGTACTAGGGAAATGAGGAGTGAGGTAGTTTCCCGTTGCTTTCCTCACCGAGCCAGAAGCTGCTATTACATATGTCTGCCAAGCCCACTGAAATGCATGCAACAACCGGCCCTATGAGCAACATTTTCACACCATTCATAACAGGGACTGGCTGCCTAAAAATAAATAATTTCTTGCATTGACGGTTCGTTCGTCTGATACAGTATATCGCTCATTTGCCACAGTGGGTCTTGCTATTGTTGTTTAATTTAGGAGGAAAGGAAATCAAAACCATCCCCGCATGGGCCGCGAAGCTCCGTAGAACAGAGTTTCTCAACTGCCGGCCCTGGAATCAATTACTTTCACTTTTCTAATTGTTTACGAATAAATATTGTAATATTCTATAGTGGAAACAAGGACAGTAATTTCGTGATTGTTTACAAATCTCTCGATTCTATATATATATAATTACATGTAGCCTATTGTATATAAAACATTTGGCGTATGTATATGTGACAAATGTTTTGCCGATAAGTTAGTTTACATCCCTGGGATGCTTATCGTACTCTACTGACTTCTGTGGTGAAGCACATTGCATAATAATTTCTCCCAGTAACATTCTTTTTTCAACTAAAACCAATGTAATAATGGTCTACAATGGTCAGCGTTACATATTTTATAACATTTTGGGGGTCAGAATGGGAAAACATGTCATTTAAAATGAGCATAAATGAATAAATGATGCTGACTTAAAGAAACTACAACATGCTAAAAAATTGTATTCATCCATTGATTGATAATTAATGAATTAATTGTTAACATGTCGCATCGTATTCGCAATGTTCATTTTAAGATCATGCAATACGTAATGATTAATACTTATGTTAGTTAACATTAAAGAAATTGGAAACGTATTTACGAGTAAATTTGTTAGGACCGGGCCCTCGTCTTATAGAAAAAGATTCACCGGGCCGGGGTCTCTCGAAGGTTGAGAACCGCTACTGTAGAGGAATTGAAGGTGAATATTGACCGGAAAAATTCATGGATCACTTGAATTTTCAAAGGAAAAACATACTAAATTATGAAACATCTGTTTTATTATTTACATTGATTATTTTATTGAAAAAATTATGTAAATAATGTTATCTGTCTGCTGTTGGTACCCTTAGTTAGATAATTTTTTAAATGAAAATAATCAATGTAATAAAATATATGTTACAAATTTTAACGTGTTTTCTATATTGAAGTGATCCAATAATTTTACCGGTCAGTGTATTTACACTGTCGTAGCCTCGGCATTAAGTGGAATAGACTGTAAAAGATCTATACCCGGCCGCTTTTGTCCCCAGATAATCTTTTCTGTTGTAGTCTGAGTGAGCCCCAAGTCTCGTCTCTTTAAGTTTTTCGACTTCCTGGTGGGGAATACCGTAGTGCTGAGAGATGTAGAAAAAGGAGGTGAAATCGTTTGGACACCTAATGAGACACAACCGTTTCATTCGCAACACCCTGGAAGGGAAAGTTCTAGGGGGGAAAAAAGGGAAGAAGGTGACCGACCAATACTTCTCATGATACAAATGATGATGACGACGAACGCACGTCCTTTCGGGCGAATGAGAACGAGCACGTCTTTACCACTCGGTGAGGCTGCCGTTTCATTTCGGAGCTAGCGACAACTTATTTATCAGGGTCAAATATGTATGTGGAGTACTCTGATAACATGTGTTCGTGCGTTATTGATAGCGTTTTTTATCATTTTGAATAAAGAAATACTGCATGTGGCGGTGACCATGTGTGAGGCTTTCAGTGATATACTGGCGCTTTGACAGTTCAGTCACTCGCTCTCGCGATGCAGTACCGGACGTTTCTTAAATCTGCCTTCCTCCAAAACTGAGGTCCAAATACATACAGTAGGTACAACCGCTGTCTGGTAGTGATGATGGACAGTGCCGGATTAATTGAAATTAAATACTTTTTGTATTATTCCTGGCCTGTTCGCAGTTACCTGGAATGGGCACTTTGTAGGGATTTAGCCCAATTTTAGGGCTAACCAAATGGGGAGGGATGTATTCACTATTGTGTATTTCTGTGGTGGTTCGTACTATGATATGCTGTGCGTAAATGAAGATGTAGATAAACACAAAGATCCAGCCTCCGAACTAGAAGAATTAACCAGGCAAATTTTAAATCCACAACCCAGCGGGGAATTGAACCCGGGGCCCTCCAAACTGAAGACTATTACTCTGACCATTCAGCCAAGGAGCCGGGAAAATTAAATATTTACTAAATGTATATTATTAGCAAATTTTTACATATTTTAAAATTATACTTTTGAACTTTTTAAAATAGAGTTACTTCGTGCTAGTCTCTTCAGGACAGTAACTCCAAAGATTTGCACCATGCCTTTCCAGAGGCCGTATGTCATTATTATTATTATTATTATTATTATTATTATTATTATTATTATTATTATTATTATTATCGTAGTATTACTTGTAATTTACTTGTTGTAGACCCTATAGGATTCACCGGCTTGACACTTACAAACGATGTGATAACACCCACCAATGCATTTTAAGTGCCAAAACTAATTACTGTGCAATATTCCTACGGTGCTCATACGCAGGTCCTATAAGATCTTACCGAATCAATTTATTGTCCGGCTTCATGGCTAACGTGTTAGTCTTCGGTCTAAGGGATCCCGGGTTCGATTCCCGTCCGGGCTGGGGATTTTAACATTGAATGATTAGAATTAATCATAGGTAGGCCGCCATCCTCACAGACATTGAGCTGTAGGCTTCTATTCGAAATACCTGCACCAGGCCTCTCCGGGGCCATACGAAATAATAATAATAATAATAATAATAATAATAATAATAATAATAATAATAATAATAATAGGCCTAATAATAATAATAATAATAATAATAATAATAATAATAATAATAATAATAATAATAATAATAATAATAATAATAATAATAATAATAATAATAATAATAATACTTTTACTTTTTACCAGAACATGTTTTTAATAATTAATGTAATTCAAATTCTTTTGCCGATTTTTGTAAATCTGGAATTAACTACCTCGAGCCTTGATTGGTTCATTCTTCTGACCCAGCTGGGTGTTCGTGTTGTTTTCAACATTAGAATTAATCTTAAGTCTAAATCCAGCTATGATGATGGTGGGGATGGTGGTTACTTACAAGGGGTCAAACAACAGCTAATCATTTTCATAATACCGTCCTACTATTTGTGGACTCCTAGGGCTCACGGCTTCCGCAACACGTGCTCTCATTCTAACATGCACCAATATACCTACGGTAACCTGACTTACAAACGCTAATTTAAGGCATTTTAAAAACCAGTTGTGTGGTTCAGTTGGTAGATCCTCTCCTCCAGTGCGTAAAGGTACGAGATCACGTATCTGGGACAGCCAGTCGGCGTTTAAAGGTGATCGAGTTCCAATGATATGCATAAGTAGATTCACAGGCATGCGAGGAAACCTTTGGGCAAAATTCTGGCACCGGCGTTTCTTGAGACCATTAGCACTTTACGGAAAATGGTTACCCTATGATCATTTATGTACGCTCTATTTAGAATATCCACTAATATGGTCTCCGTGAGGCGCCAATCTAGACTTTCTTCGACTGCAGCGTGGTCTCAGCCCATTAATATAATACAAACTTCATTTTCAGAATCGTAAGTAATTATTTACTCGTACTTTTGAAACGTCACGATGTAATAACGATAAACGCGTGCTGAAACAAAAGTGGTGGTGGCGATTATTGTTTTAATACGAAGTACAACTAGGCAACCATCCTCTTCATAATACTAATCGGAGAGAAAAAAAAAGGGAAGGGATCCGACACTTCGAAAAATGAAGGTATCGGGCAAAGAAAGGAAAGGGCCGCGAAGGGCGTAAAAATGACAAGGCCTCGACTGCTCTAATACCGTCGGGGTCGGAAAAGAACAGAAGTTGACCAAGGGAGATCGGATAGGATAGATAAAAGTGAGGAGCCTGGAAGCAATGCCAGGACTCAGCTAAGGGTCCCGTGGTCGCCAAACCACGCTTCCAAGTTGAGAGCTCCTGCGGCCCTTTTAGTCGCCTCTTACGACAGGCAGGGGATACCGTGAATGTTACTCCACAGTCCCCACCCACATGGGCATTGTGAAAATCGGAAAACACAGTAAACCATCTGAAGGACTGTTGACGGTGGCCTTCGCGCTTCCTATCTCCTGAATGAAAGCTCACAGCTTCACGACTCGCCCCGCGTACTCATTCTTTTCCGTTGAAGTATAATCTACTCGTACTCAGTGATGATGTATAGTGTTGTTTATAGCGCAGGTCAGTGTGAGATTGTAATCTGTATACTGTGCCCGGTTCCTGTTTACATAGGGTCACAATGAATGCAACAATGCTTAGCATGTTGTGCGGGAAGGCAAATGAATAATTACCGAGCTCGATAGCTGCAGTCGCTTAAGTGCGGCCAGTATCCAGTATTCGGGAGATCGTGGGTTCGAACCCCACTGTCGGCAGCCCTGAAAATGGTTTTCCGTGGTTTCCCATTTTCACACCAGGCAAATACTGGGGCTGTACCTTAATTAAGGCCACGGCCGCTTCCTTCCCACTCCTAGCCCTTTCCTGTCCCATCGTCGCCATAAGACCTATCTGTGTCGGTGCGACGTAAATCAACTAGCAAAAAAAAAAAATAATTATTATTCAAGGAGGGACCCATGTCCGGAAATGCATGGTTTTGGCGCAGTGGGGCATTGAAGTTTGCCACACTTCGTATAAGGCGAATAGTGTGCGTTCCGCATTTTGTCGAATTGTCGACCACCAACTTGACTAATTGATCGATGGTACAGAGATTGGCGAATATTGTCAGAGACGTGTGGTTGTGAGGTTTCTGTTTTGTTTTGTTTTGTTGATGGTCGCATCAACATATTGAAGGTTTTCGGTGACGTAAGGATTGAAAAAGGCTAGGGTTGGGTAGGTAACGGCCGTGGCCTTAATTATTAAGGTACAGCCGTAGCATTTGTCTGTTGTAAAAATGGGAAACCACGAAAACCATCTTCAGGCCTGTCGACCATAAGATTCGAACCCGAATGCTAGTTCACAGGTACGCGCACCCTAACCGCGGGCCAGGTCACTCAGTTGCGTGTTAGGTATTTCAGTCAATGACTGGGTTTTTGCGATACGGTCCTCCTTTGATGATACAAGAGTCACGAACTCCATATCCCTGACAGTAACACAAACCATAACGCCTTTGATCACGTACGCTATCTCTGCACCGCCCTGTAATCAAGTTGGAAGTCGACAATTTTGCCATCCCGAACATGCTAAGCGTTGTGGCATTCAATGTGAATCACCCTATGTACGTTAGCTTGGACTGAGAAATTGTGTGTTTCGACATTATAATCTAGTTGGTAGAAAATATTACGGAAGATTTATGAATAGGGGCAGGCCAGCTAGGAACGGCATGTCATAAAATATACATATATCTTCACTATATACTGTTACCTGTGAATGATATACGCTCCTCCACAATTCTCTGTTTGCATCTAACTCTGTGTCCTCGCTTAGTTTCACATCTCTTTGAAAATTCTCAGCCTGTTTCCAGTCGTTCGACCGGGTCCGGAATGGAATGAATGAAGCCCCCATCTAGCGGCGAGGCTAGGAACTGTGCCGGCTGCCGAAGCCTGTCGCACTCCTCTGGGATAATGATTAATGACCTACAGATAAAATGAAATGATACTGGAGAGTGTTGTTGGAATGAAAGATGATAGGGAAAACTGGAGTACCCGGAGAAAAACCTGCCCCACCTCCGCTTTGTCCGCACAAATCTCACATGGAGTGACCGGGATTTGAACTACGGAAGCCAGCAGTGAGAGGCCGGCGTGATGCCGCCCGAGCCACGGAGGCTCTAGTTCCACTCTCTTCTTCTCCTTCTTCTTTTCTACCGCCTTTTCCACTCTGTGGGGTCGAGGGTGCGAATTATGAAGCACATTTGGATTTGGCCCTGTTTTAGAGCCGGATGCCCTTCTTGACGCCAACTGTATATGGTGGGATGCAATCACTATTGTGTGTTTCTGTGGTAGTTGGTAGTGTAGTGTCTTGTCTGAATATGAAGAGGAAGGTGTTGGGACAAACACAAACACCCAGTCCCCGAGCCAGAAGAATTGTTCACACGTGATTAACATCCTCAACCCGTCCGGGAATCGAACCCGGGACCCTCTGAACCGAAGGCCTCAACGCTGACCATTTAGCCAAGGAGTAATTCCACATCTCTGTTATCTGTAAATAATTAAAGACTGAGCCTATTCGTCGTTGTCCTAATTTTATGTAAATTTGTAAAGGCTTGATGAGTGTTGCGTTCCAGTTGTAACGGGAGCTCGGAGTTTTGTTATTTTATTTCTTTAGTCCCATATCCGCCAGCCGATAGTGTTTGTTGCTCAATGAGAGGGCGGTCTTTGCTCTCAGCTGGGATGACCACACTGGGCAGGCTGGCAGGTTAAGCAGAATTACCAGTTTTTCTTGCGTGAATAAACTCTGTCAAGGTTTCCTTCACTTTCTCCGTTGCGCTAGAACCTGACGACACATAAAACACTCCAGTCTACCTTTTGTCTGTTGTGAGAAGGCCGTAAACTTGCCCATGCTTTTCCCCACTTCTATACTGTTATTTCGCCATTTCATGACAATGTAGCAACACTTCTACTGAAGTTTGGGATCATGCAGATGTGCTGTCACTGTGTACGATTAGGGTGTTTTCCTTTCGTTTTGCTCTGATTGTTACATTGCTTGGTGGTAAAAAAGATTATTTTCATAATGACGAGTGGAGAATGTTTATTCAGTGTTGACGTGAAAACGAACGGCATACATAGTGAAACATGAGCGAAACTTGCGAGTTGAGCATTTTACACTCGAGTAGTCTCGTTGCTGTCCGTTTTGAAGGGATAGCAGACTTGCCAGGTTTGAGTGTTTGGTTAATAATCGCCACGAACATTATTGTCTCAAGAGAACCTTGGCGTCATTTCAAAGAAATGAGTTATCGCGGAATAAGTCTTGTGACTTCATATTCATCGTGAATGTTTTAACGCGGTTTGTTATTCTCTTTTGTCGCTTTGAACGCACCTTCTGTTTAGTTTTCAAATATTCGTAGCACTCTGAATGTTCGAACTAACTGAACGACAAGAAGTAATGTAATGGACCCATAATATTCGGTGCAGTGTTCGAAAATATGTGATAAGTGCATCTAGTGATTTGTAGGACTTGTAGGAGGCATGCGCAAAAGTTCAGTGCAGTGAACATTTTAACAACAAAATTTAGATATCGGTTCCGGTTAAACCGTGTACCAATTTAACTGTGCAAATTTCTATAAGACTATTCAAAGTGTTTTCTTGTTATCATCCATAATATCAAAGCTGACTTGAGTGGCACAGTTGAGGTTTACTCACATGAACCTTCTCTATCTTCGACTCCATTAAGAAAAGATATAAGGAGTTGCCGACACCCTTTCAGATACTGTAGCGTGTAGCCTATAGGTAAGTTGCAAGCTTGCAATTTTGTATACATAAAGTGTATTTAAAGGAACTGATCTAAGGATACAGTATTTATATACAGCTCCCATTGTAACGATAGCAAAATATTTTTATCATGTTTGAAAATTTGGTAATTGTACTCTCTCTGTTATATTAACATTATTACATGAAAGAGCACTGAATAATTTACTTTGTTAGACTTGGAAGATGTGTCTTTTAGATTCAACATACATTTGTACTTCGGTGGGATTTTTAAAACAAAGAATTTATTTGTACAAGAATGATCTAACGGTAAGTGCCTTATTCAAACCAGGACGTTGGCGTCTTAATCAGTGCCCTCTGCTAAGCCGGAGTTCCTTTTTGCTCCTTCTCTAACGAAAAACACGGGCCTACCCATCCAAGTGTTGACCAAGCCCAATGGTGGTGGTGGTGGTGGTGGAAGTACAAGTGGGCAGCCATCCTCTTTATATTATAACACTAATCGGAGAGAGAGAGAAAAAAAGGGAAGGGATCTGACACTTCGAAAAATTAAGGTATCAACCAAAGAAAGACAGGCCACGAAGGGTGTGAAAATGAAAGACTCCCTAGGCCTCGAATGCTCTAATACCGTCGGGGTCGGAAAAGAGCAAGGGGAGGTCGGATAGGGTAGATGAAAGTGAGGAGGCTGGCACAAGCAAGTGGAAGCAATGCCAGGACTCATCTAAGGACCCATGGTCGCCAACCCAGTCCCAAAGTTCAGAGCCTCTGGGACCCCTTTTAGTCGTCTCTTACGACAGGCAGGGAATACCGTGGATGTTATTCTACCGCCCCACCCACAGAGGTACGGCAGGCAGGGAATACCGTGGATGTTATTCTACCGCCTCCACCCACAGGGGTACGACAGGCAGGGAATACCGTGGATGTTATTCTACCGCCCACACCTACAGCGGGATACGGGCTATGAATTGGCCGTGACCGTGAGGAACATCCCGACATTTGCCTTGGGTTGAAATGGAAAGCCACGAAAAACCATTTCGAAAAAGGCCGACGGGGTGGGGATTTGAACCCTCGTGCATCTCGAGTACAGAGGTAGCAGCCATAACCAGAACCAGCCGTGCCGCAACACACTGAGCTAACCTGTTCGGTCCTCTATGAGTTCTATTCTATTGTATTAATTTTCATTGAGAAAAATAGCAATTTCTCTACGGATGTACATGGCAAGTTTCGATGTAATGAAATAATAATACACACGAACTGTTGTGCCAATAGAATAATATTATATCAACAAACACTTGAAAATACATCAGAAACAGAAGTTGAATTACATTTGCTCTTCTGCAGTTTGGTAACGTTTTGAACTTGTTGTGATTTATTGATATTGATTCGTTAAGTGGTGGTGGTAATTTTGTTTTAAGAGGAAGTACAACTAGGTAATCATCCTCTCTTTGATTCGTTAAGTTTGCACATCTTTTCTAACTGCGAATTAATTAATCCAGTGCCGTAGGATAAACAGTATTACGTGTCACACTATAAGGAGCGTAAATGCATCAATTCCCCTGAGTTCCAACCCTGGAACAAGCTACACATGCTTGAGCACGAGAGAAGCACAGTTGTACTTCCTCTTAAAACAATAATCACCACCACAACCATCAGAGAAGCACAGAGTTTCCAAATTAATCCCTAGTTCAGCAATTGATTGTCCTTGAGCGTTGTTTATAGTCATCGCGAAAGCTTCGTTACGCTGATGCAGTTTTCATAAACCAGCAACAGTTTCTTCTACTAAGCATTGAGTTAGCCTATGATTTCCCCAAATGATGAAGCTGATGTGCGAAATTCAGGGCAGACTTTCCTGTCGCTGCGATCTACGACTAAAACGAGTCTCTATAGGTTGGAATAAACATAGTCAAGAAAATAAGCAATAAAGGCGTCGTTTTAGAACTAAGAAACCAAGGGGAATGCAAAACTATGGTACTGAGGATGTCGAGAGATGTCACCACAAAATACGCAGTTATTGAAGTTGGCCCTGACATTTCTTGGGTACTGCTTGAACACAGAACTAGAGGAGAAACTTCAATGGTGCATTTTGAGCTAGTGTTACAATGGTTATGGCTGGTCATTCCTAGATCGATTTCCAACAGCGGGAGGATTTTTTAAATATCTCGGAAACGGTTGATTTTTGGGCCATAAAATTTTGTTTTCATAGTCTCTGAGGGATTATCCGAGTATTGTTTCTCGTAGTGAACTGAACTGTGTCCGTTCCTTCCATGACAGCTTCTATATTTTGAATATTTGTTGTTGTTGTTGTTTTGTTTCCCCTTACAAGAACGAGTTCAAATTTGAATTTGATAATATAACTACCTTTATTAACCGTCCGAGTGCCTTATGGGACTTGGTGTGAATGTTGGTACTGATCAGTGGAGGCGTGTAGATTTGTGTAACGAACAAGCAAGCTGACTTTTGATTTTATAGATATAGATAAATTAGTCTGCCTCTATGATGTAGTGGTTAGTGTGATTAGCTGCCACCACCAGAGGCCCGAGTTCGATTCCCAGCTCTGCCGCGAAATTTGAAAAGTGGTAAGAGGGCTGGAACGGGTCCACTCAGCCTCGGGAGGTCAACTGAGTAGAGGGGGGGGGGGGTCGATTCCCTCCTCAGCCATCCTAGAAGTAGTTTTCCGTGGTTTCCCACTTATCTTCCAGGCAAATGTCGGGATGGTACCTAATTTCAGGCCACGGCCGCTTCCTTCCCTCTTCCTTGTCTATCCCTTCCAATCTTCCCATCCACACACAAGGCCCTTGTTCATCATAGCAGGTGAGGCCGCCTGGGAGAGGTACTGGTCATCCTCCCCAGTTGTATCCCAGACCCAAAGTCTCACGCTCCAGGACACTGCCCTTGAGGCGGTAGAGGTGGGACCCCTCGCTGAGTCGGAGGGGAAAACCAACCCTGGAGGGTAAACAAATTAAGAAAGAAAGAGATATACAGTAGATAAATTAAATGAACACATCTTCATACTGCCCTTGCGCATTTCAGGATGCCTCTTTGAACTTCTTATATTCTTAATTTTTACATTTAAGGGGCATATTTTGAGGATAAAGACACTTTCTATTTTATTTATTTATTTATTTATTTATTTATTTATTTATTTATTTTCCTGCACAGAACTGAGGCAATTAGTGCATTCGTGCTGCTGTTCTGCTTGTGTTTCTCGGTGAGGTAGGCCTATACCGCAAAAGTTTTACCATTTGAAAGATGGTTTTAGGGAATGTCATGTTTTCGATTCGCTATGTTACTAAATTGGTGACGAACGGATTTGAACTGCAGTACGACATGGGGCGGAGGCTCCAATGTCTCGGAGAGTAAATTGGCAAGAGCCTGGACTGTAGAACAGCAGGCACAGATACGATCGATCGTGACTGAGGTACTTTAAGATAGTCATTACCTTGAACAGTTTGTAGAGAGCTAAAAATTGACGGAATTCTCTGCATGTGTGTTCTTATAGAAAAGGTGCACTGACTATTGATTGAAGAATATTCATTTAAAAGCCACTGTGTTATCACATCCACTAGCTAGAGCCATGGCGGTAAATATATCTGCTGTCCAGGTAGATGACCTGCAGATACTAGAGTGGCACGTGGTCAGTACGACGACATCCCCAGCGGTATTGCTCGGTTTTCTGGCCCGGGTCCGCTGCGTTTCGTATGAATAGTTTCTGAGTTGATCTCACGTGGTTGAGTGAACTCCATAGCAGCCCGGCCCAGAGTTATAATGCCTGTAACGGACACAAACACGAGCTCTCACGGTAGCCACATAATGTCTTAAGTTGTAATTTCCTTGGGTGTAGTCTACCAGCTTTTCAAACCATACAGTGAAACTTTTTCTCATATTTGTCTTACTCATTCTCTCCAGCGTCAACCTGGGCGGAGAGGCTGCGACAATGCTACAAATATACACTTGTTGCTGAGAGGAGCATGTGGCTTCTAGTGGAGTTTCGAAATCTTACAGGGCATGATTGCGTCGTAACTGGCTTCTCACCAAGGCTGTCGCTGTTCGAGTCCCGGCCAATGTATGTGTGAAATATTTGAAGTGAAAAGACATGCCCCTGTGGTTCGGATGCCTTCCCTCTTCGAATACAACAACGGGTTTCCCCTGTGCGTTCCTCGTTTAGTGTTTTTGTTTTTTTACATTTTGCTTTACGTCACACCAACACGGATAGGTCTAATGGTGACGATGGATAGGAAAGGCCTAGGAGTGGGAAGGAATTGGCCGTGGCCTGAATTAAGGTACAGCCCCAACATTGCCTGGTGTGAAAATGGGAAACCTCGGAAAACCACCTTCAGGGCTGCCGACAGTGGGGTTCGAACCCACTATCTCCCGGATGCAAGCTCACAGCTGCGTGGTCCTAACCGCACGGCCAATTCGCCCTAGGTTTACGGTGTACCTCTGGCAGTTAAGGGCCGTGTACTGGTATTTTGGAAATTAACTCTTGCGCCCTGGATGGAAGGCTTTTGAAAGGTGAATGTGTCAGTAAGTTGCATGTTTCATTCATAGTGTCTGTACGAGTTTTTGTTTGTGAATGGTGGTGTGAATACATAGTTCCAGTGTTTGGATGTGTTTGTCTTTAATTTATACAGTTAGATATTTGTAATCTTGTGAATCCCATCGCATGACAACTGGGCCGGGCTGATTAGCTCAGGCGGTACCGCTGGCCTTCTGACTCCAGGTTGTCAGGTTCGATCCTGGCTCAGTTCGGTAACATTTGAATGCGTTCAAATACGCCAGCCTGGTGTCGGTAGATATACAGGCGCGTAAAAATTTTCTACGGGACAAAATTCCGGCATCTCGTCGTCCCCGGAACCCGTAAATGTAATTAGTGGGACGTAAAACCAATAGATAACGTTATTATCCATCACAACTGGTGGCCTTGCCACCGTGGACTAGGGGTTAGGTTAGTAATTTCTCACACGTTTGGCCCAGGTTCGATTTAAGGTTCGAATTTAATTTTCCCACTTAAACCCCAGGCGAACCCAGAATGGTACCGAACCTAAAATGCAGGGCACGGTCGCTTCCTTCCCAATCATTGCTCGAGTTACAAAAAATATATACACGCCCGAGTTCTGACCGTACTTATCACGGGTTACTATACAAACGCTCAAGCACACGGGGAAGTTGATCTAGGCATCCCAAACTATATTCAAGAAACAACACTACCACCACCATCATGCGATCTTGATAAGAATCAAATCCCAGTATGTAATTTCGAAACAGTTTTCATTTGACTCCTGTTTCTCCTCTCTAACGTGCGTTTATAGGGGCTTAGCACAAGAGCTGGGAGGCTGTATACGAAGATACTAACGAACACTTGCTTTATGACTAGCATAGTTCAGTGTATTGCATTTCTAATCTGTATGGAAACACCCATATACTCAAGACAATAGCGGATTCGTATTCTACCGTCGATCATTCTTGATACGGTTTTCTCTTGTTTCCTACTTAATTTTCAGGCAAATAGAATAGTGATGCCTTATCCTCCTCTGTTCTAGACGTACACCGAACCTTAGTTGTGTGATACGGGCCGCGTAGCTGTCAGCTTCCATTCGGGAGATAGTGGGCTCGAACCCCACTCTCGGCAGCCCTGAAGACGGTTTTTCGTGGTTTACCATTTTCACACCAGGCAAATGCTTGGGTTGTTCCTTATTTTTCTAAGACCACGGCCATTTCCTTCCAAGTCCTCGCGCTGTCCCATCGCGGTGTCGCTAAAAACTTGAATTAGCGCGGTGTCAAACTTGCAGCAGCAAATCTAGTCGTAATACTACCATCGCAATAACACAGCTCATTAGGCAGATCTGGCGTACTCACTGAGTACAGGGACCAGTATCCAAGTTGTCCTAAGCTCTAACATGAAACAGCAGCAGGAGTAGTACACGCGGCCATGCTTGCTATAATCTTATTCGTAACCTTGCATCAGGAGACTATTTAAATCAGGTAGACCAACCAGTGCCCACAGGTATATAGTTAGGATGGAGACAGCTCACTTCTTCCGGTGAGGAGTTAATTGGCAGCAACTATACTGAACACTTTCCAAGTTTAATTATACGGTACTTTTTAAAAGCATGTGTTATCTACTGCCCTATCCTACTACCTAATAACTTGATCCACGCAATAGCCAACTATAAACACAAGCTTTCTCTGTAATGGGCGGGCAAATTCGACACTAGTTCACAGACTTCCTAATTGATCTACTGTACTAAGCTCGATTTCCGGTCATTTGCGGTCACTGAGATATACTTGTGCCCACTCACAGAAATTCCCCAGCAGTCATAGGAGATTTGCGGTCAATGCAGCAGGGGGTGGGCCTTAATTAGCTTAATCTCAGGGTATGCCCCACTAACCTGCCTGGGCTCCTGCTCGCTTGTTCTTCTCTCGCGCGCATTATTTAGAGACTGATATCGTCAGCCACAAATACCATTCTGCAGCATATCGTTGTGCTCATTACAATGGTTATATGTACAGACAGTATAGGGAAAGTCAATATGGAATCGTCACCTGGGTGTGTCTGAAGGAGAACAACAAATAATGTCATGTTTTTTGGAAACATACAATTCTGCAATTTATAAACAAAATTTAAAACATCCCTATGTATATTGTGTTGGAAATTGGATTAGATCAGATGACGGGTTTTTGAGTAGGCCTAACAATGTCTTACACTTGGTTGAAACACGTTTAAAAACGGACACTTTTTGCTTTCCACCTGCGATAAAAATATTCAAATAATTACACATTCAAAACCCAAGGTAAAATGAAACGAGGAAAATGATGACGCCATTTGATTTTCTGTAGATCTATTGGTTAATTAATGAACAACCTCTAAACTCGAGTACATATAATAATTTGGTCGGCGGTAAATTATATGTTTTCAAATGCTGATTCTCATCACACTTTATCCAGAATGTTAATCTAGAACAAGCGGGCAGGAACCCAGGCAGGTTAGTCGGGATACCCTGAGATTAAGCTAATGAGGCCCACCCCCTGCTGTAGAGACCTCAAATCTCCTGTGACTTTTCCCGCCACATTGTTACTCGTCCATCCGACTTGAACATGTTGAACTTACTTTCTTCTGTAAATACTACCTTCTTCCAGAAATCATTAGGATCGTTTTTATGCTCCTTGGCATAGGTAGGTAGCTTTCTTCTGTTAATCGTACTGCTATAAGGTTTTCTTCGGGCTGTTCGACCATTATACCCAGCTTCATGAAGCACATATTGTATTGTTTGTGCCGTAACATGGTTGCCAATTTCATTTTCCACCTGAGACCTAATCTTTGGAGCACTTAATTTCGGATTCCTCTTCACTTTTCTATCTGTCCTTAGTCTGCAGGAGTCAGAATTGACGGCCGACCACTTCTTACTTTGTTGTGATAAATTTTACTTTGATCAAACCTGTATATGATGCTTTTCACTGTACCGATGGGTCTTTTTATTATTTCTGCAAGGTTTATGAAGGAATCTCCCTTTTGGAAGCATCTCAGTGCAATTTGTGTCTCTTCCTTAGTCGTTTCGTTATTTTTGCGTCCCATTGTATTTCAAGTCTGATACACACTCTTTCAGAGCTCAAAACAAACTACCGAGCGAGTTGGCCGTGCAGTTAGGGGCGCGCACCTGTGAGCTTGCATCCGGGAGATAGTGGGTTCGAGCCCCACTGTCGGCAGCCCTGAAGATGGATTTTTTTGCTAGTGGGCTTTACGTTTCACCGACACAGATATGTGTTATGGCGACTATGGGATAGGAAAGGGCTAGGAGTTGGAAAGAAGCGGCCGTGACCTTAATTAAGGCATTTGCCTGGTAAAAAAATGAAATGGCGTATGGCTTTTAGTGCCGGGAGTGTCCGAGGACAAGTTCGGCTCCTGAGATGCAGGTCTTTTGATTCGACTCCCGTAGGCGACCTGCGCGTCGTGCTGAGGATGTCACATACACCCAGCCCCTGTGCCAGCGAAATTAACCAATTATGGTTAAAATTCCCGACCCTGCCGGGAATCGAACCCGGGACCCCTGTGACCAAAGGCCAGCACGCTAACCATTTAGCCATGGAGCCAGACATTTGCCTGGTGTGAAAATGGGAAACCACGGAAAACCATGTTCAGGCCTGCCGGCAGTCGGATTCGAACCCACTACCTCCCGGATGCAAGCTCACAGCTGCGCGCCTCTAACCGCACGGTTAACTCGCCCGGTCCCTGAAGATGGCTTTCCGTGGTTTCCCATTGTCACACCAGGCCGCTTCCTTCCCACTTCTAGGTCTTTCCTATCCCATCGCCGCCATAAGACCTATCTGTGTCGAAGCGACGTAAAAAAAAAAGCGAATACTCTTTTGTACTAACTGTGTATCAATTTCTTCATTGTGGTAGTGCGTGCATACTTATATATTTCTGTGAACTGTGCGCTGGCACTAATGCAATAATCTCGAAGATATTCTGTAATAAATAATAGTTTGTACTCTTGTTTCAGCCCAACATGGTGGCTCGGGTGTTCCGGGCTCATGGCGAGTTCTGTGCTTCCCATCCATGGGAGGTGATAGTCGCCACCCTCACCCTCACGGTGTGCATGTTGACCATGGACCAGCGGCCAGTGGGAACAGGGCTGCCCCGCCACTGTGGCTGGCAGGCTAACTGCATGGCTCTTGAGGTAAGCTAATCTAAATTATATGTGATATGAGAATAGTTATAGCTGGTCCCGCGGTGTACGTGTAGCGTGCATGCGTCCTATCCGGCGGCCCCGGGTTCGATTCCCGGGCACATTAGGGATTTTCTCCTGGATCTGAGGGCTGGTTTAGGTTAGATTCTTTAAAAAACAAAAAAACAAGCAAGGATGGTTCATGTTTATGGGTTACTGTAGTCACGTCCTAGTTCGTGAACCATGGGCAACGGCTGAGTGGCCTAGTAAGTGGTCCTGAGAGTCGGGATACCAATTGCTATCGAATGGGAGTGGGCATCTCGGACATATTCTGAGTCGTGGCCCTCCTTGTGCTCAGGTGGCTAGGACTATACAATTCACCGGTGGTCCATAAACCGTTAGAGGAAAGATCCTCACTTGGACTATGTGCAAGTAGGGCAGCATCCTGCTTCATGAATTTACCGAGCTCAGAACACTTTAAGCAAGCCTCGGACCTATGGGAGTAACGGAGTCCCACTCCCATTTGACAGGCGAGGGACTCCTTGGAAACAACTTGGCGAATGAAATGGAATTCAATGGGGAGCTATCAATATTAATGGGGCTTATGGAAGAAAGAAGGTAGAACTGGCTGAGTCAGCAAAGAGGATGCATCTGGATGTGCTAGGAGTAAGTGATATTCGGGTAAGGGGAGATAATGAGGAAGAGATAGGAAATTATAAAGTTTACTTGACGGGTGTTAGAAAGGGAAGGGCAGAGTCTGGGGTAGGGCTCTTTATCAGGAATACCATTGCACGCAACATAGTTTCTGTTAGGCACGTAAATGAGTGAATGATGTGGGTAGATTTGTCAGTGGGAGGAATTAGGACAAGAATTGTGTCCGTGTATTCACCATGTGAGGGTGCAGATGAGGATGAAGTTGACAAGTTTTATGAAGCATTGATTGACATCGTGGTCAGGGTCAACAGCAAGGATAGAATAGTGCTAATGGGCGATTTCAATGCGAGAGTTGGGAATAGAACTGAAGGATACAAAAGGGTGATTGGTAAATGTGGGGAAGATATGGAAGCTAATGGGAATGGGAAGCGTTTGCTGGACTTCTGTGCTAGTATGGGTTTAGCTGTTACGAATACATTCTTCAAGCATAAGGCTATTCACTGCTACACATGGGAGGCTAGGGGTACCAGATTCATTATAGACTATATCTTAACAGACTTTGAATTCAGGAAATCTGTTAGGAATGCACGAGTTTTTTGCGGATTTTTCAATGATACAGACCACTATCTGATCTGTAGTGAACTAAGTATCTCTAGGCCTAGGGTAGAGAAAGTGAAATCTGTCTGCAAACGAATAAGGGTAGAAAGTCTCCAGGACGAGGAAATTAGACAGAAGTACATGGATATGATTAGTGAGAAGTTTCAAACAGTAGACAGTAAGCAGGTTCAGGATATAGAAAGTGAATGGATGGCATACAGGGATGCTGTAGTAGAAACAGCAAGGGAATGCCTAGGAACAACTCTGTGTAAAGATGGGAAAAGGCGAACATCTTGGTGGAATGATGAAGTGAGAGCAGCCTGTAAACGTAAAAAGAAGGCTTATCAGAAATGGCTCCAAACAAGGGCCAAGGCAGACGGGGATTGGTACGTAGATGAAAGAAACAGAGCGAAACAAACAGTTGTTGAATCCAAAAAGAAGTCATGGGAAGATTTTGGTAATAACCTGGAAAGGCTAGGTCAAGCAGCAGGGAAACCTTTCTGGACAGTAATAAAGAATCTTAGGAAGGGAGGGAAAAAGGAAATGACCAGTGTTTTGAGTAATTCAGGTGAACTCATAATAGATCCCAGGGAATCACTGGAGAGGTGGAGGAAATATTTTGAACATCTTCTCAATGTAAAAGGAAATCATCATGGTGGTGTGGCGAACAGCCAAGCTCATGGGGAGGAGGAAAAGGATGTTGGTGAAATTATGCTTGAGGAAGTGGAAAGGATAGTAAATAAACTCCATTGTCATAAGGCAGCAGGAATAGATGAAATTAGACCTGAAATGGTGAAGTATAGTGGGAAGGCAGGCATGAAATGGCTTCATAGAGTAGTAAAATTAGCGTGGAGTGTTGGTAAGGTACCTTCAGATTGGACAAAAGCAGTAATTGCACCTATCTATAAGCAAGGGAACAGGAAGGATTGCAACAACTATCGAGGTATCTCATTGATTAGTATACCAGGCAAAGTATTCACTGGCATCCTGGAAGGGAGGGTGCGATCAGCCGTTGAGAGGAAGTTGGATGAAAACCAGTGTGGTTTCAGACCACAGAGAGGCTGTCAGGATCAGATTTTCAGTATGCGCCAGGTAATTGAAAAATGCTACGAGAGGAATAGGCAGTTGTGTTTATGTTTCATAGATCTAGAGAAAGCATATGACAGGGTACCGAGGGAAAAGATGTTCGCCATACTGGGGGACTATGGAATTAAAGGTAGATTATTAGAATCAATCAAAGGCATTTATGTTGACAATTGGGCTTCAGTGAGAATTGATGGTAGAATGTGTTCTTGGTTCAGGGTACTTACAGGAGTTAGACAAGGCTGTAATCTTTCACCTTTGCTGTTCGTAGTTTACATGGATCATCTGCTGAAAGGTATAAAATGGCAGGGAGGGATTCAGTTAGGTGGAAATGTAGTAAGCAGTTTGGCCTATGCTGACGACTTGGTCTTAATGGCAGACTGTGCCGAAAGTCTGCAGTCTAATATCTTGGTACTTGAAAATATGTGCAATGAGTATGGTATGAAAATTAGCCTCTCAAGGACTAAATTGATGTCAGTGGGTAAGCAATTCAACAGAATTGAATGTCAGATTGGTGATACAAAGCTAGAACAGGTCGATAATTTCAAGTATTTAGGTTGTATGTTCTCCCAGGATGGTAATATAGTAAGTGAGATTGAATCAAGGTGTAGTAAAGCTAATGCAGTGAGCTCGCAGTTGCGATCAGCAGAATTCTGTAAGAAGGAAGTCAGCTCACAGACAAAACTATCTTTACATCGGTCTGTTTTCAGACCAACTTTGCTTTATGGGAGCGAAAGCTGGGTGGACTCAGGATATCTTATTCATAAGTTAGAAGTAACAGACATGAAAGTAGCGAGAATGATTGCTGGTACAAACAGGTGGGAACAATGGCAGGAGGGTACTCGGAATGAGGAGATAAAGGCTAATTTAGGAATGAACTCGATGGATGAAGCTGTACGCATAAACCGGCTTCGGTGGTGGGGTCATGTGAGGCGAATGGAGGAGGATAGGTTACCTAGGAGAATAATTGACTCTGTTATGGAGGGTAAGAGAAGTAGAGGGAGACCAAGACGACGATGGTTAGACTCGGTTTCTAACGATTTAAAGATAAGAGGTGTAGAACTATATGAGGCCACAACACTAGTTGCAAATCAAGGATTGTGGCGACGTTTAGTAAATTCTCAGAGGCTTGCAGACTGAACGCTGAAAGGCATAACAGTCTATAATGATAATGTATGTATGTATGTATGTATGTATGTATGTATGTATGTATGTAACAAGCAAGGCAACTGATTCATCCAAATGAAAAACAGATTTTTGATTCCTCTGCTGAACAGAAGTGTCAGATGGGCAGTGTGTTGAATTTGTCATTACAGTAGCAATATTTCAGTTTTAACTCACTCTTTGTAAAATAATTAAAATGGCCATATATGAGATTATAGAACATACATACGGAGTATACTGTAATTTATTCTGTCTTTAAAAATGTGTAATATTTATTATTTTTGTCTAAAATATACTAAACTATGTATTGTACCATGAAATGTGAAAAAAAAGAAGGAATTACTACACATTATTCTTTTAAAGGAAACATTCTGTAATTCTACTATTGAAGTGTTGTTTCTCTCTCCAGGACTACAATGCTGCTGATATGATTGTGATGACACTCATACGCTGTATTGCTGTCCTCTACAGCTATTATCAGTTTTGTCATCTTCACAAGCTCGGCTCAAAATATATTCTAGGTAAGTCATGTATGTCCTATAAGCTTGGAATATATCTAAATTACTGACTGCAATAATGATATTTGACTTTAATCTGTTTATTTTATTCTGAGTACAATGTCGGTAGATATGGGGAATTCTTGCAGGACAAAATTTCTGATTCCTTGGTATCTCTTATAGCCATGCAAGTAGTTAGAAGGATGTACGAATAATTACAATTATCATATTGTAAACTCATTGATTGGATTTAGAAAATGAAATTATCCTTATAACTGTGTAATTAAATTGATCTCTCAGCTTAAAGAATACAACCATGTCATGTATGAAAAAACAAAAGAACAAACTTCATACAGTATTAATAACAAAGAATATACCGGTATGTAAACAAGAAATTCTGCCTATGTTTTTGACAAGTTAATGCTTGTCCATTTAATGCTAAAATGATATGGCATAAAGGATTTTTCTTGAAGTACGGTACTTCTGTAAGTCACGAGAAAATGGCAGTTGGAGAGTGTTCATAGAAAGAAAATCTCCTTGTATGGTTGAAATATATTGTGTCTGGTGGAATTTATTAAAGGCATATTAGTAAACTTAAAACAAAATTGTGCATAGTTTTACATTATTACAAATTTTGAGCACATTTTATGGATAACCTGTTAACAATGCAAGATGGGGGCTTCATTCATTCCATCCCTGACACGGTCAGTGACTGGAAAACAGGTTGTACGTTTTCAATATGGATATTGGATATAAAATGTGGCATAATTGCAGTTTTATGTCCATTTAATCCTGAGGAGAATATAACCTAAAGAAAAATGTTTGATAAAAGGATTCTGAGGTTTGCTAATTTAGCCCTTTCAGACCTAGAAGAAAACTGGTGGTTCAAATTTTTGTTTGTATGTCAAAAACTGACTAAAATGCTCTTAAATGCATATATTTGTAGTTACTTCTGCAAAATAAAAGTTAACACCTGAAAAAAAGCACTCAACACAATTGTGCCTGTCAGGACTTAATTCACTACTTACAATAAAGAAAAATTACCTCAGTGCATGTGAATATACATATGTACATGATCAAATGTATTTTACACTGTGGAATAATTTAAAACAATTAAAATCATTGTTCAAACACAAGTATACCATACATTTTCTACACTGAGGACGAGTTCTGCTTTTACAGCCCTTTTGGTGGCAGCACCTTGTCATCAGCCCTGAGAGAAAACTGGAGGTGTAAATTTATTTTGTACATCAAAAACTTACCAAAATGCTCTCAAATACATGTGTTTACTGTTTATTTTACAAAATAAGAACTATCGTCTGAAAACAACACCCACACAATTGTGCGTGTCAAGACTTAATTGACTACTTACACAAAATAAAAAATTAAAAAATTCAGCTCAGTACATGTGAGTATACATATGTACACGATCAAATGTTCTATTTTACCGTGTGGAACGATTTTAAACAATTAAAATCTTATACATTACATTTCTGACGTAGAGTACAAGTTCTGCTTTCTCAGTCCTTTTGGTGGCAGCACCCAGCATTCCTGCATGCATTGCCTGTAGGAAAACCTAGCTCACACAATTGTGCATGTCAACATTTAAAACCTCATGGTATTACGTACGATGTTGTAAGTTCAAAATTTACATTCGCTAAACAATTACACACTTCATTGATTACATTCTGATATTCAGTCACACTTCTAGATTAATATGAATGCAATAAATAAATACTTACTTTAGGCATTACTGATTCCCAGTACATGTACTGATTCCATCTTGCCGATGAACTACCGGTGTATTTTAAAACTCTTCTTCCTGCCCCCTGGTGGTCAAGCGCTAAATAGGAACAACTGAAGTACATGCTACGTGTCCTGCACAAGCACTGCAGTACAGTCTAGCACCAAGAACACTTCAAATAAGCTCAGGCATAAATAAAATACGAACATGTACAATTTTGCATACATGGCCTGAAAGGGTTAGCAGGAGGTACTGCTGTTTCAGAAAACAAATTCAAAAGTTCACGATGATTTTGCTAATGAGTTAGGTTGTGTATATTCTAGTTCACAGAAATTGTGATGCCATTTATTTTCAAGTTCCATGTACAGTATAATGCCCTTTAAATGAATTTAAGTTTCCCAGGTAATACACAACGTTACATTGTTAGTACTGTATTAAGATTTCAGAAAGAGAGAAGATTTATAGTTAGAAATTTAGCTCTGATAATGTGAAATTCAAGGGTCTTGGCACCAAATGAGTTTCAATGTTTGTTGCCTATTCTTGTTCCAAGACCTTGATGCAGCAAGTTCATTGCATCTTGAACTTCACTTTCTTTTCTTGGTCATCATCGTCATAGCATGACATGCCTGCCGTTATTTACTATAACAACAGGTGAGGACTTTCTTTAAGTGAAAGCATCCAGAGGTGATGTTGCACGAGAAGTTAAACTAAACAAATCAAAGTAAAGAGCAAGTAATCTCCTTCCTGCTTATGAATCACCTTCACCTTGTAATGATCTGGAGAGAGTGGTACACTCTGGAACTGATAAAAGTGCTCCTTGAAGGTGGTGAGTGAAAATACCTGGTTCGTGAATTAATTGGCCTCTGAATCCATTTGGTATTGTCATTCACACTTGGAGTGACATCACCTATTGCAAACAGTATTCATATATCCTGTTCAGACTGGATGCTTGTGTTTGTGGATAAAAACAATGATTTCAGTTTCTGGTGTTTCATTTCTATCATAGGATTAGCTAACATTCAAAATTATGGTCAGAGATAATTTAAAAACATTTTTTTTAAATGCTCATCTTTTTCAACAATTGATTCTGGGTGTGACCCTGTGTGTGTAAGAAAAGGCAGACCTGCAAAATTAGCCATTTAGTGCTTTTGGGTATTAAAATAACTCAAGCAATGGATGTCAGTTTTCTTATCTTGCAGGACCAAAAAAAGCCTTAGAAAGGAATGTGTAACTATAATCCTGTTATGGTGTGCAACATCTTCTTCCTTTACATGCAGGATGTATCCTCCACCAGGTATTGAATGCATCACTGCTCATCATCAGCCCAGTTAAATGGCTATACAGGAGGTTAAAGAATGTTAATAGTCAGTTAGGTTATAAATACAAGCTGTAGAAACTAACTTTGAATAATAAAATTGTTCAGAAACTTGAAATATATTTTTATTCAGAGATTAAAATGTATTTGTCTTCATATATGGGTACTGGGACTGAGAAGATATGAAAAAAACTTGTGTTAAATATGTGATTAATATAAAGTACTGTGCTTGCACATTAGATGTGACAGTGGAGCAAATGAACAGATAGACTTCATATTTCAGCTATGCTAATAGAAATTGATGTCACATGTGATCAGAGAAGAATTGAAACACAAAAATAAGTAAGAAATTACAACTCATGAAAATTAACCCTTGGTGAAGTAAAATCAAACAGATAGGCATATGAATAATGTGCAATGACTTTTATTTTCTTCGTATACAAAACACTAAGTTTTTTAATTACATTCAAGGCTAATTTGAAATAAAATAATGATTCACAGAATTATAATTGTAGTTTAACAGCATTTCTTCCCATTAAGTTCTATAATTAATTGAAACAGGTAGTAAAGTTCAGATGGGATTAGCCAGGGAATGTGAGGATTCGCTTCTGTGGATTCATCCTGAATCACTCTGATTATTAGAGAAAAAAATGTTACCGTATTAAACAAAAGTGTTTAGTGTACTCATTTTGTGAGACTTGAGAATTTTTAGACCAACATACTGAAATTGGGCTAAGGGAGCAGTTATATAGATAGTATTTTGAATGCAAGAACTGGGAATTAACAAACAAACAAACAAACAAACAAACAAACAAACAAACAAACCATTTGCGTTAGTCCAAACAAGAAATGAACTACCGGCGCCAAATATCTTGTAGGACAGATAGTAATTAAAAGATTGTTAAAAAACACATTTCATTACTATTAATTGTGTCACAACATTAATTTGTGTGTAGGTGATTGTCAGACTATGGGATTTAAAGTCTTGGTGCACTCTGCAAGGTCAGAACCATGTGCCCATCAGGTTAGTAATCATGTGTACCATGTGAAAGTAGTTCAGCCTGAGGGGATCAAGGACATACTAAACCTGTCTTAGAGAAAGTGAAACATCTTACTTCAAAAGATGGTAAAAAGTGAAAACTGATTTGGCAATACTTAACATAACATGTTTTAAATTTGTACATTGCTCAACACATTATGCGTTAATTACGTCACAACTGGGATCTCTGATCTCTGAATTCAGGTTAGGTCACATACACACGAAATGTCATTGCCAGTACTGCACCTCTCAATTGTTTCAACTTTCATGGTGCAGGAGAATAAATTAGACTTATTGAAAACTTTTGTAAAGAAGTTTGTTTTTCTCCCTCAGTTTTTTCCTTCAATAAACGATCATCTGCTTTATTATTTAAATTACAAGACATATAAAATATTCACTAATATTGCAAACTTCACTCTGAAAATGGCAACAGTAGCCAACCTGAACTAATTTAACTACCTCATCTTTATGGAAAATATGTATCAGTTGGGTCCAAATACCAGTCAACTTTTCTAGGGCTGAAATGTGCCTCAATCAGCCTTGTGAGACCAACTGCGGAGTTGTCTGATATTAGGGGTAACAGGCCTGGTCAAGAAAGCCAAGGAATATGGCTGAGGCTGTTGTAATGCTGACCATGTAGCACTCCAGTGTCTGCAGGCCATCTAGCTGGGGAGCTGTAATCTTGACAGACTGGTGCCCTAGAAGTCTGTTGTGCCATGTCTTTGTTTTGTTTGTATATTTAAAAATATGATCTATACAGCACTGCTCCCAGTGCTCTCAAAACTCAAATTCAGAAGTTCCTTGTTCTTGTGTAGATTAATAAGTACTTTCAATGTTCTGGAAGGTTGGGAGTGGAGACAGGAGTAAAACAGGCTGATTGACTTTTATGGATATTAATATAGGTACTAAATCATAGTTATACAAGGATTGGTTTTTAAGTTTTGGCAATTACAGTATTTTATTTATTGATACATATCATACATACATGGTTCTAAGTTCCATAGGCCTTTATTATAGTCACCAGCATTGCGTACAATGTGTTACCAACAATTTCGAAAACCGCTGGATCTTGTTGGCACTGCCCAGTCAGTCGATGGCGCGAAGAGAGTGGTCGGTGGCCTGCAAAATGTCTCCAATTGTACAGAAAGCACTTCCCGCATAGTGGCTCCTTCATCTTAAGGATTAGGTGGTTTCCCATTTTCACACCCAGCCCTAGCCCTTCCCTGCCCCATCATTGCCATAAGACCTATCTGTGTCGGTGTGACGTAAAGCCAATAACAAAAAGAAAAATAATCCACTAGCTGGGAATCGAGTCTAGGACCCCTAGGACAAAAGACCAGCATGCTCAGTGGATAGCATGGTGAATAAAAACGACACGGTTAAACCCAATTCTATTCAGTGTAGTATAAGCCTTCCTTTGTAAATTAAAGCTAGAAAGAGGATTTTTGAGCCTAGTATTTATGAGGTCAAAATATCAGGAATTTTCTAGGATTTTTTCATATCCTTAAATGAGTCCATCTGCTCTGCAACAAAGAATTTATATAATATTGCCAAGGGTTGTATTCATTCACAGAGAAAATCAGTTCTACAGTGCAGAGAAATAGACTTTTATATAATACAGTAGTCTTTAAACTAGTCATATTGTCTACCTTAAGAGACCCAAGATATTTGAAACAATTTATATCTGTTAAATTCTTGAATTCCAAACTCTGGTTTGGTGTAAACATTGTTAGATTGTTGGAAAAAAAGATGTATGGTATATCATTTTCACTAGGACTAACTCTAATAGTGAGAACGTTTTGTTTCTATTCCTGTGTAACACTGATTTATGCATACCAACATGGATGCGTACCAATACTGATTTGTTCTTTTGCTAAATGTCCTTGTCATTATGTCTAATATATAAAATGGAATGTTTCAGGAATTGCAGGGTTGTTCACAGTATTCTCCAGTTTTGTCTTCAGCTCTAGTGTAATCAATCTCATGAGAAGTGATATCTCAGATCTAAAGTAAGTAAATCAGTTTTATATCACCAACTTTTTATGCATGTATCACTTGCACTTACTGACATAATGTAATATTTCAGAAAGAATGTATCACCATAGTTGACGATTTAGACAGACATACAAGGGGCATGATAGCCAAGCAGTATCACGCTGGCTTCTCACTAAGGTGGCTGCAGTTTGAATCCCGGCCAATGCTTGTAGGGTTTTTGAAATGAATTGTCCCTGTGCTTTGGATTCCATGTAAAACTGGAGGTCCTGTGACTATGCTAATGTTATCAGTAGAGCCCGGATTTCCATGCACTATCAAATCTAAAAATATGCATGCATTCATGCACTATCATACGGCAAAACATGCACCATAAACTGCAAAATATGCACTATCAAAATTCAGTTCCTTTTGAAACATTGTACAAAAACTACCCTAATTTCTCCAAATTGTCTTGATTTCAGCTCATCCTTTTATCTGTCAGCACATTATTAAGCGCAGAAAATAATATTTTTACATCACAAGAAGTGATAGATGCATATTTCAATAAAGACATTTGGACAAAGTGAGGTCAATCCTGGAAAAGCATATTGATTATGTAATGAGCAAAATTACCCCTCTGATAGGAATAATGGAGCCAGTAATATCTCTCACAACAATTGACGTGTATATGTTATGCAATGATACACCCACATCTAACATACAAAAGCTTCATTTGGGGAAGATGTAGGAAAGATTATATTAATAATTTGGAAATCCTACTAAAATAAGCCATCAAAATCATGTATGGATTCCCCTTCCTCAAACTGTCACATGAAGTTTTTTCAGAGTCAAATATTCTGCCATTCCATAAGCAAATTGCATGTTTATCATTAGGCTTTAAGGGTGGTAAGGAATGGTAAAGACCCACCTTATTATAATAGAGAAATAAAGAGACTAAGAAGGAGGTGCAGACTGGAAAGAAATAGAGTTAGAAATGGCTGTGGAAGTAAGGAGAAATTGAAGGAACTTACTAGAAAATTGAATCTAGCAAAGAAGGCAGCTAAGGATAATATGATGGCAAGCATAATTGGCAGTCATACGAATTTTAGTGAAAAATGGAAGGGTATGTATAGGTATTTTAAGGCAGAAACAGGTTCCAAGAAGGACATTCCAGGAATAATTAATGAACAAGGGGAGTGTGTATGTGAGGATCTTCAAAAGGCAGAAGTATTCAGTCAGCAGTATGTAAGGATTGTTGGTTACAAGGATAATGTTGAGATAGAGGAGGAGACTAAGGCCAAAGAAGTAATAACATTTACATATGATAACAATGACATTTACAATAAGATACAAAAGTTAAAAACTAGAAAAGTGACTGGAATTGATCAGATTTCTGGGGATATACTAAAGACAATGGGTTGGGATATAGTACCATATCTGAAGTACTTATTTGATTATTGTTTGGTCGGAGGAGCTATACCAGATGAATGGAGAGTTGCTATAGTTGCCCCTGTGTATAAAGGAAAGGGTGATAGACATAAAGCTGAAAATTACAGGCCAGTAAGTTTGACATGCATTGTATGTAAGCTTTGGGAAGGCATTCTTTCTGATTATATTAGACATGTTTGTGAAATTAATAACTGGTTCGATAGAAGGCAATTCGGTTTTAGGAAAGGTTATTCCACTGAAGCTCAACTTGTAGGATTCCAGCAAGATATAGCAGATATCTTGGATTCAGGAGGTCAAATGGACTGTATCGAGATTGACCTGTCTAAAGCATTTGATAGGGTGGATCATGGGAGACTACTGGCAAAAATGAGTGCAATTGGACTAGACAAAAGAGTGACTGAATGGGTTGCTATATTTCTAGAAAATAGATCTCAGAGAATTAGAGTAGGCAAAGCTTTATCTGACCCTGTACTAATTAAGAGGGGAATTCCTCAAGGCAGTATTATCGGACCTTTATGTTTTCTTATATATATAAATGATATGAGTAAAGGAGTGGAATCGGAGGTAAGGCTTTTTGCGGATGATGTTATTCTATATAGAGTGATAAATAAGTTTGTGAGCAACTGCAACGTGACCTCGAAAATGTTGTGAGATGGACAGCAGGCAATGGTATGTTGATAAACAGGGTTAAAAGTCAGGTTGTGAGTTTTACAAGTAGGAAAAGTCCTCTCAGTTTTAATTACTGCATTGATGGGGTGAAAGTTCCTTTTGGGGATCATTGTAAGTATCTAGGTGTTAATATAAGGAAAGATCTTCATTGGGGTAATCACATAAATGGGATTGTAAATAAAGGGTACAGATCTCTGCACATGGTTATGAGGGTGTTAAGGGGTTGTAGTAAGGATGTAAAGGAGAGGGCATATAAGTCTCTGGTAAGACCCCAACTACAGTATGGTTCCAGTATATGGGACCCTCACCAGGATTACCTGATTCAAGAACTGGAAAAAATCCAAAGAAAAGCAGCTCGATTTGTTCTGGGCGATTTCCGACAAAAGAGTAGCGTTTAAAGATAAAAATTTCATTGTTCCGTATTGAAATTATTAACATTAAAAATTAAATAATTGAAGTTCAACACTTTCTTATCTGTTGCTTGAGTAAACAATGCCGTAAGAGTAGCGTTACAAAAATGTTGCAATGTTTGGGTTGGGAAGAATTGAGAGAAAGAAGACGAGCTGCTCGACTAAGTGGTATGTTCCGGGCTGTCAGCGGAGAGATGGCGTGGAATGACATTAGTAGACGAATAAGTTTGAATGGCGTTTATAAAAGTAGGAAAGATCACAATATGAAGATAAAGTTGGAATTCAAGAGGACAAACTGGGGCAAATATTCATTTATAGGAAGGGGAGTTAGGGATTGGAATGACTTACCAAGAGAGATGTTCAATAAATTTCCAATTTCTTTGAAATCATTTAGGAAAAGGCTAGGAAAACAACAAATAGGGAATCTGCCACCTGGGCGACTGCCCTAAATGCAGATCAGTATTGATTGATTGATTGATTCACCATAATACGTCTTTTGCATTTTCACCATAATACGTCTTTTATAAACTTGACGAATTCAAAATCAGAATTTGAACCAATTAATTTGTTCAACTTATCTCTAGCTGCAGTGATTACAGGCACATTTGAATGTCCTCAATAACTGGTAACGATTGCCTGCTGCGATAACAAAGACGTGTGACGAGAGAGAATTCCGGGCAGGAAATTCCAGGATAACAGCGGAAGAGGGTTCAATGCAAAGCTAGACTTTGTGAGCTGCTATCTCAGTAACGCGGCGCCACAGAAGTGCGAAACAAGTTTTGTTCGTCTAACATACTGTAGACGAAAAATAAGCCGTCAATGATTAATGCACAATTTACGGTTCAATTTTTAGCAATGTACAACTGTAAAACTGTAAAGCCGGGCTGAGTGGCTCAGACGGTTAAGGCGCTGGCCTTCTAACCCCAACTTGGCAGGTTCGATCCTGGCTCAGTCCGGTGGTATTTGAAGGTGCTCAAATACGACAGCCCCGTGTCGGTGGATTTACTGGCACATAAAAGAACTCCTGCGGGACTAAATTCCGGCACCTCAGCGTCTCCGAAGACCTTAAAATGTAGTTAGTGGGACGTAAAGCAAATAACATTATTATTATTATTAAAACTGTAAAGAATTAGAGATTGACGTGGGGGGCCTTCCGACTTACGGCATTGTTTACTCAAGCAACAGATAAGGAAGTGTTTGGTTAATTGGATTATAGAACCTGTAACGTATGTAGGTTACTAACTTTGGTTGTCAGATAGGATGCCAGGAATACATTCTCTCCGTCCCTCAGTAATAGACATACTGTAGTCTATAACGTGGAAAACTTGTCCCAAATTCTGCAAACTAACATTCAGAAAAGGCACTCTCATGCAAGTTAACAATATATATACGTCAAAGTCAGAATAAAAGTCATATTATGCAATATTAAACGTCCAAATATTCGCTATTAAATCCAAACTCTTCCAAATATGCATCATGCATGAATTTTCTCCTAAAAAGGCCAAAACATGCAAACATGCACGGAAAAAGAACGGTTATTGGGAATTGTTAAGTCGTAAAACGAATATTTGCAAAGTTTGAGAAGTGTAGCTAGCTTATTTAAAAACATGCATTTGCATGGAAATCCGGGCTCTAGTTATCAACAGTTGTTTGAAATTACATAGTTTCTCAAGATTCTTTGAGGATAGATTCCACCTTTACAATATTTAAAAATATTTCTTTTCAGAAATAATAATAATAATAATAATAATAATAATAATAATAATAATAATAATAATAATAATAATAATAATAATAATAATAATAATAATAATAATAATAATAATAATAATAACAACAACAACAACAACAGCAACAGAGGTCTTGCCAGAGGGATGGACCTCAGCCGTGATTCATCCACTACACAAGGAGGGAAGTAAGACCGACCTCAACAACTACAGAGGCATCTCCCTGTTGCTTGCAACCTAACAAGATCTCTACAGCCCTGCTAACTAGAGTAACTGAACAGCTGGACTCCCAGCTAGGTGAATACCAGGCTGGTTTCTGCACCAGTAGGTCCTGCATGGAGCAGATACAAAACCTCAGGAGCCGAGAGGGACACCCTTGTGTGACCATTTTGGTGGAGTTCCAGAAGGCATGCAATTCAATAGACAGACAGACCCCCCCTCTTCTCTACCCTGCAGGAACTAGGCCTAGATGGGAAGACCATCAGACTGGTCCAAGCTACCTTGACGAACACCACCTCCAAAGTCAAGTTCAGGGGTGAGCTCTATGAGAGCTTTCCCATCCAGACAGGAGTCAGACAGGAAGATAGTCTCTCTTGCATTCTTTTCAACTGTGTCCTAGAGAAGATCATCAGGGAATGGACTGACACATTATCATCAGAAGCAGGACTGAGGCTTGGGTACAAGAAAGACAACCTCAGTGTACCTTTGCAGATGATCTTACCCTACTGGCTAACAGCATGGAGGAGGCTACTCACCAACAGTATTGCAGCAAAAACCGGCTTGAGGGTTAACCTACGGAAGATGGAGTTTATCACTAACGTAAAGTAAGTTCCATCTACAATTCCACTAGGTAACAACACCATAAGTAAAGCTCCTGCAGTCATGTACTTAGGAGAATGGATCTCGGCAAACGAGAGAAAAAGTTTGGCCATAGACACCAGGTGCACCAAGTTAGAGAGGGTCTTTCATTCTTCTGAAAGCATCTACACCTCCAAGTACCTCTCCAAGAACCTAGAGCTGAAGCACTACAGTTCAACAGTAAGACCCTCTGTACTCTACTCTTCTGAGTGCCTCTCGATGAGTTGAAACGGCCCACTCAGGAAACTAGAACTTAAAGAGAGGAAGATCTTGAGGAGGATACTAGGAACCATAATAGAGGAAGATGGCACCTACAGGATCAGGCACAACGAGTTCTACGAATATCAAGAAGACATAGTCACATGTATGAGGAAGCAGACACACATTCAGAAAATGAAAGCATACTGGGCCAAAAAAAGCAGAAGACCTTAGCTAAGAGTTAAGACAAGCCCCGTAGTCCCTAGTAGGCCAAAACAAACTAAAAAAATGAAAATAAAATAAAGTAGCCTCAAATTAGTTTAATACAATATTCTAATCAAGAATATTCATTGTTAGTGATAGCACATCTTCCATGGTGCCGTGCAGTCTCCACACTACTGTCGTACAGCAGTCTCATTCAGCTGCTGCTGTTCCTCTTGTTGTGCTGTTACCGTCAATAAATATCCTTGAATGGAATATCACAATAGACTGATTTAAGGTTACAAAAAAATGAATTTCATTATTAACCCATATTGTCAACCTTGAACAAGTATTAAACATTTTTTGAGGATAAATTCCACCTTTACAATACAATTTGAGATTGTTCTATTGATTGGGCACATAAAATTGCACTTCAACACATACACTACCAGCGAAAAGTTTCTGGACAAGCATTGAACTGTTAAAGAATGGACTGAGATTAAAAGAAAACAACGTACCTACGCAAGGAATTGACAAATATATATTCTAAAACTAATATTTTACAATAAAACTATGTTTTTACATTACATCTGAGCAAGAAATAGACAACGTGTACATATTTACTCCCACAGATCACCAGAACAACTCTCTTCTCATCAGAGAAACCCCACTTTGCTGCAAATAGACTTTTAACTATTCTCGGCATTCTCAGAATAAGTTTTTCTAACACTGATGCAGGCATTCTGCATGATGTCCCACAGCTTTTCCAATGAAGAAAGACACTCTTCGGACTTGCCGATCTAACTCCTCCCACGGCAGCTCAATTGGATTGTGGGGGGGCATTCCATTAAAAACAATTCCCAGAGTTTTGCTTGTTTTGCAGATAATTCATGCAATAGAAGGATGTGTGTCTGGGGTCATTGTCTTGTTGGAGGACAAACCAATGTTGCGGTCCAGATCGAAGTGCATAACAAGATAGGATGTAATAGTAGTCGTTTTTGTCCAGTGTTCCTTGAATTTGGTGCAGCCTACCAACTCCACTGAATGTGAAACAACTGCAAACCATCACAGAGCCCCCTCCATGTTTCACTGTAGGTATTATACAGTAGGATGCATTTTTTCTGATGCTGAATGTCAAACATAAACTCGTCACTGTTGCCTGAATGCGAAACTTGGTTACAGTAATATATTCTGTCATTAAACAATCATTAAACATATTCATGCGAGTACATATGTTTTGTCCGGAAACTTTTGGCCGGCAGTGTAGTTTGCATTGACAGCCAATCTCAACACTGGATGTCACATGACGTACATGATCAGCAGTCTTTGTTTGGGCTGACTCTACCTACATATTATAAAAACTAAAGTGAAAATAATTATCTTGCAAAACACCAGAGAAAAAGGTGCCTGATCACTCTTGGATGAGACACCCGGTGTACATTTCCTGCAGGATGGCTCCTCAATGAGTGTTGAACACCCCATCCTGATGAAGCTGGGAAACTGTAACGAGCTTGTCAGGGGCTGAGAAGAGATGGACGTAAAAGAACTGGGATTGTTGAGAGAGCCTATCTGTTTGAAGACGGC
This sequence comes from Anabrus simplex, assembly GCF_040414725.1. Taxonomy (NCBI): domain Eukaryota; kingdom Metazoa; phylum Arthropoda; class Insecta; order Orthoptera; family Tettigoniidae; genus Anabrus; species Anabrus simplex. Next base: position 145,450,195 of record NC_090265.1, on the reverse strand, counting down.
AGTGTATGAAGATGTGGAGCTTATCCTTGCTCTTTTGTGTATTCATGTCTGTCCTTGTTTGCTCTTTCTATTGCTCCCTCCTCCCATTATGACATGCTTCTAGATATACGTACCTACAAAAGTGACAAATCAGTACAGACAGAGGCATATCCAGGATTTCCTAAAGGGAGGGGCTAACTTAAAAAAAAATTCCATACCACAAAGCAAAAACAAGTAATTGGGATATTTTACTGCTGTTGTGATGAAATTTCTCAAGTTTATTTCAAGGTAATTGTTACAGCATAGAAAATGCTAGTTAAGGTAATTTATTGATATTTCTTTCACCACAAAATTCCATTAAATAATGTTTAAAGTACTACATAAACTTTACTTTGTGCAGTTATGTATTCGCAGTTCACATCAATCAATATTTGACCAGCTAGAAATATCCAGCCTTCGTGGTTTTGACATTTATTTCCCTTTACTTATGGATGTTTGCTAATACAAGGCCATCAAGCCAGTCCTCTCCCATTGTACTTGTAGGTTTTTAGCGTACGTAAGGTCGAGAAACTTCTCTCTGTAGAGTCTGTCATGACTGGCAGGGTGGCAAATATTTGTAGCAATAGTCTAATATTGGGAAAGATGTCTTCATTACATAGACCTATTATATACAAATTTTTGGCTTTCTAGTTTCTTCTGGATGAGACGTTGTCCAATTGTCTCTTCATAGTAATATTTCTGCTCTTAATTCAGCACTTGTTGCTGAGCAATCTGCTTCATACATCTCTGTTGCTTTAATAATTCGTCTACTGTAAACATAGGGAAGCTACTGGGAATAACCCCTTCTAAGCGGGTCATTTTGTTAACATTATCACAGTCTTATTAAGGGTTCAATAAAAGGTAAGAATAGCCTACTAGTGTTCTTAGTTGACACATTCATTCTTCGAATTTGCCTGCCACTAATACGTGGGAGCCAGATTTCTGCACCCATTGAAGCAGCCATGTCATTTGCTGCAATAAAAGTGTCTTTACTACAATTTTCATGAGTATTTTTTTCTCATTATATTGAAACTTCCTATTGTGGTGCCAATGTAAGCCAATGCAGATGAAAAATATTATTTAGGATCTTGCAAAAACTTGCTTAGTTTCAAAGTGTGGGCCAAAGAGTGAACTGCTGTTTCCACACCAATGATAAATTGACTTCTTCTCAAAGCCGTGCCAAAGACAACAGCTTAACTTATTAACGTCTCACTATCTGGATCTTCTTCTATTTGTTTAAGAAGCCTTACAACATGTAACACTAGTTACTGAAATACAATGAATCTATCATGTCTTTCTAGCCAATGAGTAAGACAAAATAATTTTTACTTGGTCTTTTTTGACTCACTGATATCTGGTTCGCTAATATCACTCTTTGAAGAGCAGACATTCTTTTTCACAGAAGCAGAGACAAGCATTGTCACTGATGAGGTAACCCCTATCATATTCTTAATTTGCCTAATATCACAGCTTTTTGTAACACACAAGTTCAGTTGATGGCTGAAGCAATGTGTGTAAAATGCCAGAGTATGCTCATTTAAAATTATTGCTTGGGCTCCAATAAATTTACCTGATATATTGGATCGGACATCAAACGCCTGAGCCAGAAAATCTTGTAAGTTGAATCAAACTTTCAAACTTTTAAATGTACTTAGAGGGTGGGGGGGTAGGGGTTAAAGCCCCTCCCTGGATCTGCCTCTGAGTACAGATACCATATTTCAAATTATAAATGTTATGATTAAATTAGCCCTTATACTGAGTACTAGTACTGAACAGCATGTCATGTAGAAGGAAGTTGACACATCTTTCTGTGAGAACTTACTGGTTTGCCATTGGACTGAAGTGCAGTTAAGGATACCATTTGCTCTTAAGGATTCAGCCTTAAAATTGTAAATCGTTATATCCAGCTTAACAATTATGAATGTGCCAATTACTGAAGTAACAGAGATCAGATATTTATATTATGTTGATTTACTTGCAAGTGGCTTTATGTCGCACCAAGACAGATAGGTCTTATGGTGACGATAGGACAGGAAAGGCCTAGGAGTTGGAAGGAAGCGGCCGTGGCCTTAATTAAGGTACAGCCCCAGCATTTGCCTGGTGTGAAAATGGGAAACCATGGAAAACCATCTTCAGGGCTGCCAACAGTGGGATATGAACCCGTGTTCATTTACTAAGAGGTATTGATGGTCTGTCAAACTACAGTATATCAAATTTCCTTTATTTGTATGAAAATAAATATTTGCATTTGTAAAACATCTTATTTATCATTGCAGTAGAATATATTTTTATAACCCCTTATTTAGTATATACTATGGTCATGAAACTGAATTTATATGTCATTTTTGTGATTGATTTCCAGGGATGCTCTCTTCTTCTTCCTTCTGCTGATTGATCTCTCAAAAGCAACTGTTCTTGCTCAATTTGCTTTGAGTGCCTCTAGCCAAGATGAAGTGAAGCACAATATTGCTCGAGGCATGGCAATGTTAGGCCCAACTATCACATTGGACACCATAGTAGAAACGCTTGTCATTGGAGTGGGTACCTTGTCAGGTGAGATTTTGCTGTATTTATCCATTATGAAATTATTTCTGCCTTGCTTTTTTGTGTCACATATCAACAGACTTATATGAAGCAGTTGTTTGTATCCTGGCTGCAGCAGAAATTTGATATACTCTTAAATCATGGAGCAAGATTACATTAAACAGCTGTCCTACTCATGTTGCGTGTAACTCTTCTTTTTTATTGTAAGATGCTGATATCTTCTATCTTCTACTTTACCAACTTGCCACAAACTTCCTTTGCTCATCATTGTTTTAATTCCTGCTTTTGATCAATATTAGTAAATATTTTATCCTTATGTAAGCTATGAAAGCTTACAGGTTCCATTCCTTATCAAAAGCCTCGGTTAGGTCAATAGTGATACAGTCCATTTGACCTCCAGGATTTAAAATATTGCTTCTTCAGGCTTCTACTATCTTTGGTTAATTTGTTTCTCAAATAGACTTATTCTGCTTAAATTTTTGCCTCCCATTTTTCAGTCGTCATTGATCACCACTGATCTGCATTTAGGGCTGTCGCCCAGTTAACAGATTCAGTATCAATAGACTACCTGAAATGATTTCCAAGAAGCTGGAAATTTATCGGGCATCTCCTTGCTGAATTATTCTAATACCTAGTTCGTCTTCCTTTAAACAAATATTTGCGCCAGTTTGTTCTCTTCAGTTCCAAATTTATTTCCACAGTATGATCTTTGCTACTTTTTAAAACTCCATTTAGTCTCATTAGTGTACTAATGTCATTCCTCGCCATATCTCCACTGTCATCTTGAAATATACTACTTAGTCGAACAGCTCATCAGCTTACTCCCAGAAAGTTTGCAACATTTTCTAACACAACTCTTTTGTAAGAAATCACTCGGAACAAATCGTGCTGTTTTACGTTGGTTCTTTTCCAGATCTCGATCAAGTAATGCTGGTGAGGATCTTTCACACTGGAACCATATTCTAATTGGCATCATCCCAGTGACTTATATGTCATCTCCTTTGCATACCTTTACAAACCGTAAATAAATTAAAACTAAACAAAACTAGGAAAACATAAAGGTTCAGTAACACTGCCTTAGAAATCCCCTTTTTGTCGCTACAGGATCAGATAATGTTTCACGTATTCTAGTGCTCGGAGTTCTTTCCAGAAATTAAGCTACTCATTCAATTACCCTTATGCCTCATCCAATAGCCCTCATTTTTGTCAGCCGCGTCCCATTATCTACCCTATCAAAAGCTTTGGGTAGGTCAGTAGCGATACAGTCCATTTGACATCTTGAATCTAAAATATTGATGTATCTTACTGGAATCCTGAAAATTGAGCCTGGAATAATCTTTTCTTAGCCCGAATTGCCTTTTATCAACCCAGTTAGTAATTTTGCAACCAGTTATTAATCAGAAAGAATGCTTTCCCAGAGCCTACATGCAACACATATCAAGCTGATTGCGTTATAGTAATCTGCTTTATTTTTTATCACCCTTTGCTTTGTATTCTCCGTTTACTTGGTATAGCTCCTTCATGCAAACAGTAATCAGATAAGTACTCAAAATATGGTACTATATGCCAACCCATTGCATTTATTATACCTCCAGAATCTTATTCCACTCAAACAGGTCAGGAATGAAATGAATGAATTCCCCATCTAGCGGTGAGGATGGGAATCGTGCTGGCTGCTGAAGCCTATTGCACTCCTCTAGGGCAATGATAAATGACTGACAGATGAAGTGAAATGATATTGGCGAGTGTTGCTGGAATGAAAGATGACAGGGAAAACTGGATTACCTGGAGAAATATGTTTCCCTCCTCCACTTTGTCCAGCACAAATCTCACATGGAAGTAACGAGGATTTGAACCACAGAACCCACGAGTGAGAGACTGGCGCAGTGCCTCCTGAGCCATGGAGGCTCCCTCTATCTGGATATTATCCTTATATCCAACTATCTCTACATACTGCTGACTAAATACTTCTGCCTTCTGTAAATTCTCAGAGATGCGCTTCCCTTGTTCATTAATGATTCTTGGAATGTCCTTCCTGGAACCTGTTTTTGCCATAAAATATCTATACATGCTATTCCATTTTTCAATATAATTTGTATAATTGGCAATTGTGCTCGCCATATTGCATATTTAACTACATATTTTGTCAATTTTAGCTACATATTTATGTACATATTTCTAATTTTTATATTACATGTAATCCGAGCTCTAGTTATAATATAATGTGTATCTACCATTCTTTACCACCTTATAGATGTACCGGTTTTCACATTCCTTAATTGCTTTAAACCCATTCTACAGACTGTTTAAATTTTTATTTACTGTTTTCTGCAGATCATAATTACTTTTTAAAAACTCTCTCATGCCTGTTTTAACAACCATTTGGTACTGCCTAATAGTCCTAAATATTAAAATCTTCCTTTCTATTGCATTTATTTTTAACTACAAAAACAGCTTCACCACTTTTACCATCTATTACCCTTCGGTTTCTCTATAGAGCTCATCTGGTTTTACCCAGCACCATGTCCAAACTATTCTTCCCTGTAGTTGGTTCAACACTTTGCGATTCAGCTATCCTTCCCAGATTAATTTTTTTGCCATTTGTTGTTCATGCTTTCAGTCATTCTCATTATCTTTCCAATTAGTATTTGGTAAATTGAGATCACCCTCTACAATCACGTTCCTTTCTGTGTCGTTCCCCGCATAACTGTTCATCTTTTCAAAAAATTCTGCATCAGCATAAATAATTCTGCATCAGCATATCGCCTTCCATGTTTGTACATCCCCAAAACATCAAGTTGCCTACTGTAGTATCTTTAGAGATGAACCTAACACCCAGATTAGTCAAACAATCGGCCAGTTATTTGATTTCTTTTGTTAATTTTAGAGCTAATCATACTATTTATTCCACTTATCCCTTCATCATCGTATCTGTTGTTGGAATATTTACTTTGTAGTGAACAAGTACATGCATCTGTTACTGTTACTGTAATGATGTGTGGATTCTTGAATATATCAGAACTCTTAGTTTTTCTTTTAGTTTTTGTTTAACACATGCTGTGTTGTTGTTTATCCATCTAGGATATTCTTTATACTGGAATGGCTTTTGAACTATTACTTTGAAGCCTTGTGGGCTAAGTCTTTAACTATGTGGTTAAGGACATATGACAGCAGACACAGTGACACTGGAGTGGAGACCTTGTGTCATTGTAGTTTCAAGGACTGTTGCCCATCACTTACCAGATCTTTTGTCCTGTTTACTTCCTACAGACTCACTAGCCTTTTGATCATAAATTAATGATGTTATCCCAGAGGTTAACGGGAATCAAAACCTGCTTAGTAGAAAATCCTGTTAAAAAGAGGAGTGGTTATCCTCTGAAGATGAAAACTTTTACAATCTTCTTCTTCTTCTTCTTCTACTACTACTACTACTACTACTACTACTACTACTACTACTACTACTACTACTACTACTACTACTACTACTACTACTACTACTACTACTACTACTACTACCACTACTGTGGAGTTGCAGGTGCGAACTATACAGCACATGGGGATTTGGCCCTGTTTTACATCTGGATGCCCTTCCTGGCACCAAGCCTACATGGAGAGATGTAATCACTATTGCATGTTTCCTGTGGTGGTTAGTAGTGTGGTGTGTTGTCTGAATATGAAGAGGAGAGTGTTGGGACATACATAAACAGCCAGTCCTTGAGCTAGAAGAATTAATCAGAAGCAATTCAAATCCCTCACCTGGCCAGAAATCCAATCTAGGACCCTCTGAACCGAACGGCAGTAAACTGACCATTCAGCCAAGGAGTCGGACAGAAAGTTTACGTGATAAGAGAGAAAAAAAAAAGCAACCACCTTGAATACATGATGATGATGATGATGATGATGATGATGATGATGATGATGATGATGATGATGATGACCTAGTGCATTATAGAAACCTTGAAATTGGCAACTTAGTCATTGCTCCAGCTAGACCAGAAGCCAGTGATCAGGCATCATGAACCAGTGTTTACTAGCAGTTCATTTACGCTCCTCTAGCCAACAGCACATGAACTATTCATCCAAGTGATGCTTAATATTGCTTAACTTAGAAGATCTCACGGAATTCAATATGAAGATGAAGATAAAGCTGGAATTCACGAGGACAAATTGATGCAAATATTCGTTTATAGAAAGGGGAGTTAGGGATTGGAATAACTTACCAAGGGAGATGTTCAATAAATTTCCAATTTCTTTACAATCATTTAAGAAAAGGCTAGAGAAACAACAGATAAGGAATCTGCGACCTAGGCGACTGCCCTAAATGCAGATCAGTATTGATTGATTGATTGATTGATTGATTGATTGATTGATTGATTGATTGAACATGGCAAAAAATATTTTAAAAATACACACACACATATTTTTCTTGTTGGGTACTATTCATGCACTATACTAAACTATATTTTACAAGTAAGAATTTAGTTTGTTGACCAAATTATCTCTGAGTTTTCATTTCATCTGTCATTCATTAATCATTGCTCCAGAGGAGTGCGATAGGCTTCAGCAGCCGGCACAATTCCTATCCTCACCGCTAGATGGGGGCTTCATTCATTCCATTCCTGCCCCGGTCGAATAACTGGAAACAGGCTGTGGATTTTCAATAATTGTATAGGGTAAGATGAGCAGAACAAGATCTAGGAAATAATTATCAATATTTACTGATATCAAGGTCGTTTTTAAAATTGCTTACATTTTTAGTGATAAGCAATGTAGTAAGCAGGAGGAAGGGAGAGGGTAGGATCGAGCAGGAATAAAGCCATACATCACAGAACCACATATGTAACTTATAATGGAAGCTATTTTTCTTCATTTTAGATCTGATTAATTTTTAACTGTGAGGTTCTTTAGTCTATCGAAACTAATTGAGTATAACATTAATTTAAAAAATATGTGAAAAATAAAACATTTATGAGCAGATTGTACCTGAAAAAGATTACTTCTTGTATAATCTGTCAATAAAAGTTTTCTTTTTCAGGTATTTTCTAAATTTATGCTGTACTGAATTAGTTTTGATGGACTGAAGAACATTAAAGTTATAAATAAACAAATAAACACATAGCTAAAATATTGTAACTTTATAAAATGTGTGCTATTTACTGATAAATTATTATTACCACTTGACCAGGATAGAGAGATTTTACATATTTCTGATATTTTAATATAAAGGAATTACTTATACAGTAATTATTTTTTAATTCTCAAGATGTGTTATTAAATATATTTTGCTAATCTACATGTTTGGTTTGTGTTCAGGTGTACGACGTCTGGAGATTCTCTGCTGCTTTGCCTGTATGTCAGTCATAGTGAATTATGTTGTGTTCATGACTTTCTACCCAGCCTGCTTGTCTCTCATTCTGGAGGTAAGTTTTTTCCTATAGCTTTGTATTACCTCACAGTAACCCTGTTGATACAGCTTATTCCTTTCAAAGTTCCATTAGATGAAGCTTGCATGAATGTCTAAAACTAGATATCTGTTGTCTGTTCTGAAGCCAAATACTATATCTTAGTATATTGAATGCCAGAGTTATTCCATTCAACCAAACTGTGACAAATCTTGGAGTGACAATGAACGAAACTTTAAATTGGTCTGAATATATTGAAAGTGTCTGTAAAAAAATATTTTTGATACTTCATTCTCTTAAAGGAATAGCAATATTTTGCCTTATAAGGTGAGAGTCAAACTCATACAATTACTAGTGCTTCCCCACAAACCTACTACGCTGGCGTAGCAGGGGGAGATGGTCTTACCCGGCTTGCCGACGACTTGAGGGAAATAAAATACCTCTCGCGGACCAAACACACAACCCCTGTGGGTGGGGGATGCAGACGAAGAATACACCCACAGTATCCCCGGCCTGTTGTAAGAGGCAACTAAAAGGGGTGACCAAGGGATGATTGTATTAGAACCATGAAACTACTTGAGATTAGTACCATCACGCGGGGAACACTATGGGTCGCTTTTACTTGCGTGTAGTACCATTATGGTAGGTACCAAATTGGTTTGTGATTAGTAGCAACAGAGTGCATTGCTAGCTTCTACAGTACCTGTGATTAGTACCACGTTAGGAGCGACACCATGGTTCTGGCTTGCCTATGATTAGTACCCACTATATGAGTAACATCACGGGATAGTGCGGGTCCCTGTGGTTAGTACACGTATGTAGTGAACACCATAGATTTGTGTTGCCTGTAAATGGCATCACAATGTGCGAAACACGATAGGTTTGTATTCCATGTGAGAATGTCATTACCTGTGAGTAGTACCATACTGTGTGGAATGCCGCGAGTCTACGCTACTTTTGATTAGCACCGCAACATGACAAATACCAGTTTCTACTTTTTTTATTTAACACGTTTGCGGCCGCTCAGATATCGGCAACCATTACCGTGGTACAGTAACACTTTTTTTGTTTAAGGGAGTTCATTTCTGTGTCCTTATGCATTTTAGATTATTATTTTAATTATTTCAATATTATTTATGTGCATACGAGCCATGACGCACACGCTGCGTCAGCGGCACTACCGATGAGCTTTTCGCCTTCGGTGCTGTTTGACCCAGCATGTGCGTCATGACTTGATAATGAAGTGGAACGAGGAAAATAATGTTTTGTTCGATTGTAGAACTTCTTTACAAGAGAAAAATAAGTTTTTGAAAATTTCACACACAAGAACTGTGCAGTAGCATCTTATTATTGCTGTGTGAACAATGTATACTTACATTACTCCATAAGCTGTACAATGTAACCAGTCAATACAGTGTGCTACTTTTCAGTGACATTTCCTCATAAAAATAACTCTTCTGCAAATGCGTTACATTCAGTTACAATGTTATTCAGCAACTTGTCATCTGCAAGCAAGCGAAAATAATCAATAGGTTTCGCGTCATTTGGCAGTGGAACATTCATTCTCGGCCGACCAATAAAGTGCATTTGTTTCACTGAAGACGAATCTGAACTCCAAGAAATGACCCCTGAAATATTGCCCATATTATTTGGCGGGAGATTTGGAGATGAGATAGTCTTCCTCATCTTCTGTAATGTGAGAATTGGGAGTAGATGCTCGACACACACATCCGTGATTAAAATTCTCACTGTTCACACTGTCATCACTATCAATGCTGTCACTGTCACTAGCGTTCAGGAGAGCTTCCAGACTATCATCATTAATTGCAAATCGCCTGTTTATTCCGCTAAGACGGGGTTTCTTCCAGTGAGAAGGTTCTGAAACTTCACTGTTCCCTCTTGATATCGCAGAAATGTATGCCGACTTGTAATGACTACAGAGATTTAATTAACAATTGATCTGATGCCCGGATGGCGCATATGCTTAATAACACCTTAACAATACACAGATAAGAGGTCTATTTGTTTACATACATATTGGCGGAAATACGAGCTTTAATATTTGGCGCGGAATGTGACGCACGTGTGTCGTCATCGGCACTGAGTGAAAGTGGAGTCATGACGCATATGTGTTGTCATCGGCCGCGAACGTGTTAATGTCAAAAAAATTCATTTTGGTCCGTATTGAATCCAGATTTACATTAAGGAGTGAGGGTAATTGTTTCCACCTATTCAATACCCTCTCTCTTTAATGTTTCTACTTTCCTAGCGATAAGTACCATTATGAGGGGCTGATGACTTGGATTTTGGACCCCTTTAGACTAAAAGCATCATCAATTCAGTATTATGCTATAGACGCAGTCCCTTGGTCAGTAATACTATTGTTTCATGTCAGTTTCTGTGAATGAGAGATATTGCGGGTCAGATCAACTGATTGTTTTAAATTCATATCCATCCATTCATTCTTCGTCCTCACGTTTTGAATTCTGGTCAGTGGAGAATTTTGGACTTTTAATTTGTTATTCCATTTTGTCTCATTTCGTATCATTAGGGGCCGATGACCTAGATGTTAGGCTCCTTTAAACAACAAGCATCATCATCATCATCATCATCACTAGTGCTTCCCATCCTTGACTACTGTGTCGTCATTCTTGTAGATGCAACAAAAGAGCACACTTTGAAACTTCAGCGAGAACTGAATTGTTGCCTTAGATTTATTTAGAGGTCTGTGTTATGATACACGTCACCCCATACAATCACACTATTTCATGGCTGAAACCTGATAAACGACAAAAATATTTGTCCTCCTTTCACAGCGGTAATACCCGCTGTGGTTCCTCCCTTTCTATTCCTGTTCACCGATCCTCTTTGTATAACAATTCTTTTATTGTGACGGGTTCCAGACTTTGGAATTCCCTGCCTGTCAGTGTCAGAAATACCACCTTATTACTTACATTTTAAGACTGCTTGCCGAGACTACTTGCTGAATGCAGCTGACCAATTTGTGTGACTGGATGAGTGAATGACTGTGAGATAGAAAAGTGTTATGTATTACTGTGTATATTATTATTTACTATATATTATTTTAGGTACTCTTAAGCTCTGCTCTCAAAGATGTATCATTACAGTGGTTAAATGAAAGAGAGGGTGCAGTTTATTAACTGAGCAAGTAATTTCATTGGTCACATATTGGGAAAGTACCTATTGTAGGTTCTGTAAGTAATGACAGAGGCTTACCACCCGTTTCTGTATTTCAAAAGCATGTACTGCCAAACAAGGTTTTTCTTGCTGTAGGTGCCCAAAGTGTCACGTTTTATAAGTGTATGTTCATTGTACATGGAGCATCACCATCTTGGCCTTGTTTACTCATTTCATCAATGACCACCTGTATATCTGACTGAACACCACTTTCTACTTACTGCCCATGAGTAAAAACTGATTTAGGTAGATAGATTGCAATCAATTTTCCTAAAAGTAAAGCCATTCCCATTACAATACGCTGGAAGATCCAAGTGAACTAAGTGGCCACTGGCCAAGGTGATTTGAATCTGCCAACCATCTAGCAGTCATGTGATTCTCCCTCCACTTGACTGTCTCATGATGTCATTGAATTCTTTCAATAAGCACTCACTGGTTTTTCATGTAGTACAATTTTTCTTCCTGAATGTCTTGCCACTAGAATTTCTTTGACTATGGAGGTCCTAGAATGAACCATCTCCCAAGGTTATATGATGTACCAAACTCCCACAGTTTTGTGTTCTTTACGGAATTATACTACAGGGTTTCATAGAGCACCGTAGTTGATGTATGGTTTTTGAGTCATTTGCTATCATGTATGGTTGTGCATTATTATGCAAGTTTATAAAGTCTTTCCTGTTTCCATTTCAGTTTCTGATGCAAACTGTCAGTTCATCACAGTATGTAGAGAAAATGATGCCTTTCATCTGCACTTTTGAATCTATCTTACAGTCCACCATGATGTAACACAATTTTCAATTTTCTATGGAGTGAACTTTTATTTAACATGTTGCTGCAGGGGTTCAACCTACCAGATTGCTTATTTTTGTTTTACAATGCCAACCTGTGATGTTTTGAGGAAACTCTTAAATCTGAATATTCTTCTTCTTTCTTTCTTTCTTACCGAGCTCGATAGCTGCAGTCGCTTAAGTGCGGCCAGTATCCAGTATTCGGGAGATAGTAGGTTCAAACCCCACTGTCGGCAGCCCTGAAAATGGTTTTCCGTGGTTTCTCATTTTCACACCAGGCAAATGCTGGGGCTGTACCTTAATTAAGGCCACGGCCGTTTCCTTCCCACTCCTAGCCCTTCCCTGTCCCATTGTCGCCATAAGACCTATCTGTGTCGGTGCGACGTAAAGCAACTAGCAAAAAAAGCTTTCTTTCTTTCTTTCTTTCTTTCTTTCTTTCTCCTTTTCCCCCGTTCCGAGAACAGGTGTTAAACGTACTACAGATAGATACAGTCATTATTGTCATAAACAGTTTGTTTATCACCATTCATTTAGTATTGTCTCTGATACCGTAATCGTAAGTGGTTCTTCTGTTGACCAGAAACAGTCAGTGTTCGATGCTCAGTTTCCATTTTACTCCATGTTCAAATGCTGAGTGGTGGTTGACCAGGTTCAGCTAAAAACAGGACTAACTTCATTTTTATCTTGAATTCCTTGGGATTGATTGATGCTAGTTGTTTTAAGGGGTCCTGATTAATCTTTATCATAATTTCCAAAGTTTCCCAGATGTTTAAAAAAGAAGCACTCACTGCTTTTTCCTGTAGTACAGTTATTTTTTCTGAACATCTTGCCACTAGAATTTCTTTTTCTCCATGTCTGACCTCACACTTGTTTCCTTTACCTCTGATGGTAATTTTTCTTTCGGTTCATTATTAAAACATATCCTTCTTGTTCTCATTTACTGCAAGCCTGAATCTGAATTCTGTACTTTCCAACCCATCCCAAAGTCATCCGAGCCGTGTCTGTACAGGCCATTTATGCCCTTGGGGAGGTAGAAGGTAGTGGCTTCCAATAGCTTATAAATCTCATATTTTGTCCCCTATTGGCTCAACACAACTAAGGTTATAAGGAGATTCCCACCTTCCAATACTAGTCAAATTTTTATAATAATTTTATTGATTACATGACATAATTCAGCCTAATCTCTAGATATATATTAAATAGGACATGTTTCGTTCCGATTATAGAACATCTTCAGCAAGAAGATTTAATAAAAATGGCAAGACAATTAAAACACATGCAATGATTATGGTGACAAAATAAAATGTTCAATCATGTTGGGTTAAAATTTCCAAGTCACTGTCCAAGTGATGAAGTAAAGTCAGTGTAAGAGGTCTTCTTATGCTGGAGGCATGTATGTTTGTTGATCTTGAAGATAAAACTAGTAATATAAAAGATTTTCTTACAATATGAATGTCAGGGGAACTCTTAGAAAACAACCGTAGTTGACGTTGAGTTGAAGTTAGACTACTAAAATGAGTCTCATAGTCGGTCGTGTCGTATTTAACGTCATCTCTTATGCCATGTCATCAACTGACTCAACTGACAGTCAGTTAATGACATGGCGTAAGGGATGACGTTAAATACGACACGACCGACTATGAGACTCATTTTAGTAGTCTAACTTCAACTCAACGTCAACTACGGTTGTTTTTTAAGAGTTCCCCTGACATCCATATTGTAAGAAAATCTTTTATATTACTAGTTTTATCTTCAAGATCAACAAACATACACGCCTCCAGCATAAGAAGACCCCGTACGCCGATTTTACTTCGTCACTTGGACGCTGACTTGTTGGAAATTTTAACCCAACATGAATGAACATTTTATTTTGTCACCATAATCATTGCATGTGTTTTAATTATCTTGTCATTTTTATTAAATCTTTTAGCTGAAGATGTTCCGTAATCGGAATGAAACATGTCCTATTTAATATATATCTAGAGATTAGGCTGAATTATTTCATGTAATCTATAAAATTATTATAAAAAATTGACAAGTATTGGAAGGTAGGAATCTCCTTATAACTTAACCTTAGTTGTGGGGAATTAACCTACTCCTAATTTCTGGTGTTTTTTATTTTTTTTTTTGCTAGGGGCTTTACGTCGCGCCGACACAGATAGGTCTTATGGCGACAATGGGATAGGAAAGGCCTAGGAGTTGGAAGGAAGCGGCCGTGGCCTTAATTAAGGTACAGCCCCAGCATTTGCCTGGTGTGAAAATGGGAAACCACGGAAAACCATTTTCAGGGCTGCCGATAGTGGGATTCGAACCTACTATCTCCCGGATGCAAGCTCACAGCCGCACGCCTCTACGCGCACGGCCAACTCGCCCGGTAATTTCTGGTGTAGGCTTAGCCTTTCTATAAGTGGAATCCTGGGGAATGAAACTCGTGTCCTTCCAGATGAACTAAGCATGCCTTCATTGCTTTAGCTAGGCAGCCCCTTCCTCTCTCATTATCTTTGTTAAATGGTATTTTTTACTTATTACAGTCATTGTATTTCTCTCAACATCTTTTTGATAAAGGATGTGGGGAAACTGAAAATTTATCTTTATGAAAATTATTAAGTTGTTATTTCCTGTTTCTGAGAACATTATACTCATTTATGTTTTTTTTTTTCTTCTTTCTGTTTTAGTTATCAAGGTGTGGCCAAGGAGGTCGTCCAGCTTGGCATGACAAGTCTCTTATAATGCGAGCTTTACATGAAGAAGACCAAAAACCCAACCCTGTTGTGCAAAGGGTAAAAGTCATCATGTCTGCAGGACTTATGCTAGTGCATGCTCATAGGTAAATTTTCCTTCATCTTTTTACTAAAATGTAATGTAATCCTATGAGGTGTACTGTCTATTGACAATAGTATTGCTTGTTCTCTCTTTGATTGTTTATTTCTTTCTGCAGTAGTGGCGATTATGGGGTGGGGATGCTATCCACCCACTTTGTGGAGAAAACATAAACATTTTTTATTTCATTTTAGCCGGCTAAAGCTAGGAATTATAGAAAAAAGCAATTTGTACAAGCCCTGTTGTTTTATCAGCTGATTCATTCCTTTATTTTCTTTAATTAACAACATTTTTAGCAGTAATACGCACAAAATGTTGTTCGTCACAGCTAACCGATTTGCATAGCACCGTGGCATGTAGTGGAGACTTTGCATGTGCTGTGAGGAAGGGTAGCAGGTGTGTATATATATGTTTTTGCCAAGGTCATGGACACTGAGGTATGATTCACCTGCTTGCCATGCGCATTCAGCAGTGTGGCAGCCTCTTTAGTGTCTTTTAGTTTCTTTTAGTTTCTTAGTGTGTATATAAATACTAAATGGTTTTTGTTGTATAATCACACCGTTCTTGTATTTAATTTAATACATATGTAATACTAGCAAGATACCTGTGCTTCGCTACGGTATTATACTGAAATTTATAATTGAATGCTTAACGTTTTATATATAAACCGCCGAAATTCTCGATCTAACTCGTTTTTTGAGAGAATCCGGCAAATTTCGCGATCTGACTCGTTTTCTGAGCGATTACGGCAAAGTTACTCACATTTTTCAATCTTTCTTTCCAGCAATCGACTTCGTATTTCCCGGGCTAGGTCCAGGTATTCCACCCGGTCAGTTGGGTCCTTAAACCTTTGCCATCTTTTCCTATAAGCATTTTTAATATGGATCAAATCCTTGAGGAGATCCAGAGTGGTGGTGTCTTGGGTGCCTTGGCGGTACTGAACCCGCGACCGGACTGCATTTGTAGTCACTACCCGGCCAGGTCCCATTTCCAGCGAAGTCCGAACATTTTGACGATGGTCCAGAACATTTTTATTTTTATTATTAGTGAGGGTGATATTAGTTGAATGGTTATTATTATTATTATTATTATTATTATTATTATTATTATTATTATTATTATTATTATTATTATTATTATTATTATTATTATTATTATTATTATTATTATTATTATTATTATTGATGTTCTGGACCCCACAGCAAGATGCAAGACCGCTACTTGGCGGTAAATTACATCTGCTGCCATTGTCATTGCTGACAATGTGACCAGCACCATTGTCGCGCGTAGGCAAGTGCGCAGGATTACTGGCGATACGAATGATATACTACCATGCATTATTGACCTTATTATAGAGGTGAACAATTGCACGGTTAATATTATTCCTAACGTTTATTTCAAATGTGTCCGGCTCCATGGCTAAATGGTTAGCGTGCTGGCCTTTGGTCACAGGGTCCCGGGTTCGATTCTCGGCAGGGTCAGGAACTTTAACCTTAATTGGTTAACTTCGCTGGCACGGGGGCTGGGTGTATGTGTCGTCTTCATCATCATTTCATCTTCATCACAACGCGCAGGTCGCCTACGGACGTCAAATAAAAAGACCTGCATCTGGCGAGCCGAACTTGTCCTCGGACACTCCCGGCAATAAAAGCCATACGCCATTTCATTTCAAATGTGTTTTTTTATTTATATGCCAAGAGAATCTACTGTAATCTAACTTTTAAGTTCTCCAAAGGAAAAGATGGCTCTTAAAAATGAACCCAGAAAAGATTCAAAATGACCGGTTTATGACAGGAATAAGTACATTATGAACAGTAAAATCAATTGGTCTCAACTCCTTCTTCACCCCACTGCCGTTAAGTTGATTTCCCCCCCCCCCCCCCTCCAAAAAAAGGAAGGCGTGTTTCTTTATGTTTAAAGGAGATTCCAAATACCAATGCTCACGTCTGTTACCTTCAGTTTTGAGATATAAGTATCCCCATAAAAAGAATTCAGTTTCTTTTCACTTCCTTTCACACTCCCCTACCCCCCCTCCCAAGTGAATTTTCCGGCAAAAAATACTTGTTTCTTTAATAGTAAAGGATATTCTAAATACAATTTATCCCTACTCTAACATCTTCAGTTTTTGAGATATGTGTCCCGATAAAAGGAATGCAACTTCTTTTCACCCCCGCCCCCAAGATGGTCCCCCACCCACAAAATGTTTTCTCTTTGTTTCTAATGGGGATCCAAATACTAATTTTCACGTCTGTAACAACTTTCGTTTCTATTAGATGTAAGTATCCTCATACAAATAATTCAACTAATTTTTCAATTCACCCTCCCCCCTTTAAGTGGATTTCAGAAAACAAAAAATACCTATTTCTTTATTTTTAAAGGAGATTCCAAATGCCAATGATCATGTCTGTTACCTTAAGTTTTGAGATATAAGTATCCCCATAAAAAAGAAATAACTTTTTCACTTCCTTTCACCCCCCCCCCCCCTTTAGTGAATTTTCCGGCAAAACATACTTGTTTCTTTAATAGTAAAGGATCCTCTAAATACCAATTATCACGACTGTAACATCTTCAGTTGTTGAGATATGTGTCCTCATAAAAGAAATTAAACTCCATTTCAGCCCAGACTCTAAGATGATTCCCCCTCCCCCAAAAATGCGTTTTTCTTTGTTTTTAAAGGAGATCAAAATACTAATTTTCACGTCAGTAACAACTTTATTTTTTATTAGTATCCTCATTCAAATAATTTTTCAATTCTTTCTCCTCCCCCCCCCCCACTTCATTGGATTTTCTGAGAATACGTGTTTCTCTACTTTTAAATCAGGTTCCAAATACCATTTTTAAGTCTGCAACATTTTTCGCTTTCGAGATAATAGTATCTTCATACAAATAATTCAACTAATTTTTCAATTTCCTCCCTTTAAGTGGATTTCCAAAAATGAAAAATATGTATTTCTTTATTTTTAAAGGAGATTCCAAATACTAAATTTCACGTCTGTAACATCTTCAGTTTTTGAGATATCAGAATCCTAATTGAAAGAATTCAACCCCATTTTCAGACACTTTTACCCCCCTACCCACACAAGTGTTTTTTCCGAAAGAAACTACATGCTTCTTTACTTTAAATAGTGATTAAAAATACCATTTTTCACTTCTGTAACATGTTAAGTTTTTGATATATACTGTAGAAATGCTCATTTTAAAATTTCAACCGCTTTTAAGTTCCCCTTAAGTGGAGTTTACAAAAACAAATCATCTATGTTTCTTTATTTTTTCAGGAGATTCCAAGTACCACTTTTTACGTCTGTAACATTTTATGTTTCTGAGATAGACTGTATCTTTCTAAAAATTCACCCAATTAGTCACTCCTGTTTAACCCCCATTGATTGGATTTTCTAAAAACAAAATATACATGTTTCTTCATTTTTAAAGGAGATCCCAAAATACAAATGTTCAGGTCTACAATATCTTCAGTTTCTGAGATATATGATTCCTCATTAAAGTCATTCAACCGTTTTTTCACCCCTTTTCACCCCTCCTATCTGTATTTTCCGAAAACAAAAAAATTAGTGTTTATTTTTAAAGGAGATTCTAAATACCCATTTTTACATCTGTAAACTTTTAAAATTTAGAGATATAGATACACTCATTTTAAAAATTCCCCCCTTTTCACCCCCATTAATTGGATTTTCCAAAAACTAAGAAATACGTGTTTCTTTATTTTTAAAGGAGATCCCAAATACAAATTTTGAGGTCTATAATTTCTTCAGTTTCCTAGATATAAGATTCCTCATTAAAGTCATTCAAACCCTTTTTGACCCTTTTTCACCCCTCCTATCGGCATTTTCCGGAAACAAAAAATACGTGTTTCTTTATTTTTAAAGGAGATTCTAAATACCAATTTTTACATGTGTAAACTTTTAAAGATTAGAGATATAGATACACTCATTTTCAAAATTCACCCTCTTAGCGAAGGAATATCCAAAAAACCTCCCTTAGTGAACATCTGCATTGTAATATAAATGCATCCTCAAAATTTCATTCTTTATGTCCGGTAGTTTTGGCTCGGTGATGATGAATCAGTCAGTCAGTCAGTCAGGACAAGTTATTTTATATATATATAGATTGTTCCTTTGGTGAAAGTTTTATTGAATCAAATTCTCTAAAAACTACCCTATTATTACTGCAGTTAAATTGGCCAAAATTCATTCAGAGAGCATCAATAAAACTTACCATTTTGTAGCTCTGATTTTCAGTTTTGATGTATATAACCCCCCGGCTCGCTATATCCCACAAACACGGGTACCTTTTGTTGTCTGTTGCCCCCCACTTCTAATTCCCAATTGCCGCTACTGGTCAGATCAATATTGTACTACTTTGTTACACTACTCTTAAAATGGAGACTTCTGTGTAAAATAATAAGCATTTTGTAGCTTACAGTACATTATTAGTTAAACTGCCATGTTTTTCCTGAATTATGAGTTCAAAATTTTGTTGTGGTGATAAGGAGAAGATTTTTCTTGTTTTAAAATCCTTAGAACAAAATTTTGGAGCCTTATTTCTTAAAATTATGTGAAATTTTGTGTTTTAGTGAGATTTTTATTTTTAGGGTGACTATTTAAGGCTTTCTCTTATTCAGATAAGTAGGGATTCTCTCATCACCATTGCATCCTGGTTCAAATCTTGGTTATTGCATGTAACATTTGTGCTGTTGAAGTTGAAAATTGGTATTAGGAAACATGAGATTCTATTTTATTTTGTGAAATCTCTTCTAGACTGCTCTTACCACCATATGAAGGTATTTGAAAATAAAGAATGTTATCGAATGTAACGAATGTTAGGTCATATAATTGTCTCCTTGTTCCGCTGCAGTGATATATTTGATGAGGATTTCTCTGTTGTCAGAGGGTATCCAGTTGCATCAACAATACAAGGAAACTGCCAGTACAGTATTGTGAAAACAAGAAAGTGTGGGAGATCAATAACTTATTGGTGGAATTCTGTTGATGTATATATACACACACACGCACGCACGCACGCACGCACGCACGCACGCACGCACGCACGCACGCACGCACGCACACTATGTTCAGGGCGGGAACGTAAAAGAAATCCAGGCTAGCTTAATCTCCGGGTTTGATGTTTATATATATATATATATTTTAACGTGGGTTCCAAAAAGAAGACGGCATCTTAATAAACGTCTTATTTGCCAGTAATGATGATGGACGTCTCCGTCCTATGAATCATTGGCTCTGAAATTATTTATAGAAAATAATATTGCCTATCCATGTGATTTAATGTATGCCACCCTTATCATTCAGGAAAATATAAATTTATGGTAGAAATACTAGGTTAAAATTTATCAAATCAATGACCGACACTTCCTACAATGATTCATTGTGATGATCTAATCCCGCCGTAACATATTATAACTACCACAACACGTCACTATCGTAGGATATGGATTCTCTATCAATGAAATATAATCGTGGTATCACAAACATAAATGATCTTAGCTTGCATCAAATAACATCATCCATTTCATTTCATCTTTCTCTTTAAAAAAATCATTTTCTTCTTTTACCATCATAGCAGTATATATTCTGTCTTTCCATTCTTCATTATAGTCATATAACATCACAACATTACCTTCATTTCTCATATCATATCATATCTTTTCCATTTCTTTCCAATAACCCTCATATATAACTTAACTTGATGCTTAAAATCATTTAATTTCCAATTATTCACTGCAATGGATCAGTATCTTCATATATATTCTCAACATGTCTTTCGCTTATTCTCAAATTCATATATATTACCCTACTGTGATTTCCTATGGCAATATCTAACCTTCATATTTCAATATATCAATCATCACTTCACATATAACCTTGAAGTGTTCTACCAGTCTGCACTTCACATTTCACATGGCATAACCTGCCAATATTCTTTGGTTTCATTGCAATGGTATTATCATATTATTCATAAAACACTCTCTAATTAGAATGGTCTTGTCTTTTAGGAAGAATACCAATTTCCATGTATGTTGACACAAAAGTATAACTATTGTGCGAGAATCTGACATAATTGAATCATTTTGAAGGTATTAATGATCTAACATTTACTTATAAACAACTAAAATGTCTACATTTGAATTTATATTGCAATCATTTACCTTAATTTAAGGAATAACTTACCTTTGCCCTTTGGCTCTGGGATTGGTTTATGTCTGCATCGTTATCTGAGGTTCTGGTTTGACGTTCACACTCCGCCGCTGGCCACCGAGATGTTCTCGGAGATGTGGTCACTCTTTGCCATCATCTCAGCTTGGCCTCATCCAGACAATCTGCCCCATAGTCTTTTTAAAAATGCATGGTGGTCTCGTCTTGCGCAATAGGAAGATAAAAATACATATATGAAGTTAGCTGCAACATTACGCTGTATTCAAGGCCTTCTAACATAACAGTTTCAATGAGAATCCATTCATATTGAATTTTTATCTTTTTAATCTTGCAGAGCTCCAATATGTCTGCTGTTATTTCAGCTTTTTGTATCGTATAATATTGTTTAAAGACTTAATATGTTATTGTTGCATTACAAGGAATTCTTTCTCTTTTGACAGAATCAAGGCCTTGTCTTTGCCATGATCAACTCCTGTATATTGATTATTTTTATAATATTCGCCTTATATTGTGTAGATTATACAGTACTATTGCTATTCTATTTACGCGTTATTCATTATTCTGTTAATTTAACACTGTAAGTCTTTCTTCTTCGGATGATTTTCTTCTAACCTATCAATTTAAAGATGCGTCTCAAGCCTCTTGAATGTAATGCGTTTGCTCTCTATGATGATATTAACGATCTAACATCTACTTATAAACAACTAAAATGTCTACATTTGAATTTATATTGCAATCATTTACCTTAATTTAACGAATAACTTACCTTCATTTATCAATTTACAATAGAGCCGTCTTTAACAATTCTAAGTCTTGTTTTGTCTTAGCCTCTGCCATGTTGATTTTGACTATTTCGACTTCGTGCTATACCATATCTCTTTGATATATTATTGAGTTTCTGCGTTCTGTTTAAATTCGTTATCGGCAATTGTGACCATCTTAACTCCACTGAATTCTATTCTCAGAACAGTGAAGTGCCAGATTGGAAGTGTTTTGAACCCAAGAGGGTACTCAGAATTGTCCAATCAAGTGCTTGCTGTGTTGATGTGTTATCCCACCCGCCCGTTGGGGTATATTAAACTGAAAATTTCACTGTGTTAAATATCACATGCACCATACATACATCTTTATTCGAGACTGTTATGCCTTTGATCATTCAGCCTGCAAGCCTCTGTGAATTAACTATATGTCTCCACAATCCTCTATTTGTAACCAGCTCTGTGGCCACATTTAGTTCCATACCTCTTATCTTTAAATCATTAGAAACTGAGTCTAACTATTGACGTTTTAGTCTCCTCTATATCTCTTACCCTCCATAAACATGTCTGTTTTTCTTCCAAGTCGCCTGTCCTCCTCTATTTGCCTCACATGACCCCATTACGGAACCTGGTTTATGTGTACCTCTTCATCAATAAATCAATCACTCACTACTTATCTGCATTTAGGGCAGATGGCAGATTCTCTGTCTGTTGTTTTCCAAGCTTTTTCTTAAATGATTGCAGAGAAGTTGGAAATTAATTGAACATCTCTCTTGGTAAGTTATTCCAATCCCTAACTCCCCTTCCTATAAATGAATATTTGCCCCATTTCCTCCTCTTGAATTCCAACTTCATCTTCATTTTGTGATCTTTCTTACTTTTAAAGACACCACTCAAACTTATTCATGTCTTAATGTCATTCCACGCCATGCTCATGACAGCTCACAACACACCACTTATAAAAATTGTAATTGAAATCAGTAAGTTAATCCATTGAATCAATTACAATTTTTAAAAATCTAATATCCAATACGGTTACAATGAGATTTATAACATGTAACATATCGCTTAGTTGAGCAGCTTGTCTCTTTTCTCCCAAGTATTCCCAGCCCAAACTTTGCAACATTTTTGTAACGCTACTCTTTTGTTAGAGGAGAGATCCTCACTTGGACTATGTGCAAGTAGGGTAGCATCCTGCTTCATGAATCTACTGAGCTCAGAACATTTTAAGCAAGCCTTGGACCTATGGGAGTAGAGTCCCACTCCCATTTGACAGGCGAGGGACTCCTTGGAGAGGATTGTGGCGACGTTTAGTAAATTCACAGAGGCTTGCAGACTGAATGCTGAAAGGCATAACAGTCTATAATGATGATGTATGTATGTATATGTACTCTTTACCAATATAAATGGTCCGTTATTGGACATTATAACTCATTCCTGGTTGCCAGCGTTTCGCCCCCGTGTGCTAGGCTGGGCTCATCAGTTGGTACCTAGCACACCTACCAAGACGCATCATCATATGCACCCAGAACAAATTGAGCTGTTTTTCTTTGGATTTTTTCCAGTTCTTGAATCCAGTAATCCTGGTGAGGGTCCCATACACTGGAACCATACTCTAGTTGGGGTCTTACCAGAGACATATATGCCCTATCCTTTACATCCTTATTACATCCCTAAATACCCTCATAACCATGTGCAGAGATCTGTACCCTTTATTTACAATTCCATTTATGTAATTATCCCAATGAAGTTCCTTATATTAACACCTAGATACTTACAATGATCCCCAAAAAGAACTTTCACCCCATCAATGCAGTAATTAAAACTGAGAGGACTTTTCCTATTTGTGAAACCCACAACCTGACTTCTAACCCCGTTTATCATCATACCATTGCCTACTGTCCATCTCACAACATTATCGAGGTCATGTTGCAGTTGCTCATAATCTTGTAATTTATTGATAACTGTATACAGAATAACATCATCTGCAAAATGCCTTATCTCTGATTGCCCTTATTTATTCATGTCATTTATATATATTTATATATATATTAAGGTCCAATAATACTGTCCTGAGGAATTCCCCTCTAAATGATTACAGGGTCAGATAAAGCTTTGCCTACTCTAATTCTCTGAGTTCTATTTTCTAGAAGTATAGCTATCCATTCAGTCGCTCTTTTGTCTAGTCCAGTTGCACTCATTTTTACCAGTAGTCGCCAATGATCTAACCTATCAAATGCCTTAGAAAGGTAAATTGCGATACAATACATTTGACCTCCTGAATCCAGGATATCTGCTATATCTTGAGCTTCAGTGGAATAATCTTTCCTAAAGCTGAGCTGCCTTCTATTGAACCAGTTATTAATTTTGCAAACATGTCTAATACAATCAGAGAGAATGCTTTCCCATTGCATATCAAACTGACTGGCCTGTAGTTTTCAGCTTTATGTCTGTCACCCTTTTCTTTATGCATGGAGCTACTATAGCAACTCTCCATTCATTTGGTATAGCTCCTTCTGCAAACAATAATCAAATAAGTACTTCAGATATTGTACTATATCCCAACACATTGTCTTTAGTATATCCCCAGAAATCTTATCAATTCCAGCTGCTTTTGTAGTTTTCAACTTTTGTATCTTACTGTAAATGTCATTGTTGTCATAGGTAAATTATAATACTTCTTCATTATTAGTCACATTATCTATCTGGACATTATCCTTGTAACCAACAATCTTTACTTACTGCTGACTGAATACTTTTGCCTTTTGAAGATCCTCGCATGCACACTATCCTTGTTCATTAATGATTTCTGGAATGTCCTTCTTGGAGCCTGTTTCTGCCTTAAAGTACCTATACATACTCTTCCATTTTTCACTAAAATTTGTGTGACTGCCAATTTTGCTTGCCATCATGTTATCTTTAGGTGACTTCTTTGCTAGATTCAATTTCCTAGTAAGTTTCTTCAATTTCTCCTTACTTTCACAGCCATTTCTAACTATTTCTTTCCACCCTGCACCTCTTTCTTAGTCTCCTTACTTCTCTGTTATAATATAGTGGGTCTTTACCATTCCTTACCACCTTTAAAGGTACAAACCTGTTTTCACATTCCTCAACAGTTGCTTTAAACCCATCCCAGAGTCTATTTACATTTTTATTTACTGTTTTCCGCCAATCATAGTTACTTTTTAAAAACTCCTTCATGCCCATTTTATCAGCCATATAGTACTACTTAACACTCCTACTTTTAAGAACTTCATTTCTATCACATTTATTTTTAACTACTACAGAATAAGCTTCGTGTTCACTAATACCATCTGTTACTTTGGTTTTTGTATAGAACTCATCTGGTTTTACCAGCACCATGTCCAGAATATTCTTCCCTCTAGTTGGTTCCATCACTTTCTGAATCAGCTGTCCTTCCCATATGCCATTTGTTGGTCATGCTTCCTGTCATTTGCATTACCTTCCCAATTGACATTTGGTAAATTGATATCACCCACTACAATTGCATTCCTTTCCATGTAATTTCTTACATAGGTGATTATCTTATCAAATAATTCTGAATCAGCGTTGGCACTACCCTTTCCCGGTCTGTACACTCGCAAAGACATTTTTAGAGATGAACCTTACACCTAGAATTTCATGTTTGTCATCTTTCAATTTTTTTTAGCTTACAAATTCTTCTTTCTCAGGAATGAATACTCCCCCTTCTACCATTTCTATCCTATCTCTACGATACACACCCCAGTTCCTAGAGAAAATTTCTGCATCCATTATATCAATTCTCAGCCATGACTCATCTCCTATTATAATGTTTGGTAAGTATATGTCTATTAAATTAATTTTATTCCTTTCTTTACAGTACTTCTACAGTTCAACACTAACATTTTTATGTAATCCTTACTTGACTTTCAGATCTCTGTACCCTTCTCACCGCTTCCTAGACCACCCCGTTTCCTGGAATAAACAAATTTCCTTACTTATATGTACCACTGCAGTTTAAGTGAAGGCCCTCTGAGTGCAGATCCCTATCTTCTACCCACGCAGTAGGATGTAGAAATCTCCATGAAAAGAGAAATCCCCATCATTCATGAAGTTCATTCCTAACTTAGCCTTTATCCCCATTCTCGCTACTATTATGTCTTACTTCTAACTTATGATTACGATTTCCTGAGTCTACCCAGTTCTCACTCCCATACAGTAAAATCGGGATGAAAATAGGCCGGTGTAAAAATAGTTTCACCTGACAGCTGACTTCTTTCTAACAGAATACTGTTGATTGC
This sequence comes from Anabrus simplex, assembly GCF_040414725.1. Lineage (NCBI taxonomy): Eukaryota > Metazoa > Arthropoda > Insecta > Orthoptera > Tettigoniidae > Anabrus > Anabrus simplex. The sequence goes on along the minus strand of NC_090265.1, from coordinate 145,424,199 downwards.
AACCGCGAGCTCACTGAATTAGCTTTGCTGCAACTTGACACTGTTCCGCTTACTACACTACCAGCCTGGGAGAATACACATCCTAAATACTCGAAATGATCTACCTGTTTCAGTTTTGTATCCCCATCCTGACATTCAATTCTCTTAGGTTTCCTCCCCGTTTGACACAGTAACATAGCCAGGATCGGCTGGTGGTGGGGGGTTATAGTTACAAAATGATGGTAGAACATGATGAAGGTGTATGCATGACCTGTCATTACAAGGGCACTGATATAAGTGAATTACAGATCTATTGGTTCTTCAATTATGTCTCTGAATGTCTATTTAGTTTATTGTCAGTTTCTGTTTATTTTCTTTTTGTAAAAATTCCATGGGTGTGGGAATTTCTGACCCCCAGTGAACAGTCATCCCCCCTCCCCTGACTATACCCCTGTACTGACATCACTTTAGTCTTGGAAATGCTAACTTTCGTGTCATACTCATTGCACCTATTTTCAAGTTCCAAGATATTAGAATACAGATTTTCAGCACAGTCTGCCATTAAGACGAAGTTGTCGACATAGACCAAACTGTTTACTACATTTTCACCTACCGTAACTGAATCCCTGAATACCTTTCAGTAGAAGATCCATGTAAACTATGAACAGCAAAGACCTTACAGCCTTGTTTAACCTCTTTGAATACCTTGAACCAAGAACTCATTCTACAAACAGTTCACACTGTAGCCGAGTTGTGAACTTAAATGCCTTTGATATCGTTTAACAATCTACCGCTAATTCCATAATCCCTCGGTGAGCTAACATCTTTTCACACAGTACTCTGTCATATGCCTTCTCTAGATCTGCAAAACTTAAACTTTCTATTCCTCTCATAGCATTTTTCAATTACCTGGCATGTACTGTAAATCTGATCCTGACAGCCCCTTTGTGGTCAGAAACCACAGTGGTTTTCATCCAACTTACTCTCAACCATTGATCGCATCCTCCCTTCTTTAAGGTCAATGAACACTTTGCCTGATAAACTGATGGGTGAAATACCTCAATAGTTGTTGCAATCCTTTCTGTTCCCCTGCTTACATATAGATGCAATTACTGCTTTCATTCAGTCACAAGGTACCTTACTACCTTCCATGCTAATCTTATTACTCTCTAAAGTAATTTCATCTCTGCCTTCCCACTATAATTCACCACCTCCAGTCTAATTTGACATATTCCTGCTCTGTTATGACAGTGGAGTATATTTATCATCCTTTCCACTTCCTCAAGCATAATTTCACTTATATTATTGCCCTCCTCCCCCATGATCTCTGTTGTTTGTGATGTCAACAGAAAGATCGCTTGCACCAAGCCGAAATATTTTTCCTTCATAAAAATGAATGCATTGGAGACAGTTTTCCATTTGACACAGCTTATAGTAGGTAATATGTCCTCCTTTCTATTTTATAAGTTGCATTATATGACTTGGCATAGATTTCACATGGTATAAGCATATACTGTATTTTCAAGTTATTATTTATGAAACCTCACTTGCATAATTTTCTGGAACAGTCAAGTTTTGAGAGTTTCCTTTTGCAAAAATCCTATATGTTTTTCATAGTATTAATATCAAGACAGTTACCTGGCCTTTTTGGCACGCTTCCTATGAAAATGAAATGAAATGATGTATGGCTTTTAGTGCCGGGAGTGTCCGAGAACATGTTCAGCTCGCTAGGCGCAGGTCTTTTGATTTGGCGTCTGTATCTATTACGGAACTATTTAAAATAGTTTTACTTGAGTCTGCCTTGTCAATACACATTATAATGATAGAAAACTATTTATTTTACCATACATGTTTTGGGAGACTCATTCATTCCCTTTATCAGTGATGTCAGTTCAAAGAACAAGGGAAATGATTGGGTTAGATTGGACAGATTGCAATGAAACTTGATAGTACAATCAGTTAAGACATCATAAACTTAATGGTAATAGTCATTCTGCCATAAAATAATATTTACTTTCTTAAGAAGTAGTAATTTGTTCCTGCAGTTTTAAATGGAATGTGGTGTATCGAATGCATCGATTGCAATGAAACTTTGTAGGATGATCAGTAATTAAGACATCAAAATATCACTACATACTTACCATTATTACATATGCTGTCCACAGCATGACAAAATGAGCGATACTGAAGTCCGGGAAATACAGGAATCTGGCATTTTCCTTGTTTGTGTTATTGGACGATTATACTTATAACATGTACATATATAAATTACCGAGAGTTCATACTACCTAATATTTTAGCTTCCTGTATTAACGACACATAAGTACTTAAACCATAATAATTGGAAATATTCTTATAGTGTGCATGTTGGTACAATAGTAATGGGATGGGAACCTACCCCAACCTCCAGATTTTGCGTCAGTTGCTCTACCAATTGAGCTATGGTGACCTAGGTCATATTTGTTCTGTTGGAGACGATCTAAGCTACAGGTCTGGCACTACTACCATCACTCTGTAGCGTGAGTTCAAGACGCCCGTTGTGGGCCAAGTCGATGAATATTGAATTTTCACAACCGCATTGTAATCAAAATTGATTTTCAACCTATTAGGTTCGGATCCCACTGCTGTTCTGTACTTAACATCTCTTCAACACGTACTATATGTATGTAACATGATCTAATAGGTTGAAAGTCAATTTCGATTACAATGCGGTTGTGAAAATTCAATATTCATTAGTACAATACGTTTGTAGAGTGTGAATTTCTGTTTGTCTTATCAAAATCTTATTTTTAATATAAAGTGTTTTATGTAAATTTAAATGAGAACTATCATTATATTTTTACAAAGCATACATGAGAGGTCATTTATGTCATTATCAGCTCACTGCTCTGAGCAGTGCCCAGCTACCTTTCAGCAATTAATTATAATGCTACTGTTGATTTTATGGCAAAATGATTATTACCATTAAATTTATGATATGTCAGTTGATTGATAATTGAAGTTTTGTTGAAATCTGTTTGGTCCAATCAATACAGTTCACTTATCAGTGTGCATTTTGAACCATCTGCCTCTCCTCTTCAACGTAACTTTCATCAGAAAGAGAAATATTTTTTCCAACTTTCTATTGACCGACTCTGATGAGTATGTCCACACAAGAGGCATTTCCTGTTACAAGACTTTTTTTTTTTTCCTGTTGGGATTTTCAGGCTTTCCTTCGAGCTGCTAGAAGTCTATGATAAACATTAGATATGAACAGATTTACTCCCCTTTCAGCCAATTTGGGTACTGCATCAACAGCAGCAAGCCTGGGTTTTAATTTGCTTTTTTCTGATGAGAAAACAATCAACAGTTAGTAATTTAATTTTTCTGTCTTTGTTGAAATGGAACGTATCTCTTTGTATTGCTGAATACTATTTAGAGTCTCCCCACCCCACAGAAGTATTTCATGAAAATGTCAGAATTGCACTACATTCCATCAGAGTCCTATCCAGGAAAGACAAATATTATGGATCTCACAAGGAAACCTTCAAAATTAACTGTTACCACACCACAGAGCAATTACTAGCGAATCAGTGAGCAAACAACATGTAAATGGAAAGTGCAAGACCTAAGAATAAGCACCATGGATAAAATAATGAAGTATAAGTAAACTTGTGTTCTCATCCTGAAGTGTTGCAGCTCATTTCAGGCACATGGAGTTGAGCTTCATGTACCATTTCAACCACATACCAGCCCTCCTGTTGTTCTTAAGTCTCTGACAATACCAGGAATCAAACCCGGTCCCCTGAGGATGGCGGCTAATAGCGCTAACCATTACGCTATGGAAGCTGATGGGAAAAAGAATGAATTTTTTTTTCACTGAGCGAGTTGGTCATGCGGTTAAGGTTGTGCAGCTGCATGCTTGCATTCACAAGATAGTGGGTTCACATCCCACTCTTGACAGCCTCAAAGATGGTTTTTTGTGGTTTCTCATTTTCATTAAGGCTTTAATTAAGGCCATGGCAGTTTCCTTCCCACTCCCAGCCCTTTTCTATTCCATCATTGCCATAAAACCTATCTGTGTTGGTATGACATTAAAAAATCTAAAGGACTGTACATACTGGGTGGGCAAAATAAAACTGGCCCGGAAAATATTTATGATATATTTACAACAACAGGACTGACACGGGATTGACCCTTGTTAATGAACATCATAGAAGATGCTGGAAATGGCCACCACTGACGTCGAAGCAGTGCTGTGCTCTGTTTATCAAACTGTGAGACACGCGTAGTAGCTCTGCCTGAGGGAGAGCAGCAATAGCGTTTTCAGTGATCTCATGTAGCTCTTCCAGTGTGTGAGGCTTTTTGATATACACCTGACCCTTCAATTTGCCCCCAAAAGTAAAAAGCATTGGGATAGAGTTCAGGTGATCGAGGTGGCCAGTTGATTGCACTGCGTCTGCTGAATGTTCTCTCTTCACCAAAAACCTCATGCACTCGGGACAAGGTTGTCAAGGCAGCGTATGCTCCGTCTTGCTGAAAATATCCATACAGTCGTTCATCTTCTGTAAGTTGATTCGCATATGGATTAAACAGTGTCTGGACGTACGAGTTAGCATTAACAGTTTGGTGAAAGAATTGTGTTATGACACCAGACATTGCGCATCACACACCAATCTTGAGATTATGCAATGGCTTTTCAATGTACTGATGGGGATTTTCTGATGCATAATGGTGCGTGTTCTGTGAATTCACATACTCTGACAGTCTGAACCAGGCCTCATCTGATTAAATGAAAAACTGAGGATCCGAAAAGCCTGGCTCCACTTCACTCAGAAACCATCAACAGAACTCAATACGCGAAGATTCGTCTGGACAGTAAATTTTGTAAGGCAACAGATGCAAGTCCTTTTTGATAATGTTTCAACACAACGATCTCTTAATTCCCTCTTACACAGATAAACAGCATTGAGATTTCATCGGACTTCATTCCAGGTTTTCCTTCACTCAAGCAATGTATTCTGGTGTTTGAACTCTTTTTGGATAGTTATGGTTTTGCACCATTTTGCCACTAAGTTTTGCATTGCAGACTTTGCTGCAGGTTTTGCCAAAACACTTTCAGTCTTAAACTCTTCTGCAAACAGGTCCACACAGGTTTTGCACAAATCGTGTTTCGCATAACACTCGACAATGAACCAGCGCTGTTTTATCGTGAGCACCCTTTTGTGTTGCATTCAACTAGTCACTAAACATGTCTGCTCCTCTTACTCACTCACACGCAGTGACACAATGACGTACTTGGGACAGAGCATGCGGGAGATGGCGCAGGTGCAGACATGTGTCAGCGACCACTTGGTGCATCAAAATCACAGTTTCCAGCATTTCTTGTGATGGGCAGTTCTCCTGTTCATAACATAAATATATATAAATAAATAAATATTTTCCGGGCCAGTATAAATATATGGTACAGTTTCATGAAGCCTTTCAGCATCCCTCTCTGAATAAAATAAGCACCTCCGTAATCTGCTGTATGTGTAATCACAACTGTAGCTTCTTCTGCCTCTTACCTCAAAATAATAAAACACAAAAGTCTGAACATTGTCTACTAGGTCTCCCACTGTTTCTCTTACCTTCCCTGGCCAAGTTTCTTCTCCTTTTTCTTCGTAACTTATTCACCTTTTGTGTCACACCACTCCACTGATTCATATGCACAGCTTCAGCCACTTTGTTGCCTAGTTCCATGGCTAAGCAGTTAGCATACTAGCATATGGTCCAAGGGGTCCCGGGTTTGAATCCTGGTTGGGTCAAGAATTTTAAGTTTCACTAGTTAATTCCTATGGTTTGGGGGCTGAATGTTTGTGATGTCTTCAGCATTAGATTTCATCTTAGGTAGGGCCCTATCCTCTCGGGCATACAGGTCGCCTATACGGCATAAACTTGAATGACCTGTATGAGGCCTCTCCAGAGGCCACGCGCCATTATTAGCTGCTATGTTTATTCCTGTGTTAGCCTTCATTGTCTTCATTGCAAAAATACTCCTGGCTTTGTTCCCTCCTGTTATTATTGTCTGTCAACTTCAGCTTATGAATATGCCATACAGTTTTCACTTCTTTACTCCAAACTCTGTCTAAATTATCTTTGAAATATGCTACTTTAAATCTGCTACTCACTTGCTTCATATAGGATACCATTGATTATATCTGTTGATCATTATACAGGGTGTTTGGAATGGACTAAGCAGAAATGACAGAATATGAAAGAGGATGTTGTAGGAAGTAAATTGGTGGTGAGGACCCAGATAGATACAACCAACATGTAATCAAATATTGTAAAACAGTTGTCTGCTGTGCCGTGGAACATATATGATTACCTAGAAAGAAACTTTTATGCAGAGCTCATGAGTTTACATGCTGTCTAGGCATAAATACATGTAAATACTTATGATTCTTATGACTTAAACACAAAAACATTCATATGCCTAATTAAACCAAGGTGAAAAATGTGGTGGTGAAGCATCGATTCGTTATTATGCTTATTTCAGTGCAAGCTTTCACACCTTGGTGAATTTGCTTGGTCAGTTCTGACTAACCTAAACTATCTTTCCTTCATGTCAGTTCTATATATCTCACTTCACTGTACAACAAGCCTGGGGATATTGCGCTTTGTAAGTACATGAAATGGTGCATCTGTTCCAGTTTTGTATTCCCAACCTGATGTTTAATCTTTCCAGATTTCCTTCTATCTGACCTTGCTTTAGTCTTGGAAATAGTAAGACAAGATCATCAGTATAAGGCAACCTGCTTATCATTTCTTTTTATACAACTGAATCACACTTTGGCAGTTTATGTCTTTCTGTAAATGATCCATGAAGAATAAGGTGAAAAATTATGGCTTTGACTGCAGTGAGCAACAAAGATTTTAAATGTTGACTACATGTTTGTAATCTGAATGAAAAACTCAGGCTAATGATCACAAGTTCAAAATTCGAAAGATGTACTTAAAGTGATAATTTAAACAATATATAGGCCTACTTCAACTAAGAATTGTAGAGTCCAGTGTACTGGAAACATGTTCCTTAGGATAATGTAGTAAATACAAACTGTTATGACTTACTTGCCTTAATTCCTTTCACTCTGGTGTGGAGCATAGGGCACATGTTAGAGCTCTCCATCTGACCCTGCTCGTTGCCATCTTCTTCATGTTAGTCCAGGAGTATCCAATGGCTGTCTCCTCTGCTTCAGTGGTCCTGTGCCAGGTCGTCATCGGTCTACCTCTCCGCCTTGCTCCTTGAGGGTTCCATTCCAGACAAACTGTTATACATTCATAAATTATGTACAGTGGAACCTCTGCTTTTTATTACACTTAAGTCATGATTATCTGTTTGTACATGTAAGGTGCCCGTCAGTGTGAGGGGGTTCTTCTGGATAAAATTGTGTACCATATATACTCGTTTTTTTTTTTTTTTAACTGGAGAAGCATTCAAAGTTTCATACAAGTAAATAATTTTTATATAAAAAATCTTAAGGTTCAGCTCTTGAATGTTATTATTGTAGCATTCATTACTGATCCCATTACAAAACCATGGTAAATCTCTCAATTCTACATGCCCCTTATGGATGCAGTACATTCCACAGTCTGGGTCTGAGATGTTCTTTTCCAGGAAAAGATGATTTAAAATCCCCATTCAAATCAGAACATTAGCAATGACTGACACTCTGTGTGGTGGTACTTTGCTTATTAGTAGGGTCCGGAAGTTTATGACCTAAAGAAGTATAATAGATGCAAGTAAATATGCTCTAAAAACTAGCTAAATATGACCTAAAAATTTTAAAAATGACAAGCATTTTAGGGATAGTTAGCAATTATTAGAGTATTACTAACATTAAACGTGCCAAAAAGTGATTAGCGGTAATACAGCAGATACATTTCATCCTGCGAACTGACAGAGCTACCGTAGGTACATTAAATCTTTATACTTTCCATTCATTATCATTCAGGTGTAGCTCTCACTCCGTTTTCCTTCAAACAAATAAGAAAGTAAAAAAATAAAACACGACTAATTATTAGCATGCTTTTTGGTATCTGTCTACTATGGTATTTTGAAATCCTGTGTTTGAAGCGATGCAGATAACATATACCTACCTTATTAAAAATGATGCCTCAGTTTAAAAATATGCTCAAAATATAACCAAATACGCCCTTATAACACTAAAACAAGAAAAAAATGGCCAAAATATGCATTTATATGCAACATAAAATTGCTTCAAAAAGGGTCAGGAACCCATTATTCAGTTATTTTTCAGATTTTGGGTAAAGTGATCTTACTTATTAGCATTCTTATCGATACTGTGCTGTATAATGCAAGGACTTGGCTTGAGAGGCTTCAGGCAGTGATTTCCAATCCTGCACCATCTGTAGGAGAATATTCATCACACTACAATACTAATTGCTTGCTCTTTCAGGCACTGTTGCTTCATCATCTCTACCTTGCAATCTCAATAAATTCTGTCTTGTGTTGAACCAAGTTGTTGGAATGTGGTGGCACCATTCAAAATAGGCACTCAAACTACTTTATATTTTCTGCTTTAAGATTTAAACTTTTACGCCTCTTGAAGGATTTTTTATATGCTAAACATTTCAATGCTTACAAGGCATTCACATTCATCATTTCTTGACTATTTTCTTTTAAAAATTTTAGTTTCTTGAGAAATAAATCTATTCCATTTTAAATGCAGTTTTTCACATGTATGGTTGTTTCCTGATTTTAAAGGCATTATGTTGGAAATAAGTATCAAACAAAATGAATATCAATATTCATAAGAAATTAAACGTTATTTTCAACCAGAACAGAAGGTCTTTTGTTGCTGACATGACATTGATAAACTCCTATCTCCTACCATAAGACATATGAAGTTATCATTGGATGTACAGTAGATACTTTTTTCCTATCTGGTGGAATTGAAGTGAAACGTTACCTGATTTTCTGAACAAGAGTTTGTTGCATAAGAAACCGGATGTTTCTTCAGATCCTTATATTGTTTCTAGAATATTTTGGTCTTAGTTATACCTTGTAGGCAGCCTCTGCATATTGATGAAGGAGTTTCTTTTGTGGCTTTCCGTTTATGAATGAACATATACGCACACCTCATATCTAAATGCCCTTGACCTTCAGGTCTTTCTGTTGTGTCATTCATAGAGTACAAATGTTCTGTTCATTCATAAATGCTGGCTGTTCACAAGCAAGACTTGCATTTGGTGGTGTATTACCTACGTCAAAAGAATTGGTTGATTTATCCTTTATGCAGGAAATAAGTATCTGGGTACTGTTATATAATACAATTGTTGAAATTATAATTCCCTTCTTTTTTTCTTTCTTTCTTTCTTTCTTTCTTTCTTTCTTTCTTTCTTTCTTTCTTAGTTTAGATAATTTATACTATTACTGAAATACAAAAGCTACCAAGAGTGAAGTTTATTTGACAAGTTAAGGAAAGAGTTTGGGGGCATCAATCAATCAATCAATCAATCAATCAATCAATCAATCAATCAATCAATCAATCAATCAATCAATCAATCAATCAATCAATCAATCAATCAATCAATCAATCAATCAATCAATCAATCAATCAATCAATCAATCAATCAATCAATCAATCAATCAATCAATCAATCAATCAATCAATCAATCAATCAATCAATCAATCAATCAATCAATCAATCAATCAATCAATCAATCAATCAATCAATCAATCAATCAATCAATCAATCAATCAATCAATCAATCAATCAATCAATCAATCAATCAATCAATCAATCAATCAATCAATCAATCAATCAATCAATCAATCAATCAATCAATCAATCAATCAATCAATCAATCAATCAATCAATCAATCAATCAATCAATCAATCAATCAATCAATCAATCAATCAATCAATCAATCAATCAATCAATCAATCAATCAATCAATCAATCAATCAATCAATCAATCAATCAATCAATCAATCAATCAATCAATCAATCAATCAATCAATCAATCAATCAATCAATCAATCAATCAATCAATCAATCAATCCTCTGCAGTTAGGGATTTTGCCCAGGTGGCAGATTACAATTGTTTACCTAGTATTTTTTAAGAAGAACGAGAAGAAGAGCAAGATAGGGAGATAATGTACCGGGAGCATCAAATGACGAGTTATCAATATGAGGGTGAACTCTGCACTATGCTTTGGATTTCAGTAAGATTAAAAGCCGTGCAAAACGACAAGCTGAAGGACGGACTTGTAATGATCACAACTCTCATCTTAAATTGTGCTGTTGCCTATGGCAGGGTCTAATTGATTTCATTTATTCACTTTTTTATCCAAAGTAAAGCATGCTCTTAGATACTTCTCCCATTCTCACCTGGATTTAAACCTGCAATACTGAGCAGGTCAGTCTAATTATTATTGGTGATGATGTCAATGGACATTCCCATGATAATATAACATAAATATAAAGACAGGCCATATTTTGAAATGTGCCTTTCTCCTGACAAAATCTACCTAAAAATGGAAACCAGTCATCCGGGGATAGACTGATTATAAGAGGGAGGGGAATGAGGAGTATGTCTTATGATATTTGAGCTGATAAAATTACTGCTGAGCCACCTTGGAATAGTATTAACAATATTTAATGCAATGATTTCTGTACAATGCCTAGCACAGAGTGAGAGGGGTTGATTGTTATGGTAGTAACACCAGCCAGAACATGTGGCAACACAGCACTCCCACACATTTTGCTTGGTGCCCCGTGCTGAGCGCTGTCAGAACACACATGTTGTTTTAATAGAACTGAAGAAAGGTTCGTCAAGAAGAAGTCCCAGCTCGACTGATGCACGTCCATTCTGATGCATGGAAGAAAGCACACTCCAAAAGGATGAAAACCTCGTGGACCTGCAAGAAGACAAACAGTTGAGATCTCGCAGCTCTTAGTGGCCCTAATGAATAATAATAATAATAATAATAATAATAATAATAATAATAATAATAATAATAATAATAATAATAATAATAATAATAATGATGATGATGATGATGATGATGATGATGATGATGATGATGATAAAAATAATAATCATTCTTATAATTATTTCAAATGGGCTTGCTTGAGACCATGCTTCTTCAGCTGTTGGGCTTTAATTTTTGTCACATCTTTTCCTGGTAGCTCCTTTCTTTATTCATACATGGAGGCATCTTTCTTCCTCAGAGATTTTTCCTAAGAACACTGACTTTCTTCTGGATCTCTCACTGCCTGTCTATTTTGTAAGTCATCAGCTCAGTTCTTTTATGTCCTCCTCATCTCCATCAGCAAGGTGGTACAGACTTTCTTGTTTCACCAGATGGTGAACAGGCAGTTTGTCAGTCTGTCAGGTTACTGTCATGTCACATCACCATTGAAAGCTACCCTCCTTTTCCTGCCACAGTCAGAGAGCCTCTCTATGGCAATGTAGAGCTCTGGATTATGATGTTTCTGGCATTCACTAGCTTCCAGTACTGGATCTATGATCTTCCTGAGAATTCTTCTCTCTCTGACTTCCAGTTTTTAAATCAAGCCTTTTCTTTTAGTGACAGGCACTCCATGGCATAACAGAGCTTTTGGGTGGATGACTGTTGTGTAGTGTTTCAGCTTCAGTTTGCATAACAGCATTGCTTGTTGTAGGTGTTATGAGACAATTGATAGGATAGTTCCAACTTGTTAACTCTCATGGAGAGAGCTGCTTTCTCTGGCAAGTTGGGTTCAGTCCAGTCACCGAAGTATTTACATTTCTCCACCTGATTGATTTTTACCCTCTTCTAGTGACATCCATACAGTATGTTAGCCTCTTTGATGTTATTAAAGTATTTTGTTTTCTCCAGACACACTTGAAGTCCTGCTTCGACTGCCTGTCTTGTTACCGGGTGAGTTGGCCGTGCGGTTAGGGGTGCGCAGCTGTGAGCTCGCATCTGGAAGATAGTGGGTTCGAATCCCACCGTCGGCAGCCCTGAAGATGGTTTTCCGTGGTTTCCCATTTTCACACCAGGCAAATGCTGGGGCTGTACCTTAATTAAGGCCACGGCCACTTCCTTCCCATTCCTAGGCCTTTCCTGTCCCATCGTCGCCATAAGACCTATCTGTTTCGGTGCGATGTAAAGCAAATAGCCTGCCTTGTTAGACATTTGCCACTATTTCCAGAGATTAATCTATCAATGCCAAGATCTTGCCTCTGAATTTAACTTCGGAGTGAGTGTCATTAAGGGTTTACAGATTGAGTCTTTGCAGTTTGTTGTCTAGACCTAGTTCCTCGAGAATTTTACTAAGGGTTTTTCTGTCCACAAAGTCATAGGCTTTCCTAAAATCAATGAAGGTGACTACCACTTAACGGTTTCTAATCTAGGAGTATACTAGTACTGTTTTTAGGTTGAGGGTTTGTGCAGCTTAGGATGGGCTCTTCCTGAAGCCTCCCTGATATCCCTCTCTGCCCTTCTTAGTAAGACCTTAGACAGGACCTTGTACATTATTGGGAGGAGAGATATCCCACAGCAGTTGTTCACTTCTTTAAGATCTTTTTTTCGTAAAAGTGGGTGCAATTCATAGCTGAGGTCTAATAAGATGGTAACTTCTTCTTGAATAGCTGGATGATTTGACCAACTTCTTCCACTGAAGGAGGTATAATGAGTCTGGGTTTGATGTTATTTGCTAGTAGTCAAAGTCACTAGATGGATGACATTTGAGCAGGTTCTATTGAAGTACTCTACTAGGAGGAGGCAGTTGCCCTGATTACTGTGATAATTAACTGTGAAATGTATAATTTTAACTTATGTAATTTATTAGACTTTGTCGACTGGCAATGTCTGGTGAGAGGAGGTTGAAATAAATTTTCATTCTCTTTGTGATTAAGTCCTACATAGCAAAAAAATAGCCATCTCTTCTGCCATTGCAGTTGTTGTCTTTACTTATCGCTCTGTTCTAGGTATTGAGCAAAGAATTGGTTAAGTATTATCATGAATCTAAAATCAGACTATACTAGTTCTTTTAGATCCATTAGTTGATCAATGTAACAAGTGGATGAACAAACTAATAGCCGAGCGAGTTGACCATGCAGTTAGGGTCGCATAGCTGTTAGCTAGAATTCGGGAGATGGTGAGTTCTAATTCCACCATTGGCAGCCCTGAAGATGGTTTTCTCTGGTTTCCCGTTTTCACACCAGACAGGACAACTCAGGAAACCATTCTCAGGACAGTTGACACTGGGGTTCGAACTCTCGTCTCATGAATGCTGAGCCTGGCTCCATAGCCGTAGCATGTTAACATGCGCAGCCACTCTGCTTGGTTATGCTATTCATCATCATCATCCTAAACCATCTCCAGTTTCCCGGGTGTGGTATATGAGCCTTCTCCATCTCATCCTGTCCTTGTACCATTCTTCCTCCACCAACTTGTCCCAATCATGACCTCTCAGCAGTACATCGCTCTTAACTAAATCTATCCATTTCCTTCGTGGCCTTCCCACGGGTCGTCTTCCTTCTACTTTTCTGTCAAATTCCTTCCTTGCAGTTCTGTTTACTGGCATCCTCTTCATGTGACCAAACCACTTCAGTCTTGATATCTGAATCTTATTGAGGAGAGAATCATCTATTCCTACTTCTTCTCTAATTTTCTCATTCCTAATCTTGTCTTTCCTGGTTTTCTGGATCATAGTGCGTAGGAATTTCATTTCAGCTGCCTGAAGTTTGGAATTATTTCTACTGGTCGGTGTTGTGGTTTCAAGACTGTATGTAAGAATTGGTGTATAATAGGACTTGTACAATGTCATTTTTGTTTTCATGGGTATTTGCTCATCCCACAGCAGGTGTCTTACCTGGTGGTAAAATTGTGTTGCCTTTTTGATTCGATTGTTCACCTCATGTTTTGCTAGGTTGTCATTTGATATAACGCTACCCAAGTATTTGAAAACTGGAACGCTGTCCAGTTGAGCTTCATTTAACCTGACTATTGGTTCTGCTCCTTCCCCATACACTTTCATCACCACTGTCTTGGTCTTGCTGATGTTTAAACCATATTTCTTAAACTCCTCATTCCAGCTTTGTATTCTCTCTCTCAATTCCTCTTCTGAGTCACTCCAGATCGCAACATCATCTGCAAATGTGAAGGCTTTGATATCTCCATGTTCTTTCCTTTTAATAGATTTCATTACTACATCCATTACAATAATAAATAGAAGTGGTGACAATGAGCTGCCCTGCTGCACTCCTCTCTTTGTTTCAAACCAGTCCGACAAACCACATCCTACTCGAATACAGCTTCTGTTCCCACTATACAACATTTTCACTTTGTCTATGAGGCTGTCTCGCACTTGAAGTTCTTTCATGCATTGCCAAATTCTTTCCCTTGGTACACTATCGTATGCTTTCTCAATGTCCAAAAATATTAGAAATAAAGGCTTGTTCTTCTCCCAGTATTTTTCCATTAGCATCCTAATTGCAAATATAAGGTCTGTAGTTGACCTTCCTGGTCTGAAACCATACTGCTCTTCTTCCAAAATTGGTTCAACAATATCTCTGATTCTGGTCTCTATTATTTTTTCCAATATTTTCAGGACATGAGACAGTAGTGTGATACCATGGTAATTAGTACATTTTCGTCGGCTTCCTTTCTTGAACAGAGGTACAATGATGCCCATCTTCCAGTCCTCAGGAATAGTATTTTCCTCCCATATCTTGTTGAGCAGTCTATAGAGCCATTGGATTCCTGGAACTCCCGCTGCTTTCAGCATATCTGCACTTAGTTCATCTATTCCCACTGCCTTTCCTTTCTTCATGCTCTTGAGCGCATTTTCAACCTCAAGCCATGTAATTGGTGGTTCAGTTGTGGTTCCTCGACTTGGCTCTCCTCTATCCGTTGTTATGTTTTCTGTATCTCCATTCAGCAGCTTTTCGAAATAGATCTTGAGTTCTTGTTTAATTTCTCCCTCTTCTTGTGCCAGAGTTCCATCATCACGTTCTATTGCTTTTATGGTCTCTTGATCCCTTCGCTTGTTTTTCACTACTCTGTATAGCAATTTCATATTTCCTCTACTGTCCTCTTCCAGTTTGTCTGCAAACTCATTCCATTTCTTCTCTTTTTCTTCCCTTACAATGTTCTTTACAGCAAGTTTCTTGTTCCTGTATACTCCTTGGAGTCTGTATTTCTTGTTCATTTCGTTCTTGTCCCTGTTTTTGTTTTTCCTTGTCCAGTGCCTTCTTTATTTGGTTTCTTTCTTTCACCGCTGTTTTCACTCTATCATTCCACCATGGTGTCTCCTTTTTTCTTTTGATAGAACTTGTAACTCCACATAGGTTTTTGGCTTCTCCCACAAAGGTGTCTTTGAAGGCCTTCCATTCTTCATTAACGCTGGTTACTTCACACTTCGGCAAACTCTGTTGAATCCTTAGTTTGTATTCTTCCTTTATTTGGACTTCTTGCAACTTCCAGGTTTTAACCCTTGGTTTTTTCGTAATAAGTTTCTGCGTTTCATTTGCCTTATGTTTGAAGTCTACTACCAACAATCTGTGGTCACTGTCCATGCTTTCACTAGGGATGACCTTTACATCTGTGATGTACCTGCCACCATCTTTATTTGTGATTACGTAGTCAATCAATGTTCTATACTGGCCATCCCAACTGTACCTTGTTATTCTGTGACTGTCTCTTTTTTTGAAGAATGTATTTTTGATTATAAGATCATTTCTTCTGCACAGATCTAATAGTTGTTCTCCTTCTGGGTTCCTTTGTCCAAATCCATGTGGACCAATGATGTTCTCGTACCCAAGTCTGTCTACCCCAACTTGCGCATTTAGATCTCCAATAATAATAACATTTTCCTCATTAACTGTATCTTCCAGGTCTTGCCGAAATTTCTCTTTGTGTTCCTCACTGCAGCCTGTCTGTGGGGCATACACTTGTATGATGGTGTACTTAGTGTTCTCCAGTTTCATGAACATTTTAATGATTCTATCACTTTTGCAGATAACTTCAGCTGTAGCATCAGTCCTTTCATTAATTAAGAATCCAACACCATTTTTCGCTACCTTCTCCTGTCCACTCCAGTATAATTTATAACCTCCACGAAGTGTCTTACTTCCAATCCCTTTCCATTTGGTCTCACTTAATCCCAATATTGATATTTTTCTTCTATCCATCATGTCTAGGAGTTCTTCTAACTTTCCAGTTAATGATAGAATGTTCATAGTTCCAATTCGGTATTTGGGACTCTTTTTTATTTGGGGTTTCCTTTCAGAACATTGTATATCATCAGCCTTACGGTCATCATACTTTACAATTGTCTGAGAGGACGTGTCAGTCCGGTCTATAATATTCTTTCCGAGGCTCTTTTTCTTATTGAAAGCAACTGTACTCAATACTCTCCTGCTGACTTGTTAGGCCTAACGCATAAGAGGATTTTCTTTCAGGGTTTACTCCCTTAGCCTTTGAGGATGCCTTCCTCGTCCTACAAGGCAGTAGGTTCCATCTGTACACCCCAGAAGGATGGGTTGCCTCTTCCGCCATCTCCGCCGTACCGAAGTCCATCTTCTCCGCCGTAGATGCCGTTGAGGTCTTCACCCTTAACCCAGGGCAAGGGCCCTCCATATTTATGACCCCTGGAGAGAGGGTGTCCCAGTATTTTAAAACCCCCAGGAATTGGGCTACCTGTTGGTCCGCGGGTTGTATTGGTTATTTCAACCAGCCCTACATACTGTAGGGGCCCCCTATCCGCCACCTGGGGACGCGCTCTGTAGGGGTCAGGTTCCCCTGGTTACTTATTGGAAGTTAACCCCACCCACAAGGAGTAAGGTTATTTGGGTTATGCTATTGTCCCCCATAAATATCTTTGTGCAGCTAATTATAACACATTTGACAGGAAAATAACCATTTATGTCAGACAGTGTATGTCGTGGAAAAGGGAATCTGCTGATGATAGCTGGAATGTTGGCATTAGATTACCATTGAATGTTATGAGATCAGTGACGTTATCATAGCTGAATGATATCATCATTGGCTTCTCATCAAGGTGTCTGTGGTTAAAATCCCAGTCACTGCATGAAAAGTCATATACCTTTGCTTTGAATTCAACAACTGCAGGACCACTGGCTATGATCACAGAAATATAATTCTCTGAGCCTGCCTATTTTGCGTGCATTATAAGGCAAATTTCAAATTCAGAGAATTCTCTGCTGAGAAAGAAGTGTGGGTGGGTGTAATAGATAAATAAATGCTGTAGAATATTGACATGTTTTCAAATCCAAATTAACCGGAAATTGCGGAGATGTCAGTGGACTTCCTTTGTGCCCAAATTGGACTGAGTTATCTGATCCCAGCCAGTAAGGTGTTCTGTTTCCTTTTTTCTATTTTGTGAGAGTGGTACTCTGCTTTTGTGTGGGATCTATTTTGAAGGCATTGTGCTTCCTGTAAGGTCACAACACATTATTATGCTGCCTCACTCTGAGTTTCGTCAGCTTATGGAGTATGTGTGTCATAAACCATCTTGCAACTCGCCTAGCTGTATCTCACATATGTGACAAGCTCATATAATGCAGAGAAAGTGTCCTTTCAGCAGTTATTATTTGTCATACTGTAAGGTTATTTTATTTTTTTCAAAATTTAATTTAATTTCAGTTGGCTGTGGTTTATTCTTAAATTATGTACATAATTTTCAGCAGTTATTATTTGTCATACTGTAAGGTTATTTTATTTTTTTCAAAATTTAATTTAATTTCAGTTGGCTGTGGTTTATTCTTAAATTATGTACATAATTTTGAACTGGAGTTGATACTGAAGTGAGTGGTACATTTTCCATATTGGATTTAATTTATGGTGAAGTTTTAAGGATTTTAGTTTTAAAAATGTTATATGTTTTGTTTCTTAAGTTGTATGTTTCAGTAATTACTTGCATTGTAATTTATTTGTTTGCTTTTCTTCTCTGTTCAGCCGCTGGACATTCACAAGTGAAGGTGACGAAGGCTCAATAACTCCTCTGGTGTCTGGTGAACATACAATGACATCGAATCGAACTGATGATGTTGCATTCCATGGTTATATTATGAAGTAAGTGTCAGTCTTGCTAAAGTGAGTGGAAAGAGTGAAATGGGAAGCTTGTTTCTCGAGAGTAGCATGCTTTTTAAATATTTAGTATCTTAAAAATTTTAGCAAAAGAAAGAAACTATTGGACATATTTATTTTGGAGGGAGATACTCAATGAAATCAAGGTGAAATTTTGCTTGATATACCAAATACATTGAGTAGAGTATGTTTGGGCTCATAAATGTACCGAAAAGAGTGTTTTCAGGCATGAACCACCATCACAAACCTTTGCAGACTTTCTTCATAGTTATAAGTTTTATGTCATCCTTCTCATTTAAATACAAATGGTGGTCACCATTTCAGTTTATGTTCATTGGAAGCTGCTTCAGCTAAATTTCTGAATTAGTGATGACTGGGAAGTCCATGCCTTTGATCATGTTGTAGTTTCCCTGTAGGAGTACTGGTTGAGAAAGTAACATGCTTTATATGCATGACTGAGGAAGGACTATTCAGTTATAGTTACCTATACCACTTTTTCTGACCATCTTGTCGCTGTGTTGACTGAGGGTTGTGGTCTCGGACCAGCTCTTCATTCTCTCCTCTATTTTTGCTAACGGAGAGACTGCATGGTTCAGAGGAGAATTATGTTAATCTTTTAGTTTTTTCTGTGTTGGTGACCTATTGTTAATTGTATTTTGGAATATGCTTGGAATTCATTTTGCTAATTACAAATACCTGAAACCATCAATGACTATTTTGAAGTTTCTGTTTCTACTAGTTGCTTTACATCGCACCGACACAGATAGGTCTCATGGCGACGATGGGATAGTAAAAGGCCTAGGAGTTGGAAGGAAGTGGCCGTGGCCATAGTTAAGGTACAGCCTGGTGTGAAAATGGGAAACCACGGAAAACCATCTTCAGGGCTGCCGACAGTGGAATTTAAACCCACTATCTCCCAGATGCAAACTCACAGCCGCGCACTCCTATCCACATGGCCAACTCGCCCGGTAGTTTCTGTTTCTGGTAATAAAGCTGGAACTGATGTATTAAGTTACTACCACTGTTGAAAGCCATTGCATCCATGCATCTTCATTGTAGACTGTTATGCCTTTCAACATTCAGCGTGGACACCTTTGTGAATTAACTAAAGTCATCCACAATCTTCTATTTGTAACTAGTTATGTGGTCTCCTTCAGTATCCCATTTCATCTTTAAATCATTACAAACTGAGATTTTTAGGGTTTTGAAAGCAGAAATTTTGCATTTTGATTGGTACATTTAGCATTTTGTAGCATTTATACATTTGTAATTTATCATTTTATAGCATTTTGAATAAAAACATAGAATTTGAGTTAACTGTGATAAATAGGTAATATTTGTTGATAAATAATGTGAAATTGAAGGCACTTTTGCATAGAGCTAACAGTAAATAGCAGTAGTCTGGCCAAGGCATCCTATTACAGTAATGAAGTAGACCATACAGTCAGCGTCTCAGTGCCTAGTGTGTTGGGTGGCATGAAATAACCTGACCACCCTAAGAGGCCAACAGTTCCATGCGGATGAGCCTTTAGGGAGGGATATGGTCCCTTAGTGGAGGTAATGTCACTGGAATTCATAATGGTGGAGGGCAGCAGTTTTGTTATTTATAGTGCACATCGGCACCAGCCTAGGTATCAGCTGATACAGAGGTGTGACATACATTTGGGAATGTAGCTATAGTGGCATAAACTATCTCAAAATGGACAATGGGAAACCACCTCATATTTAATCCCCAGAAAAAAATCTTTAGCATGACTGGAAAACTTAAAGCTAGGGTCCCCAGTCCCCATCAGCCCTTCAGTGGGCAGGGGGTGCTAAGAATCTCTGAGCCAGTCATGAGAAGGATAGCAAAATATTTGTAGCTTGTTTCAAAGTAGAAAGACTCATAACAGAGAGATGAAAAGATTCGAGATCGACGTTCTTGGAATTAGTGAAATGCGTTCGCCTTATTCATTAAAGAGTGCAGTCAGTGGTTACCAAGTATATTATTACGGTAATTCCTACTTTTAAAAGCTTATTCTTCTACTTATGTCATTCCACGCCAACTCTCCACTGACAGCTCAAAACGTACCATATAGCCGAGCATCTCATCTCCTTACTCCCAAGTCTTCCCAGCCCAAAGTTTGCAACACTTTAGTAACACTACTCCTTTGTTGGAAATCACCCAGAACAAATCTTGCTGCTTTCCTTTGATATTTTTGCAGTTCTCGTATCAAGTAGTCCTGGTGAGGGTCACATACACTGGAGCCACACTCTAACTGCGGTCCTACCAGAGACTTATATGCCCTCTCCTTTACATCCTTACTACAGCCCCTAAGTAATCACATAACCATGTGAAGAGATCTGTAACCTTTCTTAACAACCTCGTTAATATGATTACCCCAGTGAAGATTGTGTTATGTTTCTTCCCTTTTCCTGTACTTATCCAACTGAAGCTCTGTCAGGATGGCCCCTCCACACGTGTTGATGCCCACCCTCTTGATTAAGCTGGGAAGCAGAAACGAGCTCATTAGGGGCTGAGAAGAGATGGATGTAGAACTAGGATTGATGAGGAGAGAGCCTATCTAGGCTGTTTGAAGATGGCAGTGTATGAAGATGTGGAGGTTGTCCTCGTCCTTTTGTGTTTCCATGTTTGTCCTCCTCTCCTCTTGCTCCCTCTTCCCGCACTGACCTGCCGTTGTGTTTGGCCTATGATGTGTACGTGTTCCTTTCTGATTCTTCTTCCCTCTCTCTGACATGATATGAACATACTATAATCTATCAGCTTCATTGTCCGTATTGATAGTTTGAGCACACAAGTATAAAGAACGAGAGTTTTCCACCCAATCAATACTTTCTTATATAAAGTGTCTAAAATATTTCAATCACATTAAAACACAGTACCACTTTCAACCTGTTCTTTATACTTGTGTGATATGAACATATCAGTGTTTTTAAAATGCTTCAGAAGGGCATGATAGCCAAGTGGCAGGGTCACTGACTTCTCACCCAGGCACCAGCGATTTGAACCCATGCCACTGGAATTTTTAAAATGAAAATCATGTCTTTCTGGTTCAGATTCCATGTAAGAATTGGAGGTGACGGTGCAACAATCATGACATGAACATTCACTTAAAATTACAGGTTTGCTTGCTTAAGACACTTCACTCCAATCTCAGTGGCACAATTGGCTAGTTGTCTTTTTGTTCTCAAGATAGCTGACTTGATCCTGGCTAAGGTTCGTGGTATTCAAGGACATTTAAAATAAATGTGAAAACTTCATATTACTGGCTTACGGTATGTTAAGAATTCTTGCAGGACAAAATTCCAGTACCAGGTGTCTCTTAAAACCCATAGCAGTTGAAAGGATCTGAAACAAACATTATCATCCACAAAACATTTCATTAAAGAGAAGAGGTCATTTCCATGCAACCCTGATTTCTTCTTCTTCTACTTCCTCTTCTGCATGAATGGGTCACTTAAGACCATGCGGAATCAATATTTGTTGAGCTTTCCTCCTTGCCCAATAGTTCTTCATTTTCATGGGTTTTTGTAATTTATGTTCCTCCGATCAAGTACGTTGTCTCGGTTTTTTCTCACCTTCTTCATCCCCCTTTGGGTGGGGGTGGTAGAATTACACCCACGGTATCTCCTGCCTGTCGTAAGAGGTGACTAAAAGGGGCCCCAAATCCCCTTGTGTGAAAAATTTTCTTGATTACATTTCTATCCTGCAGATTTGGTGATCCTAATTCAGTGAGGTCTTTCTCTATTTGCTTATACCATTTTGATCTTGTACATTTGATTTGCAGATTTCATGATTCCATGATCCTTTGTTTCCATTTTCTGCATTTGTAGCATACTTTAAATCTGCGTTATGTTCTGTCATGAATAATATGATTTGTTTTTCCTTGTCTTCAGGTGGCTAACTGTTAGTGCTGATCATATTGTGATTCTCATATTATTGCTCGCCCTCACCGTCAAATTTATCTTCTTTGAAGACAAAGAGGAACTTACGGAGCAATTGCTCATGTCTGAGAAGGCTGCTGCTGAGAGTAGTGAACCACATGAAACAGGTATAGTATTTCACTTTGTATGAGAAAAAGTTCCTTTATTTCTTAACAATGTGACTTATTCTGGTATATGAGAATTTTCCAGTTGATAATATATGGTAAATACAGAATTGCTCTGTAACTTGGTTATTGAGTAACTCTGTTACAATAAATTAAATTCATTATACACATCTTGGAACTTGAAAATAGGTGCAATGAGTTTGGTACGAAAATGAGCCTTTCCAAGGCTAAATTGATGTCAGTAGGTAAGAAAACCAAGAGAAATGAATGTCAGGTTGGGGATACAAAGCTAGGATGGGTAGATACTTTCAAGTATTCAGGATGTGTGTTCTCCCAGGATGATAGTATACTAAATGAGATTGAATCAAGGTGCAGCAAAGCTAATGCAGTGAGCTTGCAGTTGCAATCAACAGTATTTTGTTAGAAGGAAGTCAGCTCCTGAATGAAACCATCTTTACATTGGTCTGTTTTCAGATCAACTTCACTGTATGGGAGTGAAAGCTGGGTGGACTCAGGTTATCTTATTCATAAGTTAGAAGCAGCAGAAATAAAAGTAGCAAGAATGTTTGCTATTACAAACAGGTGGGAACAATGGCAGGAGAGTACTCAGAATGTGGATTAAAGGATAAGTTGGGAATGAACTCGATGGATGAAGCTGTACACATAAACTGGCTTTGGTGTTGGGGTCATGTGAGGCGAATGGAGAACGATAGGTTACTAGGAGAATAATGGGCTCTGTTTTGGAGAGTAAAAGAAGAGGGAGACTAAGATGACGATGGTTAGACTCAGTTTCTGACAATTTAAAGGTAAGAGATGCAGAACTAAACAAGGCCGCAGAACTAGTTACAAACAGAGGACTGTGGTGGCTGTTAGTAAATTCACAGAGGCTTGCAGACTGAACGCTGACAGGCATAACAGTACATAGGCTATATATGTGTGTGTGTTTTTTTTAGTTGCCAGGATCTTTGGCCATGTAGAAAGGTGATGAGCTCGCTGCATGCTGTGGTGACAGTGTAGTATTGCCCAAACAGAAAACATAGCCCACGTGTTCTTAAGCAACACACTGTGCATAGTCATGTTGACGTAAGCAAGTAGACTGCCCCTCTCTTCCTGTGATCCTTCTAGCATGGCCACAGAACCCAGCAACTGACAGTATTTTCACAGATTGTTGTACCTGTAATTTTATTTTATTATTGTAAGTCTCTGTTGTAATTGATATATTGTTGTATTTTGAAAAATATCATTTCATATCTTAAACTACCGTAATATTATTTTCCTCAGTCTAGGTATGGAGAGAGTGGAGTAAAATGTATTCAGAAAGTATTTATAAAGGTTATGAGTTACTCATGAACGCTTATGTGTTTTCACAGTTATCCTTTCTGTTGTTCCTTCTGCTGATATTGACTTCTCAGAGTGCTTATCCTTTTAACTTTCTGTCTCCGATGTTTATTTGTATGTTTAATTGTTCCTTTTCCAGTTTATGTAAGCTATGTTTCTTCTTGAATGATTGTCCAGAGTACTTTGTCCTGAACAACCTGCAGAAACCTTTATACTTTTTGCCTCTCCCTCTTTATTCTACACTTCCTCCTCCTCCTTTGCCCTTATCCAGCTCCTGCTGGCTCGGAGCATTTCTGGCACATCTTCACCTTCCTCTCTCCTTCCACCATTCTCCTTCCATCATTCTGTTCCAGTTTAGGTTTCTTCTTCTTGCACTCCTCTTTCTTGAATCGATCCATCTTGCGCTAGGTCTCCCTCTCACTCTCTTTCCCTCAACACTTCCTCTCCATCATCTGTTTTGGTATTCTTCTCTCTTCCATCCTCTTTACATGTTCAAACCATTTTAGTTTACTCCTATCAGTTCTCTCATTTAGGTTTTCCATTCCGACCTCCTTTCTCACATCTTCATTTCTCATTCTGTCTTTCCTATCATACTTCTTAGGAATTTCATTTTATTGGCTTGAATTCTACTCTCCTCCCTACTTGTCATTGTCCAGGTCTCACCCGCATAGGTCAAAACAAGTGCATAATACATTTTGAACATTATCTCTTTACACTTCCTTGGTATTTCCTTATTTCATACAAGGTTTTTTTACGCTCTGGTAAAATGCATTGCCCTGTTGCATACTTTTGCTAATCTCCATGTCTAGCCTTGTGTTCTGCATTAATTCACTCCCTAGGTATTTGAAACTGTCAACAATGTCAACGCTTTGACCACCAATTTTCACAATGTCTTTCCCTTGTCTTTCTCCTCTTGATATCATCAAGGTCTTGCTTTTCTCTTTGCTGATTTTTGTACCATACTTTTCAATTTTCTTGTTCAGTGCATCAAGTTGTTCTTTGCTGTTTGTTTGCCAGACCACAATATTGTCTGCAAACAGTAATAACTTCATCTCCCTATTCTCATATGCTTCCTTTCTCTCCTTTACTATTTCATCCATAACCATTAGAAACAAAAAAGGTGACATCACACTCCTCTTAGTCCACTTTCATTTCTAAACCATTCTGTCTTTCTAACTGGAGTCTGTATGCTGTTGACACAGTTTTTGTACATTGCTTGCTCCATTTCTGCAGTTTGTGTACCCAGTTTCTTTTTGATCATAGTTTCCTACACCTTCTCCTTGGAAATATTATTGTATGCCTTTTTTAGATCTACGAATCCTTTCCATTTGCCCAGCTCATTTCCATTAATTGCCTCATGCTGAAGATTGGGTCTACTGTAGATCATCCACTTCTAAAGCCATACAGTTCCTCTTTCAACTCTCCTTCTACCTTCTCATTCTCCTTTTTAAATATCCTTTCCAGAATTTTTGCCACTTGTGATAAGAGTGTGATTCCTCCATACTTATCACAAACTTGTTTTTTTCCCTTCCTAAAGACTTTTATTATTATTATTATTATTATTATTATTATTATTATTATTATTATTATTATTATTATTATTATTATTATTATTATTATTATTATTATTATTATTATTATTATTATTATTATTATTATTATTATTATTATTATTATTATTATTATTATTATTATTATTATTATTATTATTATTATTATTATTATTATTATTATTCAGTCTTCTGGCACACACATTTCTGTCTCCATATGCATTTTAGCAATCTGAACACCCATTGTAGTTGAACAGGTTCTGCAGCCTTTATCGTTTCCACATTAATTTCATCCATTCCTACTGCCTTCCCCATTTTCATTTTAATTCCATCTCCGATATGGTTATATCATCTACTGTTGAGTCGTCACAACATATTAATACTGTCTCCTCTGCACAATTTCTCACATTAAGCAGTTTATCAAAATACTCCTTCCATCTTCTCTATTTCTTCTCGATATGTTATTAACTCTCTACCTTCCTCTTTCATCAGCTTTGTATTAAATCTTTCTTTCCTATTACTTTGTATAATTCCATACAGCAATCGGTTACTGCCAGCTCCATCTATTTCCATCTTTTGTGTAAATTCTTCCCAACTTTTTTTTTTTTTTTTTTCCTCTTACCAGTTTCTTACATTTCCTTTTGTTATCAAGATACTTGTTTGCTTTATTATTTTTTACTGTTCCATTCTGATACATTCTTATATCATTAAAATGGCCTCTTCAAGGTTTGCCTCTTACTTGTAAAGCTAGAAAGCAAAACGAAGTTTGTCAGGGACTGAGCAGAAAACCTGAAGAACTGAGATTGATGGAGAAAGAGCCAGTGGAGCTTGTCCTTATCCTTTTGCTTTCTCATACTTATCCTTGTCTCTCCTTGTTGCTCCTTCCACCCACATGGATTTATCACTGTATTTATCCATTGTGTATGTTCTATTCTACTTCTTTGTTTCTTATCCAGAATGTTTATGTTGCTTTTTATGTTTGTGGACTACAAGGAGGGGATACATTGATTAGTGAATAGGTGGCAGTGATAAGGAGGAAAACAAAGAGTGTGTTGCCAAAGTAAGGTGGTAAGACTTGAACAGGACAGCTAGAAGATAAATGTGCAGGCTGTTTGTTGACAGTATGAGAAGGGAAGGATGAAAAGGTGGAAGAGGATGGATGACAGTTAGCTCTTTGATGTTTGTCTGTATAAAGTGTAATTTTCAGGTTGAATTGGTGTAAAGCCTTGGTATCAGAGGCTCTTTTAAGTTCTGATTATTTTAAGTAACACAATGAGTCTGCTGCTTCACTTTTTAACATGCTGCTTCACTTTTTAACAGGCTTTACCTGCTCATATGAATGAAAAATGGTTTGAATTTTTTTAAATATCTGCCTTCTCTACAATATTTGTATTTATGTCTTATTATTTTATCCTTGCTTTAGTATGTTACTCTTCCTTTCCATTCCATCCTAATAATATTGGCTATTGTTTGCTTTTGGCAGTTTATTATTCTTAATCACAAGGAATTTAAAGATTAAGTTAAGGCTGTTTAGTAGAAATGTTGGTACAAACGGAAGTTAAAGGAAAGAGCAATGAATCAATGTGGTTCACGTTATGATTTTTCCATATTTTAACATTGTTGCAAATATAATGGAATTTTACTAATTGTAGAACTGTGTATGTATCCAGGTCCTCTGCATTGGCCAGATCTCAGCATACGCACATCAGTTCCATTTGGCTGTTCACTGGTGGATCATCGTGTCCCAGAGGGCTGGGTAGAGGTTGGTTCTCGTGAAGACAGTGTCCCCACGGAGCATAAATATGTACAAACAGAAGAAGAGGAAGAAGTAGTAGGAAAAATGGTTAAGGGGCCTTCTGAATCCGAGACAGAGCAAGTGCGAAGCTTGGAAGAATGTTTACGCATCTACAAATCAGAGGTAAGTAGCTCGGTTTTAATACTTGTAAAGGAAATGCTTTCCATAGTACAGGAATTTGGTCACATGATGTTTTACAAAATGTCTGATCAAATATGTACACTGGCAGAAAAGAAATATCCAAACACCAAGAAAGGGTTGTGCTAGATTAACGAACATTGGTAGGTGTGTTTATAAATCTGAAAGATGATGTTGATTCAAATTTCCCGCAAATCGCATTAATGTGGCGCTAGTAGCGGCCCCATGACTTTGCACATCAGGTTTGCTTTAAATACGGGCTGTATTGTGCGAGAGCGTTAGTTTCCTGTGAAACTGGAATGAGTGACTGTGAGTGGGTCAAGAATGCCTTTACGATGAGAAGAGGCCATTATCAACAGTTCACTGCAGTTGAACAAGGCCGTATAATAGGGCTACGTGAAGATGGATTTTTCTTCCACGTTATTGCAGAATGACTTGGCAGGAATTTCTCCACTGTGTATGCATGCTGGCAGCAGTGGTCATGAGAAGGTACGCTCGCAAGAAGACCAGGCTCCAGACGTCCCCATGGCACCACTGAGAGAGAGGACTGCCGTATTTGGCATATGGCTTTGGTGCAGCGGACTGTGTCTGCAGCAGCAGTTAGCACCACAGTGATGCAACGAACTGTTCTAAATTGGTTACTTGAAGGAGAGCTCCGAGCCAGATGCCCTGCGGCGTGAATTCCACTTACCCCAAACCACCGCCGCCTGCGACTTGCAATGGTGTCAAGCGAGAGTTCATTGGAGGATGGAGTAGAGGTCCGTTGTGTTTTCCAATGAAAGCTGGTTCTGCCTTGGTGCCATGATGGCCATGTGTTAGTTAGAAGGAAGCCAGGTGAGCGCCTGCATTCCACCTCTCTGCGGCGTCGACGCTCTGGACCTACACTGGAAGTTCTGGTTTGGGGAGCAATGTCCTATGATAGCAGGAGCACTTTCGTGGTTATCCCACGCAGCCTGGCTGCAGATGTGTATGTCCGTCTGGTGATTCGACCTGTTGTGCTGTATTCATGAACAGCATTTCTGGGGTTGTTTTCCAACAGGATAATGCACGCCCCAATGCCACTGTTGTAACCCAACATGCTCTACAGAGTTTAACATAAGAAATTTCATCTTAATTAATCCGTATTGAACTGAGTTTACAAAAACTTATTATAAAATCTGAAAGGTTCCACCTATTTAATACAAAAACAATGTTGTCTGATTGTATTACAACATAATCACTTTATTAGCAGTACTAGTTTCGGTGTTTTTTCAACACCATCATCAGCTGCGTTAAAGTAAAGAGAAACCGGCATTTACAGTAATATAAAATACATCTCAACATTATTTACACAACTTGCTTCTTTAGACATTACATTAAATTATAAATTAAAAAAAAATGGCTTGTATTACTACCAGTTAACAAATTTAAAAGTCAAAAACAGTTAACAAACAACATTAAAAAGATTTTCCATCATAGGGTACTGAGTTATATAACTGTTTTCAATTGGTGCTGCTAAATTACTGTTTTACACCTTGTGTGTCATTTCAATGTCTCTGATCTTCAAGTTCAGAAATAATCACTAGGTTGAAAGTTATAGGTCTATATTCAATTTTGTTGCTATTGAAATTAATGTTAAACTATTTTTACATTAAAAACATATTATACCAATTAAATCTGAGATGCATAGTCTTTATGACATACTTGTTACAGTTCCACCATATCAGGTTACAACACAGCTAAGCATAATAAGAAAACACTTCGGCCTCTGGCACCCAGTTTTAGAAGACGGCAATTGAAAAAAGTCTTCGAACTCAGTACCCTAAGATGGAAATCTTTTTAATGTTGTTTGTTTTCTCAGAGTGTAGACGTGTTGCCTTGGCCTGCCAATCCCGCGATATGTCCCCACTCGGGCACGTATGGGACATCATTGGACAACAACTCCAGCGTCATCCACAAATCCCTGTATGACACAGCGCATGCACATTTTCATGCCTGCATTCAACAGTCAGGCTATTACACTAGTTATTAATGGACCAGCATGGCACAATTGCGATGGCTTTTCTCACGCAGACTTTAACCTGTAGTCTTGTACCTTTAATCAATTAAATATGTTACCTCGAAAAATATATTGCCAAATATTCTACATTCCTTATTTCATGGTGTTTGGATAATTTTTTTTCTGCCAGTGTATATATATGTGATATTATGGTGGAAAAGATCTACTATTTTATATGTTGCTGTTGTTTTTAATAATCAAGAGATCGTGCTTTACATACAAATGCATGACCAACATGACTTGGGAATTGACAGAGACTAAAAAATCCCACAAATTTTTATAATTAATCTTCAGTGAAGTTGAGGTATACTTCTCATTTTGATGAGTGAGAAAAACTTTATTTAGAGAACTATTTCATCTGTTATGTTTTCCTTATGTACAATGTTAGAGACGGTGATCGGAGATGAAGATCCTGGACTGTGGCTCTTAAAGCACCAATGCTTTGTGCGTGATGATATTTTAAACCACAGAGAACAAAGTTCTTCATGTATCTATGGTTGTGTGCAAATAGTTCCATTTGTTGAATCTTTGCTTAATACTTTGAATAGAAAATCATTTGATGATTTCAGCTGTGGTCAAAAAGACACTTGGCTGACCTCTTCACCAGTTGTACATGTACAGAACTTTAAAACCTCTCGATATAAGGGTATAAGTTACAGAAAGAAATAGAGGATACTTTAATGAATAAGGATTCTTTTGTGAAACTCATAGAAAGTTTGCTTATACTTTTGAATATGCCGAGAACTTTCTGTACAGTCCAGTTAGTCTCCAGCTAGCTAATCACATTTTATCATGGCATACATTGTTAATGCTTGTCAGAAACATTAAATCTTGGCAGATACAAATTATAAAAGCCTGTGGCACGTACAACACATGAAAGAACCTTGGGCTGCCAAGGTGACTGCCCAGCCAGACAGCTCTGTGGTCAGTGTGGTGACATCCTCAGTCGTCTTGCTTGGCTTTCTTGACAGAGTTCACACCTCTAATATCAAACATTTGCCAGGCTGAATGGCTCAGACGGTTGAGGCGCTGGTCCTTTGACCCCAACTTGGCAGGTTTGACCCTGGTTCAGTCTGGTGGTATTTGAAGGTGCTCAAATACGTCAGCCTCGTGTCAGTAGATTTACTGGCACGTAAAAGAACTCCTGCGGGACTAAATTCCGGCAGCTTGGCATCTCCAAAAACCGTAAAAGTGGTTAGTGGGACATAAAGCAAATAATAATAATAATAATAATAATAATAATAATAATAATAATAATAATAATAATAATAATAATAATAATTTGTTACAAATTATTTTACTCCTTTCAGGCTGGTGCTGAGGCTCTGACAGATGCTGAAATCATAACTTTAGTGAAAAATAAGCATATTCCTGCATATCAGCTTGAAGTTGCATTGGGCAATCCTGAACGAGGAGTGGGACTGAGACGCAAGATTCTTTCTATGGATGGAAACTTTCCTCTCACCGACTTACCATATAAAAATTATGACTATTCAAAGGTAAGACTATCAATGAAAAAGGTTGAAGTTACTTGATTAATTAACAAAAATGTAACTCAATGCTTAGAAGGCAGGGGAAGGGAAGGGCCCTCTTCTAAAATTTGTAATTGCATAAAAAATGTTGTGTTGTATTATTAAAACCAGTATAAACCTTCACTTAAAATGCTGCATTTTCTTGGGTAACCCAAGGAAAAAGGTAGAAATTAGATTAATTAACAGAAATGTAATTGTCAATACTAGAAAGCAGAGAAACTCACAAAAATGTGTTGTATTTTGAAACCAGCATGAACCTTAACTTAGAATGCTGTATTTTATTGGGTTTCCCAAGTCCCTACTGATGTCACATGTTTTATACTTTAGACCTTGTAATGACAGGCATAATGATAAAGTATAATATGCCAGTACAGTGATAATATTACATACAGTAATTAACTACCTAAATATACAGCAATATTCACTTTTTGTAATTACATCTTTTTTTGCCTTTTTCCATCTTTTTATTCACTAACTTTCTTTCAGGTTTAGAAATATCTTTTATTCTCCTTGAAATGCCATACTTGTATACAAACAGTTCTGTAAAATAAACTTTCACTAATTACACATGCACATTTCCGATGCATCTTATCTCTTTTCCACTGTATAATAATTTCCTTGCATTTTTGTTACCTCGACCATTTCAAAATTTTCTCTCACAATAAATAATCTACGAACAAGTATCAGATAACCTTACAATGAACATAAACAAAATAGAAGTACATTTAAAACTAGTAATTTTTGTTGAACTATCATTAATACAGTAATTCATCAGTTGTTAAGTATTGTGTTGGTATTTTCACATTTATAAGGCTTCTGAATAACCCTTAAGGTCACCACACACAGAAGGCTAAGATAAGCTATGCTAAGCAGTGCTAAGCTATCTTGCACTATGACACAAACAAAAAGCTAAGATAAACTGTGCTAGGAAAAAATGGCTGAATTAATTTAAGAGGAGGCTTTATTGGCTGCTGCCATGAAAGATGAAGAAACAGAAAGAAACAGGATGACAAGATGATTCTGGATATATGAA
Organism: Anabrus simplex; assembly: GCF_040414725.1. NCBI lineage: Eukaryota > Metazoa > Arthropoda > Insecta > Orthoptera > Tettigoniidae > Anabrus > Anabrus simplex. The sequence continues at coordinate 145,392,654 of NC_090265.1, read as the reverse complement.
ATTAGAAGATACAAGGTGAATTCCATCATTTGATTTAAAAAAAGAAAAGAAAAAAGACACACGACACACTGTCTCTCCTTGTGATGCCCTGCCGTCCAACTACATACCTCATTTCAAAGCACTTTGAACTGAATATCCACTCTCTTATCTAAATTTAAAATTTAGTCGGCCCTTCTCTTGTATGCCAGTCACTAAGTGATAGAATAAGTTGGTAACTTATTTGTAGTAATTTGTTTGAAGTCCTAACTAATTTGTAATAATTTGTTTGAAGTGCTAATTTACATCAACGTTAAATGAAGTGCTAATGCTTAGATTTGTAGCCATCTGAGTTCAAAATTGTCACAGATAATGTACTTTTTAAGAATAGAATAAAATTAAAACAGTATTAATTAAATTTATATATGCTATATTTTAGTTATATAATCTAGTTAATATTGAAATTAAATATTCATATTTTCTGGTAAAATAATTTCTCAGTCTTTGTACCTTTTCCTGGGGATACACAGATGCACCTAGTAGCTTGTCGTATAAAAGAAAAGGTAAAATATATAAACAGAAGTCAGGATTTTATTTTATGAGGGCAATGGCATTTTTGTACATAACTAGCTAAAATATATTTCAATACATTTGTGTATGTAGGTAATGGGAGCTTGCTGTGAGAATGTGATTGGTTACGTGCCAGTACCTGTGGGAATGGCAGGCCCATTGCTACTTGATGATCACCTCATCTATGTGCCTATGGCTACGACAGAAGGCTGTTTAGTGGCCAGCACAAATCGTGGTTGCCGTGCCTTGCTGAAGTGTGGAGTTCGGAGTCGTCTTGTAGAAGACGGTATGACTCGTGGCCCTGTTGTTCGTTTTCCATCAATTGATCGTGCAAGGTGAGCTATATTTGATTTTTATGATTTTAACAAAATCATTGTGATGATATGGAATAAAGGATGAAGTCAGTCAAAATATTCATAAAAATATATCAGTTATTATTATGTACTGTTATTGCCTGTTTATCTACCTAATTATAATAGTTTTCACTACAGTGTAGTTAAAATGATAATCTTCTACAGCTTACTGCTGTCATTAAAACATTTATGTATATTGAAAACAATACTGATTTTTAATCATATAAGATTCAAACATATTAATGTTTCATGTTTGAATCCATGGTATCAGATATTTATAAAATGCAGCAGTATGTTCAGGTATCTCCTGTCTCATCATTTTTAATAATTGGACTTGTGTTGAATTATTTCAGTGAAGCCATGACATGGATGCGGGCACCAGAGAACTATAATCTTGTAAAGGAAAGCTTTGATTCAACCAGTCGCTTTGCACGCCTTTCAAAACTGCACATACGAATAGCAGGAAGACATCTCTTCATCCGTTTTGTGGCCAAAACTGGAGATGCTATGGGCATGAACATGTTGTCAAAGGTAGGAAATTTGTAAATTTTAATATTCCTTACAGTAGAATTCTTAGCAAAATTTTATTGAGCATAGAAAGATATCTTAGCTGAGAGCTTATAAAAATAAGGGTATGATTAGAGCTACCAGTATAGTACCTTTTAATATGATGATAGTCTTCAAAAGTCTTGGAAGTAATGAAATAATTTTTTAAATATTTATGACTAAGATTCAAACATATTAATGTATGGCAACATACTTTTAGAAATTACTTAATTGTGAAACTCCGCAAGAGAATTCTATGTTCAACTTTCCCCAAAGTAACCCAGATTCAACCCCACCTAGTGTCCAGGAAATTAAGGAAGTAATTAAATCACTGAAATACAACAAGGCTTCAGGGCAAGACCAAATAGTGGCAGAACTATGGAAAAATGCAGGAGAAAAGTTTATCATGAAACTTTATGAAATTATGCTGACAATATGGCAAACCCAAAAAATCCCTACAGATTGGAAAACAGCGATCATACACTCAATACATAAAAAAGAAAGTCTGATCCAAATAATTATCTGGGAATCTCTCTCCTTCAGGTTACATATAAAATCTTTTCAGTCATCATCCTGAGCCACGCAGAGCATCAACTGGACCAAGAATTAGGTGAATACCAAGCTGGATTTAGAAAAGGAAGGTCGTGCGCTGAGCAAATTCTTAATTTAAGGAATACAATAACATACTTCCGTACCACAGCATACAAAAACTATGTGGTCACATTTGTTGATTTCAAAAAAGCATATGACAGTATAGATCAAGAATCACTCCTTAATGTTTTATCAGAATTTAGATCAAATAACAAGAAATATTATCAAGGAAATGCTTTACCGAAACTACAGCTAAAGTAAAGTTTATGGGTGAATATAGCCAGGAATTTCAAATAAACACAGGAGTACGACAGGGGGATGGGGTGTCTCAATTGTTTTTCAATTGTGTTCTTGAAAAGGTTGTCAGAGAATGGAGGAAAGCAGGTACACCATCTCACAATTTAGGACCTAAGAATAAAGGTATAAAAATTGACTGTTTAGCCTTTTTTGATGATATGGCACTTATAGCCAAAAACGTACCAGATGCACAAAAGCAACTTGATATTCTATAAGAACAAGAAGCAAAATTTGGACTCAAATATCATACGAAAAATCTAAATATATGACTGACATAAAAAATGCACAAGAACTTATCATTGGCACTAACAAAATCTCAAGGGTGAATGAATTCAATTACCTAGGTGAATGGATAACAGAAAATTGTAATGAAAGGAAATCCATAACTGCAAGAATTCAAAAGATGGAAACTGCTTTCCAACTAACAAGAACCGTTTACAATAAACAATGTCTTTCATGGAACAATAAGATACGACATTACAATACAGTAGTTAAACCAGAAGCACTCTACACTGTGGAAACTCTCAACCTGCAACAAAAGGGATTAAAGGAAGAATTAGAAATTAAAGAAAAAAATCATGAGAAAAGTCTTAGGACCAAGAATCATAAATGGAACTCATTACCCTAACCCTAATAGTGAAATATACAAGCACATTTCTAAAATTACAGATGCAATTCGAATGCAACGAATCCAATTTGCAGGGCATTTGGTTGTTAATAAAAGGATTTTATAATTTTAACAAATGAACCTAACCGACTTCCACATCAAATTTACGAATTTTTATTAAACAAGGCCACTAGACCGAAGTGGTACAAATTATTAGAAAAGACCTCACTGAATTAGGATCGCCAAATCTATAAGATCAAAAGGAAATACAAAATATCATTCAAACATGGGGATTTGAGGAACAAGAAAGAAAACCCCACACGACTGGCATGGTCAGAGGACTGGAGACGAGCACAATCATTGAAGAAGAAGAACTACTGGGCAAAAAAGAAGGCCGAAAAATGTTGATTCTGTGTGGTCCTAGGTAACCCATTCGCAAAGAAGAAGAAATAAATATCATGTGTGTGTATGTGTATATATATATATGTAATACTAGTTATGGTACTTCTGTATTATTTATATGCAAAAGACAAAAAGCTAGGAAGGAGTATAGGAATGTACATAGAAAGATAAACACAATAACCAGTCAGGGTGGGAAGAGGGAAAGAGCATAGGAAAGAAAAGAATATACTTGAAAACAAAAGAGAACGAATTACACCTATTCACGTAATGCTTCATAGATGGACTCTCTTCTGATCCGTTCTAGTTCTGGCCCTATCTTTTCTTAACTACAATAAGTTTCTTCATTGGCATGCCATTCATACCCCTGTCTGAACTATAGGCTATAGTTTCTCATGTACATTACATTCATTACATTCTATTTCATGATTCATAAAGATACCGAGCGAGTGGTTGCATGGTTTGAGTCACATAGCTGTCAGCTTGCATTTGAGAGATAGTGAGTTTGAACCCCACTGTCAGCAGCCGTGAAGATTTCTGTGGTTCCCATTTTTACACCAGGCAAATGCTGGGGCTGTACCTTAATTAAAGCCACGGTTGCTTCCTTCCTGCTCCTGGCTCTTTCCTATCCCATCATTACCGTTAGACCTATCTGTGTCGGTGTGATGTAAAGCAACTTGTAATAAAAGTAGAATACAGACAGTACATTAAGCTGTGAAAAGCACCTTCATAATGGATTAGAAAAAGGAGATTTTCTGATGAATTACATTTGTTAGTTTAGAAGAGTGAAGGACTCATGTGTAGTGATGCTACAGAGTTTAATCTGCTAGTTTTGTGCTGTTCAGAATCAGGTACAGTCAGATTTAAAAAAAAAGAAAAGAAATGTTAAACCACTCATATAACGTATATTCATGTTTATGTATTATGTAATGGAAAGGGAACAAGCAAATGTACAATTGGTGATATATTTACGGTATTTTCTCTTTGAAGAACTGGTGTTGATGAGGCAAGAGCCAATTCTTGAAGATGGCTGTGTGTGAAATGGTAGTATGTTCTTTTACTGTTTTATGTTTTGATTGTTTGTCCTTGTCTCTCCACTCGGTTATTTCCCTCTACCCACACCAACTTGTTGTTGTGTATGTTTCTACCTTCTTTGTTTGATGCATAGTCGCTTGAAAAGAAGAAAAAAGAATGAGCACATGGTTCTGTATGTTCATCACATTTAATATTTTATCAGACTTAATTTTAATTATTATCAAAGTGTATTTCACCTCCCATGTAGATACAAACTCTGAGGGTACCTACAACGAACATTATAAGTATACGTTTGATTGTTTCTGAGAAAAGTGTACCTGCAAGGAAGTTATACAATACAATATGCAAATTCTTTTTCTGTATTGGAAAGGAACAAACGAATGTCAAATTATGTCATGCATGACTTCATTCTTTTTCTGAGTGAGTATAAATATTGTAAGGTTGTGGGAGTGTTAAATAAATGCATACAACTTGTAGCATTTACTCGAAGATTTATTAACTAGCTACTAATTGTTTACACACTACACAGACACATCAGGACCACAACTTAGGCTAACACAGTACACTAGTTCTTCATACTATTGCTTACAAACTAAACAATCACACTACACACTCTTCTACAACTGCCACATATAGTCTTCGTCAGTTCCACAGTTATTCTCTCTGTACTCTATCACAGTCACACAGTTCACATCTTACACACAACACATAGTCTCAATTCTGTATGTCGTACACTGTCTATACACTCACAGCAGACTTCATTCACTGTCCCTTGCTGATACCCAACCAAACTCTCTCATTCTGCTCCAAAGACACATTTACTCACAGCAGCCAGATACTAGAGACTATCCCTTCGTGACAGTCTCACAGGAAAAAGTAGTTGCTTCATGGAGAGAACTGTACTGCACTGTGCTGATCAGCTGTGCTGAACCACTGACTGACTGACTGACTGACAAGCTGATTGACTGTGAACGCATCGGGAGTACTCTACCCAATGTTCACACACAGCACTAACTGACTAAATTCCACTGAACTGTCACTGTCCACTGACTGATCCAGTGCAGCACTCCTTGACAGCACTCACTCATACAGAGAGTGACACATACTGAACCACTGTACTGTAGCTAATCCAGCCTGCCTTAAATAGGGAGGCAGGCCTTCCAGATACTTTGTGAGAAGAAAATCCCTTGGAGTCCTCTGGAATCCGACAGTTCTGGGTTCACCTTCTAGTTTTTTCTAACACCACCAGGAGGCCTCCAGAGAGATAACGGGGTGATGGCGGAGTGGTGACAGACAGGGCTAGTCCTGTGTACCTGGCTCGCTCCTGATTAGTGCTATGCAGCGAGCGGTGGGCCCGTAACTTGACGATGTAACTTTCACGGCCAGGGCCAGGCTAAGTTGTTCCTTCCAATTCCTTACAATAAAGTGGTGGAAACTGCCACAATGTATTAAAGATTAGGATTTGCTTGGTTCCAAATTTAAATGTATATCTGTCTCAGGGTGAAAGGTTTGTGGTTTATCTAGAATGAAAAGACTACATATAAAATTTCAACTCTACTACAAGAACATTATTTTATGCTCACTTCTCTTTTTCAGGGCACAGAGGTTGCTCTTCAGTGTGTCCAGGAGATTTTCCCTGATATGGAAGTGCTGAGTCTTAGTGGGAACTTCTGTACTGACAAGAAGCCAGCTGCTGTTAACTGGTATGCCCTTAAAATTATTTATAATTTCTTTCTAGAAAAGCATCCTATGATGGACATTGTATAATAGTGCTTACTTTAATGACTGTTAGCTATACAGAGTAAATTATATTTGTTGTTATACTTAATGTACTATGGAAACTTCTGTTATATGATATTATTTCCCTTTTTTCTTGTAGGATTGAGGGTCGTGGCAAGTCAGTTGTGTGCGAGGCTGTCGTCCCAGCAGCAGTTGTAACAAGTATCCTCAAAACATCTGTTCATGCCCTTGTGGACGTCAATATTAGTAAAAACTTAATTGGATCAGCAATGGCTGGAAGTATTGGTGGTTTCAATGCACATGCTGCAAACGTCGTTACAGCAATATTTATTGCAACAGGACAGGTATGCAGTGACATCACCCTAATTCTTTAAAAAAGGATGTCATATGATTTATTGAAACAATAAAATAAATGATACTTTTCTACATTCTCCATACAAACTTTCATGGTCAGCGTTTGTTCACATCCACTGTTATTACTATGAGGTAGCTGAGGCCTTGAGTGTATTTCTTTTATTGTGTGTTTCGTGTGCATGTGCATGCATGCATGTCCCTGATAACGTATGGCTCTGTTATGTATATGAGCACTAATGAGCATATGACCTTAGTAAGTGAAACATCAAACTGTGACATCAATCATTCATTGCTCAACTCTCAGCTGATTTTATCCCCATGCTTTTTCTATTCTGCGGGAGTTCAGGATTAATTTATACGTTTTACAAAATGTTCCATATAATGAGATAACAGGCAATCGGTTAGTCATTCCTCAGTGCTCAAAATAGAATGTCCTTAGCATAAAATATCACTGGAAGTGATATTATATAATAATATTATTATTATCATTATTATTAATCATCATCATCTGGCTCCTTGCCTGAATAGTCAGCATAGTGATCTTTGGTTTAGAGTGTCCTGGGTTCAGTTCGTGACTGGGCCAGAGATTTTAGTCATGTCAGATTAATGGGGCTGGGTGTTTGTATTTGTCTTGATGTACACCTCTTTATTTACAAACCACACTAAACTTCCTGCCACCACAGAAACATGCAATAGCAATTACATTGCTTTATACAGAGCTAATGTCAGGAAGGGCAACTGGGCACCCCTGTAAACATGCTAGGGTGTGCGAGGATGATGATGATGGTGATGATGATGATGATGATTTGTGATTTGAAAAACTGATTGCTAATTATATTTACTGGATTTGTTTAGAATGCTGAAACCAATGCATTTCACTACTAGAATATCCCTTTGTTGTAGGATTACATGAGTGGCTGTAAACTATTACCTAGCAGTGCAATACATTGGTTACCTGTTTATGATGTCTTTAGGAGGACTGGTATACTTATCGATCCCTCTGAATATACAGGGTAAGTCATAAGTCCCTCCAGGGTTTTACATTTCAGCAAAACAAAAACCAGCTGAGTGGTAAGGAGTGAAACTATGTCACCAGACAGAAGTACTGTACACGTTTTTACCTTACCTCACAAATGCTCAATATGGGCACTGCTGGTCATTCGACAAACATCAATCTAGTAACACACATTGTAACCTACTGAGGTTGACTGTAACCACTGTTTCAGTGATTCTTTTCAGAGTGCTGGTAAATCCTGTGGCAAAGTGGGTGGGGTCGGGGGGGCATAGATACAGTCTTTAACAAAACCCCACAGGAAATAGTTGCATGGAGTCAGATTGGGTGACCTTGGGAGCCACGACACAAGAGTTAAGTCCTTTGAAGATTGATTATGAAAAGTACCTTTAAGATAAGCATAGACATCAGAATACAAATACAGCAGTGTTCCATCCTGTTGGAAAATGATGTCACTATTTGCCCTGTCTTCCTGCAATTGTGGCATTTACCAATTTTTCAGCATGTCCAAGTAAGTGAGCCTCTGTGGCTCAGGTGGCAGCCCACTGGCCTCTCACTGCTGGGTTCCGTGGTTCAAATCCCGGTCACTCCATGTGAGATTTGTGCTGAACAAAGTGAAGGTGGGACAGGTTTTTCTCCGGGTACTCCAGTTTTCCCTGTCATCTTTCATTCCAGCAACACTCTCCAGTATCATTTCATTTCACCTGTCATTCATTAATCATTGCCCCAGAAGAGTGCGGCAGGCTTCGGTAGACGGCACAGTTCTTATCCTTTCCGCTAGATGAGGGCTTCATTCATTCAATTCTTGACCCTGTCGAATGACTGGAAACAGGCTGTAGATTTTCATTTTCCAAGTAAGTAATACCTGTAACAGTTCTCTCACCAAAAAAGAATGGTCCGTACACTTAACGAGATGAAACTGCAAAAAACATTTTTTTGGAGAGTCACAAACATGTTTCATTCTTACATTTGGATTTTCCAAACTGAAAAATGCATGTTGTGCTGACTCGCCTGACTCACTGAACCAGAAACATCAAGTCATTGGTCATCTCACAGCCTTGCTTGCAGTTCTTCATAGAACTGATGACGTAACTTTTTGAAGACAAGTTTTTTGCTTAGTACATCCCAGATTGTTTTCTGAGACATTTGCATTTCCTGGTGTGTGCAATACATTGATTTAGACTTTTGAGGGCACCAGGAGAGGCAGTTATGCACATGATCCACAGTCAGGTGATGGGCCTGGCCTGCTTGGTCATATAGCATCACACAAACAGCCAGTCATTACAAATTTCTTATATCACTCTCTTAGTGTCTTATCCATTGGTGGATCTGTATGATACTTGGCTTGAAATGCACACTGAATTGTTAAAATAGACTCATTTTCAAAACACTTTCTGTTCTCCTGGAAATGCCATGTTGGCACACTACTGACTTCTAGCAGGAAAATGCACAACTGCATGAAAGAAATCTGTGCATTTTGCCTGCTTGTCAACATACATTCATCTTCTTAGTGTGGTTTGGTTACCACCCTACTGATTTCTGAGACCCCGGAGGGTCTTATGACTTACCCTGTACTACCATTGCCTGCATGCAGCCTGGTTGACAAATGGTGTACATTGTGACATGGAGTCTGCACCATATTTGAACTCCACCATGAGCTTGAAACGAATTGTACAATGCTTTGTTAAAACCATGTCATACATGCTGCTAGTTATCTTTGTCTAATAAGCAACTTCATGCACTTGGTTTTTATAGTCAACAAGGTCGTAAATAAGTAGCTGAAGGTCTCACTTATCCAGTCAGTTATAAAGTATAATGTTTAAAATCACCTATTTGGTATGAATTCCACACATAATACTCATGAAACTAACTGATAATACTTGTAATACAAAATTGATTCGTAATTAAGAAGATACATTTTAACACAAACTTTTTCAGCAGATTTAGTTTTGTCTAAACACTTAAGATTAGAGTAGGTGAGATGCATTCTCCTTGTTGAAGAATTACAAAGCCTTTGCTGAAATTTCCTGGAGCACGCCAAGTGTTGTATGTCCGTCCTGGTTATCAAGGGTGTCCAGGATAGGATAACAACACAGTGGACTGATGGTGCATTCAGTTGTTATTCTTTTGTTTAAAAGATATTGGGTTCAATCATGGACATGTCCTGATGGTGGTACCCTTTGCAGTTGCCAAAACCACTTACCACCTGGAAGTTGAAGGCCAGCAACCACATGGGTGGCCAAAGCAGAGCTGGAAGGCCATCATTAATAAGGATTCCCTGAAGATACATTTGATTGAAAGAGGTGATGTTCAAAGATCCGATGAGAAGACTCTGCACCTGCAGAATTATGATGATGATGATGATGATGATGATGATGATGATGATGATGATGATGATGATTGTGGTGGTGGTGGTGGGTTCGGTCATGCCTGAGGTCGACAAGATTTGAGGGTGTTTAAATGTGACATTTCTGTGTCTTTGGCTACCAGCATGTTATATAACTGCTACTCAATTCCCTCAGTGAAAAAGGTTATTGGAACAATTTCATACCTACAACATAAACATATGGCTAGTGGCCATATATCCTTAACCCTGAAATGAAATGATGGTACCCACTTTAAGTTGAAAATATATTTTATTTGTTTATCTAGGATCCTGCTCAAAATGTGACCAGCAGCAACTGTATGACCCTTATGGAGCCCTGGGGAGATGAAGGCAAAGATCTCTACGTTTCATGCACGATGCCTTCTATTGAGATTGGTACTATAGGTGGAGGCACTGTTCTTCCCCCACAAGCAGCTTGCCTGGATGTTTTGGGAGTCAGAGGTGAGACAGTCACATTGTTTTTTTTAATTTGTTTTTTTACATTCTGTATGATGAGGCGTGCTAGGGACCACATTGTCAATTCCTCCTTCCTTGTTGTTTCCTCTTCCATTCTTTCCAGTATTCCTTCATCATTGCACTGTGTTTTATTCTTCTTTCCTCAGACCACTTTGGACTGGGTTTCCTTTTCATTCTTCCTTGGAATCCTTCCATTCTTAAAACTTTACTTTTAAAAGTCTCTCTTTCTATAGTTTTCTCTACTCTTATTTTATTTCTTTGTAAATCTTTTTTGGTCTCTTATACTTTTTCTTACAAAGGTGCTTGATTATCTATTATCATCCATTCTATAGATATATCCAAAAAATAGCAATCTCCTTTTTCTTATTGTTTCTGTTATATTTTCTATGTTCTGGTATATTTCCTTATTTTCTATGTTCTGGTATATTTCCTTATTACTTCTTAATTGTCCGCTTCCGTAGTGTAATGGTTAGCAATATCAGCTGCCGTCCTCAGAGGCCCAGGTTCGATTCCTAGTACTGCCAAAGATTTAAGAATTCAGGAGGGCTGGTATGTGGTTAAAATGGTACTTGCAGCTCACCTCCATTGGGGGTGTGCCTGAAAAGAGCTGCACCACCTCAGGATGAGGACACGAGTTTACTTACTTCTTAATTTCCACTATTCTGTCTATACATATCATTTATTTAAAAAAATTCTCGGGAGAAACAGCAGCTTCTTTTAATGACATGCTAATTTTGCCTATTTATGGAAATATCAAACTTCCTGCCAGTTTTCAAAGCTTTTCATGTCAGCTAAGAAAATTCTTCTCTCTTCCCAGGGTTCAGTTAAAGTGGTGATAGGGAGTGTGGACATTGGAATCAATCAATCAATCAATCAATCAATCAATCAATCAATCAATCAATCAATCAATCAATCAATCAATCAATCAATCAATCAATCAATCAATCAATCAATCAATCAATCAATCAATCAATCAATCAATCAATCAATCAATCAATCAATCAATCAATCAATCAATCAATCAATCAATCAATCAATCAATCAATCAATCAATCAATCAATCAATCAATCAATCAATCAATCAATCAATCAATCAATCAATCAATCAATCAATCAATCAATCAATCAATCAATCAATCAATCAATCAATCAATCAATCAATCAATCAATCAATCAATCAATCAATCAATCAATCAATCAATCAATCAATCAATCAATCAATCAATCAATCAATCAATCAATCAATCAATCAATCAATCAATCAATCAATCAATCAATCAATCAATCAATCAATCAATCAATCAATCAATCAATCAATCAATCAATCAATCAATCAATCAATCAATCAATCAATCAATCAATCAATCAATCAATCAATCAATCCCTTACCTAATCTTTTTTAAATGATTTAAAAGAAGTTGGAAATTTATCAAACATCTCCCTCTGTTAAGTATTCCGATTCCTAATTCTCTTTCTGTAAACAAATATTTGTTCCAAAATGTCCTCTTGAATTCCAAGTGTAGCTTCATATCTTTCCTACTTTTAGAAACTCTGTTCGAGCTTATTTATCTACGAATGCTATTCCACGTCATCTCTCAGCTGACAACTCCTTACCTCCATATCTTCCCAGCCCAAAGTTTGTAACATTTTCATAACGTTCTCTAACAATGGGTAGTTAATTTTATTGTGTAAAAGTTGGCCTAGCATTGAGACAGTTGAAGGAAGAAGATCAAGCTGTTGTGATTTGTTTCTGTCTGGTACTTCATCAGCCCAAAGGCTGGTTGGATCCTCAAATGGTACCACCAAAGGTTATCTGGTTATACTCAAACCAAAATAACTGATGACAGTGCCAAAATGAGGCATATTAGGTAGGATAGGAATGAGGTAGCTTGCCATTGCTTTCCTCACAATTTGTTTCTACTGGAATGAAAATGAAAAGAGGAATGTCCTTTCATTGTTTGTGCATCAACTTGGAAATAACGTTTTAAAGGTTAAGCCTAATTTCAGGTGAAATTAGTCCCTTAACAGTAACACTATTCTTTTGATGGAAATCACCCAGAACAAATTGTATTGCTTTCCTTTGAAATCAAGTAATCCTGGTGAGGGTCGCATACACTGGAACCATTCATTAATTGAGCTCTGACTTATGTGCCCTTTCCTTCACATCCTCATTACAACCCCTAAAAGCCCTCATAGTCATATGAAGAGATCTGTAATCTTTATTTACAATCCCATTAATGTTATTCCAATGAAGATCTTCCTTATTTTAACACCTAGGTACTTACAGTGACCCGCATGAGGTACTATCACCCCCGTCAGCACAGTAATAAAAAATTGAGAGGACTTTTCTTTTCAGAACCTTGTCGAGGTCTTTTTTCGCAGTCGCTCAAAATCCTGTATCTTATTTATTACTGTATACAGTATATATATATATATAACATTGTCTGCAGAGAAACCTTATTTTTGATTCCAGTTATTTACTCGTGCAATTTATACATATATAAGTAAATATAAAGGTCCAATAATACTGCCTTGCCGAAACCCCCTCCTTATCAGCCCAGGATCAGATAAAACTTCACCTTCTCTAATTTTCTGAGATCTATTTTCTACAAATTTAACCACCCATTCAACCACTCTTTTGTCTTGTTCAGTAGCCATTATTTTTGTCAGTATTCTCCCATGATTTGTCTTATCAAAAACCTTGGATAGTCAATATCAACACAGTCCATTTGACCACCTGAACCTTAGATACCTGCTGTATTGTCCTAGAATCCTACAAGTTGAGCTTCAGTGGAATTACTTTTCTTAAACTCCAACTGCCTTGTGTCAAACCATTTCTTTTTGGTTTCAACTCGGTTAATTTATCATCATTAGGTTTTTCATTCTGTTAAAACTAATTTATAAATAAATAAATTCAGAAAATACCTGAAAAAGAAAACACAGTAGAACCTCATTAATCCAAACTAATGGATACTCTAGGATGTCCGAATTAATGAAAGTCCGGATAAAACGAAATAACTTGTAAAATGAGCCAAGAAGTGATGAGATTGCAATGGTATGGTCACATGAAAAGAATGAACCCTTAAAGGACTCCTCGAACATGCTTTGAATGCAATGTTCCTGGGAAGAGACCAAGAGGAAGACCTCGTGGTGTTTGGGAAAAACAGATAATGAAGGACCTTGAAATTAGAGATGTGAACTGGTGTCACATATATGAGCAGCATCTGTGGATGGATAGAACAAACTGGAGGAGGCTCGTACACAACCGCACCCGGCTTGCTGGAGTGAAGAAATGATGATGATGATGATGATGATATATTTAAACACTCTGTTCAATAAAAAGAACGTGTACAGTGCAGTATTTTAAATTTAAGGAATAAAAAAAGTTATTTAGTATACAATAGTATTTGGATTTGATTTAAGTGCTCCAATGTGGGCGTAAACTATGTAAATAAATAAATACAATAGATAATGCAATACGGTATGAGGCCCTACAAAATACAGAATAATTAGTGCAGTACAGAAATAGAAGATGGCAACCAAGGCGCACCTTCATTGACCACATTTGACATGCTTACTGGTGATCTTTTGTTGTCCTCTTTTGACATTAATTTCTTTAATAATTAACTCACGCAGATGTCTCAAATGTTCGTAATGTTCGGATAGGTTTTCATCGTTGTTATCTTCAACGTATTTAATGACAATGTTTAGATGGCCATTAATTTCACTACGTTTTGGCTTAGGGTTAATAATATCGCCTGCTTCATCCTGGTCATATTTGTCCATTACAGAGCTTTCTGCAGTGATCACACTTTCAACAATCTCCTCCTGTGTAGTTTACAGCATTGCGTTCTTAACTCAGCTTTATACTATAATTGCATTTATCAATCAATCACTACTGATCTGCATTTGGGGCAGTCGCCCAGGTGGCAGATTCCCTATCTGTTTTCCTAGCCTTTTCCTAAATGATTTCAAAGAAATTGGAAATTTATTGAACATCTCCCTTGGTAAGTTATTATAATCCCTAACTCCCCTTGCTATAAACAGATATTTCTCCCAATTTGTCCTCTTAATTCCAACTTTATCTTCATATTGTGATCTTTCCTACTTTTAAAGACACCACTCAAACTTATTTGTCTTCTAATGTCGTTCCACGCCATCTCTCCATTGACAGATCGGAATATACCGCTTATGATAAAGATGTTGATTTCCATAGGGAACCTGAAATATTTGTCCCGAATGAGTAAATGTATAATACCAATGTATTTGGTCCGTTATTGTACATTATAAATTTTCCAGCTAACTCATTCCTGGTTGCCAGCGTAAACCTTACCCCAAACTTTGAATCCATCCGTGAAAGTGAGTTGGAAATAAAAAGCTGCTGTTCTCTAATTATTGGTCATATTGTACAGGTGCAAATAAAGACTGTCCAGGAGCAAATGCCAACATGCTGGCTAGGATAGTTTGCGGCACTGTCCTTGCAGGAGAGTTATCCCTCATGTCTGCCTTAACAGCAGGACATCTCGTCAGAAGTCATCTCTTACACAACAGGTAAGTTTTGTTCTTTCTAACTGTCTATAGTGGCAAGTACCATATTTCACAGAATCCAAGACATTTTTTTCTTAGAATTTCAAGTGAAATATCAAGGGTCATTTTGCAATCGCGACCTAACAGTAATTAAAACCACTGGTAGCTACCACGGTAACCACGTTACTTCCTTCACCCTCCAGCGCGCAATAAACTCGTTGATCTCCGACGTCCATGTCTTTAATATATATCACTAGCTGCAGCAGTGCCTCTGTGTAACGTCCCTGTTTCTCTACAAAGATGTTTTTCAATTCTGCAACCCTTTGAATTCCTAGAAAGGGCCACGGCTACTCAGTGGCAGAGTTATAATGTGTCTACTATACCCGGCACTTAGTAAAACGAACAGTTTTATAGACAGCAGGAATATTTTCGTGATGGATCGACTTATTGTAGAGACATGTGGAACAGGTATTGCCGGCAAATTTTCAGTGGATTCTCGTCGATATTATGATGCCAGTTTTAAGTTAATGGTTATTAAACAAGTAGAAATTAAGAATAATTGTGCAGCCACAGGAAAATATGGCATAACTAAAGCCAATGTTCAGCCTTAGCATGAATACAATGATAACTGAAAAATACGTACTATTCAAGAAAGGCAATCAGTGGTCTGCAACAAGGATGCTTTAAAGAAGTTGAACATGAAATTGTGAAGTGTGTGCACGAAATACACAAGGTTTGAATGGCCACAACATGAGATGCAATATGAATGTGGGCTTGCAAAGAGGAATTCCTTGAACTTTCAAAGGCACTATCAGATACTTCTAATGAAAATGATTAGGGAAGTAGGTAGGATTTACATGATACTTGTGTGTGTTTATTTTTTTCTCAAATTAACTTCGAAATTTGTTATAAATAAAATTATGATTTCACAAAGCACTTTTTAAGCCTGATTTAATTTTTTTGAAGGAAAAAGTGGGGGTCCTCTTGCATTCACGGTCATCTTGGATTAGGAGAAATACGGTAATAACGTGTTTACTGTAGGATCATAAGAGTGTACTTAGTGACTATACCACTGTACATTTCTTATATTGAATTTCTTTTGCTTATGTTATTATTTATCATGAAATTATCATCACTGTGACAATTACAGTTGAACTTCGATATCTTGAAGTGCTAGTACAATTACGAACTTCATCATATAGATTCATATTGATACAGTTTAAAATAAGAAACAATGCTAGGTTCAATGGTCCACCCAATCAATACACCTCACTTTACAAGTGAAAACTATTTAATATAAAAACATATTAAACAAACCCTGGAACATGTTTCGTCTCATTTGAGACTTCATCAGCCATAACGTTCCATAATAGATTACAAAGTTTATTGTTGCTGTCGAGTATTGAAAAAAATGGAAGAACCCATGTCCTTTAAGAACTATTTGAGAATACACTAAAGATAATATATATATATATATGTATATATATACACACACACACTTACAGCAAAACATTTTTAAATCTTCAATGACCGGGCGAGTTGGCCGTGCGCGTAGAGGCGCGCGGCTGTGAGCTTGCATCCGGGAGATAGTAGGTTCGAATCCCACTATCGGCAGCCCTGAAAATGGTTTTCCGTGGTTTCCCATTTTCACACCAGGCAAATGCTGGGGCTGTACCTTAATTAAGGCCACGGCCGCTTCCTTCCAACTCCTAGGCCTTTCCTATCCCATCGTCGCCATAAGACCTATCTGTGTCGGTGCGACGTAAAGCCCCTAGCAAAAAAAAAAAAAAAAATCTTCAATGTTAAAATTTGAAACATTTCTTGAAACATGACATGCCAGCCATAACATCTCATAACAGAATACAAAGCTCATTGTTGCTGTCTAGTCATTTGAAAATGGGCAAACCCATCTCCTTTATGAACTGTTGAAAATAACTAAAGACAAAATATATACACACTATTTACAATAAAATATTTCAACACTTCTTGCAAAAAATATTTCTTCAATGTTGAATTTTGAATGACCTTTCTTGATAATATTACATGCAGAGTTGGTAGCTGGTAGTTTGTGTGTTGACTGAGGGAGATTGAGATTCTGGCCTTGGAATAGGAATGGGACCAAATCCACATCAGAATATTTAAAAGCTATGACTCATATGGAAATTTCTTTCAAAAATAAGCCATATTTGGTAGAAGGAATCTGAAGCTCCTGAGATAGCCTGTCATATGGCAAAGATCAGCGCTGCATGACCACCATATTGATGGCTTAATTCTTATGAATTTTTATTTTTAGATATCTATACATCTATACTAATATTATAAAGAGGAAAAATTTGTTTGTTTGTAACGAATAAGCTCAAAAACTACTGAACCGATTTTAAAAATTACTTCACCTATAGAAAGCTACATTGCTAATGAGTAACATGGGCTGTATTTTATTTTCAAAACAATTCGAGGTGGGGGGCACGAGGGGAGATATAAAAATAATAGGCTAATATAGGCAAAATATCGAATTTGTCGTATAAGGACGAGACAACGCTCAATTTAATCCCCTTGACGCAAAGAACAAAACTCGGTACTATCTGTATTAGGTTGTATAGGTTGAACAATAAATGTATACCTTTTGTAAATTAAATGAAAGCTCTATGGGCCCGAAAACCATGTTTTAAGGCCCTAAAACCAACCGTTACGGAGATATTGGCACCACACTACCCCTGCTTTGGGAATCGGATAAAGTAATGAACTGCCGTAACCATGGCAACATCAGCTCCAGGATTCTACAGCAGCGAAATTATCTACAATAAATCACAAAAACCTAACATGTTACAGACATGAAAATTGATATTTGGAATCGCCTTTAAAAATAAAAGAAAACAAATATTCATTTTCAGAAAATCCACTAAGGGGGGGAGGGAGGGTGAAAAGAAGTGAGGAAGGAGTTGAATTATTTATATGAGGATACATATATCTAAAAAAATGAAGATGTTACAGACTTTAAAATTGGTACTTGGAATCTCCTTTAAAAATGAACACACCTTTTTGGAAAATTCACTTAAGGGGGTGAAAAGAATAAAAAAGCGGGTGAATTTTTAAAATGAGTATCTTCTTCTTCTATCGCTTTACCCCACCTGTGGGGTTGCGGATGCGAACTGTGTCGCACATGTGGATTTGACCCTGTTGTACGGCTGGATGCTCTTCCCGACGCAACCGTATGTGTAGGGATGTAATATATACTTCTATACTAATATTATAAGAGGAGAAATTTGTATACTGTATTTGTTTGTAACGGATAGACTCAAAAACTACTGAACCGATTTGAAAAATTACTTCACCTATAGAAAGCTATATTGCCAGTGAGTAACATGGGCTGTATTTTATTTTCAAAACAATTCGATGGGGGAGCGACGGGGAGATATAAAAATATTAAAATAATAGGCTAATATAGGCGAAATCGAATTTGTCGTATAGGGACGAGACAAAGCCCATTTTAAGCCCCGTGGTGCAAAGAACAAAACTCGGTAAAACCTTCGGGCCCGAAAACATGTTTTAAGGCCCTAAAACCAACCATTATGGAGATATTGGAACCACACTACCCCTGCTCTAGGAATCGGATAAAGAAACGAACGGCCGTAACTATGGCAACGTCAGCTCCAGGATTCTACAGCAGCTAAATTATGCATGTACATTTGGGCATAGCTGCCAACTAAAAGTGATACACATGTGTACATTTTTACAGATGTAAAAATTGCTATTTATAATCTCCTTTACAAATAAGGAAACAGGTATTTTTTGTTTTCCGAAAATCCCAATAGGAGGGGTGGAAAAGGGTGAAAAAGGGTTGAATGCCTTTAATGAGGTACTTATGTCTCAGAAACTGAAGATATTACAGACTTGAAAATTGGTATTTGGGATCTCCCTTAAAAATAAAGAAACACATATTTTTTTGTTTTTGGAAAATCCAATTAATGGGAGGATGGAAAAGGGGGTGAATTTTTAAAATGAGTGTATGTATATTTCAAAACTTTAAAAGTTTACAGATGTAAAAATTGGAATTGGTATTTATAATCTCCTTTACAAATAAGGAAACACATATTTTTTGTTTTCCGAAAATCCCAATAGGAGGGGTGGAGAAGGGTGAAAAATGGGTTGAATGCCTTTAATGAGGTACTTATATCTCAGAAACTGAAGATATTACAGACCTGAAAATTGATGTTTGGGATATTCTTTAAAAATAATGAAACACTTTTTTTGGAAAATCTAATTAATGGGGAGAAAGAGTGAAAAGAGGGGTGAAATTTTAAAACGAGTGTATATATATCTCAAAACTTCAAAAGTTTGCAGATGTAAAAATTGGCATTTAGAATACTCTTTAAAAATAAAGAAACACATTTTTTTGTTTTCAGAAAATCCCAATAGGAGGGGTGGAAAAGGTTGGAAAAGTGGGTTGAATGCCTTAAATGAGGATACTTATATCTCAGAAACAGAAGATATTACAAACCTGAAAAATGGTATTTGGGATTTCCTTTGAAAATAAAGAAATACGTATTTTTTGTTTTTGGAAATCCACCTAAGGGGGTGGGGGAAATTGCAAAATTAGTTGAAATTTTTGTATGAGGATACTATCGTCTCAAAAACAAAAGATTTTGCAGACGTGAAAATTGGTATTTGGAAACTGCTTTAAAATTAAAGAAACACGTATTCTCGGAAAAATCCAATGAAGAGGGGGGGGGGTGAAAGAATTGAAAAATGAATTGAATTAATTGTATGAGGATACTTACATCTAATAAAAACTAAAGATATTACAGACGTGAACATTGGCATTTGGATCACCTTTAAAAACAAAGAAAAAGCGTTTTTTTGGGGGGAAAATCATCTTGGGGGGTGGGCGGGGTTGAAAAGGAGTTGAATTCCTTTTATGAGGACACATATCTAAAAAATTGAAGATGTTAGAGTTGTGATATTTGGTATTTAGAAAATCCTTTAATATTAAAGAAATAAGTTTTTGCTGGAAAATTCACTTAAGGGATTGGGGGCAGTGTGAAAGGAAGTGAAGAAAGTTAATTTTTTTTTATGGGGATACTTATATCTCAGAACTGAAGGTAACAGACATGAACATTGGTATTTGGAATCTCCTTTAAACATAAAGAAACACGCCTTCTTTTTTTTTTGGGGCGGGGGTACATCAACTTAACGGCAGTGGGGTGAAAAAGGAGTTGAGACCAATTTATTTTACTCTTCATAATGTACTTATTCTGATCATAAACTGATTATTTTTATTCTTTCGTGGGTTTTTCAAGAGCCACCTTTTCCTCTGGAGAACATAAAGTTAGATTACAGTAGATTCTCCAGGCATATAAATAAAAATTTAAACACATTTGAAATAAACTATAGGAATAAAATTGACCATGCAATTGTTCACTTCTATAATAAGGTCAATAATACACCGAAGTATATAATTCGTGTTGCCAGAAATATCGCGCACTTGCCTTCGCGCAACGATGGTGCCGGTCACATTGTCAGCAATGACAATGGCAGCAGATTTAATTTATCGCCAAATAGCGGTCTTGCATCTTGCTGTGGGGTCCAGAACATCAATAATAATAATAATAATAATTATTATTATTATTATGTTCTGGACCGTCGTCAAAATGTGCGGACTGCGCTGGAAATGGGTCCTGGCCGGGTAATGACTACGATTGCAGTCCGGCCGCGGGTTCAGTACCGCCATGGCACCCAAGACGACACCACGCCGGATCTCCTCAAGGATTTGATTCATATTAAAAATGCTTATAAGAAAAGATGGCAATGATTTAGGGACCCAACTGACTGGTGGAATATCTGGACCTAGCCCAGGAAGTATGAAATCGATGGCTGGAAAGAAAGGTCGAAAAATGGGAGGAACTTTGCCGTAATCTCTCAGATGAGTCAGATCACGAATTTTGGCGGATTCTCTCAGAAAACGAGTCAGATCGCAAATTTTGGTGGATTAGATATAAAACGTTAAGCATTCAATTATAAATTTCATTATAATACCATAGCGAAGCACGGGTATCTTGCTAGTTGTGTATAAAATGCATCAAGTTCTTGAGACGTGATAGTTCCACAAACATCCTAACATATTTTTCATTTCTTACATTAGTAGGGATTCTAAGTCTTCATCAGAGGAAAACATGAGTTTAGCACTGCACTGTTAAGTTTCTTCTCAATAGCGTCATTCTCATAGCTTTCCTGAAATTTCTGAATTGTACACTACCTTCAGAAAAAGGGAAATTACGCACACTTTTCTTGCAGTGAGTGTAAATCTCTATAATGATCTTCTTTTAATAAGAAGCCAGGTTGCTTCAGCATGAGGAAATATGTTTAAATTAATTTTTTCTTATGTTTTATGTTTTGCTGTTTACATTGTTTCTTTGAATTTTTGTGTTTTGTATGCAGTGTTGTTAATGTTCTCTTATGTGCCTTGGTATCTCTTGTCCATTTGATGAGCAGCTTTTTATACATGTGTTTCTTTGTTGAATAGGTCTTCCTCAACTTCTGGAAGTCCTACTCAGAAGAGAAGCTGTGACGGTGCAGCTGGAAAGTCTTGAAACCCACAGTTTGCCCAGAGTGGCTGTACATACACACATGCTGAATACTGGCCAGCAGGCAGGTTGACGGACTGGCATATTATCATATTCTGAGGAGCCTGCAGTTTGGCATCAGTGAAAGAGGAGAGACTTGAGATATGTATCAGAAAATAGACAGCTCAGAGTATGTTTCCAGGAAGGTCTGGTGATGACATTTCTAAATGGAATTGGTCACATTCAGGCAACTCACCACACCTCGGTTTGCAGAACTCAAGCTGGCCTTTGGAGTTTTTTCAAGACTTTACAAGAAACTGTGTGAAGTATGTCCCACATTGGTGGCATTAAGCATCATTTTCAGTCTACCATAATGTTTTGTTAAATGTATCAATAAAAGAAAGAGTTGTCCAAGAATTTTATGACTTTTCTTGGAATCTGAAGTAAATATCTGAGTTGAAAGTTTTACAAATGATCAGCATTTTGTTAAATGTTTTGAGAGGAGAGAATAATATGGATTAAGAGAGTCTCAATATCATCACAGTTTTTAAGAACATAAAAAAATTGTATTCTCTTATTTATATATATGAAATGCGATCGAGATATGATCGAGTGTTTTGAATTTTGTAGAATTCCTGCCTTTTCTGGATGTTTGTCATGGATGTTAGACAGGGACTAATGTAGAACTGTCTATCACAAGCCATTAATCTGTATTGATAGATATCTTATTATAGGAGACATATCTCTTAAAAATCTAAATACAGTACTGTACTGTACTTTTAAAATCTGATACATCATACTTTCTCCTAAAGCACAACCAGTAAGCATAATAGTTGAATGAGGTATAATTTTGATACTAGTTCATCAATGCAGACTTCATCTACTTATAAAGTCATTGAACCTCAGTTGTATATGATGTGAAGGTGACACCCGTTTGCTATCTTATGGTACAAAGCTTTCATATTGATGGCGATTATATTATTTTAAGTAAAGACTACTTGGTGATGTGATGAGAAAAATCCAACTGAACTTTGTGCTGGGAAAGTGGAAATTCCCTTCTAAGAGAAGAAGAGAAAATACTTTGTTTATTGTTGTTATTATAATACTTCACCAAATTTTAAAATTGGTATTGTGAAAGTATGATAAATATGATCACATTTCATGGAGGCTAAACTATTTTTTGGTAATGTGATGATCAGTCAATCAATTAGATTTGATGTTTTCAGAATTAAACCAAAGCAGAATAACTTAAAACAAGGTTTTCTTGGTGCTCGATGTGATTCATGTTGGCAGTGGTAAGCGACAAATGGAAAGAATTCTTCAGATTCTTCAGCTTCTTGATAGTACTGATGTACTTAAAATATTTATTTTCAGCACAAGAATTCATAGTTTCAGGGCACTGTCAACATGAAAATAATGCAATCAAGTTGGCCATAAATCATTGAGGTGGTACTGAGTTGGTAATTTCATCAACTTTCAAATATCCTGTTCTCAGAACATGATGAATTCTGTGCTTTATTAAGGAGTTCTCAGATTGTAGCTACAGTTCTTCAGTTTCCAAGACTGGGTAAAACAGATCTCCAATTGCTTTTTCCTAATATGGAGTTTTATATATTGTTTGTAGATGTGAAGTTTCAGGCAAACAGATTTAAAATAAAAATCTTCTACAAACTACAATTTCTTCCTTTCATACAGAGACTAAATGGTGTCTAAACTGTATAATCTATATAAAGTATTGTAATGACACCGAGGAGTAATATAACTCTTCTAGTTAAGTTCTACCTCCCTGTATGGGTATTTAAAAGGGGATCAAGGGCATACTCTTTCTATAACGTTTCTACTTTCCCTCTTAACCCATATGCACCCAACCACCATGAACACAGACATTGCTAGGAATCTGCCATCTTTCAAGTATGCAGCCTTTGTGTTGCATACTTTCAGTTAAAACAGTACTATGGGTGATCTACTGCATATATTGTCACAGGACCTGGTTTATATTATTCAGAAATGCCACACAATTCATCCCAATACATTACCTGAACAATAAGTAGAATTAAAACATGAAGCAAGTCATATAAATTCTTAAATTTTTCATAATGGGAATATTTAGGCCTACTCAGTCCGAGGAACCTAGCACGAGATATGACAGTTCTAAAATATGACGTGTCAACACTTTCTTCTTTGCACAAGTAACTGTAAATTGTAGTTTCATCTGCAATTTATTGTACTATACCATCAGTTAAGTACTGGTTGAAAACAAATTCCCTACATACATTTTCACAAATTCCACTCATACGGCACACTCCACTTGTTCCTAAAAAGGTATTATTAACTGGAATATTCTGTTCATGTAACCAGTTCCAATCAACATGCTGTTCAACCTCTTTGCTAACATTGCTTTCACTATCGGTTAAATCATGTGATAATACATGCACAGGGTCACAAGGAACTTCTCCTTCACTATCACTGCTGAAATCAGAACGTAAAACATTAGGCAAATTTTGAATTTCATTATTACTGAGCTTTTCCCACTCACACGTTTCTTTGAAGCAATCTTCATGACAACAGAACATCAATCAACCAGTTAATAATTACATCAATTTATCGTGGAAAACAAATGAGAGAAAGAGTGAACAAGAATGCCAGAAAACAATCAATTGAGGTACCTAGATTAGATTTTCAGCTACAAATGCTTTCACCTACAATTAATAGAACTCAGATATGTTGTTATATGAGACAGTGCTGCGTGGAGACCCAGTCCGCTTGCGGATATTTAGCCCGGCTGATAGAGCGCGTACCAGTCCGCCTTATGGGTGCATGTGGGTTAAAAGTTATGGCTGCAATTGTGACATTATCATCATCTTATCATTCATTACCTTGCTAATATTAAATAGAATGACTTTTTTTGGGCAGTTTTCAAAAGCTGTTTTGAAATTTCATTATCATTCATGTGCTTCATTTTTCTTCTTTTGGCCGGACTGAGTGGCTCAGATGGTTGAGGCACTGGTCTTCCGATCCCAACTTGGCAGGTTTGATCCTGGCTCAATCCAGTGGTATTTGAAGGTGCTCAAATACGTCAGCCTCATGTCAGTAGCTTTACTGACATGTAAAAGAACTCCTGCAGGACTAAATTCCGGCACCTTGGCGTCTCTGAAAATCATAAAAGTAGTTGGTGGGATGTAAAGCCAATAATATTATTTATTATTTTTTCTGCTTTTACAACCTTATTGGACCACTTCAGTCAATCATTTTCTGGTGCTTCATTTTATAAATGATTTTTACTTATTATTATTGGTGGTACGAAAGCTATTTGAAAATCTTGTAAATCATTTTGATAGTCATTATAATGTTGATTAGATGATAAACCAGAACTTAATCCATAGAAATACCCTAGCTGTTTAAAAATGTTCAACTGTAAAAGCAATACCGTATCTTTTATTTCATTTCATAACTGCCAACTTATAGCAATGTAAATAAATGAAAACTTTCAGAGATATTCTCGAAACCTGTTTTACCCAGACTATAGTGTACATTTTTAAAATGAAATGATTCAGCGATATATATGATTCTAGCTAGCAATATATTAAGAATTACAGCAAATGAAGAGATACAAAATAATTGAAATATGAGCATATACTGTAAGTCAACTTAATTAATTTACTAATTGAAAATGTATTTATATAAAAGGGTAATCTAATAGGTTATTGATACTAGATAAATCTTTACAATTTCTGACTTTAGAAGAACTTTATAGTCATGGTATATTGATCAGATTTATAGTTTCAAAAAGTGAAAACAAAGTTTTAATTTCACAACTTGTAAATTATTATTATGTTTTGATTTATTATTGTTTTGTAATTTAAGCAGCTGCCTCTGCATAATGTTTGGTGAGGAGTGAAATTTACAAGTTATACATCTATTGGGCCTGTGGTATTCACCAAACTGGAGAAAATCTCCCATTTATTACTGTTATTGTTAGATTAATGTTCTTTACTGACGATGTGTTAAGAGTTTTAACTCTTTCTTAGATTATATAAATATATTTACTGGCAACTATGCTAGCAGGGTTTGAACTACAGTATTTGAAATTTCCAGTGACATGAATTTACTGCAGATTGTCTGCTAACTGATGCCAGAAATGTCTTTTCATTATTGCTTTAAGTCTGCATTTTCAAAATTCTCATAATACTTAAAAATACAACCCAGAGCGTAGCAATTTTTGTACTGGAAACTACAACCAATAGCTTAGCACTTCCTTACATTTGAAATAAAATTAACAAACACTAGTCAAAATCCTGTATACAACCCACGGAGGCTAATGGAATGAAGGGTGTATGTTTTTAATTAGTTCTGGAATTTTTACAGATTGACTTAAAATTTATTAAAGAAAGTTGGTATAGGGCATATTGTGTATGAAAATGCTCAACTTTTAAGACATTTCTTCAGAGGTGTTTACCTACTTGATCTAGAGGTCTGAGAATTTATATGTTGTCTGTGCAATTATGTGCAGGGCTAATACAGAAATCTGTAACTTCCAAAATTATAAAGTGCAAAGTTGTACTAGCGAGGCCTTGAACTATTTTATATTGCAGTGGATGGCTGGGAAATGTATACATCTGCAACACAGTACTTTACAAGCAACACCAGCCTGCCTTGTGGCCATTGGTGGAAGAAAGTTTCACCATCAGAATGCTGGCCGACGAGGTAGGAGAGGTGGTGGTCTACAATTTCTAATCACTAGATTGCTTGTAAAATGCCTGGATTCAGTTCCAGAACTCTTTGTGGTGTTCATATGGAATGAGGGCATATGACACTGTTGATGGTGAATTGTCTGTCGGATGGAGACATAAAGCCTTGAACAGATCCCTTGGTGTTATTTGACAGTAGTAGGCTATGTGACAACAGTGTTTGACCCTCTCTCTATATCATCATCTCATACCCAGAAGTGCAGATTGCCCATGAGCGTCAGGCGAGCCAGTTATGTCCTTGGACACTCCTGGCACTAAAAGCCATACACTAAATAAACAAAATACAAGTGACACCTTCTACAATTAAAATCTACCCAAATGTGATATAAAGAAATCTGATCAAAATTTTCCAAACACCTAATTTATTTATTTATTTATTCTTTTTTTTTTTTTTTTTGTATTTACAGTATATGGAAGATTAATCAAATTATCTTTTCAGAATCTTAACAGAACTCAAAAATGCTTATCCACAATCAAAACAGGTTTTACTGTAGTGTCAATTTTTTTATATTATTTCTGCACTCTGTCTAATTAGAATTACACTGCCATCATTATTTTATTTTATGAAATACTCTCATGTAGAACCTGCCTTGTGACAAAGTATACTTTTAATTTAATTCTTGGAATATAAATAGATACAATTGAGAAATTTAGATGATAACCTAATTGTAACAATAATTTCTTAGAATTATTAATGAACCTTTTAAGGCAATGATGACAATTTTCCGTAATGTTGTCTCTGGCAGAAACATTCATTTCCAAAAAATTGGCAGGAAAAATGGGAATTGTTCCCCTCGCTCCAATCATCAGACCCGCTATGTCGATTTCCTCTAACTGCTATTTATCTGTGTAGTAAGGAATTGTTGGCAAGTGAATATTCCTTTTCTCGAGATTGACATCTGAGGACTATGACTTATGGCTTTCAAAGCTAACTGTTGGGTCTATTTTTGAAGACAATGTTGTCATTCCTTCTGTGGCTTTCATTGTCCACCTGGAAACCATGGTCTTTCAGCATTAAAGTTTTGTTGAAAAATACTTAGAATTTTATAGAACTGCTTTCATAGTAACTAGAATTTGTTTTATTGTTTTGTCTTGAGAAACTAAAATATGATTTAGTATTGAAACGTATATTTCTGCCATACTGAATTATTATGAGGGACACAGTTTAGTGATGTATTATTTTATGGGCTTGTACCATTATAGTCAAGTGCCCCTTGTAATAAAATATGAACAAAAATGGACAGTTAATCTGTAAGGATATAGTGTTTGTATTGTTGGGTGCTTTTGTAACGAAGTAGGGCTGTGATCAGGAAAGAAGTGGCAATGAGCTTCATAAGGTACTATTGTCGCATTTGCCTAGTGTTGAAAGGATACCGCAATGACCCTAATTAATATAGCTGAGAAAATAGTTAAAATTTACTTCTCTCCTCAGCATTCCATATGAGCTAAGTGTACCACATTTTAGCCCACAAATCATATTTAAATTCTCCATAGCATAGTCAAGAAATAAACTCAGGGCAACAGACTGGGAAGCTAATATTCCAACCTCTAGATCACAATAATGGTATGATGCCCCTGCTTGAAAAAGGACTAGTGAGTGCAAATTGTGTAATGTTCACTTCAAATTTTATTTTTCATCCCTTTAATCCTTTATGGTACAGAAAACAGGTCATTTAACATACCCTACCATAACAAGTACTACGACTTTGATGATGATGATGATGATGATGATGATTATTATTATTATTATTATTATTATTATTAAACTTGGATTGTTAGTATGTTTTGTCAAGTTAGAAATTTTGAAATTAATACTAAAATTTTATTTGAACACAATTTCATTTTTACAGCTAAATTTAGCAGTGTAGTGATAGGTTCACTGATAGTGGTTGTATGTCCATTCCAAATAGCTGGCTATAAAAATATGAGATTGTTTTATATACAACTTCATCTTTGCGATCAGATTTCATTTAACTAGAAACTTATCCTACCCTTCCTGAAAAGATAACGAGGAGATGCCACATTTTACTAGATTAAACCTTCCACTCCTATCTAGGTTACATAGGTATTTTTTGTAATGCTGCTGCTTTAAAAAAAAATCAGTTACATGTTTTCACAATGAATTTGGCATTTCTTTTTAGCTAGTACTGTACTTGGAATAGAATAATCATTGCTAGTGTACACTGGATTCCAGTAATGTAATTTAGCTCCTTAATTTTAAGTACAATGATGCCAATCCTCTTGTCTTACACTCATTTCATTATCAACGGGAGAGGCATGACTATGTACACCATGGTAATATTGGAAACCAGTGAACATTTTTGTGTTTGGCATACAACATATGTGAACTACTGTGCCCTGTTTTGATATGGTTTAATGAGATCTTATATCACTTCATACAGACTCCATACTTTCTGCTGCAAGTACTTTACCCAGTGATGATCTCCAGCTGTTATTACTCAGCTTTAAATTCCCCTCATAAACTAGTAGTTTATTTAGTCTCATTCTTCTTCATTCCTCATCGAAGCATTATTGTACAGTATTTTTGTGTTGTTTGTTTTAATTTTTAACTGTTGTATTATTAAACTACTGTAAATATTGTATTTATGTTTTGTTAATAATGTATTCATTTAGTACATGTGATCATGGAACCTAAGTCTGAAAATATAAAACAAAGAATTAGCATGTATTTTGATAATTTTGTTCATATGTGTGTTTCTACCTGTATTCATATAACACGTTCTTTCTTTCCCTCAAATGGAAATCACATTGTGAAAGTTTTGGACTGTATGGCAGATGGTGCCACACCACTCATCAAATCCATCAAAGTAAAGCTTGTGTTGTGTATGTCTTGTGTGGTTTTGCATTGTAATGAATGAGAATGGTGCCTTTGCTTAACTTTCCCTGCCTCTTGTTCTTTACAGCCTTATGCAACAACCTCAGTGTTTGGCAGTTGCATCCCGCTGTGTAAACTCTGTGTAAACAACTCCTTTGCAGTCAAAGAAAACAATGGCTATGACCAGTGTACCACATTTTAGCCCTCAAATCATATTTAAATTCTCCATGGCATAGTCAAGAAATGAACTCAGGTCAACTGATTGGGAAGGTGCTAATGGCATAACTTTGAATTTCTTCTGCACCGGCGAGGTTGTTTGTCTCTATTCCCTAGATGTCCGGTTTGTTTCTGTTGTGAAGTGATGCACCTGTCTCATTGCCCGTAATGATGCAGCTTAGAAACCGATTGCTCTCCATAGAGTAATGGTGAAGGAAGTCCATAGAAACCATAAACCTTGCTGCTTTGTGTTTGGGCGTCAATGATTGTAGAACCCAACGTGAGGATAATTTCCGATAATCCAGCTGGCGTCAGTGATGATAGCATGTCTATTGAGAAGCTCATCTCCTGTGCAATATTTGCAGTATACACTCTGCTACTGTTGTGAACCATTGTGTCTATTTAAAGGACGTTGTCTTCTGTGGTTGACGTTGATGGTCTTCCTGTCTGATCACGATCAGCATCACCCAGGTTTTTGTGGCCTTGTTTGAATTGTTGGCACCCTTTCACAATGGCTGGACATGACATTGCATTTGGTCCATACACTGCCACAATCTCGGAGTGAACCTCAGTCCAAGTGTGACATTTTGCGTACAAAAATGTATATCCTTTTGTGTGCATAAATTTTGGAGTACACTTCAAAGATGACATGCCATTTCACTTGCGTGCTACGATGCACCTCATACCAGTACTACAGCACTAGTGTTGCTGCAGGCAGCTGTGGGCATGTGTCACATACAAGGGCAAATCAAAATGTAAGTTACACTAGGTCACTGTGAGAATACACTGTGTGTCGTGACCTTGGCCAATGTAGAGCAAGCTAAAGTAACTGCTGACATGTCCGATAGGAAGGTTGGTGTGGTATTCCGTTGTGTTGTGTGTGCAGAGCGGGATAGGCTCAATGGCGTGTCAACTGGATGTTCACTCCAAATTGGAGGTGCATGCAACTATCAGATTTCTATGGGTTAAACAGCACAATTGCACAGACAGTCATAGTGAAATCATTACTGTATATGGTGAGCGTGTAATTTCTCACCCAGGTATTGTAAAGTGGAGTAAGCAATTTGACGCTGGACGCACGGATCTCATGGATGAATATCGCGAAGGCATGCCCGCAGTATCCAGTACTGTTGCAAATGTTGACCGTGTGGATGGAATCGTTAGAGAGAATCGGCGCATAACACTGCAGGAAATTGCCAGCATGCTGAACATTTCATATGGTAGTGTGTTCTCCATTGTTCACCAGCACCTTGTATTTTGTAAACTGCATCAAAGAAGGATCCAACATCTGCTCACCAATGTTCACAAGGGATAACATTTCCAATCGTCACTGGCATTTTTGTAATGGTATTCTGTGGAGGGCAACAAATTTCTGTGGCGAATCATCACGGGATGAAACGTGGGTCCACCACTTCAACCCTGAAACAAAGAGGACTTCGATGGAATGGGTGCACACCACATCACCACTACGAAAGAAGGCCAAGGTCTAACCTTCAGCAGGAAAGGTAATAGCGACAGTGATCTTCACGTGGAATTTATGCCGAAAGGCATGACAAGCAACTCAGCTTTGTTATCAAATGTTAAACCGGTTGTGTAAGGCAATTTAAAAAAATCGGCAAGGAAAATTGAGTGCCGGTGTGATTTTGTTGCATGATAACACAACACCTTACACGGCCCACCAAATGTTCGAACTGCTGCAGTGATTCAAGTGGGAGGTATGGCAACGTCCTCCATACAGTCCACAGACTTTGTGCCATGATTATCATGTGTTCGGTAAGCTGAGAAAGGATCTCGGTGGGCGATGATTCCGAAACGATGAGGAGGTGAAAACAGCTGTCTCCAGGTGGTTACATATGCTGGAGGTGATTTCTACGCATCCGGAATTGAAAAGTTGGTTGACCGTTTTGAGAAATGTTTACCATCTCTTGGGGACTATGTGGAAAAGTGAACTTACATTGTATGTTGTCATAGCCATATTGCCCATGTGTAGGTTTCATAAATGGCCATAATTAGAAGTGTAACTTACTTTTTGATTCACCCTCATATTTTGAATGTTTTGAATGTTCTTGTAGATTACAAATTGAAAAGTTCATTTTTGTTGCCTCGTTTAAGATGCTTAGGGAATCTCGACCATCAGTTATATGTACTTACATGGTTCACACTCTTATTTTGGTACTGATTTCCCTGACTTTCCATGACTGAAAAGACAATATTTCCCTGACTCTTGACTCATTAAATGACAGGAAGGATATCAATTATTTTCTTTTAAAAAAAAAAATCGACCTCCACCATCCCTATAGCCGCCCATCACTCACCTTTTTATTCTTACAATACTCGTTGATTACACAATAAAATTTCAAATTGAATACAATGTCATACTCGGTCTAGTGCTTTAAAGTAATAAACTAAACATATTCTACAATATTAAGGATACCAACATTTTTAGGTACCGTATGCTAAAAATGAATATAGTATGCCATAACATAAATATGTAAATTTGTACCATTACACCTCTAGTAAATTGAAATACTTCAAGTTTCTTTACTTTTCTAATATTTTCAAGTTTCTTACTTTCCAAGGATATCTTTCATTTTTCTGCTCTATTCTTTTTTTCTTCTTTTTGAGCTTTTTTGATTGTTGGAGGCTTTCTTCATATTTTCTGTGGGCAGCTCTGACATTGTTCAAGGGTGCTTGGGTTATTGATATTTTTGGATACTTTCATAGAATCTTATTGTATTTTTAACCCACAGACATATAGTAAATAGACTGGCAGCGCTCTGTCTCATAGTGAAGCTGCAAACTTGCAGCCACCACCATCTTACGTCACTACACACCTGCTCTAAACATGTGTGTTACCGTGTTATGTGCAGTTTTGGTTTATGCTGTTTTTATATATATTTTGCATTAATTATTCGGCAAACTACTGTGTGGCAGAATGGTGAATACCTGCTTAGTATTTGGGTGTGGTTTTTCGTATTCACGAAGAAAGAAGAAGGAATTGGCATTTCAATACACCGGTAAGTGGCTTACATGTTCTCATGTACACTTGTCATTTAGTTATTAATGCAATTAAATCAACTGTTAAAGATGCCTAATTATGTAGGGGACAGAGATCGCTTCCTTCTGATGTATATTTGTTGGCGTTAGACCCCTTGTGATGGAGCGTGGCGTAGTAGTAATAATAATAATAACAATAGTGATAATAGTAATAGAAATGTTGGTACAACACTGGTTATAGGTTAAGATTTTGTTTTGGTTATGTTAGTAATTGAATAACAGTAGTCTTGATCAATCAGTCACTACTGATCTGCATTTAGGGCAGTCGCCCAGGTGGCAGCCAACGGCTGTAGCCATGTTGAAACACCGGATCACGTGAGATCTCCGAAGTTAAGCAACATTGGGCGTGGTCATGATTTGGATGGGTTGCCATGCACTTTTGGTGGGGTGTAAGGGAATGGAGTAGCGGAAAGGAACTGGCCAACGCACCGTATGTACACTACGGCGGAGGTTCGGATCTGCCTTCGAGCAGAATACACCCTTACCTTACCCAGGTGGCAGATTCCTTACCCGTTGTTTTCCTTCCCTTCTCCCAAATGATTGCAAAGAAATTGGAAATTTATTGAACACCTCCCTTGATAAGTTATTCTAGTCCCTAACTCCCCTTCTTATGAAAACTTATTTTCCCCAATTTGTCCTCTCGAATTCCAACTTTTCTTCATATTGTGATCTTTCCTACTTTTGAAGACACCACTCAAACTTATTCGTCTACTAATGTCATGCCATGCCATCTCTCCACTGACTGCTCAAAATATACCACTTAGTCTAACAGCTCGTCTTCTGTCTCCCAGGTCTTCCCAGCCCAAACTTTGCAACATTTTTGTAACGCTACTCTTTTGTTGAAAATCGCCCATAACAAATTGAGCTGCTTTTCTTTGTATTTTTTCCAATTCTTGAATCAAGTAATCCTGGTGAGGGTCTGATACACTGGAACCATACTCTAGTTGGGATTTTACCAGAGATTTATATGCCCTCTCCTTTACATACTTACTACAACCCCTAAATAATAATGTGCAAAGATCTGTACCCTTTATTTACAATCCCATGTGGTAAAATCTGACCAAACTCAATGAAGCACTGGCAAATAATACACGGCACTAATAGCCTCTAGTTACTAAAACTAAATACATTGCTAACACACATCTTTAAAGATTTGTTGAAAAGATTTCAAAAATACTGTTTAAATTAGAGTGGAAGGATTAGTAATCATGCATAAATTGAAATAGGTGTTAGGTTTATTATAACAGAATATTATTTGAATACTGTATATCTCAGAATTTGTGGTATCAATTCTCTACAATGTGATACTTATAAGGAAGAAGTTGTACAAAAAGAACATTCTTATCCATTCATTTCTTTTAAGAATAGGGGTAATCTGTAGGCCTATGTTCCTACGAAAGATGTTGTTCTCGTGTGCAAACTTCGTGAGATTTCAGACCAAATACATGTAATGGTTTAAGCTCAGTCTTGAAACGGAACATACCTAATGAAGTCACAGCTCAGCTGTATAAAACAAATTTGTTTTGAAGGCTAAGCTCACATGCTTTAGATCTAAACCCAATGGAAACGTATGTTTATCGCCTTATTAGTAGCTAATAATAATAATAACAACATGCTTCTTCTTTTTCTACTGCTTTTTCCACACCTGTGAGGTCGTGGGTGTGAACTGTGTCGCACATGTGGATTTGGCCCTGTTTTACGGCTGGATGCCCTTCCCAATGCCAACCCTATATGGAGGGATGTAATCACTACTGCGTGTTTCTATGGTGGTTGGTAGTGTGTTAATATGACGAGGAAAGTGTTGGGACAAACACAAACATCCAGTCCCTGAGCCAGAAGAATTAATTAGAGACGATTAAAATCCCTGACTCGGCCAGGAATCGAACCCGGGCCCTCTGAATTGAAGGCCTCAATGCTGACCATTCAGCTAATGAGTTGGACAATAATAATACTTTAATAACAATAGGCACTAATAATAATGATGTTATTGCCGTTACATCCCACTAACTACTTTTATTGTTTCCAGAGACGCTGAGGTGCCGGAATTTAGTCCTGCAGATCTTTTATGTACCAGTAAATCTACTGACACGAGGCTGACGTAATTCAGCACTTTCAAGTACCACTGGACTGAGCCAGGATCGAACCTGCCAAGTTGGAATCAGAAGGACAACCGTCTGAACCACTCAGGCCGGCACACCTTATTAGTCTAATTGCATCATTGTACTTGAAGATATGTGCGAATCATGTTGTAAGAGAGTGAATGGATACAGATTTGACCAAAGATTGGTCTATAACAGGCTGGCTATTTTGAAGCATTTGTAAATTAATATACCAGTGTTTCTTCTTTTCTTTAATGGTAAAATAAAGGACCCAATAGGTCTAATTAATCAGTAGTATTGTCCTTATTTCTATGTGCTTTTAATTATCTTCAGTCCAGTATTCCCGTTTTGGGCACTCTTTTACATTAATGCATTGCGAAAGTGTAGCGACGTAAGATGGCGGCGGCCACACGCTTCCGGCTTAAGAATCGTGCTGCTCATTGCCAGTCTATATGTCTGTGTTTGAACCATACATTGCACAACTAAGCTGTGTTCCTGTAGATTTTCAAAAAGTAAATTTTTATTTATGAAAAACCATTCTCAACAGTAGCATTTCCATGAGAAAAGATTAGACCAAGTTTAATAACTTGCCACAGTTCCTGATATTTTACGTTTCCCATCAATAAGCCTGAATAAAAGTAATCAAGTCTTGCAGATGAACTTGCATTTTCTAAATAAGTTTTGAAATGTTGTTCAAATGTAATATGTGCTTCACAACAAAAACTACTGTACTGTGTTTTAGCTTTCTCAGCAAAAACATCAGACAGTGTGCAATGATTCTAACAATATGTTAACACTCTGTTTTCCTTGTTCTGACTGATTGAATATTATGTTCGGCTCCAAAGATGACAAACTTTGTACAGTTCTGTACTTAATAGGACATTTTTCTAATAATTTTGCAGTCACTTTGATCAGTATAATTTGACACTCTAATCTGAACTTTTGAATATTAGTTTCCTTTGCTCTGGTTTCTTTAAGAAGCTTTTTGGTTTGGAAACTGATATCAACATTTTTCAAGTCACGGTAGTTGAGCTTATCTTTTAAGTTCAAGGAGAAGAGAGCAGATGTACTAGAAGGTAGTTTGTCACTCCTTATGAACCTCTCCAACATACTACGTAAAATGATTTGCAAATCTGTAACAAAAATGGAGCAGTGGATCTGAAGTTTAAAATTTTCTTAGAAATGGTTCACATTCTAGGGAGATGTTTTTGAAAAATGCCACTTTACACTTGATGAAACTGTCTTTTGTTTGTTCTGAAATATTTCTTAATGGTTTTGTATTCAAAACTTTTCTTGAATCAATGAATTCCTTATCACTATCAAAAAAGTTTAAAAGTCTGCCACTACATGCCACATTATCCAACCATCTAGTGGTACAGTATTTTAAAGGTAATACTGTATTGCTAGTAAGAGTGGTATATTCTGCATGGTGGGCAGGAGAATCATTGAAAATGTAATATGCATCTCGCATAAAAGTCATGTATGTTCCACTTTGCAGTTAGCAGACCAGACCCAATCACTCCATCTATCACATGTAGCCCACAAACTCCAATGATAATGTGTCTTTTTCCCATCAGGATTCTCTTCCTTCATTCTATCTTCTAACTTTTTCATAAAACTTAAATTAACATTTGGGACATCCATTGAAACTTGAAGATTTTTTTTTTTGCTTCATTGGATGGATTCCTGCACTAAAACTTTCAAGTAAATCTTGCACGGTAGCTCTGCCTAAAAACACACTGTTAAAATACTCTGTACATACTCTACTCCTATTGACGTCAAAAAGCCTAACAAATATATCCATCTGTCCCCTTTGTACTATCTTATTTAATGTCTCATCAAAACAGATGACATAATCATCACACTGTAACAACGTATCTTTGAGTTCATTGGAAAAATTAGGAGCTAGACCATAGTTTGTAATGTATTTGCACTTTGTGGCACCCATTTTAAACTTCGAAAAGTAGTTAGTGGGACGTAAAGCAAATAGCATTATTATTATTATTATTATTATTATTATTATATTTAAACTTTGAAGCAAATGAACTGTCTGGGAACATTAATTTGAATGTTTCTCCTACATATGAACATGAATTTAATGAAAACTTGCTATTGAGAACTTTCAAAGCCCATATTGCTTCCGCTTTTGTTAACATCGTCCCTTGGTGCAAAATGATTCAGTTGCACTTGACTGTAAAGCGGATTTTAAAATCTCAGGTTGGGGTGAAATTTCCATACTTTATTTTTTTTCTTTTTTTCTTTTGCTAGTGGCTTTACGTCACCTCAACACAGATAGGTCTTATGGAACGAAATCATCCTGGTGGTGTTGCGAACAGCCAAGCTCATGGGGAGGAGGAAAATGATGTTGGTGAAATTACGCCTGGCCGGCCCTGTGGTGTAGGGGTAGCATGCCTGCCTCTTACCCGGAGGCCCCGGGTTCGATTTCCGGCCAGGTCAGGGATTTTTACCTGGACCTGAGAGCTGGTTCGAGGTCCACTCAACCTACGTGATTAGAATTGAGGAGCTATCTGACAGTGAGATAGCGGCCCCGGTCTCGAAAGCCAAGAGGATTCGTCGTGCTGACCACACGACACCTCGTAATCTGCAGGCCTTCGGGCTGAGCAGCGGTCGCTTGGTAGGCCAAGGCCCTTCAAGGGCTGTAGTGCCATGGGGTTTGGTTTGGTTTTTTGAAATTACGCTTGAGGAGGTGGAAAGGATAGTAAATAAACTCCATTGTCATAAAGGAGCAAGAATAGATGAAATATTAGACCTGAAATGGTGAAGTGTAGTGGGAAAGCAGGGATGAAATGGCTTCATAGAGTAGTAAAATTAGCATGGAGTGTTGGTAAGGTACTTTCAGATTGGACAAAAGCAGTAACTGCACTTATCTATAAGCAAGGGAACAGGAAGGATTGCAACAACTATCGAGTTATCTCATTGATTAGTATACCAGGCAAAGTATTCACTGGCATCTTGGAAGGGAGGGTGTGATCAGTCATTGAGAGGAAGTTGGATGAAAACCAGTGTGGTTTTAGACCACAGAGAGGTTGTCAGGATCAGAATTTCAGTATGTGCGAGGTAATTGAAAAATGCTACGAGAGGAATAGGCAGTTGTGTTTATGTTTCGTAGATCTAGAGAAAGCATATGACAGGGTACTGAGGGAAAAGATGTTCGCTATACTGGGGGACTATGGAATTAAAGGTAGATTATAAAAATCAATCAAAGGCATTTATGTTGACAATTGGGCTTCAGTGAGAATTGATGGTAGAATGAGTTCTTGGTTCAGGGTTACTTACAGGGGTTAGATAAGGCTGTAATCTTTCACCTTTGCTGTTCGTAGTTTACATGGATCATCTGCTGAAAGGTATAAAATGGCAGGGAGGGATTCAGTTAGGTGGAAATGTAGTAACCGATTGCTTACTTGGTCTTAACGGCAGATTGTGCTGAAAGCCAGCAGTCTAATATCTTGGAACTTGAAAATAGGTGCAATGATATGGTATGAAAATTAGCCTCTCGAAGACTAAATTGATGTCAGTAGGTAAGAAATTCAACAGAATTTAATGTCAGATTAGTGATACAAAGCTAGAACAGGTCGATAATTTCAAGTATTTAGGTTGTGTGTTCTCCCAGGATGGTAATATAGTAAGTGAGATTGAATCAAGGTGTCGTAAAGCTAATGCAGTGAGCTCGCAGTTGCGATCAACAGTATTCTGTAAGAAGGAAGTCAGCTCCCAGACAAAACTATCTTTACATCAGTATGTTTTCAGACCAACCTTGCTTTACGGGAGCGAAAGCTGGGTGGACTCAGGATATCTTATTCATACTGTAAGTTAGAAGTAACAGACATGAAAGTAGTAGAAATGATTGCTGGTACAAACAGGTTGGAACAATGGCAGGAGGTTAGTTGGAATGAGGAGATAAAGGCTAATTCAGGAATGGAGTCGATCGATGAAGCTGTACGCATAAAACGGCTTCGGTGGTGGGGTCATGTGAGGCGAATGGAGGAGGATAGGTTACCTAGGAGAATAATGGACTCTTTTATGGAGGGTAAGAGAAGTAGAGGTAGACCAAGACAACGATGGTTAGACTCAGTTTCTAATGATTTAAAGATAAGAGGTATAGAACTAAATGAGGCCACAACACTAGTAGCAAATCGAGGATTGTGGCGGCGTTTAGTACATTCACAGAGGCTTGCAGACTGAACGCTGAAAGGCATAACAGTCTATAATGATGTATTGTAGTCTTGCACTGGCATTGCGATATGTTACCGAGCAAACTGCAAGGCACTGAAAGTCTGAGATCGAGATGAGTGGCTGTGGCTAAAGCATTGAAATATGATCTTGTAGCAAGAAAGTTCATGGTTTGGAATGCATGTTGCAAGGGTTTCTTGGTGCCGATGGCATCACTTTCAAAGCAGCAAAGCTAAAACAATTATTATAAATGGTTTTCTCCAAACATAGATTAACTCACAAAATGGAACATAGATTAACTCATAAAATGGTTTGCTTTTGCACAGTTTATCAATTTGGAAGCAATCTCTGCATCAGGTCTATTTTCCCAGGGCTCTTTCAAGACAAACTGATTCAGTTGTTCTAGTTCTCACTTAAACGACATAACCTACAATAAAAGGGTTATAACCTTGAGTATAAGGATTGAGGTGCCAAGGATATCAAGAAATTTCCAGATAATATACTAAAAACACAGATCTTCAATTTATTCTTTTTAAAAATCTAGTACATGCTCTAACACATATAAATAATGACCAATCTATTACATATAAAAGATGAGAAAATCTGGCATATTTCATAGAATGATATTCAATGGAAGTATGCAGTTCAAAGATAATGCAAAAGAAGACAAATCATAAAAAGTAACAGAAAATCAAGAAATGGACCAGCAATCCCTGAGTTATAAGTATAATCTACATAACATATTATGCATCCCTGAGACCAGCTCTGGAAATAATGCTTGATTACAGTATAATTTTAAGTCTAGGATTGTTAAATAATGTACCAGTATGTAA
This sequence comes from Anabrus simplex, assembly GCF_040414725.1. Classification (NCBI taxonomy): domain Eukaryota; kingdom Metazoa; phylum Arthropoda; class Insecta; order Orthoptera; family Tettigoniidae; genus Anabrus; species Anabrus simplex. Next base: position 145,353,265 of record NC_090265.1, on the reverse strand, counting down.
ATATATAAAATTCTGTAATCTCAAAAGATTTCTGCTGAAAATATAATACAAGGACCACCAATCATCAACACATAGAAAATATAACCATAAAAAAAATTATGGTATAGTCTATTACACATTATACTATTCAATCAAGATAGCAGAGATTTAACAAACAAGTCTGAATTTTCTCTTAATATCTTGATACACGAGGTTGTCAATTGCAAATGATGAATCTACTCAGTAGCAAGAAGTCCTGCCTTCAAACGCAACACTGCCTATTTTAATGACAAAAATTATGTTAAAATTTGGTGTTCTCCCTAGGACCTTTTCAATGAGCATACCGCCCTGCTGTTTTTACGGACAGCCCGGCTAACATAACTTAGATATATGCTAGTTAAATAATATTAATACATATTTGAGTCACTGGGTGCTCCAAAGTAACATTTAAATATTGCAAAACTGTTTGTAGGCCACCCCCTCGTGGACCTGACTGAATTCAGAACCGAAAATAAGTGGTCTTTGCCGAGTGAAAAAGGCAACAGAGTAAGCAGAGATGGAGTGAGCTGTTTTTGTATATTTGTGTGCAATTATAATTGCGGTGCAAAATTAAAGTGTAGCTAAGGTGGATTTGGTGCGTTGTGTACTTCACTATATAATTTGTGTACTTCACTACACGTTCATTTAAATGATAAATCTTCATTATTGTCAGTTACATCGGAGTTCAAATATTTAGCTTGACTATCAAGTTTTGAAAAAGCAGCAGCAATCCAGAAACAGTGAGGCAAGGCTGCAGTTTGTCCCTCTCCTTTTCAATATTTACATAGAACAGGCAGTAAAGGAAATCAAAGAGAAATTTGGAAAGGGAATCACAGTCCAAGGAGAGGAAATCAAAACCTTGAGATTTGCCGATGATATTGTTGTTTTGTCTGAGACTGCAGAAGATTTCGAGAAGTTGCTGAGTGTTATGGACGGAGTCTTGGATAAGAAGTACGAGATGAAAATATATAAGTCCAAAACAAAGGTAATGGAGTGCAGTCGAATGAAGGCAGGTTATGCAGGTAATATTAGATTAGGAAATGAGGTCTTAAAGAAAGTAGATGAATATTTTTACTTGGGTAGTAAAATAACTAATGATGGCAGAAGTAAGGAGGACATAAAATTCAGACTAGCAAAAGCAAAGAAGAGCTTTCTTAAGAAAAGAAATTTACTCACTTCAAACATTGATATAGGAATTAGAAAAATGTTTCTGAAGACTTTCATCTGGAGCATGACATTGTAAGAAAGAAAATAAAAGCTTTGGAAATGTGGTATTACAGAAGAATGCTGAAGGTAACATGGATAGATCAACTCACGAATGAAGAAATACTGAATCAAATTGGTGAGAGGTCGATTTGGCTAAATTTGATGAGAAGAAGAGATAGAATGATAGGGACACATCTTAAGACACCCAGGACTTGTTCAGTAGTTTTTGAGGGAAGTGTAGGTGGTAAGAACGGTAGGGGTAGACCAAGGTAGAATATTAAAGGCAGATTAGAGGAGATGAAGCTTGCAGTAGTTACGTAGAAAGGAAAAGGTTAGCACAGGATAGGGTGGCATGGAGATCTGCATCAAACCAGTCTATGGACTGATGACTCAAACAACAACATGGCGTAGTGACGTGCGCGAGCAGTGTCTGGAGTAGTGCAGAATCGCATGCGAGCACTCGATTCCTCACGACATCACAAACCTGTATGGCACTCCAAGTGGTAAGCCCCGCTGTTACATGATTATGAACGAGCAGTAGAACACTACGAGTTTAAAATACTCAGTTGTCTTGTTCATGACAATAACATTTTGCACTTAATGTTTTCGTGTCCAATGTTATTGTTAATGACCCGAGGGGAAGAAATTGAAATTCTAACATATTCATTTTTTTAATGTAAGCCCGGTTAATTATTCCTGCCACCCGGCTGACAAAAATTTCTAGGGAGAACACTGAAACTACTACATACAAGATAAGGCAAGTATGTCTTATCTTGTACAAAAATCTGGCTAGAAGCTGTACACTGCCACAAAATGAATAAAAATGTTTGCCCACAATATTCAGAAGGATATAAACAGAAATTGTACAATTAAGACTGTGATATTTCCAGCAACTAATTTAGGTGAAAACATTCTATATAATTAATCTATACATGTTTGGTACAGACTGTAAATAGCAAGTTGAGTGCAAGATGCTTGTTCAATGTAACTTATTCTATAATTTGTGGGAGAGCATCCTAGGACTTGTCTCTTAGCACCTGCCAAGTAATTCAACCTACTTTGCTAAAGCAACTGCAGAAAACAGGTGACTTACAGCAGACTCAAGTAAACTGAATGGTTATTAAGAAAATAATCAGTGAAATCTATAGATATGATCAGAATAAACAGAAGGCTGAATGAACTAAACTATACAAAAGTAAGAAAAACATTAACATTCTTGGTATGATACCATCATTCTGAACCAGCGAGACCAAACTCAGTATAAAGAGCCAATACAATGAGATTTTGGGGCTAAACAAATAATGGAAATAAAGAAAACTTACATGTTTCATAAACAGCAGGATAGTACCGGTATTAAATTTTTAGAATTTATTTTGTCAGGGATGATGGATCTGATGCTAAGTTGTGGTATGCCAACTGTGATAAAGACAAAAGTGATCTTTCAAGAACAACAGAATGTCACATAACATTAAAATGTTTTGATTGATTGTAAATGTAGTTGAGCTCTAATTGTTACCAGTTATGATGAGGGAGATACATGCTAACCAGTTGCTTTTATACTCTGCCCCAATAGGCCAATAACTGGATGATACATGGTAAATATATCAAGAGAAACTCAACTTCATTGGAATGAAGCAATAGACTGTTAACCTAAAAAGGAACAAATACAAAATAGGTAAGAGTATAATATTAGGTTCTCCAAGGTGCTATATGTATTCTATGGTATGGTAATAGAAAGAATTCTCTCACATTCAGATTATACTGTGGTTACGAGTGACAAGTATTGAACAGATTGACAGTGCAATATGTGTCGAGTTTCCTAGGTCTCAGGCAAATGCTTTTCTATTTTACTGTAGATAATCTCTGAAGAAGATTTAATTTAAAAATCATTCTGCAGTGATTGAGGAAGTTGTTCAGAGAGATACCAACACTCATTCTATGAAGATTCAAAAATTAGTGGTGACAGGTAACACCCAAAAATCGTACCAGATATCTGGAGTTACCATCAAAACAAACAAGAAGGGAATTGGTCAACTGCTGGGCTGTGCTCTATCATGCAGTACTGCCCTTAATTTTAATGTCACTATTACATACACCAACTCAGCCAAGTTCATAGAATACATGTGCAAATATGTTGTTATGGAAGTGATTTGATCTTCAAGACATGAACATGTACTGGCAAGTAAGACAATAAGATCCCTGGCAAATCTCACCCGTTCCCATCTATAAGACACACTCACGTACGATAATCCTGACCGTATACTTGAAAACAGACAGTGTATGTACTTAAAGGAACACAAAGTTCTATTATATAGACAACACAGCAAACACTAACCTCATAGTCTTCCTTACAATCTATGCCAACTTCATGAAAGTATTTTTACATCACCCCAGCTGAATGACTATACGGGGAAAGTATAGAAGGTGGTTCAAGCTTCTGAGGTACAAGTGAATAAAGTTTAAGATGACCCAAAACCTCGGAAGATATTGTAACATTGGGAAAATATTCTTTGAAGCCTGTCAGAATGAAAGAGTTCTGGGATTTGGCTCCTTCAGAGAAGAGAGCTATGATGTAGATGCTTTGACCATAACTATTCAGAGATGAACTCAAACTGACAGGTGAACAGGAGTGTGTCTATGTTTTTTACTATTTCTTCATTCTGAAGCCTTGGGAGATGCCAATCAACAGCCCTTGCCACTAAAAGATCTCTAACCATGATGAAAAATCATTTATATTCTGTGTAACAAAATACTTTCTGCATCCAAACCAAACCCCATGGCACTAGAGCCCTTGAAGGGCCTTGGCCTACCAAGCGACCGCTGCTCAGCACGAAGGCCTGCAGATTGCGAGGTGTCGTGTGGTCAGCATGACAAATCCTCTCGGCCGTTATTCTTGGCTTTCTAGACCGGGACTTTATACATCACTTGATGGAAATCTAACTGAAGTGTCAAAGTTTATATGGCATAATAGGACTTCAGGGCTTAATTTATTTTGATTCTTTCTCCTTCTTTGTCGAGTATGCTTTGCTTTGGCAGCCTTTGTCTGAAGGAAAGAACAAAATTCTAAATAAATAAAATACATAGGACTATGAGAAGTCTGTATTGCTTCCATTCTTGCATGAGTATGTAATGATAATGTCTCGGTCATCTTACCATCTTAATACATTTCTTTAATGCACAAAATTTCACTGATCTGTTTGTTTTTGGAAAAAATGTGAAATAGAAAGAAAACTGACATTGCTGCTATTTTGACAACAGAAGGCAAGAATGGTCATAGAACCATTGAAATGTCCCTGAATCTCTGTCATACAGAAACTCTATTTTCAACATCTCTAAACAAAGTAGCATATCTCAGGTAATTTAAGAGAGTATCTTCATTAATTGTGATAAAGTGCATCATCTCTCATGGGAGTATTCAAACAGATGCTTCTAGTGATTTCTAGCGGAAAATATACTGATGAGGTATATTATTTAATTTTTTCTTTCCTTCAGACAAAGGCTGCCAAAGGCAAAGCATACTTGACAAAGAACGTGTGTTTATCAGCTAGGATTAAAAGTAGGCAACACTAGTAATACAGACATTCTGAGAAGGCAGTGATTCATTCTGTGCAGTTTCTAAATATTTTAAAATCCTTGGCCTGTCTGCCCATCCTTTGCTACTCAAAATTTATGAAACCTTGACAGCAGATGACTTCAAAAAACACACAACACTTCCTTGTATCTAAGATTACTATCTTTAGGAGATGTTTTATAACAGAACTGATGTTTATTTCAGAAATAACTTCTATGCCTATTGACCAATCGTTCAGATTCAAACAACTGCATTTTCCTGTCAAAATTTGCTTTGCTGTGGCCTTTAATAGAGCCCAAGGGCAACCTTTAAAGTTGACAGGCATTGACCTTGGAGATGATGGGCCCTGTTTACGTCCGTTGCTCTCAGACAGTAAAATACAAGAAAACAAGAAATATTATTTATAAGAAGTATCTTTCAGAGAATGACAATTTTCCAACACTTTATCAGAAGATAAGAACAGTTTTATTTGTTGACAATATAGAATGCCAATCAAAGTTTCCTATTTCCATTTTAGCTATCGCAACCAATAAATCTTATCAAATAGTATTGATTAGCAAATTAAAATGTACAGTATTTAATTATCTCATTAAAAAAATCTGTTCAGAGAATGTCTGAAATTAAGTGACAGACAGACAATTGCTAAAATAGTTCATAAAAATGTTTAACAACGTGAATGAAGAGTAAATTTTTGTAAAATATTTCAGAAATCACTTAAATGAATCTATTCCTAAAATATGTGCAAGTTTCTTTAGGGTCCGGCTGAAATATATGACAATTTTGCAACACTTTTGCAAGATCCAAGATCTATTAGGGTGGGAAGAACGCAGGCTCAAGCCTCTCACTGGCAATGGCTAACTGGACCGAGGCACATCAAGCACAATGAATCTGTTATTTTTCTTACTTCATAACTGTTTCAAGATTCATTGCAATGACAGTGTTCTGAGCCGCAATACTATGAAGCTGTGGACTGCAATCTTTCGTGAAACAGTCTTAAAAAAAGAAAAAAAAAACTGGGAAGAAAACCAACTCTCAGATCTCCTGAAATTTTTGGTCCGAAGCCCACAACAATCAATAAACTGGCATGTTCTTACATTAAAAATGTCTGATGAAACAGTGCTTTGTGTATTACATTCAAAACTGAATTTTTGTTCATACAAAAAGGCAGACATTCATGAATTAGATTCATTTTTTAAACTGAAGCTGGGATGACGTGGTATTGGGACCCAGACTGTCTGGTTCCAGCAAGATGGTGCAACTTTTCATACATCAGGAATTTCCATGGTTATACTCAGAGAAATGTTCCCAGGTTGTACAATTTCCATACGGGAAGATATTGAATGGTCTACAAGTTCACATGACTTTTTCTGTGAGGGTACATGAAAATAAACCAGGGATATTAAGAGACTTGAAGAGAAACACATGAGATGCAGTGCAAAGAATTTCACCGGCCACGTTGCATGCAGTGCTGGAGAATTTTGGGAAAAGTTTGCATGAATGCACTGACAATAATTGACAACACCTAAAAACATGGAGCCTCCGTGACTCAGGCGGCAGTGCTCCGGCCTCTCACCGCTTGGTTCCATGGTTAAAATCTCGGTCACTCTATGTGAGATTTGTGCTGGACAAAGTGGATGCAGGACAGGATTTTCTCCGGGTACTCCGGTTTTCCTTGTCATATTTCATTCCAGCAACACTCTCCAATATAATTTCATTTCAACTATCATTCGTTCATCATTGCCCCAGAGGAGTGTGACAGGCTTTGGCAGCCGGCACAATTCCCATCCTCGCTGCTAGATGGGGGCTTCATTCATTCAATTATTGACCCGGTCGAATGACTGGAAACAGGCTGTGGATTTTCATAGCCTAAAAACATACCTTTTAAAACCTAATGAGTGAAATAAGAATTGCTTCAAGATACAATGTAATTAAATTAACCACTTGTGTTTAAAACATAGAAAATGTGCATTTTATCTTAAATAAAAAACCATCAGGTATTTCTGCTAGACCCTGTATACTACCATGACACTCAGCATATAAATATGTATAATTAAAAAAAAAGTGATGTACAATGGCAGACTGTAAAAATAAAAAAAATAAAAAGTAAATAGAAATTGCTGTCCACAACTATTTTCATTTTACATATTTCATATCTACAAAAACATTTATTTACAATTCAATAGAAAAGAGAAATTACATTTTTTCAAAAGTTTCTTCATATCCACAAGTTTTGCAAGTATGTGTGTAGTTATCTTCCTCTTCATGATAAGTGTCTGGCCCAAACTCATGTACATGAGCAGCTTTTGTGGTCCGATCATACATACTGCTTCGAACATTCATTCGTAGAGCTACAAATAAAGGTTAGAATAGTTGAAGCATTGACAATTAACTTTTCCCTGGAGTTAAAATGCAAGGCAATCCATAGTATTTGTTAAATGTAATATCTCTAATCTGCTTTCTTTCCTTTATTATTAAAAAGAAAATGATTCAATTCAATTAGTGAATTTTGAGGATGAATTCTATGTTGTCACTTTCAACTAACAGGTTGCTTTTGTGGCAAAAATCATTGTTATTTGATGAAATGCTCATTTCAAGATATTTCAGTAAATAACATAAAGTAGTGGTAACATAGTCCAGACACTAACAGGAGACTGGGCAGGCGCAAATAGGATATGGGAGCGGTCAGGTGGTGCTGTTGTCAATGTGTAGTGTGCATTTGATGGGTACCCTGTTGGGAGTGTTGTTGCTCTGTGTGTGGCATTGAAGTGAAGGTGATCAGCGTTTGTGGATTAATATCGAGGTTGCCCGTGGCAAAAATGTATCAGAATATTATCAAGGATTACGTGAAGCCTGTGACGAGAATGCATTACCGAATAGGACAGTTGCACAATTGGTCAAGGCGTTTTGTGCACATTGGAATGAGACTGCAGATTTGCACCACACATGTCAGCCGTACATTCCTCATGATTAGATTGACATCGTGAGTGGTCTCGCTTCCGTAGACCATCGATGGACCATCTGGGAGTTATTCATACAGGTTGGTCTCAGTCATCAAACGCTGTGGCACATACTGACGAAATGTTTTAACGTGAGGAAAATTGCGTCCCGCTGGGTTCAACATCAACTCACTGACTTACAGAAATGGCACCGATATGCACTGGCTGGCATCCACCTGGACAGATACTGCAACCAGGCAGATGCATTTTTGCAGCGTATTGTCACTATTGATGAGACGTGGGCAAGAGCCTAAATTAAAGTGTCAATCAAATGAATGGTGTCACCCTGGTTCACCATGCCCATAGAAATTTTGACAGGAACCCAGTCAGGCAAAACTCATGCTGATTGTGGCATACAACTACGAGGGTGTGCCTGAGAGAAAAACCGTCAACAGCGACTACTATTGCCGATTTCTGGAGCAACATCTGCATCCAGCTATATGGCGCAAACGTCCACGTTTATTGCGAGATGATCTATCGTGTTGCATGCCAACCCAGGTGGTCATGTCGCAAACAATGTCAAGCTCTTATTGCAACGGTGGCAGTGGGAGGTCTTCAAACACCCTCTGTACTCACCAGACATGAGTCCTTGGTGATTCTGACCTGATTCCAAAGTTAGAGGAACCCCTCCGAGGCTGCTGATTTCCTAACGTGGCATATGTACTCTGCGCAGTAAGCCGCTCCAATGCTGTCATCAACAGAGAACTCCCCTAGAGCTTCCCAACATTTGACAAAAGGTAACATTTTGCGGGCGACCACACTGAAGGAATGTAATGGAACTGTACTTGTTAGTTTATTACATACTGCATTCTATTAATATTGCCACTACTTTATTTACAGCCCTCATACAATCATTTGTTTACCATGCTTATTTAGATAATATATCTAACATAAAAATATTTGAAACGAACAAACAAGTGTTAAATAAAGTCTATTATATGTGTCTTTTCATGACTAAACCTAACATTAAAGTTATGATAAAACACATTTTTAATATAAAAGTTGCATTCTTTACAAATACATATTACTGCATCATACAAAGGCCTGCTGTGCACATAAGACTTGAAATAAATATAGTGGTGATGATGATGATGATGATGATGATGATTATGCTTGTTGTTTAAAGGGGCCTAACATCTAGGTCATCGGCCCCTAATGGTACAAAATGAGATGAAATGTTCAGAATTTGAAAACGTGAGGTGAATAATGCAATTTTTCTTTTTTGCAAGTTGCACAGATAGGTCTTATGGCGACGATGGGACAGGAAGGGGCTAGGAGTGGGAAGGAAGCGGCCGTGGACTTAATTATGGTACAGCCCAAGCATTTGCCTGGCGTGAAAATGGGAAACCATGGAAAACCATCTTCAGGGCTGCCGACAGTGGGGTCTCCCGAATACTGGACACTGGCCGCACTTAAGAGACTGCAGCTATCAAGCTCGGTGGATGAAGAATGAATGGATGGATGAATATGAAGTTAAAACAATCAGTGGATCCGACCCGCAATGCCCCATATTCTCAGAAACTTGCATTAAACAATAGTATAACTGACCAAGGGACTGCTTCTAAAGCACAATACTGAATCGATGATGCTTGTAGTCGAAACGAGTCCAAAATCTAGGTCATTGGCCCCTCATAATGGTACTTATCACTAGGAAAATAGAACCATGCTATTTGTTATGTTGCGGTATTAATCAAAAGTAGTGTAGACTCGTGGTATTCCACACATTATGGTACTACTCACAGATAATGAAATTCACACATGTAACACAGACCTATGGTGTTTCGCACACTGCGGCACTATTTACAGGCAACACAAACCTACAGTATACAGGCAACGCAAACCTATGGCATTCCTTCACATAAGTGGACTAACCACAGGGACCGGAACTATCCTGTGGTGTTCCCCACATAGTGGGTACTAAGCACAGGCAAGACAGAACCATGGTGTTGCTCATATAGGGGTAAGAATCACAGGTACTGTAAAATGCATCCTGAGCACACACTGTCGCTACTAATCGCATACCTATTTTGTACCTAACATAGTTGTACTACGTGCCAAGTAAAAGCGACCCATGGTGTTCCCTGCGTGATGGTACTAATTACAAGTAGTCTCATGGTTCTAATTTGATCATCCCTTGGTCGCCCCTTTTAGTCACCTCTTATGACAGGCAGGCGATACCGTGGGTGTATTCTTTGTCTGCGTCCCCCACCCACAGGGGGTGAAATAAATATAATTATTGTTTCAGATATACAATTATGTAAATACTTATATTCTCACCGCTCACCACCCTCTAGGACCCCGGTACCACCTAGGGATGATGAGGTGAATAACCTTACCCACCAGGGTGAGAGAAGAAGAGAGCGAAAAAGGACGGAGAGAGAGAGGAAGAGAGAGAGAGAGAGAGAGAGAGGTAGATAGAGACCCTGGCGAGAAGGTTGTTAGCGTGTCCGCCCCAAAATGGAAGGTATAGCGAACACGAGGGAGAAGATGGGCACAAGAAGAGCAACAACAAGTACAGTCACAATATATAAAAAAGCAAGAACCATAGAAAAACTTACCGGAAACAGCGGAGGAAGACGACTAAAAGGCCGTGGAAGTTAATCAGAGGCAGTGCTCCACCGAACGTGGCGAATGAAAACCAGCATTTACATGAAGTTTAAAAAACTTAATGGAAGGGCAAATAGTAAGTAACAAACCAAGTCATTAAGTTGATAAAACCTAAGTTTATTTTAAAACGTAAGGCCAAAATGTAAATAAAATAAACGTAAGGTTGAAAAATGGAAAGGGAAGTTAACAATAAATTAAATAAATAAGAATATACCCAGGTAGGGTTTAAAAGAAAATTAATTCATTACTAATTGACAATTAATGGAAAATAAATACTCTTTAACAGATAATAAATGGGGAACTTTATGAAAACAACAAAGAAAGGAAAGGGGTGACCTCCGTACCAAATAAAATGTGATCAGAAAACAACGGAAAACCAATAGACTCTCTTACATAAGTACAACTTGAAATAAAATGTGATCGATCACGGATAGTTATTTAATAAAAAACTAAGTTAACAATTATTCAATAAACTGGATCTTCAACGCGGTCGCTTCTCATAATTACCAAATTTGAAAACGTTCAGTTTACACCAAGGACAGTTTCCAAGGCAAACAGAATTTTACGTAAAAATACCTCCTCACGCGGGGCAAGGAAATGGTAACACAATATTAAAGGAGGAGAAAAAAAAATAAATTAATTTAAACAGTAAACGATACACTCAACCCCGAAATATATAAATCAAGATCCACACAGGCACAACACGCCAGACAACGCTTAATCCGACAACAATACCCCCACGAACCGTTGCCAAGGTAACCACTAAACAAAAGCAACGCCTCCTAAAACACGGAGGAAACCAGGCAAGAGAAAATAAATTTAATTCACCCAAAAACCCCAGAAGGGGGGAGGGGAGAAGAAAACATACCAAACGAATCAGAAAACAAACACACGAAAGCAAACAGAAAGCCGAAGAAGGCAAGGCTCGATACCTTGGAGGCTGTACCTTGGTTTACAAAGAAGGTTACAATTTGAAAGTGCCAAAAGTAGATCAGTAAAATTTTAAATTAATAATTCCAATTTAGTTCATGGTGAACCTTCCACATTACTGTGATTAGCTGCCGAAACTGTTTTTCAGATTTTCGATACCACACACGCAAATAGGAATTAATTTAACGGCGAAGTCCAAATATTTATTATTATTATTATTATTTTTCCAGAAATTTTCGAAAATATCAAAATCCTCTTCAGGACGACGTTTAAAGTGTGTCAACCACTGGTACATACCTTTGGTGATGAAGAAAAGAAAGGAATTTTAACCTGACATTGTTGACGAAGAAATACAGTCACACCACTGGCATCCAGACCTCGTTGTGAAGTATCCAGACGAACAATAAAACCAAAACAAGATCAGAAGGAATGGCAGGAGGTCTCCAATTAGTTCATCTGGGGCAAATCCCCGTTATCGTGGAGATTACGGTGGTTTCCAGGTACTCCACGACTCCATGACCCCGGACACAAAACCACACGAGCTCGACAACATGGCTGATCAAAGCGAACTGAGCTTCGCGTCGGCAAGCAAGCGAGGAGGAGGCCAGTTTTGCCTGGTAGTAGGACTGCGCATGCGCAACCAAACAGAGCTAGGAGAACGGCGCGCAGCTTACATTAGCTTAAACAGTTAGTCAAGTAGTCACTTGGCACAGATATTCTAGGGCGCAAAGGCCAGTTTCAAAATGGTTATAAGGGGGGAGGCTCACATTATTTAATACTGTCTCAGCCCTCCCGCCCCGAAACGACGACAAAATCTCATGCATATGCCATCAATGATGTGGTGGTCACACATATACTAAATTTAGGCGAAGTAGTCCAACAGAAAACGACCACCAAGATTAACTCATTTTAGTTAGGAGTTCACATGACCAGGTTAATAGTCCAAGACACAGTTCCACATCACATAGTTTTTAGAAATAATTGGCGGGGTGCAATCAACATCAGTGTCCAGAAACGTTACCGAGCACTCGGAAAATCACCAGAGTAATGTTTGTTATCAAATAGAGAGCACAATGACCAGAGTTCGCCAAATATTCAGTTTCACCCAATACACATTGTTTCAATGCATCACACTATGATACAGTTTATGACACATGACGCAGTTCACCTTGAGGTTTGGCAACTCTCACACTAATCACAGATATACTGACCAAAATTAAACAAAACCACATGATTATAAGTCCACGAATCCAGGTTATTTTCTCAAGCACGGTGGTAAATTAATTTTTAATGCATGAATCCCTTTACAAGTCTCCTATGATATTAAGGAAATGCATGATCTCGAGTTGCAAAAAGGGTGACAACAGGGGAAAGAAACGCACAACGGGATCAGGGGAGGACCAAAGAAGGCGCAATTGGTGAATGTAATCTTCAAAATAAGTGAACCGCAAATTTTAGATCAATACAGTTTTGTTACGCTTGATTGAGTCAGGGCCACGGTACACCACTCAAACCACAGTAGTAGGTAGTCAACAGGGTAAGCACCAGATAGTACACGGAGTATCCATAATACCGGAATGGAACGAGCAACCACACCCATCACCATAACCAAACAAGACCTCAAACTTCAATCCTCGGTTCAGTTAGCCATCAAATACCCAGAATTAAAATCACCGCAAAAACAACAACCCATAATCAAGAGCACCAACCACAACATAAGGTGCCATAACCACAGTGACCAAAGGCAATATTCCACAGACGTTCAGATCAGAAGCTCTGAGTGAAACAACACCTACCCTACAAGTACCATCACAACAGTACAACGGCTTACCATCACTAGCTAAACATAAATAAATATGACATAGGTCAAGAAATTTTTCCTCTAGACGAAGGTCAATACACAGGCATACTCCAAAGAAAGCAAGTTAAGTCCAAGATATAGAATTTAGTAGATACAGGGCTAAGACACGGTGAAGAATCGACCACTAACAGATTTCAAAGATCCACAGACAAGAGCATTAGGGCAAAAAAAAAAAAATTTCAAATACAGGTTCAACTTCCCACATCAAAATACACCACCTAGTTGAATAAGAGAGAGGACAAGCAACCAAGACGCAATAGATAAATCCAGCTTCAAGAAGTCAGAGTTAGGATATAAAATATGGAAAATCCAAGGCTTAAAAGGGTAAACATGTTTAGAGCAAGGGAAGGATTGACTGGACCTGTTGGAGACTTCTTAAGGTATCCAGATGGAGGGTTCGCGAATAGTCTGTCATCGACAACAAATCAGCCAAGCAACACCAAGCAACCGCACACATCATTAGTCACAAATAAGCATCCTGGAATTAACGGAACAGAAATAGGGATAGAAGAATCACAGGAGGGAACACAATCTGGAATCAGTAACCAACCTACTACACCGAACCTTAAATACAATTAATTTCACAATGGCCAGCCAATCAAATTAAAAGGCAAAGTAAAACCTCAGATCGGAAGACCAAAATGGAAAATATCGAGCAATGACGCACACAACGTACACCACCGGATACCCAATAGGGTCTCGGCATTACCCGGTCTACAAATACGTGACTTTTCCATCACACTGTCGCTCTACAGCCAACAGGTACTTTCTCCTATCTACCAGGAGAGCAAGCAAATAAAACATAAGTGGCGGAATACGAGGCGAGTCCATGGAAAATGCTCACAGTAGCATGAAGAAGGCAGTACTCTACAAGAAGACCCCATAATCTACTCGCAGGAAGATTCCAGTACCGACCAAGGGAGCACTACTCCGTCCCATACCAGAGTAGCAAACCCAGAGCACGGTAAGATGACAAACACCAATGTCAACAGACACTAAGAGATCCACTGAGAACAATAAAACACCATAGAGTGGCAGGTAAAATTAAAATGAGCATTACAGTAGAAGAAGTTACAGACACGACATCAGATCAATAGGAAATGCATGGGAGACAGGGAAAGAAAACCCGAGCAAACCAAACAGACACATTACTGAAGACCAACAAGCTAATTCTGAGAGTAGTAGATTCATGTAGAAGAAATGGCCATATCCACAGAACACGGAGGTAAATCAAAGACAGACACGAACACTGCCCATACCAAGGTGCCAACATCACCAAATAATACAACACAAAAGAATAACCCAACCATGACAAACCACACCGGACATGCGTCAGTTCCACAAAGGGATTAAAGGAACAAACATCCTCAACAACATGCCGTGAAGTTCTCATGCCACCCCAAAATACATCCCCAAAAATAATCCACGGTACCGTCACAACACAACCACCTTACATATGTCCAAAGCCATCCCAATGAAGGTTCAAAAGGGCATATACCACCCCTCAGGCAGAGGATCATCAACAACAACACAAGACCCGACAAGTAGATATGGTAGGGAATACTTGAACCCACAACTCAAAGGAATTAGATAAGTACCAAAAGGTTAACAAAATTTTGACAACACATATTCTAGGCCTATAATTACCACAGTAGTGCACGATACCAAAATGGAGTGAATAATCGGGCATAAGAAACACTAAACCACCAAGTAATGTTTACAGCAGGATGAAATCCAAAGCAGTAGTTCAGAAGAGGTCAGTCAGATTAATTACTACACAGCAAGGCAAGGTACGAGTAGCAAAACTTGAAGTGGCCCAGACACCAGATAAATATCCTTGAACTAGTTGATAGGTTACACGAGGAAGATGGTTCACGACACACCAGAAATAGCTAAACACGTCAGACCGATAATCAGGAAGGGAAAAACCAGTTAAAACTATAATAGCTCAGGCACAAGGCCATCCAGTTATCCCAACCTAATACCGGCCAACATGGCCCAACCATAACTGATGACTGCCTCACGAGCAGTTGACAGAAAAGATAACTCCAATCACAAACCAAGACCAGACATACATACATATTCACGGGTGGGATGATGAAATGAAAAGACACTCAAGCCAACAACACACAGCACTCAGGCAAAGCAGAAACACACCAAAGCTCGGTAATGATTGAGGCACATCATATAAGCAGATTCAATATACCATATTCCACACAAGGATGGGAACACGTCTCTATAATAACAGGTCAAATAAACCAGACATGATCTCACAAGGGTGCATATTTAACGGCACACTAAAAGCCAACTACACTTCAGATAACAGAAACTTAAACCAAATTTGAAGAAATAATAAAAGACAAGTAAGGTTAAGCAATTTCCAAATTAAAAACCAACCAAAGAGCACAGAAACATTACAGGCTTGATAAGTTTCAAAATACCATGATGTTGTCCACTAGATTATCAGATACTAACAGCCAAGAACGGTCACTGGCATGGAAACAACAGAGGTTAGCCATAAGTTAGTAGGGACAAATAACTTTACCCACACAGCCCCAATTAAATGAAAAGCACATACAACCATCGATGCCATAACACCAGGTCACATTTCAAAACCATGAAAGGGCATAACACATCACCGTGCACTTCAGCACATAACCGATTACACATATAAGTAGGCATATTTGGACATGCTTAGTGGCCGGGTCAAATTATAATCAGAATCACACACCAGAGTTAACGCAGTAAGAAGGTATTCAATTTAGAAGACAAATAAACAGTTAGCATGTACACCACCGAGGTACCATACAGGAAATATACTAGAAATGATAGTAACATCATTAAGTCTCGGAGCCCAAAGCAAGGCCAGAACAGATAACGCAATAAGGTGATCCCAGGACACACTATGTCACTCTCCAAAAGCAACCGAGCAACCTTCACCTAACATAATGATCAGAAAAGCTCTCCACGATTAAACCAGATTAATTCCCACCGAAATCGCAACCACAGTATGCAGGTAGGCAGCAAAAATACAAGGTTGACAGCCAGTACACATAATACAGGACATGTACCAAGCGGTAGTACACCAGTAGCCCTGAGTCAACCAAGTCATACTCCATTACAAGTTGTTCAATTATTACAACTTCCACCAACCCAGAATAATTAATTACATGCAATCACTCACCAAATCCGCCAGGAAAAAGGAAGAAAAATTTACAGGTCACCTCGAAACAGCAAGGCAGAAGCAGAATTCACAGCACAGGTACCCAAAGGGTTTCAAAATCATAATCAGCAAGTAGGCAAGTCCATACAGCTCAGCATAAACACAGTTGAAAGCAACAGGGAACTCCAAAACACAGGTACATGAAACAAATAACATAGGGAATTACACGAGATCCTTGCATTTCCTTTTACAATAGTTATTGACAACAACACTTTTGTTTCTTAAGTCTTTGATTTTCATTCACCAACATCCACTACAGCACTGCACCAAGCAAGGGTAGAAGGGGAGGAAAGTAAGGCTGCAGAAGGCAGAAACAACAGAGATTAGGCAGCAGAGCAACAACAGTGGAACAACAAACAACCACCGCTCTGATACCACTCTAATCGGGTTCAGAACAACAGTGGAACAACAAACAACCACCGCTCTGATACCACTCTCACCGCTCACCACCCTCTAGGACCCCGGTACCACCTAGGGATGATGAGGTGAATAACCTTACCCACCAGGGTGAGAGAAGAAGAGAGCGAAAAAGGACGGAGAGAGAGAGGAAGAGAGAGAGAGAGAGAGAGAGAGAGAGAGAGAGAGAGAGAGAGAGAGAGGTAGATAGAGACCCTGGCGAGAAGGTTGTTAGCGTGTCCGCCCCAAAATGGAAGGTATAGCGAACACGAGGGAGAAGATGGGCACAAGAAGAGCAACAACAAGTACAGTCACAATATATAAAAAAGCAAGAACCATAGAAAAACTTACCGGAAACAGCGGAGGAAGACGACTAAAAGGCCGTGGAAGTTAATCAGAGGCAGTGCTCCACCGAATGTGGCGAATGAAAACCAGCATTTACATGAAGTTTAAAAAACTTAATGGAAGGGCAAATAGTAAGTAACAAACCAAGTCATTAAGTTGATAAAACCTAAGTTTATTTTAAAACGTAAGGCCAAAATGTAAATAAAATAAACGTAAGGTTGAAAAATGGAAAGGGAAGTTAACAATAAATTAAATAAATAAGAATATACCCAGGTAGGGTTTAAAAGAAAATTAATTCATTACTAATTGACAATTAATGGAAAATAAATACTCTTTAACAGATAATAAATGGGGAACTTTATGAAAACAACAAAGAAAGGAAAGGGGTGACCTCCGTACCAAATAAAATGTGATCAGAAAACAACGGAAAACCAATAGACTCTCTTACATAAGTACAACTTGAAATAAAATGTGATCGATCACGGATAGTTATTTAATAAAAAAACTAAGTTAACAATTATTCAATAAACTGGATCTTCAACGCGGTCGCTTCTCATAATTACCAAATTTGAAAACGTTCAGTTTACACCAAGGACAGTTTCCAAGGCAAACAGAATTTTACGTAAAAATACCTCCTCACGCGGGGCAAGGAAATGGTAACACAATATTAAAGGAGGAGAAAAAAAAATAAATTAATTTAAACAGTAAACGATACACTCAACCCCGAAATATATAAATCAAGATCCACACAGGCACAACACGCCAGACAACGCTTAATCCGACAACAATACCCCCACGAACCGTTGCCAAGGTAACCACTAAACAAAAGCAACGCCTCCTAAAACACGGAGGAAACCAGGCAAGAGAAAATAAATTTAATTCACCCAAAAACCCCAGAAGGGGGGAGGGGAGAAGAAAACATACCAAACGAATCAGAAAACAAACACACGAAAGCAAACAGAAAGCCGAAGAAGGCAAGGCTCGATACCTTGGAGGCTGTACCTTGGTTTACAAAGAAGGTTACAATTTGAAAGTGCCAAAAGTAGATCAGTAAAATTTTAAATTAATAATTCCAATTTAGTTCATGGTGAACCTTCCACATTACTGTGATTAGCTGCCGAAACTGTTTTTCAGATTTTCGATACCACACACGCAAATAGGAATTAATTTAATGGCGAAGTCCAAATATTTATTATTATTATTATTATTATTATTATTATTATTTTTCCAGAAATTTTCGAAAATATCAAAATCCTCTTCAGGACGACGTTTAAAGTGTGTCAACCACTGGTACATACCTTTGGTGATGAAGAAAAGAAAGGAATTTTAACCTGACATTGTTGACGAAGAAATACAGTCACACCACTGGCATCCAGACCTCGTTGTGAAGTATCCAGACGAACAATAAAACCAAAACAAGATCAGAAGGAATGGCAGGAGGTCTCCAATTAGTTCATCTGGGGCAAATCCCCGTTATCGTGGAGATTACGGTGGTTTCCAGGTACTCCACGACTCCATGACCCCGGACACAAAACCACACGAGCTCGACAACATGGCTGATCAAAGCGAACTGAGCTTCGCGTCGGCAAGCAAGCGAGGAGGAGGCCAGTTTTGCCTGGTAGTAGGACTGCGCATGCGCAACCAAACAGAGCTAGGAGAACGGCGCGCAGCTTACATTAGCTTAAACAGTTAGTCAAGTAGTCACTTGGCACAGATATTCTAGGGCGGAAAGGCCAGTTTCAAAATGGTTATAAGGGGGGAGGCTCACATTATTTAATACTGTCTCAATATGTATCATCCTTCAACAAGTAGAGATATTTTTTTGTTGCTATTTGCTTTACGTAGCACCGACACAGATAGGTCTTATGGCGACGATGGGACAGGAAAGGCCTAGGAGTGGGAAGGAAGCGGCCGTGGCCTTAATAAAGGCATTTGCCTGGTGTGAAAATGGGATACTACAGAAAACCATTTTCAGGGCTGCCGACAGTGGGGTTCGAACCCACTATCTCCTGGATGCAAGCTCACAGCTGTGCGCTCCTAACCGCCCAGTAATGGAGAATGAATAAAATGACTATTTTACTCTCAGTATCTAGCAATATCAGCCTACAAAGTACCATGGCTAAACTGATGATGATGATGATGATGATGATGATGCTTGTTATTTAAAGGGGCCTAACATCTAGGTCATTGGCCCATATGGCTAAACTAAGCACAGATAGAATCATACATGTTATTAACAGCGGCAGGCTGAGGTGTTTGGAGGTCAGTATATAAAGGCTAGTTTTAATTAACATGACAGACCATTTATATGACTGGGAGCTCAAATTCTTTGAGCAGGTGAAATTGATATTTTCTTTTTCATCAACGCCACCTTCACACATTTATGTAGAATCGTTGCAGCACCCATGCTCAATTTAGGATTAGAACCCGGGACACTAGCAACATCACCACTGTAACAGTGCATCCCTTAGTAATAGAAATTGAATTAAACTAATAATAGTAATAATGTATACATGTCATGTGACCAATAACTGAGTTTTAGTTATTTATTAACATTTTTTTTACTAATAGCATTGTGTTGCATCAACACAGATAGGTCTTATGGTGACAATCGGATAGGAATGGGAAGGAAGCGGCCGTGGCCTTAATTAAGGTACAGCTCTAGCATTTGCTTGATGTGCAAATGGGAAACCATGGGAAACCACCTTCAGGGCTGCCGACAGAGCGGTTCAAATGCTCACAGCTGCGCATCCCTAGCGGCAATGCCAACTTGCTCTGTGAGTTTCAATTATCTTTTTCGGGTTAACACCAAATGTGTCATCAGAAATAATTTTTATAGTGACAAATAGTTCCAAGTGTTCATCTTTCTGCCCTTTAAAAATCTGACTACCTCTGTCAGATTTAAGCCTGTAATCCAGGGATCCGGAGAGTGACATACTACCTCCAATCCAGAGAGGGAGCTCATTATCAGTTAATATACTATTTGGAGGATAATTCTTATTTGAAAGAGCTCAGACTTTCTGGTCTTTTATTCAATCATATGTGGTTTTTATAAGTGAAAAAAAAAAAGTACACAAATACATTCACATTCTGGATCAATCAACGTTGGAAGTGAAATCGAACAGGTCGCAAGGACTATCAGGGTTAGAATACAGAAGGCAGATATATTCACTGGTTTGCTATAGCGTGCCACAGTCACATGTAAAAGAGTTTACCCACCCCCATTGAGACAGAAGTAATTGGAATAACTAAGTCCAGTTCTGGGTCTATCGAAGGGATACTATAGTTCCCGGGGAGGTCAGACCCAGTCAATTTCTTTGTGGGACCTAAGGCATGGACACTGTTCCAGAAGCTTTCTTAGATCACTCATCCTTCCAACATTGGTTCAAGTAAAAGATATTTCAGATGAATTTGCCTGTAGTGACACATGCTGGTCTCCTAAGTTGTTGTAGTGGTGGGTGGTAGAACTCTTGGTGGAGTGGCAATAAGCATATAAAGCCCAGATCATCTTTGTTTCTCCGAACATCACAATACAAGATTTACAATGAACTGTAACATTTAGTTTCATATTTACTATGTGCACATGAACACTTTCCAGCCACACAATACTCAGCAGGAGTAGATGAGTTTAATACCAGTTAAATGCAGGCAGTCAGCAGAAGTTCTCCAGGAAGTATCACTGAGCTTATGCAGGATGTTATTTCTTGCAGCAACTTTATTAGAGATGTTGGCGAGATGCTACTTGTAGCACAGAGTTCTGAATTCAATTCAATTCAATTCAATCACCACAGATCTGCATTTAGGGCAGTCGCCCACATGATAATTTGCCCATCAGTAGTTTACTTAGTCTATTCTTAGATCATTTCAAAGAATTTTGAAATTTATCGAAACATCTTGCTTGGTAAATTTTTCCAATCCCTATGCTCCGCACAGCTTTACTTCTAAACTGACAGTTTGCAAAACATGTAAGCATCGCCTTACCTATGTTGCCAGCACTCTGCTGTAGCGAGAACAGCTAATGAAAAACAACCATAGCATACAGCCCCCATAAAACATACCACCGTACTCAGAAAAGCTAGTGAATCATGACTAAAAACAAATTTTAAAAACTTCAAAGATGCTGTATGCACTTACTAAAAACATCAAACACTAAAATGAGAATATTTTATTAAGAATAAAAGAAATAACAAATTACTCTCGGCTAATGGCTGACACAGCAAGGAGATTATGGCCTACGAAGGAAAAACTCCGCCGTCACATTCTTGTTGCTAGTCTTTCCTGAACAACACTGAGACATTGTTGTTTCCCTAGTTTTGTCTTCCCAAGCCTCGCAATCACTGCAGAGTGGACTTGGCTGGAATTTGACCCACATAGCTGATAACTGCTCATCTATGTCCACACTGATGGGACCAAGGGTGGCCACAAATTGGTCTTTGCATTTTGGTAAATGCCACCATTTTATCCATTCAACCCTAGTGATTCTGGGTTGCTTTTGATCTAGAATATCCAACTGGATGACCTTCGATGTTAGGCCCCTTTAAACAATAAGCATCATCACCATCAACAACAAGAAGCCGGTACCAAGAAGCAATTGATTCAGATGGGATCACTTTTACATTGGTTACCAACTTCAGGTTGCATTGTTTCATGAGCAGACAATCTCAGTTTTGTGCTCACCATGATGTATGTGCGGGCCTCTTCTTGAAGACCGTGTTGGTCGCTACGAACTAGTGCTTCAGCACAGTCCAAAATCCGATTCCCATCGTCGTTGCGAGTACCAAATCCATTTCCACTACGATATTAGCTGTAACCATCTCTCGTCAAACCAACATGGTCATTGAGGTCACCCCTTAATACCAGATGTTCTTCATGGCAACAAATTGCAGATAGTTATTCAGTTATTCCCAAAATGCATCCTTCTTGTGATAAGGGTATCCAGTCTGTGGGGTATAGCACATGACGATTTGGAAAGGTGTTGGAATGGACTCTATTTTGATAGCCATAAATTGAACGGATAGTCGGTGCATTTGAATGACAACATCCCAAAACTTTTCACTATCACAATTCCAATGCCATTCCAAGTATTGTTTTCACCATTTTAGAATAGCTTGTATCTCTCACTGTTCTCTTGAAATTATGCTCCTTTCCATTTGGTCTCTTGGATACATGCGAAGTCGAAATCGGCAGAATTTCAGGATTTCGGCTGATTCTGGTAATCATCCCAACATTAATGGTCACAATTCCAAAGTTGACTAGCTTCTTTAGCCTACCCCGTTCAAAGGCGGGTAGCCCTCGCACATTTCTTACGTTGCTTCTGGGGAATGCCCTAGCATCTGATCCAAATTTTGAGCGGACATAACCAATAATAAGACAGACATACTACCACCGATATGACACTCTTCCTGTCATTTGAGGCATTTTATACCTACTGCCAGGTATTATAGGAGAACAGATGCTTTTTGCAGCCACTTCACTGAAATAAAGACGCTGCTAACCAAAGGAACAGTCCGAAATGACTATTTTGTCATGGTTTGCCCCACTAGGTTATTATAGAGTGTGAGGAGACAGAATCCAACAGCGAAATCACAACGGAAGAGGTGGAAACTGCTGTTAAACAAAAGAAAGTGGAAGAAGCAGCAGGATTGGATGAACTGTGTGAGGAAATGATAAAAGCAGCCGGATCTGTTGGTCTACAATTGTTGTATAGGTTATTTAGACATTCTTGAAAAGAAAAAATAGGTACCAAATGACTGGAGTAAAGGAGTTATAATACTTATGCTCAAGAAGGTGGACGAGAAGATGTGATATCGATGAATCACTTTCATACCTCAGGTATAGCAGAAATATTTGAAAAAAAAAAGGAATGACATTTGGAAGAACAATATGGCATTTGAAACTGAAGATAAACACTAGAACCCCATCTTTAGTACGATGCAGTTAATGGAAAAACATTTGGAACACGAAAGAAATATGGCGACGGCATTCCTTGATTTAGAAAAGGCTTACAATAGTGTCCCCGCAGCAAAGGCGTGGAAAGTAATGCAACAGAAAGCATTTGGAAAACAAATGAGAGAACATATGCAATCAATGTATACAAATTGTTGCAGCAGTGTACAGACACAGGTGGGGAGGATGGACCAATTTTGTAGTGAAACTGGACTATGGCAAGGAAGTGTGTTGTCATCACTGTTATTCATAATGGTTATGGAAGAAATTGTGAAGGACACAAAGGTAAAATATGGGGATAGGGAGCTGAAGGTAAGGTAATGCTGTTTGCACATGATATTGTGGTGTGGGGCATAAACAGAGAGGGAAGTACAAGGGCAACTCCACATACTGAAAATTATGGAACGAAAATCAGTAAGGAAAAGCATAAGACAATGGTGTTGACTAGAGCAGAATGGGAAGGGAAAGGAATTATAAAAACAGAGGAACAAAACCTTGAAATTGTGGAGAGCTTTAAGTACTTGGGAAGCAAATGATGCAGGATTGGACATGGTGATCAGTAAAAGGATTCAACAGAGAAATTCATTCTACCAGAGTGTGAGAAACCAGGTATCAATGAATTGTAAGGAGGTGATGAATAAGATGCACTACCACTGGCGTAGCCAGGGGGGGGGCCCAGGGGGGCCGGGCCCCCCCCAAATATTTCCTTAAACTAGAGCGAGGATTAGCCGTTGTTTTACGTACGGTACGAACAACTTAAAAACGTACGCCGAAATGTTAAATTAACGTAGCGACAAGAATCTATTAGTAGGGCTCAATAGGGACATACATAATTCTCCATATTTGTACTGCTTGAATGAAAGGAAGACACTTAGGATTGTGATGCGCGAGGATATTTTCCTGTAGAGGCCTCAGTATTGGGAATGAAACCGTGTATTGACAAATGTCAAGACATGAAGAAAAGGCCAATTAGCAAGGGATTACTCAGTAGGGGGCCGGAACGTGACCACCGAGATAACGGGAGCCACGTCCAGAAACAGCTGCAAGCTTACAACATCGTGTCAGCTTTTGCAGATCGGTTCCAGGAAACAACAATGTCCTAGGGATCCTCGGGTTGCACCGTGGTTGAGAGATGTGCTGTGTTTGAGTTGCAGCGTTGGGAAGACTGTGACAGGATTGTGATTTGCACGTTAGTTCCTCATTTTGTGCCATGTAAGTAACATTTTTTGAAGAGGGACCGTTTTGTCACTGAAAAGCCAACACTATGTGCATCCTCGGTAAGTTATGAAAAAGTTTTTTTTTTAATTCTTACAGTGCCAAGACAATCGCGGATGCTTGCCTAAGTTCGATAGGTAGGCCTATATATTTTGTCAAATGCCCGGGGACTGATTGGAACCTCAAATGGCACCATCAAAAGTGCGGGTAAATACTTTATAATTGGCGGGCATGATAACTCCGTTCCAATGCTTCTATCTTCTCATCAGGACGGCCCAGGCTTGAATCGCAGTCGATACATGAAACATTTTTAAAATGGGTAGTCACGTTCTATTGATACGGATTCTACTTAAAACACTAGATCCCGTCCCTTACCTTTCTTTATACTTTTGAGCCAGAACCGCATCATTTATGGTGGTGTATTTTGAGTATCCAACCATTCTTCGGACTTACCTTGTACCTTAAATGGTGAGTGGATGCAGTGGCGTACCCACAAAATAATTTCAGTGGGTGGGGTGTAAGTCCAGGCCAGTAGTGTGGATACAACTTTCCCTGGGAAGGGGTTGTGAAAAGATTTTTTATTTTTTATTTAGAATTTGCTTTACGTCACACCGTAGATCTTCAATGGCGACGATGGGAAAGGAAAGGGCTGAGAGTGGGAAGAAGCGGCCGTGGCCTTAATTAAGGCACAGCCCCAGCATTTGCCTGGTGTGAAAATGGGAAACCACAGAAAACCATATTTAGGGCTGCCGACAGAGGTGTTTGAACCCACTATCTCCCGGATGCAAGCACACAGCTGTGCGCCCCTAACTGCACGGCCAACTCGCCCGGTGAATATGAAAAGAAAGCCGGTCCTACCGAGTGCGGTGACGGATCTTCAGTAGATATTGTTGGTTTTGATTGTTACCATGTACAATCATAGCTTTTGTACTTTTAACATAAACCAGCTGCATTATTGAAACTGTTCGTAAAATTGATAATATCGTTCTTCGTTTGTGAGGAAGTAGAATCTTCATTTAATTTGTCTTCTTAAAAAAAAAGGAACCACTTTGGTACTACACCCCATGAAGGTGACTACCTTCCAGGCCGTATATATTTCGATTACGAGAGACTCAAGGAAAACTCTACTGCACCCAAAAACAAGGCTGTATCCTCCCCATCCCATGCCTTTCTTAACTCTGTCAGTGCCGGGAATCGAATGCAGGATGTCTTAAGTCAAATTCGAAAATAAGGAGACCTAAAAGTACCAGCCGGCCCCACAGTGTACGGGTAGCGTGCCTGCCTCTTACCGGAGGCCCCGGGTTCTATTCCCAGCCAGGTCAGGGACTTTTACCTGGATCTGAGGGCTGGTTCGAGGTACACTCAGCCCACATGTTTATAATTGAGGAGCTATCTAACGGTGAGATGGCGGCCCCGGTCTAGAAAGCCAGGAATAACAGCGGAGAGGATTCGTCGTGCTGACCACACAACACCTCGTAATCTGCAGGCCTCCGGGCTGAACAGCCGTCGCTTGGTAGGCGATGGCGCTTCGGGGCTGTTACGTCATGGAGTTTGATTTGGAAAAGTGAACAGAGAAGGAAGCGGCACCCCTGCAAGGTTCCTTAGCTTCCAGCTAGTTCTTCTGTCCGGCCTCGTGCGTTTAGGACAGTAAGAAAACGTACACCTTAATAAATGCTCCTCATAAAACCTTTGTAAAAATACTAGCTGCATCTATTTATAACAATAATCACAAACGCCTCCTTTTCATGTGGCTCAGTTGGTTGAGTCGCTCTCCTTCTGAGTCTGAGTTCGCAGGTTCAAATCCCGGATTGGATCGGTAACACTTAAAACGGTGTTGAAATGGCAACAGCTCAGTGTCGTTGATTTCTGGCACGTTAATAAAAATTATAGATACGAATATTAGCGTCACGAAACTCTAACTTTATACTACTATATTCCGTATCCCAGACTTGCGTGGAAAAGTAATTAACAATTTTCTTTACGTCTCACCGACACAGATAGGTCTTATGGCGACGTCGGGATAGGAAATGCCTAGGAGTGGGAAGGAAGCGGCCGTGGCCTTAATTAAGGTACGGCCCCAGCATTTGCTTGGTGTGAAAATGGGAAACCAGGGGAAAACATTTTCAGGGCTGCCGACAGTGGGGTTCGAATCCACTATCTCCCGGATGCAAGCTCACAGCTGCGTGGCCCTAACCGCGTTGGAAACTAACAGGACAAGGTAAACCCTACATAGCATTTGTTGTAACGTGTATTTTTCTTTACCAACTAACAAAATATCTATACCCATACGCTTTACATTATTTATTTATTTATTTATTTATTTATTTATTTATTTATTTATTTATTAGTGCCTTCAGTACAGTGGCGAAGTTAGGGCTCCAGGCCCTCTTGTACACTTAACCACATACTAATCAACATCTTAAATAAAATACTGAGATTCTTAAAATAGTTAAAACTACATAAATTAATAGAATTTAAAATAAATTTAAATAAATTACTTACTAAATATTCGGTGGTGGGGTCATGTGAGCCGAATGGAGGAGGACAGGTTACCTAGGAGAATAATGGACTCTGCTATGGAGGGTAAAAGAAGTAGAGGTAGACCAAGACGACGATGGTTAGACTCGGTTTCTAACGATTTAAAGATAAGAGGTATAGAACAAAATGAGGCCACAACATTAGTTGCAAATCGAGGATTGTGGCGACGTTTAGTAAATTCACAGAGGCTTGCAGACTGAACGCTGAAAGGCATAACAGTCTATAATAATCATAATAATAATAATTTCGTGTGGCTATTTCTAGCCGAGTGCAGCCCTTGTAAGGCAGACCCTCCGATGAGGGTGGGCGGCATCTGCCATGTGTAGGTAACTGCGTGTTATTGTGGTGGAGGATAGTGTTATGTGTGGTTGTGAGTTGCAGGGATGTTGGGGACAGCACAAACACCCAGCCCCCGGGCCATTGGAATTAACCAATGAAGGTTAAAATCCCCGACCCGGCCGGGACTCGAACCCGGGACCCTCTGAACCGAAGGCAGTACGCTGACCCTTCAGCCAACGAGTCGGACATAACAGTCTATAATGATAATGTATGTATGTATGTAAATTAATATTAGAACTAATTAATATTAAAAACTCTTAAACATGGCTATTCCTCAGGAACGCACACATTCATATTTCAACCATTCAGTCAGCTGTCCTCAAGCAGGTAGTCTCGGCAGGTGACCTTAAATTGTGATTTTAAAAAGCTAGTTTCTCTGACCTGAACTGGCAGGGAATTCCATAATCTGGCGACAGTCACCACAAATGATCTAATAATTTTATTTGTGCGGTGCAGTGGAATAGAAAGAATGGATCTAGAACGTGTATTAATGTTGTGAAATGATGATAAAAAGACGAATTTAGAAGAAATATACATTGGCTGACTTCCAGCTACCACTCTGATCACCATCGTTAAAGTGTGCAGCTGCCGACGTTTATCAGACATCAGCCATGAGACAGCCTGATAGTATGGGGTGATATGAAAATCGTACGGTACTCGATATTGTAAATAAATCGCAGGCAGGAATTCAGTGCTCGTTGAAGTTTAAGTGTTTCTTCTCTCGTCATGTCAACTAAAACAACGTCACAATAATCAAGAATAGGGAGAATGAGTGTCTGTATTAGTTTGGCCTGTAGCTCAAATGGAAATACATTCCTCTGTCGTTTAAGAGGGTGAAGTACTCCAAAAATCTTTTTACGTATTTCTTTCGTTTGATCAGACCAATCAACTGTTATATTCATCATTACGCCGGGATTTTTAACCGTTTTACTGTAGGGAATAATGTTACCATTCAGTAGGATAGGCGGGATTGCGACATTGTTTGAGAAGCTCAGTAATTTTCGTGATCCAATTATAATTGTCAGAGTTTTTTTGCAGTTTAGTATAAGAGAGCTTCGTTGTGCATATACACTGAGTCGTCGGAGGTCCCTGTTAATATCTTGTCTTGCAGTGTCGATATAGCCTATTTAAAGATCGTCAGCACAGAGGTCATGTGTGTTATTTCCTGTCACAGATGGTATGTCATTGATATAAATACAGAAACTTAGGGGCCGTAGAATACTGCCCTGTGGGGCAACACTAAGTTTCATTTTCCATTTAGAGGCCTTGTCGTTTACTGTTACACGCTGTTGACGGTTACTCATAATGTTATGTATAAAAGTAATAGGAATATCATATACACCTGTAGTCTTTGATTTTATCGAGTACAAAGCCTTTTAACCTGATTTTCTGTGACACTGTGAAATGTGAATGGCAGATTGGCTGGAGGGGAGGGCGGTGAGTCGGTGCAGTTAATTTGGGTAGGTTGAATATTTATTCTACTAAAGTAATCGTTTAGTTCGTCAAGTGGAATGTCAGGAGTTGTCTGTCTCTGTTGATGTTTTCCTATTCCCAGAGCTCTAAGTTGGTCCCATGCGCGATTAGAATTTAAGTTGTTAGCTGAAATCCAAAAATATATGCATTTTTTAAATTTCTGATTAACTGCTTTGTGCGATTTCTTAAGATGCGGTTAGATTCGAAATCTGTGTCATCTAGGGTTTGTTTATAATGTCGAAATAACGAGTCACGGTGCGCCATCATTCTCTTGTCTTCATCATCTAGTCATGGACAAGAAACCTGTATTCGACGCGCGCGCCGCGCGTGTGTTTGTGTGTGTATCTTTGCCGCATTATTTGTATAAAATGTCACTTCTTTATTGCTTATCACATGACCATTATTATTATTATAACATTACTGTATTTGTTCTAAACCAGAATATTGCATCCTTACTCAAAGTGTTTATTCTTGCATTCATTTCACTTCTACGCGGAATATATGAAATGCTGCAGTTATGTTGGGATGGGAGTAACAGAGGTAGCCGAGACCGGGGGTTGTCGTCCAAGGAGTCCAGACACCCCAGGAGTTTTAACGAAAGTTCTTTTATTGAGCATTTTATATATAATGTGCATTAATATTAGCTTCCGGAGTCCGACTCATTGGCTGAATGATCAGTGTTGAGGCCTTCGGTTCAGACGGTTCCGGGTTCGATTCCCGGCTGGGTCGGGGATTTTAATCGCGTCTGAATAATTCTTCTGGCTTGGGACTGGGTGTTTGTCCCAACATATTCAGACAACATACTACATTACCAACCACCAAATAAACACACAACACTGATTACATCCCTCTATAATAGGGTTGCGTCGGGAAGGACATCCGGCAGTAAAACAGGGCCAAATCCACATGTGCGACACATTTCGCACCCGCGACCCCACAGATGTGGGAAAAGTGGGGAAGAAGAAGGAGGAAATTACTATTAGCTTCCGGAATCCGCACGAATCAACCACTCTTACTTGGATCCAAGGACACTCATTTCCTTTTTCGGTATTCTACACCACCTAAACTACGGAAGTTTGGACACCTATCAAAATAAAATTCTGGATGAATGGGCCCCCCCCAAACTGAAATCCTGGCTACGCTACTGTGCACTACTGTCCATTATTGACATAAGCAGCAGATACCTGGGCCCTGACAAAAAGACAGGAGAAAAAAAAATCCTGGCCAGTGAAATGAAATTTCTAAGTATGATAGGAAAGACAAGAAAGGACAGAGTATGAAATGAGGACATCAGGAAAGAGATTGGAGTGGAAAAGCTTTACAACAAAATGGAGAGGCATATACTTAGATGTACTGGACATGTTAAGAGGATAGAAGCAGGAAGCAGATGATGGAGATCCAGATAGATGGAGGGAGGGTAAGAGGGAGACCCAGACTGAGGTGTTTGAAAATGATCAAAACAATACAATTAGAAGAAACCTGGACTGGAACACAGTTAAGGAGGACTGGTGGCTAAAGAAAGGAAGATGGAAAGGTGCCATAAACATCCCAACCCAGCTGGAGGTGAACAAGGAAAATGGATGATGATGATGATGATGATGATGTTGATGATGATGACAGAAAATAAATACACAATCTGACACATACCTTTTACCTGCTTGTTATATTTCTTAATCTTAGCTTTGTCTCGCTTCTCTTCTCTCCTTTCATATTCTTTCCTTAACTCTTCTTCAGACTGCCACACTTCAAGCGCTCTTTTCTCTACCTACAAGATAACATGCCATATCATTAAAGCATAATCTAGATGAGTGAGGAAACAGGTCAAACAAAAACAACTAAAACTATGATACTTCTTGAGACTCAAGAACATCATCAAAATTAAAAACTTTAGGGACAATAAGGAACATAACATAGTCTAGTAGGTTATACTATCTTCTTCTCAGATGCAATAACCAACAAATACCAGTGTTATAGTTATTAAAGAAACTAGTGTGTACTGGACTGTATAATACAAACTTTGATACGAGAACTATGTCAGTAATTCCGATTGAATGTGAAAAATCTTCATTTGTTAACTTTATCTATTCATACGCATCAATCAGTCACTACTGATCTGCATTTAGGGTAGTCACCCAGGAGGCAGATTCCCTATCTGCTGTTTTCCCAGCCTTCTCTTAAATGATTGCAAAGAAATTGGAAATGTATTGAACATCTGCCTTGGTAAGTTATACCAATCTCTAACTCCCCTTCCTATAAACAAATATTTGCTCCAATTTGTCCTCTTATATTCAAACTTTATCTTCATATTGTGATCTTTCGTCTACTGATGTCATTCCACACCATCCCTCCACTGACAGCTCAGAACATACCACATAGTCAAGCAGCTCATCTCCTTACTCCCATGTCTTCCCAGCCCAAACTTTGCAACATTTTTGTAACGCTACTCTTTTGTCAGAAATCACCCAAAATAAATCGAGCTGCTTTATCCAGTTCTTGAATCAAGTAATCCTGGTGAGGGTCCCATACACTGGAACCACACTCTAGTTGGGGTCTTACCAGAGACTTATATGCCCTCTCCTTCACATTCTTACTACAACCCCTAAATACCCACATAACCATGTGCAGAGAGAGATCTGTACCCTTTATTTACAATCATA
The DNA here is from genome assembly GCF_040414725.1 of Anabrus simplex. Lineage (NCBI taxonomy): Eukaryota > Metazoa > Arthropoda > Insecta > Orthoptera > Tettigoniidae > Anabrus > Anabrus simplex. The sequence continues at coordinate 145,321,944 of NC_090265.1, read as the reverse complement.
TTTATGTGATTACCCCAATGAAGATATTTCATTATATTAACACCTAGGTCCTTACAATGATTCCCAAAAGGAACTTTTACCCCTTTAACACAGTTAAAACTGAGAGGACTTTTCCTATTTGTGAAACTCACAACCTGACTTTTAACCCTGTTTATCGTCATACCATTGCCTTCTGTCCATCTCACAACAACTTATATTTATTACTCCCTACAGAATAACATCATCAGCAAAAAACCTTATCTCTGATTTCACTTCTTTACTTATATCATTGACATATCTATAAAACATAAAGGTCCGATCATGCTGCCTTGAGGTATTCCCCTCTTAATTATTACAGGGTCAGATAAAGATTTGCGTACTCTGAGTTCTATTTTCTAGAAATATAGCCACATACCTGCCAACTTTACAAAACCAAAAATCAGGAGATTTTGATATGAAAATCAGGAAAAATCAGGAGATACAATTGATCAACACTGCTTATTCTACATGTCTTGCACAATACAGTACTACAATATATTTATAATACTTATTGTCTCAAAGCCCGATTGTAGCTATACGAGACTACAAGGCTAAAAATTACACATCTCTATTCCCTCACAGAAAGTATGTGAGTGAGATGATCGGTCCCTGATAAGCCTGCTGAAAATAGTATGAACGCATGTGAGAATCAGTCATGCACTTAGATGCCATTAGGCTACTTAGCAAATGCATAGATTAATATATTGCACCAAGTGCCCGTGCGATTATGCAAAGCGCAATGCTATTTGGATCAAATAACTAGCTGATGAACCCGTGCTTCACTACGGAATTGTCAGAAAGACTGTCCTTATAGTTTTCCCAACTAAAGTCAACATAGGTCATTACAATGATGCCGGTATGAATGTTGCGATAAAAAGCAATGTTGTCATATGAAATATTCGAAAAAATGAAAACAGCACATTTTCTCACTTTTAGCGAAATGTACTACGGTTTACATAAAATCAGCTTCATGGTCCGTATCGCACTTCAATAGATTCACAATGAAGTATTTATTTATTTTCCACCTAGTCGATACAATGATTGCCTAAGGCAATTTTTATTGGTCAAAAGTGGTACATGTTTCGTATATTATCAACATCTTCAGCCACATAACACAGTTTAGATGAAAAATATAAAATTGACAAAGTAATGCTTTAGAGGAAGTGTCCTTGAAATTATGTTAATTTCAAGGACACTTCCTCTAAAGCATTACTTTGTCAATTTTATATTTTTCATCTAAACTGTGTTATGTGGCTGAAGATGTTGATAATATACGAAACATGTACCACTTTTGACCAATAAAAATTGCCTTAGGCAATCATTGTATCGACTAGGTGGAAAATAAATAAATACTTCATTGTGAATGTACTACGGTGTCGATCTAACAGTTCAAAAGTTTCAGAGCTAGAATGACCAGGCTGCAGACAGCCGCGAATACTCCTGTGTAATTATTTCGTTTAAGTGTGCACACTGCTCATTCCAATCACTGCCTCAGAGTAGGGATTGAATAGCTGGAATACTATGCTGATCCAGTGTGTTACGTAACAGTAGTATCATAAAATTTATGAACCAGAGGAATGGCATGCTAAAGAAGAGGGAGATCCAACACCCTACTCCCCAGCTACTTCCCGCCAATATTAAGGCAGGCTGTTATACTCAATACGCAGCAGTAATCCTATCTATCGGAGATAAATGGCAGCAGAATACACAAAGCACATCACAACAAACAATGGTCAATGTAATGTTATTGCTGATCAATTTTATGAGCTTTCTATATTGGAGGCCTTCACACTCAGTTTTCTTCCAAATCTGTGATTTAGAGCATCCAATGTCAAGTGAATCCTCCTTTCTTTCATGACAATCTCTTGTGTTATTTAAACAATTGTTCCTTCATGACTTTTTTCTCATTCTTATAATTATCTTCACAATTTAATCACCATCACCACCAATATTATTGTAGTCGGTACGGTAAAACTTAATAACACATAAATAATCGGAAATTGTATTCTCTGTAACTTTTGTTATGTAGTACTTTCCAATATGACCAGTAAGATAGGTAATTAAAAATTAAATTTTTGGCACCTTCCCCTGAACTACCATTTTGAACAGAGCGAATAAAATTATTTATAGCGTAGACTGTAGTTCCTTATTCCGCGACTTTACATAAAAATCTGTTCACCAATTTTCACGTACCCCGGCGCTGATATGGACTTAGCAAAAAAATCCGAGTCCATGAATATCTCTATCATCATAGCTGGTACGGTAAAAATGTATAAGACGTAAATGATAGGAAATTTTATAATATATAACTTTAGTTATGTAGCATTTATCGATAGGGCCAATAATAACATAAATATTTGAGAATTAAATTTTAGGCCTTCCCCTAAACTACCATTTTACTCAGCGTGAATAAAATTATTTATGGGCTAGATTGTAGCGACTTATTCCCCGACGTTATATACCGATTTTCATTAAATTCTCTTCAGCCGTTTTCTCGTGATGAGCGTGCGTACGCACGTACGTACAGACAGAAATTACGGAAAATTAAAACGTGCATATCCCCTTGTTACTATGGATGGTCGCGACCGGTACACAAATATCATTCTTTTTAAATTGTGAGCAATGTACGGACAAAACTCTTGTTTTATTTATATCGAGATAAATAAAAATTAGTCTGAATTGTCTCCAAATGGCTCGTAAAATCTCTAGAAAAGTCACTAGTAGTTATAGTAGTTATCATTGAAATTCTGTCACTAAATTACTAAGAAACACTCAATATCTAGCGACAAGTCTCTAGAATCGACCAAAGAGAATGGAATCGACTAAACTGATGTGTTACATGTTATAAACCTCATTTTAGGTCCGTATTGAAAATTTAACAGTTCAACAATGATAAAGGTGTTTTAATTTATTCCACCTATTCAATACTTATATTATCACGTATAGTTGTTACATAATTAAATTCTTAGTTACATGGGACATGTTTCGCCCTCAATTAAGGGCATCTTCAGCCTAAATACAATAATCAAAAATACAACTAAATTAAAAGTGGACGTTAAATACAATCATCAAAAATACAACTAAAATAAAAAGTGGAAGTTAAAAGTTTAGTCTGTTCTTAAAATTCAGAACAATAAAATTGTGAAAAATGATAAAATAAAAAGATGCTAATGGAAAACTGTCTTATGATTAAACTATAATCTTGTCAGAGACTAAAACTTCTATTAAAATTCGAATTAAAACAGTTCATATAAAATATTGGAAAATCAAAGTGGTAGTAATAAAAAGCCAACGACATGAGGGCGTGTACACAAGCATAAACTTGATTGTCATGAATACAATCTTTTCAAGGCCGTTGATGAAATTCGTAGTAAGTAAGGCAGAAGCATCTATTGAAAAATTGTAAGAGGCCGTTAGCACCGGTAGGTAATAAAATGGCTGAATCCTTGCCAGAAATGTCAACAGATGCAGAAATAAGTTTTCTGTAAGAAAAGGAAAAGAAGAAATAAGAAATTGAACGTAAGGAGAGAATTCAGTCTTACATAATTTTGAAACAGATGAGGACTTACATGTAAGTGGAAGTTGTTATTTCTTAACTACTGTTGAGTTGGTTGCTGCCCGTCTGTTGGCTCTAAGTCTGGTGTTATAACTGTGCTGCAGAGGCGGTAGCGAACTCGGAGGGGAAGGAATAGGGGAGTGCGGAAGGGAGGAGAGGATGGGTGGAGTCAAATGTGACGAGGCTGACAAAGGGGCGGAGTCAACTGCATTGCTGGAAGTAGGCCTAATATCTGTAGGTATGGGAGGAGTATTAGGGTTTGAAGAATTAAATATATTAGGTATCCTAAATTTATTCGAACTAACTGACTTTAATAATTTCGGCATTAATTCATGTAACATACTTTTATTGTCCGTGGTTTCATTGAGATTCTTTTGCTTATTGTACGTCTGATCTAAATAGATGTATAAACTTTCTAATTCATTCAGCATTCTTCCTTTTTGTATGTTTCTAATTATCGTTAAGTCTTTCTCTATGGATTCAAATCTGTGGCCAGTCTCCCTCATATGCAAACTCATCGCTGAGTATTTCCTATGTTTTTCCGCGTTAACATGTTCCATGTATCTTGTCATAAATAGAAATGATCAACAAATTAATCAATAAAATTAAGAACAAATTATCTACGAATCTGATACCAGAAAAGACCAAAAAAACTGAGTATGCTACATTCACTTTTAATAATCCAGCTATACACCAGATTACTAGCGTATTCAAGAAACATAATTTTAATATAGCTTTTAAAACTACTAATACTAACCAGTCCATATTCTTTAATCATAAAAAAGTTAATTATGATAAGAATCGTTATTTAGGATCGGGAGTATACAGACTTAAATGTACTCAGTGTAATTTTTCATATGTTGGACAGACTGGGAGAAATTTTATGACAAGATACATGGAACATGTTAACGCGGAAAAACATAGGAAATACTCAGCGATGAGTTTGCATATGAGGGAGACTGGCCACAGATTTGAATCCATAGAGAAAGACTTAACGATAATTAGAAACATACAAAAAGGAAGAATGCTGAATGAATTAGAAAGTTTATACATCTATTTAGATCAGACGTACAATAAGCAAAAGAATCTCAATGAAACCACGGACAATAAAAGTATGTTACATGAATTAATGCCGAAATTATTAAAGTCAGTTAGTTCGAATAAATTTAGGATACCTAATATATTTAATTCTTCAAACCCTAATACTCCTCCCATACCTACAGATATTAGGCCTACTTCCAGCAATGCAGTTGACTCCGCCCCTTTGTCAGCCTCGTCACATTTGACTCCACCCATCCTCTCCTCCCTTCCGCACTCCCCTATTCCTTCCCCTCCGAGTTCGCTACCGCCTCTGCAGCACAGTTATAACACCAGACTTAGAGCCAACAGACGGGCAGCAACCAACTCAACAGTAGTTAAGAAATAACAACTTCCACTTACATGTAAGTCCTCATCTGTTTCAAAATTATGTAAGACTGAATTCTCTCCTTACGTTCAATTTCTTATTTCTTCTTTTCCTTTTCTTACAGAAAACTTATTTCTGCATCTGTTGACATTTCTGGCAAGGATTCAGCCATTTTATTACCTACCGGTGCTAATGGCCTCTTACAATTTTTCAATAGATGCTTCTGCCTTACTTACTACGAATTTCATCAACGGCCTTGAAAAGATTGTATTCATGACAATCAAGTTTATGCTTGTGTACACGCCCTCATGTCGTTGGCTTTTTATTACTACCACTTTGATTTTCCAATATTTTATATGAACTGTTTTAATTCGAATTTTAATAGAAGTTTTAGTCTCTGACAAGATTATAGTTTAATCATAAGACAGTTTTCCATTAGCATCTTTTTATTTTATCATTTTTCACAATTTTATTGTTCTGAATTTTAAGAACAGACTAAACTTTTAACTTCCACTTTTTATTTTAGTTGTATTTTTGATGATTGTATTTAACGTCCACTTTTAATTTAGTTGTATTTTTGATTATTGTATTTAGGCTGAAGATGCCCTTAATTGAGGGCGAAACATGTCCCATGTAACTAAGAATTTAATTATGTAACAACTATACGTGATAATATAAGTATTGAATAGGTGGAATAAATTAAAACACCTTTATCATTGTTGAACTGCTAAACTGATGTGAACGAACACCAACATAGAACGCCAGAACGAGAGATTGACAATCGATACACGCGTCGCGATATAAAGGTTTCAATAAACATCGTACATTCGCGAACATTTCTCGCATTCATAAACGTCGATGTTTCGTTTGAAAGCAGCCAATGAGTGAAGGATTTCCGGCCACTGGCGTAAAAAAGCTGAAACTGCGGGATTTGAAAATAAATGTTTGAAGTTCACTAAAAAATAAGCTAAAATCGGGAGAAATGATAGAATAATCGGGAGGCGGGAAAAACTGTCGAAAATCGGGAGTCTCCCGCCTAAATCGGGAAAGTTGGCATGTATGCACCAATTCAGTCACTCTCTTGTCTAGTCCAATTGCACTCATTTTTGCCAGTAGTCTCCCATGATCTACCCTATCAAATGCCTTACATAGGTCAATCGCGATACAGTCCATTTGACCTCCTGAATCCAGAATGTCTGCTATATCTTGCTGGAATCCTACAAGTTGAGCTTCAGTGGAATAACCTTTCCTACTGACTGGTAGATACTTAACTGCTGCATTAGAAAGCTAGGTAGCTATTATGAGAAAAACCAACTCAAACCAAATCCAGCTAAGACCCAAATCTGTGCGTTCCATCTGCGGCATGCACAGGCCTCTCAGAAACTCAAAGTACTATGGAAAGGGAACTTACTGGAACACTGCTTTACACCGAAGTACCTGGGAGTTATGCTGGATCGCACATTAACATATAAGAAACATTGCCAAAGCTTAAAACAAATGATAGCTGCTAGAAACAACATTCTACGAAAATTATCAGGAACAAGTTGGGGGAGCACAACCACAAACAATTAGAACATCAGCTCTAGCTCTATGCTACTCTGGAGGAGAATCTGGTTTGGTACAGGTCAGCTCATACGAAGCAGGTTGACATCGCTCGAAACGAAAGCTGCAGGATCATTACTGGATGTTTGAAACCTACACCCGTTGAGAAGGTCCAACTTTTAGCTGGTATTGCTCCCGGTGAGATTTGTAGGGAGGTAGCAGCTAACAAAGAAAGGCTCCAATCATCTTCTTCAGAAGCACATCCTCTCTATGGTACCACCCAGCCACACAGAGGCTAAAATCTAGAAAAAGTTTTTTCTGCACATCAGTTAACCTTGAGGGGAAAGCAAAGAATGGTAGGGTCAAAATGTGGAAAGAAAGAATCAACCATCTTTCCAACTGAACAGAGCCGAAGGAAAGTCTTCCATGTGGACACCAGGAGAAGTGGACCGTATGGAAAGCCCTTAACAGACTGCGCACAGAAGTCGGCAGAACAAAAATAAATTTGCAGAAGTGGGGTTGCTCAAGTGATTCATCACTTTGTGATTGCGGAGAGCAGCAGATGATCCAACATCTATGTCAGTGTGTTTTATGTTCTTCAATGTGCACTATGAAAGACCTGATTGCAGCCTCCCCCAACGCCATTGACGTCGCCCAATACTGGGCAAGAATTATCTAGCTCTTGAACTGTTGCTTTATCTGTGTCTGTATAATAGACCTGTATATTTGTACAGTAGGAATGTAGATATCATGTTGTTTTTTTAATAATGTGACTGTCTAATAGAACTGTATATTTGTATAGTAGGAATGTAGATAAAATGTCTTTTTTAAATATCTGTAAGTAAGGTTGATACTTCTGATACGAATAAAAGAAAGAAAGAAAGAAAGAAAGAAAGAAAGAAAGAAAGAAAGAAAGAAAGAAAGAAAGAAAGAAAGAAAGAAAGAAAGACCTTTCCTAAACCCGAACTGCCTTCTATCAAACCAGTTATTAATTTTGCAAACATGTCTAATAAAATCAGAAAGAATACTTTCCCAAAGCTCACCTGCAATGCATGTCAAACTTACTGGCCTGTAATTTTCAGCTTTATGTCTATCACCCTTTCCTTTATAGCTCCTTCATGCAAACAATAATCAAATAGATACTACAGATACGGTACTAAATCCCAACCCACTGTCTTTAGCATATCCCCGAAACCTTATAAATTCCAGCATCTTTTCTAGTTTTCAACTTTTATATCTTACTGTAAACGTCATTGTTATCATAGGTAAATTTTAATACTTCTTTAGTATTAGTCACCTCCTCTATCTGGACATTATCCTTGTATCCAACAATCTTTACATACTGCTGACTGATTACGTTTACTTTTTGTAGATCCTCACATACACACTCCCCTTGTTCAATAATGATTCCTGGGATGTCCTTGGAACCTGTTTCTGCTTTAAAGTACCCGTATATACCCTTCCACTTTTCACTAAAATTTGTATGACCACCAATTATGCTTGCCATCATGTTATCCTTAGCTGACTTCTTTGCTAGATTTGATTTCCTAGCAAGTTCCTTCAATTTCCCCTTACTTCCACAGCCATTCCTAACTCTATTTCTTTCCAGTCTGCACCTCTTCCTTAGTCTCTTTACTTCTCTGTTATAATATAGTGGATCTTTACCATTCCTTACCACTTTTAAAGGTACAAACCTGTTTTCACATTCCTCAACAATTGCTTTCAACCCATCTCAGAGTCTGTTTACATTTTTATTTACCGTTTTTCACTGATCATGTTACTTTTTAAAACCTCCCTCATACCTGTTTAATCAGCCATATGTCCTAATTTTAATACCTTCCTTTCTATCAAATTTAATTTTAACTATGTAAAAAGAAACCAGCTTCGTGATCACTGATGCCATCTATTACTTCGGTTTCTCTATAGAGCTCAATCTGGTTTTACTAGCACGACATCCAGAATATTCTTCCCTCTAGTTGGTTCCATCACTTTCTGAATCAGCTGCCCTTCCCATATTAACTTATTTGCCATATGTTGGTCATGCTTCCCGTCGTTCGCATGATCTTCCCAACTGACATTTGGTAAACTGAGATCACCCGCTACAATCATGCTCGTTTCCATACCGTTTCCCACATAACTGATTATCTTATCAAATAATTCTGAATCAGCGTAAGCACTACCCTTTCTCGGTCTGTACACTCGCAAAGACATCAAGTTGCCTATTATCTTTATAATAATTGAAATTAATAGGGGTCCTCCTATTCATACAAAGACTTTTAATAACGTGAATTAATCACATGTCGTTCACATGAGGTACTAGTTTCGGCACTAAACTTGTGCCATCACCAGCCAACGAGTCAAATCAGGCAAATACAATACAACTTTAAAACAAACTAACACCTGCATAGATGAATTTTTAATAAAATATGGTATATGATGATATTGCACTTCAGCACAAAATCCTTTTAAAATGACGATGGCTCCGTTGTTGTATACACATGTTGGTGTGTCCAGCTTGTACATATCTTTAGTTCTTTGATCTTGTTGAAATTATGCTGTAGAGTTTAATGTCATGTGAAATTAACACTTTGTTTGATCTGTGGTTTGCTTCCGTAAAATAAACGTGCATGTGATGAACTTGGTTAGACCCAAAGAATTAATTCTCATTTCAATATACGGTTTTGGAACCTGGAGAAGAAATTAAAAGCTGAATTAGGCAAAAGATAGGAAGGAAAGAATAAAAAGAAATGTCTAGAAATGACGAGAAATGAACAGAAACGAACTCACCTTGAGCAGCCTGTTTGATCGGCGGACGGAGCTGGACTGATGGATGCAATCATGAGGTAAAGGGCGAGGAGGAGGGGAGGAGAGACTGTCAGGGAGCTAAGGTGGAGTGGAAGAATTTGGTAGTGGGGGTAAATGATGAGCATATATATTGCGTGTGGTTTGAAAGATCGAGTTGTTTTTAGGCGGTCAAATATTTTTTAACCATTTAATTAAGAGATCGAAAAGAATATTAGATTCCTCAGAAATTTCATTTAAATTACAGTTAGGGTTGAAATATTGATCGCAATGAACAAAACAATTTTCGACAATGTTCCTGATTGGCCCTTTGTTTGCTATTTGAAGTACTGAAGCTCATTAAAAATGAACAGAACTGCATCAAAAAATCAGCCCATAGAGACCAGTTTACAAAGAAAATTGAGAATTTCCACCCTCCTGTAGTCAATCTTTCAAATGTAATTTTAACCAAGGAAGAAACCACCATCTTAGCGAAAGGCCCACAGCATTACTGGCCCAATATGAATGAAATAAACACAGCCACTAACTTGATTATTGAGTCGGAAGCTACAATCAATAAAATGCCGCTAGAAGATCAGGATGAAATTGGATCTGAAGTAAAAAGAAAATTGTATAAGATGTTCAGTTCTAATAACGTAAATAAAACAAACCCACCCTATCAATTCTGATGTCATTAGTTTTACCTCTGAACATAAACAAATCGCTGAACTTAAAAATAAAATTAAAAATAACGATCTAGTTATCACAAAAGCGGATAAAAAAAATACTACAGTTATCATGGACAAAGCTAATTACGTATCTAAAACCAAAGAATTTTTTAACAATGGGACTTTTATAATAATCAATAAAGATCCTACACAGAAAATACAGCGACAATTAAAACAAACATTAAAGAATATATCCTTTCTTTTTACAAATCAAGAGAAATCTAAACTATTAAATATGAACCCAGGTTTACCCACAGTTAAAGTCCTCCCTAAAATACATAAAGTTAACATTCCTATCCGGCCCATTAAGTACAAACCCAGCCTTCTACATAAAGTTTCTCAATTTGTTCAACATTTTTTAACTAAGAACCATCAATTTCTCCCTAAAACATTCATCAAAAATACCACCAAACTAATTGATAAAATGAAGTCATTTAATGTACAACCTAACCATACCCTTCATTCTTTCAACATAGTAAATATGTACCCAAGCATACTCACAACCAAACTCTCCTCCATTATTGAAAATAACTTAAACAAACAGAGTTCTCTCAGCAAATTAGAAATACAAGATTTTATTTCTCTTCTGAAACTGGTCATTAACAATAATTTCTTTAAGTTTGATGAAACCATCTATCAACAAAATGGACTGGCCATGGGATCACCTGCATCCGGAATTCTAGCGGACATTTACTTAGACTTTCTGGAATACACAAAAATAAATAATAACACTTTTCCAAATATCCTCATTTGGGCCAGGTGCGTTGACGACACATTTGTTATAATCTATATATATAAAATAAGAGTTTTGTCTGTACATTGCTCAGAATTTGAAAAGAATGGTATTTCGGTATCAGTCATGTCCACAGTGAGAAGGAAATGCACTTTTTACTTTTCTGTAATTTCTGTCTGTCTGTATGTATGTACACGCATCGCGAGAAAACGGCTGAAGGGAATTTAATGAAAATTGGTGTGTAAAGTCAGGGGATGAACCTCTACAATCTAGGCTATAAATTATTTTGTTCACCCTGAGTGAAATGGTAGTTTAGGGGAAGGCCTGAAATTTAATTCTCAAATATTTATATTATTAGTGGCCCTATCGATTAATATTACATAATTAAAGTTATATAAAATTGAATTTCCGATCATTTATGTCTTATACATTTTTACTCTACCGGCTATGATAACCAAGATATTTGTGAATTTGTATTTTTGTTGCTAAGTCCATATCAACGTCATCACGAGAAAATGGGTGAACAAAATTTAATGAAAATCGGTATAATAGAGACGGGGAATGAGAAGCTACAGTACAGTCTAAGCTATAAACAATTTTATTCACCCTGGATGAAATTGTAGTTTAGGGGAAGGTATCAAATATTTAATTTTTAAGTATCTATGTTACTGGTCCTATCGAAAAGTACTACATAACAAAGGTTAGAGAGAATACAATTTCCGATCATTCTGTTTTATTCAGTTTTACCGTACTGACTATTATAAGACTGGTATTTCAGAGTCGGAAGAAAACAAAATGTGAAGGCCTACAATATCGAAAGCTCTTAAAATTGATCAACAATAACATTATATTGACCAATGTTTGTTGCGATGTTGTTTGTCTCTTATGCTGCCACTAAATTCCGATATATGGGATTACTGCTGCGTACCAAGTATAACAGCCTGACTGAATATTGGCAGGAAATAGCTGGGGAGTTGGAAAACTTTCTTCTTTAGCATGCCATTCCTCTGTTACATACATTTCCTGATACTGCTGGTACATAACACACTGGTTCAACATAGTACTCCAGCTATTTGATCCCTACACTGGCACACTGTTTTGAATGAGCAGTGTGCACATTTAAGCTAAAGGCTCACTTGGTGGTGGTAGTAGTAGTAGTAGTGGTAGTAGTATGACCTGGTCTAGAATTACAATTTAGGCCTATTCCAAATTATAACACCACAATTTGCTAAATAACTTAAAATTAAACTCTGAAAAGCTGTTTCTTAAGAAAAGCTTCTTCCTCTTCACTTTTATTAAATTCTAAGTTCAAATCAGCACTGAGGAGGGGGTTTCTTCACTGGCTTGGAGGAAAAATTTGTCTCCAATTCAGATAGTTCTTTACGCCGCCAGTGTAGTGAATTGAGATTTTCCGATTCATCAGGTACTCCTAGGAAACATTAGCAAAAGAGCATAGTTTTCGGGCTTGGGACTCTCCACTATTCGATCCTCCGCCGCCGAAAAAGACGAAGAGTTTTCACGGATCACAGCTGTCTGCGGCTTGGTCATTCCAGCTTTGGAACTCTGGACTGTTAGACCAACAGCGTAGTACTGTTCGTTAAAAGTGAGAAAAAGTGTGATTTTTCATTTGATCGAGTATTTCATATGGAAGTATTGCTTTTAATCGTGCCATTCCTACTGACGTCATTATAATGACCTATGTCCATTTCAGCTGGGAAAACTACTAAGAAAGTATTTTTTGAGGATGTAAAAAGGCAGGCAGAGATTGAGTGCCTACAAATTATAATGAAAACTTCCCAACTTGATTGTGATTGATAGTAGGCAAGCGGGCCTACCGTTACAATGAAAATTTCCTAACCCAGTCTTCATATGAGAAGAGACGTTTGGTGACTTCCCCGTCGCATTTCTAGGGTAACGTTTAAGAGCTATGCAATTTAATACAATCTTACTCACAACGTGTACACTACCTAACCTAGAATTCTGTATACAATGTAGAATTCCGCAGCGAAGCACGGGTACATCAGCTAGTGAGTGAATAAATCAAGAATGCGAACTCTACCCTGCAAGAACTAAACAATATCAAATTCACACTTGAATCTGAAAATAATAAAGTAACTAATTTTCTGGATTTAACTATTCTTAGAAACCCATCTGCTCTTTCATATAGAATCTTCAGAAAACAAGACACAAACTTCCAATACTATTCATCAAGATTCCATACACCCCCAAACACACGAACGTGCAGCGTATAACAGCATGGTTCATTGTGCATTCACAATACCTATGACTAAGAAAGACCTCAATAACGAACTCAACACTATAAGGGCAATCGCCAAATTTAATGGTTACAACAGATAATCTATAGAACAGATAATCAATAAATTCAGACACTGGCCTCAGACTGCTCTCACAAAAGAAAAACCTAAAACTACCATTTCATCTACTTTTACATTCAATGATGTCCATCAAATCACCGATCTCTTTCGAAAACATAACGTAAAAATTTTCTTCAGAACTAATAATAGGACTTCAGAAATTATACACAATTCAGCATCTGTCAATACCTCTAACAGATTTTCTAAATCCGGAATCTATAGATTCAAGTGTATTGACAGCAGCGCCTCTTACGTGGGACAAACAGGACGCAGCTTCACAACCAGATATTCGGAGCATATCAACACAGTAAGATATAAGAAGTTTTCTGCTATAGTCCAACACATTCACGACTCTAATCATAAGTTCACTGACATAGAACATGATTTTGAGATACTTCAAGCAGCAAAGGGCCAATCATGAACATTGTCGAAAATTGTTTCATTCATTGCGATCAATATTTCAACCCTACCTATAATTTAAATGAAATTTCCAAGAAATCTAATATTCTTTTTGATCTCTCAATTAAATGGTTAAAAAATATTAGACCGCCTAAAAACAACTCGATCTTTCAAACCATATGCAATATATATCCTCATCATTTACCCCCACTAGCACATCCTTCTGCTCCACCTTAGCTCCCTGACAGTCGCTCCGCCTCTACTCCTCCCTTCCCCTCTTGTCCCCTCCGCCTCGCCCTTTACCTCATGATAGCATCCATCAGTCCAGCTCCATCTGCCGATCAAACAGGCTGCTCAAGGCGAGTTCGTGTCTCGTCATTTCTAGACATTTCTTTTTAGTCTTTCCTTCCTATCTTTTGCCTAATTCGGCTTTTAATTTCTTCTCCAGGTTCCAAAACCCCATACTGAAGTGAGAATTAATTCTTTGGGTCTAACCAAGTTCATCACATGCACGTTTATTTTTCGGAACCAAACCACAGATCAAACAAAGTGTTAATTTCACATGACATTAAACTCTGCAGCGTAATTTCAACAAGATCAAAGAACTAAAGATTTATACAAGCTGGGCACACCACCATGTGTATACAACAACGGAGTCATCATCATTTTTTTTTCTATTTGCTTTACGTCGCAGCGACACAGATAGGTCTTATCGCGACGATGGGATAGGAAAGGCCTAGGAATGAGAAGGAAGCGGCCGTGGCCTTAATTAAGGTACGCCTCGGCATTTGCCTGGTGTGAAAATGGGAAACCACGGAAAACCATCTTCAGGGCTGCCGACAGTGGGGCTCGAACCCACTATCTCCCGATTACTGGATACTGGCCGCACTTAAGCGACTGCAGCTATCGAGCTCGGTCATCGTCATTTTAAAAGGATTTTATACTGAAGTGCAATATCATCATGTACCATATTTTATTTAATATTAATCTATACAGATGTCAGTGTGTTTTAAGCTTGTATTGTGTTTGCCTGATTTGACTCGTTGGCTGATGATAGCTCAAGTTTAGTGCTGAAACTAGTACCTCATGTGAATGACATGTGATTAATTCACATTAATAAATCTTTGTATTCAATAGGAGGACCCCTATTAATTTCAATTATTGTAATTCCACTTCAATACAGATCATGAAATTTCTAAATATCAATATTATCTTTAGAAATGAGCCTTACACCTAGAATTTCATGTTCGTCATCTTTAAGTTTTTTGTAGCTTACAAATTCTTCTAACACCAGAATGAATACTCCCCCTGCTACCATTCGTATCCTATATCTACGACACACATTCTAGTTCCCTGAGAATATTTCTGCATCCATTATATCATTTCTCAGCCATGATTAAATTCCTATTACAATATCTGGTAAGTATATATCTATTAATTATAGTACTTAATTCTATTCCTTTGTTTACAATACTTCTACAGTTCAGCACTAACATTTTTATGTCATCCCTACTTAACTTCCAGATCCCTGTACCCTTATCAACGCTCCCTAGACCACCCCGTTTCCCTGAATTTACCTCCCTATAACCCTTATAAACAAATTTCCTAACTTATATGTACCACTGCGGTTTAAGCGAAGGCCATCTGAGCGCAGATCCCTATCTCCTACCCACCCATTAGGATCTGGAAATTAGTTTCCTCACATACCCACTCCATACCCTCATTTAAATCCCCAATCACCTTCCAGTCAGTGTCCCTCCTATACAGCATTCCACTGATAATCTCTGCTTCCTTAACTTCACCCGTGCTGCATTAACCAGATCCTGCACATCCCCAACTATGTTGGTACTTATACCTGCTTGCCTTATGTTGTTGATACCAACGTGAAACACTACCACCTTCTCCTTTCACTCCTCCTCCTCCTCCTCCTCCTCCTCCTCCTCCTCCTCCTCCTCCTCCTCTTCTACTGCCAAACAACTACCACCACATTTTAAGGAAAGAGAATGGACTAGATAAAGACATAAAATACAATTAGCCAGGCTGAGTAGCTCAGCTGGTAGGGCGCTGGCCTTCTGAGTCTAACTTGGCATGTTTGATCCTGGCTCAGTCTGGTAATATCTGAAGTGGCTCAAATGCATCAGCCTCGTGTTGGTACATTTAATTTCATTATCTTTGGAGTTGGAACATGGAAGTTCTTGTAAAGGTAGCAAATCACCTGTCTTTCTTCGTACTTAATTTCAGTTACTTTCAAAATATAAATGCCTGGTTTGGGGAATATAATAAAATACCTTTTCTAGTGTCTGAATGTACTTAGTTATATTAATGAGCTTAGCTTAAAGTCATAACCATTATCCAATCCTAGGATATGGACAATTTGCTAAAGTTGAAGGTAAGGAATTACAGAACAGCCATTATTTGCCAGAAGGGTGGCCAGCAACATGTTATCACCTTTCCAAGCACTGACTACTCCCAATATTGTACAACATCTGGAAATTCATGAGGTTCTGTGTTTGAAAAAGATGCAGTGGAACTTAATTATAAAAAAAAAGGAAGATAAATCTTCAGAGGGAAGGGAACAACTGCCATCTCATTTATCTCCTTGAGGGCATACATGGATTTCAAATGGATAGGAGCCTAGTTCCCATTAGTTCTACAATACTGTTATAACTAACACATGTATTTACAAATTTTCTGTTTTAACATAAATAGTATTAACTTTCTCCTACTTAAACATTTTATAAATATACGACTAGATTACCTGTAGATGGAGGTATAATTTCATGTCACCCCAGCGAGCATTATGTGGATTCTTTCGAACAATAAACTTCAGTGGAGGTTCTCTCTTTTCCAAATCACAATCCTTCAGCAAATATTCATTTTTAGCATCTGTTTTTGTGATCAGGGAATGTTTATCTTCAGGATCTCTATTTATCAAAAGAAACAAATCACTATATTATAAACTAACACAACCAAATTAGAATTATACTGATATATGTAGACAGGTTGAAGGTTTCAAGTTAATAATAGATAAGTGATGAGAGATGGCAAAAAGCAGCCAGAGATTGAAATATTTATAATCAGATATGAAATTAGACATAATATTCTTTCGGGTTTGTGACATGAAACAGGCTGTATGAAAAAATTACACTGGCCAGTGAAGACTTTCCGGCAAAAGTAATTGTACGTGATATACGTTACATTTAGTGTCCTTATGTAAAAAATAATACCAGTTGTTTCCTATCACGTACAGATTTGTCACAAGTCCGTCTCATTTTTATCCGAATGGAGCTTTGTTGCTGTAAATGAGGTTTGGATTGGTTGTATGGAATGCAGGTATGGACATGTCTGAGAGAAAGTATTGTACTGTATGTGCTCTTTTTCGAAGGGGAGTTGGTAATCATACAGGAACACTGGAAGAACAATTTTTTTTGTTTGTTTTTGCTAGTTGCTTTACGTTGCACCGACACAGATAGGTCTTATGGCGACGCTGGGACAGGGAAGGTCTAGGAGTGGGAAGGAAGTGGCCGTGGCCTTAATTAAGGTACAGGTATTTGCCTGGTGTGAAAATGGGAAACCATGGAAAACCATCTTCAGGGTTGCTGACAGTGGGGTTCGAACCTACTATCTCCCGAATACTGGATACTGGCCGCACTTAAGCGACTGCAGCTATCGAGCTTGGTAGGAAGAACAATTAGAACAGTTGTATTTCGCGCGTGCACAATGTCAGACAAGGTCATAACACCAAGATCGCATTTCTCCATAGTCTGAGAGGAGAATCTGAGAACGTGTGTCACGCCTTTGTCTACAAGTTACAATGTGCACTTGAAGTCTATTGAGTGAATAAGTGAGTTAGTTTGTGTTAAAATGGCAAGTGGCAGTGAGGTTTGGAGGCAAAAAAAAGTGTGAACAATCCCAACTCTTTTTGTTATGTATGTGGCCAGTATACAATTAAAGGACAGAAGCCATTTTATAAAAAGCCCGTACTTGGCATATTTTAACATGAAGTTAGGTGATCAGGACAAGAATTTCGCACCCCATATTGTGTGTAAAATGTGTGTAGAAAATCTGCGGCAATGGTACAATGGGTTGTTGCCGTCAATGCCATTCGGAATCCCAATGGCTGGGCGGAACAAAGAAATCATTATGACGAATGTTATTTTTGTGTATGTAAAGTGTTTGGGTTCAATACGAAAAAAAAAAAGCACATTGTGTATCCCTGCCTTCTATCTGCCATACACCCCTGTACCACATGGACCCGATATTCCTGTCCAAAAACCCCCAATACAGTTACCAGAGAATGTGTCTTCATCATCTTAAAGTGCGGACGATGGTGATGATACCTTTGTACCGGATGTTGAGGTCCGACTCGTTGACCGAATGGTCAGCGTACTGGCCTTCGGTTCAGAGGGTCCTGGGTTCGATTCCCGGCCGGGTCGGGGATTTTAACCTTCATTGGTTAATTCCAATGGCTCGGGGGCTGGGTGTATGTGCTGTCCCCAACATCCCTGCAACTCACACACCACACACAACACTATCCTCCACTACAATAACACGCAGTTGCCTACAAATGGCAGATGCCGCCCACCCTCATTGGAGGGTCTGCCTTACAAGGGCTGCACCGGCTAGAAATAGCCACACAAAATTATTATTATTATACCGGATGTTGAGGATAAAACTCCACGTCTTTATAATCAGTGTGACTTAAATGATTTGGTGCGTGAACTAGGCCTCACTAAAGAAAAGAGTGAACTTTTAGGATCAAGATTAAAAGAGAGAAATTTACTTCCTGGGACAAATTCATAATGTTACAGAAATCGGGGGGAAGAATTCCAGCAGTTTTTTGTTCCCGAAGACGAACTTATGTTTTGCTGTGATATATCTGGCTTGATTCATCGTCTTGGAACTATTTACCAAGCAAAGGACTGGCGTCTCTTTATTGATACCAGTAAAAGAAGTCTCAAAGGTGTTCTTCTGCACAATGGAAATAAACTTGCTTCAGTGCCAGTCGGCCATTCAACATCTCTTTGTGAAAACTATCACAATTTATCTATGACGTTTGAAGAAAATGAACTACAATGAACACAGATGGTTACTGTGCTGTGATTTAAAAGTGTGCGGTATCACATTAGGGCAGCAAGGAAGATATACAAAGTTGCCGTGTTTTCTGTGTGAGTGGGACTCTCAGGACAGGGATCATCACTGGTTAGTGTCTGAGTGGCCCAAGAGGAAACAGTTCGTGTCTGGAGAGAAAAAAAACCCCTTGTAAATCTTCCATTAATTGATCCTCAAAGTGTGTTATTGCCCCATTTACATACTAAATTGGGAATTATGAAGCAGTATGTGAAGAGTTTGGATAGAGGCAGTCCCTGCTTTTGGTACCTCTGTCAGAAATTTCCCAGACTGTCTGCTGCCAAAATTAAGGAAGGTGTTTTTGACGGCCCCCAAATTCGGTAGCTTATGAAGGACCCGACATTCAGTACGATGATGAAGGAAACACAGCTTCAGGCATGGGAATCATTCAAGGATGTTTGTAGGAAATTCCTGGGTAATGTTAAAGATTTCAACTACCAACAGATTGTGGAAACCATGCCGTACAACTTCTAGAAATAAGGTTGCCGCATGAGCTTAAAATTACATTTTCTGCACAGTCATCTGGATTATTTTCTTGAAAATTTAGGAGCATTCAGCGAGGAACATGGCAAGCGGTTCCATCAGGACATAAAGGAAATGGAACGAAGGTATCGGGGTGATGGGACGTCTCCATGATGTCAGATTAATGTTTCTGTCTAGTGCGAGATAACACTACTGAGGAACAAAAACGCAAATCAACACAGCGTTCATTCACATCAAAGTGTAGCGAACAATAGTGTTCTTGTAATGAGATTCATATATTCTGGCAATGAACATGTTACGTTTTATGTATATTCGTTGCAATTTGATCATTTCCCATTAAAATTACATATATTCTCTATTATGTTGTTTTCTATCAATATTACAACAATATGTCAAATTTGGATTTCAAATAGCAAAAAACTGTACGTGATAGGCAAAAATGGTTCACATGGTTCATCAGCACACCTAAATTAGGGTAAATCACCTCTTTAGCCGAAGAGAAAAATATATATAGCCTATATATTTAGCAAACTGATGTTATTTTATGATGATCTTGCTCAACTGCTCTAATAATATCAAAAGGATTGAATTAAATTTCTCCATTGTTATATTAAACCTACATCACTAACCATTCGTCTGCTGATGAGTGGAGAAATGAATGTTCTTCCCCCAGCCTTCCGGTCACAGTTTTTGCTTTTCCTTTTCAGTACCTTCCTCAGTATGCGTCCTAACCTGAGAAAACATGGAAGTTCTTTTGTGCCTAATTTCATTTTAGTGTTACAGAACTGCAGTCATCTGAGGAATGAATGGTTAGAATTTTTTTTTTTTAGAACTGGCTTTACGTCACACCTACACAGATAGGTCTTATGACGATGATGCGAAAGGAAAGGCCTAGAAGTGGGAAGGAAGCGGCCGTGACCTTAATTAAGGTACAGCCTCAGCATTTGCCTGGTGTGAAAATAGGAAACCATGGAAAACTATCTTCAGGGCTGCCAACAGTGGGGCTCAACCCACTATCCCTCGAATGCAAACTCACAGCTGCGCGTCCCTAACTGCATGCCAACTCACCCGGTGAATGGTTAGAAATAACGTGACGGTATGGATGGACTGTACAAGAAAGACCTAACACCACCTTTTAAGTATTTCTTTCTACATAATCCACATGTGCCTTGTCAGTGGTTACATAATATAATGCTACAATATTTCGAGGAAAGGAAAAAAAACAGTCTCGCGAACAACCTATGCACAGCAGCTGAGTGATCATCTGATTACACCTCACCTTCGCACTGGCTTACACAGCCAAATTTGTTGCAGTCGTTAGAGCAAGGTTAGGTGAAATACTCCAAGTAAATGCAGAATTACGCGCACAACTGTGAGCTTGCATTCAGGAGATAGTGGGTTCGAACCCCACTGTCGGCAGTCCTGAAGATGGTTTACCGTGGTTCCCCATTTTCACACCAGGCAAATGCTGGGGCTGTACCTTAATTAAGGCCACAGCTGCTTCCTTCCAACTTCTAGCCCTTTCCTATCCTTTCATCACCATAAGACCTATGTGTGTTGGTGCGACATAAAGCCAACTGTACAAAAAAAAAAAAAAAAATCCATATTTAACTTCACAGTTTGATGAAAAAGTCCACACACAATACTTTTTGAATAAATACCAGTAATAATTCTTTGGTTATTGGAAAGAAAGCTGGAGTTTTCTAATGTTGTTACAGTGCATCAAATTTTTAATGTTCAATGGCATTTACCCAGCAAGCTCAGTCAACATCACCATCTCTTTCTCAATGAATGATACATGATTTAGCATAAGTTTACATACAGCAAAAAAATTCTAGATGGGACTGGAATAATGAAAGTGTCTGGAATATCCTAGTCTAAAGTGATGCAGTTACTAATTAGTTGGAAGAGCTGGAACACTGTTCCGTCACTTTATTTTGCAACTTAGGATGCAAATGTAATGTGTAGCAGAGATAGTGTGTTCATTGCCAGTACTGGAGACCCACCAACCCACCCCAAATTGTTACATTACTTTCATAGCAAAATATCATAAATCTATGACATACTGGAAAACAGGCAGGTGGAAGACCGCTGCTATTGGCTGAATAATTTAATGTGACATCACTCTTTATAATTTAATTCATTGTCACTGCCAACCATGGTGCACCATAGTGATAAATAGCCTACATACACCTAAAATATGCGGTTTGTCTAAACCAATGGTTTTGTCACTTGTCAGACCTAACCTAAACAAACCAGTGGTCTTGGCACACAGCAAGAAATGAAAAATCCCAGGTTTGTCCACTGTCAAAGTGCAGACAAACTATGTGGTGGCACTGTCCGAGCAACTGACATAGTCATTAAGAACAAAAAAAACATTGTCCCAACTCTCGAAGATAGAATGTGCTACTGTGGCATGTCGCTCAACGTGCCGGTGTCTTGTCGTGCAAAACCAATGGTGTCAAAGTTTATAATTTTCATGTTCCGTATTGATGACAATATAATTATTGTAGATAAATGAGGTAATCCACCTAAAATGAGCATTTCAATTTAATTACCGTATGGTACTAGTTTCAACCTATTTTAGTGTATATTTTAGTGACTTATTTTAGTTTATATTGAATATTAGATCAAACTATTTTCAAGTATTATGCTATCTATTTTTATTATATGTGTGGCCAATTAGTTTTCTAAGTATTTTAAGACCTTATGACTGATGATGGCTTAACAGCAATAGGCCAAAACTAGTACCATAAAAGTATGAAGGCTTTCACAGCCGGTGTCAATATAATAAAAATCTTCCGGGCTGTTATGCCATGGTCCACTCCTCTGTGGACCATGGCATAACAGCCCGGAAGATTTTTATTATACTAGTACCATAATTAAAATAAACTGAAATACCAATTTTATACTGTACTGATTAGGTGGATTACCTCATTTATCTACAACAACCAATGGTGTTGCAGACGAACAGGTGGTAGCATTGTCCAAGCAACTGACAATCACAAACAACAAAAGCTGCATTGTTTCCAGTACCCAGTACAATGTGCTCTTACATGCTAGTTCTTCTACCAATGGTTTTACTAAGTGTGGTTAATGGTGATCCTGCAACATTCCATACCTGTCTCAAGCTTGCTTTTATTCATGAATATTTCCAAGAACTACTAATTTCTGTTATAACATCGATATTCTCCTTTTCTATTGAAATCTTTGTATACAATTATGACGTCTTTATGTAATCTGACACAATTATTTCACTATATTTTACCAAACCATCTACAACTATCACAGATAGGATGATCAAAGATTTGTCCCGACATTCACGACTTGCGTCTTCAAACTGTGTTTTTAAGGCTTCTATTTCATGTATGCTCAACTATATCCTGTGACAGTTCTGGCTGGTGACAAGACCACCGGTCTAGATTGGTCAGATCATTGGCTAGTGACAAAACATTGATCTGGCTAAGAAACGGTGAATTTCATTTAATACGGTACATTTACGTCGCAGAGACATCCGACATATGACACAACACTTTCAAGCTTCACGGTTTTGTTATTTTCACCGAATGTAGCAGTCCTGTGGCCGTACATGATGCACGCTCTATTGGAGACAATAGCAAACTGCTCTGGCCAATAGAAATACAGAAAATGGTCACATTTTCCAGAATGACATAGTCTCAGCTTAAATTTTTATATATCAAAAGAATACTTTTAAGGGCAGGCTGGTAGGGTCCCTGGCAAGCACCGCACAACTTTCTCATTCCAGAACATGCACATCCCCTTGGCGTTGGTACATTGCTATGCAGTTTGCAGTATCACTTGTGCTCATTTATCCTTGTGCTATGCTACATTTTATGGTACTGATCAGGTGGTGGTGTGAGTCTGATCATTTACTTTACGTATTCATGAAAACAAGAAATATGGGCACGGCACTGTAGCAACAGTCCCATAGCTGATCACTGTTTTGAGTCCTAGACAAACTGATGTAAAGTAATGGTAACAAAAGCAAAGTTATTTCCATACAGGCCACTTTCCGTGATCTCAGCACTTGGTGGAATAGAGCAGTTAGCCCTACGCCTGGTCGCTTCTGCCCTCAGGAATTAACCTGGTACTTATTATTGATGCAGGCTGAATGAACCTGTAGGCCATGTGCCATTCTAGAAGTGCAAATCTCGTTTCTTCAGTTCTGTCAACTTCCTGATGGGAAATTGAATTGCCATCAGATGTCTGCAGTGCATGGACTTACAAGATATTGGGTACCAGAAAAAGAGACCTAAGTGCAGTGATATACAACTTGCTTACAACAGGAAAGTTAGTTCATACTAAACTATATTGTACATACTCACCTACAACTATCACAGACAGGATGATCAAACGTTTGAAAAAGATATGAATCCACAAATTGCTCCTGACATTCAAGACACGATGGCTGATCTGGTTTGATGATAGGTCCTGGTGTAGGTTTAAGGATTCCCTGGAAGAAATTTTTCAATTTTAAAAGCAGTAGCCAAATCGATCACTTTATTATTCAAGAATGAACTGTGAATAGCTTACCTGGGCTCCTTGTTCTAGTACATCAGTTTCCTCCAGGAGAAACCCACCACCAGTATCAATAAATTTTGTGCTTTGTACTTTGATGATACTCTTTTCCACAGGACTACTCTCCCTTCATATTGGAACAAGACATACACTTAATAAGTAAATCCATTTTTTTTTTTGAGAATAGGCTACAATACTACAATTAAAAATGAAAAACGAACTATCTACCAAGAGGAGACAAAAATTACATTATGAAGTGTCATATTTAATTCATCTTGATCTTAACTCAATAGAAAATAAATAAGCCTATTCATATACGTAAAAAAAAAAAAAAAGAATTCAAGAACTATTATATAAATCAATAGTAAAGAAGTCACTTACACTTTTGCATAAGGATGAGATATGATCTTTTTCTCTTTCAACATCTTGGCCCTTTGTCTATTCTTCTCAATTCTTGCTTTCTGTGCCAGAGATATATCCGAATCAGCTTCTTCTTTAGATTTCTGGGAATTTTCACTCCTGATTTCATCCTCTACTTCCAAAGCTTCATCTATGGAGACTATTTCACTGTCGTCCCAATTCTGAATCATTTTTAAATCTGAGACAGCTGACATTATTTTAAACCTACTTAAATACTTTCCCACGTGAATATGCTGATGTATTAAATAATCCGTGTTTTACTATCACTTCTTGTTTTCTCGAAGAACGTCTGGCAGCCTGTTATTTATTGGTTATGTATGTCCAAGGTTATTTGGCTTCTTTCTGTTGACTCCTTTGTTTGACTGTCAATTTGTAGGAATACCAATAGAGAGGAATGTGTATGTGGTAATTTAACACGAAAAATTTACCACAAATCAAATATGCTATGCACATATTTTTGATTTAAAGGGAAAGGGAGTATTTAAAAAAATTAATATAAGAAATGTGCACAAGTGTGCATAACAAAAAATCTCACATTTTACAATAGTTGGTGATCGAGTTCGTTCTCTTCGTAGAGTTACAGCGATTATACGCGAATTTTTTCTTGAGCCAGATTTTTACGGGGTGAGGGGTAAAGAGGGAGCGCTGACGGCGCTGACGGTTCCGGTTATACTGCCAACTGGATGGAAATGAAATCTGAATTGAATCGATAATATGATCGATCGATATGAATTTTCTAAACATTTATTATCTTACGCCAACAACTCTGTCACACATACATTATTTAACATTATATAACATTTCTCGATTCGAATCTTGTTCCTAGCATGAATTATATAGTTTGGCTTTGCTGTATAAACAACATCAGTACTAGTTCGTAAAGTGTACGCCAGATGTCGCACGGTGATGCATAGTTTGTGTTTCAAAGGTTGCCAAAATGTATGTCGAAGATATCCGAGGTCTACCGATTCAGCACTAGCGAGCTCAGGGCTCAAGAAAAGGTGAGCGTGTAGTATAGAGATGGGGAATCTGATTCTTTTAGAAGAACCGATTCATTTGAACCGATTCACGAAAATGATTCGTTCATTTGATTCGTTCATTTAATTCGTTCATTCCAATACCGCGTGACGGAGAGCCGAAAGCGAAACCATGGACTCAGATGAACCATTCCGTTATGTTCTTTATAACTGCTACTGCTTTACATGTTTACAGGTTACAAGAAGTGAAATGTTCAAGGTATAATAATAATAATTGATAGCATTTTAACAAGAGTAATATCCTTTTTAGAGGTTACAGTTGAGAAATGCTACACAACTGTCTGACTAATCCTTTCCAAACTTAAGTAGCTACCATTCGAAACTATACGAGAATCGAATTTGAAATTTATAGTAGATATGAACATTTTTGTGGCCATGTTTCACACGTTACTTCACAAGAACAAGAACGTGAGCGGGAACCTTGAAGTAAACTTAACCTAACATTTCGCCACGAGCTGAAAGTTGAGACCAACAAGCTGATTATTTAGACATTTCAATTCGTCAAATAACATTTTCTCTTAGATTTCACTTCGCTGGATAGATGAAAATATGTGATAAAACTGTTAAAATGATATTTCTAGCATCATTTTGAATATTTTAAAATAAATTAAGGTGCAAAATTCCTCGATTTATTCGCTCTCATGAGAACTGTGAAACACAAACATAACTTGTTGCCTTAGTTTTGAAGTGGTAGATAATTTCTTAAATTCACCACCCAATGAATGGGAAGTACACCCGAAATCATAATGTTATTCGTTTTACGTCATACTAACTACATTTTTTACGGGTTTCGGAAACGTCGAAATGCCGAAATTTAGTCCTGCAATAGTTCCTTTACGTGCCAGTAAATCTACCGACACGAGGCTGACGTATTTGAGCACCATCAAATACCACCGGACTGAGTCAGGATCGAATCCAGCAACTTGGGATCAGAAGGCCAGCGCCTTAACCGTCTAAGTCACTCAGATC
This sequence comes from Anabrus simplex, assembly GCF_040414725.1. Classification (NCBI taxonomy): domain Eukaryota; kingdom Metazoa; phylum Arthropoda; class Insecta; order Orthoptera; family Tettigoniidae; genus Anabrus; species Anabrus simplex. The sequence continues at coordinate 145,295,829 of NC_090265.1, read as the reverse complement.
ATTGCTAGTTTTTTGATAATTGCTTTACGTCGCACCGACACAGATAGGTCTTATGGCGACGATGGGACAGGGAAGGTCTAGGAGTGGGAAGGAAGCGGCCGTGGCCTTAATTAAGGTACAGCCCCAGCATTTGCCTGGTGTGAAAATGGGAAACCAAGGAAAGCCATGTTAAGGGCTGCCGACAGTGGGGTTCGAACCTACTATCTCCCGAATACTGGACACTGGCGCACTTAAGCGACTGCAGCTTTCGAGCTCGGTGTCACTCAGATCAAGTACACCCGAAATGATTATGTTAACATGATGTTAATATAATGTTGACATATGGCATAACAGCACTTCACGCAAGGAACCTTAGTAATGAAACGTTCAGACACTAAATATATAGCCTAATAGGTTTTTACCCATTAAATAACATGAGTGGAAAAACTCTATTGACTAAACATTGATATTTAACCACATGCACGAGCTTCAGTTCGGCACAGTCAGCTTAATAACTGATAGCCACAGCATGAATCGGAAGGTGTTGGTAGTGTAAAACCCTACGTTACAAACCCAGTTAATCCCTCTAAGTCACTATTTCTTTTGTGTAACAGTATGCAGATTGCTCCATCCGTCACACTTATAAGTTTTGTTATACTCCAAGTACCAGCCAAACATTTCCGCAGGTAAAGCACAGATTATTGTAAAATACACTTGCATCTAAATCACTAGACACTTTGAAGCACATAGACACCGACGGAATAACACAATATCAATTATATTCTATCTAAGTTAATATTTTTCGAGGAACACGAATCGTTTGGAAGTAGAGGACTAGATTTCCTAACCTCAAACTTATTCTCAAAATTATGTATGCACGCTACGGTTTTGCCATGGACTTCAAAATAATCACGATGTATATTCCTAATCGATTTCTCTTCTAATGTTCTGTTTCGTAGGAAACTTAAGAATTGTTGTATGAGAGGCATTGCCATAGTTAGACTAAAAACTGGTCCACCTAGTGCACTCATGTTTTTTAATGAGTAAAAATACGGTCAAAACAAGCACATTCTCACATTACTGCGTATAATTACAGATCCTATCTACCCACCGACTCATATAAATACACTCGCACACTTATATTCTACAAAGAAACTAACATTTATCGTCAAATTTAATAAAATTACACCGACTACATACGATAACAACAAACCAAAACAAACCCACATTTCCAACAATTTCGGCTACTCGATTCGCCATCTTTGAACGATCGAGAGTAGCATTAAGGTCTGAGGATTGGAGTCGGTCTTGTAGTGATGGGCTAGCGATGGAATCGAGTAGAATCGAGTAATGTGCTCTTAGAATCGGTATACTCGACTCCAGACTCGAGTCCAAGCAAGACCAACTACAATTTTTTATTATTATTATTATTATTATTATTATTATTATTATTATTATTATTATTATTATTATTATTATTATTATTATTATTATTATTATTATGCCAACGGCCGTAGCCGTGTTGAAACACCGGATCCCGTGAGATCTCCGAAGTTAAGCAACACTGGGCGTGGTCAGGAGTTGGATGGGTTGCCACGCGCTGGTGGTGGGGGGTAAGGGAATGGAGGAGCGGAAAGGAACTGGCCACCCTACCGCACGTAAACTCCGGCTCAGGAACACCTCTGCGGAGGTTCGGACCTGCCTTCGGGCAGAATAACCCTTACCTTCCCTATTATTATTATTGTGCAGCCTGGAAGTAGCCACCAGGGATTTGTTGATAGCTATGAAATATTATTCTCGCGACGTCCTTGTAGGAAAACGTGTAATAAAGTTGTGCGAAATAATGACAATATTACAGCCAGAGAATTTATTGCAAAGATATATGTGTAGGGCGTTCAGAAGCATACATGTGCTGTAGTATCACTTATTGTTATTGTCCAACTCGTTGGCTGATCAGAGGGTACGGAGTTCGATCCCCGGCCGGTTCGGGGATTTTAATCGCTTCTGATTAATTCTCCTGGTCGGGGACTGGGTGTTTGTGTCCGTCCCAAAACTCTCCTCTTAATATTCACACAACACACTACACTACAAATCACCACAGAAACACGCAGTTCGGTTAGGGGCGCGCGGCTGTGAGCTTGCATCCGGGAGATAGTGGATTCGAATCCCACTGTCGGCAGCCCTGAAGATGGCTTTCCGTGCACACCAGGTAAATGCCGGGGCTGTAACTTAATTAAGGCCACAGCCGCTTCCTTCCACTTCCTAGGCCTTTCCTATCCCATCGTCGCCGTAAGACCTATCTGTGTCGGTGCGACGTAAAACAAATAGCCAAAAAAAAAAAAGTACTGCTTACATCCCGCCGCTATTCTTCGACCTTCGCTCAACTTCTAACGACTACACTCGGTTTTGTTCCTTTGCACAGTCATGTGTTGCAATGATAAACGTCAAAACGGAGGGTGTATTTTGTTCATTGTTTTGCTAGAACAGAATGACGTTCTGTCTGATGATTTGCTTCGTGTACATACATCACATTCTGGACGCCTAATCTTTTAATACCCTGTATTATATCTGCCGAAAGTATGATGTAAGTATAAACTATTCGCCCGTCCCCTCGGACGATTGTAGGCATACCGTGACAGTGTAAAAAATGAAATAGCGTAAGGCTTTTAGTGCCGGGAGATCCCAATACGGGTTCGGCTCGGCAGGTGCAGGTCTTTTGATTTGACGTCCGTAGGCGACCTGCGCGTCGTGATGAGGATGAAATGATGATGAAGCAACACATACACCCCCCCCCCCCGTGACAGAGAAATTAACCACTGATGGTTAAAATTCCCGACCCTGCCGGGAATCGAACCCGGGCCCCTGTGACCAAAGGCCAACACACTAACCATTTAGCCATGGAGCCAGACACCGTAACAGTGATTTTAAATAATAGTAATAATAATAATGTTATGAGTTTTACGTCCAACTACGACATTTTTATGATTTTCAGAGATGCCGAGGTGCCGGAATTTAGTCACCGATGAGTTCTTTCATGTGCCAGCAATTCTACCGACACGGGGCTGACGTATCTGAGCACCTTCAAATACCACCGGACTAAACCAGTGTCGAACGTGCCAAGTTGGGCTGAAGGCCAGATAAGCTATGCTATCATTATTAGAATATAGGGCATATTCAGTGGAGTGGGTGAGAGACGCCGTGAACGTATATTTTCATACTTTATTATGCGTATATAGTTGTAGTATTATCTTTCGCAAGTCATCATCAAATTCAGATGATCTATTTTGCTCACTCATTAAGAATATTTATATCATACCGGTCTATCGCAACCCCATAAAACCTCGGTGACCACTTGTACATATGCTCCATCCATCCAAGAGCGGGCGAGAGAGCGAACGTGTGACGTAATGCTGTCATCGAGTCTTCGCAAGCGAAACGAGCCCGAGCCTGCACTCGAAAGAGTCGAGTACCGCGATTCCAGGCATCACTCGCGCACATCACTAGCGTGTAGTACACGGCAAGTTGCGGAGTTCACACACTCATTCTTGTCGGGATTCATGGAAGGTTTTTACTCTCTCCACCCCCACGCCACCCAAATGTAAAACATGTAATTTTATTACTGAAATAAAGCTGCTCCTAAATGATAATTGTCATTTTATCTGTTATACTGTATATTCAGTAGGACATTTAATTTTGTAGGTACCATTTAAGTTTTGAGACTTTTTGCGCTTTGCTATTATTATTATTATTATTATTATTATTATTATTATTATTATTATTGTTATTATTAAGTTTTGAGACCGGGCGAAATGACCGTGCGGTTAGGAGCGCGTGGCTGTGAGTTTGCATCCGGGAGATAGTGGGTTCGAATCCCACTGTCGGCAGCCCTGAAGATGGTTTTCCGTGGTTTCCTATTTTCACACCAGGCAAATGCTGGGGATGTACCTTCATTAAGGCCACGGCCGCTTCCTTCCAACTCCTAGGCGTTTCCTATCCCATCGTCGCCAGAAGACCTGTCGGTGTCGGTGCGATGTAAAGCCACTAAAAAACAAAGTTTTGAGGAGCTTTCTCTAATGGAAGCTTAACTATTTTTATGAATTCGGTAATATAATATCTTCCAGCTTCTAGAAGTAATAAATTTTACTTCCCTCTGTATGGTTGCCCCCACAGAGTACCGGTACTAGAATTAGACAATTTGCACAGCATGGACGACTTATCACACGTTGGGTATTAGTATAGTTTAGTTCTTGCTAAGATTCTGCCAATGTCATGACTTTCTTGTGGTACACTGCTAGGTGGTACCGGTCACATCCAATAGCGGCGATTAGGGTGGGTGAGGGCGAGGGGGAATGGGTGTGGGTGGTCGCTCACCAATTTATCAAGAAAACATAATATTTTTATTCCATTTTAACCGGCTGAAACTAGGAATTTTTAGGAATTATTAAAAGAATCCATTTGTACAATCCCTGTTGCCTTATCAGCTAATTCTTCCTTTCCTTTTTTAATAACAAAATTATTAGCGGAAATACGCACAGAATGCCGTTCGTCGTGGCTAGCAGATTTGTATAGCGCCACAGCAAGTAGTGGGAACTTTGCATGTGCTGTGAGGAAGGGTAGCAGGGGTATATATATTACCTAGGCACTGAGGCACGGCGGTATGATTTACCCGCTTGCCGCGAACATTCGTCAGTCTGACTGTCTCCTTGTCTGTTAGTTTCTTCGTGTGTAATCAAACACTAAACGATTTTTAATTGTGTGTATCATGCCTTACGTCTATTTAATTGCAATGAATGTGTAATATTGTTCCTTTTGTGAAAGTTTTATAGTATAATTTTGAATCAAAATCTCAAAAAAAAAAAACTATTATTACGGTACCGCACTTAAGATGGTAAATTGTCAACCTTCTCCTCTCTGTCGAAATTCGCCCAGAGAGCATCAAACAGCTTACAATTTTATATATTTTTTTCAGTTTTTATGTATATTCCCATTAACCCGGCTACTTTTTGCTGTCTGTACATCTTCCTTCCTCTCCCCCCCCCCCCCCGACTCACAGCTTCGGTTTCACAACCTTCACACACAATTATCGCTGGTACGATTTGTCCATACATACGGTATCTTGTGGTGGTAGCCGTGAATGGAGAATCGTGTCGCGCGTCTTAGTTCTTGATTTTCCTTCGTCCAGTTTTTTCAATCATGGTACTCGTAGCGCAGAAGTCTAGTTCTCTCTCTCCTCTTAGCCTCTCTTATCTCCACGTGTTTGATGTACTGCTCTGTAGATGGCAGACCCAGTCGTATTCTTAGATCTTCAGTGTAGGACTTCTGAACGAGTTTGTAGAGTTTCCTTGACGGCGCTGTTTTCCAAACACCCAGAGCATATTTAAGAAAGTGAGCTTTGACACTCAAAATCCCTGAGATTTAGCTTTGCCCAAAGCAGCTTCAGTCCGTGAGTTACTATAGGGGAGATAGTGGACACAAAAAGCATCATTGCTGCTGTTAGGAGATAGGGCTGACATATTCTTTACGGAGAAACTTGCTGTTGTGGCTGCCACTGCCCTTTCTTGAATATGCCATCTAAATCCTTTTGTTGAAGTTTGGAGGGGGATCCCGAGATATTTGAAATTGCAAACAGTTGTTAAGAGCTCCCAATTCAGATTGAGAATATTCCTTGCCCAAAGTTTTTCCTCCTTTTCTTAAGGGCACTTGAATGGTCTTCCCTAAATTGATTGTGAGACGGATATTTTCCACACCAGTTGTCTAATTCTAGTAGAACTGCTTTTTGATCTTCTCGCTGATGAACCCAGTACCATGTCATCTGGGTAAAGGAGGAGTCGAATATTTCAGTATGTCTTTGACGTCTGCTGTGAGTATACTGAACAACAAAGGGTCCGTGGGACGTTCTGCAGGACCCGATTACTTTGAAGGTATCTGATGTGTCAACGCTATCATCAATTCGCACAAAGTTGATTGCCCAGATGTTTTATAATGACCTGACTAGTGGATGTGGATCATACCTTTTATATTCGTTATCAAGATTTTTCTGTGGAGGAGGTCAAAAGCCTTCTAGTAATCAATGAACACTGAGTAGTATTTCCCGTTCCGATGTCTCAGTGCTTCATCTACTTCTTCCAGTAACATTACCTGTACTGTGCTTCTTCCGCGTACGAAACCAAACTGGAATTCAGGGATGGTTGTTATTTTCTCCGGCTTTCATGATTGTATTTCCGACTTCGAATCAATCCTGTGGTGTTATCTGACGATCAAAGACTACACTAAATCCATAAAGTGCTGTAAGATTCAACCTGTCTGTCACCATATCCCTCATTTGCTGCAAGAGTAATACATTTCATTTTTTAGGAGGAGCATTTTAAACTTTTAATTTGTAATTCCCTGGTACCATCGCTTAAAAATACCTCGAGAAAAAAATCATGCGAAAGAATACCTAATAGCACTATGGAATACACCTTATATCACGATTAGTTAGTATGAAAAAACCGTTGTTCTGAATTATGACCATCTTGTTACAGTAAAATAACTTTTATCGGGATACGTCATACGTATAAAAGTGATAATCTTGTTAGAAAAAAGTTCAGCATTCAGTGATTTTTTTGACGGTTCAAGTACGTAGAGCCATAATTTTCAGTTTCCGCTCTACACCAGCTTAAAAATGCTGTACTGTATCTTAAGCAACAAAAATGAAAACACATTACAACTGGTTAGTATAAAAATAATAGTTTGTTGGCATATTTAAGTTCAGTCTCATGTGCCTGCCATCATTACAGATTTTCGTAGAAGCGCATGTAGAATTTTGGTATGCTAGGCTTTACGGAACTGTAGTCCCTAAGGGGACAACCTAACCATTTCTCCCCTACCACTACAGAATACAGTGATTTCTAGTTTTTCCCTAACTATTGGGTTGCATTCTGCGTCGCCGATCATACAGTTTAGGGGTTTTGCTTGCCGATACAACATCTTGCAGTTATCTTTCAACTCGCATATTGGCATTATCTGCGTGAGTTGCGCCAAGGCCAACTGCATTATTATTATTATTATTATTATTATTATTAATATCCAATACAAAATAACCCGATTTTACAAAGTATTTTAGGGTTATAGTTGAAACATACAATTATAAGTTAAACATAATGATAGTGATTTACAGAACCAGTTTACGAAAGATGCGATGAATGAGAATTAGGAAATGTTTGTAACAGCATTTCTGTATGAAAATATGGTGTAGTGGTTGTGAAAGCCGAATATTACAGAAGTTCAAATGAGAGTCCAAAACAAATCTTGCTCTTGCAAACACAGGGCAATCAAATATTAAATGATTGACTGTTTGAGTAGACCCACAAAAGCAAGAATATTCACCTGTCAAAATTATTTTAAAACGTTCAAAATATGATTTGAAATTTCCATGGCCTGACATAAACTGTGTTAACTCAAAATTTGGCACCAAAAGTTTGCATGGAAATCGGTTGTAAACTGTGGGAAAATATATTCTTCTTGTAATAGATCCATTTGAAGCAGAGGTCCAAAGAGGTTCCATTGATTCCAGCTATGTTCTTTGATTTGGCATAAGAGAGAACTGTCATACATGACTTCCAAATTTGATTGAGCAGCAGCTTTTGCTAGTTGATCAGCTCTCTCATTTCCGATGTAATCAGTATGTCCGCGAATCCTGGGAATGCAGATATGACGGTTTTGGTGAGCTATAGTTCTTAGAGCAACTGCTAACGGGTTCATATTATATTTGTTGTCTATAGACTTCAAGAACAGCATCTTCGTTTGATTTCTGAGGGGTAAAGCCATACTGATTGCAACTTAGAAAACCATAGAAATACATGTGATACATAACTCGATCTAAGATCTTTCCAAGCACAGGTAGAAGACAAATTAGTCTAAATGATTTGGGACAAGAAAAGGAACTAGAGAACTTCCCTTCGGGATTTTTTAATAATTGCCAATTTGCAAGAAACTGGAAAATGGTTTAGTGCCAGACATTTGTTGAACAGAATGACAAATAAGGAAGGAAAGCAGTAGTGGATGTTTTTGATTATATTAGCCGACAATCCGTCCCAACCGGGAGTTTTCTTGTCATTCTGCAAAAGGATAATACGATCAACTTCCTGTTGATAAAATTGCACATCATCTTCAATATCAAGAGGAATTTCTGAAAACTTTTTAATTGATGCTTGTTGTTCTGAATAATCTTTTTCATCTGAGAAGAATGTATTTATCAGAACGTTGGTGTATCAGAGATTTTTTTTGTGTAGCCGTTTTCAGTTTCAATTGAGGTGAGGTTGGTATTTAAATTTTCTGGCTTCCTAGATAATTTTTAAATATAACCCCAAGGGTTATTTTTCGTTGGAGTAGAGCGAAATTCCTTCCAACATAATCATTTCCGTTTTAGTATTAATTTTCTGTAGTCTTCCTTAGTTTTCAAGTATACTTCTTCAAACCTCTGATGTAAAAGAGGGCAGCGACTTCTCTTATAAAGTCTGCGACAAGCCAGTACCGGTACTCGCTTTCGAAGTATAGGAAGTTCTTCATTCCACCAGAATTGTTTACACGTCTTTTGAGAGATCTTAGGTAAGTTAAACTCTGATAGCTTTATTATGGTTTAATTTAAGAAGTTTACTATTTCATCCGACTCGTTCGCGGATATGCAGGTTTCTATCTTAGTTGCAATTTTCCCAAGATTTCTTCTGGCTGCCAAATGAAAGTGGTCCCATTTCACATTTTCTGTTCTATATAATCTTGTCAGATAATGCGAAGCATTAATAGCAGGCCTGCTTGGCGCAGATTGTATAGTCACTATGATTAGCATATGATCTGAAAGTGTTAGATCACTTACTTTCCAGTATAAAATGAAAGGAAAAAGTGAAGGATTGCACACACTTACTGTACATCTAAAAAGCTCTGGGAATTACGTCGGAAATACGTTGGTTTATCGCCGTTATTGAGGATAGTTAGGTTATTGGGGCTACAAAAATCGTAAAAGAGTTTTCCTCGAGAATCTTCAATAGGACTGCCCCATAATCCATGTTTGGAATTTATGTCTCAGTGAAAAGAATTGGTTTTCCTTTCAAATCATCATATATCCGCTGAGGGCATTTATATCGATGTTGATGTCCCTTGAGCATTACATACAGTATATAAAGTTCACACTGACTGAAGGTTGTGCAAATAACAACTCTGACAGTAGAGCAGTATTTTGATAACATTAAAACACTTTTCGATTTTGTTAAAATAGCTGCACGGATTCTTTCTTCAGGTGTATTGTTTCTGGATACATGAATCTCAAATTCTTGACCAAATCCAGTCACTTTATCTTTCCTCACATTCGACTCTTGTAGGCATAAAACTGCCTCTTCATTACATTCGATGTTAAGGAGAAGCTCCTGTGTAGGCACAAGTGATTAATGCAAAGTTTGTTGATATATTAATAGATTAACCATAATTGTTTCTTGATTTAATGATAATATTTTCTTATAGATTGGACAGTCTATAGAAGTAGCAGGATGCTGGGTGTTTAGTCTGCCAAGCTGATTTCTTGAAGTAATTTTCTGGTTTTGAGATTTACAGTTTACACACTCAATCTTCGTTTTGAGACAACTATCAATGAGCTTCTGAGCAATGAGAGAAGGTCTGTTGCTTTCTGCAGCCACTAGAGAAATGTCCGAAACTATGTCACATGAAACAACGGATGACTGGAACATATTCATTGAACATACAGCTCGTGTACACAATTTAAAGCTTGTCACAACTCATAATTGTTTAAAAAATGACAGAACTAACTCCAAAGACCGCATATTGAGTGCTGCCATCTCGCGACTTTCTCATGACACATAGTCGTATGTACGTCATCCTGGCCTTCGGTTAACATTTGTTTCACAGCATGATTCTGTTCGATAATACACTCAGTCACTTCATTCTCGGGGAGGTTAACCTCAATTCCGTGAATTATTATTCTGGGATTCTTCTTTCGCGGAATAAAGGCTTTCAGTTTAGAGGCATTGTCTTCAAATGTTTGGGCCATAGTTTTGCACTCATTTTCATTCCTTAGCTCAAGAACCACGCCTTTATTTTGTATCTTTTTGATTTTGTTAACACCAACTTTCAGTGATTTGATTTGTGTTGTGGTTTGCAATAGTCTGAAGGTTTGTTCAGAGTCCTTAATTTCACTATAACCACAGGCTTAGTTGACGTTACTTCATTTTTAGACTGTACAACAGTAGCCTACCATAAGTAGCTTGTTGCGTACTCACAAGTCTAGTTAACTCTTCTTTAAAGGTGTCCAACGTCAGCTTTATAACATTAACGGGCGAAAGCACTTCATCACACCAGTTTCTATTCATTCTCTTGTCTGATTTCAAAGTACTGTGTCTTAATTTTCCGCAGAACAATACATTTCACTAACATTCACAGCCACCGCCATTTTTAATTCTCCAACTACAACACTTAGACCACAATACAGAAAAAAATATATCTCTCCCGTACCAGACCAAAGATGACATGGAGACGAGTAATCTAATAATGGTCGTGAGAATTCTAGTACTAAAATGTTCATCGGTTATGGTCCGCCTCTGTAACGTAACGGTTAGCACTATTAGTTGCCGTCCTCGGGGGCCCGGATTCGATTTCCGGTACTGCCAGAAATTTAGGAATGACAGGAGGGCTGGTATGTGGTTAAAATTGCACATGCAGCTCACCTCCATTGGAAATGTGCCTGAAAAGAGCCGCATTACCTCGGTATGAGGAAAGGAGTTTACTTTTTTAATCCGTTATTTAAAAAACTTAATATCTATACCAGGTGGCTCACGGACGCCATACTTTCTACTCATAAATGTTCCGCATGCATAAGTGATGTGTGGGGTGTCTACCAACTGATTTTAACAGGGGAACTACTGCCAGCGGGCAGGTTACGTCAGAATATGAAGAGATAAGAAACAGAGTCACACTCGCAGCATGTTACTCAGCGCTGCCGGTCGAATGCACCCCTTGCATTAGTAAACATCGTTTTCGACCGCATAGTTCTAGGCCGGTGTATAGTACAGCCGCACTATATTTGCTGTCTGCATATCGGCAGTAGCTGGTGTGATCAGCAGCGGTGAATACACAGACATTATTTTAATCTGGACAATCTGGTCGGAATGCAACAGAAGCTCCAAACAGACGTATGCCTTCTATATACGTACTTCACCGAACAGTATTAGTTTTTGTTTCATACATGCAACTCTTCCATCGAGTGGAATGTCTACACGTGTATAAATAAATGTTATTAGATTTCCTTTTCTACACCTTTGGCGTGTGTACAAACAGTAGCGGCGATTACGGGGTGCGGCGAGGAGGGACAGTCGCTCCCCACATCCACTTTGTGGAGTACACATTACATTTTCATTCCACTTTAGCCAGCTGGAACTAGAAATTATTTTAAAAAGCTGCTTGTACAAATCTTGTTATCTTATCTGCTAATTCCTTCGTTTATTTTCTTTAATTATTAACATAATTATTGACGGAAATACGCACAAAATGCTGTTCGTCGCCGCTAACCAATTTGTATAGCACTACGGGAAGTAATGGAGACTTCGCCTGTGCTGTAAGGAAGGGAAGTAGGGGTATATATTGTTTGCCGAGGTCGTGGCCACTGAGTTATAATTCACCCACTTGTCGCGCGCATTCATCAGTCTGGCAGTCTCTTTAGTGTCTGTTAGTTTCTTAGTGAGTATTCAAATACTAAATTATTTTAATTGCATAATCATGCAGTACTTCTATGTAATTATACCGGGTGAGGTGGTGGTGGGGTTACGGGCGTGCAGCTCTGAGTTTGCACTCGGGAGATAGTAGTTTTGAATCCCACTGTCAGCAGCCCTGGAGATGGTTGTCCGTGGTTTCCCATTTTCACACCAGGCAAGTGCTGGGGCTGTACCTTATTTAAGGCCACGGTCGCTTCCTTTCCACGCGTAGCCCTTTTCTGTCTCATCGTCGCCATAAATCCTATCTATGTCGGTGCGACGTAAAGCCAATTGTAAAAAAAATATTCAGTTGTAATCGTATTTCAACAGGAGCTAATACCAACGTTCCTAAGTTATTTCTTTGTGTTATGTTATTTATTAAGTAAATGCCCCGTAGTATGTTTGTAAGACCTGGTGAAAATTTTATTATACAGCATTGAATCAAAATCTCAAAAAAACTATTATTACGAATAGGCCTAATCCACGGGGCTGATTAATTACATCTATTTACTTATAAAAAGCATAATACAAACGAAATAATTTAGTCTGGTGAATGTAAAGTTGGTATTCTCTCGCGCTGAAATTACAATTGCAATTAAATATATCTGTTTTTACAATTGACTTTATGTCGCACCGACACAGATAGAACTTATGGAAAGGAAGCAACCGTGGCCTTAAATAAGGTACAGCCTCAGCGTTTGCCTGGTATGAAAATGGGATACCACGGAAAACCATCTTCAGTGGTGTCGACAATGTGATTCGAAACCACTATCTCCCGAGTGCAAGCTCACAACTGCACGCCCGTAACCCCACAGCCAGATCGCCCTGTACAATTACATAGATGTACGGCATGATTATGCAATTAATAATCATTTAGTATTTGAATACACACTAAGAAAGTAACAGACAATAAAGAGACTGCCAGATTGACGAATGCGCGCGGCAAGCGGGTGAATTATAACTCCGTGGCCACGGCCTCGGCAAAAATTTGCACCCTACTACCCTTCCTCACAGCACATGCAACGTCTCCACTACTTGCCGTAGCGCTATACAATAAAGGAAAGATTTAGCATATAAGACAACAAGGCTTGTACAAATAGCTTTTTTAAAATAATTCCTAGTTCCAGCTGGCTAAAATGGAATAAATGTAACATTTACTCTACAAAGTGCGGGTGGGAGCGACTGTCCCTCCTCACCCCACTCCCTAACCACCGCTACTGTTTGTAGACACGCCAAAGATGCAGTAAATGATATCTAATAACTTATTAATTTAGACACGTGCAGACATTCAACTCGATAAGAGAGATGATTGCATGGAACAAAAACGAATACTGTTCGGCGAAATATGTGTGTAGAAGGCGTACGTCTGTTTGGAGCTTCTGTTGCATTCCGACCAGGTTGTCCAGCTTAAAATAATGTCTATGTATTCACTGCTGCTGATCACACTAGCCATTGCCGATATGCAGACAGCAAATATAGTGCGGCTGTACCATACACCAGCCTAGAACTATGCAGTCGAAAACGATGTTTACGAATGCAAGGGATGCATTCGACCGGCAGCGCTGAGTAACATGCTGCGAGTGTGTCTCTGTTTCTTATCTCTTTATATTCTGACGTAACCTGCCCGCTGGCAGTAGTTACCCTGTTAAAATCAGTTGGTAGACACCCCACACATCACTTATGCATGTGGGACATTTATAAGTAGAAAGTACGGCGTCCGTGAGCCACCTGGTATATATAAAATAACATGTCCTGACTGACTGACTGACTAATTCACTACCGCCGAGCCAAAACTACTGGACATAAATAATGAAATTTTGAGGATACGTTTATATTAGGGTGTAGGTGCTCACTAAGGAAGAATTTTCGGGCATTTCGTCGCTATGCGCTATGGGGATGAAAAGGGGGGTGAAATTTTTTAATGAGGATATCTACACTGACTTCGCAAATGTCATGGGATAGTCACCTAATAGCGCGTGGGGCCTCCTATGGCTCTGCGAACTGCAGTGAGACGCCTTGGAAGTGAGTCGACAAGTCCCTGGTAGTCCTCTGGACGCAGCTGACACCAAATCGTTTGCAGAGTGGCCGCCAATGCTGGTCTGTTCGTGGGTGCAGGATCCATGGCCTGCGGTCCAGGAGATCCCAGACCTGCTCGATAGGGTTCATATCGGGGTCCCTGGGTGGCCATGGCAGTCGTTGGACCTCCGCTGCATGTTCCTGGAACCATTTCCGGGCGACGTGGGTGCGATGTGGCGGCGCGTTATCATATTGAAACACCGCAGAATCGTCTGGGCGCTGGAAGGCCAAAAATGGATGGAGATGGACACCGAGCAGCTCAATATACCGCGTACCATTCGAAGTCTCTTCCAGAACAACTAAGGGGCCCATTCCATACCAGGAAAATGCACCCCAGACCATAACAGAGACATCAGCGCCCTGGACCACACCTTCGAGGCAGGCGGGGTCCATCGCTTCATGTGGTCTGCGGCATACACGGTTCCTCCCATCGGCATGGTGCAGTTGAAATCGTGATTCGTCCGACCATATCACGTTACGCCATTGTTCCAGTGTCTATCCCTGGTGACTGGCGACAAATGCGCGTCGTTGTGGCAGATGACGTAGGGTTAACAGTGGCACCCGTGTGCGGCGCCGGCTCCCGTACCCCATAGAACCCATGTTCCTACGGATTGTCCACTTGGAGACGTGACTAGCACGGCCTGTGTTGAATTGAGCCGTGATTTGTTGCACGGTTGCCCGTCTGTCACTATTGACAATCCGTCTCAGATGTCGCCGGTCACGGTCATTGAAGGTGGCTGGACAGCCGGTCGTTCGTCTGTTGTGGACGGTGACCACATTCAACCATTCACGATACACCCTGAACACGGTTGATCGTGTGAAGCCGAATTCCCGCACCACTTCCGAAATCGCACTTCCCATCCGTCGGGCACCGACCACCACACCCCGTTCGAACGGTGTAAGCTCACGACGATGTTCCACGTTACACCTGTCACATGCACAGCCACTGCTCACAAGGTCTCCTATACAACTGCCGCTAGCACAGGGGGGTGTGGTGTGCAGACAACACACCTGCGCATCAGTGCTCCGCTATCCCATGACATTTGCTCAGTCAGTGTATATCTCAAAAAATTAAAAGTTTACAGACATACAAATTGGTATTTGGAATCTCCTTTAAAAATAAACACGTGTTTTTGTTTTCGCAAAATCCCAATAAGGGGGTGAAAAAAGGGGGGAAAATGGTTGAATACAGTACCTTTTATGATGATACTTATATCTCAAAAACTGAAGATGTTACAGATATGAAAATTGGTATATGGAATCTCCTTTAAAAATAACAAAACACGTATTTTTTTGTTTTTGAATAATCCAATGAATAGGGGGTGAACGGCAATGACAAACGGGGAGGAATTTTATGAAATATATCTAGGCCTACAATATATCTCAGTCACTTAACATGTTACAGACTTGAAAACAGGTACTTGAAATCTCCTGTAAAAGTAAAGAAACATATATAATTTGTTTTCGGAAAATCCACTTAAGGGAAACTGAAAAAGGGGGTGAATTTGAAAATGGGCATATCTACAGAACATCTCAAAACTTAACATGTTAAAAATGTGAAAATTGGTATTTTTAATCTTTTAAAATTAAGAAAGAGACATGTAGTTTTGTTTTCAGAAGAAACCACATGGGGGGCGGGGGTGGTTAAAAGGACTGAAAAGGAGGTTGAATTCTTTTATTAGGTTAGTGATATCTCAAAAACTGAAAATATTACAGACGTGAAAATTGGTATGTAGAGTCTACTTTAAAAATAAAGAAATACGTATTTCTTTTTCTCGGAAAATTGACTTCAAGGGGACGAAGGAATTTATAAATGAGTTGAATTATTTGTATGAGGATGCTTATTTCTCAAATTATAAAGATGTTGCGGAAGTGAAAATTGGTATTTGAAATCTCCTTTAAAAATAAAGAAACACGGATTCTTATGTTTTCGGAAAATCCACTTAAGGGGGTGAATGAATTGAAAAATGATTGAATTATTTGTTTGAGGTTACTTAAATCTAAAAAATCTAAAGATACTACTGGCGTTAAAACAGGTAAGTGCAATACCTTTTAAAAAGAAAGAATCACGCATTTTTGGAGGAAATCAACTTCGGAATGGGGGGAAGAGTCGAATTGTTTTTAAGCGGGTAAATATATCTCAAAAAGTGAAGATATTACAGTTATGATAAACGGTATTTGGAAGATCCTTTATAAATAAAGAAACACGTACTCTTTGATTTCGAAAAAATCACTTAAGGGGGAATTTTTGAAAGGAAGTGGAAAACGTTGAATTATTTTTATGGATGAACTTATATCGCAAAAACTGAAGGCTACAGACGTGAAAATTGGCATTTGGAATCTCCTTTAAAAATAAAGAAACACGTATTTTTTGGTGTGGGGGAATGAATTTAACCGGCGGGTGGTGGGGTGAAAAATGAATTGTATTCCTTTTTTGAGGATATTTACATCTCAAAAGCTAAAGATGTTACAGACATGGAAAGTGGTATTTGGAATCTCCTTTAAAAATAAAGAAAACACGCATTTTTAGTGGGGGAGGGGGTGGTGATCAAAATTAACGGGTGAGGGCGGGGGCGGCTGAAGAAAGAGTTGAATTATTTCTAAGAGGATACTGAAATCTCAAAAATTGAAGATGTTTGAAACAGGAAAATTTGTATTTGGAATCTTCTTTCAAATTAAAGAAATACCTATTTTTTGTCTTCGGAAAATCCACTTACGGGGGGAGGTCGTGAATGAATTGAAAATTTAGTTGATTTCTTTGTGTGAGGATTCTTGTGTCTCAAAAACTAATGATGTTACAGGCGTAAAAATGGATATTTGTAATCTCCTTTAAAAAAAGGAACACTTTTTTGTTTTTGCAAAATCGACTTGAGGGGGTTTGAAAATAAGTAAAGAAGGAGTTGAATTCTGTGCATGATGATACTTATATCTTAAAAACTGAAGCTGTCACAGACGTAATTGTTGGTATTTTGAATTTCCTTTAAAATAAAGAAACACGTACTTTTTGTTTTCGGAAAGTCCACTTAAGGGGGGAGAGGGGTGGAAAGAAGTGAAGAATAATTTGAATTCTTTTTATGAGAATAGTTATATCTCAAAAACTGAAGATGTTACAGACGTACAGACGTGAAAACTGGTATTTGGAATCTCCTTAAAAAAATAATGAAACACGTATTTTTTTGCTTTCGGAAAATCCATTTAAGGGGCTGAAATGAACTGAAAAAGCGGGTGAATTTTAAAAATTAGTACCGGTATATCTACAGTATATATGTCAAGAACTGAACATGTTAGAGGCAAGAAACTTGGTATTTCGGAAGTCCTTTAAAAATACAGGAACAGGTACGTTTTTGTTTTCGAAAAAGGCACTTACCGGGGGTGGAAGGAAATTGAAAAGTGAGTTGAATTATTTTTTATGAGGATAGTTATATCTCAATAAACGAAAATGTTACAGACATGGAAACTGGTATTTGGAATCTCCTTTAAAAATAAAGAAACGTGTATTGTTTCGACTCGAGACAAGACTGTTTCTCACATGTACAGTTCTGTGTCGCAATGTCGTCTTAGCCCCAAAAGGCAATACCTCATTCTTGATTTACAAAGATTTTCTGGGGTACATGAAACTTTATTTTTCGTTGAGTTCTTATTACTTTAGGGATTTTCAGATAATATCTTAGTACAGTGCCGAGGAACGATTACTTTTTATCAAATTACGAAATCGACGTGTAACTGCTAGTTTGGTACATAAAACTGCAATGGTAATTTTACGAGAACTTTATCTAAGAGAGTAAGATTCCTAGAGGGGATTTTAAAAGCATTGCACCAAGTATCAAGTTACCAATACTTAACGAACTTCACTTCATTTAAAAAATAAGTTTCGGGCTAAAGAAAATAAAGCAACAGAATACTGAACAAACAAAGAATAAATTCTCTTATTATTAACCCTATGGCAGTCCATTATCTCGTCATGGTATCCTTCACAAAAATATTGGAGTTGACCAAAACTAGCATTGTACACTTCCGACAACAATTTAAAGGAAGTGTTGTCTCCAAAAATAAACACTAGTTTGAAACAAAATAACTAAGTTATTTCCTTGATAATGAGTTTACTTGCTACTGAGCTCGAACTTGTTTCTAATGTATTGATTCTGCTCACGATATTTTTCATCGGTCCTTCCTCTTGGTTCCCTGCTCTTGAAGTTTCCCGGCAATTTCTTTGGAGCTTTTTTGTTGTTGTTTATTTGAGACCTCCCTATAACAACTTATGACAAAAAATATTGGACAGAATTTTTACACACTTCTGTATAATATTTGTCAAAGTAACACCGCACTTACACACATCACTTGAGTTATTTATGCTATATTGAAAGGTTCATAAGACTTTTTAATTTTTTTTATTTTATAGAAATTTCCCCAAAATGAAGACTCGGTCACTCATTTCAATACTACTCTCTTCATAACTATTAAGATGACTTACCAGATTTTCATATTTGTTCCATCTGTCACACTGCCTCTGTCTCTGTCTCTGCCTCTGTCTCGTCCTTCACATCCTAATCTCAACTTCAATTTTTCTGCTAGTAAAGCGATATTTTAAAAATATACTTGCAGTTCTAAGTCATTTATGACTTTAAAACTCACTAATACCGATGGAATATCTACAGTACGTCTTAAGAACACTATCATTTTTTACAATCACGTTGACTGGGTTCACACTTTTTTCATGGAACTCTGAAAATTATCTGTGTTTTCTTCACGTCAACGTTTAGACGCTTCTTCTTCGTCTCTCCGTTGCAATTCTGTTCACGTTCTTCAGAGTATTTTTCTCGAGGTAAATGAACGCTGTTAAGTGAAAGCTGATCATCGAATAGGGTTGGATAGGTCTTAGGTAACGATTTAAAATGCGAATTGGCTCTGGATTATAAATGGGAGAAAAAATCTTTGTGGACAATGAATATTTACAGTAAAATTATCTCTATGAATGCACCGAATCTATTTCTCTCGGAAGATTTTATCCTTCGGTGAGGGCAGAAATACCCGAAGAATTGCCTATTAGGCAATATCACATGGTTGATAAGAGAGGCATGGGGAAATTAAAAAAAAAGCAATTATGGTCAATGAAAAATGTAAATAAAAATGTAAACAGCCTATGGGATAGTGTTGGCTACTGAGTGTATGCTTCGAAGCAGTGTATCGATTCATTCAACTGCCCGAGTGAATCGAAGCACAGCAACGGCGAGCAATGCGGGAGATTCGCACGCGCAGACATATGACAGCAACCAATTGGTGCATCATAATCACAGTTTCCAGCATTTCCTGTGGTGGGCAGTTCTCCTGTTCATTAACAAGTGTCAATTCCGCATCAGTCTTATGAATATTTTCAGGGCCAGTTTTATTTTTACCCACCCTGTATATCATGTTCTTGATGTGCCACTCAAAACACAATATAAATTGAACAATTCTCTGAAATATTTACCACACTTCATTAGTTGATTATTTTAGCTTCATTTCGTAATGTTTCAAAAACTTCGTCTAATTAAACTATAAACACAAGTGAACTCCATACAGTTTATTCAATCGACAACATTCAGAAGTGTGATTTCTGTTCGGCATGCTTCACGGCTGGATCATAAAACCTAACCTAACCCTATGGCACTACAACCTTGAAGGGACTTGGCCTACTAAGCGACCGCTGCTCAGCCCGAAGGCCAGTAGATTAAGAAGTGTCGTGTGGTCAGCACTACTAATCCTCTCGGCTGTTATTGGCTTTCTAGACGGGGCCGCTACTCAGCGTCAGATAGCTCCTCAATTCTAATTACCTAGGCTGAGTGGACTTCGAACCAGCCCTCAGATCTAGGTAAAAATCCCTGACCTGACCGGGAATCTAACCCGGGGCCTACGGGTAAGAGGCAGGCACGCTATCCCTACACCACGGGGCCGGCTGGATGGATTATAGGGCTGGATTATAGGGTGGGTAAAACTGACAGATTTTCATACATTGCAAATGTAAGACTTGAGATGTAGGTTCCTATGTAGTCTACAGTACAGGGACTGTATTGCATGAAAATACTGGGACTTCAGTTTAATTTTACTAACATTGTTTGTTTTTTGAGACTGTACCTTCAAAACTTTTGCCGAAGTGTTGGACTTCTTCATTTTTTCCTTCTGATTTGTATTAATTAGAGGATAGTTGCCCAGTTGTACTTCCTCTTAAAATAACAATCTCCACCATCACAAGTCTTTTTGCTATTTGCTTTACGTCGCACCGACACAGATAGGTCTTATGGCGACGATGGGATAGGGAAGGCCTAGGAATTGGAAGGAAGCGGCCGTGGCCTTAATTAAGGTACAGCCCCGGCATTTGCCTGGTGTGAAAATGGGAAACCACGGAAAACCATCTTCAGGGCTGCCGACAGTGGGGCTCGAACCCACTATCTCCCGATTACTGGATACTGGCCGCAATTAAGCGACTGCAGCTATCGAGCTCGGTCATCACAAGTCTGAACCACTGCGTTGTGATTTTCATTTAGAGAATCTGACTTGCATTGTATGGGATTCGGCCGCGGCTGTCGAGGTGAGAAACTAGCGACCATGTTACAGAGTTATACCTGCAGGTCTGTACAATATCGATGACTCTGTGTGAATATTGGTAGGGTTGTTTGATCCCTACCGAGGCAACCCGATCTTGCTCGGTAGTGCTTCCCGCCACCACTTCCCGCGCGGAAACGAACACATTGTCCTTCAGGAAGACCCTCACAGTGTTTGGCTGGGGAAACCTTACTCCATAGAAATCGTCCAGCCGACCCGATGAGGAAGGAAAGAGGTGAGGTAGAGATTAACGATCATCATTCCAGACGCTTTCTCCCTCAACGAGGCTCTCTAGAGATTGCTTAATGACCGCCATTTCTAAATGCTTCCGTGTTTCTTGATTGAGTTCAAAGAGCAGTGCTGTCTTTGAGTCGGTTCAAGTACTGACAGGCAAGAAATAAACTTTTTTTTTACAATTGGCTTTTACGTCGCACCGACACAGATAGGTCTTACGGCGACGATGGGATAGGAAAGGGCTAGAAGTGAGAAGGAAGCGGCCGTGGCCTTAATTTAGGTACAGCCCCAGCATTTGCCTGGCGTGAAAATGGAAAACCACGGAATACCATCTTCAGGGCTGCCGACAGTGGGGTAGAAACTAACCAAGCTTGGGGTTAAACGGGAATATTAAAACAAAGTCATGCAGTATGGAACCACAAGCTTCTTATTTGAGGCTGTGACTTTCCACTTTGTGCTCTGACTGAGATTTAAATCACGGCTATCTTGGTCAGATGCCCGGAATGAAACTTTCACTGCCGTCACAATTTTTTAAAAATTATATGGACCGTTAAAATTGCGTGCGGAAGGGTGTGCATCTTGGATTTTTAAATTCCTATAATTATGACAGGCTAGAGGTTAATGTAGTGGTGTTAAGTTTTTTTTTTTTTTTTGGCTAGTGGCTTTACGTCGCACCGACACGGATAGGTCTTATGGCGACGATGGGATAGCAAAGGCCTAGGAGTTGGAAGGAAGTGGCCGTAACCTTAATTAAGGTACAGCCCCAACATTTGCCTGGCGTGAAAATGGAAAACCACGGAATACCATCTTCAGGGTTGCCGACAGTGGCATTCGAACCCACTATCTCCCGGATGCAAGCTCACAGCCGCTCGCCCTTAACCGCACGGCCAACTCGCCCGGTGAAGAGGAAGTGCAACTAGCCACACCTCCTGTACTGACGATATCCTGGTGGGCACGACGGCTCAGTTAAACAGGGGTTAAGCCTGTACTAAGGGCTCGTAACCATCAGTAAACTGATGATATCCTGGTGGGCACGACTGCTCAGTTAAACAGGGGTTAAGCCTGTACTAAGGGCGCATAACCATCAGTAAAGTGATGATATCCTGGTGGGCACGACGGCTCAATTAAACAGGGGTTAAGCCTGTACTAAGGGCGCATAACCATCAGTAAACTGATGATATCCTGGTGGGCACGGCGGCTCGGTTAAACAGGGGTTAAGCCTGTACTAAGGGCGCATAACCATCAGTAAACTGATGATATCCTGGTGGGCACGACGGCTCAATTAAACAGGGGTTAAGCCTGTACTAAGGGCGCATAACCATCAGTAAACTGATGATATCCTGGTGGGCACGGCGGCTCGGTTAAACAGGGGATACGCCTGTACTAAGGGTACATAACTATCAGTAAACTGATGATATCCTGGTGGGCGAGACTGCTCAGTTAAACAGGGGTTAAGCCTGTACTAAGGGCGCATAACCATCAGTAAACTGACGATATCCTGGTGAACACGACGGCTCATTTAAACAGGGGTTAAGCCTGTACTAAGGGTACATAACTATCAGTAAACTGATGATATCCTGGTGGGCACGACTGCTCAGTTAAACAGGGGTTAACCCTGTACTAAGGGTACATAACCATCAGTAAACTGATGATATCCTAGTGGGCACGACTGCTCAGTTAAACAGGGGTTAAGCCTGTACTAGGGGTACATAACTATCAGTAAACTGATGATATCCTGGTGGGCACGACTGCTCAGTTAAACAGGGGTTAAGCCTGTACTAGGGGTACATAACTATCAGTAATCTGATGATATCCTTGTGGGCACGACGGCTAAGTTAAACAGGGGTTAAGCCTGTACTAAGGGTACATAACTATCAGTAAACTGATGATATCCTGGTGGGCACGACTGCTCAGTTAAACAGGGGTTAAGCCTGTACTAAGGATACATAACTATCAGTAAACTGATGATATCCTAGTGGGCACGACTGCTCAGTTAAACAGGGGTTAAGCCTGTACTAGGGGTACATAACTATCAGTAATCTGATGATATCCTTGTGGGCACGACGGCTAAGTTAAACAGGGGTTAAGCCTGTACTAAGGGTACATAACTATCAGTAAACTGATGATATCCTGGTGGGCACGACTGCTCAGTTAAACAGGGGTTAAGCCTGTACTAAGGGTACATAACCATCAGTAAACTGATGGTATCCTGGTGGGCACGACTGGTCAGTTAAACAGGGGTTAAGCCTGTACTAAGGGTACATAATTCTCAGTAAACTGATGATATCCTGGTGGGCACGACTGGTCAGTTAAACAGGGGTTAAGCCTGTACTAAGGGTACATAACTATCAGTAAACTGATGATTTCCTAGTGGGCACGACTGCTCAGTTAAACAGGGGTTAAGCCTGTACTAAGGGTACATAACTATCAGTAAACTGATGATATCCTGGTGGGCACGACTGCTCAGTTACACAGGGGTTAAGCCTGTACTAAGGGCACATAAAAAAGCAAAGCAAAGTCACCTCCGTACAGGCCATGAAGGCCCTTGGAGGAGTGGAAGGTAAAGGCTTCCACCATTGTTAACCTCGGCACGTGATAAGGTAGAGTGTTTAGCTCTATGCCTGACCGCCTTTGCCCCCAGGAATTAACCTGGTACTCATTTTTGGTGTAGGCTGAGTGAACCTCAGGGCCATATGCACCTCCGGAAGTGGAAATCTCGTTTCTTAAACTTTACGTCTTCCTGACGGGGATTCGAACCCACATCCTTCCGGGCGAACCGAGCACGCCTTTACCGCCTCGGCCAGGCAGCCCCTACTAAGGGCACATAACCATCAGTAAACTGATGATATCTTGGTGGGCAAGACTGCTCAATTAAACAGGGGTTAAGCCTATACGAAAGATACATAACTATCAGTAAACTGATGGTATCCTTGTAGGCACACTGCTCAGTTAAACAGGGGTTAAGCCTATACTAAGGATACATAACTATTAGTAAACTAATGGTATCCTGGCGAGCACGATTGCTCAGTTAAACAGGGGTTAAGCCTGTTCTAAGGATACATAACTATCAGTAAACTGATGATATCCTAGTGGGCACGACTGCTCAGTTAAACAGGTGTTAAGCCTGTACTATGGATACATAACTATCAGTAAACTGATGGTATCCTGGTGGGCACGACTGCTCAGTTAAACAGGGGTTAAGCCTATACTAAGCTGCGAACGGTCGGGAGTAAAGTTGAATTCCAAAAATGCATAAGAAGGCTAAATTTAGAAAAACCGAGCCGTAGTGAATAAAATGTGAAGAGGATCTCGAGGGGGAACATATTTGAACATACCCGTGGCTTTAGAGAAATACAACTTGTGTCTAAATTAGCCCTGCATGGCGGTACTGAGAAAGAGCGTAAATACACTAATACTTTCCTTATTATTCGCTTCATAATATACAATTTGGTTTTAATTACGTAATTTAATAATGAAACAGAACAGATATACATTCCCAAGCTTAAAATTACATTATAACAGTTTACATCAGAAGTGTCTCCCTCAAATATGAGGGGAAAATCTCGAGGTAACTTTTAAACAGTTATGTCCCACATTCTTCGCTCGTCCGCCATGGAACAATTCCGCTGTCTTTCACGGCAGTCATATTTCGAAGTCCACAAGGAGAACCACACAGAGCAAATGACACATGACACCATATAGCTGGATGGTAAAATCTTATGATCAAGTATAGTAGGAACCACCCAAACTTTCCGGAGCCTTCCCAACATTATAACCCCCTGTGGGTGGCGGTGGTAGAATAACACCCATGATATCCCCTGCCTGTAGGAAGAGGTGAATAAAAAGGTGCCCAAGGGCTCTGAACTGGGGAGCGTGTGCTGGCCACCACAGAGCCCTTACCTGAGTCCTGGCATTGCTTCTACTTTCTCGTGCCAGGCTCCTCAATTTCATCTATCCTATCGGATCTCACTTGGTTAACTCTTGTTATTTTCGACGCAGACGGTTTTAGGTTGCGAATGATAGGGAGTCTAATTTTCACGCCCTTCGTGGCCATTATCTTCATTTTTCGAAGTGTCGGATCCCTTCCATTTTTTATCTTTGATTAGTGTTAATAGCGAATGGTTGTCTAATTGTACTTTCTCTTAAAACTATAATCACCACCACCACATCCCAATATTACATTTTTCTTGATGGTGGTTTTGGTAAGCACAGGTGGCACAGGAGCTAGGCGCAAGAGATTTTGCCTAAGTTCAGGCAAGGTCCGGCTCCATGGCTAAATGGTTAGCGTGCTGGCTTTTAGTCCAGAGGCCCCGGGTTCGATTCCCGGCCGGGTCGGGGATTTTAACCTTCATTGGTTAATTCCTATGGCTCGGGGGCTGGGTGTGTGTGTCGTTTTCAGCATTAGAATTCATCACAGGTAGGGCCCCATTCTCATAGACGAGCAGGTCGCCTATACGGCGTCAAATCGAAAGACCTGCACTCGGCCTCTTCGGAGGCCACACGCCATTATTATAGTTCAGGCAAGGCCAGAATGCATGCCACACTCATGTTTCTGAGGCTTCTAATGAAATGTCAACATCGTTGGAATAATTGTCCAAGAAATTAAATAGCAAATCACACATATGTAAGTCTTTTGGAGAGTGAAGTGATATCGGTTTCACACCACATTCTTCATAATTATTTCCTCTTTGTAAGATTTAAAACGTTAATGGTATTTTACATTAGAACGGTAAATCCTATGCAAACATACACAATCTATCTGCAGGCCTATATAAAGAAATTGAAATTAAACGTTGATACTGTAACGTTTTGCGTGGTAAATAAACACACAGTTGGAAGTGTTTACTCTAAGATTTATTAACTTAATTGTTTACACAACTACACATACAGAAAATCACACGACCTCGTGCTCGTTATCTGCTCTCGCTAATTCAGTCACACTACTTATTCATTTTATCACTTACAAACTAGAACAATTACACCGCACACTCTTCTCCAAGTACCAAATATACTTTGAGTCAGTTCCACAGTTATTTTCGCTGTACGATATCACACCCACTTAGTTCACAGACCGCGAACAGCACAGTATCGCAATCCCGTGTCTGTACACTCGCTGTCCCTTTCCGATACTAAGTAGAACTCTCTCACGTCACTCTAGAGACAACGTTCACTCACAACAGCCGGACATGAGATACTATTCCTCAGAAACAGACACTGAAAGAACACGCAGTTCCACGGACAGAACTGCCTTCGTTGCACTGCGCTGCTCAGCTGCACTGAATGACTGATTGGCTGACTAAATGACTGACTGTGATTTCCACGGGAGTACCCTCACATACACAGTACTCTACCCAGAGGTCGCAGACAGTATTAACACTCTGACTGAACTCCACTGAATCACTGACAGAAGTGAACCGTCGCTGTCCAGTGAATAATCCAGTGGTCCACAGCAGCACTCACTCACAAAGGGACTGATACACGCTGAACCCAAACGGAACCTCTGAAGCTCGTTCGGCCTGCCTTAAATAGGAAGACTGTCCCTTCCAGATATTCGCGAGAGGAGAAGCCCGTGGAGTATTCTCGAATCCGAAAGCTCAGACTTCACCTTCTAGTTCTTTCGCACACCGCCGCCAGGCCTACAATGGGATAACGGGGCGGCAACAGTCGGGTTGAAGCGAAGTTGTTCCTTCCAAGGTCTTACAATAAAATGGCGGGAACTGCCACATTGTCCCCTTCTTAAGGTAACTCGCCTCGATTTACTTCATGATACGGTTCCAGACGATTCGACAGAGTGGCCATCGTCTACCTGTATGGAATCCGATGGGTGACTACTCTTCATCAGCCCTCGCATGGTGACCAAAACTCCAGCGACTCTCTCCTCGTCCGCACCTCCGTCTGCTTCCAGAGGACGTATACTTCACCGGTAAGACCCCAATTAGAGTATGATTCGCGTGTATGGGACCTTTAACATGATTACTCGATTCGAAAATTGGAAAAGGTCCTATGGGAGCAGTGGTTTGCTCAGGGAGATTTCAAAAAACAGGGTTTTTATACGAACATGTTGCAATCTTTGGGAAGGAAAGACTTGGAAGTAAGGAGAGGAGCAGCTCCACTAAGTTGTATGTTCCAAGCTGTCAGTGGAAAGATGGTGTGAAATAGCGTTAATAGACGAACTCACCTGAATGGAGTTTTTAAGAGTAGGAACCTACATATGGAAATAAGTTTGGAATTCACAGGGGTCAAAATAGGGCAAATATTTGTTTATAGGAAGAAAAATTAGGAATTGAATAGTTTACCAAGGGAGATATTGAATACATTTCCAGGTTCTTTGAAATAATTTAAGGAACGACTGAGTAAAAACTGACAGAGAATCTGCCACCTGGGCGACAGTCCTAAGTGCAGACCAATAGTGACTGATAATAAACCAAGCTGAACAGAATAAGGACAGAAAGACCTAATGTAACGCTATGTTACACGAGCTGCGACCCTCCTATCCTCTAGCATGTGGCTGCGGGGAATATTAACAAATTTAGATCACATGGTTCAAGATTTCCCCATGAGAAGTATCAAGGACCTTTTGATGAAATCATTAGCACTACGCCCTTTGCACTGAACTGGCTTCAGTCTATGGATACGCAATTATGAATGGCGACTTCGGTGAGAGTTTGCTGATGTTTCTTTCTTTTAGTTAACCTTTTTGCTTCTCATCAGTTCGTAAATTACCTTCATTCCTGTTATCCTGGCTCATGAAGTGGAGAAAAAGTACGAAAAACTGAAACAACGTTCATTGAAAATTCATGGAATAACTGGATCCTGTTTGTAAACATTGTATCGGTGTTGATATCTTCTTCTTCTTTTTCTTGTTTGAACCACTGTAGAAGTGTGAAGGTGGGCTTTTTTAAACTTTTACATTTTGAAAATCCACCACATCATTGTTCCTCACAGTATCCTCCTGCTTCTAATTTCGTAAAATTTGCAGACAGTTCCTACTCCTATTGCATAATATTTGACACTAAATTAGCGGCCGACTATCGCTTCTTGCATATTTTCTACGACTGCCAATTAATACTTAATTTTTAAAACAGCTTATTCGATGCCATAATGTCATAGAATTAAAGACCCTGCAGACTGATTAACAACATAAATTTTCAATTTTCACAGAGACCCAAGACTAAGAACAATGGATACATAACTCTGTTGTCATGTGGAGTGGGATTTAGTGCCGTGATAAGAGCTACATAGAGTAAATCTACTCATAGTTGTAATGCAGAAAAGGTAATGCATATTTATTATTTTCTAAATGATGTTTTAGGTTTGCGACGGTGTTTGCTAAGTACTATTACCATTTGTGAAGGGGTGCTCGGTTCACACGGAAGGACGTGGGTTCGACTCCGCGTCAGGAAGTTGATAAAATTAAGAAACGAGATTTGCACTTCCGGAGGTGCACATGACCCTGAGGTTCACTCAGCCTACACAAAAGATGAGTACCAGGTTAATTCCTGGGGGCAAAGACGGCCGGGTGTGGAGCTAACCACTCTACCCCATCAAGTGCCGAAGTTACGGATAGTGGAAGGCTTTACCTTTCACCCCTCGAAGGGCCTTCATGGCCTGTACGGAGATGACTTTGCGTCTTTCTTTTTTACCATTTGTGACAACGGTGTGTGTGCCTCTTGTGTACTGTTGGTCAAATGTGACGCACTACGGTATTTTAACGGCCGTAGCCGTGTTGAAACACCGGATCCCGTGAGATCTCCGAAGTTAAGCAACATTGGGCGTGGTCAAGATTTAGATGAGTTGCCACGCGCTGTTGGTGGGGGATAGGGGAATGGAGGAGCGGAAATGAACTGGCCACTCTACCGTACGTAAACTCCGGCTCAGGTACACCTCTGTGGAGGTTCGAACCTGCCTTTGCGCAGGATACACCCTTACCTTACAAATAATGAAACAAGGGGACAGTCATTACTGTCATTGTTATTACTGAACAATAACAAAAGAGTAATTGATATAGGCAAAACAATTAAAGTAGGAAAATTCAGTGTCTTTAGAGTAGAATATGAGAAAGAAGTGCAGTAGCATTACATAGTCCAGGGGGAAACGCCTCTTCAGGTTCGTTTAGCAGGCGTCATAGAGTAGATCAAGGAACTGAAGGATGTGAGCACGCGCTGAGAAGTGATAAGGGCAGAAGCGCGTTGAGAGGCTGGGCCTGTTTGCCGGTAACCTTGAAGAAGGGTAACGGGGGGTAGAGGAAATAAAGAACAAGTTTCATTAAACAATAATTATGATAAGCCAGAGTTTTTCCACACTACAACCATAACAATTATTGGAATTATGTATTACCAGCAAGATTCCTTGTTAACTCAATTGTGATACACTTTTTAATATGAAATTCCAATGAAAAAGAGAAAGGGAAAGGGAGGAAGAACAGGCTACGAAACATAAATATTACCACGAAGAATAAAGGCACCATAGGCCTATATAAAATAATTATACAATATTGCACAATAAAAATTAAGATCATAAGAACCAAGTAGTTGGACAGAACTGTTCCACATCTTTCTAGAGAAACCGTATATTTGTTATTAATGTTAAGGCACGATACCAATTAGTAAATAATTTGCTAGTTGCTTTACGTCGCACCGACACAGATAGGTCTTATGGCGACGATGGAATAGGAAAAGGCTAGGAACTGGAAGGAAGTGGTCGTGGCCTTAATTAAGGTACAGCCCAGCATTTGCCTGGTGTGAAAATGGTAAACCACGGAAAACCATCTTCAGGGCTGCCGACAGTGGGATTCGAACCAACTATCTCCCGAATGCAAGCTCACAGTTGCGTGCCCCTGACCGCACGGCCAACTTTTTTTTTCAACTATTTTTATTTATTCTATACTTTAATATTTACATTCACACATGAAATAAATCTGCACTTGCCAGGTATTGGTGAAATAGTGTTGAAATAGTTCATTTGTTCATGCACTGTCTGGTATTAAAAAAATAAAAAAAATAAAAAAATCACTGATACCTTCGAGGTGTTCATTCAAAACTAAAACGTAAAAACACAAAGACACATTATATATCAAGACAGTTCAAGTAATGGCCATATCTATCTTCTAGCTGTCCACTTTCACTCAGTTTCCATCTCTCTTTCCTTAGGTGGTACAAGAGAGCCGGTAGTATGACACCATCAACACTGTCCAACATGTATGTAATGTAGTGACCTAGGAGCCATACAATCGCTTGCTGTTTAATTTGAGGAAAGGCCGTTACAGACAGGCGAATCAGTTTCCTGTCATCGATGTCTCCAAGAGGAAGGTTCATGAGGCGACACACCTGTCGTTTACACCAGCTCCATGTGCGCACGGCATGTGTGCATGTTGTCAAGCGATGTATCACTGTGTTCATCTGACCACACACCGTACACCAAGGCGATTGTTCCAGATGTATTTGGTAGCGACGTTGGGCTGTTGGTACCAGATTGTTTAGGAAAAGGAATATTTGGGAACGTGCGTGGGACGAGAGTTTCATACGGCTAAAGTTGACCCACACCGTTGACCAGTGGGCGTAGAGTGCCGTGGACTCAATCCGCGGGGTGAAGTGCACAGCTCGTCGTAACATAGTGTAGATGGTCTTGGTAGTAGCATTCGTTCCAGACGGGAGGTCACTGACGAACTTTTGGAGTTTCAGTTGGTGATCTCTAAAAATTTTCGGCAAGGAACTAGAGTCACAGTTATCTGGGCTCCAAGTGTCTTTGTACAATGCCTTCGAGAAATTGTCCGATTGTAATAATATAGAAATATCATTTTTAAGAAGTAGAGCTTGGCATTTCGTCCCGTGTGCGATGAGTCCTAATCCACCAAGTTTACATGGAAGATACAGCTGTTCCCGTTGTACTCTAAAGAAATAGCCTTTCCAGATGAACCAGCCAATATATTTTGAGAGCTGGCTTTCAAAGTTGTTGGGTAGCGGGAACACTTGAGCTAAGTACCAAACCTTTGAGAGAGCATAGATGTTTGTCACCACAATCCGTTGAGTTATATTCAAAGTTCGTGTACGAAAGTTCATCATCACACCCCTAACATTAGCAATAACAGTAGCCCAGTTGGTTTCTAAAGTACCTATCACAGTCTTTGTCCATTTAATACCAAGGATCTTCACTTCATCAACAATGTTAAACCAGTCCTTCTGTACGATGCCGGGCCCATCGTTTAAGTTCAGTAAAGTAGTTTTCCTTGGATTGGCTTTTGCCCCTGAACCGGCGCTGTATGTGCTGAGAGCTTGAGAGATATGTTGAATGTCCTGTTCACCTCTGACTAATATCGATATGTCATCTGCGTAAACACACATTGAAAAGGTATGGATATTCACTCTGTATCCTTGTAACTTTGGTTGAAGTGTCCTAATAAATGGTTCCAGGCCTAAGACGAAGAGTAACATGGAGAGGGGGCATCCCTGTCTTACTGATCTTTCTATCGGTATGGACGTCGATAGGAAGCCGTTAACAAGGATTCGAGATATAGAGTGGCAGTTTATCATTCGAATGTAATCGATCACTGTGTCAGGGAATTGGAAGTGCTTTAAAACGATGTAGAGGTACTGATGGCTAATACGATCAAATGCTTTATCAAGATCTATATTCAGGAGACTGAGAGGCTGTTTTCAGATGGATATCACGTAGTGTTCTTAAATTGGTCAAAATTGTACGTCCGGGAACGCTGCAACACTGTTCGGGTCCGATTATATTTATGAGGACTGTCTTCATACGACGGGATAACACTCTGGTTAGTATTTTATAATCACTGCATAGTAGAGTAATAGGCCTGAAGTCCTCCACCTGAAAGGTTCCTTTCTTTTTGGGGATGAGAACTATGATACCTTCATAGTGGGTTTTACATAGGGAACGACGTCTCAAGATAGTGCGGATAATGTCACAAAACTCTTTGCCAATAATAAACCAGTACTGTTTATAAAATTCATAAGGGACCCCGTCGATTCCTGGAGAGCGATTGGTCGGAAGATTTCTTATGACGGCTTGAATTTCATCATCAGTAATGTCCATGCCAAGCAGTTCTTTACTTGCTGGAGTAAGGTGGGCATCGCAGGACTGAAGCAAGGTATTGACTTCGTGTACATCGATAGATTCCCTGGCATAGAATTGTTGATAAAATGAGGAAATTTCTCTTCTGATGTCTTCTTGTGACGTCACCTCTCTTCCATCGGACGATCTTATTGTATGAATGTACCGGCGTTGTTGCTCTCGCTGTGTACGTGCAATATAATAGACACTTGCAACCTCATCAGGTAGTGCCGTTTGATCCTTCAGGGTTACGTTTAATTTTGTGAGCGTCCTCTGCTGTACCGTCAACAGTTTATCTTTAACATCTGTAATCTCATGGTAATTTCGTTCGCCAGCGTTATTCCTCTCCTGGAGCTGTCGGAGAACCCTGTAATAGAAGTCAGCTGTATCGCGTCTCTCTTGGGCCTTTTGATACGCAATATTTTTGAAGAGTCTTCTTATCCCCGGTTTGATTAACTGGTCCCTCCATTCTGCACTATCGCTATATTTACATTTCTGAAGTAACCATTTGTTCCATTGTCTTAGAAAAGCTTCCGTGCATTGATCATCCTGTAGCAGTGAGCAGTTCAGTTTCCAGTACCCTCTCCCTATATAGTATACTTTGTGTGGGAAATTTATTTTACATACAACTGCGTGGTGATTGGTGAAGCTAACGGGGATCACCTCGTAAGTTCTAGGGTGAATGAATGTTCGGGAAACATACATACGGTCAAGGCGGGAGGAGGAGTTATACTGGATGTAGGTATAGTGGGGAAGGGGTACATGCAACTTATCCACAACATCGATCAGGTTTAATGAGGTTATGAGATCATTTAAGGCAGGGTTGGTCGCATAAGTTTGCCCCGTCGAATCTTCTGTTCGTTGAACACAATTAAAGTCCCCGGCGAGGATTGTTTTTTCTTTCATATTATGCAGGTGTTGGAGTATATCGTTCTGAAAGAAGTTCTTACGTTGAACACGGTTGTGGCTCCCTGATGGTGCATAAATATTTATTAGCGTAGTGTCATTAATGTGTCCAGATATGATCCTTCCTGAAGGGTGACTGTGCACATCTTCCAGTTTCAGGTCGTGCCGGGTAAGGAATCCTGTTCCCCTACTAGCATTGCCAATGTTGATATATTGGTTGAAGTATGAGGATATGGGTAACACAGGGAGTGCGACTTCTTGTAAAAAAGCAATGTCAATATCATTAGAACGAAGAAATCGTTCAAACACTTGAAATTTAAGGTGGCTTTGGATGACATTGATGTTTACAGTAGCGAGAGTCAGAATCTGCACCATCAGCAATATAACCAACTCCCTTGTACACAATATCCTATCAAAGGTGCGTCCCATTATCAATCTATTTACGAGCCTCTGGAGATTTGCGGCGGCTTCGGGAATTACTGCGGGGTTGTGTACGATACGGTTTAGCTCCCTCTCGAGCACTATTTTTACTGGCAGCTTTCGTTGTTAGAGTGAACGAATCTTTAGGAACTATAGGCGTGGGTGTCTTATTATCCAGATTTCCAGTAGGTAATATTCGTTGTTCTACGGCTACTAAGTCCGTCCTCAGGTCAGGTGTTAGTGTAGACTCAAGTTGCTGTACGATGTCAGTATTAGTAGGTGTGACTGCAGAGTCTTTAGTGACATCTACAGGCGCTACTTGGTGTTGGTGTGACGGCATCATATGGTTGGCAGGCTCATGATGAATGTCCACTGGAAGGAGTTTATGTAACTGGGGTTCATTGTCTTCTAGGACGTCCATCTGTTCCGCCCATGAGGAGGATTTCACTACGGTAGCCGCATTAACATTAAGTTTGCTATCCTCTTGTCCCTGTTCAACAGTCTGGCCTGTCACTGTGTTATGTGTGTGTCCCTCAGCGGAAGGTTCTAGTACTACTTCTTCAATATCCTGTGTATGTGAAGCTGGTTCATCTGTGTTAATGTGCTGTACGGCTGGTTCCATGGTGTTGTCTATGTCTGTGAGATCTGCATGTGAAGTATTAAGGTCTGCGAAGCTAGGAAGTGGTGGTGAACTAACGTCTCCACCATCCTCAGTAATGTTATTTATATTGCCAGTTCCGTCAGAAGCAGTCAACACAGTGCTGTATGTCGGCTGCCTGACGTTCAAAGCCGGTCGGCTTCTACGATGCGGACAATCTACTTGTAAATGTGTCGTTTCCTTACAGTAAAAACATGATTTCATTTGCCCCTCATACGTTAGGAGAATTCTACAGTCATTAACAGTTAGTTGAGTGGGTATAGGGTACTTAAGTTCAATATTGACAACACGAATGCCGTTACTCACGTCAGAAAATTCGTAGGGGTCACTCCACTTTTCGTCCCGAATGTCCTTGACCAGCCCGTAAGTTGACAGCACGCGGGCAAGCCGTTCGTTGTTTACTTCAGGTGGTAAGTTGAATACACGCACTCGCTTAGTAGAGGTGTCCGCAGCAGTAATTGTCACATTAGTTGAAAGACCAGTAGAAAGACGGAATACTTTCACACCTTCATGCCGGGATAATAAGTTTTCATATAGTACAACAGAGACTAATTTAATATACACTGCGTTTTCCCCATTATGAAGTTGAATGGCTATAATTTGGTCCTTGTTAAGTTTGAGTTCTGTTCCTATCCAGCGATGAATTTCCAGTGGAGTAGGCCTATTATTCCTATCCCCAAACACACATTTAATAGTATTTTTCCGTATACTTGCCATATTAGTACTGAGGCTATTCCAAAGATGTAACGAGAACACAAGTCGCAATGACTTTCGCACTAGCTCACTGTCACCGCTTGGCTGCTTGCCGTGTTACCTCGACCGAGGTTGCGCACGAACTTAACTCGCCCGGTGAATAAATAGTAAATCCCGCCGAAAATGTTTACAAGGTCAATCAGAATAATACCAGGTATTACAATGACAATAAAGAGAAACCAGTAAAATTGACAAAAAACCCTACATTTCTTAATTGCTTCCCATGGGTGACCAAGATTAGCACATCTCACTTATAGAACCTCAACGTTAATTCGCACGAGTAAATATGCGACTCAAATATTAAGAAGGAATAATATGAAGACCACAGTTCAATAACCAGGGATCGTCGCCATAAGACCTATCTGTGTCGGTCAGACGTAAAGCCCCTAGCAAATAATAATAATAATAATAATAATAATAATAATAATAATAATAATAATAATAATAATAATAATAATAATAATAATAATAACCAGGGCGCCGGCCCAAAGTTTTGTTGCGCTTGGTATTAATAATATCCAAACAGAAGACCTGGTAATGCCTTTTGCGATGACAATGTGACAATGCCTACGGACTGTAACCGTGTACTCAGTAGATAAATATAGTTTGTCTTAAACTCGTGTGAAGATCACAAACATATGACCTCGCACAGGAAACAACCATCGCGGTCGTAATTTTAAAGGAGGAACATTTTCTGTACTCATTTTTGGGAGAGAGTGATGAAATCTGAAGAAGAATGTAATGAATAAACTGAAAGAATATGGACTGTGACATATAGAATGATTTCGCTAGTGACCTGGAAGACCTGGGTTACAAAAACTGAAGTGATTAGAAGAATAGCGAAGCGAAAAGACGTGTTGAACAAGTTAAGATCAAGAAGCTACATGTTTGGGTCACATGGTGTGAGGTGAGAAGTATCACATGTTACAGCTGATCATTCAAGTGAAGAGACACTGAGGGAGTTGGCCATGCGGTGTGGTTCGGGTAGCGGCAAGTTTGTATTTCGGAGATGGCAAAATCGAATTTCACCGTCGTGTCTGAACTCTGAAGATGCTATTCTCAAATCAGGAGAATGCTGGAACTTTATCTTAATTAAGGTCAAGGTTGATTCCTTCCCTATCTCAGTGTCAAAACTTACATGCGTTAGCGCGAAGTACAAGTTTAGAAAAATAAGAAAGAGGGAAGATACAAGATAGGAGAACACGTGGTTATAGACGCACTTTTTAGCCAGACAACTGAAAGAAACTGTGGCACCATGACGTCTGTAGGGCTGCAAAATTTAAAATTCAGATTTCAGTGATGACTACGAATTTTCTGAGAAAAAATATCACGTGAAGGAGAAGAAAAAGATACGAGGGCAAAACCACCGACGTGTTTTATGAGTTATAACAAACCAAACCAAACCAAACCAAACCAAACCAAACCAAACCAAACCAAACCAAACCAAACCAAACCCAATGGTGCAACAGCCCCGAAGAGCTATGGCCTACAAGCGACCGCTGCTCAGCCCGAAGGCCTGCAAATTATGAGGTATCGTGTGGTCGACACGACGAATCATCTCGGCGGTTATTCTTGGCTTTCGAGACCGGGGCCGCCATCTCACCGTCAGACAGCTCCTCAATTGTAATCACGTAGGCTATGTGGACTTCGAACTATCCCTCAGATCCAGGTAAAAGTCCCTGACCTGGCCGAGAATCGAACCAGGGGCCTCCGGCTAAGAGGCGGGCACACTAGCACTATACCATTTTATGTGTTATAGAAATATAAATGATCATGTTAAATTGGAAGCCCTTTTAACATTTGAATACTGTAAAATCTAGCTAGTCGTTGAATAGTTCGA
Source organism: Anabrus simplex (assembly GCF_040414725.1). Lineage (NCBI taxonomy): Eukaryota > Metazoa > Arthropoda > Insecta > Orthoptera > Tettigoniidae > Anabrus > Anabrus simplex. The sequence goes on along the minus strand of NC_090265.1, from coordinate 145,259,579 downwards.
ATGAACGTCAATCTTCCTGGTATGGAGAGTGTCGAAACAGTAGAAGAGACACTTTTCGAAATATTTCTTCCCATTGTGTGAGGCTTGCGCAGAAACCACCTTTAATATCGACGTTTTCTATGCCTCTTATTTTTAACATTATGTACCGTTTTATATAAGTTTAATTATATTTATGACATCTTCGATTTTATGATTTATGTAGCACTTCTAACGGTGTGATAAATGTGCCCGTAACCGTATCTGTAGGGGAAGGACGCAGCCTGTTCATTTCGAGTGCACTTTTTATTTGTGGGGGATGGTAATGATTTAAAGCGCTCAAACCACACGTTTCAGCCGACTCTTATTACAAAACGTCCATTTACTGATAAATGATGTTGTTTTGTCTCTGTATGAATGTTTGACCGTCACCTCTTTAGCCAAACCTTCGGTACGTGGAGTAATTTTCCTCTCCGTAATTCTCTCATTTGATTTACAGTTAGTCCATTGTTTAAAATGAAATCGTTAATTTGATTTATTGGATGTATACATGGTGTATTTAAATGTTATTTCCTGTTGCTTTACACCGTCTTCATAAAAAATGTAAAATAAATATAAACCAACCATTCCAAAGTAGAGGAGCAGTGACAGTTCTGGATACAAGCGTCAGCATTTGTTCTGCTGAGTTAGCACCCGAAGTCATTGATCCCTTGTAGTATATCTAGGCGGGTTCTGACCCCGAGGTCATTGACCCCTAGTATACCTAGTAGTATGGCTAAGCCGATTCGCGGATTTTGCGTAAGAGAGCAAGCCTAACCTCACAGTCGCCATATTGGAGGGCCTATCCTTAGTTTTACGGCAAGTTGCCCTTCCCGATGTGGATTTTACATAAGGGAGCATGCCTAACCTCACAGCCGCCATCTTGGAGGGGCCTAACCTCAGTTTTACAGTAAGATGCCCTTCCCAAAGTGGACAGTCGCCATCTTGCAGGGGGATAACCTCAGTTTTTCGGGCGGATGCCCTTCTTGACGTGCACAGTCGCCGTCTTGGATGGGGATAACCTCTGTTTTACGGCTAGACGCCCTTCCCGACGCCATCTTAAGTAGTAGGCTAATGGCGATTTTCGACGCCATCTTAAGTAGTAGGGCAATGAAGATTCGCATAAGAGAGCACATCTAACCACATGGAGGAGCCTAACTACACAGAGTCCTCGTCATATGGCCAGATGCTCTTTCCGATGTGAATTGCACAAGATGGCGGCTATACACAGGCTCTTATGAGAATAACTCCTAGAACCTGGGTCAGCGGTTACTGTGCGGCTATATATAGGCTCTTATGAGACGGCCTAGGGGCGATTGCGCAAGATGGTGGCTATACACAGGTCTTTTGAAGAAAGATGTCCCAGGGGCTACTGCGCAAAATGGCGGCTATATGTAGAATCTTACTGGTCTAGAGGAGACATAGGATTTAGAGGAGACGGCTTAAGGGCGCTGGCACAAGATGGCGGCTATACACAGGCTGTTACGGAGAAAGCTAGCCTAGAAGCTACTGTGCAAGATGGCGGCTATACATAGGATCTTATGGAGAAAGATGGCTCAGGGGAGACTTAGGAATTAAGGAGACAGTCTAGGGGCGATTGTGCAAGATGGCGGCTATACACGGACTCTTATGGAGAAAGCTTGTTCAGAGGCTACTGTGCAAGATGGCGGCTATACATAGGCTCTTATGGCCTCCTCCTCCTCCGAGGGACACAGCCGCATAAGAGGTCAGCTCATGGCCTTAGTGGTGTACCTTGATATTTAGGTGAAGACCTGTTCATGGCACGAGTCTTGGAGATTACGGATTTTGAATGATTGACGAGAGTCTGGGAGCAATACATCGTACTCGTCACTGATAGAAGGAGGGTTTAATTTATTTTACCCTAAGTTCCTTTTCCTTAACTCTTGGGTTAATGTTTTTTTTGAGATCTGTTTCACTTTGAATCCCTTTAGGTCGATATTTCATGCGACTTTGTGGTAAGCAGTTTGTTTGATTTATATACGTTGCTACCTCGTGGAGGTAGACATTTTATTTCCAGTCCTGCGCGAATCATCGAATCATTGCCACTTTCATTTCTATAAGTTCAAGTCCTTGTCTGACGTCGATTTTCCCTGTTTTACTTCAACTCTGCCTTGGTTGTTATTGTAGTATCTCTATTGTCGTTTTTCTTAGATTTTTTGGCGGGCATGGGAGTAGTCCTTTGTATGGGCAGTTCTAATATTTCTGATTTTAAAACCTTATCTCAAGTTAATAACCGAGGTAGATTGTGATGTTCTACCGCAGTTTTCACTGTCTGAATCAATGAGATGGGACCCCATTTATTGTTGAGAAAGGTATGATATCACAAAGTTTGATTATGAGGCGACATGTTGATAGCCTATACAATCAATGAAACTGTAAGTACGTTCTCATGCATTATGTTTTGGTCTGCTGACCTCCTTACGTCCTGATTTTAGTTTTTCTATTTGCCTTTGAATCTTTTATTTTTAATAATATTTTTGTTTAACATTAACCTACCTTTTCCTTTTTGACAATGAGCTTGGTATTTAGCTTGGTGTCTTAATGCAGGAAACGAAATGAAATGGCGTATGGCTTTTAGTGCCGGGAGTGTCCGAGGACAAGTTCGGCTCGCCAGATGCAGGTATTTTGATTTGAATCCCATAGGCGACTTGCACGTCATGATAAGGATGAAATGATGAAGAAGACGACACATACAATCAGCCCCCGTGCCAGCGAAATTAACCAATTTTAGTTAAAATTCCAGATCCCACCGGGAATCGATCCCGGAATCCCTGTGACGGAACGCCAGCACGCTAACCATTTAGCCATGGAGCCGGACGTAATGCAAGACAGAACGGGCTTAACTTTAAAGTGTTTCTCGTTTGCTCTGGTGGAACGATTTATCGGGCCTATGTGTTAATCACATTGCTCCACTGCGTTCAAAACTCTGCTGGTTTATAGTTGTGATACCTCTACGTTGTCCGCGTCTGTGGTATAGTTGCTTGTGTGATAAGCTGCCACTCCCGGAGGCTCGGGTTCGATTCCAGGCTCAGCCACGAAATTTGAAAAGTGGTACGAGGGCTGGAACGGGGTCCACTCAGTCTCGGGAGGTCAAGTGAGTAGAGGAGCCATCCTTGAAGTGGTTTTCCGTGGTTTCCCACTTCTTTGGCAAGCAAATTCCGGGATGATACTTTTTTTTTAAGGCCACGACCGCTTCCTTCCCTCTTTCTTACCTATCACTTCCAATCAACCCATCCCCCACAATGCCCCTGTTCAGCATAGCAGGTGAGGCCACCTGGGCGAGGTACTGGTCCTTTTCCAAGTTGTATCCCCCGACCAAAAGTCTCACGATCCAGAACACTGCCCTTGTGGCGGTAGAGGTGGGATCCCTCGCTGAGTCAGAGGAAAAAACCAACCCTGGAGTGTAAACAGATTAAGAAAGAAAGAAAAAGCTACCTCTACGCATTATCTCTTCTTATACTAAGTGTTGTATTTGGTAGGTTCTGGGGGTTGGTGTTACAAAGAGTAGGTCTCTTCGGCTTATTACGTCCTCTAAATATCTAGTACACTTATGATGAAAGTTGTAAATTGTGTAGTGGATCCCTTTGATGGTAGCATCAAGAAAATTCATTACTCATCCTGTTTACTAGATTTAGAAGACAGGCTTTTTAATTAACATGAGTACTTCCAGGATATGTATTTCTACTTTCAAATAGTGTTACTGGCAGTTAACTGACGGATTTCTACGTAATTAACCGAACCGTGCTGCGGATTTAGCCGAAGTATTACAATTATAACTAAATTAATTGAAAAAGTAAATTATAATAATTATACTATTTTGATGTAAGCCTATTACATAAAAGTAGCATAAACACTTACTCCACTGTATAAGTATCATTTTGTCCGACTCGCTGGCTGAATAGTCAGCGTACTGGCCTTCTGTTCAGAGGGTCCCGTGTTCGAATCCCGGCCGGGTCGGGGATTTTAACCTGCATAGGTTTATTCCAATGGCCCAGAGGCTGGGTGTTTGTGCTGTCCCCAGCATCCCTGCAACTCACACACCACACATAACACTATCCTCCACCACAATAACACGCAGTTACCTACACATGGTAGATGCCACCTACTCTCATCGGAGGGTCTGCCTTACAAGGGCTGCACTCGGCTAGAAATAGCCACACGAAATAAAAAAAAGTGTAATTTTGAAAATCACCCTGAAAAATAATATTATTCCAGTTTTTCCTCAATACAACGGATTTGCCGTCTGCTGCTATTTCTTGATGGATGCAATATTTTTTCATCTGTCTGTTGGCACAGGCCAGAGTGAAATATTTATCTTCCACTGGAGTCTTAATCTCATTTATGGTTGTGATAGTATGGAATCTGCTTGGTAGGCCTAATTAAATACATAGTACAACTAGTGCGTATGGGTTCTGTGAAAGGTGGTCCCCGTAGGGTCAGTCGTGCTGCAATAGCACTTTCTGTCCGAGCGAGGAAAGCAATTTGCAAACTACCTCACTCCACATCATGTCTGGCAGGCCCCATTACAGTACTGCCGTCGACTTTAACGATTTCCTCATAACTGTGAAACCTGCGGGGATGCTGCGTGAGGATCCCACCAGTCTCCGGGCTGATGACTTTGTTGATTAGATCTATCTATCTATTAGATCTATCTATTTATAAGTCAATAAGTATCTCCAATTTTGCTCTAATTGTCTTTAGGTTAACTCTATTGCGTTGTGTGCTGGCCAGCCGATAGATGGCAGCGTTGTCTACGTCTGTAGTTGGTTTCAGCGTTATCAGATCAGTACAACTTGCGCTGTTACGAAGAAAAGATGGCCGCGCCACTCTCTGTGTGCATCAAGGAACAACAGCGCTCCGTCATCCGTTTCTTGTGGTCTGAGGGTGTACCACGAGCGTAAATTCATAGAATAGTTTCAGCACAATAAGGGGACAATGTTTTGCCACAGCGAAGTGTTTACCAGAGGATTGCACAGTTCAAAAGGGGTCGCACGAAGGATGAGGAAAGATCTGGGCGTCCATCTGCAGCCGTAACTGACGCCAATATTGAACAAGTGCGTGATATGTTCCTGAATGACAGACGAGTGGCTGTTGATGACGTGGCAAACCATATGCACATTAGCCGTGGTTCTATACAAAATCATACATAACACGCTTAACTTTCACAAAGTCTGTTTGAGATGGTTTTCAAATCAAGTCAATAAAGAGCAGAAGCGCAATTGTGTGAGAATGTGTGAGCACCTACTGGACCGTCATGCTAACGAAGGTGAGACGTTTCTGAAATGGATCATCACTGGAGATGAATCATGGGTTCACCACTTCGAACCAGAGAGCAAACGCCAGAGCATGAATGGAAGCAGTTGCTGTGGCAAAACATTGTTCTCGTATTGTGCTGAAAGTCTTCTATGAATGTCCGCTCCTGGTACACCCTCAGACCACAAAGAACGGATTACGGAGTGCTGTTCTTCCTTGGTGCAAATAGAGAGGTGCGCGGCCATCTTTACGTCGCAACAGCGCAAGCTGTACTGATATGATAAAGCTAAAACCTACCAGAGACGTAGACAACGGTGCCATCTAGCGGCTGGTTAGCACGTAACGCTATAGAGCCAACCCAAAGTCAATTAGAGCAAAATTGCCGTTACTTATTGATTTGCCCTCGTAGATATAGATAGATAGATAGATAGATAGATAGATAGATAGATAGATAGGACTTACCTGAGTCTCCCCTATATTAGAGATTCTTGAGAAGAGCTGCACAGGATTCTTGCACACGTCAAGGGCACTGAGAGAATTTTCTTTTATAGTAAATCAGTTGTAACTTTCACACTGAACACCGAGCACCTTTAGCATCGAAGAAATCTAAGCTCGAACCTGCTATTCAGACATTTGAAATCTTTCTTTCAACTACATGAGGCTCACAAATTTTCGTAGGTGGAGACGATAGAATAATCCGCAGCATCCCCTGTCTGTCAGCAGACCAAAACATAATGCATGGGAACGTACTTAGTTTCTTTGATTGTATGGGCTATCAACATGTCGCCTCAATCAAACTTTGTGATATCATACCTTTCTCAACAATAAATGGTGTCCCATCTCATTGATTCAGACAGTGAAAACTGCGGTAGAACATCACAATTCTACCTCGGTTATTAAATTGAGATACAGGTTTTAAAATCAGAAATATTAGAAATGCCCATACAAAGGACTACTCCCAAGCCCTACAAAAAACCGAAAAGAAATGACAATAGAGTACTACAATAACAAGCAAGGCAAGGCAAAAAGTCATAATTGAAGGGAAAATAGGCATCACACAAGGAGTTGAACTTATAGAAAGGAAAAGGGCAATGCTTCGATGATTCGCGAAGAACCGGAAATAAAATGTCTACCTCCACGAGGTACCAAACTATACAAACCAAACAAACTACGTACCACAAAGCCGCATGCAATATCGACCTTAATGGACTCAAAGTGAAACAGAGCTCAAAAATAAAATCATTAACATAAGAATGAAGGAAAAGGAACTTAGGATAAAATAAATTAAACCCTCCTCCTTCTATCAGTAACGAGTACGATCTATTGCTCCCAGACACTCGTGAATCATTCAAACTCCGTGATCTTCAAGACTCATGAACAGATCTTTACCTAAATATCAAGGTACACCACTATTAACTCCAGGGAAAACGCCATGAATTGGTCTAAACTTAGCATGCCGACAATATATTATAATCCGGACACTTCCCAAATCATGACTTACTCATCCACCACACGGTCTCCAGTATTGAGCATCGATAATAAATACCATTTTGCAAAGCAGATTTAGAGACCCGTACACATGACGGACCAAGAATCATATTCTAAATAGATCCCCGACAGTGGTGGCCACAGAAACAATCACCAGTCATACAGATCACACTATAACAGACCATACCTATGTACAGACCAACAAGAAAAAAGTGAGAGTAAAAACAAGTACTCTCATGTTACGTGACAAGACGTCAAAAACAGGCTAAAGCCTTGCAAGAAGAAAAATAATAATAATGAACATCCTCTCAAAGGATAAAATCAACAACCAAGTGGTAACTACAGGCAAAGAAATGCTTTCAGCCCCAGAAGGAATACAATACTGATACAAAGAGGCATACAGGACCTCGGGAGTAAATACATATCTGGTGGTTCATCAGCCCATGGCGATTTAGTTTTATGCATCCCGTCGCGTTTACTACAATTCCGAAATACATTCGGTCCCTCTTCCTAAACCGTGGTAATATAAAGGGATGTGTGGGTACGGCTAAAAACCAGCAGGAATAGTGAGTGCTACTATTAATTCTTCTTCTTCTTCCTCTTATTATTATTAATAAATGCATCGTAATTGGGAAATATCTCGGTGGTAAGGTCTCTTACAGCAGTGTGATAATAAAGTTAAAACATAATTACCCAAAAAACAAAAACAACAACAACTACAGTCCGCCTCTGTGGCGTAGTGGTTTGTGTGATAAGCTGCCACCCCTGGAGGCCCGGGTTCGATTTCCGGCTCTGGCACGAAATTTTAAAAGTGCTACGAGGGCTGGAACGGGGTCTACTCAGCCTCGGAAGGTCAACTGAGTAGAGGGGGGGGGGGGGTTGTCGATTCCCTCGTCAGCCACCTTCGAAGTGGATTTCCGCGGTTTCCCACTTCTCCTACAGGCAAATTTCGGGATGGTATCTTAGGCCACGGCCGCTTCCTTCCCTCTTCCTTGTCTATTCCTCTCAATCTCCCCATCCCTCTACAAGGACCCTGTTCAGCATAGCAGGTGAAGCCACCTGGGCGAGGTTACTCGTCCTCCTTCCCAGTTGTATCTCCGACCCAAAGTCTCACGCTCCAGGACACTGCCCTTGAGGCGGTAGAGGTGGGATCCCTCGATGAGTCCGAGCGACAAGCCAAGCCTGCAGGGTAAACGGATTAAGGAAAAAAGAAAGAAAGAAAGAAAGAAAGAAAGAAAGAAAGAACAACAACACCATGAGTACAACAAGCAATTCCATGCAAAGAAATTATTACAAGAAATACTACTAGTTTAACATTCTAAATCCAGCATCATAATATACAAATTCACACACAACTTAAGTATCTCCAGTGCTTAATACTACGGCTTAGAGCTTACTACTAGCTGAACATTACAAATAAAGTTAAAACACAACTAATTCTTTGTGAGTAACCCGAATGAACCCGTAAAGTGAACACAAATACGAAGAATATCTACCTTACAATAGGAGGTGCACACACAGACCAGGAACAGATACGGTATATGCTGGAAACTGGGTGCTGCGTGCTGTGACGTTTCAAATCCCGATACAAATATTCTTTATATTATTATTATTATTATTATTATTATTATTATTAGATTATTATTATTATTATTATTATTATTATTATTCAATTATATAATCTGATTTCGCTATTTATTGATTAATTATCGCTAGTTTCATTTTATTTCGTTCATTATGTACTATGTGTATGTGTGTGTTAGCATTAAGATTATGTATAGAGAGATTTGCTGCTTTATACAGGATATGTATTTATTTGTGAAATAACTTTTAAAACATTGAAACTTACGGTGCAATACTGTTACAGTAACTGTCGAGTCATCGCTCTGTCATTGTAAGCATTTGGAAGTATGAGATAATTTATGGAGTTCCTACTTTGCCTCAGGCTATTTCAATACAATCTGTAATACTTTGGAGCTGGGTTGGTGTGATATCATGAATATTTTTTTGCTATTTGCTTTACGTCGCACCGACACAGACAGGTCTTATGGCGACGATGGGACAGGAAAGGTCTAGGAGAGGGAAGGAAGTGGCCGTGGCCTTAATTAAGGTAGAGCCACAGCATTTGCCTGGTGTGAAAATGGGAAACCACGGAAAACCATCTTCAGGGCTGCCGACAGTGGGGTTCGAACCTACTATCTCCCGAATACTGAATACTGGACGCACTTAAGCGACTGCAGCTATCGAGCTCGGTCATGGATTGTTTTAACTGTGACGTGGTTGTAATACCACGTGACAACTAATGTCTATACCAGGTGGCTTAGGAACGCCGTACTTTCTACTTACAAATGTCCCGCATGCACAAATGATGAATGGGATGTCTACCAACTGATTTTCACAGGGGCACTACTGTCAGCGGCTAGGTTACGTCAGAATATGAAGAGATAAGGACCAGCCTGTCGTTCGCAGCATGTTACTCAGCGCTACTGGTCTAATGCACCCCTTGCAATAATAAACATCGTTTTCCACCTCATATTTCTAGGCTGGTGTATGGTATGCTGTCAGCATATCGGCAATGGATAGTGTGTTCAGCAGCGACAAATACACGGACATTATTTTAATCTGGACAACCTGGTCGGAATGCAGCCGAAGCTCCAAACAGACGTAGGCCAATGCCCCCTACACATGTATTTCACCGAACGGTATTCGTTTTTGTTTCATACAAGCAACTCTATTATCGAGTGGAATGTCTACACGTGTATAAACTAATAAGTTATTAAATTACCTTTCCTGCATCTTTGGCGTGTTCACAAACAGTAGCGATGATTAGGGGGTGGGGCGAGGAGGGTGAGGGAGAGTCTGAAGCTCCAGGACACTGCCCTTGAGGCGGTAGAGGTGGGATCCCTCGCTAAGTCCTAGGGAAAAACCGAACCTGGAGGGTAAACAGATGATGATGATGATGATGAATATTTTAATTCTGTTTTTCAATTAGTGAGCAAGCACAGTGTCAAGCCTCGCAATAGCGAAGGTTCGAATCCCACGGAAGTATTCTTTTTATATTTTTGTTTTTCCGCCTGTATGCGATAAGGGTGCATACTTGCTAGCTTTCACAGACTCATTTGTTTACTTATTTTTGATCATATAACTCCTGTATTCAATTAAAGCAGCATCGTAGATATCACTCTTTGCTTCTATTCCACACATTAATTTACAGGCAGACACCCTCTTATCTAACAGATTACTTCCAGTTGCTCTCATCACCATCATCATCATTATCTGTTTACCCTCCAGGTTCGGTTTTTCCCTCGGACTCAGCGAGGTATACCACCTCTACCGCCTCAAGGGCAGTGTCCTGGAGCTTCAGACTCTTGGTCGGGGATACAACTGGGGAGTATGACCAGTACCTCGCCCAGGCGGCCTCACCTGCTATGCTGAACAGGGGCCTTGTGGAGGGATGGGAAGATTGGAAGGGATAGACAAGGAAGAGGGAAGGAAGCGGCCGTGGCCTTAAGTTAGGTACCATCCCGGCATTCGTCTGGAGGAGAAGTGGGAAACCACGGAAAACCACTTCCAGGATGGCTGAGGTGGGAATCGAACCCACCTCTACTCAGTTGACCTCCCGAGGCTGAGTGGACCCCGTTCCAGCCTTCGTACCACTTTTCAAATTTCGTGGCAGAGCCGGGAATCGAACCCGGGCCTCCGGGGGTGGCAGCTAATCACGCTAATGTGCTCATTAAAAAATAATGTCCTATATGCCTTTTGCATATAAATAAATAAATCAAATAAATTATTCACCGCTTTGCTTAATTGGAAAATTAATAATATAAAACTTGAGAAAAAGTCGAACCCACGGCCATCCATTTATTAGTCCGAGCTCTTACCGCTACGCCAACTACTGCTTGCCGTGCGCACTAACGTACGGTACGTTGCTTGTACGGTGCAAGAGCCGCGTCAACATTTCTATTTTTCTTTTTCTTTTCTATACGCTTGGTCATCTGGAGTTCCCACTTCGGGTACTTTCTTTTCTAGCCAAGCCCTGCATGTTCTACAAATTTGAGCGAAATCGGCGGTGACGAGTAGGGAATGCCCCCTTGTAAGTTACGTTTTTATTGTTTTTATTGACAAACTAAGACAACTTTCTCTATTCTGGGTTATTTTATATATTTCGTTTTCTTTCGTTCAGCGTACTTTAATAACTATGTTGGCGAGTTGGCCGTGCAGTTAGGGTCATGCAGCTCTGATCTTGCATTCGGAAGATAGTGGGTTCGAACCCCACTGTCAGCAGCCCTGGAGATATTTCCCGTGGTTTCCCATTTTCACACCAGGCACATGCTAAGACTGTACCTTAATTAAGGTAACGGATGATTCCTTCCCACTCCTACCCCTTTCCTATCCCATCGTCGCGATAAGACCTGTCTGCATCATTGCGACGTAAAACAAATTGTAAAAAGAAGCAAACAGTTGTATAGTTTAGTACTATAGAGGGCGTATAATATATTGTTAAACTGTATGCACGTTACAAGACGTGGTTTGGCAGAATATCAGGCTTCATAGCCTGAGTTACGCGATGGAAATAAATAATAATAATAATAATAATAATAATAATAATAATAATAATAATAATAATAGCATCTATAGTTTTGATTATTTTGTCTGATAGCAACTAGATAGCTTATTTTGAGCATTTCCTTGTCATTTTGTGCATTGCTGTTCGTCGAATACTTTATAGGGTATGTAATCATAACATAGACAAATCTGTTCTGACAAAACACAATCATGTAATGAAGATTTAGTCGGTTTATCAGTGAGTATAACGGCTGGTTTTATTTCTATTTTATCAATTAATTTATGCTAATTGTCTTATAAAACCTGATTTTCCCCGGGATTTTCGTGTTATTAATTTTTCTTTGTCCTGTATATTTAGTTTCCTTTGTCCTTTATATTGAGATTTTTCGCTTGTCCTATTTGATACAATTTACGTTGCAGTCGTGTGCAATGGTTAATGGACGATGTAGAATCTCTCCATCCGAAGTCATTAAGAATGCCGCTCGAGTGTCACAGTCCATTGGTCGAGGTGGACTGTTTAACAGCGCCTGTGTTTACATGCCAGCTGTTCACGGGATAATTCATCATGGTGTCACCAGACATGGCGACGGATAATCAATCACAGTCCACTACACAGCCTTCTTTTCACTAATCGTCCCACGTTTGTTGCTGGATTATTTTTCTGAAATACTAATTACCACATCCACCACTCCGGAGCCTCTTCAAATTCCTAGAAATTACTCTGTGTGCGATGTTCATCGTCATCTGAGTTTTAGATACATGATTCTCAGATGATCTTTCCTCGCAGAACATCGTCTATATGTGAATTCGTCGATGAGGAATTGCTGACACCAACCAAAACTTTCTGTTATGGCTATAATGTTTTACTCCTTCTCTAAACCAGCGTAAACCGAGTTGGCCATGCAGTTAAGCTCGTGCAGCTATGAGCTTGCATTCGGGAGATGGTGGGTTCGAATCCCACCGTCGGCAGTCCTGAAGATGGTTTTCCGTGGTTTCCTATTTTCACACCGGGGAAATGCTGGAGATATACCTTAATTAAAGTCACGGAGGATACCTTCCCGATCATAACTCTTTCCCCCATCCTCGCGTCACCGAAATCTTTCGATGTGTTATGGCGAAGTTAAACCATTAGCAAAAAATAAATAAAAATAAAATAAAAATAAAACCGGGACAATTAGTTATGCTGTAATATTTTTGAACATAATTCTGGCCTTTGGACATAGTTCTGGACATATTATTCCACAATTAGTTGTTCTGTGGCACTTTTGAACATCATTTCAGACTTGTATTGTGCCGGTCCCGCGGTGTAGGGGTAGTGTGCTTGCCTTGTACCCATAGGCCTCGAATTCGATTCCCGACCGGATCAGGGATTTTTACCTGGATCTGACGGCAGGTTCGAGGTCTACTCAGCCTACGTGATTGCAATTTAGGAGCTATCTGACGGAGAGGTGGCGGATTCAGTCTAGAAAGCTAAGAAGAACGGCCGAGAGGATTCGTCATGCTGACCACACGACACCTCATAATGCTCTTTGGGGCTGTTGTGCCATGGGATATGGCTCAGATTTGTATTACTCCACAATTATGTGTTTATGTATGGTACGGACTTATATTACTCCAGAATTATTTGTGCTGTGATATTTTTGGTAATAGTTCAGGACTTACATTACCCTACAATTATTTATGTTGTGATATTTTTGGAAAAAATTCTGGACTTACATTACTCTACAATTATTTGTGTTTTGTTATTTTTATTTGTGGTGTGATCTTTCTTGCGCATGGTTCCCGACTTAATCCACAATTATTCGTGTTGTGATTTTTGGCCATAATTTAGACATCTTACTCCGAAATTATTTTCGATATAACGATATTGAACCCATAATTCTACCTGGCTGAAATTTAAACTACAAGATAAAGTGCACCCATATTTTTATTGCAAGTTCATCTCGCGTTCTGTGGCGTGACAACTCACAGCGGGAAGCGGCCCACCAAACATCGATCGAGGTCGGAACATTTCGGAAGACTTCGGGTAATTAATAATGAAATTCTGGATAATAACCTTCATTGCGAGAGATTTCGGTACCGTCATTAACAAAGAAATAATTAATTAAGAATTTTGGGAAATATTTGATAAAGCTAAAGTCCACAGGGTGGAAATATATTCAATTAGGCTTGGAGAGAAGGACGCACCTATCTTGGCGGAGAGGAAAACACGTGTCAAGGACTTACAGTCAAAATGTGCGTGATCCCTCGTGCACGAAATTAATTAATTACGTCCGTTAAAGTAACAGAAAAAAATCAGCAAACAACACCATCATGACTGAAAAAAATAGATGGAATCTCTGGGACGAGTCTCTTAGAAATTGGTCCAGGGGTTATCAAATGGAATGATTGCACCACAGTAGATAACGCCAAGCAGAGCGTCCCTTCTACATGCGTAAATACCACCTCCTCAGGTAAGAGCCTCAGTCATCATTCAATTGTCCGAGAATATGAATCTGCGTCAGGCGACATTAAGAAGAAGGCTTAAACTGGGCGAAATAGACTTGTAGAATCTTTAAAGGCAGTTGAATTGAGGGAGGAATTAATTACCAATGATAAATGGTGAACGGAGACAAATTAGATATTGAAAACATTGTATCAACGATTTCCATCCCGGTCGGGGAAGAAAATTATAAGTTAAATAATTGTAAGATTCCTGAACTTCTGTATAGGCAGACAACAGATTCATAGATAGCTCTTGTGAATTACTGCGGACGATGTTATTTTGGTAATCGGTAAGGGAGGACTGTGGTAGTCTGGCGGAGATAAGATTTTGTCTCACGGTCAGTCACACCTGTAAAACACTTGGATAAGAAGTTGGAGGTCTCCGCAAACTGTACTAGTTGAGTTCTCGACACGAAGCGGGGCGGTTTACCTGTTACATGTATACAGAATCAAATTTATGGTAGTGTTATAAAAAAATGTGTGTTGCTTCAAGCTGAGTGCAGAATCAGTGTATTTGTGAGGTAGTGTTTAAGCGAAGAATGTGTCCTGCAAATATGAGAGGCTAAGTCCGAGGTGGCTGGCATAAAATGAAGCCAAGATAATGCCACGCCAACTACGAAATTACAGGTCTGTCTAATTTAAATATAATGTTCTGTAGTTAGAAAATATAAATGTTTGTCCCTTTACATGAAATAATGAGTCACAACATCGCGTTGTATATGTGGCATGTGTAAAATTTCAGTGTTGCGACGACGCGGGATGTCCTGTCGTTATTCTAATGTGGAGTCGAATTGTCTGTTATGTATGTCAGCGCGAGACTTTAAAAGGTGTTTAAATTTCTTAAAAAAATAAAAATAAAGTTAAATATTGCAGTGAAAATCACTGAAATAATGTTCAGGACGGTGAAAGTTACAATAATGATAACGATAAAATAACCATTATGAGTGTGATAAAGTCAAATATCCACATATACAATAATAAATAATAATAGTAATAATAATAATAATAATAATAATAATAATAATTATAATATTCACGTCAGGATAAAATTTGATATGATAATTATGTGTTCAGCAGTAATGTGGAACAAGATTTGCGGTTTTTATCGAAATCCATTGAAGTATGATAAAGTTGGCATTTTTGGGAACTTAAATTTTGTGACACTGTGTATTTGTGATACAGAAAATTGCGGTATGGTATTTTGCTCCCGAGGTCCGGAAAAATTTCGAGAAGTTAAATGTGAGATCATTATATTTGTCATGGGATCGCTAGTATTTAAAAAACCTTCAAACAAGAAGAAAATGGATTGTTATGGAAATTAAATATTATCATAATAATTAGGAAGATGTTAAAAGCAGAGTAAGAATATATTTTATGAGTGATGTAGAGTAAGCGGGAAGCCGAAAGTAAGAGGCTCTGTATTTCGACGGAGAGGTATTTTTGTGACATGGTGTATAGGTTGAAGTGTAATATTTCCGAGACAGGCTGTATAAGATGAATGATGACCTGTAGTAATCCAGAACGATTGATGAATGTAAAGGTTGCCAAATCGAAATGAGCGCGTTGTAACGTCTATTTTAAGTACAATTTGATGTTTTCTTATGATTGCTATTTTATTTAAGACCGTAGGTAATGGCAGTTAAGTCTAGGTGACGGTTCTATTTGATACCAGCGAAGTGCCTTTCGTGATAGCCGACCTCACGAACAAAATACATTTTGACACACGGTCAGGATAATACAGTATGCGCCAAAATATACAGTACTGGAAATTATGTCAGTCTTATTGTCATTATCTTACTTATCGAGATGATAGTGTAAATGTTCAAAATGTGCTCCATTGCGCTGTAGGCAGTGTTCATAACGATCACGCAGATTTTCCAACATATTCTGGGACATAGGTTGCTGCAGAGTCCCGAAGAACGAGACGATCTTCTGACGTAATTCATGCACAGTTTTGGGTGGATCTGGAAAATTGAAAATTTGCTCCTTTAACATTCCCCCACACATAAGCATTAGGTGGTGTGAGATCGGGGGAATGCGATGGGTAGGGGACTCAGCCCCGCGGGAAATTAGTAGTGCTGAAAAGGCTTTTTCTTGGAGCATAAACATAGTCTGTCGAACGGTGTGGCAGGTCGCCCCGTCTTGTTGGAACACCTGTTATTCATCTGCATGCTCCTGGCACGACAAAACCTTCTTAGATTCTGAATAAATGGCCCGATCACCATGTTCCTATAGCGTTCCTGGTTAACAGTAAGAGGTGTTCCATCATCATTCTCTATGAAATACGGACCTAGCACACCATTTCCTGACACTGCACACCAAATCGTCACACGCACACTATGTAGCGGTTTCTGGACTATAGTGTCTGGCCTCTGGAAACTGTGACGTAAGTTGCACATGGAATTATATGTGTGGGACGGCGATGGTGAATAAATAGATTGATGATGAACATATGAAAATAAAACTAAGATTGTAGAACATTCATTGTAACCAAGCATCAATACGGCTCGTAGTATTGAATAGTAAGTAGTATAGTTTGATACTGGTCAGACCAGTGTGGTGGCGTAAACAGACGCGAGCGAAGCGAGGTATGGCACACAGTGAAAAGGATTACTGTCCTTCACAAAAATAGGCGTGCCCCGCTTTAACCAAAGTTCACTTTTCAAATACAAGGTGGAAGCAAATAAACACAGTGCGCGAAGAAGCTTTTTGCTGAGACCATTTCCAAAGGTGTGCGTGGTAAGTACTAGTTGGGAAGGAGTATAGGAATAGGCGAACCAGTAATCAGGGAAACAGAACCAACCGTATTTTCATAACAGACATGTATTGTAATGACAACAAAAGTGGTCACAGGGAACAAAGTAGAATAATGAATGACTATATTCAGCAGTAAACAATCGAACTATGAACGGTATCACCATAAAATAGGGCAAGAAATTGATTAGGAAAACCAAACAGATTATCAATATTAAGTAGTTTGACACAAAATAAGGGATTAGACACCAAAAGATTGACTAGAATTTAACAACAAGTATCCTAGCGATATATTACCACAATTTGTTTTAGGAATTTAAAAGATACGAAGGCCACTGTACAATATAAAAAACCAGGTTAAGATGAAAGAAAAAATAACGGATGACGGGAGGAGAAAATAGTATCCAAGGGCTGGCAAAGGGAAAAGAAAGATACAGCCTGCAAATAAATTTTTAGAGTAGTGAGCTCACACCGAAACTAGGCATAAATGAGAGATTCGAAGAAGTCACAGATAGTACAGTCAGTTTCTTGCGTCTGTTCACAAATTTTTTTACCCTTTCTAGTTCACTATTCTTCCTTTCACTTCTAATTGGGGAAAGAAATTTTAGAAAATCCAAGTATGATCTTGTGATATAACACGAAAGTCTACAGCTTTGTCTTGCATCCACAGCAAGTGTAAAGTTGCATTTCCAGCCGGAAGGGCATATTGGAAAAGGAAAATAGTTTCATGTGAAAATACGAAGTAGAAAGCGGAAAAAGATTAAAACTCGCTCACCCAGCCAGCGGTCTTGAGTTCGGATCTTGAGCAGTAGACGAAGTAAACATCACATACGGGCCAGCCGTAAATGCGAATAAAGGAGTCCTCCCTCCACACAGTTCGTTGCACAAAGTCGGACTCGCTGGTCGAGGCCAGAGCAGGCCTATTTATATCGCAAAAGAAGAGTCCAGAAGGAGCCAGAGCGCATGGTGACGACACAAGCAGCGTGCAGAGGGGGGGGGGGGGACGGAGGGAGAGCAGTAGTAAGCACAGAGTCGGCTGAGCGAGCGGACGGAACACACAGTAGACCAGTTGAAAAGGTAGAATTGTAGTGATAGGGGAGCACGTTAAAAAACCAAGAAAGCGAGTTGTTTGGCGATTGATAAAACCGTCCAAGTGAATGTGACTTTCGTCGGAGAACCACACGCTAAACAAGAAATCTGGATTCTCGTACACCATGGCCAAAAATCGTGCACAGTATTCCACCCTGACATGCCTATCGTGCTCAGTCAATCGTCGCCCAACCTTTATTCGGTACGGAAATCCGCCTATGTCTTTAAACAATCGTCGAAGTGACGTAGGGCTGATGTTAAATTTCAGGGCTGTTCGCCGAAGACTTCGCTTTGGAGACTGCAACACCTGATTGAGGACACGTCCATGATTTTCATTTGTGGACACAGTTACTGGCCTACCAGACCTTCCCTTGCGTTGACACAATACACCGCCCGTACGACGACATTTTTTAACAATAGATAGCATAACTGCGTTGCTAGGTGCTGGCTTATTGAGTGTTCACGTTATTGTTACGCCACTAACTTTAAACTTGGCTCACCTTGATAAACGTTTCCGTACGAGCGAAAGTAATACTCCACTATAAACACTTTTTCCTCCGTCGCGAGACCCATTGTCACTTCCAATCACAGAGCACAACGTTCTTTACACAACCAACAATTCATCATGGCGATGTAACAACACGCAGACGCTCAGGCGTATGCATACGCACTGCGCGAAAATGAGTACTGTATATTTTGGCGCATACCGTACTTAATTATTGTAAATTGAATTCTATTCTGTATCTTTACGAGACGAAAATATCGCTAACTGGAAACATTGCGGGTGTAAAAAACGAATTTTATTAGAATGAGAGTTAGCTTGCGTAGATCGATGGGAAGTTACTTCACTGGACAGTTCACGGTGATACCTCTTTGAAGTGTTAACTTGGAAGGTCAGTTGGAGCCTCACACTCGAGTAGTGATGTGAATATCGTGATGGTAGTGGTTATTGTTTCCAGTGAAATTACGTAATATCAAACGAGAGTTGAATTTATTTTTATTTAGCGAACTTCACTGCATGTGTGCCAACGGCCGTAGCCGTGTTGAAACACCGGATCCCGTGAGATCTCCGAAGTTAAGCAACATTGGGCGTGGTCAGGAGTTGGATGCGTTGCCACGCGCTGTTAGTTGGGGGTAAGGGAATGGAGGAGCGGAAAGGAACTGGCCACCCTACCGTACGTAAACTCCGGCTCAGGGACACCTCTGCGGAGGTTCGGACCTGCCTTCGGGCAGAATAACCCTTACCTACTGCGTGTGTTGAGAATGTATTGAGGAATAGATTTAACTATTCGAACATGTTTAATTTCGATTTCACGCTTTGTTGTAGGAAATAGACACAGCAATATTTCCAGGTTCGAGTTCATTTTTGTAGTGAATTTCACTTCATGTGTTAGAGTTTCAACAAGGGTCAGATATAAATATCCGGACGTTGTGTTAAGAGTTTCGATTTCGCCTGGCAGTATGAATGATGTGTAGATACCATAACGTTGGCTCAACGATAGATGTAGGATGCTGCGTGTATCATATAGCTTAAGGATGAGTAGATACAGTAACGTTGGCTCAAAGACAGGACACGGGCGTCGTGTGTACATAGCCAAGTCATAGGTTAGACATTTTGCGAATCTTCAACGATTTTAGTGTTTGCAGTAGTGTATACGAATGTGAAAGATATTAGCAGGCACTAATTAGGCAATGTTTCTGTTGTACACAAGGAACTTGGTATACAGTGACACAACATAAAGTTTATTGTTTCAATGATTTGATACAATATATATAAGAAATAAAACTGAATTCTTCTTGAAACTTGTTTGAATGCACGCAGTTAATGTTGAAATTAAATCTTAAATTGAATGTCTGTTGCATATGTACAATTACACAATACGAGAGTTCTATATACACTTAGTTCTATCTTGAGGAGATAGTCTGTTTCACTAATAAATTGTCCTGATAGTCGACAACTATCTTCTGTGAAATTACAAGCGTAACTTGTAGAGAGATGCAGAATGCTGGTACTAGGTTTATACTTGCGAGGAACTTGCATTAATTTATTCAAATAGCAGAATGCTAAGGTGAACGTCGGAACACTGGTGAGGACTAAAGGGAGTAGCAGAATGCTATACTCGGGGCTCGACGTGGCTACGGGGATCAGGATAATGAGGCAATGTTCAGAGGTGAAACCTCACGGCCAGCAATTTGTCCACCTGTTCAAAACACGTTTTTAAGAGGAATGCCTCCGTGTCTGACATGCGGTGTGGTCTGGTCGTCGAACATTGGGGTAGTCCTGGAGAGGCTCGGAACGAAGCTCCTTATATATCGCTGGCTGACGTCATCGGTGTGCGTGCCAGGCGCAGTAAAGATACCTCGTAGCTGCTGAAACGTCGGTGCTACGGCGGGTTGCGGAGCTTGTAGGCGCAGAGCTTACGATGCGGAGGACACACACAACAGTTTCGGCATAATTCTTACTAGCCAGAAGGTACTTCCATAATAACTTTGCATCAGTAGTGGCATGAACGCAAGGGTTGTCCCACGTGGAAACCTGGCTAATGGAGACTGATCCTTACTACTTAGCCGCGCGTGTTCAAGTTCGATAAACTTTCGTTTTCTATTTACTTTTTTAATTTACTTTAAGATTTATTGTTCGGGTGTACGGTATATTATGGTAATACCGTGTGTTGACACTTAGTTGATTTTTGTAGGATTTACACTACGAATGCGGTTCCGATTCGTCAGCTGTTAATACATATTTTATTTTCATTTTTCGTTATTCACATTATTTATGTGAGACGTTGATCTACCGATCACTTGTAGTTTGGTTTAATGGGACAAGTGTAGGTAGATGTGTAATTGTGGTCGTAGTTATAGAAAATTGGAAATATTTCCTTTAGTTTCTTTTATATTGTGGACTTGCAATTTAACAAATTTAATGACGTAATTGTTTCATAACCTGAAAGTTGGTTCAGTAAGAACTATTCATGTGATTTATAACTTTTCTTTAACTTCAGTGTTTGGCATTTCTTCTAAATGCATAATGAATTAATGTTCTCCTGCATTTCGCGGTTTTGTTCCTTCAGAGCGATGCAATGTAAGATACCCTCGGATCAAGTGTTTTTGGTTCCTTCTGAACATCTGGTTGGGGTGATGCATTTTTCAGCATCGGGATTCCTCTGTACCTTAAGGGTGTCACGAGATGATAATACATGGTGGAATTTTATTTTGGATTGTGACAATTGCTGTTAAACGTGTAATGAACACTACGCTTTCAAGTAATATTTCGCAACTTATCGAAAGCAACTGATAGTCGATTTGGTTCGATTAAGGATCCATTCGGGGAGTGTTCCAAAATCCAATAGGATAGTCGACTGGTGGATAACCTAAATTAAATGTAAATCTAGAATTCTACTTGTTGAAGGTCAGATTTTCCACGGATCGTATGGGTTAACTCTCAGTTATTGCCCGATTTTCATGTTTTAAAAATTATTTTCTGGTTTTTGTTGTCCACGAATTTTACACTACGTTTTCATTCTTTGAAGGACAATAATAAACAATTTCAATAAAACCACTTACGTTATGCATTGCGACTTCATTACAATATGTTGTGAAAATTTTAAGTGACCTCTCTTGCCAATTTAATAAATAAGTTATCGTGATTTACATTGAGTAAATATTTTAGTAAGGGCATTTTTGCTCCTCATTTGAAGTAGTTATGCTCTTCTCTGAACCCTATCGTTTGGTCGATGAAGTGACAAAAAAAAAAAAAAAAAAAAAAAAAAAAAAAAAAAAAAAAAAAAAAAAAAAAAAAAAACTCGCAACGACCCCAAGATCCAAGAGTACGATATTGCTCTACTGAAGCAGCCGAAGCAGACGACCAACGATGGAACGGTATGTTCAAATATAACGTTTTTGAAGTGGCTACCTAGTCTAGTTAGTAAAGTAGTGCTTGGTTTACCTGGAAGTATGTGCGTTCGATTAGCCGTCAGATAATCAAGAAATTTAGAAAACAGATTTCCACTAAGGAGAGGCAAATTCCCTGTGGTTCACTCAGCGTATATCAGAAATGAGTACCAGATTAATGTTCAATCCTGGAGGTAAAGGTGGTCGGGAACAGGGCTAAGAACTATATCCCACTTCGTGACGTACTTACAAATAGTGGGAGCCGTAGTTCTAGACTTGCCCCATTCCTCGATAATTCGTGCTGTGATCTTTTTGGCCATAGGTGTTATGCACTACTTGAGGCGTTCAATATACAACTGGCTTAGCCTTCAAAATTGACTTTGGGGCCGATGACCTTCGATGTTAGGCCCCTTAAAAGAACAATCATCATCATCATCATCAACAACAACAACAACATCATCAAAATTGACTTTGTGAGATTATTGCTTTACATAGTTCCCTTGATACTGTAAATTGGCGTAATCAACATTGTCAATTAAACCAGGAGGTAGTAGTATTGCACTTTGCGCACTGTCAAAGAGAGGTAAAACAGCCTAGCCTTGGTGAGTCGGCTAAAGACACAAAGTGCGTTTGAAGTACGGCTTGGATTATGGTGCTCTAAAACTAATAGCGTGCCTGTGAACGTGTTACATTATAGCGGTGATTGTTACTGTGTTTGAGCCCTCCATTATATCGGACGGTAAGTACACTGCTTTCAGTCTCTTTAATGCAACATTCTCCCTTTAAACTCTTCAAAATATAGAATTCAGCACTGCGATTTAATTCATAAAACATGACACATAATCTAAACAACGATATTATCAGGGAAATTAAACGACCTGATAATTTCATTCCAGATCACATTTCTTTGGACCAGGCAGGAAGACGATGCATTTTCTCAATGAGATTCTTCATGTTGTTTACCGAGCAAATGTCTGCGAGATTTGATTCACGTAGCTGTCAGCTTGCATTCTGTCGGCAGCCCTAAAGTTAGTTTTCCGTGGTTTTCCATTTTCAGGCAAGGAAAATTCCTTAATTAAGGCCGAGGTCGCTTCCTTCCCGCTTCTATTTTTTCCTATCCCATCGTCGCCGTAAGACCTATTATCTTCACACTTTATCTTGGTGCATTTGTGTACGGGGATGAGGAGTAAGGAGGGAACTGTCCCGGTTCCGACAGTGCTGGCAACTGAATGAAAATGAAATTTGAATTGAATCGAGAATATGATCGATCGATCGATATGAAGTTTCTAAACCGTTATTATCTTAAGCCAACAACTATGTCCCATACACATTATATAACATTTCTCGATGCGAATCTTGTTCCTAGCATGAATTCTATTGTTTGGCTTTGCTGTGTAAAGAACAACAGTACTAGTTCGTAAAGTGTACGCCAGATGTCGCACAACGATGCTTAAGCGATTTATAGTTTGTGTTTCAAAGTTTGCCAGTACTAATCTCGAAGATTGCCGAGGTCAACCGATTCAGCACTAGGGTGTAAATGCACCAAGATAAAGTGTGCCGATAATACCTGTGCGGGTGCGACATAAAAAGAAAGGTTTGCGGAGAACTAAAAACCAGGTAGACCATCCATTGTACTACGGAGTATGTGTCTGAAGCGCACGATACATTATTTAATAGAATGTAAATACGCAAATGGCTTATCCCTAATTATTTATATTTTTTGTGCGAAGGATGTGCTGGAAATGTGATCTCTATCCAGGAACGTAAATTATTTCGACTTACTCTACTTTCAGTTTCATTACAGTTCATTAACTGAGATAATTAACTCAAGTTCTCAGATAGACTGTGTCCGCATGCCGCCACAGCGAGATTATGCCTATAACCTATTCGTGCTTAAAAATACAGACTCTAGAACGAATCTATATTTTCAATAAGGTTCAAATTCATTTTGACATACATATGTCTAATGACTGGGGGACATCTGAAAATTTGCGTCATGAAAATAGCGCTGTATGGCGCAGAGACTTGGACATTGAGAAAGAAAGATGAGAGAAGATTGGAGGCACTAGAGATGTGGGTATGGAGGAGAATAGAATGAGTGAAATGGGAAGACCGGGTAAGGAATGAGGAGGTATTACGAAGAGTTGGAGAAGAACGAAGTATGTTACAAATCATTAGGAGAAAAATGAACTGGATCGGACATTGTTTGAGGAGGGACTGTTTACTGAAAGAAGGAATAGAAGGAATGGTGAAAGGCAAACGAGGAAGAGGAAGGAAAAAGTATCAAATGTTGGACAATATCCAAGGAAATAAATATTCGGACATGAAAAACTTGGCGCAGGACAGGCAACAGTGGAAGAGGTTCATCGCATGACAAGACCTGCCATAAGGCAGAATACCTAGATGATGATGAATAGCGATACAAAGTATGTGACGTGATTATAGCTAACAACAGTGCAATCTGTGATATGGAGTACTGATGGATGACGATGACTGAGAAACATATAGGGGGCTCTTTTATCAAGGAGGCCTCATCACCTCATGTGCTATTCATTTATGGTAGTTTCAGTTTCTCCCTTTCATTGCACTGATTCCTACGCTTGTCGACACCAAATTTCATACAAATGTCTTTCGAAAACAATTCGTTAGTTACAAATAAATTAATCGTTATCAATTTGAGCGGTGTAGTGGTTAGTGTGATAGCTACCACCCCCGGAGGTCGGGGTTCGATTCCCGGCTCTGCCACGACATTTGAAAAGTGGTACGAGGGCGTTGGAACGGGATCCACTCAACTCGGGAGATCAACTGAGTAGAGTAGTGTTTCGATTCTCACCTCATTCATCCTCGAAGTGGTTTTCCGTGGTTTCCCACTTTTTCTTCAGGCGAATGCCGGTATGGTACCTAACTTAAGGCCACGTCCACTTACTTCCCTCTTCCTTACCCAGCTCTTCCGATATTCCTATTCCACAACAAGGCTTCTGTTCAGCATAGCAGGTGAGGCCAAGTGGACGAGGTACTGGTCCTCCTTCCCAGTTTTGTCCCCAATCCAAAATCTCACGCTCCAGAACACAGCGCTTGTGGCGGTAGAGGCGGGATCCTACGTCGAGTCCGAGGGAAAGATCAACCATGGAGAGTAAACGAATTAAGAAAGAAAGAAAGAAAGAAAGAAAGAAAATACATCTCTTACATTATGAGCCTGTATTTCTATTTCTCATTTCCACTGGGCGAGTTAGGAGCGCCCGGCTGTGAGCTTGCATCCGGGAGATAGTGGGTTCGAATCCCACTGTCGGCAGCCCTGAAGAGGGTTTTTCGTGGTTTCCCATTTTCAAACCACGCAAATGCTGGAGCTATGCCTTAGTTAAGCCCACGGCCGCTTCCTTCCAACTCCTAGGCCTTTCCTATCATATCGTCACTGTAAGAACTATCTGTGTCGGTGCGACGTAAAGCCATTAGCAAAAAGAGGTATTTCTCATGTTCAATAAACCATTTATTATTATTAAACCAACCTATTTTTAAAATTATTTAAAATTACCAGTAAAAATGTATAATTCAACAGTATTTGTCAAACACACTAATATCACTGGCGATGTTACATAATTAAAGTTATTAAAGTTCCCTCTGTGGATCAGTAGTAGAATGCTGGCCTGCGGATCCCAGGATCACACGTTAAAACCTGGAAGAGGCAGTCGAATTTTTGAAGGGCGAACAAAATTCCATTTTCACTCCATGTCGTAGGACGTCGACATGTAAAAGATCTTTGATGACAAACTTGGTGTTTACCTGACAAAATTAATTTAAACTCAGCCATAGATCGCACAACTGTAGCTACGCTACCTGCTTAATTACTATAGAACATCTTTCTGTTTCAGTTGAGTTGGAATGCTGTCGATCTCGTGGGTATGTTTCTTTAATCTATGTTAATTACCTACGTAAAAACTTCTATATCTTCGTAAAAAAATGTAATAACGCACGAATTTGCCTACGCTGTGATATTTGCGGCCATATTTTCCAGTCTTAATTTCTCAGTCTTTGACCCATATAAACATTTTATTTCCAAAATCCTTCGTGTTTTCGGATCACATTTTGTGAACCGCATCCAACCTTTCTGTAACGGTTCAAATCCCGTTACAAGATGATATCTGTATTTTATTATTTTATCTGTATTATTATTATTATTATTATTATTATGTCCGTATTATTATTATTATTATTATTATTATTATTATTTTATCTGTGAGATTACTATTATTTTGTTATAATTATTATTCAATTCCAGTACGCAAAGCTTGTCGCATGCGTATTTGTAATTGAGTGTATGCATGTATACGTATATGTAGATTAACATGAAATACCTGTACAGTGAGAGTTTCGATATATCAGATGTTGAGTGTGACATCCTTACATTGTGCAATATTGCTGGCATTTCTGCCAAGTCATTGCCAAGTCATGGCTACGTCATCGTGAGTTTTTAGAATATTCGCTCAGAGACTCAACCGCCCCAGGGGATTTCACCATTACATGCAACAGTTTGAGGCGTTGTGGGAGTATGTCATTGTTATTTTTGGAGATTACGTAGCTGTGTCAACCAACGTCTATAAAAGGTGGGTGCATACTGTAGCGTCAGTCATTATTTAAACGGAAGCAGTACAGTGAACAAGTCTACTAGATGAAGAGGCCTCAGTCGGTCAGTCAACGAGTGTGAACGAGAGATGGAGAAGACTCAGTGAGCCATTAATTATTGGTCATTGAGAGAGTGAGGACAAAGGTGGTCCGTCACTTAGTGGAAGACACGGACGCAAGGGCTTACCATGGAGTCAGAGAGGGCAACCCTGGACCTGCCAAGAGGTAATACCATATTGACTTACAAAGAAGTCAGATGATATGGAGAAGAAGCAGTCACAAGGATGTATCACCAAGTTAGGCGTGACACATCTACAGTAAACACCAGATCAAAGGAATACGTCGTAATTACACTCAAAGTGTTGAAGGTACAGTCAAGTGAATCATTGAGGGAAATATTTCTTATAAATTGTTAAATGTCTGGTCAAGAAGAATTCAAATTCATGCCTAGTTTCTTTCAGTTGCAATGTCATAATTTCATATTCTCATCTGTTTTATCGCAACAAGATTCACTATTTTTTGATATATTATTTAAAGAATATATATTGTTCTATCAAACGAATTCATAGTTTCATTTCATTGACAGTAAAATATCTTAACCTCAAAATTAATGGGGAAACCGAACGCCAATCTCCTTTTCCCAGAACTTATATGGTATGTTGTCAAAAGTAAGCTTATTACCCCACACCCTAGAGATAGTCAAGAGTCTCATTCTATTATTGCTGCACTGAGTGGCAGCTGGCGCCCTTCAAATAACGTATGTGTAAGTAAGCAGGTAACAAGTAAGTGTGAATACAAGGTCCGATGAGTGTGTATTTTATTTAATGAATGTTAATTTTCAGAATTTCCATTCTAAATGTAAATATTCAGATTTTTCAAGTTAAATCCAGTTTTATATATGTTTGTAAATTCAGTAAGAGAGTTAGGAAAGTCACAAAGTTATGGGAGAATCGTATGTGACTATGTATTTCAGTGTTCCGTGTATTTAATGTATATATTTTGTATTCCAATGTATTTATAGCTGGCTGTTTGGTCTGGTACCTAAAGCTAATAAATAAAAAAAATCCTTCGTGTTTTCGAATCACATTTTGTGAACCGCATCCAACCTTTCTACAGTTTGAAAGGTTTCTTCTTCTTAGTCAATATTGTCAAAAAACCTACAACTTGTTTCCCAGTCAGTGACCGGGTCAGGGATGGAATGAATGAAGCCCCCATCTTGCGGCGAGGATAGGTGAATTGTGCCGTCTGCCGAGGCCTGTCGCACTCCTCTGGAGCAATGATAAATGACCGACAGATGAAATGAAATGATAGTGGAGAGTGTTGCTGGAATGAAAGATGGCATGGAAAAGCGGAGTACCCGGAGAAATACCTGTACCGCCTCCGCTTTGTCCAGCTCAAATCTCACATGGTGTAACCGGGATTTGAACCACGGAACCCAGCGGTGAGAGGCCGACGCGCTGCCATCTGAGCCACGGAGGCTTCTAGCCAATATTGTAACGTAAGCTAATCCTCACCCACCTCTTTCAACTTGAAAAGTTTAAATTGTTCTTCATATTACAAAATGGGTTAACTACCATCGTACTTAACCTAGTCATCGATGTTTTTGCCCCGTTTTAACTCAAGTTTATATTTTATTATGGAACTAATTATTATTTTGTATAATAATTTAAATAACTTGACTTTTCTCTTTTACATAAATGTATTAATTGTTAAAAAAATCGTATTACTGTTATTACCACAATTATTATTAACAACTTGGTACCCGCTGTTATTTTTATAGCCTTTTGTTATTATTATTATTATTATCATCCAATTTCTAACTATTAATCAATGGTAATGATTTCCTGAGATTGTTATTAAATGCTGTCTCAGAAAACTGATTTGTTCCTCCTGTTCTTCCTTTTAAGGTTACTTTTACCGTTCCTTTTGTACAGTAATTTGCCTCTTCTTACAAACCATGAGTGCGAAAGATCACTGCAAACAATTAGCAATTATTTTTTCTCCGGCTTAATGGTGCTTTATTAAAAATGTGTTCCATTTTTTATATTTACCATTTGAAATAATCTCACGGAGTAGTGTAGTACTGTTACCTTGCATCCTGAATAATAATAATAATAATAATAATAATAATAATAATAATAATAATAATAATAATAATAATAATGATAATAATAATAAAGTCCGCCTCTGTGGTGTAGTGGTTAGCGTGATTAGCTTTCTTTTGCTAGTTGCTTTACGTCGCACCGACACAGATAGGTCTTATGGCGACGATGCGATAGGAAAGGACTAGGAGTGGAAAGGAAGCGGCCGTGGCCTTAATTAAGGTACAGCCCCAGCATTTGCCTGGCGTGAAAATGGGAAACCACGGAAAACCATCTTCAGGGCTGCCGACAGTGGGGCTCGAACCTACAATCTCCCGAATACTGGATACTGGCCGCACTTAAGCGACTGCAGCTATCGAGCTTGGTGCGTGATTAGCTGCCACCCTCGGAGGCCCAAGTTCGATTCCCGGCTCTTCCACGAAATGTGATAATTGATTAATTTGTTTATGGTGGATGATGACCTTTAAATGTCGAAACCGGTCTCATGTTAAATAAATGTTGTAAATAACATCTATACATCTATACGGAAACAGCAATGAAGCTTATATCTTTGAATAAGTGGTAAGAGGGCTGGAATGGGGTTCACTCAGCCTCGGGAGGTCAACTAAGTTGAGGGGGGTTCGATTCCCACCTCAGCTATCGTCGAAGTGGTTTTCCGTGATTTCCCACTTCTACTCCAGGAAAATGCCGGAATGGTACCTAACTTAAGGCCACGGCCGCTTCCTTCCCTCTTCCTTGTCTATCCCTTGTGATCTGCCCATCTCCCCACAAGACCCCTGTTCAGCACAGCAAGTGGGGCCACCTGGGCAAAGTACTGCTCATCCTTCCTAGCTGTATCCCTCCGACCCAAGGTCTCACGCTCCAGGACACTCCCCTTGAGGCGGTAGAGGTGGGATTCCTCGCTGAATCCGAGAAAAACCAACTCTGGAGGGTGAATAAATAAATAAATAAATAAATAAATAAATAAATAAATAAATAAATAAATAAATAAATAAATAATACACCGCCAGTTGGACATTCGGTTAGGTTTGCGCAGTTCGTTCGTAGTGGGTTCGAACCCCACTGAGAGCAGCCCTGAAAATGGTTTTCAGTGGTTTCCCATTTTCACACCAGGCCTTAATTTATTAAGGCCAAGGCCGCTACCTTTGTACTCCTGGCTCTTTCTTATCCCATCGTCGCCATAAGTCCTATCTGTGTCGGTGCGACGTAAAACAAATTGTAATGGATATAATAATAATAATAATAATAATAATAATAATAATAATAATAATAATAATAATAATAATAATAATAATAATAATAATAATAATTGTACCGGGCGGTACACCTCCACGCCGATAATTTAAAATGTGCGCCAGTTGAAACACCTCTGCTGGAGGAAGTCTGAACTTTATTGACGGTATTAATTTTCTACTTTCTCAGAAGATGTCACTACCTGTAAATTTTGGAGTTTTAGAACTGTGTCATTTTTGATGTGTTTTTGTTTTGCTTGAAGTAAGAAGTGTGAACCTTCTCTTCTAGAGGACACTACTGAAGATCAACAATAGTGCACCCTAGTGCGGAGTGAAAGAACTGTTTTTTGGAGAAAATTTAATTTCAAAAGTTTGTTCCTTGCTAAATTTCTTTCAGTCATTGTTTAAGTTGGCAATATTAACCCTTTCTTTCCCCTTGTTTTAAATCTAGCCAATCCCGAATTTCTTAACTTAATTTTCCACCAATAATGTGTTTCCTCTTCATCTTGTGTAGGGGTTTCTCTTTTTTCTCCAATAAAGTGATTGTGGGCGGGTGTTCTCATTCCCCTAACGCCTAGAACCTTCCGCGAGAGTATATAAACTGCTGATTTTAGGGTCTCTGCGCCACTTCTGTTCCATCTTTCAGTGTGTATAGTACATAGCAGGGGGCGGGAAGCGCCTCTTTCTTCGGCAGCGGTCAACAACAAGGTAATGGCCAATTAATAACTTCTTTCTTTGCTAGCTCAGCAGTTTAACTCTCGGGGCGGGTCCGAAGCTTTTTCCATTATGTAACCTTCCTTAAAATGTAAAGAAACTTGTATCTATTTCATCTTTTAAACTGCATATCGGGATAGAGAGTGCTTAACCCTCTCGAGCTCCCAATCATATTGTTTTGAGGTGAACTTATTTTTCTCAACCTATTCTTCGTTAATATAATGTAAATTGTTCTTTTCTGAAGTCACCTCTGTAGTATGGGATTAGCCCTTGCATTAACGGCCTAGTGCCAAGTAGGTTTTAAATAAAGTGTATTAGGAGTGCGGAGAGCCTCCTTTCAAGTTGGTATTTTAGAGGCCATATAATTAACCTTTTCTCACTTAATAGGCCTCAGTAGATTGGGTATTTTACCCCTGTGTTTATGTCCGTTGAGGACAGCTTGAAGGTGGAGTTTGGTGTGGCCTGGGAGAGGCTTAAAGTTGAGAGCGAGTGGCTCTTTTTTTTGAAAACTGAGTGTTGTATGCCTCGAGGAGGCTTTACTGTGTAATTTGGAGCAAGTGCTCCAGGGTTTGATTGGGGTCTTCTGCCCCGTTGTTGAAATTTGTATATCGTAAAGTTGGGCTAGTTGCTCAAGAATTGTGTTTTCAGGGCTCGAAGCCCAAATCCTGTAAATACTGTAATTGTACTTTGTTGCCTTGCTACTCCGTAACTGCCATTCTTGTTATTTCCGAATTTTGAAAAGAAAATATAACCTTGTTAAATTTTCAAACAATTTTACTTTAGTAGCTTGAGACCTGTTCACCACCCCGCACCTTCTTTCACCTCTAACTACCGCTAAAACACGGTAACAAGTGGTAGCAGAGCGTGGTTGAATGGGTCTCAATTTAGCCCCTTTTGACGGCTAAACATTGTTTTGTTCCGAACTCTAACAATTTTCTCAGTTGCTGGAATTTTTTTGATTTTTTCAAAATTGTTCTGTCATCATGCCCGGCCCTCGCGATGTTCTCCATCTTAACTATTTGCGCAAGGAGGAGTTAATCTATGAATTAACTATTAGAAATGTGCAATCTGGAGGCACGGTTGCAGTAGACACAAATAAGCTTAGAGAGTCCCTTGATTTGCCCATTTCCATCCCCACCTTGGGAGAGAAAGAAGTTGACGACTCTCTTTCCACGATCGTCGAGAATATTACTGGGCTAGCTTCTGTAGTTAGTTTTTTGATGAAAATGATCCTTCTCCTAATCAAATTAAGCGTGTGCAAGCCAGGCTACATCACTTTTTAAATAGAGTTAACGATCTGTTGTCTCTGAAGTTGAATGACGTTCAGAGGAAGGAAGCTAGTACGCTGCTTAAAATATTTCTGAATTGTCTAGCAAGGTCACTCAATTGTTAACGGGGGAGGTTCCTCCCAAAAGCGATCTACCCACCACAGTGAATGTAGGTAGTGAGGAAGAGCCTCCTAAGGGAGAAGCAAATAGGAAAACCATCGCTGCTCAAACAACCTCTGCCCCATTGGACGAGTCTGAACGCCGTAACTCATTAAATAATGTACGTTCTGAATTAACTTCCTTGCCATTGAAACCTTTACTTACTATGTCACCCGGGTTTAGTAGCTTGCCTCATCCATTGGCAATGTTGCTCAGAGGTATCTCTAAGTTTTCCGTTAATACCATTAGTGACGTAATTTCATTTTTAAGATTTCTAGTTGAATTTCAGGATCATGCCCTTGTGTTTTCTCTTTCTCCATGTCAAATTTTGCAAATTATCTATCCTTATGCAATTGGTATTCTCTCTGACAAAATAGTAAGAGCCATAGCTGAACAGTCATCTATTGAAGATTTTCATGCACACTTGCTTGCAAATTTTTTCCCGCCCGCGCGAGGTCATCTCTGATTCAGAAGTACTATTACCGTGTACAACGCTTGGATGAAAACTTGGCTGATTTCATACAGGACATTAAGTTTTATACTAGGGTGTTTGCTCTTCACTTCCCTGAGGATCAGATTGTACAAGCCATTGTGGAAGGTATCTCACCATCCTATAGGTCATATTTGTGTTTCGCGGCGTGCCCGCAAACTTTCTCTGAACTTGAAGCATTGGCCGTCTCAGCGGAAGGAGTTAGATACGCCGATTCCTTGCGAGTCGCGAAAGAACCCCCACCTTCCTTTAGTAATACTCGACCTCCACCTCGCCGACCAGTCACACCCCGTAAATGTTTTGCTTGCGGGTCGCCCGACCATCTGCGCAATAAGTGTCCACTGATCAAGTCTAGTAGGGCAAATAATGGAGCTGGTTCATCACAAGGCTGTTTTAAATGTGGGGCTTTCTCACATATCGCCAAGAATTGCCCAAACTCAAATAGCACCCCCTCCTGCTCAACTTCTGGTGCAAATTCCACCAATGCCAATAATAAAAAAAGACTAGTGACTTCGGCTGAGTCGACTAATCCTGCTTCCCAAGGCTCAGCCCCTGGCAAAAAGGTCGTGAATTCAGGGAACGATCAGTCTTCAAATTCATCTTTTGAATGCCCTAAAGAATGTCTTAGGATTGCGGCGGATACCCCCGCACCTGTTCCTTTTCTTAAGATTGAGTTAAATAACGAGCCTATAACCGCTCTACTAGATTCAGGCAGTGTTTGTTCAATTATTTCGGACCAATGGTATTCAAAATTTAAGTCTGTTTGTAAATTACCTGACTATGATTCATCTCCTGTTCAATATGTTTCGGCTAATTCATCCCCATTAGAAATTCTAGGTTCTGTAAATGCCAAAATTCGTATTTTTAAATTTACATGGAAAATCAAACTGTTTGTGGCTAAGCACTTGTCTTGCCCCATCATACTGGGAGCGGACTTCATTTCTCACTCTGGTCTTGTGCTCGATCTCCAGAGTAAGTCGTGCACATTCAAGTTTGCGTCCAATTGTAAAATTCCCTTATTAAAGTGTAATTCTGTAGCATGTTCATCTATTTCGCCTACCCAGGATGAGATGTTGTTAGACCTTAGACATCTACCTGAGGAGCAGGCTGATAGTATTCGTAAATTATGTCAGTCATTTCCAGAGGTGTTCTCTGATACTCTTGGTGTTACTGACCTTATTGAATACAAAATTGAGGTCACGGATTCGATTCCTGTCCGTTTTCCACCATATAGACTATCTCCACCTAAAATGGAGGCATTGAAAGAAATCATCGATCAAATGTTGAAGGATGGTATTATTAGGCCCTCTAAGTCGGCGTATTCTTCGCCTATTTTTCTAGTCCCGAAACCCCAAGGGGGCTTCAGGCCTGTCATTGATTATAAGGCTCTCAATCGGAAGGTGGTGTTACAATCTGTGCCCTTTCCTGACCTTCATTCTTGTTTCTCATGGTTTCGTAAGGCCAAGTTCTTTACTATCTTGGACTTGAATCAGGCCTATAATCAAATTCCCCTTGCCGAAGAGTCTAAACATCTTACAGCGTTTGCCACGGACTGGAACTTGTATGAATACAACCGCGTGCCGTTCGGGCTCCCCACCGGAGCAGCTGTACTCACTAGGCTACTAGATAGGGTCTTCTCCGACATCAAATTTGAGTACTTATATCACTACTTGGATGATGTCGTCGTATTTTCAGAAACTTTTGAAGAACATCTAGATCATCTGCGAGAAGTTCTCGATCGCCTTCGTAAGGCTGGGTTAACTGTCAAGTTGTCCAAGGTTGCCTTTGCTAAGCCCTCTATGTCATTCCTAGGGCATATTGTGTCACCTGATGGTGTAGCAGTCGATCATTCTAGAACACAGGCCATCCGTGATTTTAAACCTCCCAAGGACATTAAAGGTATCGCCAGGTTCATTGGTATGGTGAATTTCTTCAGGAAGTTTATTCCTAACTTCGCTAATAGAGCGGCGCCCTTGAACCTGCTTCGTAGGAAAGGCATCAAATTCGAGTGGGGACCTTCTCAACAAGCCGCTTTTGAAGATCTGAAATTAGCTCTCTGTAATGCCCCTGTCCTTGCTATGCCTGATTTCTCAAAGAAATTCATCGTCCAAACGGACGCGTCGTCGTCAGCAGTAGCTGCAGTCCTTCTTCAAGAGACTGAACTAGGGAGGCGACCCATCGCCTATGCATCTAGGACTCTATCGGCTCAAGAAGCAAAATACTCCATATATGAGCTCGAAGGTTTGGCAGTCTTATTCGCCTTAGAGAAGTTCCGTCTCTATCTGGAACATGTCAAATTCGACCTGGAGACAGATAATCAAGCCTTAAGCTGGGTCTTAGGTAGGCCGCGTCGTACTGGTCGTATAGCCCGTTGGGCCATCCGTATTTCTGCCTTCCAATTCGATGTCAGGCATATCCGAGGTACCGAAAATGTTGTCGCTGATGGACTCAGCCGTATGTTTTCCAACGACATTGAGAACCATGAACCGGTCGATAGTTCATCTCCTCCCGAGTCCATGTTATCTGATGTTAATGCCATCTTAACAGATGCCCCCATGCTTTTTAGGGATATCGAGAAATACCAACGTGAAGATCCGACGCTGGCTCCGATAATGGAAACCCTTTCTTCTGGGGAACGTGTGGTCCCTTATGTTCTGAGGAATGGTGTTCTATGTGTCCCTTCGAGGCAGGATAAGATGATGAAAGTTGTCGTTCCAGCTGTTCTTGTACCTATGATCTTCAAGTACTATCATGAGACCCCATTAGGGGGGCATCTTGGAATCTTTAAAACTCGTGAAAAGATTCGTGAAAGGTTCATCTGGAAGGGTATGGACGGTGAAATCCGTGAACTAGTAAAAGCTTGTAAACCTTGTTTGCTTAGTAAACCCACTATGTCCACCAAGGTAGGCTTTCTGTCTTCGCATCAAGCGTCGCGCCCCATGGAACGCCTGTATATTGATTATGTAGGACCCTTCCCCCAGTCAAGGGGAAATGCCAACAAGTTCATCTTTGTGTGCGTAGATGGTTTTACAAGATTTTCCTGGTTATTTCCGACTAAGCTGGCTACCGCTCAGTCCACCATTACTTGCCTAAATTCTATTTTTGCTTCTTTTGGTCCGTGCCAATATGTTGTGTCTGATAATGCTAAGGCGTTCACATCAAACCTTTTTCGTAAATTCTGTTTTGACTTGTCTATCTCTCATGTAACTACTTCTGCTTATTACCCTCAACCATCGCTGGCTGAACGGGTTAACCGTAATCTCAGGTCCGCGCTTATTGCCTATCATCATGAAGATCATTCCGGGTGGACACGTCCTTGCATTGGTTAGCTTTTGCTTTGAATTCGGCGGTTCATGAATCACATAAGTTTACTCCAGCCTCTTTGATGTTCAAGTTTGTTCCGAACACGCCGCTCTCTAACCTCTGGTCTCTGAGTGACATTCTACCCGAGACAATAGATCCGGACAACATCAAAGATCTTTGGAAGAAGGCTAAAGCCAATCTTAAAGTCTCTCATGAAAAGGTTAGGGAAAGGTATGATCGTGGACGGAGACCCACCCCTTTGAAGGTAGGTGACCAAGTTATGGTCAAGAATTTTGTTCCCGCGGGCAAGCTTGCCCCCAGATTCCATGGGCCTTGTATCATTCTCGATTTCCTTACGCCGGTCACATTATTATTAAGTAATCCAGCCACCGAGAGGATATTTAGGGTTCACCTGTCCCAGGTGAAACCGGTGTAATTTCTGTGTTAACGTGCTTCATATTATCTTGAAAGGAATATGAAGGTTATATTTTTTTTTGAGTTTTCACTTTTAAGGCATTCTGCCCCTTCTATAATATTTTCTATATTTAAGCATTTTTGTAAACCTCCCCCGATTCGTTAAACTGCCATTCTGTCCTTACCACGGCCATTACCACGCTCCCGTCTCCTGCTATACACACTGTGGCTTGCTTATATTATATGCCATGGATGTCTGCACGCCGCTGGCCCCTCAACCTCTCCACAAAGCCTGTGCCCTCAAGAAAGATGATGGTCCAACAATATTCTGCCGCCTAGTTTTAATGTTTCAGTGCCCCCGCGGCCGCGACTGGGCTAGAGGATGGGCCCCCTCGACCCCAGCGAGGACGACATGTGCACGGCGAGCCGGAGCTCTCCTCCCGGCCAAGGCTGATGTGCGGCGCACGACCTGCTACTGACCCGCAGCCTGTATATGTTCACCGCGGGCGCGGCGTGTTTCAACACCTCTGCTCCCCTCATGGTGCGGGCGAGCGGTATCTCAGGGTACTTGAGGGGTCCGAGCGGCCTCTCCTGGACGCAAGCGGCAACGGCCGATCTGGCCATCCAACTTAATCAACATCAACTATATGGACATTCCAGATCAACTTTACTACCCTTTCTTGGGTATTCTACTGCAATTTTTGGTGGACTTAGAAAAATTTTCCTCAACTTTAAAAAAACTAAAGTTTTCCTTCTGAATTCACTTCTACAAACATAAAAACTTTACTTCTCCAGTTACAACAAAAATTTTGAAACTGAATCAAACCACATTAAGAAAATCTTATAAATTCTTCGGCAATTAATCTCCATATCTATATCAAAACTTGGACCTTGTTTCCAAACAAATTTCATGTGTCACCCCTGGAAAACATTTGGGGGGGGAGGTCTGTACCGGGCGGTACACCTCCACGCCGATAATTTAAAATGTGCGCCAGTTGAAACTCCTCTGCTGGAGGAAGTCTGAACTTTATTGACGGTATTAATTTTCTACTTTCTCAGAAGATGTCACTACCTGTAAATTTTGGAGTTTTAGAACTGTGTCATTTTTGATGTGTTTTTGTTTTGCTTGAAGTAAGAAGTGTGAACCTTCTCTTCTAGAGGACACTACTGAAGATCAACAATAGTGCACCCTAGTGCGGAGTGAAAGAACTGTTTTTTGGAGAAAATTTAATTTCAAAAGTTTGTTCCTTGCTAAATTTCTTTCAGTCATTGTTTAAGTTGGCAATATTAACCCTTTCTTTCCCCTTGTTTTAAATCTAGCCATTCCCGAATTTCTTAACTTAATTTTCCACCAATAATGTGTTTCCTCTTCATCTTGTGTAGGGGTTTCTCTTTTTTCTCCAATAAAGTGATTGTGGGCGGGTGTTCTCATTTCCCTAACGCCTAGAACCTTCCGCGAGAGTATATAAACTGCTGATTTTAGGGTCTCTGCGCCACTTCTGTTCCATCTTTCAGTGTGTATAGTACATAGCAGGGGGCGGGAAGCGCCTCTTTCTTCGGCAGCGGTCAACAACAAGGTAATGGCCAATTAATAACTTCTTTCTTTGCTAGCTCAGCAGTTTAACTCTCGGGGCGGGTCCGAAGCTTTTTCCATTATGTAACCTTCCTTAAAATGTAAAGAAACTTGTATCTATTTCATCTTTTAAACTGCATATCGGGATAGAGAGTGCTTAACCCTCTCGAGCTCCCAATCATATTGTTTTGAGGTGAACTTATTTTTCTCAACCTATTCTTCGTTAATATAATGTAAATTGTTCTTTTCTGAAGTCACCTCTGTAGTATGGGATTAGCCCTTGCATTAACGGCCTAGTGCCAAGTAGGTTTTAAATAAAGTGTATTAGGAGTGCGGAGAGCCTCCTTTCAAGTTGGTATTTTAGAGGCCATATAATTAACCTTTTCTCACTTAATAGGCCTCAGTAGATTGGGTATTTTACCCCTGTGTTTATGTCCGTTGAGGACAGCTTGAAGGTGGAATTTGGTGTGGCCTGGGAGAGGCTTAAAGTTGAGAGCGAGTGGCTCTTTTTTTTGAAAACTGAGTGTTGTATGCCTCGAGGAGGCTTTACTGTGTAATTTGGAGCAAGTGCTCCAGGGTTTGATTGGGGTCTTCTGCCCCGTTGTTGAAATTTGTATATCGTAAAGTTGGGCTAGTTGCTCAAGAATTGTGTTTTCAGGGCTCGAAGCCCAAATCCTGTAAATACTGTAATTGTACTTTGTTGCCTTGCTACTCCGTAACTGCCATTCTTGTTATTTCCGAATTTTGAAAAGAAAATATAACCTTGTTAAATTTTCAAACAATTTTACTTTAGTAGCTTGAGACCTGTTCACCACCCCGCACCTTCTTTCACCTCTAACTACCGCTAAAACACGGTAATAATAATAATAATAATAATAATAATAATAATAATAATAATAATAATAATAATAATAATAATAATAATAATAATTGTTACGGGGTTATCCGTGGACCAGCAGAGGTGAAAGAAAGTGCCGGGATGAATGGGTCTAACTACTATATCAAGAAATAATTTAAACTGAAATGGAAGGTTGTATTTTCAAACAGCAACAAGTTAACAAATTCTCACTTAGTAAGATAACAATGACATAGCAATTTAAAAACAAAACTTAGAAGGGTCCAAGATTTCAGAATTTTCACGCTCTTGGGCTACAAGCCCCTAGTTTTATAATTTTTGAGTTCCCAGCTCAAAATTACAAAAGAGTACAAATTTATATCAGGGCAGAAATCCCTCAATGCATGGAGCGCTGGCTCCCAACTCACAATATCAAGCTTTCAAAAGGCATTCAGCAATCTTACTTAGAAAAGAGCTAACAGGCTCTCAGTTTTCACGCCTATTCAAGGCAACACCAAAAATATCTTACACCTTTCGGCCTTCCATGGCCCAGCTTACAAACTGATACAGGGGTATCTCGTACCCAACCTATAAGGCCTTCGTGTAAAAGAAATAACAGTTAAATAAATGGCCCGAACACAAAATGAATGGAGGCGTGTACTTGCACCCCTAAATATGCATTCTTAAAACCTAAAGGGCACTAGGCCGATGAAACAGGGGCTATTCCCAAACTATGGAGGTGACTCGCATAAGAATAAATTAAGACTTTACGGAAAGGAAGAAAACCAGTTACAAAACGTAGTCACCTCAAACCAATATGAAGGGGAGCTCGAGAGGGTGCATCTCTCTCTATCCCCGATTTAAATTTAAAGATTTTATTGAGAATTACAAAAGCTGGCAGAAATTACATTTTCAGAAAAGTAGGTTACATAGTTAAGGTTTCGGACCTCCCCCTCGGGTTAAACCGCAGAGCTAGAAAGAAATAAAGATGTTAATAATGTTGCTGAAGAACTGCTGCCTGATGATAGGGGCGCCTCCCGCCTCCTGCTTGACACACACACATAGATGTTGATCAAATGGCCAAGAGACGTGAAAATCCGTAGTTTATAAACCCTCGGGGAAAGTTCGAGACCTTTCATGAATAAACTAGCCCCACCCTCTCAATTTTATTGGAGAATTTAAAAGTTACACTCAAAATCGAAGAAGAAGATGGTGATTGGTGGAAAATTAATTACAGAAATTCTTGATTGGTTGGATTTAAAACTGGCGGAAAGAAAAGATCAATGTTGCCAACCCAAAAATGAATGAACACAATTTAGTAAAAAAAAAACAACTCATGAATACAAAACTTCTTTGAATCAAAGTTCATCCACTTCACACCAGGGTGCATGATCATAGTTTTTAGCAGTGACCTCTGTCGAAGAAATTCCAAACTTCTTGATGACTGGTAAACAAAACACGCAGAATTTCATACACTACATGAAACTTCACGATAAGAAAATTACGTCAACTTACTGTAGTGACATCTTCTGAGTAAAGGTTTAAGTAGGTTTAGTTTCAAGTTCACTGTTTTTCCAGTAGAGGAGTTCTATTAGGCGCAACATTTAAATGTGCGGCATAGAGGTGTACTTCCCGGAACAACAATAATAATAATAATAATAATAATAATAATAATAATAATAATAATAATAATAATAATAATAATAATAATAATAATATTCATCACCACCACTGTAAATATACTTTATACATCATCTTGTCTGAGTTGTGAGGAGGCTAACTTGAATCTTTGTTGCTAGGTGTCTTTTGGGTGCATTGTGCCTGCTGATAAATTCGAAACCGAGAGTTTTTCCCGCTCCCACTTCTGTCTGTCTTACAGCATTGTACATGAAAATGTTATTTTCCTGCTTTTACATATCCTCTGTGCTGCTTTGTATTCAAATAAAATAAATGTCTACGTCAAGAGTCATTATTCGTTTACGTGTGGTGTGAGGTTGTCTTAAGAGCTGCTGTGCTGAAAGCCTCCTTGTATGAAAATCTGTCGTAAAAAAAATACAATTCCAAAGATGTTCTCAAATGAAATGAGACCTTAAATGTAAGGATTAACATTTGTTACATTCATTTCCTGGCTTGATAGAGGTTTGAGTATGTAGCGGAGTGTAGCTGTAGTATATCTCCGGTATTTTCCAATTTCCAATGCGCTGCTTCCCCACCCCTTCCCCATTCTTTGTTCTGAGTGAAGACAGATTCACCATTGAAATGATCTTCCCTCCGCTCAGTGTCTTGCATAATTCATCTGCTCTTTGTGTAGAAAGATTAGTAAAGCCTTAGGAGATTCCTGGCGTATTGAATATGTTTGTAGATGTCTTCTTAAACATTTCTTTCGAATCACTGACGCACAAACATACTCCCGTAGAGCATACAACCCATCAAGCATCGTGGCCTACCAATCGACTGATACTCAACCCGAAAGCCTGCAGATTACGAGGTGACGCGTGGTTAGTGTAACGAATGCTCTCTGCTGTTATTCTTGGCTTTCTAGACCGGGGCTACTATCTAATCATCAATAGCTCCTGTGTTTTTTTCTGTCCGTACATTGCTCGGAATTTAAAAAGAATGGTATTTCTCTATCGGTCGTGTCCACATTAATAAGGAAATGCACTTTTTTAATTTTCCGATATCTCTGACTATCACCAGAAAATGGCTGAAGAGATTTTATTGAAATTCGGCATGTAAAGTCGGGGAATGAGGCACTGCAATCTAGACTATAAATCATTTTAATGACCCTGAGTGAAATGGTAGTTTAGGGGAAGGATTAAAATTTAATTTACCGAGCTCGATAGCTGCAGCCGCTTAAGTGCGGCCAGTATCCAGTATTCGGGGGATAGTGGGTTCAAACCCCACTGTCGGCAGCCCTGAAGATGGTTTTCCGTGGTTTTCCATTTTCACACCAGGCAAATTAATTAAGGCCACGGCCGCTTCCTTCCCACTCCTAACCCTTTCTTGTCCCATTGTCGCCATTAGACCTATGTGTGTCGGTGCGACGTAAAGCAACTTGTAAAGAATATCACAGAGTCGGAAGAAAACTAAAAGTGAATGCCTACAATATCGGAAAGTTCATAAAACTGACCAACAATTGTCCATATTTGTGATGTGATTTGTCTCTTCTGCTAGTTAAATGAGGGTTCTATGGTCGTCTGACGAGAAGTCCATGGTTGCGGGGTAAGCACTGCGCGGGGTAAGCATGGCTGTCGCGCATGCGCCCGTCTCAAGTCTCAACGCCTGACAATAAACATCTGCTCCTTCCGCGGTGTCTCTTGCGAATTGAGGTGCTGTCGTGAATTTTCAAACTGGTAGAGCAATTGCGCCTTAGTTACTAATTTACAGTATGTACTGCTTAATGAACAGTTGGATAAGCAATATGCATTAGTTCAGAGAACACGCATTATCTGGCACGACTGATGTTTGTAGCTAAGAGTGTAGTATCTGTTACTCGTGTCGTACCCACAAGCTGCCACGACTACTCGTCAGACGCAGATAGTAATATAGTGTGGCTATTTTCAGCCAAGTGCAGCTCTTATAAGGCAGGTTCTCTGACGTGGGTGGGAGTTGAGGGGGATCTACCACGCGTGAAAAGCTGCAGGGATGGAGACAGTACAAATACCTAATTTCCGAACAAATACAGCAGTTGTACAATTACATTTCCTTAACTCGGCTGGGAATCGAAGGTGGGACTCCGAGGATCGAATGCTGACCTTCCAGCCATGGGGCCAGACTGTTCTCACGTAGGCTGAATGGACCTCTAACCAACGCCAGACCCAGGTAAAATCCCTAACATGGCCGGGAATCGAATTCGGGGCCATCGGATAAATGGCAGGCCCGCTACTCCTAGACCACGAGGCCGGCAATGTATAGAGATGCATATTTTTACCTCTTGCTATTTCTTGATGGTGTTTCATTTTTGCATCTGTCTCTTTGCACGGATCAGAGCAAAGTATCAATATACTGCCGCTGGATTTACGTCCCGCTAACTACGGTTTACGGGAACGTCGAGGTGCCATAATTTTGTCTCAGAGGACTTTTTTCGTTGCTGGTAAATTTACTGACACGAGGCTAACTTACTTGAGAACCTTCAAATACCACCGGAATGAAGAGCAATCGCTGAAATCTCATTTTGGGCTATCACAGTGTGGATGCAGAGTAATGACGTTCAGAGCACGACTGGTGTACTCCGTATGTGAATGCTGCGATGTCATGCTAAAACAGCACCTTCTTATTCAGCGAGGAAAGCAATGGCAAACTGTCTAACATAAAAAAGCACCTCGCAGTTTTACATGATTTTATCGTGATCAGAGACCTCCAGAGTTAAGTAGAATCCAAATCACTAGGACTTGGATTTTTCATATCCAAAAATCCCACATTCATTGGCTAAGAAACAAGTTGAGCAATCACTCCATGCCACTCTGCTACCATGCCCTCACGCACGTACCTTCTGCCTCTTCCTAGACGTTGAATTATAGCTCCGCTATCGGTTTTTACGATTCCCTATAACCACATAACTTTTGCTGGTAAATAAATATTCGTGTGACTGTTGTAGCCTGGGTGTTGCCCATCTTAGGCAGATCTTCTATAGAGGTTGGGAGGCATTTAACGAGTGAGGTAATGCGTGTAAGTGTGGTGGACTACAACAACAACAACAACAACAACAACAACAACAACAACAACAACAATAATAATAATAATAATAATAATAATAATAATAATAATAATAATAATAATAATAATACCGTTTAAGTACAAGTTTTCAAAAATATCTAAATGTTCGGCTCTCCATGTCTTTGAAGACGTCTGTATAAGTTATTATCTTGCATGGAGAACTATGTTTGTCATCAATCCAAATTAACTGAGCTGTAAATGGTGTTAATCTCTTTGCTTGTCACTTAAACACACAAGTAGTACATTTTTTTGTTAGTTGGTTTACGTCGCACCGACACAGATGGGTCTTTTGGCGACGATGGAATAGGAAAGGCCCAGGAGTTAGAAGGAAGCGGCTGTGGACTTAATTGAGGTACAGCCCCAGCATTTGCCTGGTGTGAAAATGGGAAACCACGGAAAACCATCTTCAGGGCTGCCGACAGTGGGATTCGAACTCACTATCTCCCGTATGCAAGCTTACAGCCGCGTGCCCCTGACCACACGGCCAACTCGCCCGGTACGTAGCACATTTAGTACATGTAGTATGAACTATGATGTTTTACAGGGTGGTTCATAACAAGACCTGCAATGCTTCGTATGGTGTGTGGGACAGCAAATTGATATTATTTTAACCGATTTGCTATGGTTTTGGCGCTTTAAGGAGTCAACATTTGGCAACGTCTCGGATATGGGGAAGGCTGTGCGTTCTTCATTTTAACAAGGAACCTCCAGCAGTCAGTAAGAAGATCGTATACTGCAGTGAATTACAAAACGGGATCATGTTGTTGACCTAATATTTGAATTACAGGGCCTGCACATCTGTACCGTCCACTTTCATATCTATTATTTCTAACTTACGAATAAGGTATACTCAATCCACCCAGATTTCACTCCCGAACATGAAAGTCGGTCTGAAAACAGACCTATGTAAAGTTAGCTTCATCCGATAGCTTACTTGTTTCTTATCAACTTGAAAGGGTGCAAAAGAAATACTTGGAATAATTACGTTTTAAAGTAACATGTCAGTATCCACAAATGGTTTCATACGACGAATTTTTGTTAAATTTAAAAATGGAGAGTTTAGAAGAGGGAAGGCAGGAAGATGCGGTTAAGTTCATAAATAAAATAATAAATTCGCAAATTGATAATCCTGATTTCCTCCCCCCTCCCCCCCACGAATTTCCATGTGCCGCGCCCAAATTGTAGATTTCATTTAATATATTCAAAGAAAAAAGTTAAAACATCTGGTCATCAAAATTCACCGC
Organism: Anabrus simplex; assembly: GCF_040414725.1. Lineage (NCBI taxonomy): Eukaryota > Metazoa > Arthropoda > Insecta > Orthoptera > Tettigoniidae > Anabrus > Anabrus simplex. The sequence goes on along the minus strand of NC_090265.1, from coordinate 145,215,348 downwards.
TTTACAGTATATACAGAATCTATAATGATACATCTCAGTACAAACATGAAAAAAATTTAAAAAGAATTCACGGCTAGCATTGAAAGATAGCAGTTATGATAAAACACTGTATGGTCAGCATATTAAACCATACTGGAACAAAGACTTCTAAATCCAAGCCCGCCATAAGACCTAAAGCAAATAGCAAGCCCAAGCCCACAATAACAGGAGAGATAGGATTAGATTCATTATATTAGATTCGTTTAAATTAGACTTAATTAGTTAGGCTAGGTGTTATTAAGTAATAATTAATTGTAATTTCTCTTTGTAATAACAAGAGAGATGGCCGCCTCTGTGGTGTAGTGTTTAGTGTGATTAGCTGCCACCCCTGGAGTCCCGGATTCGATTCCCGGCTCTTCCACGAAATTCGTAAAAGTGGTACGAGGGCTGGAACGGGGTCCACGCAGCCTCGGGAGGTCAAGTAAGTAGAAGGTGTTCGATACCCTCCTCAGCCATCCCCGAAGTGGTTTTCCGTGGTTTCCCACTTCTCCTCTAGGCAAATTCCGGGGTGGTACCTAACTTAAGGCCATGGCCACTACCTTCCCTCTTCCTTGTTTATCCCTTCTAATCTTCCCATCCCTTCACAAGGCTACTGTTCAGCATAGCATGTGAGGGCACCTGGGCGAAGTACTGGTGCTCCTTCCCAGTTGTATTCCCGATCCAAAGTCTCACGCTCTAGGACATTGTCCTTGAGGCGGTAGAGGCGGGATTCCTCGCTGAGTCCGAGGAAAAACCAACCCTGAATGGTAAACGGATTAAGAAAGAAAGAAAGAAAGAAAAGAAAAGAAGAAGAAAGAAAGAAAGCAAGAAAGAAAGAAAGAAAGAAAGAAAGAAAGAAAGAAGAATAACTGGAGAGATAGAATTAGATTAATTATATTAGATTAGTTTAGATTAGATTTAATTAATTTAGTTAATTAGTTAATTAGTTAATTTAATTTAATTTAATTAAGTAATAATTATTTGTAATTTCACTTTGTATCACAAAGGATGCTGCTGTGTTTGGGATGGAATTCCTGTAGCAAGTAATAAATTAAATCACATACAGAATGAATTTTATCGCAAGGACCAGCAAACTGCATTGGCTTTGCCGCAGCTTTTTTCACTTTCACTTCATATACTTCCACCCTGAGAAAACACACATTCCGAATGGGACCTACTTGAAATGATGTGTTAAGCAAGCTTCTGATATGTAATTACGTTATTTACATCCTACCGCACTTCGGTAGATAAACACAGCTGTGTAAATGGTGTATTGCGGGATAACTTGAAAACTATTTACAGAACACTCCTAGTTATTCACTTCTGGCTGATAACAGTGTGTGAATTCGAAAAGCGTATTCCCGTTCAGCAACATATTTAAATCCCTGGTCGTAAATATTTGCCGCAGTTACACTGATGAGGAAAGCCCAAAAGTAGATTTGTTTTCCACAGCTCAGTGTGAGACTACTGGTGTAATTGGCAAGTGCCATTATTTGGGTCACCATTCAGTCGAAGATAGCTTTTAGTGGATGTTGACACAATGTTTGGAACTGTGATTGGAGAGCTGAGTCCACAAGAAAGGGTTGACAGGGAATGCTGCCAGCTGGTGCATTCAGTCCTGGTTACTTTGTGTCTATGACCACTTTGTCTTCTGTCCTCCAACTTTTCAAGCAGGTGGTTTGGATTTCAGATTGGCAACAGTCGTGACACATAGAAATTTCCTTTCTTTGTTCATTTCTATACGGAATTAAAGATTCTTGTCGATAGCTTAGCTCAGAGATGCTCAATTTCTTTGAATCGCTTAGCTCGTCAAAAAGAACTGAATTGACTAAATCCCTCGTTAATATATATATATAATATATTAATATAACAACCTTAAATTAATGCCAAGCCGATGTACTTAAGGGAAATATGTCTACCTAGGAATACCCACCTAAATTGACACATCACTGCTTAAAATATTGAAAGTACATCATATTAAATATTAAATACCTAAATAAAATAGGTAAGTAAATGATATAGTATTTTCCTATTTAGAAATCACTTTATTAGAGTGTACACAGTTTTATTTGAAACGTACACGAGGGATTACTTAAAGTCGCGAGCGGTCGCTCTCTCTCTGTCCTCACACCATCATTGCGCTATAGGAATTTCTTTACGACTTGCTTTACGTCGCACCGACACAGATAGGTCTTACGGCGGCGATGAGATAGGAAAGGACTAGAAGTGGGAAGCAAGTGGCCGTGGCGTTAATTAAGGTATAGCCGCAGCATCTGCCTGGTGTGAAAATGGGAAACCACGAAAAACCATATTTAGGGATGCCGACAGTGGGGTTCGAACCCACTGTCTCCCGGATGCGACTTCACAGCTGCGTTCCCTTAATCGCACGGCCAACATCGCCTGGACATATAGATTTGATCTGACACAGTCTTTTTCTTAAATAATGATCTACTTCTGTCTGGTTTTGGTATTTTTATACTTTAGAAATGGTGACTTATAACTTTTGCTTTCTTCAACATGCCTTCATTGTTGAAAAAGTGCACATACTGAAAAATTACTTCAAATTTCATTCTATTCTTAAATTTAACACATCTTTTTACTTAAATATACTTCCCAGAGCAGTGTATAAAATCACTTTCAAAATCTGAACAAGATTAGTCTTAATCTTTGGTTGTCGTGAATTCTTCTCATTAAATCTTGCTGCCCCTTCAAGTTATAAGTAAGACGTAAAACTATTATTATTATTATTATTATTATTATTATTATTATTATTACCTACCGTGCGATTTGGCTGTGCGGTTAGAGGCGCGCAGTGGTGAGCTTGCCTGCGGGCGATAGTGGGTTTGAGCCCCACTGTCGGCAGCCCTGAAGATGGTTTTATGTGGTTTCCCATTTTGACACCAGACAAATGCTAGGGCTGTACCTTAATTAAGGTCACGGCCGCTTCCTTCCCACTCCTAGTCCTTTCCTATCCCATCGTCTCCATAGAACCTCTCTGTGTCGGTGCGACGTTAAGCCAATAATATATATTATTACCAAAGTTCAATTCTCAGTAAGATTAGGAATTTTTTGCTATTATTTAATCTAGTTACCTTCGAAGTTGTTCCCCCTCCCCTTATACTCAGAAAGGGATCCGACTAAGTTGACTAATAGCACCCAAAATAGTCCGATAATGCTAAACAAAATTCGTATACTGCCTATAGTGCCTACGCTTCTTCAATGATGCTTACGCCATCTGCAGTATGGCAGCTAGTATTAGAGCTGTTGAAGATCCAACCAGCCTTCAAGCTAAAGATTAAACATACATAAAACGCCAAAAAAAAGTGTCCTACACGGCCTAAAAGAAGCCCTATAATAAATAAAAGATATCCTAGGATGCCAAAACGTATTGTATTGCGTCAGCTCGAACGGTTGTAAAGAAACACAGACGGTTAGGTTAACGCACGGTCAGCGTAAGGTTAAGCTTACACTCTTGTTAGGCTATGCCCGCTCACGTGCTGCAGGAAACTATTTTTATACGTAACCTCAGCTGTAGGTAATTTAAAGTTTCACCGTTTTCCGAAAGCATGCACACAGCTATACACTTCAAACTACACGTCTCACTCGGTTGGGTTATTTTCATTCTTATTGCATGTGAATGTTGAGTATTTATCATGAAGATAGGTTGGATGTTCAAAATAATAATAATAATAATAATAATATTAATAATAATGTGCCCGTTCGCATCTCGTAGGCCGATTGCAAAATGGCGGCGTAGGAAGGTATGGCCCATGCGATCTATCAGATACAATGAACTTCTCGGTAATGTGATGTTATAGAAGGCGATGTACGTCACGGAATGGACCATTTTGGAAGGCACTACGGGACAGTAGAGGGTCAACTATATTGTTTGAAAAAATGTAGCAGCGAGGTGATTGTTAAAAAACTTCACTCTTAAAAATTTGCATCGGTAAGGGAAGGACGCAACTGCAAGTCGAACTTCGTATCGGAAGATAATAGAAGGATTAAGAAGAGGATATCAAAGATTTACGATCGTCGTTCAGACTCTGACGAAATAATTCACCCCCGGACGATATAAGAAGAGCCGAGGAATAAAAAATGAATAAATAAAATACGGAGATCTACATCTTAACTGGGTCCCGTAAGCAACCATCCCACGTTTTGGGAAATGAGGACCAACTGTAAAAGAGGAGCGACAATTTCAATCGGGAAGAAGATTATTCCTGCTCAATTTAAGAAGAACGAGAGTGAATTTGGAGTTCTACAGAGAAAGGCAGATACATAAATTCGCATATACGGAGAACTTAATTCCGACCAAAGCAAAAACTTCATCCCAAAGAACAAATAAGAGTATATCAACTGAGAAATAAAATTATAAAAATGGAATTTATTATGACTGAATTCTTCGTCGAAATGTATATCTTTGCTGCCTACAGAACTGAAGTGATGACTGTTTGCTAAATCTACAAGATGGACCGAACTGGGGAAAGGTACATCCTAACCAGATGACCAACCTACGGCGGAGGAAGGCAACGGCCAACCAGACGACCAGCCGATGACGTGGAAGGCGATGTCCAACCTGATGTCCAGACCATGACGAGCGAGAATCTCAACCCACCAGGAGCCGATTCCAAACGCGTGGACGGAGGATGACCAGACCCGGATCTCAACCGCGGGTCTAACCACATCCAAGCACTGGAGCGACTACTGGACCACACACATATAACATCTAATGAGCGAAGTCCTTACATTTTTATCTAGTTACGTAGTTTCGTTTTGATCTGCATCCGCACTCTAACTTCGGCATGTGTCGATTAATTGGAGATATTAACTACTTAATTAAGAGTGTGAGTGAATTATTCAAGTGAAGTCTGAGATATTTAAGGCTTTAATATAAGATGGCAGTGTAGAATAAGATCTATATTACATTATATACGCGCTACCGTACTTGTTTAGAAATAGTATAAAGTGGCATGAGTAAATGAAAGAAGTGTTTTTCTAATATCTGATAGCAATGAGTTAACACATGTTGTTGGAACTTAAATGGATCTCGTTTTAATTGTACAATGGTTACGTCACATTTGACCCGCGCGGCAGATATGATTGTATTTGAGTTACGTACTCTTTGGTCTGTTGAATGAGGGCATTGAACTCTGTCTTATGTTAAAATATACGAGGTTATTGAAATGCGTTTTATAAAAAGGCAATTCTGAGATGCTTAGTGTAGCGGTACAAAAGTAATCGGCGATATGTTTATGGTAAAGAGTATGCAAATGAAGTGATAGTAGTACATTGAAATTAAGTTGTAATGCGATTATTCGACGGAGTCTAGTAAGGAATATTGAAACGCGGATATTTATTTATGTGCTTCGGTGTGGATATGAATTGCTATTTGCTGAGGAAACGCTATGTTACGTTAATATGAGGAGAGATGCCGTGTTGAAATAAAAAGAGTACGTGAAAGAGAGTACATTGCGCGGATGACCTATTTGAGGTAAGATTGATGTGTAACATAGTAGAATTGAGATTCGTGACAGTATTTATCTGACAGTTGTAGAGGTTGTGTATTAAATACGAGAGTTCATTGACATGTTATTTAAATGCGCTCATGACCAAGTGTAATTATGATATTCTTTGATGTGGTGACATACTTCGAAACATGAATGCGTGTTATTTTCATTCTAACTGACCATATGAGTTTAGTAGCCCGTAAGGATACGAGATATTGTATAATGTGAGAAAAGGAAGGCATATTGAGTCTGGGGTAGATGTGTGTGTGGATCGGAAACTACGTAAATAGGTAGTTAGGTGATTTATTTCTTTTAAAACAGAGATTATTTTGAGGCGATGAGGCGATGAGTAGGGAAATGGTAGGTTAGGAGCCGTGTCTCACAGGCACTAGGAAGGTATTGCCTTAGCCCGTAAGCTGTTATTCAAGCGTATTAAAGAAGAAGGACTATATAATCAGAGTTCAGATTTATGAATGCCAACTTAGGAGAGCAATTTTATGAGTTCATACTCATGCTAGGGTTTATTTCAGAGGCATATACCCAAAGATATGCTCGGTTTTATATTTGCAATCTGATTTTAATCTATTTAATTATTATTACGCTTCATTATGGTGAACTATATGTTTGATTCAGAAGTAATTGACTTGAGTGTGTTGAGAATAGATAATACAATTAACATGACAGTATTTACGTCAAGCTAAAGAAGTATTTTAAGCAAGACTGTGATTGCTAAGTGATCAAGTGTACATATTAAGGGTCATTTTGATCTCATTTCAGAATAATAATATCAAAATAATTATAAATATGGAACATAAAATAGAAATATTGAATATGAATGAACAAAAACATAAATGTGAGTATGTGAGTGTGTAGATAGTTTGAAATTCAAATTAAATTTCTTTTATTTTGAGCCAGCGCTGACTCTGAACTATTATGCGTATATGATATCAAGATACTACTACCCAAATTCACATTAATTTTTCGGAGGCTGATATTTTATTTCAATAAATACTATTATATTATTTTTCTAGAATGTGTCTGTGTAATGAATTCTTTCTCCGAACGCTTAGCTCATAAGTTAGTTATTAAGTTAAATAGGCCTAAGCAATTGAATGGATTGACGAATGCTAAGAATTTTTTCGAGGTTTTCGGTAGTCGGTACTCTCAAACGAATTAATACTTCGGTGATACGTCTGCGATGGACTGATACTCTTCAGAGCTCACGTTAAGCGCGACCAAATGTAATTCACAGATTTTACGAGACATGGAATACCCTGAGAAGAAATTGAGCCGCTGGGAAAATAATATGCTGACCGTGCTACCACGGGGTACAATAATAATAATAATAATAATAATAATAATAATAATAATAATAATAATAATAATAATAATAATAATAATAATAATAATTGTACCGGGCGGTACACCTCCACGCCGCTAATTTAAAATGTGCGCCAATTGAAACTCCTCTGCTGGAGGAAGTCTGAACTTTATCGACGGTATTAATTTTCAAGCTTCTCGGAAGATGTCACTACTTGGAAAGTTTGGAGTTCTTGAACTGTGCCACTTTTGATGTATTTTTGTTTTACCGGTAGTAAGAAGTGTGAACTTTCTCTTCTAGAGGACACTACTGAAGAACTACAATAGTGCACCCTAGTGCGAAGAAAAAGAACTGTTCTTTTGGAGAAAATTTAATTTCAAAAGTTTGTTCTTTCTTAAATTTCCTTCTGTCATTGTTTAAGTTGGCAATATTAACCCTTTCTTTCCCATTGTTTTAAATTTAGCAAATCCCGAATTTCTTTCATTAATTTCTGACCAATCGGATGTATCTTCCCCCAACTTGAATATGTTGCTGTATCCTACCCAATAAAGAGTTTGTGGGAGGGTGTTCTCATTCCCCTAACGCCTCGAACTTTCCGCGAGAGTATATAAACTGATGATTTTAGGGTCTCCGGGCCACTTCTGTTCCATCTTTTCGGGTGTAAAGTACATAGCAGGGGTCGGGAAGCGCCTCTCTCTTCGGCGGCAGTCAACAACCAGGTAATGGCCGATTAATTACTTCTTTTCTTGCTTGCTCAGCAGTTTAACTCTCGGGGCGGGTCCGAAGTTTTTCCATTATGTAACCTTCCTTAAAATGTAAAGAAACTTGTATCTACTCCATCTTTTAAACTGCATATCGGGATAGAGAGTGCTTAACCCTCTCGAGCTCCCAATCATATTGTTTTGAGGTGAACTTATTTTTCTCAACCTATTCTTCGTTAACGTAAAGCAAATTGTTCTTTTCTAAAGTCACCTCTGTAGTATGGGATTAGCCCGTGCATTAGTGGCCTAGAGCCAGATTAGGTTTTAAAAACAAGTGTATTAGGAGTGCAGATCGCCTCCTCTCAAATTGTTATTTTAGAGGTCATGTAATTAACCTTCTTGTCATTTAACAGACCTCAGTAGGTTGGGTATTTTACCCCTGTGTATATGTCCTGAAAGGACAGCTTGAAAGTGGAATTAGGTGGGGCCTTTGACAGGCCTGAATTTTGAGAGCAAGTTGCTCTTTTTCTGAAAATTTTGTTTTCTGCGCGCCTCAAGGAGGCCTTACTGTGTATTTTGGAGCAAGTGCTCCTAGGCATGAATGGGGTTCTCTGCCCCTCTGTTGACACTTGTGTTTGGGGTAAAACTGAGCTAATTGCTCAAGGATTGTGATCGCGGGACTCCAAGCCGAAATCCTGTAAATACTGTAATTGTACTTTTGTTGCCTTGCTACTCTGTACCTGCCATGTTTGTTATTTCTTGATTTTGAAAAGAAAATATAACCTTGTTAAATTTTAAATTCATTTTAATTTCGTAGCCTGAGACCTATTCACCACCCCGCACCTTCTTTCACGCATAACTACCACAAAAACACGGTAACAAGTGGTAGCAGAGCGTGGTTGAATGGGTCTCATTTTAGCCCATTTTGACGGCTAAACATTGTTTTGATCCGAACTCTAACCATTTTCTCAGTTGCTGGAATTTTTTGAGTTTTTCAAAATTGTTCTGTCATCATGCCCGGTCCTCGCGATGTTCTCCATCTTAACTATTTGCGCAAGGAGGAGTTGATCTATGAATTGACTATTAGAAATGTGCAATCTGGAGGCACGGTTGCGGTAGACACAAACAAGCTTAGAGAGTCCCTTGATTTGCCCATTTCCATCCCCACCTTGGGAGAGAAAGAAATTGACGACTCTCTTTCCACGATCGTCAAGAATATTACTGGGCTAGCATCTGTAGTTAGTTTTTTTTTATGAAAATGATCCTTCTCCTAATCAAATTGAGCGTGTGCAAGCCAGGCTGTTTCATTTTTCAAATAGAGTTAACGATCTGTTGTCTCTAAAGTTGAATGACGTTCAGAAGAAGGAAGCTAGCACGTTGCTTGAGAGTATTTCTGAATTATCTAGCAAGGTCACTCAATTGTTAACTGGGGAAGTTCCTCCCAAAATTGATCAACCCAGCACGATGAATGTAGGTAGCGAGGAAGAGCCTCCTAAGGGAGAAGTTAATAGGATAACCGTTGCTGCTCAAACCATCTCTGCCCCATTGGACAACGAGTCTGGACGCCGTGCATCGTTGAATAATATACGTTCGGAATTAACTTCCTTGCCATTGAAACCTTTACCGACTATGTCACCCGGGTTTAGCAGCTTGCCTCATCCATTGGCAATGTTGCTCAGAGGTATCTCTAAGTTTTCCGTTAATACCACCAGTGACGTAATTTCATTCTTAAGATTTTTAGTTGAATTTCAGCACCATGCCCTTGTGTTTTCTCTTTCTCCATGCCAAATTTTGCAAATCATCTATCCTTATGCAATTGGTATTCTCTCTGACAAAATAGTAAGAGCCATAGCCGAACAGTCATCTATTGAAGATTTTCATGCACACTTGCTTGCAAATTTTATTCCCGCCCGCGCGAGGTCATCTCTGATTCAGAAGTACTATTATCGAGTACAGAGATTGGATGAAAATCTGGCTGATTTCATACAAGACATTAAGTTTTATACTAGGGTGTTTGCCCTTCATTTTCCTGAAGATCAGATTGTACAGGCTATTGTAGAAGGAATTTCACCACCCTATAGGTCATATTTGTGTTTCGCGGCGTGCCCGCAAACTTTCTCTGAACTTGAAGCGTTGGCCGTCTCAGCGGAAGGAGTGAGGTACGCCGATTCCTTGCGTGTCGCGAAAGAACCCCCACCTTCCTTTAGTAATACTCGGCCTCCACCTCGCCGACCAGTCACACCCCGTAAATGTTATGCTTGCGGGTCGCCCGACCATCTGCACAATAAGTGTCCACTGATCAAGTCGAGTGGGACAAGGAATGGGGCTGGTTCATCACAAGGCTGTTTTAAATGTGGGGCTTTCTCACATATCGCCAAAAATTGCCCAAATTCAAATAGCACCCCCTCCTGCTCAACTTCTGGTGCAACTTCCAACAACAATCAAAAGTGACTAGCGGCTTCGGCTGAGTCAACTAATCCATCTTCCCGAGACTCAGCCCCGGGTAAACAGGTTGTAAATTCAGGGAACGATCAGTCTTCAAATTCGTCTTTTGAATGCCCTAAAGAGTGTCTTAGGATTGCGGCGGGTTCCCCCGCGCCTGTTCCTTTTCTTAAGATTGAGTTAAATAATGAACCTGTAACAGCTCTCTTAGATTCAGGCAGTGTTTGTTCGATTATTTCGGCTGAATGGTATTCAAAATTGAAGTCTGTTTGTAAACTACCTGACTATGTCTCTTCTCCTGTTCAATATGTTTCGGCTAATTCATCTCCATTGGAAATCCTAGGTGCTGTAAATGTCAAAATTCGTATTTTTAAATTTACATTGAAAATCAAATTGTTTGTGGCTAAGCACTTGTCTTGCCCCATTATATTGGGAGCTGACTTCATTTCTTACACTGGTCTTGTGCTCGATCTCCAGAGTAGGTCGTGCACATTCAAATTTGCGTCCAATTGTAAAATTCCCTTGTTAAAGTGTAATTCTGTATCATGTTCATCTATTTCGCCTACCCAGGATGAGATGTTGTTAGACCTTAGACATCTACCTGAGGAGCAGGCTGATAGTATTCGTAAGTTGTGTCAGTCGTTTCCAGAGGTGTTCTCTGATACTCTTGGTGTTACTGACCTTATTGAATACAAAATTGAGGTCACGGATTCGATTCCTGTCCGTTTTCCACCTTATAGGCTATCTCCACCTAAAATGAAGGCTCTGAAAGAAATCATCGATCAGATGTTGAAGGACGGTATTATTAGGCCCTCTAAGTCGGCGTATTCTTCGCCTATTTTTCTAGTCCCGAAACCCCAAGGAGGCTTCAGGCCTGTCAATGATTATAGGGCTCTCAATCGGAAGGTGGTGTTGCAATCTGTGCCCCTTCCCGACCTTCATTCTTGTTTTTCATGGTTTCGTAAGGCCAAGTTCTTTACCATCTTGGACTTGAATCAAGCCTACAATCAAATTCCCCTGGCGGAAGAGTCTAAACATCTTACAGCGTTTGCCACGGACTGGAATTTATACGAATACAACCGCGTGCCTTTCGGGCTCCGCACGGGAGCAGCTGTACTCACTAGGCTGCTAGATAGGGTCTTCTCTGACATCAAATTTGAGTATTTGTATCACTATTTGGATGATGTCGTCGTATTTTCGGAGACCTTTGAAGAACATCTAGATCATCTGCGAGAAGTTCTCAATCGCCTTCGTAAGGCTGGGTTAACTGTCAAGTTGTCCAAGGTTGCCTTTGCTAAGCCCTCTATGTCATTCCTAGGGCATATTGTGTCACCTGATGGTGTAGCAGTCGATCATTCTAGAACACAGGCCATCCGTGATTTTAAACCTCCCAAGGACATTAAAGGTATCGCCAGGTTCATTGGTATGGTGAATTTCTTCAGGAAGTTTATTCCTAACTTCGCTAATAGAGCGGCGCCCTTAAACCTTCTTCGTAGGAAAGGCATCAAATTCGAGTGGGGACCTTCTCAACAAGCCGCTTTTGAAGATCTTAAATTAGCTCTCTGTAATGCCCCTGTACTGGCTATGCCAGATTTCTCAAAAAAATTCATTGTCCAAACCGACGCGTCGTCATCAGCAGTAGCTGCAGTCCTTCTTCAAGAGACTGAACTAGGGAGGCGACCCATCGCCTATGCATCTAGGACCTTGTCGGCTCAAGAAGCCAAGTATTCCATCTATGAGCTCGAAGGTTTGGCAGTCTTATTTGCCTTAGAGAAGTTCCGTCTCTATCAGGAACATGTCAAATTCGACCTGGAGACAGATAATCAAGCCTTAAGCTGGGTCTTAGGTAGGCCGCGTCGTACTGGTCGTATAGCCCGTTGGGCCATCCGTATTTCTGCCTTCCAATTCGATGTCAGGCATATCCGAGGTACCGAAAATGTTGTTGCTGATGGACTCAGCCGTATGTTTTCCAACGAGGTCGAGACCCATAATCCGGTCGATAGTTCTTCACCTCCCGATTCCATGCTATCTGAGGTTAATGCCATCTTAACAGATGCTCCCATGCTCTTTAGGGATATCGAGAAATACCAACGTGAAGATCCGACGCTGGCTCCGATAATGGAAACCCTTTCTTCTGGGGAACATGTTGTCCCTTATGTTCTGAGGAATGGTGTTTTATGTTGCCCTTCGAGGCATGATAAGATGATGAAGGTTGTCGTTCCAGCTGTCCTTGTACCTATGATCTTCAAGTACTATCATGAGACCCCATTAGGGGGGCATCTTGGTATCTTTAAAACTCGTGAGAAGATTCGTGAAATGTTCATCTGGAAAGGTATGGACGGTGAAATCCGTGAACTAGTAAAAGCTTGTAAATCTTGTTTGCTTAGTAAACCAACCATGTCCACCAAGGTAGGCCTTCTGTCTTCGCATCAAGCGTCGCGCCCCATGGAACGCCTGTATATTGATTATGTAGGACCCTTCCCCCAGTCAAAGGGAAATGCCAACAAGTTCATCTTTGTATGCGTAGATGGTTTTACAAGATTTTCCTGGTTATTTCCGACTAAGCTGGCTACCGCTCAGTCCACCATTACTTGCCTAAATTCTATTTTTGCTTCTTTTGGTCCGTGCCAATATATCGTGTCTGATAATGCTAAGGCGTTCACATCAAATCTTTTTTGTAAATTCTGTTTTGACTTGTCCATCTCTCATGTAACTACTTCTGCTTATTACCCTCAACCATCTCTGGCTGAACGGGTTAACCGTAATCTCAGGTCCGCACTTATTGCCTATCATCATGAAGATCATTCCAGGTGGGACACGTCCTTGCATTGGTTAGCTTTTGCTTTGAATTCGGCGGTTCATGAATCTCACAAGTTTACTCCAGCTTCTTTGATGTTCAAGTTCGTTCCCAACACGCCACTCTCTAACCTCTGGTCTCTGAGTGACATTCTACCCGAGACAATAGATCCGGACAACATTAAAGATCTTTGGAATAAAGCTAAAGCCAATCTTAAGGTCTCTCATGAAAAGGTTAGAGAAAGATATGATCGTGGACGGAGACCCACCCCTTTGAAGGTAGGTGACCAAGTGATGGTCAAGAATTTTGTTCCCGCGGGCAAGCTTGCCCCCAGATTTCATGGGCCGTGTACTATTTTAGATTTCCTTACGCCGGTTACGTTGTTATTAAGTAATCCAGCCACCGAGAGGATATTTAGGGTTCACCTGTCACAGGTGAAACCGGTGTAATTTCTGTGTTAACTTGCTTCATATAATCGTGAAAGGAATATGAAGGTTATATATTTTTTTTTAGTTTTCACTTTTAAGGCTTTCTGCCCCTTCTATAGTATTTTGTTTTATATGTAAGCATTTTTGTGAAACCTGCCCCAAACCATTAAACTGCCATCCTGTCCTTGCCACGGCCATTACCACGCTCCCGTCTCCTGCTCCACTCTACACAGTGGCTTAATTAATGCAATGAATTTCTGCACGCCGCTGGCCCCTCAACCTCTCCACAAAGCCTGTGCCCTCAAAAAGATGATGGTCCAACAAATTCTGCCGCCTAGTTTTAATGTTTCAGTGCCCCCGCAGCCGCGCGGCGCCGTGCTGCGACTGGGTTAGAGGATGGGCCCCCTCTTCCCCAGCGAGGACCACATGTGCACGGCGAGCCGGAGCTCTCCTCCCGGCCAAGGCTGATGTGCGGCGCACAACCTGCTACTTGCCCGCAGCCTGTATATGTTCACCGCGGGCGCGGCGTGCTTCAACACCTCTGCTCCCCTCATAGTGCGGGCGAGCGGTATCTCAGGGTACTTGTGGGGTCCGAGCGGCCGCCTTTGGACGCAAGCCACAACGGCCGGTATGGCCATCCAACTTAATCAACATCAACTATATGGACATTCCAGATCAACCTTACTACCTTTTCTTGGGTATTCTACTGCAATATTTGGTGGACTTAGGAAATTTTCCTCAACTTTAAAACTAAAGTTTTCCTTCTCAATTCAACCTTCTACAAACATTAAGACAGTACTTCCGCTGTTACTAAAAGAAATTTTGAAACTGAATCAAAATAAATTTCAGCCATTTCGATAAATACTTCGGCAATTAATCTCCGTATCAACATCAAAACTTGGACCTTGTTTTCAAACAAATTTCATGTGTCACCCCTGGAGGAACTTTTGGGGGGGGGGGGAGGTCTGTACCGGGCGGTACACCTCCACGCCGCTAATTTAAAATGTGCGCCAATTGAAACTCCTCTGCTGGAGGAAGTCTGAACTTTATCGACGGTATTAATTTTCAAGCTTCTCGGAAGATGTCACTACTTGGAAAGTTTGGAGTTCTTGAACTGTGCCACTTTTGATGTATTTTTGTTTTACCGGTAGTAAGAAGTGGGAACTTTCTCTTCTAGAGGACACTACTGAAGAACTACAATAGTGCACCCTAGTGCGAAGAAAAAGACTGTTCTTTTGGAGAAAATTTAATTTCAAAAGTTTGTTCTTTCTTAAATTTCCTTCTGTCATTGTTTAAGTTGGCAATATTAACCCTTTCTTTCCCATTGTTTTAAATTTAGCAAATCCCGAATTTCTTTCATTAATTTCTGACCAATCGGATGTATCTTCCCCCAACTTGAATATGTTGCTGTATCCTACCCAATAAAGAGTTTGTGGGAGGGTGTTCTCATTCCCCTAACGCCTCGAACTTTCCGCGAGAGTATATAAACTGATGATTTTAGGGTCTCCGGGCCACTTCTGTTCCATCTTTTCGGGTGTAAAGTACATAGCAGGGGTCGGGAAGCGCCTCTCTCTTCGGCGGCAGTCAACAACCAGGTAATGGCCGATTAATTACTTCTTTTCTTGCTTGCTCAGCAGTTTAACTCTCGGGGCGGGTCCGAAGTTTTTCCATTATGTAACCTTCCTTAAAATGTAAAGAAACTTGTATCTATTCCATCTTTTAAACTGCATATCGGGATAGAGAGTGCTTAACCCTCTCGAGCTCCCAATCATATTGTTTTGAGGTGAACTTATTTTTCTCAACCTATTCTTCGTTAACGTAAAGCAAATTGTTCTTTTCTAAAGTCACCTCTGTAGTATGGGATTAGCCCGTGCATTAGTGGCTTAGAGCCAGATTAGGTTTTAAAAACAAGTGTATTAGGAGTGCAGATCGCCTCCTCTCAAATTGTTATTTTAGAGGTCATGTAATTAACCTTCTTGTCATTTAACAGACCTCAGTAGGTTGGGTATTTTACCCCTGTGTATATGTCCTGAAAGGACAGCTTGAAAGTGGAATTAGGTGGGGCCTTTGACAGGCCTGAATTTTGAGAGCAAGTTGCTCTTTTTCTGAAAATTTTGTTTTCTGCGCGCCTCAAGGAGGCCTTACTGTGTATTTTGGAGCAAGTGCTCCTAGGCATGAATGGGGTTCTCTGCCCCTCTGTTGACACTTGTGTTTGGGGTAAAACTGAGCTAATTGCTCAAGGATTGTGATCGCGGGGCTCGAAGCCCACATCCTGTAAATACTGTAATTGTACTTTTGTTGCCTTGCTACTCTGTACCTGCCATGTTTGTTATTTCTTGATTTTGAAAAGAAAATATAACCTTGTTAAATTTTAAATTCACTTTAATTTCGTAGCCTGAGACCTATTCACCACCCCGCACCTTCTTTCACGCATAACTACCACAAAAACACGGTAACAATAATAATAATAATAATAATAATAATAATAATAATAATAATAATAATAATAATAATAATAATAATAATAATAATAATTTTAAATTCTGGCTACAAAAGTCTGTAGAGGAGTATACAGCGAAAGGCTTCTACTATACGTAACCTTGCCTGTAGGTAATTTAACGTTTCACCATCTTTCGAATGAAATCAGACAGCTACGCACTTCAACCTTGCCGAACACGGTTAGGTTATTTTCTTTCTTACTATGTATATATGTATGTATTGCACCTGTCCAGGGCTTCAGTACATAATAATGTCCGACTCGTTGGCTGAATGGTCAGCGTACTGGCCTTCGGTTCAGAGAGTCCCGGGTTCGATTCCCGGCCGGGTCGGGGATTTTAATCTTAATTGGTTAATTCCAATGGGCCGGGGATTGGGTGTTTGTGCTGTCCCCAACATTCCTGCAACTCATACACCACACATAGCACTATCCTCCACCACAATAACACGCAGTTACCTACACATGGCAGATGCCGCCCACCCTCATCGGAGGGTCTGCCTTACAAGGGCTGCACTCGGCTAGAAATAGCCACACGATATTATTATTAGTACATAATAATAATAATACGTAAATGCGTTTGTTGAATGGAATACTCATGATGAGAATATCATTCTTCTAAGTTTGCAAATAAAATTTGTATTGAACTGACGATAAACACATATAAATATTAATAAAGAATGTGTCATGAAATTTTACAATAATCAAAGATATGAGGGATTTAAGTCGGTGAAATTAATAAACATCTGTCTTTTCAGAATTTGCATTCTGCACCAAGTCATTCCCTAATATTTAAGAGGTATTCCCTCCTCATCATTTCAATTGTATACATAAATCGTTAAAGCACTCATTAGTTAATTAATCAATTAATTATATACAATAAAAGACACATTTATTATTTCACGTTACGTAATCATCATGACTTCATATTCATAAGTTAAATTTTGTCGTATCATGATCTATCGTGATCACGTATTTATATGATTGAAGCAATGTTTCAAATGTGATAAGCACATTCCATAATATTTGAAAGTCACATTATAATTCCTACTAATTAATCTTATTATTGTTTACAATGATGTAAATACTCGCATGAGCGCATTTCCCCGGTATTATGAATAATACCATGGAATAATACAATACAGACACAACGATGAACCTATGGATAACACGTTAACAATAATACCATGATATCACACGTTATAACACACTTATCTAAAAATAAACACATACATAGCACTTTTAATGTGTACACAAATATATAGAAGGTGTGGTCCTTCCATTTTCAAAATAACGGTGACGATAGTCGTCGCCCTAAAATGGGGTCGAACCCGTGGTGTTCTTACAGCTGGATGCATGTTTTTAAATTCCTGAATCGAAACGACTAAATGAAATAAAATTTGGGAGGAATTCTTCCATCGTCAAATCTGTTGAATCTATTACAACGATGATAATTTATTATTCTGTGCGTTTCATGTTGTATATTACCAGAAACGAACAATTCAATTAACGTCCCAAGAGCTGTGAAGTTTTGTGGTCCGGTCATTATCCTCAGACACCCGACCGTATACCTCCGAGGCCCATTCAGCTGGCACTTTCACTGTCCATAACGGTACTCCACGCTGTCCCCTTTTTAACTCTTTAAGGAAGGATATCTCTCTTTCCTCAGCTGCCTCGACATTAAATTCGGCTTAATGCAGCCTATCATAGTACAAAAATAACATACTTTATTCCCAGTTGGTTTTATTCAACCTTATTCCATCGCCATTAGTGTGGCATAATTCCTCACACTTTGCATAAATCATCTATGAACATTCACATCTCCATTTCACTTCAAACTATCAATTGGCGACGTATTATCTGACCATCGTTCTCTTTTCGACATTCCAAACACACACATATTTTCAGAAGAATCTATTCTTCGGGACCTTTTTTTTAAAAATTTACATATTATATCCGCGATAAAAAAAAATCATACTTGCATTCGGTATTATATCTTTAACTTCTAAAATACCCTGTCTTACGTCTGAAATATAAAGTAATCTAGGCACTTTCTGAAGATACGTAACGTCTCATCTCATGATGATTGAAATTATTTAAATGAACACTACTCCCATTTATTATAATGCCCCATACACAAAAAATACCAATACTACAATCTTTTAATTAATATGCATTAATCTCCCCACGAGGGTAAAACAAAAACTGGATCACATGCCAATAAAAATTCCTAATAATTTAAGCAAAAAACCATAATCCCTTTGAAATAGCTTGCGATCATTATTTACATTTTTGCCTAATTAACCTGCAAAATTTATTTGTTGATAGGAGGGAAATGACTTTCAAAACATAAGAAATTTTGAGATGTACTTATCTATTGTGATCATTCTTCTCCGGGATGAGCACATCGATATTGACTTAAACTATCATCTCGACGTCTTCGATGTCGTGGAGTCTTCGGTTCGTCTCTATGGTGAAGTCCTCCATGTTGTAGATTTTGACATGGGGTTGAATGGTCTTGAAAACACCTGATTCACTAGAATAAAAATAGGTAGAAAACTCGTAGATTCTCTCCTCAAGGTCGACGATCACCCGTTCAAATATGCAATGAGGAAACAATGTGATTATAGTTGCGTCAATTTTGTGATACGCACTACAATCAAATATGGTTAGAATTACTCATGCAACTAAGTATACCAACCCGCTAACGATAACGTTCTCCTGTTTTGTTACTCTGATCCTCTAATTTGCATATACAGTTATTAACACTCAAATGTTATTGAAGTATCGCGTACACACGCTAGCACTGTGACTTGATGTCAAGGATCTAAATTTTGCCTAGTTTACACAGGTCAACACAAGGAAACTCACTCATCACGTTTATATGTTCGGCAGACGTTGCCTGTTTATTATTATTATTATTATTATTATTATTATTATTATTATTATTATTATTATTATTGTATGTGAACCAATATTTTTCTTATTAAATTCTCCTTTCAACTCTATAGTCGTAATTTCGACTACATTTTCACAGCACTTCACTATATTTGACCAATTGTACTTTAATTGCCCCATGCATACTTTTATTTACACATATGTAAAAGTTGCTGAGATACCACGCAGCTCCCTGTAGGTAGATTATTCCTGTTTTACTCACTTGGGCGATTACAATATAGTACGGAATATCGCAAATGAATAAACTCTTCACAATGTGTGGCATATGAGTAATTAATATACTCAAGCTAGCAATTGATACGGTATTTCACCACTTATGTGGTACAAGCACAGCACTGCACCACAAATGAGAATGTTGCACAATTTCACTGAATGTGCGAACAACGACACGTCTGAATGGTCCGAGAACACAGTAGATAATAGCTGGATATTTTTCAATCGAACTTCTTTTATGCTGAAGAGGGTTAAAATCGAGGGTGGGGTTGTAAACACGCCCACTTCTCGGATATCGTTCCGCTAATAACCGTTTGCCGGAATTGATTAGCATATCAAAAGATAGCTCTGACCTTCTATATCCCACTGATCGAGTTTCATCCCTTTCGTATCACGGGTTTGATCATAGTCATCAAAGCGTCACCTAGCACTTTTCCGATAGTTGGCACTACGCCTCGGAAAAATCCAACATAGGCTCGCCTGGCCAGACTCATGACGTCTCCTCGTAATTCGCCGCACACATACACATCGCGTAATTAATGATTATGTTAAGTAAGTGGAATCTGTTTTGCTGTCATAATTACCTAGAAAATTCTCTGATTATGGCGAGCTCTTACTTATAAATATTCATTGCGTATGTCAGGATTCACGTGATTAATATTATTATTCTCATCGTTAAAAGTTTCGAAACACGTGATGGTTTTTGGCTGGCATCGCTGAATACACTGACAAATACTTAGGGAATTACATTTCCTTAGGTTAACCCGACTTTATTAAGTACAGCCCACCGGCTTTCACGTGGTATTTGCCTCTTCTTGATCACTTCCACAAGAGAGAGAAACTTTCTAATTGCTGGCTAGCGTATGACTCACTGTGGTCATTACGCGCAAAGCGGCTTTCGTCTATTGGAACAGCAGCGAGTCGTTCGTGTCCCGTACAGTGCTAGAATCTGCTAGTTATGCGCCTAATCATCATAGAATAACGCGGAAAACGGCATATTATTGTTGCAGGGTGTCCCGATATGCTATCTACTGTATCGTGAACGGTCACAGTATGTATGTATGTATGTATGTATGTATGTATGTATGTATGTATGTATGTATGTACGTATGTATGTATGTATGTATGTATGTATGTATGTATGTATGTATGTATATGTGTGTATGTATGTATGTATGTATGTATGTATGTATGTATGTATGTATGTATGTATGTATGTATGTATGTATGTATGTATTATGACCGTCCAATGGCAAGTGAGTCAGCTGTTGAGCCATTGAAGGTCATGCTAAAGGAATGGTTAACAGGAATTACTCGGAAATACATCCAGCGGGGTCAAATATCTAGAATAACTCGCCCATTCAGACAGGAAATTGGATGGATATAAGATGAGGAATGAAATTCCTAAGCTCAAAACCCCGTGGTCACCGCACGCTAACAGTCACGAAATATTATCTTATATGTGAGCAGAGATTAACAAAATAATTTTACATTCTCAATAGTATTAAGAAGTAAGTCGACTATATGATATTCAGGTCCAGCGGTGTCATGAAGGAGGCCATGAATTGATGCCATATGTTACAGGATCAAGGCGGCGCTGAAGAGGTTAGGTCGATTACATACGTCACAAGACAATGGTGAAGTGTTCCTTTGTACATCTTTCCAGTCAGATGGGGTCACGTTATCTTGGAATTCGCATTCGAACTGTCAAAACAGATGGAAGAGAGGTTACAAGTCAGTGAGTCGAGCCTAACGTATGGAATGCAGACCGATATTATTAGCATAACAATGGTAATGAACTTTTTGTTTTATGAGTAATGGTATGGCAGATAAAAACGGAGATTGAAGGTTGAACGGACAGTAATTAGCACGTCTTTAAAGGGAACGTCTACGTTCGCAGAACCTAAGAGAAATATTAGAGAACGTGATATATAAAATAATATTACTGTGTCGAATAGCTATCTGAGGTTTTAATACTGATCAAGGGAAGATTCGGAAATAACTGTGAGATATTGTAAAACGCCTGTGTCACTGTGTTAATTTTGTTTTCCTAAGTTTCAGGTCCATGGACTCAAAAATGTATGAAGATTTTTCCAATGATGTAATGATGGAAATGAATATGAGTGCTTAAACATTCCGATATCCTAACAGGCCCGGGAGATAATGCCGAAGTGAGGGCCAAAACTATGACCAATGGAGCAAAGGACTGAGAGCGGTATCAAATAATCTTCACTGATAAGTACCAAGATTTCATTTTCTTTACCCTATTTTCTTGTAGTTGCATAGCTGTAGAGTAGAATGTATTTTTTCTTTCATAATGAAGTGACGTAAATTTAAACAACTTGAGTGACCTAATGCGACTATCATTTAGTGCCCGGTTACTTGTGATTACGGTTATGTCCGAGGTAGTAATATTAAGATCATCTATTATACGCAAGATTTAGCTTGTAAATACGTGTCTTACCGCGAGTTACTCGGAATCTTCTTCACGTTTACGGTGAATGGAGGAATGCGGTGTCTTCATTAGTGAACCATACTTGGGTTGCACGAATACTTCGTGAGGTGACTTTATTTTAATAGTTATTTGTAGAAGGTCTTCTGCATGATAATACAATACGTGTTTATTGCGTAGTGGCGATTGTTTCGTGAAATCAGTGTTGCGTTGATTGCGATACTTTGGTGATGATAAAAGAGATTCTTCGGGAATACTTGTGAATTCTCTTGGGTAAGTAATGTGTGAATATGTATGATGTGCTTGAATATGGTGAATAATAAGGACAGGGTCGTCCATAAAGAGTTTTATGATGAATTAATATTGTTATGGTAAGTGTCTCGTTGAAAAATAGATAATGGGAGTGTGATAAATAATTATTTGAGATTTAGAGATGGATTTAAGCGCTCGTCATACAATTAAGAACCCAGAATAGGCAAGCAATTGTGTCGTTGTTATTTTTGGTGGTGTAAGATGTCCGAAGGTCGAGCGTAGGGATTGTTATATGATCATCGAAACACTGTTTCGCGACGGGATACGATGCAGATACCATCTGATTTGAGGAAATGGTCACTAATTAGACGTCTTCAACATTTAATAAGCACAATATGTGTGAAGTAGAAGGTCGTATTTATTGAATTATTGTCACCTGGTAGTAGATTGTATTCTTGCGTAGTTGCTTATAGTATGTTTCCCGTAGATAGTGTGCCTTCAAGATTTTCTTTCAGGAGGGCAGTGCCGGTGGAAGCAGTTACTGTTAATCATTCTTTTGAATTATTAATGATTTTGTAGCGGCTAGATATTGTGTTCTATTTAGGTGGCTGATACGGATTCCTGGGACATGCTGTTGTTGATTGAGTTATGTCGATATGAGATCCAATTATTATGTGGGTTTTCCTACACTGTGTGCACTTTATGGATATTGATATTGAAACTGGTCACCCTTAGAGAACTCAAGTTGGTTAGCAATTAGGTAATTTCTGAGATAATGGATAAATATAGGGTACTTTGAAATGAAATCTTGGATAAGTGAAGATAAAAGCAATTGTAGTTTATAAAAAAAAATTGAATGAAATTTTATTCGATCCTATTATTTATTGCGGGCGGACAATTAATGATAAATAATGATGATTTGCCTTCAGTAAGTTCCATATTCGTTTCCATCAAGTTAGTATTTTCAATCAAGGTTTAAATAATGATGTTTTTTGAGTATTTAGCCAACAGAGATCATCATACAATGTATTATTATTGTATTAAGTTAGGTTTAGATTTCATTAAATTGGAAAAAGGTCCTTCCAAGAAACTAAAATTCGTTTTCCTTATTTAAATGAGATATATTTAGCCTTACGAAGTTATTGAATACTATTATTACCATAATCATGAACGTCTTGCGTCAAATGCTAGTCCAACTGCATAAACAGTACTTGGATGTCCATGCCCTGGGTGGAGAATTATGCGTCACGACTGACTTTAGCTGAGGCTTATCACAAGAACCTACGAACCTTCTATATCCCCGGGCAATGGACGGGTGTAGTATGTATGTATGTATGTATGTATGTATGTATGTATGTATGTATGTATGTATGTTGAGTATTCAGCACGAAGGTAAGTTGGACCTTCAAACTTCTTCTTCTTCTTCTTATTATTATTATTGATACGGAGATACCGTGGAGCGTAGAGGTGAAAGACGTTGCGGGCATGAATGGGTGGATAGAGAGAAGATCAAATTTTTATTTAAAACTCGAAACTTCAAAATTTTATTTCTTTCCTTGGTTTTTGGTTTCTTTACAGATTTTAAACTTGTTTAACTAACAATAACAAGTAACAATAGGACAAAGGTTAGCTCGTGAGCTCTGGAAACAAGATTAGAAATGCCTAAAACAATAACACAACAACGATTTAAAAAAATGAGCTTGAAGATTCCAAGTTACATATTTTACAAGAGCACTACTCTTCCCTCCAATAACTCCTCTAGGAAGCTGAGCTCCCAAAATTTACTACATTGAAAGAGCGTCCTGCCTTCACACAATTTCTTTCTAGGAGACTACTCTGCAAGGCAGAATCTAACGTTTACGAGGAACAAACAGTAGGCACTTTCTTATCCGTTCAATAGTCTAATTAACATTTAAGTAGAAAATGAATATTACTAGTAAACTGTAACAAGTGTAATAAGTACACATTCTACATAGCCTTAGCGAAAAAGGAAAGGTTAAAGTTATTGGCCGAAAATCAAAATGATAGGAAGTGAACAATTGTACTCCTTTGAAATTCACTTGGATATCATTAAAAGCCTATGTGGGCTTACGGCGCGCCGTTACAGAGGCTAAGCCTATACTATGGAGGTGGCTAGGTGGAGAGAAAATGTAAATTACGAAAGGAAGAGGTAAATTTTAAAGTTTACGAAATCATAGTCAACTCAATATCAAATTAAAGGGGACTAAAATAGGGTTCACACTATTTATTCCCTAAGCTAGACTAAGGTCTTTAGACTTGTTGAAAAGTTACATCTAAATTACATTAAAATAGGATTTTGAATCCTTCCCCTCGAGTTAGCTTTCTGAGACTATTACATGATTAAAATATGTCTGCCATTACCTTGAGCTGGTGTGCCTTCCGGAGATGGACGATGCAATCCCCCCGCCTCCTCCATGAACACACCCTAAACCTCCTGACTGGAGTGATCGAAAGACAACATGGCCCAAAATGTCCCAGTTTTTATAACGGGGAGGGAAGTTCCAGAATACTCTGGGCCGAAGCCCTGCACACACTCACAATTATGATTGGTTGATTAAATGTACAAAATTCCTTATTGGCTAAGATTTTAAGCAGGTGGGAAGATATAGAAGTGCTAGTAACCTAAGAACACAAAAAAATATTTTACAACATTTCAGTTCTAAAAACCTCGAAATGACAAATTTCTTTGAAAATTATTTGTTCTTCTTTCCAGCAGATGGGACAGATAAGTAGATAGTAGAGACATCTGACGATAAACGTTCAAACTTCTTCCGCAATGCAGTTTGAAGTACATGATGCAGATGGATTTCTAGAAAGCGCTCATTCTAAATGCACGGAGCGGGTGTACCTCCGGTACAATTATTATTGTTATTATTTGCGAACTTTTCAAACGTTTGTGTCTTATAAACTGTCAAAGTATTTAACAATCCACCCTGGCTGTTTCTTTCCAAATTTCGGATTAAAATGTATTTTTTGACGTTCAAGAGTCTTAAATGATATTTTAAATAATTCGTCTAGTAAAATATAGGTTGGGGTTTAAACAACCCTTAACTTAAAAATTCAATCTCTCCTCTACTGTTCCACGAACCTACTACGCTTGCGTAGCAGGGGGAGAGGTGATACTCATTCGTGGGGCGTCCCAGGTGGCGGATAGGGGGGTCCTAACCGGCTTGCCGGCGGACTTGAGGGAAATAAAAATACCTCTCGCCGGACCAAACACACAACCCCCATGTGGGTGGGGGACGCAGAGGAAGAATACGCCCACGGTATCCCCTGCCTGTCGTAAGAGGCGATTAAAAGGGGCGACCAAGGGATGTTTTTATTAGATCCATGAAACTACTTGTGATTTTTACCACCACGCGGAGAATACCATGGGTCGCTTTTACTTGCGCGTAGTACCACTATGTTAGGTACCAAATAGGTTTGTGATTAGTAGCAATAGAGTACGTTGCCGGCTTCTTCAGTACCTGTGATTTATATCCCTATATGCGCAACACCACCGGATTAGTGACACCGTGGTTCTGCCTTGCCTATGCTTAGTATCCACTATGTGAGGAACACCACGGGATAGTGCGGATCCCTGTGGTTAGTCCACTTATGTGTGGAACGCCATAGGTTTGCGTTGCCTGTACATAGCGCCGCAGTGTGCGAAACACCATAGGTCTATGTTACATGTGTGAATTTCATTACCTGTGAGTAGTACCACAATGTGTGGAATACCGCGAGTCTACGCTACGTTTGATTAGTACTGCAACATGACAAATAGCATGGTTCTATTTTTCTAGCGATAAGTACCATTTCGAGGAGCCGATGACCTGGATTTTGGACCCATTTCGACTACATGCATCATCGATTCAGTATTCTGATGTAGACGCAATCCACTGGTCAGTAATACTATTATTTAACGCTAGTTCCAGGGAATGTGGGGCACTGTGGGTCGGATCCACTGATTGTTTTAACTTCATATCCATCCATTCGTTCTTCGCCCTCAAGTTTTTGAATCTGGTCAGTGGAGGATTCTAGATTTTAAATGGTCATAACATTTCGTCTCAATTCGTACAATTAGGGGACAATGACCGCAATGTTAGGCCTCTTTAAATCACAAGCATCATCATCATCATCATCATCATCATCATCATCATCATCATCATCATCATCGTCGTCGTCGTCGTCTTTTACTGTTCGTTCCAGAAAACTGATTTTTAGCTTAAAATGTACCAAAAATTATCCTCTAACCGGCTATACGTACCACCTCACCCCACCTTTTCCTTCTCCTCAACTTCCTTGTGATCCTCAGTATATTGTACAAAAGAAGTCCAAAGAGAAGCCCTATAATACCCAAAACAGAACCTATAATGCCCAAAGAAGTTCCTGCAAAGTTAGACTGGAGTGTCGAACTCGAAGTAACAAGTTGTTAGCCTCCCCTAATTTACATCTCCAAAGATAGCTGCTCATAACAGTAATGTATACGCATTAGCCTTACATTACCTCCTACAAGGAACCACGCATAGTCATTATCTTGTTTTGATTTCCAAGCTCAGCTCCGAGCCCTTCAAATCATCTTCCATTCCTATATAAACAATTAAGTCTTACACCACATCGCAAATCCTATACGAACCATGTATAGTTTCCATCTTAGAGCTCTGCTCCGATGCCATGGAGTTGATCTTCAAGTTATTCCTATATAAGCAATGCATATGTATTACATCTTACACCACCTCCCTAGTCCCCTTACAAACCAGCTATAGTCGCCATCTTAAAGCTCAAATCCGACTCCTTAACGTTGCCCTCCAAAGTTATTTTTATAAGTAAATCATACGTTATTAATATTCTTCACCATAATGGCCAGTATTGGGTCCGTATTGACTTACAGTAAATGCAGAGAAGGATAATCCTACGCAATGCATACGTATTAAACCTTTTAAAAAATACTATTACACTAACAGGAGTACCACAAGGCTCTGTACTTGGACCACTTCTCTTTGTTATCTATATTAACGATATATCGACACGGCTAAGACACTGTAAATACCACTTGTATGCTGACGATCTACAGATCTATTATCATTCCAAAATTTCAGACATCAATCAAGCAATAGGTTATATGAACTCTGACTTAAATAATATCTGTGCATACGCTCATGAAAACTGTATCTTAATTAATCCATCAAAATGTAAAGCTATTATTGTTGGGCAGACGAAGCAAATCAGTGCGGCAAAAAGCAAAAACATTCCTCCACTAACTTAATCTGGTAAAATTATTCCGTACGAAAACTCGGTAAGAAATCTTGGTGTAATTATAAACGAGAATCTTAACTGGGGAGAGCACATTACAAATATCTGTAGAAAAGTGTACGCGTCCCTTCACCCACTAAAATATCATCAAAATATGCTGCCACTAAACATGAGAATTAGGCTTATAAATACTCTTATCCTCCCTATATTTTCCTACTGTGACGTAATACTAATTGATGCCACAGAGAACAACTAAACCGGTTACAATGTGCTATGAACTCATGTATTATATTTATCTTTTCCTTACGCTATGATGTTCATGTTACCCCTTATTATCGACAACTTTCCCTTCTAAAATTTGATTATAATTAAGATTATGAATATTGCTCTCAGATGTACATTGTTAATGAAGTGTGGTTAAGTGTAAGAGAGGACCATGAGTCCTAACTTCGCCACTACAAATAAAGGCAAATATAATATAATAATAACATAGGTTATCAAACACATTCTACATATCTATAAATACAGAATACCGATGGCCACTATGTTACAAAACTCCTAATAAAATCAACCTAAACATAGTCCGTTCATAAAAGAGCTTGAAACCTTCTAAACAGGTAATGTACAGCAGCCATATCGCTTAGCAGCCCAACGCTACAAGGCAGTGTAAGGAAAGGCAACCGGTGAAGGAGAAGAAGAAGAAGGAGAATAAGAAGAAGACACGATTGCTACCGTTTAGCCCTATGTATAGCAGCCAGTATGTCGGTTAAGGTATGCCTGGAATCTTATAAGCATTGTTTTTGGGTCTGTAAGTTTGGCTAACTATTCCAAAGTTTCACGTCTTTGGTATTACTTTCCATTTAAACTTACAGACTTATCCGCTGTAACTCTTACACCATTTTCCCTTTCCATATTTTTAGTTTTATTTCTATTTACTTCTAGCACGGCATTCTGTGCTCTATTTTCCACCACAGTAAATGCCTCTTCAAGCGCTATGTTATTCCTTGCAACAAACGTTGCGTCTTGAACTGGTATATTATGTATTGTTCTCTGTGAGTTGACGGGTGGTTGACGGATTACTTCTTCCAATGTTAAGTTAAACAGCAGTGTAGAGAGAACATCTCCTTGTCTCAGCCTGTTCTTCAGTATAAATGTCACTGGCACGTCTTGCTCCATCCTAACATTGCATCGTGGTGGTTCTCTGACATATCTTTCTTAAACTCTCCCGTCAAGAAGATACAGTAATTAGTCTGTATATAATCAGCATATAGCCGATGAATTTGGTCGTCCTTTTCATAAAATGTATCTAGTAGTCGTAGTGCAAACTTCCGGTCCAATGTCGAGTAATTTATCCTTGATTGTACTTAGTAATCTCCAAAAATTCCGTTCATTCACATTTCTAGATGTGAAACTAAAATCTATCTAAATTGTATATTCCTTTTAATAAAGTGATCTCTCTGTAATTTCCACACAATGTCTCCTCTACTTTGTTATGTACGGGCAAAGTATTCCCTGGAGACTCCTACTTTATCCACACTTCAGTTATTAAATAATGGATGAACTTTTCGATTCTCTATCCACCATATTTTAGTAAGTCTGATTTAATACCGTCTCCACTTGGTGCTTTGTATTTTTTCAACGCTTTGAATGCTTTCTTAACTTTTTCAAATTTGGTGGCAGTTCTTCGTCCTCGTCCAGTTCCTTTCCACTCTCACCCCATCCAGATTTTTCACTTCACTGTCGTACTCCTGTTCTTTATGAACTAACTATGTACATAGATATATAGATATAAAGATATATAGACATATAGATATATTAATAGACTAGGTTGGTATCTATGTATGTTGGTATATAGACAAATGGATGGATGGATGGGTGACTGATATATATATATATATATATATAGATAGATAGAGAGAGAGAGATAGATAGACTGGCATGTAGTCAGGTAGATATGTATAAAGGTACATGATGCCGTGATTTGAGACGAGGTTAAGGCAAACTCCCTCCATTACACGTAACCAATTAACAATATAAATCAATGTAATTACAATGCAGGTAATAAATAATAGTAATAATAAAAGTAATAATAATTATTATTTGACCAGAGACTCTTACAATGAACAAGAAAGGTCTAACGGAAAAACTAGAGGCAAAAGAAAGGAAGGTTTTGGGAAAAATCCTGGGTCCCATCAAAGAAAACAGCGAGTATATTTGACAGTGTTTGACCCCCTACCCCAGCCAGCCAATTCTCTATACAGCTTTTATCACTTTATGCTTTGAAGGCTTAGATCGAAATACACTTTAATCCACGCTGTAGATGTTTTTGGGGCCAGATCCTTCAGTTACAGAAAAAGGACTATATTTCCAGTCCATACAATCTGTATCATTTACATCACTAGCCTCACCAATTTCAGATCAATGAACGATATTATTCCGTACACGAAATCGTTCAAAATTTTTAACTCTGACTTATACAACATTTTCTAACGTACTTTTTTTCATCAGTGGGTGACTGATGTTATTGTTCTTCGATTTTGCGGTTTTGAACCATTCTACTGTAGCAATATGTTATTCGCATTTCCACACTTCTCCTGACATTTCCTCTTCAAGCCATAATTTCCATTAGCACTTTCATTTTCCCTGATGATTTTGACTCACTGTCCTGGGCTTTTATACAGTTCTTGTCCGGTACATATTTTGTTGTCATACCGCGTGCGTAATATGAATAAACTGTTACGGCATGAAGCCTCCTCGCCATGTTTTAATGCAGCACTGAGTACAAATCCATTCTTTGAATTTTCTAATTGGCTTGCCTATTCTGTTAAACTCTACTTTAAATTTTTCTCATTGATGGGCACAGTTAGACTACGCCCTGGGAAACCCCAAGCTTGTAATCATCCTGGTCACATTGTTCTTGCAAAGACAGAGTACACGCATCTTATGGTACACAATACGAGAGTGGGACTGGGCTGATCGTACTAGAAGAAGGTGATGAGGAACGTACCACTTACCAGTTCACTTACTACTGCACGGCATTTCCTTCAAAATTAGCAGACCATTGATGGACCAACTGACATCATTCAAGTACCCAGCCTTAAACTGCTGGACGGTTAAGTGACTTGACACGTGTGTTTTAACGCTATGACCACCATGTTGCTTCGGAAGGGAGAGAGATGACGTCATTTCAGTTTTTAGATGCATGCGTATGCAGTAGATTTAACCCTGAGAATGAGGTCAGACCAATAAAAAGACTGATCATTGATTGGAAGAATGTTTGAGCAGAGGTACTAACAAACTGCATTGCTTTCACGGGGTTTTAAATCGGTTAAAGGAAAAAGAAATGGAGATCTGCTTTCATACTAGTTGGGAATTCTTGCAGAAGGTATTGGAGAACCTAATTGCAATTCCTACCTGTTCAGTCGTTTTCAGAGGATTAGGTAATATCCGTAGCTGATGTACCAGTACTCAGAGAGAATTATCATGCTCTATCAAAATTCAAGGGATCCATTCTGGTGGACTCTGGAGTCCAAATTCCGGACGTTTCAGTTAATAAATTTATACATTTTATGTTTTTATTCTTCTTCTTCTTTATATGTTTACCCTCCAGGGTCGATTTTTCCCTCGGACTCAGCGAGGGATCCCACCTCTAACGCCTCAAGGGCAGTGTCCTGGAGCTTCATACTCTGTGTCGGGAATATAACTGGGGAGGATGACAGGTACCTCGTCCAGGTGGCCTCACCTGCTATGCTTAACAGGGGTCTTGTGGGGGGATGGGAAGATTGGAAGGGATAGACAAGAAGGAGGGAAGAAAGCGTCCGCGGTCTTAAGTTAGGTATCATCCCGGCTTTTTCCTGGAGGATAAGTGGGAAACCACAGTAAAACACTTCCAGGGCTGCTGAGGTGGAAATCGATCCCACCTCTACTCATTTGACCTCCCGAGGCTGAGTGGACCCCGTTCCAGTCCTCGTACCACTTTTAAAATTTTGTGGCAGAGCCGGGAATCGAACCCGGGTTTCCGAGGGTGGAAACTAATCACCCTAACCACTACACCACAGAGGCGGGCTATTTGAAGTATTTCAATTATGTTAGTATGTTATTGGGTTTTAAACAGAGTGTAGTTCAGTGTAAGATTGGGCATAGTCCCCTACTTCGCTACGAGACAAGGCAAGAATGAATGAATGAATGAATGAATGAATAAATAAATAAATAAATAAATAAATAAATAAATAAATAAATAAATAAAGTAGGCATAAAAACGCGAAAGAAAATGTAATTAATGTAATTAAGTGCCTTGTTCAAACCTGGACGGTGGCAACCTATTCCCTGTTCCCTACTGGTCAGTTATCCTGATCCGGAGTTTGCTTGCTGTAGGGTGGGCAATTCCTTTCCATTCCTCCTTTAGCTAACAATACGTGGCTACCCATCCGAGTACTGACCACGCCCAACGTTGCTTAACTTCGGAGATTTACCGGAACCATTGTTTCAATATAGATAGGCCGTTGGCGAAAGGTGTTGGATGGGGAAATTATTTCAATCTACGCAATTACATCCCTGCGCCTGACAATGCTGCAAACCCGCTAACAGCCATGAAAGAGAAGTTGCCGAGATTACCACAACCAAGAGGACAGCACAACACTGATTGCTGTTCTTGTGTTTATAACCATGACATCGCAAGCACGTATTTCACCCAGTCTAGTTTAGTGTTGTCAAAATGGAAAGTTTGTTTTAGGCCCCTTATTTTTACTACCACAAGGGCAAGACCGCTATACAAACGCAGAAGATTTATGTTGATTATTGCGAATATGCTGTACAACAATTTGCCCAACAGAAACTTGCAAACATATTGAGAAGCTGGACTTCTGAAACTGCTAGAGAAATAGCAGAATGTTACTGATATTAGTGGAAAATATTATGCAAAATAAAGCTTATGTAGTGAAACAGGCCGCAACTTTTAATTTTTTCCTCTATTTCCCTGGCAGTAGTGTAAGAGCGGTAATAGCGAAGTATAGTTTGATTTAGTTAGATTGCTTACCTTATTGGCTTGAAGATTCCTTAGGAGGCAGTCCCTGTTATAAATGGTGTGAAAATGTCGCTCATAGGGTCGGTTGGTGCATACGTTTCAGTGGGCTTGGCAGACTGACATGTAACAGTAACTTCTGGCTCAGCGAGGAAAGCAACGGGAAACTACCTCACTCTTCATTTCCCTAGTACGCCTCTTCAGTGACGCATAGGTCGTCTATTATAGCTGATAGCGGAACTGTTTAGGACCAAACCAGCCTTCGGGCTGAATACCCAGTCTTGCTTGTACAGCCGGCCAAGCAGGTTGTCTGGCCGGTCTGCTGCTAACTTGACGAGGACGGTAGTGTGAGTGTTCGTTCATTTGAAGTTTAAGTTATTGAACGAGTGCAGTTAGGCGAAATGGCATACAAAATTACACGGAAAAACACACTGAAAATTGTATTCGGTAAGGAGCAACAGAGACCAGCAGCCCACGAAGTTCACCAGTGGATAGAAGACTTCCTAAAGGTATGCGATGATGAACTACAAACAATTCAACTAGTTGGAAAACTGAATGCAACCTATCTCAAATTTAATGACAATAAGTTAGAACATACGGACACAGTAAACACACTAGTTCACAGGACATAGCTAACGCACCTGGAGAGAACCAACTTCCATTAGATTCCAATGACAGTTCAGACTCAGATACCATATCAGTAGAAGAAACATTAGATATCAAGGACATAAACGCATCCGATCAAGGAACCATAGAAGAAAATAACGCGATCACAAACACACTGAGACAGGAAGACCAACAACTTGATACAATGGCCATCACTCTTCAACGTTTGAAAAGGTCTGAAGCTGAGAGCCAGCGCCCTCCGGAAAGTTCTTTATCTTCGTCTGATATGGATAGGTCTGCGATCACTGAAAAGATTCTTCGCACTCTCGGATCGTAGAACAGTCAGATGGCCTAGAGGAGGAAGTATTGCGGAGGGAGTACCCAGTAGCAGAAATATCACTTGAAGTAACAAAATGTAACCCCGGTCAGCAAAAAGTAGGAAAGTTAGCTAATAAACAACGAAACCATCCGTATAAGACAGGGACGAGCAAGCAAGGATTACCTCCCCGACTACGAAGAAATAGTTTGACTGAATATCGATATGTGGATTGTATTCTATTTTCCTCTCTGTTATAATGTCATGACCCTGACACTAACAGTGGGGACAGTCAACTTCAACAATAATTCATCACCAACTAAAATGCATGCTCTACTGAAATTTCTACAGTGTCATGGTATAGATCTTTTAATGCTACAGGAGGACTCCATCAATGAGTTTTCTTCGGTATTAAACTACAATGCCTATGTAAACACTGGTAGTGATAATCTAGGTACTGCTATCCTTACTAAGTCAGGTAATGAACTGCAATCAATAGAGAAGCTTCCTATCGAGCTCGATAGCTGCAGTCACTTAAGTGCGGCCAGTATCCAGTAATCGGGAGATAGTGGGTTCGAGCCCCACTGTCGGCAGCCCTGAAGATGGTTTTCCGTGGTTTTCCATTTTCACATCAGGCAAATGCCGGGTCTGTACCTTAATTAAGACCACGTCCGCTTCCTTCCACTTCCTAGGCCTTTCCTATCCCATCGTCGCCATAAGACCTGTCTGTGAAGGTGCGATATAAAGTAAAAAAAAAAAAAAAAAAAAAAGAAAGAGAAGCTTCCCTCTGGTCGTGGACTGAGTGGCAGATTTCAAGGTTACCTGTTTTACAATGTTTATGCACCATCTGAGAGTAATAAACGCCAGGAATGGAACGAATTCTTCCAGTCAGACTTAATATATTTACTTCGCTCCTTGCCTACGCATTATGTGATGGGGGGTGTTTTTAACTGTGTACTCCATGCAAAAGACTGCACAGGTCCCTTTAAGCCGAGAAGGAGCTTACAGACTTTAGTTACAAATCTCCAGATGTGTTATGTTTGGGAGCTAAAACATAATACCCCAGGCTTTACTTTCTTTTCTTCAAATTCAGCATCATGACTGGATCGATTTTATGTTCCTCAAAATTTAGCGAATGAAATAAGTCATGTAGAAGTAGTACCAGTCACATTTTCTGATCTTTAAGCTGTTATTCTCGTATAAGATTAAATTTTATACCTACAGGACGCTCTTACTGGAAGATGAATGTAACCTGTCTTCAAAATGCTAGTATCCTTGAAGAGTTGAAATTGTTGTGGTCAGAATAGAGTACAAGAAAGAGTAGATATCAAGATTGTACTGATGGGCGGGATCGGTGTGTAAAGCCACAAATTAAACGCTTCTTCAAGCGAAAATCTTACGAACTTTATCAAGAAGAACGTCTAATAAACCTCTATTTTAGGTGTATTTATGACTTACAAGGAAACTACTAGCCATCGCCAGAGAGAAGAAGTAAAAACAGCCGCTATATAGCAAAAATACTTGCTATATATCATCAACAATTGCAGGGACTCAAAATACGCAGTCTGGTTAATGAATCAGTCGAAAATGAACGGATCAAACATTTAAGGAAGGACTTCAAGCGCCGCAAATATTGCAAGTTCAAGACCCAGAAGTACAAGAGTACATAACACAACCGACTATAAGTAAGGCCTTAGATTCCTTTTATCGACAACTGTTTGATGCCGAGCCCACCCACGATAATGAAATTATTATTTTTGCTGACTGTAAGCCTCCACCGCTCAGGGGAGAGGATAACTCAAGCCCTGAAGGACCCATAAACAAAGAAGATGTTTTAAAAGCGATATGTCAAGGCAAGGGCTTAAAAACACCTGGGATTGATGGAATACCTCAGGAATTTCACTCTACCTGTTGGCCGATAATTGGAGAAGACCTCACCTGCGTCCTGAACACTGTTTTACAGAGGAAACAACCTTGTGAATCACGTCGTCGGGGGATTGTTGTACTGATAAAGTAGTTCTCTACAGCTACCACTGTCAATGGCTATCGCCCAATCACCCTCCTAACTTACGACTACAAAATATTAGCCAAAATTCTCGTCAACAGATTACGACCATTATTATCCTTCATCCGCACAACACTGCGGAGTGCCTGGACGAACAATTTTTGATGTTACCTGTTCGCTGTGTGATTACGAGGCGACAACTGAACGCAGTCATTCACAGAGCTTACTACTGTCCTTAGACCATCAGCGTGCATTTGAAGGTGTAAATCATCAGTGACTGTTAAAATGATTAAAATGGCATGGTTTTAGTCCCACATTTATCTCTTCCATTCAGTGTCTATACACAAACGTATCTGCGATTTTGCAAATTAATCGCTTTCACACTAAATCCATTCCCATTAAGAGGTCAGTAAAACAAGGATGTCCGGCTTCGATGGTGCTGTTTAACTTGGCCATAAATCCTCTCATTCTCAAGATGCATAAGGAAATAGGAGGAATAACACAAGGAAGTGCAAAGCTCGCGGTATCTGTTTACGCGGATGACGTCAGTGTCATATTAACATCGGATAACGATGTACTCCACATGCGAAATACTCTCGCACAGTTCAGTGCGGTATCTGGGTTGTTTATCAACTACCGTAAATTCCAAGTCATTCCCTTAGGAGACTGGGCATCATTACCACAACTCCCACCGCTACAAACGATAGAAACACACAAGGTCCTTGGCATACATTACGCTCGAAAGACCAGTGACTTGAATCAACAAAACTGGGGACCGTTGTCAATAAAATAAAATAATATGCAAAAGAACTCTACTGCCGAGACCTCTCTCTAGTCCAAAGGATCTGGGTTGTCCACACATACTTCCTATCACAATGCATTGATTTTAGTAGGTTACTGCAAAAAAAAATGACATCTGGTTTTTTCCCGGGGTGAGTGTTTTAAGAAAATACTAGGTGAGCAAACGATAGGGAATATGGCACGTGGGTGACAGTATTAAATGCAGATCAGTGGTGACTGATTGATTGATTGATTGATGACAGAAATATTAGCTCTTTTCTTGTGTTCATCTCGGCACGTTTGTCGGCATGTAAATTAAGTCCTCCTGGCCAAAATTCCGCAACTTCGGCTTCGAATCGTGTAAGTAATTAATTGAACGTAATTGAACACGCCTCTGCAGTGTAGTGGTTAATGTGACTAGCTGCCACGCTCGGAGGCCCGGGTTCGATTCCCGGCTCTGCAACGAAAATTTGAAATTGGTACGAGGGCTGGAATGCGGTCCACTCAGCCTCAGGAGGTCAAACGATTAGAGGGGGGTTTCTATTCCCTCCTCAACCATCCTCGAAGTGGTTTTCCGTGGTTTCGCACATCTCTTCCAGGCAAATGCCGGGATGGTACCTAACACAGCCGCTTCCCTCTCCCCTTGTCAATCCATTCCAATATTCCCATTCCTCCACAAGGCCCCTGTTCAGCATAGCAGGTGAGGATGCCTGGGCGAGATACTGGTCTTTCTCTCCAGTTGTATCCCCTACCCAAAGTCTCACGCTCCAGGACACTGCCCTTGAGGCGGTAGAGGTGGGATCCCTCGCTGAGTCCGAATGAATAAACAACCCTGGAGGGTAAACGGGTTAAGAAAGAAAGAAAGAAAGAAAGAAAGAAAGAAAGAAAGAAAGAAAGAAAGAAAGAGAAACCATGACATTATTATTTCTGGTGTAGGGTGAATGAACCCCAGGATCATATGCCTCTCTATAAGTGATATTCTCGATTCTCAAAAGTTCGACTTCGTGATGAAGATTCAAATCCACTTTCTTCCGGTTGAACCAAAACACGACTTGGCTTATTGTCTTTGTCTTGGTTGATATTGTATATTGCCATGAAGTGGCATTATTTCCAAATATCATGGATTTTCAGGCAGGCTTTGTTATATTCCAAACAAGCGGCACCAGATAATATTTAAATGTAATGCTATATTTAGTATTGAATTCATCACATTAAAAGCAGCTTTTAGAATTAAAATACGCTGAATAAACAAAAGTTTGCCTGTTTAAATAATGAAATATTGATGAAAAGATGAAATATGAGTTGATGAAACAAATGTTCTGTAGATAATGGACAGCAAAGTAATAGCGGTGAAGAGGCAGAACAACGCAGAGAATGGAATAAATACACACTCACACATGCTGGAGGCTAACAGACTGATGGTAGACCTTTTTGTTCGTGCCGATAATTAAATTGCTTCGTGTATTATTTTGTTTTGTTGTGAAGCTCGAGGGTCTTTGTCTCATTGCCACGTTTAGAGACAGACGGACTTGTGCATCAGAGAGCTGTGGGACGTTTATCACGACTTCAAAGCTCTGCGGCTGTGTCCACTTAGATTTCATTAGCTCTTGTATACGAGTGCGAATGTCAGATGTCAGCCAAGTAGGACGACGTTCCTCTTGTGCAGATATGTCCTGGCTTTCTTTAATGTTCTCTAGGTCAGAAATATCAGCTCCCTGTGAGGTAGCGTGCTTCCTCTGTTTCTGACACGTACCTGTCAAATACATTTAATAACACGTGTTAGTGGTATGACATATAGGATGTCTCCCCGTTTAGAACAGAAAATCTTCTTTAGTCGTATTTCTAGTACAGCTCGTTCCCTGCTATAGTCTTTCGTAACAAAATCCTTCTTACTGTAACAGTTCATCACCA
Organism: Anabrus simplex; assembly: GCF_040414725.1. NCBI lineage: Eukaryota > Metazoa > Arthropoda > Insecta > Orthoptera > Tettigoniidae > Anabrus > Anabrus simplex. Next base: position 145,177,868 of record NC_090265.1, on the reverse strand, counting down.
CGCCATAAGCATGTCATGAGGCCCAGTAAACAATATATGCAGTTTTCTGCGACATTCTGCGACATTCTGCGACATGTAGTGTCGTAATTAGCAATTTATGCACAGTCCAGGATACGAGTTGCGGTACGTAAGCTTGAAGGGAGCAGGTCTAATTATTGCTTGTACCGAGAGGAAGAAGGCGCATTACAGCGGAACCTTGAAATCGCGCTCTCTCTCTTTGCGGGATAGAGAAGACGGAGACAACGCCATGCGTAGAAGAGTATTTGGTCAGAAAGTGGGGTGGATCACGGCTTGTTAACACCAAGAAATAAAAATCCTTACAGATCTACCCGCACATTCATTGGTGCCAACCCACGGTATTCAACTGTTAATAATAATAATAATAATAATAATAATAATAATAATAATAATAATAATAATAATAATAATAATAATAATAATAATAATAAAATAGGAACATTTACGAGTTAGGACTCATTTGAACCGGCGCATTTTATGCAAATTAATGATGTATGTAAACGTAATACTTTAAGAATGGAGTGGTAATAACGCACGTCATACAGCAGTGCGTAGATTGAGGTCAAATGTTAGGAACTGGCAACGTGAGAGAAAAGTGGGAGTCGCCACGAGATAATCCATGACGCGTGGATTTATGAAAAGGACGCTTTTGAGAGTACGAGCGGCACAACGATCGGATCTACATGAAATTTGATCAGTATAAAGTAGGGGTTCACAGCTACAATTTGATTACCCTCACGTCGCTGAAAGATCATGATTAGCGGAGCGAATCTTTGACTAAGGGCGTGGTTTGCTACCTCTCTGACCACCCAGCCAAAACACTATAAATGAAACCGAGTCTTGGCTCCACCATTCCATTGTCATCTGTGCGACCGTAGTACTTATGTGTTGGTGTGAAATGTATTGAACCAGAGTGTGTAATTACCGTGACCCATTGCAACATGGATAATAATATGTGAAGTGCAGTTTCGAATACAATATATCAGCACGGTGCAAGTATTGCAAAACAGGCGTGTGGTATAAGACAAAGTGTCGTGTTTGAATAGAGGTATTGTCTTTAATCCCATAGATTTCTGTAACTTCAGTGACGGCTCATAAAGTGATAATTAAAAGAATGGGCAAATGCTTAAGGTCGCTCAGAGTTAGTGAGACGCCGACTACATTTAAGTGATTAGTAGTGACCAACATTAAGGTGTTGTATAGTGATTGACGCCTAATAAACTAATAGAACGGTATTTTTAAGAAGAGAACGTCTGCCTATTCCATAGACACTCATATTCATTAACGGTAATCATTAATCAGGCCGTGTGACGAAAGGGGAATGAATAGTGACTTACACAGACTTACCACTATTCTGGTTAGTCCACTTGAGTTAATGAGTGGGTCTAATTACCAGTAGGTTATTTGAAAACACATAAACAGTATTAATTAACCATTTTTCAATTTTGCCTGTATGTTCATGAGTGATCATCGAAGCGAGGATTGGAACCAACTAGAGTCACGCCTTAGTGCCAGCATTCGTCTTTTCAGGGAACGTCGAGAAATTCCAACTGCATGAGACCACAGTTCGAGACATCATGGACGACATCAGAATGAAGATGAACCAAGGACTACCTACTAACGAAGCCACAATGATGGAGGCCTAAAAACCCCAAGTGTACCCCCAAGGTGACAGCAGACTGCATGCAGTATCGATAAGTACATTTTATCGAATACTAAGCATGAAATCTACGTAGCCGCATAATAAAATACAATTTTTACATATCATTTTTGTTATATATGTTTTATATATAATTAATAGTATTAACTGTAGATGAACGCTATATACGTGTTACTGGGAAAAGTCATATATTAATTCGATTTTCTTATGATTTTCTTCTGTGATTTAAGGATAATCACTAATTTTTTCCGCGAAGTCATTTGCATGAATTAGTATGTAAGATCCCAGTGGGTTCAGTTGCGTGTGAAGCACATATTTAAGGGTGGAACCAGCATTTCAGCTGATTTTATAATTCATTCCTAATTGCAATAACTGGTATGGATCTTCACAATATTTTGAGCATATATTACATATTCGCTTCACATGGTAGGGTAAACTTACCTAACTTCGTGATATTAAGGATTGTAAGTAATATATCAGAACAAATACTCGATCTCGGAATTTTATATTTTGCATGCTGAGTACCTATACATTATTCTAGAAACACATGATAAAGAACGTTCTAAAAATGCAAAACTTTTGGAGTTATAACATGTAATAAGCGAAGTGGCCATGCTACCTAATTTCGTGATAGCATACCTAATTCCGTGACACAGTATACCTAACTTCGTGATAATGTACTTAACTCCGTGATAACTTTTCTCAGCATTGTTACAGTTCACTTCACGCACTTTTCACTCATTTTCAGTATCGGTATCGTTGTCGCTGACATATTCACAAATACTACACATAAATACAATAGCATCAGATGAATCAATGGACTGACAACTTTCATGGAACCATCGCAAATAGAAGCAGCACTGAATCCAAGGACTTTTATTCTTCCCATTACTGTAGCTGTAGTTACAGGTGGTGCAGATGTCATCATTTTTCTTGTTTGACTTCTGTTTTTCCGTAGATACCGGTTTCACTGTAGTGATATGTGTAGTGGATTTTCCGGCTTGATCAGAAACAGGTGTAGTTCGATGTGTGTTGGCAGCTCTGGCCTGATCTCAAACGTGTGGCTGGTATCCGGTGGAATAGTCACAACGATAATTTCATTCTTGGATGCAATTTCCAATACCTCTGGTGTCACGTGACGGACATGGGAATTCATTATCAGTATCACAGGTCTTTCTGCACCAAGATTTCGAACAAATATCTTGTACCACTTTCAGAAAAGTTCACTGTTAATCCATTCACTCTGTGACAGGGCTACTGAGGCGTTAGGAAGGCACCATTTGTCAATGAATCTGACATTTTCACTCCTTTAAAAATGATTAGAAGTGGACCGAATTCACCTGCAGCATTTCCAGATTGCACAATTTTTCACTTCACTGAATGGGAACTTTGTCATTGTTTGCATACTGTTTTTTGGCCATAGCATACGCAACATGTCTTATTCGGTTAACGTTCAGACCGATCCCTATTTCCTGCATTTTTACTATGAAATTAACTAACTTAATCTCCAGTTCACTCGTAAGGGCAAACGGTCTACCCATTTTTCCAATAGTCATATTTTCTTTTATAGAGTACGCCACGGAACGGTGAAATGTTCAGCAGCCTTTTATATAGACCATTTTTGCTCCAAAACCTTATGAAGCGTTTCCCGAAGGTAAACTGATGAATAGGCTTGTCTTCTTTGGTCAAAAGACCCGTTTTTTTTAGTTTGTTACCGTTTTCCTTCTTCACGCATTTGCTTAACGCTGGAGCCATTATGTCTGAAATGGACACAAAACGTAAGAGTCGTAGTCATTTTCCTAAGCAATTATTTCATTAATAACGCACTTAAATCCAACTCTGACTACTGATCTTATAAGTGTGTTCCTTAGAGAATATAAGTGCATATACTTGCCTGAATAATTACTTGACCAACTTACCTTAATAACGTTTTACTACAGGAACAGACCAACAAGTAGCGTGTTTCCATCCACACAACATACAATTAACTGCATGTCCTTCACCCAGCGGCAATTCCCGCTCAAAATATTTTCCCCATGTAAAGCCACTCCTGCTATGTATTGAGGACTGGTGGAACTCAGTGTAAAACGCATACCTTACTTCAGGATCAATAATATGTCGCGTATCACGAAATAAAGTATATCACGAAATAAGGTAGGTTTACCCTAATGCATACATTTTCATAATTCCCTTAATATTTAAGAATGCTATTGTCGAAGACTTCAAGGTCCGAGGTGCAACCCATAAATTATATGATTACGCGAGTGAGGTGGTATTAGTTAACTGCCTGTTGAGTAAAAGTCCTATAAATGAATAAATAAGGTGGATTTGAGATGCAATAGTGTGAAGATGGGAATATGATGAATGTAAAATATCCGAGATGACGGAATGAAAAATGACAAAGAATTAGAAATTGTCATCGCGACGTACTGAATTAGGCTGAATATGTCCAGAATGATGTGTAATAAGAATTGGTAACCTCTGAATCGTACCTGGAAGGGGTAACCTCTGAATATATTATGTACCTGGAAGGTAGCAAGTGAAAACTACGGTGAAAAAATAGGAAGTGTCAGTATGGGCCAGCTGGTTGAACGCTGCCCACTGCAAGAAGGGACAGATTCATGATATGAAAGTTTGTCAGGTCCGATGGTGCAAACCAAGATGTCTGTAAGAGCTCTCGGAATATTAGAACTGGTAGTCTCCTTCATTTAACACTGCATTAATGATCCCATGCCAATGATATATTATGACCTGCGTCAGGCCGATAATTTGGCTGACATCATATGTCTTAACTAGACAATATCTTCAAGGTGTATTGTTTAACAGTGTATAGTTTATCTCTTTGTATATCGTTTTCATTTGTTTGTGTTATTCTTGAGTGTTTTATGGTGATGGGCAAGAAACCAACGTTGCACTGGTCCGGTTTGTAAATAATAGGGTAAAGTATACCCAGAAACATGTATATGCGATTCATATAATGTGTAATTGATTTGGTCAAGTAGACCGTATGTTCGATATGCGGCGATGTGATTTCGTGGGTAGGAAAATGTGCACATCGATATCTGTAAAATAATTCAGAACCATGACAGCCAGACAAAATAACACGGCTTACCGAGAAATGTCATTTGCATAATTTGTCAATACATTCAGTGAACAGATACCATCGGGTATCATTGCGAGGTGATGGAATAAACCTGTGATTTGTATAAAGTGTTGATTATAAATACGTCTTAATAAGGCAATTTAAAGCATTGTAAATGATAGCCAAAACAGAATATGAATTGGCAAGGATATTCAGGCATTTTTGCATATAAATAATTTTTATGTGTGTAATAACATGGTATTATCTCATTCGGTTTGATATTATGACTCTATCAGTTTATTAAAGTCTATGTTTTGAATATTGGAAACAAAAACTCTTCTCATTTAACAGTATTAGTGTATTCCTCTCATATTAGAGAACACCCTACTTCCAATATATTTAAATTACCGCCCATTTTATATATGCATAGCGAACGGACCATTGACCCGTATGCCTCTGAGCTAGCTGTTGATACAATGAAAGTAGGGAGGATGGGACTTTGATGCCCGGGAAGTATGTCCGATGTTTCTCATTCAAATATTTCTATTCATATGATTACTTGTGAGACTGAATTACTTAATTGATGCCCTGTTGAACCCGGGACAGGTGCATTACCTTACTCTTTAATGTACATTTATCTAATGGGGACTTTGTTATTAAACTAGTTCTACAGAGAGAATCATTTAAGTGTTCAGACTTCTGCTCGCATTCCGTGGGAATTTCCGAGCGAGCACCATATGGCTTGTGTCAACACTGGCGAGATAAGAAGTGTTCACTGCCAGCGCACAGCTGTTTAGCACTATGTCCCTCAGTTCGCTAGAAACTATTGGACTTTTAAGGTGTGTTGTGAGGTTATTATCACGATGGTTAAATACACCATAGAGGAAAGAATGTTTTTGGTCGAGTGTTATTTGAGCAGGAAGAAGAAACCAGTTAAAAGATGCGTTCGAAAATTCCGTAGACAATTTTCCGGTGCGACAGTACCATCAAAACGATATGTGCATCAGCTCGTTCATAAGTAACGTAGTACTGGTTCCGTAAGCAATAAAAAAGAAGCGAAGGAGAATACAGGCAAGAGTCCAGATCAGTACACATACGTCACTTCAGAGAGTAGCTCAGGAAAGTGGCATTTCACATTCTTCAGCACGTAATGCAACAAAATTGTTACATTTACGATCTTATCGGATTCATTCACTCCATAACATACTGCATACAGATTTCAATGCAAGAATACAATTTTGGAATTGGCTAGTGAATAGTGTCCACGACTGTAATGTGGATCCGAACTTTCTTTTTATGAGCGAAGAAGCCTGGTTTCATTTGAGTGGATATGCCAATTCACAGAACAATAGAATCTGGGATACAGACAACCCGCCCATTTTACAGCCGAGATCTCTGCACGATGTGAAGGTGGGTGCGTGGTGCGCTATCAGTGCCCGACGAATTTCGGTCCGATATTTTTCAGGATACGATTACTTCGGATCGTTAAATTCACAATATTTTGGAACCATTTTTCGCTGAACTGACTGAAAAAGAGAAAAGGTACGGCTATTTCCAGCAGGATAGTGTAACTGCCCATACGGCATGTAGCTCTATGTGGCGGTTACGGGAAGTGTTCAATGATGATGATCAGATCGTCAGTAAAGTTTTATGGCCCCCTCGTTCGCCTGATTTAAGCATATGGGGAAATCTTAAAGGAAAAGTTTACAGGAATAATCCTCGAACAGCAGAAAAAAAAAATTGAAATTAGGAACATTGTGCGTTCTATTGGTGTCCATGAACTACAAAGTGTGTTTCGAAATCTAATTACAAGATGTTTAGCTTGCATTGCAGCTGAAGGAGATCACTCTCAGCATCGTCTGTAAATACCGATTTGTTTATTTATTTATTAATGGTGAGTTCAGTTTAATTTCCTAGTTGATTTAATTATTGGTTTACTTATTTATTCATTTACTTAAGTTTCGTTTAGTTTCTATAGGCGTAGTCATGCCTCTTCTTTGAGCCGATTATGCCTGCTTGCCATTGCGGGAACTGCGCTCGCTTTCTCCGCTTCCCAGCGCGCCTAATCCTCGGCAGTCCGCTCTGAACTTTTAAATTAATCACCCTGTCTTATGATAGGAAAGTAACAAGGGGAATTTACTACGATTTTCAGCGAATATTATCATTTAAACTGATTCTAATTTAAAAAGTACAGTTTATATGAACACGAGTAGAATAAGATTTTTACATAACAGTGTAACGACAAAGATACATAGATTAAAAGAAGAAATAGCCAGCGTTAGTGACACTTCTGTAGGCTTTTTTTGCACGAAACGTCTTGTTGTGCGTCGGAAAAGTGCACAGTTCCAATTATTTCAACTTATGTACAAACTGGGACTGGTAAAAAAGAAAAGAAAGCGTGCTTCAACAGATTTCTCATCTAGTGAATAGTGATTATTTCTGAAGCCGTTTTAATCAGTTCTAATACCGAAAATCAAATTTTGCTCGTTTCAACATTGGACACACTAACAGTTACCTAGTCAGATGGACTCCCTTGTGTTAAAGCCACTCTTTATTAACATGAGAGATCCGGACTCAAGACGACGCAGATCGACGGAGAACAACGCAGCTCGATGAAGATGACGTAGATCGACGGAGATTGATGCAGATCAACGCGGGACGCGGGCTTGGTACTACGGGGGACGGTTCCTGGAACGCGCTACTGTGGAACATCGCGGTGCTTGCTGTTAGCTGAGTTCCAGATTGTTGCTTGCGGAGCAGTATTCAACAGTTCGAGCTCAACAAGAAGTCATATTACAGGTGATATAAGAGTCTCTTCATTCGGAAACATAAATCTGACTCTCAACAGAACTCTTATAGACAATGTCATTGCTGACAAAGAACATTAACTCAATTCAAAAGCTCACTTACTTAACATTTTGATGAACAATTATTAGCAGCTTATAAACTTTGAAAAGTAACGTTTTACAACGTAATGCAATAATTCACTAGCATTAAAAATACAGACAGACTTTTGGAAGACAGTGTGTTTTGACGTTAGCTCTCGTAATATCGTATGCTCTCACTTGTTGGAACTTTAGAATTTCAAGTCAGTGTTTTATTTGTATTGAAGGCGTACAATAAACTCTTAATTCTCAATATTCATATAAAGTGTACAATAAGTTACGTTATAGGACAATACTTAGAAATTTCTACCGGAAGATCGAATTTAATTTATATACATTTGTGACTAAGAATATTTTCGAGAATTTCACGAGAAATTGTAGAATTTACTTTGTTTAATTTACGTAGAAAACATACTCTGAAATCAAAAATGATAGTAGAAAGCACTTTAGGATTTTGTTAAAGTGAGATATTAACTTACTTTCAACATGCTTTATTGTTTTACATCAAGAAAGTCATGATGGACATAACTGGTTGAAAATAACATTACTCATTTGGATAGCAATATTTTTTCGATATTTTTCGATATTTTGTTGTAGGAATTGGAACATATTTTCCAATAAATATCGTTGATCACTAAAATTCAGCGATATAATAGGGTAACTTTTCATAGATTGAATAAATGGGAGAAAGTTATGATATCTATTACTTCGCCTTGCGATCCTTACTCTCTGTACACGCATCTAAGGACCAGAAACCCCTTAGAAAGATCTCATGCTCTTTGATGCCAATTTCTCCTGGTACAATATATCTTATTGCTGGGGGTCTTCTGAAAATTTGTGTAACATAACGTGACAAAATTTGTGATGGAAATGACGTCACATTAGTCGTAACCGTAGGCCTTGGTTGCCACAGATGCTGCGGTTACAAGTATTTTTGACGTAGAGTTGCAGTTCTTCTTGATATAACATTTTCTTTTGTTGAAGGACATATTCATGATGATTAGCTTTTCGTAAAGGGAAACGTTTCCTTTTTCCAACCGAGATAATAAATTCTGTGGTGAATATACAAATTTTTGGAATATATGATAACAGTAAAAGTAAGTGACGTTGGTAAATACGGGCCGAAGTAATTAAAATAATCTTTTCCTTATTAAAACAGAAAAGCATACGCACTCACACACATAAAGTAGGCCTATTTATTCACTTAATTTTTATTTTACATTTTAAATAGCTGACTATATGTTCAGGAAAAGAAATGACAGCGACACTTTTGCAGAGCCCATTCATAACATTTCGTAGAAGTATGATTGTAATTGAGGCATGGGCTGTAGGCGACACCATTTTGAAACAACATGGTTCTGTTTAACAACGTAGGACATGTTTTCCTGGCTCTCTGAAATCGGCTATAACGCTCGTACGAGCACTTGTTATTCGAGCAGGATGCTTATTATTTTGGCTACCCTGCAACGACGTTTTATAATAATGGCGTATGGCCTCCGGAGAGGCCTGGTGCAGGTCTTTTTCTCGTAGACGGCCTATTAGGTGACTTGCATATCTGTGAAGATGAGGGCCTGTGACCGTTCACGATACTGTAGATAACATATCGGGACGCCCTGTAACAATAATATGCCAGTCTATGATGATTAGTCGCTTAAATAGCAGATTCTAGCACTACACGGGACACGAACGACTTGCCACCGTTTCAAGGGACGAAAGTCTCTTTGCGCGTAATGACGAATGAGAGTCATACGCTAGCCAGCAATTAGAATGTTTCTCTCTCTTGTGGGAGTGAGTTAGACGAGGCAAATATCACGTGACAGCCAGTGGGCTGTACTTAATTAAGTCGGATTAACCTAGGGAAACGTAATTCCATAAATATTTGTTGGTGTATTCAGTGATGCCAGCCAAAAACCTTCACTTGTTTCAAAATTTTCAACGGTGAGAATAATAATATTAATCACGTGACTCCTGACATATGCACCGAATATTTATAAGTAAGAGCTCGTCATAATAAGAGAATTTTTGGGTTAATTATGAGAACAATACTTGACGTATCATCAATTACGCGATGTGTATGGGTGCGGCGAATTACGAGAAGTCGTCATGAGTCTGGCCAGGCGAGCCTCTGTTAGATTTTATCGAGGCGTAGTGTCAAATTTGGGAAAGTGCTAGGTGACGCTTTGATGATAATGATCAAACCTACGATTCTACAGGAATAAGATTCGATCAGTAGGATACAGAAGGTCAGAGCTATCTTTTGATATGCAAATCAATTCGGACAAGCGTTTATTACCGGAACGATATCCGAGAAGTAGGCGTGGTTATCTCCCACACTTGATTTTTACCTTCTTCAGCATAAAAGAAGTTGGATTGACGACTATCTACCTATTATCTACTGTGTTCTCGGACCATTCAGACGTGTCGTTGTTCGCACGGTCAAGTGAAGTTGTGCAACATTTTCATTTGTGGTGCAGTGTTACGCTTGTAACATATAAGTGGTGAAACACTGTGTAAATTGTTACTTTGTATACATTAATTACTCATGTGCCACAGATTGTGAAGAGTTTGTATATTTATGATATTCTGTACTATGTTGTAATCATTGAAGTTAGTGAACCAGGAATAATCAACCTACATTGAGCTGCGTGGTATCTCAGCTACTTGTATATATGTGTAAATAAATGTGTGTCTGGCCCAACTGAAGTACAATTGGTTAAATACAGTGAAGTGTCGTGAGTACGTAATCAGCAATGCGACTATAGAGTTGAAAGGAGAATTTAGTAAGAAAATGGTTCACATATGATAATAATAATAATAATAATAATAATAATAATAATAATAATAATAACACTAATCATAAATGGGCAACGTCTGCCGAACATATAAACGTGATGAGTGAGTTGTCTTACATGTTGAGGTGTTGTGAACTAGGCAAAATTCAGATCCTTAACATCGAGTTACAGTGCTAGTGTGTATGCGATACTTCAATAACATTTGAGTGTTAATAACTGCAGAGTAGAGGATCAGGGTGACGAAACAGCAGGGCATTATCGTTACCGGGTTGGCTTACTTAAGTACATGAGTAATTCTAACCATATTTGATTGTAGAGCGTATCACAAAATTTACGCAACTATAATCACATTGTTTCCTCACTGCATATCTGAACGGGTGATCGTCGGCCATGAGGGAGAATCTACGAGTTGGCTACCTATTCTACATCATAGTGTGTCAGGTGTCTTCAAGATCATTCAACTCCTGGTCAAAATCTACGACATGGAGGACCTCATCATAGGGACGAACCGAAGACCTCACGACATCGAAGACGTCGAGATGATAGTTTAAGTCAACATGGATGTGCCCATATCGCAAAAGAATGATCACAATAGATACGTGCATTTCAAAAAAAAATATGTTGAAAGTCATTGTCCACCTGTAAATAAATAATATTTGCATGTTAATAGGGTAAAATGTAAATGATGATCATAGGCTATTTCAAAGGGATTATAGTTTCTTAGTTTAATGTAGTAGGAATTTGTTCACAGGTATAAAAACCAGCATTTTGTTCAACCCCTTGCGAAGATTGATGCATGTTAATTATAAGATTTTAGTATTGATATTTTTCCTGCGTTAAGTATTATAATGAATGGGAGTAGTATTCATTTAAATAATCTCAATTTTTATCATGAGATGAGACGATGTGTATCCTCAGAAAGTACATTGACTACTTTGTACTTCATGAGTAAGACAGGGTATTTTAGAAGTTAAAGATACAATATCAGATGCAAGTATGATTTTTAGACCGTGGATATAATATCTAAGTTTTTAAAATGTCCCGAAGGATAAATTCTTATGCAAATACTCGTATGTGTGTGTTTGGAATGTCGAAGTAAGAACGATGGTCAGATAATACGTCGCCAATTGATAGTTTGAAGCAGAATGGAGGTGTGTCAGAGGTAATTATGTAAAGTGTGAGGAGTCATGCCACACTTAATGACGGCAAAATGAGGCTGAATAAAACCATATGGGAACAAAATATGTTAGATTTGTACTCTAAGGGGGTGCATTAGCCCGAATTTTAATATCGAGGCAGCTGAGGGAAGAGAGATATCCTTCCTTAACTGAGTTGAAAGGGAGACAGTGCAAATTATCGTTACGTTGAGTGAAAGTGCCAGCTGAATATGCTTCGAAAAATTACGGTAGGGGTCTGAGGAGAATGACCAGACCGCAGGCTTCACAACTTTTGGGATGTTGACTGATTGTTCGTTTCTGGTAATATACGACAAACACTCACACACAGAATAGTTAATTGTCATTGTTGTAATTGAATTAACATATTAGGAAACGGAAGAATTCCTCCCAACTTTTATTTCATTTGATTCGATTTAGGGATTTAAAAACATGCATCCAGCTGCAAGAAGACCACGGGTTCGATCCCATCTGAGGGTGAGAGTATCATCACCGTCATTTTGGTGATCGAAGGACCACTCCTTCCATATATTTGTGAATACATTAAAAGTGATATCATGTGTGTTTATTTTCAGATAAGTGTATTATTACATGTGAGATTATGGTATTATCGTCGATATGTTGTCCATAGGTTCAGCGTTGTTTCTGTATTGTATTATTCCATGGTATTAGTCATAATCCCGGCTAAATACGCCTATGCGATTATTTACATCATTGTAAATAATAATCAGGTTAGTTAGTAGGAGTTATGGGTATGATGCGCAAAGGTATCACCCAAATATCACTATAAAATTTGTCACAAATGGAACATAATAATTGCTTTTACACATATCAAGTGAAAAATCCCTGGCAAATTAAGAAATACCGTCGTTATTTGAGAAATATGAAAACATACTTAAGGCTTGTAGACAGGACTGGTTTATGTCGTACTACGCTGCTGGTGCCGTCTTTTGTCACTTTCTTCAGGTCCAGGGCTAGCACCGTGGAATGGGAGGGCTATGTCTGTGGATTCTCATTATCTTTGTCCATTCGCTGCTGGTGCCGTCTTTTGTTACTTTATTCAGGTCCAGGGCTAGCACCGTGGAATGGGAGTGCTATGTCTGTAGATTCTCATTATCTTTGGCCAGTACAAACAGCAAAATGGAGGTCAAAAGAAAAATAGCATGATCCCTGGACCAATAAGTATTTTTATTTCTGTTCGAACGAAAGTAGCTCGATCCCTGGACCAATAAATCACTAGTCCACTGAATTTTTCTTATGTACATTGGCCATATCATTTTGTCGCCTATTAAATATTGCATATCGCGATACAATTCATGAAATGATGTCATTGACAAGTGAAGAATGAAACGAAAGCAAAGAACTTCAGTGAACACAGATATCACACACGAAATTGTTCAAAGTGTAAGACAAAAGACATACGTGTGTCACTGTGAGCGCAACACCAAATGTACTTGCAAAGTAGTAAAGTACGTATTAATATTTTCCAAAAAACATATATTTCTTAATTTGCCAGGGATTTTTCACTTAATATGTGTAAAAGTAATTATTATGTTCCATTTGTGACAAATTTTATAGTGATATTTGGGTGATACCTTTGCGCATCATACCCGGAGTTATAATATGACTTTCAGATATTATGGGATGTGCTTGTCATAGTTCGATCATAGCCTTAAATCACGTGATCATATAATGGCATGATCACAGAAAATCATGATACAGCGGACTTCAACTCCTAAATATGAAATCATGATGATTACACAACATGTAATTATAACTATGTCTTTTATTGTGTATAATTAATTCACCAATCAATTAATGAGTATTTCTAACAATGCGTGTGAATAGTTGAAATAATGATGAGGGAAATGTCTCTCAAATATTAGTCCATGGGATTATTTAGCGCAGAATGCAAATTCTGAAAGGACAGATGAACATTAATTTCACCGATTTAAATCCCTCATATTTCTAATTAATGTTGAATTTTATGGCACATTCTATATCAGTATTTGTGAGTGTTATTTTCTCAGTTTAATAAAATTTATATTTGTAAAACCTTAAAAATATAATTCTTCTAATTTAGTAGTGACGTTGTATTCCTCTTATATTTTCAGCCCCTACTTATAAATATTTCGTTTAATACCCATTATAAGGACGCACCATCGGCCCGTTTGCTCTAAAATCTAGTCGGGGTTACTGAGAAGTAGGGGTGATGAGACTTCGATTCTAGGATTGTTCTTTGAAAATCTCATCATGTACTTTGCATTCAGCTAATGCACTTGCGAATTATTATTATTATTATTATTATTATTATTATTATTATTATTATTATTGTTCCGAGGTATCTGTGGAACAGCAGAGGTGAAAGAAGGTGCGGGGGTGAACGGGCCTCAAAATACGAAATTAAAGTTAAGATAAAATTTAACAAGGTTATATTTTCTTTGCAAAATCAAGAAATAACAAGCATGGCAGGTACAGAGTAGCAAGGCAACAAAAGTACAACTACAGTATTTACAGGATTTGGGCTTCGAGCCCCGAACTCACAATTCTTGGGCAATTAGCCCAACTTTACCCCAAAACAAGTTTTAACAGAGGGGCAGAAAACCCCATTCCTGCCCAGGAGCACTTGCTCCAAAATTACACCGTAAAGCCTCCTCGAGGCATACAACTCTCAATTTTCAAGAAAGAGCCACTCGCTCTCAAACCTTAAGCCTATCAAAGGCCACACCAAACTCCACTTTCAAGTTGTCCTCCACGGACACGAAAACAGGGGTAAAATACCCAACCTACTGAGGCCTATTAAGAGAGAAAAGGTTAATTACATGGCCTCTAAAATACCAATTTGAGAGGAGGCGATCTGCACTCCTAATACATTTGTTTAAAACCTAATCTGGCACTAGGCCGCTAATGCAAGGGCTAATCCCATACTAAAGAGGTGACTTTAGAAAGAAACGATTTACATTACGTTAAGGAAGAATTGGTTGTGAAAAATAAGTTCACCTCAAAACAATATGAGTGGGAGCTCGAGAGGGTTAAGCACTCTCTATCCCAATATGTAGCTTAAAAGAGAATAGATACAAAGAGTCTTTACATTTTAGGGAAAAGTTACATGGAGGAAAAGCTTCGGACCCGCCCCGAGAGTTAAACTGCTGAGCTAGCAAGAAATGAAGTTATTAAACGGCCATTACCTTGTTGTTGAACTGCTGCCCGAAGAAAGAGGCGCTTCCCGCCCCCTGCTATGTACTTTACACACTGAAAGATGGTACTGAAGTGGCCCGGAGACCCTAAAATCAGCAGTTTATATACTCTCGCGGAAAGTTCGAGGCGTTTGAGGAATGAGAACACCATCCCACAAAAAGTTTATTGGCTAGGGTTAAGCAGCATATCCCCGTTGAGGAAGATACACCTGATTGGTCATAAATTAATTAAAGAAATTCGAGATTGGCTAAATTCAAAACAAGGGGAAAGAAAGGGTTAT
The DNA here is from genome assembly GCF_040414725.1 of Anabrus simplex. NCBI lineage: Eukaryota > Metazoa > Arthropoda > Insecta > Orthoptera > Tettigoniidae > Anabrus > Anabrus simplex. The sequence goes on along the minus strand of NC_090265.1, from coordinate 145,162,778 downwards.
ACAACCAACTTAAACAATAACAGAAATAAATTTAACAAGAAACAAACTTTTGAAATAAAAATTTCTCCAAAAACCAGTTCTTTCACTTCGCACTAGGGCGCACCATTGTAGTTCTTCAGTAGTGTCCTCTAGAAGAGAATGTTCACACTTCTTACTACAGGCAAAACAAAAATACATCGAAAACAACCCAGTTCAGAAACTTCAAAATTTCCAAGTGGTGACATCTTCTGAGAAACTTGAAAATTAATACATTAGATAAAGTTCAGACTTCCTCCAGTAGGGGAGTTTCAACTGGCGCAAGGTTTGAATTAGCGGCGTGGAGGTGTACCGCCCGGTACAATTATTATTATTATTATTATTATTATTATTATTATTATTATTATTATTATTATTATTGTTATTATTAATATTATTATTATTCACTGAAGCCTTGGACAGGTGCAGGCCCTACCTAGGATGATTTCTAATGTTGAATACGCCACACACACCCAGCCCCCGAGCCATTGGAATTAACCAATTAAGGTTAAAATCCCCAACCCGGCCGGGAATCGAATCTGGGACCCTCGGAACCGAAGGCCAGTACGCTGACCATTCAGCCAACGAGTCGGACATTTTACCATAGGTCTACAACCATTAACCGAAAACCTATCTTTACCGGAAAAAATGCGAGTCCCTTTCGATTCCGGTGAAGACAGCTTTTACTGTATTATTATTATTATTATTATTATTATTATTATTATTATTATTATTATTAATTCTTACCAAAACATCACCAGATTTTAAAATAATTGTTGTAATAAACGCAACGGTGACGTTCTCTCTGAAATTTAAAATGTTATGCTCAGGCCGGATTTTTTTCGGTGTTAATATTTCACAAATTTCTCGAAGATAATATAAAATATCGTATTTATAGTTAAAAATATTGAAGTTATTTCTTGATAATTTTGTCATAACTTTTATGCCATACATTTATATGCAGTGTTATTAAACCAATTAATGATTTTACAAGACGTAACATTTGCAACATTTCTAACCTTCGAAAAATTATTGTAACTGGACTTTTTCTTAGCGCGAGGGGACCAGTTCCCAAACCTTTCGTTTTTTTTTTTTTTTTTTTTTTTTTTTTTGCTAGGGGCTTTACGTCGCGCCGACACAGATCGGTCTTATGGCGACAAACCTTTCGTACCATGGCGACAAAAATATCAACTGTCGAGAAATCTGCAGTATGAAATAGCCGTATCAATAATTAAATACTCCGTCCAGATTCTTCGACATCATTTATATTGGAGTTCATGTCATTTAACATGGTTAATTCTAATCTATATTATTTTTAAAGATTAACCTGATTTATCCTCTTTCATTAAAAAGATTTGCTGTACATTATTATGTGTGATTTGGCAAACCTAAAACTTCCTGGGTCAGTTTCAATGAATAAAATAAATTGTGGAGGTGATTGGGAAACCCAAGAAAATGATAGAATTTCATGTGGTCATACCTTCAATTACTCTTGCAGCTAAGAAATATTTCCTAGAAACGAATGTATATATAAATAAACGAAATGTTCGAAAGGATCAGGAAACCTTGGCATCAATAGTCCTACAGATCATAAATGAGAATAATAGGAATTTGGGTTAATGTACCTTCACAAATGATTTCTTATTCCGTTGCAGCCAACATGTTCAAAATGAACATATTTTCTGAAAATAAATCAAAAGTAGCTGGTTTCAGTTTTTATCTTAAAATTGAACATTTTCGCAGAAACGGTCAATTTTTAGTGAGAATTCGCGATAAAATAAGTGCAATGAATTAGTCAAATTTGTGATGAATCGTGCAGATACGTCTTGCTGCATCTTTTCGTTATATTTCGCGTTTATCGTTAATTAAAAAAACAAAAAAATCTGGCGTGGTTATGCTTAAAGTATACTTCAATTTCGTATAAATTTTTACGTTTTATTTTTTAAATTTTCTCAAAGGGCATCTGAGCCGTAGCTCATGGTAGGTGCAATACATATCTGATATACAAGTAGCAGAGTGAAGAGATAACAGAGAATTTTAAGTACACTGATGTTTTACACGAGAATAAACAGGAAGTGAGTTAAACTCATTATAGAGCTTCAATACATTTTCCGTATACAAGTTGCATAGTTAACTCAGATGTTCATAGCATCTTATGTAAATATTTTACAAGTTTAAACTTAAATAGCACCCTGTCGAATATGCTCAGGAAGTGAGTTATACACATGTTCATAGTAGTACCAAACAGATTTGTTGCCATATTTAGTTGAGTTAATTAAATCAATGTGAATTTTATTGATACCTCTTGTATTGTATGAATGTCAGAATTCGTCACACATGAAGTAATGGAATGAATCAAATTATTTCTCAATTTTTAATCAATCACAGCTGAAGCTTTCTGCCGTAAAGCCTCCAGTGGAAGAACACTACAGTGTTTGTATAGATAAGCTGTTGGCGACAATGTAGGTAGCTTACAAAGTACTTTTAATGCTTTGTGTAGAATTTCAACAGTCTGAAATAGCTCTTTACTGCAACATGCCCAACTATGTACCATATACATTATATTACTGTATTTAATTACTATTTATTTTGCTTCCTATTTTATCCATCTCAAACGTGGGCATCATTATAGTGGGATAAATAGTTATGAAATAATTTTAAATGAAGTACATTTCATCAATCATTACATCCTTTTTTAATAACGTAATATAGACTATGGGTTTACTAATTTATCGTAGCACAGGTTCTCAGGTTAAAGTAGGCAGTCGATCATTATACAAGTTACATTGTTCTGAGGTGAACTCAAATGCAAAATTTTGAGCACCCCTGACCTAGAATGTGACAGCGAAAGTGTGAACACTTAATAAAGTTATACAGTGCCAAGTTTCTTGAATTACACATTGCTGTGTAATCCAATACTTTGATGCTGTACAAGTTGACAGCCGTGAGATAAGACAAAATTTATAAGTATTTTCACAATCCATTTGCACGCTAACGCGGGTAATATCATAGAGGATTTATCTCGTCGCTTCATGAAAGTGGGCTGAGCACAATCCGGGAGACAGCGATGACTCTGAACTGCTATTGTAGTCGGCAGTCATCTTCATTTTGTGAAGGTGTGAAAGAGACCTGGCATGAATCGACCGAGAGCATGTGAAATATTGCTTGTAATTAATTATGTGGATATTGAACATGATGTAGAATGGATTAATTGCTCTTTCATGTGTTGTGTTATGTGGATGTTTGGGACACCAACGTTATAACACCTATGTAATCTATTATTTGATGAACGCAGTGCGTACGTAAGGGATTTGGGGTTAGGACTGGGTTGATGCTCTGGGCTTGGAAAAATGGATACCTCCCCACGGTAAATTTTGAAATACTGTATATTGCGGCAATCTAGGGGTTATACCACCTCCGAAAGCTTTTCTCGGCAAACTCAGTACCCACGTACTCAGTTTGGACCTTTTAGTTCTCTCAGAGAGATTATATCACTAGGTCAGCTGTTAACATTATTAGGTACTTTTGGTCTCAAAAATCTTATGCTGAGGATGGCATTTCTGTGATCTGTCTGTTACTGTCATTCGGTCATGTGCAAAGTCACGGCATGTTTTCTATATCACTAAGGTGATAGTCCGCCTCTGTGGTGTAGTGGTTAGTGTGATTAGCGCCACCCCCGGAGGCCCGGGATCGATTCCCGGCTCTGCCACGCAATTTGAAAAGCGGTACGAGGGCTGGAACGGGGTCAACTCAGCCTCGGGAGGTCAACTGAGTAGAGGTGGGTTCCATTCCCACCTCAGCCATCCTGGAAGTGGTTTTTCGTTGTTTCCTACTTCTACTCCAGGCAAATGCCGGGATGGTACGTAAGTTAAAGCCACGGCCGCTTCTTTCCGTCTTCCTTGTTTATCCCTTCCAATCTTCCCATCCTCCGCGAGGTCCCTGTTTGCCGCCTGGGCGAGGTACTGGTCATCCTCCCGAGTTGTATCTGCTGATCCGGAATCTGAAGCTCCAGGACACTGCCTTTGAGGTGGTAGAGGTGGGATCCCTCGCTGAGTCCGAGAGAAAAACCAGACCCTGTAGGGTAAACAGATAAAGAAGAAGACTAAGGTGATAACAAGCGATAAATCATGCAGAGGTGACCATGGAACCCCCTATGGGTCTGTCATTGCTTCTATAAACTTATGCCAGGTTCCCCTCATTCGTCTCTTCTATCCCGTCCGTTTATTTCAAATTTTGTTTTCTTCCACTCTCCACGATGTCAGATTTATGAGTCTTACAGTATATTTAATTATCGAGCCAATCACTGCCTCTTTCTTTACTCGAAACTGTTATCTCCCAAGGACTAAAACTATTCCTCTTTCTGACGGGTTTGATGCCGAGTTGTTTTGTCTCTGGCTTCTCGTTATGGTGGCAATAGTTTGAATTCCAGCCAAAAAATGTGATTTTTTAAAATGAATAGGTCAAGAAACTGTGATTCGGTTTGCACGTCAAGTGTCTATGTTCAAAATATCGACAGTCACGTTTTATCTCCTTATTTTATGCAGTTGATGTTAAGAAGGGCTGCTAATTTAACCTTAAAAAGACGATCACACTCTTTGGATGGACGTCGTGGCCACATACACAGTTAGCGAATAGACGCCTGTAGGATCGCTGACAGATCACATCACAGCTCTCTTAACTACTCATTCAGTGCCTGCGATATATCCTTAATGACATGACGACTAGGTTCCATTTCACTATGTACTGTAGCTGAGCGCTAGATGACATTCAGAAAACATTATTATTATTATTAATGATACATAGATCCATACAAATTAACGCAACGAAATAAAATTCATGAAATAAATCACGAATGAAAACAACCGCCCACCCAACACAGTAGATCGATTATGAAGAAAGCAACGAAAAACGCAGAAAATACCACAAATGACATCTAACCGAAAACAATAAATGTACAGTTCTCAATTTCGTGAACAAAAACACTTACAAGATAACGAATGTGTCCAATAACTAAGGTTTTAAAATAGCCTCCAGAATCAACAACGCATTACAAAAGCACATTAACAAATGTAACTGAAAGGAAAGAAGACCTTTTTTCCAAATCAGGAGTTTATGAAATCAAATATCAAGAGCCAAACTGCTACGCCACATAATTATGTCGGTCAAATAAAATGCGGTTTCGACAACAGGTACGAAAAAAACTAAACTAAACTAAAATGAAAGAAAATAATTAAACGTAAAGAAACCAATAGAAATTCAAATTGTAAAGAAAAACCCACTAAAATAATCTCAATTATCACACATACCTGAAAAAATCTCCCCCTTTTGCGGTAATAAAATAATTAAAAAATGTATTCAAAGCACTCCCACGCCCTTGAAACTTTAGCTTTTTGATTAATTGCGCTGGAGGTTACTCTGACGCAAAATACGTCTGGAATGAAGGATAGGTTGTACCTATCACTATCACTATTTACTATTCTTTCCGTTTAGCCAGGAACACACCCGATTATTTTATCGTAAAACAAACTTGTACATAATTAATCTCTAAGATATTCGAACATAGTTCTCCTGTAACTCATTTTTTCAACTACACACGAAGACAGGTAGACTGTCTGCCTGGTGGCCATGATCGTTAAAGCGCTGAGGTCTATATGGTCTGACACCGTGGTTAGCCGGTTCAAGTCCCGTTGGTTGAAACAATTTTCACCATCAGAATGTTGGCCGACAGGGTTTGGTGGGGGAGGGGGTTGTATCTATTTGTAATCACTAGATTACGTGAAAAAGGCTGGATGAAATTCCGAACCTCTCCACACTGCTCATATGGAGTGAGGACATGGCGCTGTTGATGCTGATTCGTCCATCGGATGGTGACATAGATTTGACCAGACCCCTTGGTGTTATTCGACAGGAGGAGGTTACGTTCCGATACTGGGTTTCACCCTTTCCCTATCTCATTATCATCATCATCCCACATCCAGATGCTCAGGTCACCTGTGGGCGTTAAATAGAATGGCCTGCGCTAGGCGAGCTGAACATGTCCTCGGACTCTCCCGGCACTAAAAGCCATACGAAAAATAAATAAATAAATAAATAAATAAATAAATAAATAAATAAATAAATAAATAAATAAATAAATAAATAAATAAATAAATAAATAAATAAATAAATAAATAAATAAATAAATAAATAAATAAATAAATAAATAAATAAATAAGTACATTAATTAATTAATTAAATAAATATCAAATAAATAAATAGATTATAACCACATTCCAGTTACAAACCTGCAAGCTACAGGTGAGGCTAACGACTTAGCTACGTCCAAGCACACCACTCGGAAAGAGTTCCAGACTGGGAGGATGACTATTATCTAGCTAAAGACGGGAAGAAGAAAGGAATACATTGCTTTGTAGGAAGAGGTGTCGCACCAAAAAGCATAATATTATGTCACATCTAACTGATGTGTGATCCTTAGCAAAACGACCCATGACCCCGCGACAAGCATTTTCTCTTTTCTTTGTTGATAATATCATAGATACCTTGGTTATGCATACAATGATGTATGTTATGAAAATCTGTAAACATTTCAGAGAAGTTTTGATGCTCGAGTGACGTATGGAGTGGAAATAAATGCATTTATAAGCCTCTTGGTGTTTTGCTGGACACACAGAGCCTCTCATCTTCATTTCAAGGATTTATAGGACCAAGAAAGCCCTGAGAGTTTTCCATGACGATGTCTTAAGAGGGGTTCTTGCTTCGCACCATAATCTTAATACTAGGAACGACAGGAATATTTTCGGCAAACTGGCCGCAATTCGTGAAATTCTGACAGTTTTAGGAGGAAAGTATGTGGAAATGTACATCCGAGCAGAATATTTGATAGTTGACAAGCAACATATTCCATTTCTAGACCGTTGCCTTTGTTTGCAAGATAAACACAAGTGAGATGATACCAAAAACATTTGTGCAGAACCTTGGTAAGAAGTACTAATGGAGAATATAATCAGGAGAATGAATAAGCCTCATATTATATCCCAGAGCTTTAGAAACAAAATCAGGTTATTTCTAATGGACAAGCTATTGAAGAATCACCGAAACAGCAGCATAGTGAAGAAACAATTTACAAGTTGCTTTATGTCGACGATAAGACAGGGAAGGGTAGGAATGGGAAGGAAGCGGCCATGGCCTTAGTTATGGTACAGCTCCAGTATTTGCCTGGTCAGAAAATGGGAAACCACGGAAAAATATCCTTAGGGCCGCCGACATTGGGGTTTGAACCCACTATATCCCGAATACTGGATACTGGCCGCACTTAAACGACTGCAGCTATTGAGATCGGTCATAGTGAAGAAACAAGACATGGGCCCACACCTCAGGAAAGGGAGAGGCGTCCCCTTTGCTCCAGCACCAATGAAAACGAGCACTCAACACAGTGTGCTGCACATGGAACACGGGAGCAAAATGCACAAAGAAGTTGTCTGCGTAAGATATGGCGAATGCGCAAAGAAAATAGCATGCTAGGGTGTGGAAAAGAAACAGCATGATTTGAAGATTGAAACCTCATATTGCCTCTTACTTCGGTAGAAATCGAAAACTTACAGATTTGAAACGCACTCCGACCAGCCAGACTAAGTAGACAGAGCCTGCCTACAGTGCCGTATTATATGAATAAATACGAGCTGGAAGATGTGGAGATGAGGGGCCTCATGATCGGTGTGAGAGGGACAGTCCCTAAGAAGACGATAGAGCTGATAACATCAGTTCTAAAATATTCATCCACTGGGGACCGAAAGTGCTCAGGGGTTCTCTTTTGATAGTCAGCCACCTATTGTATTCGCTAGACTGAGACTTATAATTTACTCTTACTTTCTTATTTTTGTATGAAATCGTTTTGGTGTATTCCTTCAAGTGGAGGAAGATATTGAAAATAAAATAAAACATTGTTTATATTATATTAATATACGTATTTAAATACAATTCATAATATTTTAACATTTTTGTTGAAGACCGTTTAATTCACTTCAGTTACGAGAACGTAAGCTCACCGGGAAGAAATAGTCACTTCTGAAGAAATCATTACAAACATAATTTAACACCGTGTAACTCTGACTCTGGACTTGATAACCCCCTGGATTCGGTTAGAAAGTGAGTCCACAAGGTTGCGCAGGTACTTTGCATCTATCTAAGCCACTCGCTGAGGATTTGATCGCGCAATTCCAACAAATTACCGGCATGCTGATGTTGGTGTTTTACCCGCTGTTTCAATATGTCTCACATATTTTCATTGGGGTTCAAGTGAGGTAATTTTGCAGGGCAATCGAGATGTTCATAAAATCAATCACATATGCGTCCATCCCGATGCACTTTGATGTTGCCATCTTGAAAAATCGGGGTATCAACAGCATACTCATAATGCAGATGTTGACTGAGGCAACACCTGATCATCCAGAATGTTTAAACATTCTGGTTCATGTTAGTGGTCAACTCAGTGAGCGAGCCCAATCCTTGAGACAAAAATCATCTCCAGAAACGTCACAGACGCACCTGCGGCTTGAACCTGACCTTGCACACATCCAGGATAAAATGTTTCATTTGGCCGTCGGTGCATTCGACGACGTGCGTCATTGTATTACAGGCAAAAACGTGATTCGCCAGACCACATTACGTTTCACCAGTCAGCTACTGTCCACGTTCGATGATTTCTAGCCCATTGAAGTCGCGCAGATTTATATGCCTATGTGGAATCAGCACTGAGGAAGTGCAAATTGGGAAAAGCAGCTGGACTAGACAACATTTGAGTAGAGCAGATCAAAACTTTTGGTCCTGTTACGAGGCGTTGGCTACTGGAATTATTGAATATCTGTGTCCAAGAATGCAAGATTCCCAAAATCTGGCGGAAGGCTAGAGTCATTGCTATCCCTAAACCAGGCAAAGATTGGCTGGATCCCAAAAGCTATAGGTCTATTTCCTTGCTCTGTCACCTGTACAAGGTCCTGGAGAGGCTCATTCTTGAGCGACTGATAGGAAAGGTGGAGTCGTCTCTTATACCACAGCAAGCTGGATTCCGAGAAGGAAAAAGTTGCACATCACAGGTATTAAACTTGACACAGCATATTGAGGATGGCTTTGAGAATCGGCTCATTACAGGAGCTGCCTTCATTGATCTTTCTGCAGCTTATGACACAGTCAACCATCGGCTTCTTCTAACAAAATTGTATGACATCACCAAAGACTTCCATCTAATGTGCAACATTAAAACTATTCTCCAAAACCGAAGATTCTTTGTGGAATTTCAGGGAAAAAGAAGCAGATGGAGAACACAGAAGAATGGGTTACCGCAAGGCAGTGTGCTCGCACCACTGTTATTCAACATCTATACTAATGATCAGCCTCTACCTGAAGGTACCCAGAGTTTTATCTATGCTGATGATTGTGCAGTCACTGCTCAGGCCAACTGTTTTGAAAAGGTAGAACAGACTTTATCCAAAGCTCTGAAAGAATTTACCAATTACTACAATGAAAATGACTTGAAGCCAAATCCTGCCAAAACTCATAGCTGTGTATTTCATCTCAATAACAAAAAAGCAGCTAAAACCTTACAAATCACCTGGGAAGGAATCCCTCTTCAACACTGTTCGACTCCAAAATATCTGGGAGTGATTCTGGACCGTACGCTTACGTATAAGAAACATTGCCTAAACGTGAAACAAAAAGTGTCTGCCAGAAACAACATAGTGCGGAAACTTCGAGGCACCACCTGGGGAGTTCACCCTTGCACTGTGAGAACAAGCGCGCTAGCACTGTGCTACTCCACTGCTGAGTATGCATGCTCCGTGTGGCATAAGTCCAGCCATGCCAAAAACATAGATGTAGCACTAAATGACACCTGCCGTATTATCACAGGTTGTTTAAGACCTACTCCCATAGATAAACTCCACTGTCTCGCTGGTATAGCACCACCTGAAATCCGACGTGAGATTGCTGCTAGGCATGAGAAAAGCAAGGCTATGACTATGGAAGCCCATCCTTTGTATGCCTGTCAACCAGCACATCCTAGGTTGAAATCAAGAAAGAGCTTCTTGACAACCACTGAAGCTCTTAAAGGAACTCCACAACAAGCAAGAATCTCAATGTGGCGGGAAAAATGTCAACATTTGAGAGAATGGATGGTTCCAAAGGAAGAAATTCCTCCTGGACATTCTGAAAAGTGGACAACATGAAAGGCTCTCAATCGATTACGCTCCAGTACCACGAGATGCAAGACCAACCTACAGAAATGGGGCCTTCCTGTGGAGACAGTTTACTGCAAGTGTGGTACTAAGCAGACTAACGAACATCTTCTACTGTGTCCATCTTCTGCAGCCACTTGTACCATTAAAGATCTAATGAGGGCAACTCCAAATGCGCTTGTCGTGGCCAATTTTAGGTCAACCAATGTTTAACATTTCTTTGTTTAATTTTTGTCTCTCTTATTTTGTACTTCTGACACGATAAATAAATAAATACATCTACCCGGGTTGTCGTTCACTGTTCGCTTAAAACATCATTGTCTCACTGATCGCCACTTAATGCGCACGCAGGGGGAGTGCGCGAGCACTGGACTCGTTCGTTGCGTTATCTGTACAGGCATAACGATCCAACTGTGCGCGCGCACTAGAGTGATTAATTTTTGTCCGGTAAGCTTATTATCCCATCATTTCCTTCATATTACACCAAACGTACACATATAGGCTATCTTTTTATTTAGAGCTATGGGTCCAAAAGACCCGCCGCGAGAACTTGCGTACCTTTTTGTCACACGAGGACTTAACGACTAAGCTTGCGATGTAGACAAACATTTGTGTCACAATGTAAGAATATTCTGGTTAGCGAGGTATGCAGAATAATATCCCTGGTAGAAGATTGAGAGTAGTGTTATTTGGTCGGCGGTATTGAATTTCAGTAGAAGGAGGTTAGCTGTAAGCCAAATATTAAAATATGATGACATAAATAGAGTACATTGCTCGAAAACTAGCTTTCATTGCTACTATAATATCGCCTTCTTTAATTTTTTGTTGCATGTCTCATTCCTTACACACAGTAGATATTGGAAGCTTTAATGTTCATTCTGATATGGTTTGTCTACTTGAGTTGCAACACATTTCTATGAATAAATCCTATTTAGGACGTGAGCTCTCGACTGTCAGATGTTTGTGACAACCGTGATTATTACATAATGTTCTATGGTAGAACTATTATTGTGCTTTGTACTAAATCTGCTATGACAAATACAAACATTTTTTTAACTTTCCGGATCCCGGTCTGGTAATTACGGAAATGTACTACATTTTGAGTAGAAGATAGTGCCGTCCGCCTGTGTGGTGTGGTGGTTAGTGTGTAGGGAAAATAATTATATATTGATTGATCAAATACTGTAGTTGCTGCCACCCCCCGGCATCCCGGGGTCGATTCTCAGCTCTTCCACGAAATATGAAACGTGTTACGAGGACTGGTACGGGGTTCACTCAGCCTCCGGAGGTCAACTGAGTACAGGGGGCTTGATTCCCATCTCAGCCATCCTCGAGCTGGTTTTCCGTGGTTTCCCAATTCTCAATGCCAGGATTGTACCTAACTTAAGGCCACGGGCGGTTCGTTCCCTCTTCCTTGTCTATCCATTCCGATCTTCCTATCCCCCCACAAGGCCCCTGTTCAGCATAGCAGGTGAGGCCGCCTAGGCGAGGTACTGGTCCTCCTGTCCAGTTTCATCCCCGACCCAAAGTCTCACGTTCCAGGATACTATCGTTGAGGTGGTAGAGGTGGGATCCCTCGCTGAGTCCGAGAAAAAAAAACAACCCTGGAAGGTAAATGGATTAAGAAAGAAGAAAGAAGATAGTGGCATTGTCACATTCCAGTTTATGACCTTTTAATCCCTTTGAATATCACTGAAAGGACGATATAGTTAAATTCTGGCTACCTGTTTGGAGAACATAGGAGGTAATTCATTCCGATGCTGCGTCAGAACATGCGACTAATAGTTTACGCATGGTTTCACCCAAGACTCAGTTATTTGAAAGCAATCGTGTGTAACGTAATTGATTAATTATGATGCTTCTATGTGCCTCTCAAACCACTGCAATTACGACGTAGCTCATTCATCCAATCTCACAAGGACGAGATATCGCGAGAAGCAAATGAAGGAACTTCGCATTCGGCTAGTACAGCAGAAACTCTGCGTTAATAAACAGCTGTATAGCAAACTAAAGTCATTGCTTTTTATAAAAACCAAACGAAGACGAAGAAATAACATAAATGTTGTTAATTTCGTGACAGTTACCAACAAAGATGGGGAAAATAATGATATATATTGATTGATCAAAATACTGTCGTTGCAGGAACTGTTGTTTCTAAGACCTTCGCGTCCTGAGCAGATACTATTGTCCGTGGTGCTTCGGGCTGTAGTTCGGCGTCCTGGGTTCGTGACTGGCCGACGTTTCGCCATCGTTATAATAGGTTTTGTCAAGGAACAGAAGCCGCAAGCACCGCGGGCAACAGCAAAGTCCCTGTTATCGAATACTTCATTATAATAATAAAATAGGGGCGAAACAATGTCACTGTAGTTAATATCATTATACCAATTTAGACGAAGCATCACTGAATTAGTTTCATTGGTTAAATATTAAAGAAATATGCGGAAACTAGTTACTATTTTTTCCTTTAATTTGAAGATTCTTGATGTTAATATACGAAGTAACTTACTTAATTGTTCTTGTTTATTTCACATTTTAACGGAGAAGTCTGAAGGGAACACGCGTTCACCAAGCAGAATAATAATATAATAAAAATGGATATTATATGATGAGGCTCTTTCTTTTCCACCATACTCACCAGATATCGACACCATAAAATGCCGCATCCTGCACATTTCAATAATAGCAGAGTAACCATACTCTGTGTCAGAAAGGGCAGTGATCTAGTCCGCATCTCTGATGTAGTGGTTAGTGTAATTAGCTGCCAGCCCCGGAGGCTCGGGTTCGATTCCCGGCTCTGCCAAGAAATTTGGAAGGTGATACGAGGGCCGGAAAGGGTCCACTCTGTCCCGAGAGTTCAACTGAGCAAGGGGGATTTCGATTCCTACTTCAGCCACCCTCGAAGTGGTTTCTCGTTGTTTCCCCACTTCTTCTCCAGGCAAATGCCGGGATGGTACCTAACTTAGGGCCACGGCTGCTTCCTTCCCTCTTACTTGTCTATCCGTTCCAACCCTCCCATTCCCCACTACAAGACCCCTGTTCAGCATAGCAGGTGAGGCCAAGGTACTGGTACTCCTTCCCAGTTGTATTCCTGACCCAAAGTCCTAAGCTCATAGACACTGCCCTTGAGGCGGTAGAGGTGGGATCCCTCGCTTAGTCCAAGGGAAAACCAACCCTGGAGGGAAAACGGATTAAGAAAGAAAGAAAAGGCAGTGATATACCTTTCCCAAAAAGATAGAGTTTATATGAGAACAACACACCTGCTATTGCCACTAAGACTAAACGATAACTGGTTTATTCGTTGGCACTCAAACAGCAGTGGTTCATTACCAAACGTCCGAAACAACCGCCCGTACCATCGGAGTCGGAAGAGAAAGAGCTGACCAAGTAGAACAGCGATGAGATATTAAGTGATGAACTGATGAGTTTCTACTTCCTTCACCATACTCATCAGATCTCCCTCTGAACGACTACCACATTTTAAACAGTCGTATTTTTTTCTTTCTCAGAGGAGAAACTGTTTAACAGTGAAGTAGTCGTAAAATTGCCTTCGTGGATCAATCAATCAATCAATCAATCAATCAATCAATCAATCAATCAATCAATCAATCAATCAATCAATCAATCAATCAATCAATCAATCAATCAATCAATCAATCAATCAATCAATCAATCAATCAATCAATCAATCAATCAATCAATCAATCAATCAATCAATCAATCAATCAATCAATCAATCAATCAATCAATCAATCAATCAATCAATCAATCAATCAATCAATCAATCAATCAATCAATCAATCAATCAATCAATCAATAAATCAATCAATCAATCAATCAATCAATCAATCAATCAATCAATCAATCAATCAATCAATCAATCAATCAATACTGATCTGCATTAGGGCAGTCGCCCAGGTGGCAGATTCCCTATCTGTTGTTTTCCTAGCCTTTTCTTAAATGATTGCAAAGAAATTGGAAATTTATTGAACATCTGCCTTGGTAAGTTATTCCAATCCCTAACTCCCCTTCCTATAAATGAATATTTGCCCCAATTTGTCCTCTTGAATTCCAACTTTATCTTCATATTGTGATCTTTCCTACTTTTAAAGACACCACTCAAACTCATTCGTTATTATGTTCCTACGTGCGGCTAGTACAACTTCTATGAAACAGGCATACGTGCATTTCGTTGAAGGAAGTGTATCTAATAGTGCCTGTTTCTTTGTCATTCGTTTCCAATTATTTGAAATTTCAGTACCAGAACTACCAATTCATAGGCAACAACTTGATACATACAGTGCCATAAATCCTGCAATAACACAGGTTATCAGCGATTTTATACAAAACCGGGCGAGTTGGCCGTGCGGTTAGGGGCTCGCGGCTGTGAGCTTGCATCCGGGAGATAGTGGGTTCGAATCCCACTGTCGGCAGCCATGAAGATAGTTTTCCGTGACTTCCTATTTTCACACCAGGCAAATGCTGGGACTGTACCTTAATTAAGGCCACGGGCCGCTTTCTTCCTATTCCTAGGCCTTTCCTATCCCATCGTCGCCATAAGACCTACCTGTGTCGGTGCGACGTAAAGCCACTAGCAAAAAAAAAGTTTATACAACACATGTAAATGGGATGTGTGTGTATATAGATGTTTCTTTAATATGAACCAATATCCTCATTACCAACAAGCCTGGATTCCAGGGGAAGTTAAACTCTCAGTCTTTATTTCATTGTAAAGAAAATATTTTAATTTCCTCACTCCCTCTGCATTGTGAGATAACTATAGCGTGTGTGAGAGGATACTACTGATGTTGAAGTACATTTTATAGCCACATTTAAATACTTGGCGTTCTTGGAAGGTAACAGTGAATCATAACACAGCGGTCTCTGGCTTGTGCGTGCAGTAATTTTTTATTAACTTTGATGTGGGGAAGAGAGAAAGATTCTTTAAGTATGAGGGCAGACCTCACGCACACTGCCGGACCAAAAAAAACACAAAAAGTGTTTGCGCATTTTAAAACTCGATGTTACACAATGTATTGTGTATTATTCGCAGGTGACGCAGCATTCATTTATGTTAGACATGAATTCGTTGCTTTTTGTTCATACGTTTAGCAACTTACGAGAGTTTTGAGAATCAAGGCGTTTCTTTCTTACCTATACAAAGGACACCTTAGTCGACAACCCTTTCTAATTAGTGCGTGTGCGATTTCTTGAGGATATTTAGACAATAACAATCATGTTTTAGGCAGTCTAAATAGCCATGATAATTGTTCAAAGAGACATAATCAAAATGTATATAAAATTGTATTCATAACTTATTCTTCTCCTTCTTCCTCCGTTTTTTTCACATCCTGGGAGTTGCGGGTTCAAACTGTGATGGGCAGATGACTTGGCTCTGTTTAACGGTTGGATGCTGTTTTGTGGGACGATGTACTCTGTATTCCGTGTATCGGTGGTGGTTGGTAGTGTGGTGTGTTGTGTGTACCGTGCATGAATGGGAGTGTGTTAGGATAAACACAAACACCCAATCACCGAGTAAGAGGTATTACTTAGTCACGGTTAAAATTCCTGACTTGGCCGGTAATCGAATCCAGTATTTTCTGTACCGAAGGCCTCGACGCTGACCATTCATCTAGGGTACCAGACGTTTTTTTAACTACTGTACCTAATCATTAAAAATTTAAAGTATCTCCTTAACAATGTCAAATAGTTGTTATAATGTATTTGGAGGTACCAGCTTGTTATTGATCTCATTTCTGTGAAGATAGAGTGAAATGCTACAGAAACGACTTCCTCTCCAGCTATATTAGCCTGTATCGTGCATTAAGATTTTTCGATGTAAATTTATGTCTCCTTACAGTCGGGATATTTCTAAGCCCACCTGCAAACCTCTCAGTACTGTTCAAAAAGTGGTGTTGATGGTGATTCTCCCGCCGGATGGAGACGTTAAGCCTTGAGAAAACTCAGGTCGCCCATGAGCGTCAACTTAAAGGAACTGTATCATCATCATCATCATCATCATCATCATCATCATCATCATCATCATCGTAATCATCATCATCATCATCATCATCATCATCTTTTGAGGGAAAGTGCTTTCAGCCTTACAGGATGTGTTCGAGTTGGACTCTGTGCCGACTAACGGGATATCTTATTCTTATTCTTAATCTTCTTATTATTAATTTTCCTTCTACTTATTTTTTGACAACCCTATGTGGGGAGATATATTTGTTATTGAGAGTTTATATGGCGGTTGGTAGCGTACTGTGTTGTGTGTATATGTGTATTAGTATGAACACACAGATCTCGAGCCAGAGGAACCAATTGTTTGCAGTTAATACTCCTCGGCATGACCGGGAATTGAACCCGGGCTCCACTGAACTGAAGCTCAAAGGTACGTTGATCATTCCACCACGGAAAAATAGCAAAAAAAACGATAAGGAACTAACGTTTGTTTAGGTGCTTAAATATAAATTTATCACAAAATAGAGGCTAATGGAAAAAGCAGGCAGTTTTATGTACTAACAAATATCTTTTATCCGTTACAAACGGATTTTTAACTTTGGTCTGCATGTTCAACATTTTACAAACTATTCTGTACCATGTCCTCATTGGATGTCAGCTGTCATCAGGGCGATCTGTTTCTTGTTCTCAGCAACTCGGAAAAGAGTGGGGGTGTTGCGTCCATAATATTCTCGTAGACGCCGTAGTCAAGATATTCTTCTTCCCCTACTTCTCTTTCCTTCAGTTTTACATTGCAAGATAAGCCTAAGGAGTCTATATTTAACATTTCGAATGATATGGCCAAAGTACTTAAATTTCCTTTTTTTTTTTTTTTTTGATGTTGTGCATAACCTCTTTGTTCAGGCGTTGGAGTACTTCAGTGTTGCGTATTCTCTCAACCCATGATATTATGAGCAGGCCCTGGTAGCACCACATCTCAAAAGATAGAAATTTCTTGGCGGTGTTCTCTGTTAGGGTCCAAGTCTCGGCACCATAAAGTAAGACACATTACACCGAAGTAAACGGGGACGGAGATTGATCTTACAGTCTCTGTTACAGAGAAGTTTGTTATAAAAAGGGGCCGGATTCATATGCACTAAAAATTCCGAAAATATGCATGCACATATGCACTTAAAATGTTGAAAATATGCACGAAAATATGCACGAAATTATACACTAAAAGTAAAACATATTGCAATTCATCATCATCATCATCATCATCATCTGTTTACCCTCCAGGTTCGGTTTTTCCCTCGGACTTAGCGAGGGATCCCACCTCTACCGCCTCAAGGGCAGTGTCCTGGAGCTTCAGACTCTTGGTCGGGGGATACAACTGGGGAGTATGACCAGTACCTCGCCCAGGCGGCCTCACCTGCTATAGTGAACGGGGGCCAAGTAGGGGGATGGGAAGATTGGAAGGGATAGGCAAGAATGAGGGAAGGAAACTGCCGTGGCCTTAAGATAGGTACCATCCCGGCATTTGCCTGGAGGTGAGGTGGGAAACCACGGAAAACCACTTCGAGGATGGCTGAGGTGGGAATCGAACCCGCCTCTACTCAGTTGACCTCCCGAGGCTGAGTGGACCCCGTTCCAGCCCTCGTACCACTTTTCAAATTTCGTGGCAGAGCCGGGAATCGAACCCGGACCTCCGGGGGTGGCAGCTAATCACGCTAACCGCTACACCACAGAGGCGGCCCATATTGCAATTACCAAGCATATTATTTAATTTTAACTCAGTGTTAAATTCATAAACAAGTTTCATTCCTTAGAAAATGATGCATGGCAGTAGGTTTCAACAGTTTTTCAATGTTTTCAGTAATCAATGACATCCTGTTGTCGGTCAGAAGTAATTTATACGCTGAAAATTATCGTTCTACGTCGACGGACGTAACTGGGTATTACTTGTACACCGGCACTGACTGCTCGTAACATTCTTCTGGCAAAGAGTTTAGGCATTTTTGTAGTTTAATCTGGTAAAACACTGCAATAGACGAAGTGCAAGTTAAGAGATGAACACACTTGTTTAAACAAACCTTGGGTGGCAACTGTAAGGAGAAGGAGGAAGAATGTCGGAAAGACGGAAATTGCTGTTGTATTGCGACACTGAAAGCACTTTCCCTGATCAGCGAAAGTTTCTCATGTTGCCAAGTGATGTGGAAAATACAGTTTTCATTAATTTTTTCATTCTTTCAGAAATCTTAGATAATCGATCACACAGAAGAGAAAAATATATCTGTATATGCACTAACGATCAAAATATGCACTAACATTTAAAATATGCATTTGCATATACACATATGCATTTTTTAAAAAGTCCGGACCCTAGTTACCCCCATGCAGGGGATGCAGGTAAAGACTTTCACTATCCGTACCCTCGGTACGTAATGGGAGAGAGTGTGGTTAGCTCTACGGCCCTGCCGCCTCCCCTCCCGGAATTAACCCTGGTACTCATTGTTGGTGTAGACTGACTGAACTTCAGGGCTATGTGCACCTCCGGAAGTTGAAATCTCGTTTCTTAAATTATTCGACTTCCTGACGGTGAATCGAACCCACGTCCTTCCGGGTGAGCCGCCTCTTAGAATCTATGTACCTATCCTGTGCCGGAGACTGCATGATTAAATCTCGCACAGTCCGTTAATATGCACAAATGCGTATATACGAAAGCTCATTTCAGTGAAATGAAATGAAATGGCGCATGGCTTTTAGTGCCGGGAGTGTCCGAGGACAAGTTCGGCTCGCCAGATGCAGGTCTTTTGATTTGATACCCGTAGGCGACCTGCACGTCGTGATGAGGATGGAATGATGATAAAGACGACACATAAAATCAGCCCCCGTTCCAGCGAAATTAACCAATTATGGGTAAAATTCCCGACCCTACTGGGAATCGAACCCGAACCCCTGTGACCAAAGGCCAGCACGCTAACCATTTAGCCATGGAGCCGGACGCTTATTTCAGTACATTTAACTGATGAGGGTATGACTTACTGTATATACAGTTGCCCATCATAACAGATGACTAAAGGGGATCCCATGCGGACCTTCTATTTTGGGAGAGCCAGGCTGAGTGGCTCCGACAGTTGAGGCGCTGACCTTCTGACCCCAGCTTGGTAGGTAAGATCCTGGCTCAGTCCGGTAGTATTTGTAGTGCTCAAACACGTCAGCCTCGTATCGGTAGATTTACTGGCACGTAAAAGAACTCCATCGGGACTAATTTCCGGCAACTCGGCACCTCCGAAAACCGTAAGAGTAGTTAGCGGGACGTAAAGCAAAAAAAAAAAAAAAAAACAACAAACAAACATTATTATTTTGGGAGCGCGGGTCCTTATCTAAATATGACATTGCTTCAAAATATTTGTGCTAGGCTCCTCACTTTCATATTTCCTATCTGACCTCCCTTGGTCAACGAAAGTTCTCTTGCGAGCCCGAAGGTTTTCTCGCCCTTCACAACCCTTTCGTTCCTTTTGCCCATACCTTCATTCTTTGAGTATACTCTGACAAGTGTTAAGAGAGAATGGTTGCCTATTTGTACTTCCCTTTAAGACAATTTATTATCTTCTCCACCACTACGGCTAATTTACTGAATGTAACACTTCATCCAATTGTGGAGGTTCATTCTTAGAACATAAACCGGTGCAGTTTCGCGTCGTACCACTCACTTCACCAATTGCACCCAACCACGAACAGGCTTTCTCGCTTGTAGTTCTTGACGGGATTAGAAAACGTGCGGTTTAATTTACTTCACGAGCTCGCAAGTAACTTCCTCTGTGGATCAGTGGTAGAGTGTCAGCCTCAGCATTCTAAGGTCGCGTGTTCGAACCTGGCATAGATAGTCGGATTTTTGAAGGGCTGGGAAGAAGTCTATTTGGCACTCCATGTTGTAAGATGTACGAGATTTCCGGTGACACATTTCGTGTCTACCCGACAACGTTAACTCAGTCACAGATCGTGAGATCAGTTTCTCTGCCATCTGTTGGAGCACGAAAGTTCTAACGGGGCTGCGTTGGGGTCACGGTCAAACGATTTGACGTAAAATACATACCACGTGGTAGGTATTATAGAAGTAAAGTACTTAATACGCGTTTCAGATTAAATTGTTGAAATGTGGTTTCTTAACTAATTAATTAATTTATCTTGTCAAAAGCACTAAAATCGGCTACATATAAAAGACAAATTTTAACCAAGACTTATATATATATTTGCAAAAACAAAACATAAATGCAAAGAAAGAAAAGAAAAGAAAAGAAAAGAAAAGAAAAGAAGAAAGACCGAAGTAGTGGATCTGGACAGTGTACTATTCGCGCACCTTTTAGTGATAGATTTTTGTCCGTGGGCGAGGAATAAGGAGGGAGCTAGCCCGGATCCGGGATACTGTCCACTGAATGGAAATGATATCTGAATTGAATCGATAGTATGATCGATCGATGGAATTAAATGAAATGGCGTATGGCTTTTAGTGGCAGGAGTGTCCAAGAACAAGTTCGGCTCGCCAGATGCAGGTTTTTTGATATGACGCCCGTAGACGACCTACGCGACGTGATGAGGATGAAGTGATGATGAAGACGACACATACACCCAGCCCCCGTGCCAGCGAAATTAACCGATTATGGTTAAAATTCCAGACCCTGCCGGGAATCGAACCCGGGACTCCTGTGACCAAAGCGCAGCACGCTGACCATTTAGCCATGGATCGATATGTATTTGATACAACTTTATTGACATGAATTGCCAGACAAATCACTGTTCTCTGCAGTACTATTAATTATAATCTCTTCCATGGGCATTTCCATGACACCGTCGTGCCTCCGGTAGTCTTCTTCCAGTTCTTTCATCTTTCTACAGTACCCTTTCCAATCTTCGCCAGATACTGAGTGAAATACCTCGATGGTCAGTCGTCGTAGGTTAACTGCTGACACGTCTCCCGTAATATTGCGTTCTTTGAATTGGCGTTTTATTTTTGCCCATGCCAATTCAATGGCGTTCAGATTACAGTTGTGTGGGGAAGACGAAGGACGACGTGACCTTTTTCAGCAGCCATGAGGTCAACAGAATAAATTGTATCCGGAGGCCTGTTTTCCTGAACTAATCTATACAGAACCTCTTTCCTTTGATTTGTGTCGCAGACAATGCCTTTCCGCTGTAGCCACTGGACCATTGTATTTTATCCACCTGTCGAGAATGATATGATGCATTATCCAACACTATCATAGATGCAGGAGGAAAATTAGGGAGCACAGATATTTGGAACAATTTCTTAAAATTATGGGAATTCATTTGGCCACGGTAATCGCCTTGCGTACTTCTGGCTTCAAATATTAATTGGGATTCTCTAATGAACCCTTTCTCAGATCCAACACTTGCAATGATTAGCCTTTTCGAAGAGCTTCCCCGTGCTGTAACACCCACAACATCGTTTCCTCTCTGCCAGCATTTTCCAGTTGTTGTATTATTATAAGTCCAGGACTCGTCCAAGTAAAATATTTCCTTGCCTTCTTCTCTAGCAAGTTTAATTTGGACGAGGAATCGTGCCCGCCAATCAACGACGTCTGCCCGCTCCAGCAATAAAACACGTTGGTTTTGGACCTTCTTCCACACAAAACCCATACCTTTCAAACCTTTTCGGAGACATTGGGCTCCACTTCCACTTAATTTCTTTCTACAGCACAGGGATCAGTTTTTTCACGGTAGGCACCACTTTTTGGACGCTATAGAAGTTTTCGATGGTGTCCCTTATCACTCGTTTGTCGCAATCGTCCAGTTCTATCTTCCCTTGCGTTCTCTCCCTACGAGAGAGAGGATAACATCATGTAACACTTGCACATGACAACCTACTAGTAGGTTTGAACAGGTTAGGTAGACTGGTTAGACAGACCTACCTCTTTCTACCGGGTGTGGGTGGAGAATCGCCGCGGTGAGAGGCAGAAAATGCCTTAATCCTATGAATAGTTGCAACAGATTTTCCTGCATACGTGGCAGCACGTTGAATAGACTTGTTGAGAGGGCAGAGCATCTCTTTATTCCCTTTCTCCATAGCACAGCACTTTGCAACTTGGGCTATTATTTTTCGTCCCTCGCTGTGTATAGCCACTGATGGTCGTTTCCGTGTAGGAGTTCCAGGCGGTTCCTATGATGTACTTGGATTTTCCGCACTCATGTTCACTCCTAACCTGTATATTGGCTTTGTTGTGTAAACAATAACAGTACGTAAAGTGTACGCCAGATGTCTCACGGCGATGCATAATCGATTCATAGTTTGTGTTCAAAGGTTGCCGATACGAATCTCGAAGAATGCCGAGGTCTATCGATTCAGGGTGCCCATCTATCACAAAAAGGTGTGCGAATAGTTGGTGACTCTGAATCGAGCACATCACTTGGGGAAAAAGATACTGCGTTTTTTATTTTACAATTGGATTTATGTCGCACCGACAATGATAGGTCTTCTGGCGACGATGGGATAGGAAAGGGCTAGGATTTGGAAGGAAGCGGCCGTGTCCTTATTTAAGGAACAGCCCCAGCATTTGCCTTGTATGAAAGGAGGAAACCACGGAAAACCATCTCCAGGGCTGCCAGCAGTAGGATTCGAACCCACTATCTCACGAATGCAAGCTCATGCAAGCGGCCGTGTCCTTATTTAAGGAACAGCCCCAGCATTTGCCTTGTGTGAAAGGGGGAACCCACGGAAAACCATCTTCAGGGCTGCCAGCAGTGGGATTCGAACCCACTATCTCACGAATGCAAGCTCATAGCTGCACGCCCTTAACCGCACGGCCAACTTGCTCGGTCAGCGTTGTTGTGTTGACTCCTTAATATGAGGCCTGGCTACATAAGTGTCCCATCCTGACGGAATGAATCTATGAAGAACGGCAAACACGGTTAATGAATACTCTTATTTCGTTACCGACCACAAATTAGGCTTTCAGAGAGTCAGTTGTAGCATTAATAAGATCTTCCACAGTGCGTGTTGTTGGACACAGTTTGCATTGGAGAAGACGAGTTGTTTTCTGTAGTGACACATATGCATATCGTAGAGTCTACTTGAAAAGCCCACTTCAACAAGTTACACCTGAGTGCAGTCTGTTGAGCGCTTTCCATGCCAAACACCCTTCTTTTTTGATCAGGAGGAAGTTCCTCGAAGTGTGTCATCCATTATCAAGAAGTAGTGAGTCTCTCTCGTCATTTACAAAGTCAGGCTAAGTGTGCTGTCGCTTCAAGAGACTCTGTTGATTTCAGAAAACGTTTTCTGTAAACTAGGCGTGGCCATACAGAGGGTGAGCTTCGGATGTAGCAGATTCTTTCTTCTCGCTCTTTGCTGCTATCTCGCGTCGAATATCAGGAGATGCAATTTCAGCGAGGCGGTGCAATTTATCTAAAGACGCAGGCTGTAGGCACCCTGTGATGAAGCGATAGGTCTCATTAAATGCAACGTCCACCTGTCTTGTTTGGCTAGATCTATACTTATACCGAACCGAGCACGCATACTCAGCAGCAGAATAGCACTGCGCGAGTGATGCTCTCCTCAGTGTACTTGGCTGTACTCCCCATATGGTGCCTGTCAGTTTTCGCATCACAATGTGTTCAATTCTGAACGAATTGACACATCCTCAAGACCATGAGTTCTAAATCATTTTCAACCACTGGGGCAGTAGATGTACTCACCTGTGGTTCAAGTTGTGTACAACCTGCCTCACAACGCTCGTCCATCTTTAATTGTCAGCCACGCGGCACGGCGATTTTAGTACCTCAGGATGGCAGCACTGCCGAATCATCCAATGAAATTATACGGCAGACAGATTCTTATTGCTAGATACACTGGTCCTTTCTCCTTAAATGAGATATCGAACACTGACGTCTTACACGATTTTCTAGAAATCACTTCGATTGTAATATTGACAGGCATGTTTTTGTAACACCCACCGAACGAAAAATAGTTCCAAAACTATAGATGTATTCCACGCCAAAAACAGGACGTCGAAATTGTAGCGAAGGCAGCCTAAAGGGCGCCAAATCAAGGAGTTTGCATACAGTGGCTGAGGTTGTACCATATTATTATTATTATTATTATTATTATTATTATTATTATTATTATTATTATTATTATGGGGCCGATGACGTAGATGTTAGGTCCCTTTAAACTTCTTTTTCTTCTTCTTTATCTCTTTATCCTCCAGGATAGGTTTTTCCCTCGGACTCAGCGATGGATTCCACCTCTACCGCCTCAAGGGCAGTGTCCTGGAGTTTCAGACTCGGGGTCGGGGGATACAACTGGATGACCAGTACCTCGCCCAGGCGGCCTCACCAGCTATGCTGAACAGGGGCCTTGCGTGGGGGGGATGGGAAGATTGGAAGGAATAGACAAGGAAGAGGGAAGGAAGCGGCCGTGGCCTGAAGTTAGGTACCATCCCGGCATTTGCCTGGAGGAGAAGTGGAAAACCACGGAAAACCACTTCCAGGATGGCTGAGGTGAGAATCGAACCCACCTCTACTCAGTTGACCTCCCGAGGTTGAGTGGACTCGCTTCCAGCCCTCGTACCACTTTTCAAATTTCGTGGCAGAGCCGAGAATCGAACCCGGGCCTCCGGGGGTGGCAGCTAATCACACTAACAACTACACCACAGAGGCGGACCCCTTGAAACAACAAGTATTATTATTATTATTATTATTATTATTATTATTATTATTATTATTATTATTATTATTATTATTATTATTATTATTATTATTATTCTAAGTGATACTCCGGTCAATTTAGCTATTAAACCACTGATTTCTCTCACTTGAAAAGTTTTCGGCTTTTTGGCTGAATGGTAAGCATAGTGAGTTTTGCTTCAGACGGCCTCCAGGTCCGATTCCCGGCAGTTTGTGGGATTTGAATTTTAAGCGGTTAATTCTCATGGCTCGGGGAGTGGAAGTTCGTGTTGTCTCCAACATCCCTGCAACTCACACATCACACACAACACAATCTTCCACTACAGTGCCTATAGTTCATGCTTCCAACCCTAGAAATAACCACACGAAATTATTATTATTATTATTATTATTATTATTATATTATTATTATTATTATTATTATTATTATTATTATTATTATTATTATTATTAAACTATTTTTCTCCACTTGCCTGACCGATGCTACACAACATTAACTATTTACAGTTAAAAACTATTTGTATTTAATGATCACTGTACGCTCAACTAGCTTTCTTGCATTATTGCTGTAAGGAAGAGTCTCTTCCTTTGAATAATGTTACATAAGGTTACGTCTTTGGTTGAGAGGTCAGTGTGGAGACCTTCGGTTCAGAGGGTCCTACGTTAGATTCCTGGTCGGTTAACTGCGTCTGGTTAATTTATTTGATTCGCGGACTGGATGATGTGTTTGTTCCAAAACACTCCTCTTTATATAAACATAGCACTGCATACCACATTACCAAACCCCACAGAAACACGCAATAGTAAATATAAACCTAGGCCTACATCCCTTTACTTGGTGTTAGCGTCGGGTAGTGCATTTGACCGTAAAACAGGGACAAGTCCACATGTGTGACACAGATCGCATCCGCACCCTAAAGAAGTGGGAAAAAGGAGCGGGAGGAGAATGTTTCATAATCTTCTTCTCCAGCTCTTCCCACGCCTGTGGAGTCGTGGGTGCGAACTGTGTTGTACATGCGCATTTTCCCAATTTAAGGCCGGATGCCCTTCCTGACGGCGACCCTACATGGAGGGATGTAATCACTATTGCGTCTTGCTGTTGTGGTTGGTAGTTTGGTGTGTTGTCTGAATATGAGGGCAGGGCTGAGTGGCTCAGACGGTTGAAGTGCTGGTCTTCTGACCTCAACTTGGCCGGTTCGATCCTGGCTCCGTCCGGTGGTATTTGAAGGAGCTCAAATACGTCAGCATCGTGTCGGTATATTTACTGGTACGTAAAAGAACTTCTGCGGACTAAATTCTGGTACCTCTGCGTCTCAAAAAAAAACAGAAAAGGTAGTTAGTGTGACGTAAAGTCAATAGCTTTATTATTATTATTGATATGAGGAGGAAAGTGTTGGAATAAACATGAACACCCAGTCCCCAAGCCAGAACAATTAATCAAAAGCGATTAAAATTCCCAACCCGCAGGCAATCGAACCAGGGACCCTGGAACCGAAGGCCTCAACGCTGACTATTCAGCCGAAGTTAAAATATGTAAATTTTGTAAAATAGGGAATATTGGTTGACCAACACTGAAGATCCGGCAGTCAATCAAAGTAAGACCTTACCCTGTACTTATTTACAGCGCGTTTCAGCTTCTAATAAACAGACAATAGGTTGTACTTTGTGATTTTCCACGCATAATAGTTCTATCAATATTAAATTAGCCCTGAACATTTGCCTTGTCTAGTCCATGATTAGTGGAAGTATTGAGGATGACGTAAAGCCGCAGGGTGATGTAATGGGGCCAGTATGTAGGCGGCGCAGTGGATGTGCTGTTTGTATGGACGGGGATGCTTAATTAGATGACGTACGGTACGAGTGACCTGTAGATTAGTCTGCCCCAATAAACAATATAGTCTATTACTATAACCCAGTTACATTACCACCTGGACTGACGACTTTGATTTGCTTGATTGTTAGCTACATAATGTGTAAAAAGAGTGATTGTACGTTTTATTGGTCAACGAGATCGATGTATTACTCATTACATCACTGTCGTCCTCAGAGATCTAAGGACCACAGGTTCGATGTCAGGTGATGTAATCATCTCTTAGATGGGCGAGAATTTTTTGGTAAAATATGAACAAAAGAACTCCAGTCTCACGTATACTACACTACTTTCTTTTTGCAAGTTGCTTACGTCGCACCGACACAGATAAGTCTTACGGCGACGATGGGACAGGAAAGGGCTAGGACTGGGAAGGAAGCGACCGTGGCCTTAATTAAGGTACAGTCCCAGCATTTGCCCGGTGTGAAAATGGGAAACAACGGAAAAGCATCTTCAGGACTGCCGACAGTGGGGTTCGAACGTACTATCTCCCGAAAATGGACACTGGCAGCACTTAAGCGACTGCAGCTATCGAGCTCGGTCTACTACTACTACTACTACTAGTAAGCCGAGCAGGTAGCCGCGCGTTTAGGGTCGTGCAGCTGTGAGCTTGTGATCGGCGATAGTGGGTTCGAACCTCTTCGTGGGCAGTCCTGAAGATGGTTTTTCGTGGTTTCCTATTTTCACACCTTAATTAAGGCCACGGCCACTTCCTCCCCGTTGCTAGTTCTTTCCTCTCCCTTTGCCTCTATGTGTGTCTGCGACGTAAAGCAAATTAAAAAAAGAAATAATGGGCTGAGTAGCTCAGATGGTAGAGCGCAGGCTTTGTAAGCTGAAGTTGATGGATTCGAATCTGGCTCAGGCCAGTGGTATTTGAAGGTCAGCCTCATGTCGGTTGATTTAACGGCACATAAGAGAACTCCTGCAGGTCAAAATTCTGGCACCCGTGTGTCATTCGGGGGTCAGCCTCATATCGGTTGATTTAAGGGCACATAAGAGAACTCCTGCGGGACAAAATTGTGCCACCCGGGTGTCTCAGAAAACCGCAAAAGCAGTTTGAGGGACGTAACACCAATGTAATTGTTATTATTAATAACAGTGTGCCCCACTAACTACTTTCAAGTGCCAGTTAATTTACCGACTCGAAGATGGCGTGTTTGTGTGTCTTCAAATACCACTGGGCTGAGTCGAATCGAACCCGTCAATCTGAGTTCAGAAAGCAGCGCTCAACTGTCTGAGCCACTCAGTGCAGCCATTGTACCAGGAAACTAACCTTGACAGCATGGCCCATAGCTAGTTTCTTGTTTCACTAATAATTGGAAGAATACCCATGGAGGAGTGTAAGGTCAGGCCTTCCATTATTCGACGTCGACAGTAACTAGGGTGGTTAGTTCGATACAGTTATGTTAGTAATTTCTGGTGTAGGCTGAGCAAACACCAGAGTTAAAAGCTGTACTTCTTTTGAAACTGGCCGGGCTGAGTGGCTCAGACGGTTAAGGCGCTGGCCTTCTGGCCCCAACTTGGCAGGTTCGATCCTGGCTCAGTCCGGTGGTATTTGAAGGTGCTCAAATACGTCAGCCTCGTGTCGGTAGATTTACTGGCACGTAAAAGAACTCCTGTGGGACTAAATTCCGGCACCTCGGCACCTCGGCGTCTCCGAAAACCGTAAACGAGTAGTTAGTGGGACGTAAAACAAATAACATTATTATTATTACTTTTGAAACTGAGGTCTCGTTGTAATTTCCGAACTTAATCTCCTGGAATCGACCCAGCCCCGTGGTGTAGTTGTAGAGTGCCTGTTTCTTACCCAGAGGACTCAGGTTTGATTCTAGGTCAGCCCAAGTATCTTTAACTCTGGGCTGTGGGCTCGAAGAGAGTTCACTGAGCAGCTGTCTGATGTGAGAGGCAGCGGAGGCTGTCGTAAAAGTGAAGCAGTATGGTCGTGGATGATGTGAATCTGACCTCGTCACACTCCAATATTTGCAGGCCAAATGGCTGGGTAACTACTGTCGTCTTGGCAGGCCAAGGCCTTTTAATGAGCTGTTGAATCACGGTTTCTTTATCCAGTATCCGAACTTCTATGGGGCTAGATAAACCGAGGACACTGTTCAGTTTCGTTTAGGCTACAAGTTTATTATTGCTACACAGGTTTATCGGAAACAACGTGAACCGGGTATGTGAGCGGTAGAGGGTTGGTCATGCTGATAAATAATTCGAAGGAAATGGTTCGATATCTCACACCGTTGTCATATTATCGGCTGCTCAGTTTCTCAAGTTGGCCAGAACATAGAATCACCATGCACTCGTCTAACGATATTTGCCTATCAAGCAAGGAGAAACTAACTCCATGACCAAAGATGGTGGGACAAAGAAATGAAGATCGCAAACCAGCCATAATCGCGGCCACTGGGCCATATCAAAATGTCTGTGCTTTAGGAAAGAAACCAACCAACCAACCAACCAACCAACCAACCAACCAACCAACCAACCAACCAACCAACCAACCAACCAACCAACCAACCAACCAACCAACCAACCAACCAACCAACCAACCAACCAACCAACCAACCAACCAACCAACCAACCAACCAACCAACCAACCAACCAACCAACCAACCAACCAGCCAACCAGCCAACCAGCCAACCAACCAACCAACCAACCAACCAACCAACCAACCAACCAACCGACCGACCGACCGACCGACCGACCGACCGACCGACCGAACGAACGAACAAACGAACGAACGAACGAACACACCTTGTGTATTTTAACGAGATTTTTGAAACGCAAATACTTCTTCGAAAATGGGTGGTCAATCCTAACCAATTAAAAAAAAAAGGAGTTTAACACTCGAAGGACCTAAACTGGTAATGACGACCGAGTACCTTTTCTCACCCCCCCCCCCATCCTGCCTTAATAATACGCTGCGGACAATGAAAAGAGCGCTCAAAGAACGATACATCGAATAGTACTGAACCTTTATTTAACTACAAATGAGTAATACAACTACACATGGATCTATGGTAAGCAGTCTTGTCATCTTCAATAGTGCGACCCACACTTCCTTACTGCGATAAACGCTACAGTACGGTGAAGCATAGTCATGAGGCGGAAGGGTCGACAATTTTTGGATGACATGTTCCACATTCCGGATACCGTGGCCATGCGGTTAGGGGTGTGAAGCTGTGAGCTTCTATCCGGGAGATAGTGGGTTGGAATCCTACTGTCGGCAGCCCTGAAGATGGTTTCCCGTGGTTTCCCATTTTCACGCCAGGCAAATGCTGGGGCAGTGCCTTAATTAAGGCCATGGCGCTTTCCTTCCCACTTCTAGCTCTTTCCTATCCCATCGTCGCCATAAGACCTATCTATGTCGGTGCGACGTAAAACAAATTGTAAAATTTCCGGATACTTTGGCACAGCGTGAACTTTCGTTTCGACGAGTCCCATACAGGCTCGATTGGGGACTTACCAGGGTATCTGACAGGCCGTGGTAGTGTGTGGATATGATGGAGGCAGTCCTGGACGGCCAGTGGCGTGTGCGGTCGGATATTATCTTGCTGGAATATTGTATCTGGAAATAGGAACAGATGATGTGTACGATCTCATCCACATACCGCTGGGCCCTCAATATTCGTCATGACACTACAAGAGTGTATGCTATGGTTCCCCCAGACCACCATGCTTGTCGTGGGGGCAGTGCGCCACTTGATACGGATGTTGCGATTGTGGCGTTCGCCAGGGGCTTCCACACTCGGGCGCTATAATCATCAGTTTCCATGATGAGGCCGCACTGAACACCAAACACCACATACACACATAACCAGTCCGTGGCGTTCCACGTTGCTGTGGCCTGGCACCGATGCAAATGGAGCTGCCGCCGTTGCGGAGTGAATGGGAGCACAGGTAATGGGCAATGAAAACCGCAGGTTCGCCTCCTCAAGGCATCTGAAGATGGTTCGTGGGTACAAAGCAGCCCCTATACTCTCCTATCCACTTGGGGGTGGGGGTGGTACACGATATCCACGGTATCCCTTGCCTGTCATAAGAGGCGACTAAAAGGGGCCCTAAGGACTGTTAAATTTGGAGCGTGGTTTGGCGACCACAGGGCCTTTAGCTGAGTCCTGGCATTGCCTCCACTACTTGTGCCGGGCTCCTCACTTTTACCTGTACTGTTCGACCTCCCTTGGTCAACTGTTATTCTTTTCCGAACTCGACAATATTATCCCTCGTGGCCCTTCTTCTTCTTTGGTCGATACATTCTTTTTTACGAAGCGTGGGACCCCTTTCATTTCTTCTCTCTGATTGGTATGAATAGAGTCTGGCTCCATAGCCAAATAGCGTGCTGGCCTTTGGTTCAGAGGGTCCTGGGTTCGATTCCCTGCCAGGTCAGGGATTTTAACCTTCATTGGTTAATTCCAATGGCTCTGGGGATGGGTGTTTGTGCTGTCCGCAAAATCCCTGCAACTCACATATCACACATAATACTATCCTTCATCACAATAACACGCAGTTACCTACACATGGCAGATGCCGCCCACCCTCATCGGAGGATCTGCCTTACAAGGGCTGCACTTTGCTAAAAATAGCCACACGAAATTATTATAGTATTACTAGAGAATGGTTGTCTAGTTGTACTCACCACCACTAATATATCCTACATTTGTCAGTATCGTGGACAGGGTTGCTACGGAATCCCTCCACGCCTGGCACACGATCCTTTCGCCTGGTGATCGTCCTCGTATGCCCCGAGATGGTCGAATATGTGTGGATGCCTTCAGGTACCCACTACTCCCAGCACTTTCGGACAATACGATCCGAACGATCCACATATGGGGCTGTTCGGTGATACACGACTACCCTGCGTGTTTCAGATCGCTTATGAGTCCTATTTTACCATCCATCAGTTGAGTAAAGCGAATTCTCTGGTACCTTCCCGGGATTCTTCTTCTCACTCCATTCGCTTGCTTTGTGTAGTCTGGTATTTCTCGCGTTAATGTGGCTTCCACTGCACGCCAGTTCATAAGACTGCTGGTCAGTGAATGCAGCACTACTGCCATGTGTATGGTCAAATACGAACATACCAAAATGGCACCATGTGCAAACCAGCCTGCACTCTCTTTATTTACACCATGTCACGGTTGTCGCCTGGTTTATTGGTGGTGCAAAATTTTCATTGTCTGGCATTATATGTACACTCATTGAATCATGAGTTAAGCACCCAGAAGGAGTGGTGGATGGACAAATGTGTTAGCAGTGCGGTCTACTTACAGGGCCTCTCAGGGAGCATGCACCAGTGCATTGCACTATGCACGGTGCTAAAGACGACTTCGCTTGGTTGACCAGAGTGCAGATCCCCATTCCTCGATTTGGAGCAATAGCGCTGTCTTTCTTTTTCCCCACGCCTGTCTCGCTCGCTCCGCCTGTCTCCATCTTCCTCACTTGCTCCGTAGCGCTCCAAATCCGAGCCGAGTTGAACCGAGCTCAGCCGAGTAGCCCAGAGACGAAGCGTTGGTCCGAGCCGAGCCGAATGGGATCGATGCACTGTTCACAGATACTCTGCGCCTCAGTTTGCACGCGTGAGATTTTGGGCGTTTGAGAGGTCCTGGTCTACTATATCAGTAGAATGTAGCACCACCTCGGGATAGGATGAATGTGCCGTTTGGTTCTCTTCTGAGTCAAGTGGCCTGTACCTGTTGGAACTGGTCCTCGATTTCCTGTTGACCGGCATTGGGTCGGAGCTCACATTGAAACTGATCCCACATATCTTCTGCTAGGTGCACTGAAGGATCTTGGTGACCATGGAAGTACTTCAACAGGACGCAAGCAGTCCAATGACACATTTGCCTTGTGTGAATGAGCGTTGTCTTGAAGGACTGTACGAGGTGCTGCCTCGTGTGGGTCAACATACGAGGACGCAGAATGTCGCTGACATCTCGCTAACGCACCGCTATGCCTTAGAATCACTACCAAAGGTGACCTGAAGATATACTCTACGGCTCCCTGTCAGGAGTAATCCCGATATGTCTTTGTATAATTTTTGAAATACTATCCTATCTCCTCGGAGCTGCCAAACTCGCACAGGACAGTCATTTTTGGTATAATTTAGAACCATAAAACTGGGCCAAGTACGAATGTGCAAGAAAGATCGCACCCGCAATCCCATCAGTTTGTGGGAAGATTGGTAGTAGTAGAAGAAGAAGAATAAGAATAAGTGGAGGATGAAAAATCCTCAGCCTGTCTCTAGTCATTCCACTGAGTCAGGATTGGAATGAATGAAACCCCATCTAACGTCGACGACAGGAACTATGCCGGCTGCCGAAGCCTATGGCATTCCTCTGGAGCAATGAATAATGACTGACATTTGAAATGAAATTATAATGGAGAATGTTGCTGGAATGAAAGGTGACAGGGAAAATCTGAGTACCCAAATCCCGCCTCCGCTTTGTATAACGAAATCCGACATTGAGTGACGGGATTTGAAGCAGCGGTGAGAGATCGGTGCGCTGCCGCCCGAGTTAAGGAGGCCTAAGTGGAGGATACCTTCTTAAATAGACTTATTTTTTAAGTGTATATCTAATAAAATTTTCTTCCTAATGAAGCATAATTTCTTTTTAGGCTCTCGCGCCTGGCGTCCAATTCTATGTGCAAGTTTTCTGGGTTCAGTGCAGACGTTTGGAGAGAGCAGATTCTCCATGAGAATTCCGAACGTAGTCTTCGGTGAAACGTCGGGAGATCACTTCCCTTTTGCACCACCGCCTACAAGCCTGGAAATCTTAGGTATAAATCTCGTAACTTCCCCAATATCCTAATAGAAAATTAGAACCGAGAGTGTTTGCTACTTAAGTGCAGTCATGTAACCGTGAGTTTACGTTCGGGAAGTAGTGGGTTCAAACCGCGCCGCTGAGGGGTCTGGAAATGATTTTCTTTGGTTTTCCATTTTTACATCAGACATATTTCGGAGCTGCACCTTACAACAGTTACCTTAAATTTTTAAAATCCGAAGACGGGTAAGGTACTAAAGATTTATCTGAATTTCCTTCGCATTGCTAATATGGTAGGTTTGCGGAATAAAGTAAATATTTAGTTAACGTCACAGCATCGTAGTGATACATCACCAGAAATGAGATCTCTAGAGCACTCCCGTTGCTATACTGATAAGCTCGGCGCGCTCTCTGCTAACAATTCCATCTCGAGTTCCGGCTCGATACGGTAGTAAAATTACACCAGAGTTAATTATTACTCATGATAATAAATTGTGTACGTTTCGCTAGCGAAGCTGCGCTGATATTTATTAGCTTGCAACAACTGATACACTGAAGATGCAAAGTTAGTAACTACAGACTTTTCCATCGAAATATGATGATGATGATTATTATTCTTTCGTTTTGGCCATTTATGGGTGACGTTTGACAAATCAGTTTTTTGTCCTTCTGCCTTTACTCTCTGCCTGTTCACTTCTCATTCTTTTTCCTACTCCCCTTTTCTGCCCATCTGTATAGGACCTCCCTTCTCACACTAGTTTCCTGGAAAGCATGGAACTTTTTGAATTGTCTAAATCGATTTCCTTCCATTATGTCATCTTCCGTAATGTCCATCTTAGTCTATGCCAAGCGCACTTCTTGAAACCATTTCAGTTCTGTCTTCCTATTCCGGAAGAATTCAAAGAGTCTCTTTGTCAGTACACAAGAACGTCGTTTATCCGGATTAAGTGGGACCGGGACTGATATGGATTATCGAAAATCCGGATAATCTGGAAAAAATAAAATCAAATACAGTACATGTTATAAAAGTAAAGTAAACTCGTGTCCTCATCTCGAGGTGGTGCAGCTCTTTTCAGGCACACCCCCAATGGAGGTGAGCTGCAAGTACCATTTCAACCACATACCAGTCCTCCTGTCAGTTTTAAATTCCTGGAAGTACCGGGAATCGAACCCGGGCCCCCGAGGACGGCAGTTAATAACACTAACCGTTACCCTACGAAGGCGGACAGTACATGTTATACCTTTTCTCAACTGTACAAAAAAATAAGAACACTTTTCTTACATTTACGACTCTGTTTTATACACTAAAATAATGTGTGAGCTTTTTCTCTTTTACATTGGTATAGCGTTTGCGCGCAGCACGATCACGAAGACGTTTTACTAACAGCAGTTCTGCCGGTGTGGTTTCAGTCTGGGATTCTAAATAGGCCATCAGTTTGTCCAGCTGCATTGTTGCATTTCTTATGATGGAGCGCCGGTTTCGTTTTCGAATTCACCAGCACTCTCGTCATTACCAGCCGAGGAACAAGAGGCAATAATTTGTTCATCTGTCATTATTTTTTTTTTGCTATGGGCTTTACGTCGCACCGACACAGATAGGTCTTATGGTGACGATGGGATAGGGAACGCCTAGGAGTTGGAAGGAAGCGGCCGTGGCCTTAATTAAGGTACAGCCCCAGCATTTGCCTGGTGTGAAAATGGGAAACCACGGAAAACCATTTTCAGGGCCGCCGATAGTGGGATTCGAACCTACTATCTCCCGGATGCAAGCTCACAGCCGCGCGCCTCTACGCGCACGGCCAATTCGCCCGGTCATCTGTCATTATGCCGTAGCATGAATTATAGTCATTTTTCAACCAGTCATTTACGTCGTTCACATCTACGTCCGAGCATCTGGGAATGCGTGCAAATGTGTCAAGGAACTCAGACGAGTACACGGTTTCCCATTCTCAATTCCAGGTGAATGCCGGGACGGTATCTTTGATAGACCGCGGCTGACTTACTTACAATTCCTGTCCTTAACTATCCTTGGAGGAAAAGGCATTCCAGAAAAATCTACCCCGTAAAAGAAATACTGTACAAGTAAAAATAATTTTTTAATTTTCGATCCGGATAAACTGGAGATCCGGGTTAATGACAGCCGGTTAAACGAGGTTCTTGTGTATGTATTGTCCATCCTCAACAAGTGTCCATAGAATCATACCCTTCTCTTCCTTAACAATTCAACTACTCCTTCTGTTATTTGATATAATTAATGTTTACATTTGAGTTTTCTCTCCCCATTTTTTTTGCATTAATTTTTACATTTGAGTTTCCTCTCCCCATTTTTTTGCATTTGAGCCTAGACTTTTTCCGAGCATTTCTTCCGGATATTTTCAATCCCACCTTTCCAATCACATCTAATGTTCCTGCTGCATACAGGCATTCATGTTTAAGAACAGTTTCTAGATGCATTATTTTATCCTCATAAAATAGAACCTTTTCAATGTAGGTTTTCCTTGTCAGTTGAAATGCCATTTCCAATTTTCTCGCCCGATCATTAATGCCATTCTTTTCCGACCATTCTCTCGCATTTATTCTTTTGCCAAGTAATTAAATCATTAAATTCTTTCTCGGGTAGTCTGTCTCTTTCTTTGGTACATCCTCTCTTCTACTTCAGTTCTGTATTGAAGCTCTTGAAGTTGTTGATCTGTATCGTGCTCGAATTCCCTCCTGACCTCTTGGAAGCACTTAACCGAAACTTTAGGTCTATTATCCAGTATTTTGAAGATCTGCTCTGCAAACCGCTTATCATCCGTTCTGAACAGTGTGCAGAGAACTTCAGTCTTCGTTTTCTTATTGACTCGTAAGTAGTTCGTCTTCCAGATATAAGGAATTGAAATAAAGACTACCTATTATATGTTATTATTAGCTATAATAACATACCTTACTTTATTCTCCTAAAATCATTAACTTGCATTCATCCATATTACATAAACGTACATTATAACATGAAGTAGGTTAATAACGTTCTCTCCCCTCTCCAGTGTTGATAGAAGTTTCCACAGCGTTCCACTCGCTCCGCCCTACTTCCCTCTCCCCTCTCCACGGTACAGTATACTTGATTTTAACATTCAATAGGAGGGATCTACAACGCTCCACACGGCCCCTTCCATACTTCCCATCCTCTGTCCACATTCCATTTGCCTCTACATGACCCCAGTCCTGAAATAGTGCTTTGGTTTACCGAGCTCGATAGCTGCAGTCGCTTAAGTGCGGCCAGTATCCAGTATTCGGGAGATAGTAGGTTCGAACCTCACTGTCGACAGTCCTGAAAATGGTTTTCCCTGGTTTCCCCATTTTCACACCAGGCAAATGCTGGGACTGTACCTTAATTAAGGCCACGGCCGCCTCCCTCCCACTCCTAGACATTTCCTGTCCCATCGTCGCCGTAAGAACTATCTGTGTCGGTGCGACGTAAAGCCAACTGTAGAAAAAAAAGAAATAGTGTTTGGTGACAACGGACATAGCATCGGCAGTCTAGATAAGTACAGAAGTTTTTCATTACATTAATACCTGTACATTTATTTTTTGTCATTACTGGTTCATATTATTACTAAACTCTCTATCACTGACAAGTTTACGCAACGTAAACAATACTGTACATATGTAAGCATGTTCTGAGTGATTTGATAGAATATGAGGATGTTCTTGTAGAACGAAACATGTCTGTATAATAGTGTGTGTTTTTACAGTGTGTATTTTTACAGATATATTGTAATTGCAGTGTGTTTGACAGACTGTAAAGTTTTTGTTACATATAACTAAGTCGACAATGAAAAGTATGGCTACATTCTTAATAATGGTGTAATAATGACCCTCTGCATATATTTTAGCTTGCGTTTCCTGAAAGTCCTCATTTTTACCCCTGTCCCCAAAATCAATATGGTGGCACAATCTGCCAGAAGATCTAGAAAGTTGAAATTAGGCAAAATTATAGGTTTTAGTCTGCAACCGACGAAAAAATTTCAAGATGTTAAATTTTATTTTAACCCCGGAAAATATCGAAATATGGAGGAAATTTTAATGACTGTGCAGACCTTCGTTTCGATGTATTTCGTGGCTAGACGGTAAGCTGTATCGCAAAACGGATGGCACATTCTCCGTTCAGTTTGAAATGATCTACAACCTTGATCGTATGACTTTTTGTCGTATCTCTATCACTTGCGCGTTAGATTTGGCTGTGTTTCTCGATTGTACGTATTGTTTTGCAGTTTTTCATGCAATTTCATAGTTTGACACACTTATATGAAAGACGAAATCATCAAATTGGGCACGAACATTGGCCCTCCCGGTAGTCATATGTGAGCCAAATTCTATGTTTGCAGTTGCCACATAAGTATCCGAAAAGTAATGGAGTGTGTCAAAACCTTACCCAAATTTCTCCCTCTTCAAGGTTTCTAACTCAATCTAACCCATAAAAAGGGTAGATACGAGAAAATGTCCAGGGATCAACCATTAGGCTGCTTAACGAGGCGTCTTATGGTGCAATCCGTTTGTAGATATAATGTATAATTCTGCAATTTGTAAACATGCATATACGTTCGTATATCGATCTATATATATTCATTGAAGTCGATTTGTAGCGATCTAGATGGGGTGTATCCGCCATTATAATTAATACTTTATAAATTGATAGTGCCTGTCAGCAGGAGGGCGTCTGCTATTGTAATCAATACTCTCCACATCGACTATGGCATTAGGAATGGGGTCCTTCTCCAACTACTGTGTAACTGGCATTAGTAAGGCGATCCTACCATTACAATGAATAATTTCCTTCCCGATTTGACTGACTGAAGGCAAAGGAGTATGCAGTTTTCTTCAACTCACCCCTACCCGATTGTGTCTGTAAGTAGGAAAGAGGGCCAGCCATTGTAACGAAACTTCTCCAAATCGATTGTGCCCGCACGGAAGACAATGGGGGCCTTCTGTTATAATGAACATTTTCCTTCTCGACTGTGAATGACAGTAGGTAAGTGAGCCTGCCGTTATCATCACAACTTCGCAACTCGCACTCTAGATTGGAAAGAGCGTATGGGTACGTACCAAAGCTGTTTCTTGGATAATGCTAAAAGGCATGCAATTTTAAAAGAAATCTTATACACTGCGTGAATAATAATTTTCTTCGATATCCGTATACACTGTACAATACCGAAGCGAGGCACGGGTACATTTTGTTAGTATAGTTTAACATCCTTACCCTTTTGTGTACGGCACACCGGGCATCGAATTCTTTTTCAACGAGTTGTTGTCGTAGGAGCGAGACTTGGACCGATCCGTATTCAGTATTGAAGAATAAGCCGAGTTTTTTGAAACACTTCTCTATTTATGTATGGAGGTCTCTGGTATGGTTAATGTGTACGTTGTTGGATCGATGGAGAACTTGGCATGCATTTATGTGCTGCAAAATAAGCCTTCCAACGGCACTTGAAAGGACTGAGTCCTTTATACTTTTTATTGGAGTATAACATGCTGTCTGGTGCATCTATTGGAAGTTGAAGAACTTCTTTCAAGGTACTTTTGATAAGTTTGTCAGTATCAGTTAGGAAACTCGCACGTTTTGGATGTAAAGGTGTAGTGTGGAATTTGTAGATCAAAAATGGGCAAATGTAGGTTGAATTTCTGGTGAGGTTATAGTACTGGAGTTGATGCTAATGCGTCTAATTTAGTCTTTTCTCCATCGTTAATTTAGCATGAAATACAGTAGCATTGCTCTAGTTTACTCCGAGGTAGCGGATTATCTCTCCAGGAGTTACAGATGTAATTTAATTGTAACTATCGTGATCGAATCGGTCATGTACATATTAATTAATTAATTATTTTAGGCAGTGAAAAACCTTTGTTAAGCTCCCTTGTACATGTTACAGAAAGTTGCATTAGGTTGCACATGCTTACACAAACTTCTGACATGGTAAACACAACTCCGTCTTAACTAAAAGAATCCCCAGATAGAGAGAGAGAGAGATGAAAAATTTCAAGCAAAGGAACTCAATAATGATACCTCTACCCGCTGAAAAATGGCCGAAACGCGGCGATGCCAGCTTGCAAGCTTCATTTGTATGATAAGCTTTCGAGATATGCATAACAATTAGTATGGGAAACCTCGGGACGTTATATGATTTCATTATAGACCTCTGCCAAAATATTAACGTGTGGAAAAATACGCGATCATTAGGGTTATATAACAACTTAGCGTCAGTACGCTTACTATGTACGCAGAACTACCATGGGAGACTCTGTAGGGGAAATAATTGGATAATTAATTTTAAATAAACGGCCGATCGATGCTGGTTCCGCGCATATCAAGACTACTTAAGAGTCTGAGTCACGCATTTGAGTGCATTACCGATGTCATACGACACGTTGAACTATTAATTTTAAAAAATAGTGGGGTGGAAAGGTTGCATTATGTAATTTTAAAGACTTGTAGGTAGGACTTTTGTCTATGGAAATGGATTTAGATTTGTTGATGTTAATTATTAGGTCAATTTATTCGAATCTCTTGATGGAAATTTGAGTGATCTTTCTAGCTGAAATCTAGATTTTTGCTACAGTAAACGAATCATCAGCGAAGTATAGAATGGTTAAGTTAGGAAGGCCCGGCATTATATAATATCCATGTTCTTCCTGGAACTCTGTTGATGAAAGGTCTTCTAAAACGTGGTCAGTTGCAATGTTGTAAAGCGCCGAGGGTAAGGGAGAACCTCGTATTATACGTATATTGAAAACAATTGGTTTGGTCTTCTTGTGATGGGATTCTATTTGAGTAGTATTATTAGCTTGTAGTGCCATTGTTAGTTCAGCCAGTTTTGATGGAAGGGTGAGGGAGGAGAGGGCATTCTTCAAGTGTTTATGTCCTACATTGTCAAAGGCCTTAGTGATATCCAAGAAAACCAGGTTACAGTCGAACGTTTGGTTTTTGGCTGAAGTCAGGATAGATTCCAAGACGGAAGTGTTGATATGAGAGCCAGCAGAGTTTGTGAAAGCACGTTGATTGGCATTAAAGCTCACGTAGCTACGTAGTCGTGTATCTAATATGTGCTCTATTACTCTTCTCACTAGTGAATAGATCGTTATTGTTCTCCAGTTATTTAGATCCATGGGGTCTCATCCGTTATGGATAAGCACGGCTTCAGCTCTCTTAAGAATATCGGGCATGTGTTCTTGTTAACACGGTTGTTGCAATCAATGCTATAATTTCGTAACATGTGTCATGTTTAAGTGGCCTCATCAATATATGGTCTGGGTCAGGGGATGTGTCAACGGCTATTTTCTTGATTGCATACATTACTTCTTGTTTAGAAATGACCGTATTCATTGTATCTTCTAATTCTACATATTCTAATTCAGATGTGTGTAAAGTGTAAAGTTTATGTTGGTGTTTCCAAATCATTAGGGATTGAAACACGGGAGGAAAAGTAATTGTGTTTTATTTATATCTACTTTGCAGACCTCTTTGTTGTCACTGATTGCCGCACGTACTGCTTTTCGTCTCTGGTTGTAGATTAGGAAATGAGTTTTTTGGTATTCACCCTTCTCACGGCACTTTATTCTATCTCTCTTGGTCGCCCTTTCTGGATTTCTTGGTTGCGTAAATTTACATTGATTGTTAAGTGTTTTTCTTCGCTGTATCTCATAAAATTTAACTGCCGGGTGGTTTGGACCGGGAAGCTGATGCACGGCTTTGGATAACAATTCGATGAATTTCTTGACATGATTACATAAGTCATCGTCATTACTA
Source organism: Anabrus simplex (assembly GCF_040414725.1). Taxonomy (NCBI): domain Eukaryota; kingdom Metazoa; phylum Arthropoda; class Insecta; order Orthoptera; family Tettigoniidae; genus Anabrus; species Anabrus simplex. The sequence continues at coordinate 145,121,479 of NC_090265.1, read as the reverse complement.
TACCTCGGATTTTTAGGTGGTAATAGGTTAGAATGCAAAGTAATTTGGTTTGTAGGAAGTGTCATGCAACCCGTTATATAATAATGTAGGAAGAAAGAGTAGGAAGAGTTCTATAGGCTGTACTCGTAATATCTATGCAAATCTCATAGCATAACCGTTGCACAGTGTAGGGTATACTTGTTACTGGCTAAAGCATGTTTGCATTCTAATCTATCAGTACCTAATAATCCGGACTCTAGTCATTACCGATCTTCTGGAATTCCAACTTAAATTTTTGCATCGTTTCATTGTATGTCTGTGTGTTTTGATTTTGGATATACGTACTGTGATTCCTTATGTCCGGAGTGTTAATATTTTCATTGATATTACCTGGGAACAAGACACAGAAAAGGGTGCACAGTCATTCCTCGCTGTTTTCCATTCGGGCTGCTTAGCTAACAGTGCAGTTTTATATTCTTGTGGATGACATCCGGTAACGTGGATGCTCACACCTAGCTTGCCTTTATAGAATTTACCACAATGTGGACAGGCTGTGGCGTTAACAACTTTATCAGTGTTAATCTGAGTCGTTGTGTTAGGTGATTCGCCCAAAGGTTCCACTTCAGGATGTTATAGAACCCTTATTCAATATAGCCGTACATATAGTACTGTATATTAACTTATGCTGTTACGATCACTAATTACCAACTAGTGAATTTGCACACATCACCGACGAATACGATTATCTGTAGACACATGAAATCTAACTGATATGACCCAGTATTAAAGCATTTACCATATGATTGGTAATACGGTCATGGGACCTCGCTGGACTTGGTTAAAGGAAATGGACACTTGAATGGTAAGTGTTTTCATTAATCATTATGTTTCGCTGGTGTGACTGAGGATATTAAATAGACCGAGCTCGATAGCTGCAGTCGCTGAAGTGCGGCCAGTATTCGGGAGATAATGGGTTCGAACCCCACTTTTGGCAGCCCTGAAGATGGTTTTCCGTGGTTTCCCATTTTTACACCAGGCAAATGATGTACCTAATTGTGGCCACGGCCCCTTACTTCCCACTCCTAGTCCTTTCCTGTCCCATCGTCGCTATAAGATCTATCTGTGTCGGTGCGACGTAAAGTAACTTGCAAAAAATATATTAAATAGGTCTATTAAATGTTAGCACCGTCGACTAATAGCATCATCTTCCAAGGCCCATCATATCAGCTGCCATTGCATTCCCGGGCTTGTTTACAATATTGCTAATGGAATGAATGTTATATCGTTATAAAACCTCCATGCTGAAACTGATGTGGTAAGTGTGGTTACTATATCAGTGAAGAGCTTTGGATCTAAGAAGGGAAAATGGCGGCTTCCTAAATAGTCTCCTCAATATTACTGTATTGCAAGTAGATGTTTTACTTGATATCAGCTTCTACGTAAGGGCATTGCTTTATAACTATTGTAATTCTTGTCCTTGTAGTTAAAAAATACTCACACAGCATCCACATCAACTTACTGAAGAGATATAGTTTCGTCAGTGCACTATATCTTCTTCTATGTACAAAAACATGTAAGTTACTTTGGTCGACCTGTCTCGGTCTAAACTTCAGCTTTGATAGCATGATAGTAACACAGCCAGACGTTGTGATGAATACTGTGATGGTGCCGCTCACAGGGTGGGTTGACTTAATTATTTCAGTAGATTTCGGAGACTGATTAATAATAGCACAATCTGGCTCAGTAAGAGAGGCGTACTTCCCTCCGTATTACCCTGGTATGCCTCTGGTATAATACACAGAGTATCTACGACAGGTGATGGTAGGGCACTTCGGAATCCAACCAACCTTCGCGCTCAGGACTAAACGTTCTCTGCTTTTATTGATTTTCTTCTTTCTTTCTTTCCTTCTTTCTTTCTTTCTTTCTTTCTTTCTTTACTTTCTTAATCCGTTTACCCTCCAGGGTTGGTTTTTCTCTCGGACTCAGTAATGAACTCCACCTCTACCGCCTCAAAGGCACTGTCCTGGAGCGAGAGACTTTTGGGCCGGGGGATACAACTGGATAGTAGGACTAGTACCTCGCCTAGGCGGCCTCACCTGTTATGTTGAACAGGGGCCTTGTGGGGTGGGGGTGACGATTGGAAGTGATATACATGGAAGAGGGAAGGAAGCGGCCGTGGCCTTAAGGTACGATCCCGGCATTTGCCTGGAGAAGAAGTGGGAAAACACAGATAACGACCTCGAGAATGGCTGAGGTGGGAATCGAAACCCCTCTACTCCGTTGACCTCTCGAGGCCGAGTGGATCTCGTCCCAGCCTTCGTAGCAATTTCAAATTTCGTGGCAGAGCCGGAAATCGAAGCCGGGCCTCTGGGGGTGGTAGCTAATCACACTAACCACTACACCACAGGGGCTGACAGTATCTTGATGTATTGTGATTATATTTCTTCCTTTGCTACTTCTTTAACGTCGCCATAACACATTGTAACCGTACAACAGGGTTACAGATTCCATTCAGTATTTATTATTATTATTATTATTATTATTATTATTATTATTATTATTATTATTATTATTATTATTGTTATTATTATTATTAACCCGATTCATTAGATTTTATATATTCTGTTTCTCATCATTTAGACTGTAATAATTAGGTATCGCGTATATTATTGTATTTAATCATAGGTTAAGTGAAATTTGTTTGTATTTATTCTGTATGTAGTAAGTGAGATTTGTTGGTTTCATATTGTCATGCTGTGGCTTGTAACTTTGGCTAGATGAGCTGGCATAGTATTTTGCAATCGAGGCTATGTTTAACTGAGAATGTTGTGTGCAAGGAGATTTCCCGGTGACGCATTCAGCATAGTCATTCTCAATCCGCTTGGGTACGCTTAGACGACACATGACTGATGACATCAGTGCGTGGGCACGTGATTGCGACCAAGTGTCAGTATTCGCCAGCTACTGTATGTTGAAGTGGAAGGGATGAACAGTGAGTAGGGAGATGAGTCGTCATCGCGAGGTTATATAAGTTGATGCAACGGTGGGGAGAGGTATTCAGATCATATCATTCAGTTCATATCGTTCAGATCATATGTAACAGTCAGATGTATCAAATGGAAGAAGTGGTCTTCGAGTGATGGTCAGAGCTAAGAGTTGTGTTTGAAGAAGTAATAATCGAGGAGGTCTACAAGTGGTGGTTGTATCCGAGCAGAGACGGGTACTATGCAGATAAAGAAACATCATCTTCTTGTGAGGATGGACTTCACAAGATGTTTCAATAATATTTTCCAATTTCTTATAATATATTGAGTGGACGTAATTACATTGGAGCTCCCTACACGCGTACATGGTATGTAGGCCAACTCCTTGTTATATAAGAAGATAACAGCAGACGGCTCCCGACTTCAGCTCAGAGGTTTTCCCAAGAATTTCAAGTTCAACAGCGGTGTATGCCGACATCAGGTAATTAAAGCATCAGACATGTTATGCATTCATAACATGAAGAAGAATGTAATCAGCGGCGATATCACATCTCACTTCAAGTTCATGCCAATAGCTTTTTTTGTTTAGATTAAATTTTCCTTTTATTAGTACCGCAAATCTCACGATATATTTCTTTTGTTAAATTAAAAGACGTCAATGATTGTTCATTGTGACGTAAATTATAGTCATAAACTCAGTTTTATTTTAATTATAGTAAGTGATTCCAGTTCCATGTACAATCCTCAATTGTGGAAATGCAACAGTAATTTAATATTTTCCTGATCCATATCCCTGTATATTGCCAGATATGTGAGTTTATCACCTCACGCCTTGAGATAATTGATATAAGAGGTATGCTCTACCGAATTTTGTTGTTTTTCTTAAAAAAGCAACTGGCGCTCAAACAAATGTTATTTATATTGTGTGGAAGATATGAAGGTATAAGAGTAGTGGTTGGAGTAGTCACACCATCGAATGTTTTTGGAGACGGAAGGACGGGTAAGGGTTAAGATTGAGAAGGTTGTAGCCGTGGCCTTAATTAAGGTAATTTGCCTGGTATAAAAATGAGAAACCACGCAAAACATCTCCAGGGCTGCTGACGGTGGGATACGAATCTACTACCTCTCGAACGAAAGCTCACATATGCGTGATCCTAAACACACGGCTAACTCTTTCGCAGACGGGGGTATATGTTATATATCTTATTAGTCGTGTGCAGCTCCTTGGCTGAATGATCAATATACCGGCCTTCAGTTCAAAGGGTTCCCGGGTTCGATTCCTGGCTGGATCGAGGATTTTAATGGTTAATTTACCTGGTTCGAGGATCAGTTCTTTGTGTTCGTCTTAATCTACTTCTCTTCACGAGTTAAGTTTTTGGTACCTTAACAGAATTTATATTTTTATTCCGTATACTGAAGCTATCAAGGTTCCGAAAGTTCAGTATCGCGCTGCGTGGTATTCAATCAAAATAAAGAGAAGTCCAGTTGATGTTAGTTGGTTTTAATATTATTAACAGCCGTCCAATTAATACAGTGTCTGAACTACATATCGGTTGATATGTTAAGAGTCCAATATCTCTGATGGAGAGACGTGAAGCCTAGAGATGTTGTGTGAACGAATCGTGGTTGGCGACTAGTTAATTATAGCTTGATTCCGCTATCTTATATAGTATATTTATCTCTGGATGTGCGTGTCAACATCTTACAAAATACACTGACTGACAGAGCAAATGCAACACCAAGAAGGAGTGGTCAGAACTTTATGCCAATTGCAGGGTAGACTGACGTCACTGAGGTATGCTCATGATGTGAAATGCGCCGCTGTGCTGCGCTTGTAGCGAACGATAAATGGGACACGGCGTTGGCGAATGGCCCACTTCGTACCGTGATTTCTCAGCCGGCAGTCATTGTAGAACGTGTTGTCGTGTGCCACAGGACACGTGTATAGCTAAGAATGCCAGGCCGCCGTCAACGGAGGCATTTCCAGCAGACAGACGACTTTACGAGGGGTATGGTGATCGGGCTGAGAAGGGCAGGTTGGTCGCTTCGTCAAATCGCAGCCGATACCCATAGGGATGTGTCCACGGTGCAGCGCCTGTGGCGAAGATGGTTGGCGCAGGGACATGTGGCACGTGCGAGGGGTCCAGGCGCAGCCCGAGTGACGTCAGCACGCCAAGCGGTGGCAGCCCCGCACGCCACGTCAACCGCCATTCTTCAGCATGTGCAAGACACCCTGGCTGTTCCAATATCGACCAGAACAATTTCCCGTCGATTGGTTGAAGGAGGCCTGCACTCCCGGCGTCCGCTCAAAAGACTACCATTGACTCCACAGCATAGACGTGCACGCCTGGCATGGTGCCGGGCTAGAGCGACTTGGATGAGGGAATGGCGGAACGTCGTGTTCTCCGATGAGTCACGCTTCTGTTCTGTCAGTGATAGTCACTGCAAACGAGTGTGGCGTCGGCGTGGAGAAAGGTCAAATCCGGCAGTAACTGTGGAGCGCCCTACCGCTAGACAACGCGGCATCATGGTTTGTGGCGCTATTGCGTATGATTCCACGTCACCTCTAGTGCGTATTCAAGGCACGTTAAATGCCCACCGCTACGTGCAGCATGTGCTGCGGCCGGTGGCACTCCCGTACCTTCAGGGGCTGCCCAATGCTCTGTTTCAGCAGGATAATGCCCGCCCACACACTGCTCGCATCTCCCAACAGGCTCTACGAGGTGTACAGATGCTTCCGTGGCCAGCGTACTCTCCGGATCTCTCACCAATCGAACACGTGTGGGATCTCATTGGACGCCGTTTGCAAACTCTGCCCCAGCCTCGTACGAACGACCAACTGTGGCAAATGGTTGACGGAGAATGGAGAACCATCCCTCAGGACACCATCCGCACTCTTATTGACTCTGTACCTCGACGTGTTTCTGCGTGCATCGCCGCTCGCGGTGGTCCTACATCCTACTGAGTCGATGCCGTGCGCATTGTGTAACCTGCATATCGGTTTGAAATAAACATCAATTATTCGTCCGTGCCGTCTCTGTTTTTTCCCCAACTATCATCCCTTTCGAACCACTCCTTCTTGGTGTTGCATTTGCTCTGTCAGTCAGTGTATGTTATGACAAAGCTGACGTACATTGTCTATTTACTGGGAGATTACAATAATAAGTTACTCATGAGTTGCGCTGGATACATTGTGACACCGTTAGGAAATATACTGTAATATGTTGGGGTTAGTTGTTATTGAAACTAGCCTCTTACCTTATTGACAGTTTATATAAGCTTGTCTTATTGATCATTTATATAAGCCTTGTTATGAACCAACAGGGAGTGAAGTAATTACAATGTACTTCTTAATATAAGAAAATAAGAAGTTCTGCTTAGAACTTAAATGGATGGACATTTGCGGCCCTACCTTCGACTACGGGGGTTGGTATACATAACTCACGTACAGCCAACACACTACACTAACAACCAGCACAGAAACACGCAATAGAAAATACGTCCCACCAGCAGGGTTAGCGTCAGGAAGGATATCCGGCCGTAACTTTGGGCCAAATCCACATCAGGTGGCACCCCCACTAAAGTAGGAAAAAGCACTTGGAGGAAGTTATTTTGTTAGACGTTGGTTATTGTATAGCGATACTGATTATTGCTTAAAGCAGAAATACGCGTACAACGGGATATAATTTTATTCTTTGCACGTCCCACTAACTACTTTCACGGCTTTCGTAGAAGCTGAGGAGCCGGATTGTTGCCCCTCACGAGTTCTTTTCGTGCCAGTAAATCTACCGACACGAGGCTGACGTATTGGATCACATTCACATACAACCGGACTGAATCAGGATCGAGCCCGCTAAGTAGGGGTCAGAAGGCGAGTTCTCAACCGTCTGAGTCACTCAGCCCGGCTACGAGATAATAATTTTTGTTTTAATTAGAAGGTGAATGTAGTACATAATCCAACCCTTTGAAGGATGGACGTGTCCGGAAAATAAAGTGAAAGTGGACGAAGGGAGTATAAACGAAAGGCACAGTAAGTCGCGAAAAATCGTCGGATTCCGAAGAGAGCAAGAGTTGAACAAGGGTCGTCAGATAAAAAAAAAGAGGATCTTGGATCCATCATCGGAAGCAATGTCAGTATTAGTGACGGGTCCCGTGATCGCATTTCCGTACTCCCGAGAGGGGAGTTCCTGGCTCGTTCGTCTTTTTATTGTCGCATCTACGGCTGTAGGAGGATGCTGATGTATTCCCTTCCTCACCCAGAACTACTCCAAGATAAAATTCGAAAACATTTCTTATTCTGATGATGATGTAATTTTTTTACACCCCACTAACTATTTTTGACGATTTTCACAGACGCCGAGGACCCGGAATTTAGTCCCGCATGAGTTCTTTTACTTGCCAATAAGTCTACCGGCATGAGGCTGAATTATTTGAGCACCTTCAAATATCACCCGGACTGAGCCAAGGTTGAACTTGCCAAGTTGGGGCCAGAAGGCCAGCGCCTCAACCGTCTGAGCTACTCAGTCCAGCTCTTTTGTAAAAGAACAGACACTCATTTGATAAAAAAAATAATTGCGCACCGTGAGAAAGCCATTGCAGAAGCAAGTACTGCAATTGTGTACAGGCTAAGGGCATAGAAGTGTAAAGAAAACATCAACATTTCTGGAGGTATCATCGCGCTGTCATGGTTCCTTCTATCACCACCAGTAGGCAACGGAAATTATAGAAAATGCTTTTGCTAGTTGCTTTACGTCGCACCGACACGGATGGGTCTTATGGCGACGATGGGACAGGGAAGGGCTAGGAGTGGGAAAGAAGCGGCCGTGGCCTTAATTAAGGTACAGCTCCAGCATTTACCTGGTGTGAAAATGGGAAACCACGGAAAACCATCTACAGGGCTGCCGACAGTGGGGTTCGAACCTACTATCTCCCGAATACTGGATACTGGTCGCACTTAAGCGACTGCAGCTATCGAGCTCGGTGTGTAGAAAATGGAACGCCATACCACGAAACCTCTCACCGAGGCGGTGTTCCGGTCTACAATCTCTGCGTTGTCCGGCTCCATGGATAAATGGTTAGCGCGCTGTCTTTTGGTCACAGGGGTCCTGGGTTCGATTCCCAGCAGGGTCGGCAATTTTAAACATGATTGGTTAATTTCGCTGGCACGGGAGCTGGGTGTATATGTCGTCTTCATCATCATTTCATCCTCATCACGACGCGCAGGTCCCCTACGGTTCTCAAATCAAAAGACCTGCATCTGGCGAGCCGAACTTGTCCTCGGACACTCCCGGCACTAAAATCCATACGCCATTTCGTTTTATCACTGCGTTCGTCGGTACGTACTCTCCCCGACGTAGTCAGTCAGCGAACACGAGACACCCCAGGGGTGCTCAGTTCGATGGCTGTAGGCTTATAAAAATAAATGAATGTGGCAGGATTAACATAGGGTTCATCGAATAAGCATGTTCAAGGTATAGAACAAATATGACACTTTTATTGAATTAAATGAAATATTAGCCATCTTGAAGTCTGTGATTATGACTATGATCACTATTTTATGTAATTTAATATGTCTCTTGATGTAACAAACTCAAATGCAAACAAATGGGATGGTACACGGCAGTTGTTTTCCCTAATATTCTAACAGAGTATTTTACATTGTTAATTTTCTTTATCGTCTTTAAAGTCATTAAATTATTAATTTAAAGTTGAATCAAAAATTGTTATTAAAAAAATGAGGTCTGGGCCAAGCCTTCCTCGAACAATCTGGAAAAAATGCAGTAATTGTAAGAACGAGTATAATAAAGAAATATCCAAGATTCAATAAGTTAACAGTTATAGCAAAATAAAATTTACATTCGTTATATCAACAATTTTGTAGTTATAAAATGAAAAGTTGAATTTGCCTTTGTTTTCTCTCAGTTAATCCGAGACGTCGTATATATCTGTTCACGTCGTCTCACATCTCTTTTCGTGAGAATTAATACTGAGCTTTAAGCATCTGATCAATAATTGAACAAAATAAAACGCCTTCTGAGCTTACGAACATTCATAAATGGAGAGAATATCATCCACGTGGAAATCCCATCCACTATCCATCGATAATATCAAAGTGTCATACATTATCAGAACAAAACACATAGAAAATAAATCTCTAACTACTAGCAAATTACTACATCTACAGCTAACTACTGAAATTATCAAGATGACTGTGATTATCAAGAAGAAAATATCTACAATATTTACATGTCGACGAGTGTCAATCAACTATATCACTCTCCTGTTAACAGATTTATTACGTTCCAACAAGATCGAGTTACCTCATGAGAGCGCGAAATATTGCATTAACGAATGAACTTGCCTAGTCACGAATCAAATATTATTGAGATATTTCATCGAAGATCTGTTCTTCAGACCTAAGGCTTTCGCGAGCATTCACCTGTACCTTCAACTTGAAATTATTAAATTACTTGAGCAAAATTGGGATATTCTCACGAATTAAGAAGTGCATCGATTAACATGGACTTTCATTTTCTTCATCTGAAGGCACTAATATTAGACTACACTGCGTTCGTCTCGAATAATCCATATTCACATTACAACCTAATCAACATCAGGCTTAATAATATTACAATATTAACATGTGAAAAACTCAGTTTCACGAAGATTCATATCATGCGCAATTATTCTACATACTTTACATGTACACTGTACCACAATGACGACTCTAACTTGTCGCATCCTAATATCAAATATGTGTAGCCACGAAATATAAGAACCTACCATCGTCCTACAAATACATAATATCCACTTAAATGTGTCTCGACGATTAATTAATCCAATCAATTATCACATGCCACAATGCACATATTCTCATTAAATTCATACATGGAATTCAGACCTAATATCCCGATGACACGCTATCTCAAACACGAGGTACAAGTAGAAGTTCCATTCCAAGTAAAATATTGAAAATATTGACAAAATATCCCTTCATCAAATCCATCGGACATAAATTAACTCATATTCGTAACGAAATTCACTCAATAAGCAAAGATGGTTTCGATAACACATGGATAACTCTATCAGAACCCTCGCTGTCAAATTCATGGCCACATGGTCATTAAGCAATCGCATGTGCTAATTTTACGACATATCCGAGCGAAAGATACAACCATAAAAAGGGGTCAAAATAAATTACTAAGAAGAAAGAAGAACAACACTACATAGAACAGATATAAATGAGACGTAATCGACTTAACTTAAGGAGATATCTTCACGTCTGGAAGTCTGGATTCTCAATCAGCCATTCTAGGATGAAAGAATCTGCATCCCGACGCCGCCGACGGTGGTCGATGGTTTAGAACTTCATGGTGAAGCACAGGTAATGCATAATACGAAGTTCCGTCCTCTTCTGGAAATGATCAAGTCCAGGTTCTCCACGTTCACTCGTGAGAAAGCTGAAACTTACACAAAGTGCTTTAGAATAAACTCCAAACACACACGTAACTGTATTTTGGAAATGACACGTACTTAAGGGATTAATATCTGCACATTCGACGTCTGATCACAGCACTGTTCTACGTTGTAGACAATTATCAGAAGTGTAGAGCACAGGAGTGAAGCCACTATTCCTGACGACAATATTCACGATGTTCTACGTTGAAAATCTTGCTGGCAAGGACTCTGAGCGACTGAAGATGATAGTTCGGGAACACGTCAGTATGTAAGAGTGAGTACTCTTATCACATGACTTAAATATCGTGTCTGGTGCTCATGCACGGAAGTAAAGTCAGTTTAGATACCGAATTCTTTTACCGTATCAATATATAATTTTATCACCATTTTAGCCAAAAGGTCGTGTAAATTAGTTCAAAAATTTTAGTTTTTAATTTATATCATCTAAACGTGCTATTATTCATCCAGTTTATTTTAATTTAATCCATGAGCATTCCGTAATTATGCATGTCACGCCACGAAAGATATTATAAATATTTCATTCATATCGTTCCTCGCAATTACATGTGACACGCGCTAGCAACATTTTTTCTCTCGCCAACCTTCATTTTTTATGTTATTTTGTTAGTCGACCAGCCACCCTCTTCACGTCAAAAAAAACTTGTTCTTGTCCACGAGCCAAGGTCGCGCACACTCCCTCTCGCCGACAAGCGAACACAAGCCACACACCAACACCTGTACAGTCAGCTGTGACCTAATTACGGCCATATCCACCTCTTACTGGGACAAAAATTTTAAACAAGTTTAAAATTTTTAATCACGTTCGTTCCTTGAAATGTGGCCCATATACTGTCTACCTCACTGTTTAATTTTCCATGGTATTAGTAATTTCCAAACATCCGTCAGTTGTCTGAACGGATATCATTCTGCACGCCACAAACTGGTATTTCTTTGACGGCCAACCTGGATCTTTTCCTTTTTCTTCTTTCTTCACTCTTCTGCTTTACGGTAGAGTGTGAGGTTCGAGGCGTTGGATATAACTGTTCATAGGAGAGTGATAGTTTGATATCTTTACATTGGAGTCTTTCTTCTGGCGCCCTGATTTTCAGGTTGATATTGTGGCGCCGAGGGATTTAATCTTCTATCGTCATGAGGTGAATTCCGGTGTCGCTGGAACTCTAAGCTCTCAGCTTCCATCACATCTGGATCGGTGTCTTGATTATGGATGGCGTCCTTCCATTTTGAGCCTTTTTCAGTTTCCTTCCTTAATTCTTCAATGTACCACATACTTTCTCGGTGACGGTTCTCCATGTCATCTCTGAAATTCTGGTAGTTATGATCTGAATAATATCTAGGTCTATCATAGGGCCTATTCCGTCTGTAGTTCTGTGGTCGGTCGCGTGTCCTGTAATTTCTCCTTCTTCGGACGTTCTTCGGATCTTCCGTCCTGTCCTCTCTGGGTCTCGTTCTTCTCTCTTCCCATCGACGATCGTACGCTCTGGGATAGTTTTTGAACTCTTTAGGTCCGCTCTGACTTCCGTTTTCAGGCATCGGAGTCGAATTTTGGTTTTTTCGGAGTGTCTATTACATTGACCTGGTAAGTATTGCTCCTTTGAGTTTTCGGTACTATTGAGACATTTATGGTATGGTCAAGCTGTCTCAGGATAGCCTCAGCCTGCACTGCTGTCTGGACATTGGCAGCAATGAGTAAATGAGTAAACGCTGTACTTCCACAGGAAACTGTTTTTTTATCGCTTGGACCAACTCGCTTTCAGATGGTGGAGTGTCGAGGTCTTTCATTCGTCGTACTTGATTACAGAAGTAATTAGCGTACTCCGTCTGTCCGGCTATGGAATATTTTCGCGAATATAAATCCAGCCGTAGTGATTGTTGCAAATCTGCTCCCCAGTATTCTGTAGGAACAGGCGCTTGAAGCCTTCATAGTCTTCAAACGTATAACGGAAAGCGTGGAACCAGTTGAGCACGTCTCCCTCTAAAAATTTCTCCGCCGTCCGAAGATGTTTTTCGGTAGGGATCTTCTGTTCGCGAATATATTCATCAAGGTCCCGAATGAAATTTTTAGGTGTGACCCCATTTAAGTTGTTGAATTTTCTAGGCCTGTCCTCGCTCATTCTGATAAAATTAATGATTTGAGGTACACTTTTTGCCGGTGTATTACTTAGATTTACTGTGGGTTGTTCGACATGGGTAATATTCTGAGACGATTCAGCTACTGGCGATATTCCTTCTGTTACAGTAGATTTAGCCTGTACGACCTCTTCGGTCCATTAATGACGTCACCAAGACCCTGGTGCTCCTATCCTGTAACTTTAGGAATCCTACTTCTTTTTCTAATTTTTGGAGGCATCCATATTTTCCTCCATTTTCTGTTTCCCGGACTTGACATCTCCGGCCAGATTAATAATTTGTTCAAGTATTTCCGACTTATCCTTGTCAATCATGCCCTTGATATAATCGAATTGGAGTGAAATATCTTGTATCTCCATTTTGTTGACTGAGATACTGTCCTTTACGGATCGGAGATCATCGTCGACCTTCTCTTTTATTTTCTTTAAGTCTTCTGTGACCTCTCCTCTAAGATTTTTCACTTGTTCTGACATCTCTTCTTGTGCCGTGGAAATCTCTACTTTTATAACATCTATTTCCTTCCTCACGGACTCAATGTTATTTCTTACTAGGACTACGTCACTCTGAAGAGCGCTAACCTTCCCGGTGATAACCTTATTATCCTCTTTAATCTGGCTTGTCAAAGTAACAACTTGTTCCAGGGATTTTTTCTGATTTTCCCTGCACTCTAACACAATATTGTCAATCCGACAGCTTGTTTCCTCCAGTTTCGCATATAGTTCGTCACGACCCTTTTTCGCCTCTTCCTGTGCCTTCCTACTCTCTTCTTGTATCGCAGCACCCATAATGTTTATTTTTTGACTTATTCGCTCATTACTATCTTCCTGTATTTTCCTAAATTCCTCTTTATTCTCTTCCTGCATTTTCCTAAATTCCTCGTCCTACATCCTTCTACTCCCTTCCTGTATTTTTCTGAGTTCCTCTTTATTCTCATCCTGTGCTCTCCTGTTCTCTTCTGTCATAGTCTCTAATAACTTCCTAATCTCCTCGAGATCCATTCTATAATTCATAAAGTGACCTGAGTCAGCAAACGCCGAAATGCAGAGACTTCCCCCCAGACACGTTGATTGTGATAAGGCAAATTCAAGTTTCATATGAATAATTCCTAACCCTCATTTTTCCATGTGAAACATATCATCATAAGTAAAATAGTCTGAAAATTCCGCGTACTCTGTTAGAATTCTACCTAACTGGGATGGCATTAAATCTAAATGAACCTGCCGAACCTTGAATAATTAATACAGTAATTTGATCAAGTCAATTTAAACCACGTGGAGAAGCCATTAATCAAGTTCCACGATGGATTAAGCCACTTTTAAGCCACAAATCGGGCCCCACGGAAGGGACTAGCCACTAATATGTCCCCGACGTAGTCAGTCAGCGAACACGAGACACCCCAGGGGTGCTCAGTTCGATGGCTGTAGGCTTATAAAAATAAATGAATGTGGCAGGATTAACATAGGGTTCATCGAATAAGCATGTTCAAGGTATAGAACAAATATGACACTTTTATTGAATTAAATGAAATATTAGCCATCTTGAAGTCTGTGATTATGACTATGATCACTATTTTATATAATTTAATATGGCTCTTGATGTAACAAACTCAAATGCAAACAAATGGGATGGTACACGGCAGTTGTTTTCCCTAATATTCTAACAGAGTATTTTACATATCATGCGCAATTATTCCACATACTTTACATGTACAGTGTACCACAATGACGACTCTAACTTGTCGCATCCTAATATCAAATATGTGTAGCCACGAAATACAAGAACCTACCATCGTCCTACAAATACATAATATCCACTTAAATGTGTCTCGATGATTAATTAATCCAATCAATTATCACATGCCACAATGCACATATTCTCATTAAATTCATACATAGAATTCAGACTTAATATCCCGATGACACGTTATCTCAAACACGAGGTACAAGTAGAAGTTCCATTTCAAGGAAAATATTGAAAATATTGACAAAATATCCCTTCATCAAATCCAACGGACATAAATTAACTCATATTCGTAACGAAATTCACTCAATAAGCAAAGATGGTTTCGATAACACATGGATAACTCTATCAGAACCCTCGCTGTCAAATTCATGGCCACATGGTCATTAAGCAATCGCATGTGCTAATTTTACGACATATCCGAGCGAAAGATACAACCATAAAAAGGGGTCAAAATAAATTACTAAGAAGAAAGAAGAACAACACTACATAGAACAGATATAAATGAGACGTAATCGACTTAACTTAAGGAGATATCTTCACGTCTGGAAGTCTGGATTCTCAATCAGCCATTCTAGGATGAAAGAATCTGCATCCCGACGCCGCCGACGGTGGTCGATGGTTTAGAACTTCATGGTGAAGCACAGGTAATGCATAATACGAAGTTCTGTCCTCTTCTGGAAATGATCAAGTCCAGGTTCTCCACGTTCACTCGTGAGAAAGCTGAAACTTACACAAAGTGCTTTAGAATAAACTCCAAACACACACGTAACTGTATTTTGGAAATGACACGTACTTAAGGGATTAATAGCTGCACATTCGACGTCTGATCACAGCACTGTTCTACGTTGTAGACAATTATCAGAAGTGTAGAGCACAGGAGTGAAGCCACTATTCCTGACGACAATATTCACGATGTTCTACGTTGAAAATCTTGCTGGCAAGGACTCTGAGCGACTGAAGATGATAGTTCGGGAACACGTCAGTATGTGAGAGTGAGTACTCTTATCACATGACTTAAATATCGTGTCTGGTGTTCATGCACGGAAGTAAAGTTAATTTAGATACTGAATTCTTCTACCGTATGAATATATAATTTTATCACCATTTTAGCCAAAAGGTCGTGTAAATTAGTTCAAAAATTTTAGTTTTTAATTTATATCATCTAAACGTGCTATATTCATCCAGTTTATTTTAATTTAATCCATGAGCATTCCGTAATTATGCATGTCATATAGTTCCTCGCAATTACAAGTGACACGCGCTAGCAACTATTTTTTCTCTCGCCAACCTTCATTTTTTATTTTATTTTGTTAGTCGACCAGCCACCCTCTTCACGTCAAAGAAAACTTGTTCTCGTCCACGAGCCAAGGTCGCGCACACTCCCTCTCGCCGACAAGCGAACACAAGCCACACACCAACACCTGTACAGTCAGCTGTGACCTAATTACGGCCACAGTACCCAGACTTACCCAGACTCGAATTTGGTGGTATCCAGACAGAACGTTGCTTCATTACTGAACGACTCTTGTCGCCATTGCGCAAGCTGTCATGCTGTCCGTTCCTGGTAGTAGCTCAAATGTGTACGCAGACGTCATGCGGGACGCCACGATGACACACCCTGTTCTGGACATGGTACTGGTGGACACAGGCTTATGCCCAGCTGCCGCGACATATTTCTGGATGGTTCGCAGCGGCGAGCGTAGAGTGCTTACAGGCTGTCGCACGATGAAATTATTCTATCTGTTGATGGTCCACCGTGTGTCGACCAGAGGCTTCTCTCTACGCCCAACATCGACGCACAGTAAAGTCGGTCGGAATGGTGCAAATAGCGAGAAATGCGACCAAGTGTCAAACCTGCCTCTTTTAGTCCGACGATGTGGCCTCTCTCAAACACTGGTCAAATGCTTCTTGCCGAATGTGCTGTTGGGTCATGCTGCGTGTTAACTGAACTTAACTCTGTGGCTTATACTCCTCCACCTGCTACTAAGGCTTATTCGATACCATGCATGTATGAATTGGCACTTCCACGCAAGTATCAACATTAAACGCAAAATGAACACATGCTAGCCTATGTCGGTACTGTGTGGCAACCTTCTGTCACCCTCGGGGCTACCGGTAGTGGGGTTCGAAGCCACTCTCGTTCGAATAGAAGCTTTTAACTATGCGGCCCGTATCACGGACACAGTTCGCACGGTCGTGTCAAATCAATATTCTAAAACATCCATTTGATTAATTATATATACTTTTTCTTCCACTCAAGTTGTGCTTTTACTGTTTCTTAATTGGTCACCCAATCAATTACCGTAGTTTTTGGACCATAAGACGCCTTTTTTTGTTGCAAAATATACTGCTTAAAATACGGCTTCGTCTTACGGTTCGAAGGTCTATCATACTTAGACGCTGGGTATACGCGATTTGCAACACCAATTCTCAAGATATTCCTTACAATACCCTTAGCAGTCGACCCCTTTTGTTACTGAAGGTAAGAAACGGCGGCTGTGATACACCTGCATTTGTCTGATAGGAATGTGAGTTGCCAGGGAATTCCTAGAATAAGATAAATCGCAGGAAGGGCAGCAGGGAAACAATACCTACAGTGGCAGGTGTTTGTACACAAATGAAATTATTCCTGTAAAATGTTATTAGAAAATACAATGAAATTACATTTTTCCTTAAATTTTCATCAAAATATCAGGGTACATCTTATGATCCGAAAAATACGCTATGAAATTTGAAAATAGGTCACGAGTCGACGAACTAAAAGCTCAGCTTTATCGCAATCTAGACAACACAGCTACTTAGCATTTCTAAACAAGCCATGTGTCTGGGGATACTAGAAGATCCTTTTGTGAAAGTTTTAAATTATACAGATTGTTGAAGATCAAACTTCATAGAATCAGACCGTTTTCTTCCTCTAGAAAGTTGGACTAATGACGCAGTCACTACAGAAAGAACAGCCGATGCTTGAAAGGCATTCTAGAGGGATTTCGCACTTAATTTACCCCGTGAAAGCCAACATATATACAGCTTTGTTAGCACTATCATTCAACTTCTGGCAAGCACCTACATTGATATGAATAATGAGATACTCATAAATCAAATGTAGCCTAGTTAGAGAGTAGGCAGTGCACAGAGGAGGACATTTTAAAACAGAGACGTGGAAATATCACGTGGTTTAATTTCCTAAATACGTATTCCCTCCTATAAATCGTAAAAATCCAATAATAATAATAATAATAATAATAATAATAATAATAATAATAATAATAATAATAAAACTAGTCACAAGCCTTGGATCAAATTAACTCAATTTCCTTCCCATTACTAGCCAGTACAATTACAGATACACCCACAGAATACACCCTCACACAGCGGTACATGTAGATCACCGCAGTCCAGAATTCAAATAATTCCCGGTCGGATCAGGGATTTTTACCTGTTTATGAGGGCTGATTCTAAGTCCACTCAGTCAACGTGAGAAGAACTCAAGTGCAATGTAGCGGTCAGATAGCAGCTCCGGTCTAGAAAGCCAAGAATGTCGGCTGAGAGGATTCGTCGAGCTGAGCACGTGTCACCTCGTAATCTGCAGGCCTTCCGGCTGAGCAGCTGTCACTTGGTAGGCCAAGGCCCATCAGTATTGTAGTGCCATGGGTGGGGTTGACCTGGCTGGAAATCGATCCAGGAATCTCCAATTAATTGGGAGGTACGCTATCCCTATAGCACGCGACTGGCTGTAGGAATCACAGGTGTATTTTAATTTAGGCGTGTTTTCAGCATTTCCTCGAAATCGCTGACCTCTTTGGAAAATGGCTCTAAGATTGTTTTAGTTACACTTTACAAAGTCCAGTTTCCTAACTTATAAACAAATACCACAATCTGTTTTCTATAAGAAGCAGGTTTTGCTGCTGAGTGACTTGCTTGCTAACTTCTCGCTACGATGTTGGGGTTTGAGTCCCAGTGTACACATGTGCAATTTTTGAAAGGAAAGTTTCGTTGCGGTTCCATTTCCCACATAGTCCTGTAGGTCCCATGGGTATGAGCTTCCTTTTTGCATTCTGCAGTTATCTCCACATTTAAGTCTTCGTGACTCAGGCGACAGAGTGCCGGCCTCTCACCGCTGGGTTCCGTGGTTCAAATCCCGGTCACTCCATGTGAGATTTGTGCCGGACAAAGCGGAGGCGGAACAGGTTTTTCTCCGGGTACTCCGGTTTTCCCTGTCATCTTTATTCCAACAACACTGTCCACTATCATTTCATCTGTCAGTCATTAATCCTTGCCCCAGAGGAGTGCGACAGGCTTCGGCAGCCGGCGGAATTCCTATCCTCGCCTCAAGATGGGGCTTCACTCATTTCATCCGTGACTCGGTCATTGACTGGAAAACAGGCTGTAGGTTTTCAGTTATCCCCACATTTCAAGCAGAGGTGTAACGAATATCGTATCGGCCCATCTAAAGGGAACAAAATTGGGTCACCTCAAAGAAATGGTATAAAACCTATCAAGAGCATATACATTTAACCACAGAAGACAGGTTAATGTAATCTATATCTATATTCATTATACAAAGGACTTATTATACGATTATAAAAATTATAAGCTTTTGAGATGCGGCAGAATTAATTCGATTTTTCACCACTTTCTAAACGAGGTACGACTACTTTGCTAAGGATATAGATAGAGTAATCCCTGAACATCAATGTGGCACAGAAAAGCGGGGAATTAAAACTGAGACGCACCTTCTAGGCTTATGACAGCAGAATAGTGAAGTACGAAAAGATTCAAAAGACAACAAAAATCAGACATGATGATGTATAGGCTTTTGGGCTTATGTCGTGTCAAGAAAATAAGGTGAAATTCTTTACGTTTCGTCTACCAGTTGCTTTCTGCAAGTATCCCTAACTATCTATAGTCCAATGGTGTGCCATGACCCCTCTAAACAGGTGAATCACTGGATTCAAGTATCAGGTAACAAATTCGAAGATAAGTGCTCTTTCTAAAATAAGTTTAAGATATCAGTTAAGAAATGCGACCAAAGTACTTTTAAAACCAATAGTGCACGGTAATGGAGAATGGAGCTCAATTTAAATCTAAATACCTCAGTTATACATTATATTCTAATATATTCCTACTAATTTGATACATTCGACTATTAATATGTACATTTATTACTTTAAGGGTATACCTTAAAATTATTCTCTAAAATCGTACCGTTTTAGGCCTACCGATACCGACACTTCTTCACTCTCCAACCTGTTATTGCTATGTCCTCACTGTTCAGTGCTGCGTTAGCATTACTGCAGGTCGCCTACGGGCGTTAAATCAAAAGACCTGCACCTGGCGAGCCGAACTCCTCGGACACATCCCGGCACTAAAAGTCATACACCATTTCATTTTTTTTACGGACGAAAGGAAACCTCAGCGTTCAAACAAGACAAAATAGAATTCATTACTTCAATTCAAAGGGTATTTGAAGCTAATTTGAATGTCTTTTTAGGTTAGTGAAACTATATTTCATTTAGTTCGGTCCAGTGCACGCAACAGGTATCGTCCAGTTTTAGGTTTCCTTCTTCATTTCACGAAATTAATACTCGTTCTGGTTCAGTGATAGGAACAACACCAAATTGAACTAAAACCTTCAGCCATTCCTTCTTGGTCACTGCTTCGAAGCTATGGAATATACGACATCGCGAGCTCTTCTTCGCGTGGCACATTTAAAACAATCTGTCGTAAATTGTTCCAGTCGACTTGAATAAATGTATGCGTGAATGACGTGTGAATTAAATCAAGCATTTTAAGATAAATGCATCTTGAGTTGTGTCTTCCAAACCAACCGTGCGGTGTAGAGGTGCCTGCCTGCCTGGCAGCTGCGGGTTCGATTCCCGGCCAGATCAGGGATTTTTACCTGGACCTGAGGGCTGGTTCGAGGTCCACCCAGCCTAAGTCATTGCAATTTAGGAGCTGCCTGACGGTGAGATAGCGGCCCCGATCCCTAGAAATCCCAGGATAACAGTCGAGAGTATTCGTGTGCCGACCACACGACACCTCGTAATCTGCAGGTCTTCGGGTTGAGCAGCGGTCACTTCTGAGACCATAGCCTTTCAGGGCTGTTATGCCATGGGGTTTGGTTCGGTTTGAGTTATCTCCTCTACGTTTTACTAGTTTACTGTTTTAATGGTTTTTATAATATATATATTATTTTATATAGCTATTAAGATAGGTAGCTAACAATGTAGATAGTTATTAATTTGTTAATACATTTTATTTTAAGCTATATTCATTCACTTATTCATTAGTTAATATGATTTCCTTTAATCTATATTCATTCATTTATTCACTAATTAATACGTTTTACTTTAAACTTCTCATAATTCATTTAGATACCTTCTCTCTTTTTTCATAACTTGTACTGTGGTTAATTACCATGATAGTTTAAATAGTATTGTGAAAATTATCAAGAATTGTATATGGATGGTGAGAGGACCAAGAACCGTAACGTCACCATTATATGAATAAATAAATAAATAAATAAATAAATAAATAAATAAATAAATAAATAGATAAATAAATAAATAGATAAATAAATAAATAAATAAATAAATAAATAAATAAATAAATAAATAAATAAATAAGTAAGTAAGAATATTTAGTTCAAAATGAATTACTGTTTATTATTCGCTCATGATGAAATGGCAGTGAGTTCTATTGATCCAACTTTTCGCATTCATTGTATTAATGTTGGTGTCCAGCAACATAACACATTGTTTAATTCTCATCGACCAAACAAATTCGTTTGATTATACTGCGGAGTAATGTAAATGCGAATATGGGAGATTTCAAATGTTCCGATTTGTGAATATTTACCATGCAGAGACCTGTCTAGATTGACTTTACTGATTGAACGCAAACCAGTCATTTCAATCCACTCAAGTGATTATTCAGTTTCACTGGCAAGTTGCATTATGCTAGACTGGTTAAATGATACAAGACTAACGTTATTGAATATCTAATAGCACAATTGTTGTAAAGAAAGCAGAAAAATGCTAATTAAGGTAAAATATCATAGGTGATAAAAATAGGTGGGGACAATCTTAGGAGGGCATTCACAATGGAGGAAATAGAGGGTAAGTTAGGAATGAACTCAATGGATGAAGCTGGTTTTGGTATCGGAATCGTGTAAGGCAAGTGGAGGACGATCGGTTACCTTGAAGAGTAATGGACTCAACCATGGAGGGTAAAAGAAGGAATGGGAGTCGATGCCTACGTCCATCGCCTGTGCTCAGACAGAAGTGGCTTTCGTCAGCGAATAACACAGGTTACAACATCTTTCTCTAGGTCTACACCACTGTAAGCGTGCCATTCCGTGGGGAAAGGCATGTAGTAATTCAGTCTCATGAACGCGAGGCCAAAGATTCGCTCTAGAAGACTGTTAATGTGGCATGGGCATCAAATTACAACTCCTACATTGCCCAAATATGCGAAGTTATGGCGGTTCGATCCATAATAGTTGTGATCTGCCCAATGCGTTGTTCTGCAATTACTTCATCCAAGGTGGTCTCTAAAATTTCGTTCTCCTATATGTACACCCTAGCCTTCGTCCGGCTCCATGGCTAAATTGATAGTGTGCTGGCTGTTGGTCTCAGGGGTCCCGGGTTCGATTTCCATCAGGGTCGGAAATTTTAACTATAATTGGTTATTTCCGCTGGTACAGGGGCTGGGTGAATGTGTCGACTTCATCATCATTTCATCCTCATCACGACGCGCAGATCGCCTAAAAGCATGAATTCAAAATACCGGAAAAGATATGATTGCTTAAATGAAAAAAAATTGAAGAAATGAGACGTCAAATTGAATGTGCACTCATAACTTTCTTCAGAATCAACCAATTTGAATAGTTAAGAGCTGAAATATTAGAGATTGATCCATTGAGTGTTCTCAGGCCAAAACAAACTCCGTACCTCAATTAGAACCAAAGTTATCATTGCTTCAAAGAGACAAAAAATTGAAAAATAAAATAATTTGAGGAAGGCGGAAGTTAAGTGATTTATAGTACCTGATGACATATCTGCGCATGAATACCTTTCAGTTAAAAAAAGAATGAAGGAAATCGACCGGATAGAATGACCGGACTGACTGACTTTAGTTTTCATAACAAATTAATATATAGATAGATATGTAATATAAATTCGTGTCCTCGTCCCGACATGATGCAACTCATGTCAAGCACATTCCTAACGCAGGTGGGCTGCATGTATATTTTTAGTCCCATACCTGCTCTCTTACTAGCCTTAAATTTCTGGCCATATATTTCATTTAATACATCATATTAATGATACAATATTTAGGTATAATCACATACTTAGTTGTAAATTAATGGCAAGTGAGATTTCGTGGTGCCGACTACACGACACTTCGTAATCTGCACGCCTTCAAGTTGAGCAGCGGTCACTTGGTAGCCCGTAGCCCTTCAGTGCTATTGTGCCGTGGAGCTTTGTTTGGTTTGAGTTATTTGTTCTACATTTTAGAATTTTATTATCTTAATTTTTATAATTATAATTATAATCCCCGTCAGGAAGTCGTAAAATTTAAGAAACGAGATTTCCACTTCCATAGGTGCATATGGCCCTGAGGTTCACCCAGCCTACAAAAAAAATGAGTACCAGGTTAATTCCGGGGGGAAAAGGTAGCCGGGCGTAGAGCTAACCGCTCTACGCCATCACGTGCCGAGGTTAACAATGGTGGAAGCCTTTACCTTCAACTCCTCCAAGGGCCTTCGTGGCTTTTACGGAGGTGCTTTGCACACCATTTTAATTCAACGTCTAAAACTAGTGTTAGTAGAGGCTAGACTGGTAGATGCTCTATTTTTGATTTTGAAGTATTCGACGTCTTTAGGGCTTTATATTCCATTTTAAAGTTAGACCGACATACCCTGATGTTTTAAAAGTTGTGTGAGTATACAGTTTCCTCTACTGCTTCTGTTCGTTTTCTGTACCAGCTAACTCCACATGGACATTGGTTTAATTGGTTGAAGAAAGGTATACGAGGGCTGTAGATAAAGTTGTCCAGACACTCGCAGGGTATCGGGCATGCGCAAATAGGATATGGGAGCGGTCAGGTGCTGCTGCTGTCGATGTGTAGTGTGCATTTGACGGGCATCCAGTTGAGAGCGTTGTTGCTGTGTGGCGTTGAAGTGAAGAGTGTCGATTTCACCGCTCTAAAGCATGTTTTCAATAGCTGACAGCGTTCGTGGATTAAAATGGAGGTTGCTCTTGGCAGAAATGCATCAGGATGTCAACAACGATTACGCGAAGCCTGTAACGAAAATACATTACCATATACGACGGTTGCAAGACGGGTGAAGGCATTCCATGCGGGTGGGAATGAAACTGTGGATTTGTACCGTACACGTCGGCCGTCCATTCCTCAAGATTAGATTGACATCGTGAGTGGTCTCCTTTCCGTACTTTTACAAGTTGCTTTACGTCGCACCGACACAGACAGGTCTTATGGCGACGATGGGATAGGAAAGGGCTAGGAGTGGGAAGGAAACGACCGTGGCCTTAATTAAGATACAACCCTAGCATTTGCCTGGTATGAAAATGAGAAACCATGGGAAACCATCTTCTGGGCTGCTGACAGGGTTCGAACCCACTATCTCCCGGATACTGTATACTGGCCGTACTTAAGCGACTGTAGCCATCGAGCTCGGTCTCGTTTCCGTGGACCCATCCATGGACTGTCCGGGAATTTTCTGAGGTGTCATCAGTAATCCGCGCAGTATGGCGGTCCTTCGCTGCGATCAATGTAATGAAATGGTTAGTTCATTAAATATTGCGTTCTATCAATATTGCCAATACTCTATTTGCAGCTCTCGTATGATGTAATCTGTTAGTCGAACCATCTTTCTAAGAGTTGAGGCGAGTCGATTGCATGCATTTAAATGATGGGGTGTGGACTGGTTAAAGCCCATAAAGCAATCGTACGTGGGTCAACCAATATTATATCTCCTTCTTCAACCAGCTAAAGAGCGTATTTTGTTCTTATGAAGATGGAGTTGGTGGTACAGAAATCGAATAGCAAAGGTATGGGAGAACTTTTCTCCTCACGCTACATTTAAGAGACTCCGGTGTGGTAGAAAATGAAGTTCATCATTTTCGTTTGTTTCTTTCTGGTTATTGATATTTGGGATGTCCTCTTTATTTTAGTGTATAATACATGCATTTTTGTAACCTACAAATACTTTGTGAGGAAAGCAACGGAAAACTACCTCACTCCTCATTTCCCTAGTACGCCTCTTCAGTGATGCCTAGGCCATCTATGACAGCTGATGGCAGAGCTGTTGAGGATCCTACCAGCGGAAGCGCTGACGGACTGAACATACATGCATACAAATGCTTTAAATGAAATGAAATAGCGTATGACTTTTAGTGCTGGGAGTGTCCGAGGACATGTTCGGCTCGCCAGATGCAGGTCTTTTGATTTGACACCCGTAGGTGACCTGCGAGTCGTGATGAGGATGAAATGATGATGAAGACGACACATACACCCAGCCCCCGTGCCAGCGAAATTAACCAATTAAGGTTAAAATTCCCGACCCTGCCGGGAATCGAACCTGGGACCCCTGTGACCAAAGGCCAGCACGCTAACCATTTAACCATGGAGCCGGACAAATGCTTTAAATAAACGATTTAAGAGGAAGCATTGTGGGCGTGGCAGTTCGCAGCGATGCTTTAAATGGTTCTGCACCGAACCCCAAACGAAATGATACATGGTGTAAGTACAACAAAACACAAACAGCAGGCCAGTTATTTGTATACAAGGTTAGTCTACCATATGCTGTCATAAAGGAACTTACAACTATTTTCAGGGACCTATCTGACGCAAAGTTGCTAAAAAAGTGTTTACATGGTCGTACCCAAAATCAGAATGAGTGTGTTACTGCTTATAACTCTTGGTCACTAATCAGTATTTAATGCATTTATTTACTCTGCTGTATGTACAACAATAAGACTTTACAAGCAAAAACACATCATCTTAATGAATTCGCGATATCGGGTTTCTCCTTTCTTTTTTTTCTTTCTGTTATTTCTTTTGTCACTTGTCTTTCACTGCCTTCTAAAATCTGCTACATCACTTTCCTGCCAGTAACTAAGTTACGTTACAGAAGATGAAAACTTTTATGAACTGTACATGATAAAGTCTAACCTAAGCTAACCTAACCTAAGAAGTCATCAACTGAATTCTGTATCGATATCTGGTAGGAAATCTTATCACTCTACCACTACGTGTAGTCTTGACTCGTTCACTGTTCTGGAAGGTATTTTCCTGTTTCTGGTTGGCATGGTATTTTTCGGAAACAGAGGGTGTTATAGGAAGTAGATTAGGATTACACACTATATCTCGTTCTGTTTCTTCATCCGCTTGTATATAAGCAGGTTTGAGTCTATCAATGGAAACATTTACATCTTTGCCCTTGATACTGATGGTGAAATATTTGTCCTGCCTCTTTACCACACGGAACGGTCCTTCAAAAGGTGGCTCGAGGGATTTTTTAACTTTGTCTGTCCTCAAGAACACATGTGAACTACAAGAGAGGTCTTTGTGAATAAATGTAGATATGGATGTCACTGTTCTAGGTTTAGCGGGCTTAAGATGCTTTATGTGATCCCAGAGTTGGGTCACAAAGGTATCTAGATTGCACTGTAACTGCACTGAGTGTTCGAAAAACACTCCAGGAAGTCTGATGGTGGTTCCATACATCATTTCTGCAAGTGAGTAGTTGGAGTCTTCTCGAATGGCTGCTCGTAGACCAAGTAGATCTGTCGGTAGGCTCTGAGTCCATCTGGGGTTCTTGTGTGCTCTGATTGCTGCTTTGAGAGTACGATGTAGTCGTTCTATTTTTCCATTTGCCTGGGGATGGTAAGAAGTGGTATGTTGTACCTGTTTTCCTTGGTCCGTAGCAATTACTTCTGGAACTCCACATCTTCTTATCCAATTGTTGTAGAAAGAACTTGCTACTGACTGGGTGGTGATATTGGCCATTGGAATGATTTCCATCCAACTGCTGAATCGATCAATGCATCTAAGGCAGTAAGTGTTTCCCTCTGATGGTGGCAAGGGTCCAATTATATCTACATGAACCACTTTGAATCTATCATCTGGTTGCTCGAAATTTCCAACTAGAAACTTAGTGTGCCTTGTCACTTTGTTTTGTTGACAACAAATGCAAGATTGAGCCCATTTACGCACATCATTTCTTATTCCTGGCCATACAAACTTGGCAACAACGTTTTTGACAGTTGCTTTCGCGCCAGGATGTGCCATATCGTGAATATGAATATTTTTGTGCGAAATAACTTTGGAACAGAAGGGCGAATATTATTAGTAGAGACATCACACCACAACATGTACTGAGAACCTAACTGACACAATTTGAATTTCAGTGATGTATTGTCTTGTCGTAACTGCTTCAGCTCTTCATCATTTTCTTGATGCTTTGCTATGACTTCATAATCAATTACTGAAATTTCATCAAGTCTTGACAGAGTATCGGCTACCACATTATCTCTGCCACTGACATGACGTATGTCAGTCATGAGCTGCAAGATGTACTGCAGGTGCCGTAGTTGCGGAGGGGATGCCTTCTCATTCTTTTGTTGGAATGCGTAGGTGATTGGTTTGTGATCCGTAAAAATGGTAAATTCTCTACCTTCAATGAGGTGTCTGAATTGTTTCACGGCCAGGTATATTGCAAGCAATTCTTTATCATATGCACAGTAATTCTTCTGCGCACTGCTAAGCTTTTTGGAGTAGAAAGCTATGGGTTTCCAACCAGCGTCTTCATACTGCTGTAATGCTACTCCAACAGCCTGATCAGAAGCATCTGTGAAAAGGGCTATAGGCAGGTCTGGAACTGAAAATCTCAGAAATGTAGCATTAATCAGGTCTTTCGTACATTTCTCAAACTGCTTCTTGGCTTCGTCGTTCCAGTCAATTTTTTTGCTGTCGTCCTTCTTAGCTCCTTTCAAATATTTGTGTAGAATAGCTTGAGTTTCTGCTGCAATTGGCAGATAACGACGATAAAAGTTGATCAAATCGAGGAATCTGCGTAAGTTTCGCATGGTCTCGGGTAACTTATAATCCTTGATTGCTTGTACCTTCTCAGGACGTGGTCTCGAACCATTTGGTGTAATCAGTTACCCTAGAAATTCAAGTTCTTTTGCAGCTATTACAGATTTAGTCATGCTGATACGGAGGCCATACTTCGACAACCGTTCTAAAACTAGCTGTAGGTGATGCTTGTGTTCTGCAACTGATTTGGAGGCAATCAATATATCATCCAGGTACGGGAATACGAAATTTAATCCATTCAACACATCATGGATGAACCGCATGAATGTCGATGGGGCACTCATAAGTCCAAAACTCATGACATTAAATTCAAAAAGTCCTAATGGTGTGATAATGGCAGTTTTGTGCCTGTCTTCTTCCGCTATTGGGACCTGAAAATACGCTCTGAATAAATCAATTTTGGAAAAAATCGTTGCACCATCCAAGATGTGATGAAAGTCTTCAAGTCTCGGAATAGGATACCTGTCTGGAACTGTTCGTTCATTCAGTCTCCTATAGTCTCCACATGGACGAAGTGATCCATCCTTCTTGTTTACCAAGTGAAGAGGACTAGCCCATTCTGACTGTGATGGCCTGATAATTCCATGGTCCAGCATAAATTGAAATTCTTGTTTCGCTTGCTGTAACCGATGAGGTGCTAATGGTCTTGCTCTAGAATAAACTGGAGGTCCTTGGGTATTGATATAATGTTTAATATTATGTGGAATCTTTTCGGGTACCAAATTTGGCGATGTTATTTGAGGACAGGACCTGAACAAGTCGGCAAAATTGCATACTTTTGTTCACTGTACTTATAGTTTCATTTTCCGAAATGGACATAACCACACCCTTGCTTTTAAGTTTGGTTACGCCATCTGTTAATTGTTTGTTACGAATATCGACACCGAGCTCGATAGCTGCAGTCGCTTAAGTGCGGCCAGTATCCAGTATTCGGGAGATCGTGGGTTCGAACCCCACAGTCGGCAGCCCTGAAAATGGTTTTCCGTGGTTTACCATTTTCACACCAGGCAAATGCTGGGGCTGTACCTTAATTAAGGCGACGGCCGCTTCATTCCCACTCCTAGCCCTTCCCTGTCCCATCGTCGCCATAAGACCCATCTGCGTCGGTGCGACGTAAAGCAACTTGCAAAAAAAAAACTACCCATAAATGAACTTCGTTAAAAAATAATCCGCTCCTAATATACCCTTGTTGACCTTAGCAATTACAAATGGCCACTGAAATTGTCTGCGTAAACCTAAATCCAAAGTTAGGGTTTTGATACCATACGTTGGAATTACATTACCATTGGCAGCATAAAGTTTAAACGAATCATCGATTCGATCACAATTCCTTGGTGGAATTATTGACACATTTGCCCCACTGTCAACAAGAAACCGCAGGCCTGTTTTATTATCTGTTACGAATAACCGGTGTTTGCGGCTTCTATCTTGGTTCTCGGCAGGTGAACTAGCCGCTAATTCGACTGCCCGTTGGAGTTTTCCGACGATTTCCATGAGCAAGACTGTTTACATTTCTCTGGAATGCACTGTTGACCAAATCGGAAGTGATAATAGCAGTACTTGCCTTTTGGGTCGTATCTTCTTCTACTTCGGCTTCGCTTACGGCTAGAGCTTCGCCGGCGATGACTACGATTTCGACTGCTGGGTTGTCCTACGGACATCGTAGGGATTTGTTGTTCCAAATGAGAAATCTTAGAAACTACCTCATTAATAATAGTACCTTTTGGGTCTTGGGTATCAACCTTGAAGACGTCATTACGAGGGTTCATCTCCAACATCTTTTCAGCCATCACTGCGATACTCTCCAGGCACTCTTCGCTCACGACTAGGATATTTTTTTTATCGAATATGGAAGCTTATCTTGCCAAGGGGTTCTAATAACCTTATCAGTCACATCCTTTCCAGCTAACGACTGCATTTTTCTAAGAAGCTGACTAGGTTTGTAATCTCCTAACTCTACACTAGTAAACAATCTTTTGATTTTCACATCTTCACTCTCTTTGAAAATATCCAGGAGTCGTGATTTGGCGGCCGTATATTTAGCAGTTCCTGGTCCTGTTATTATATCCCAAATATTCTCGATATATTTTGGTTCGAGTTGGGCAATTATGCAATTAAATTTGGTTTCTTCGGATGTGATTCTATTAATGTTGAACTGGGCTTCTACTTATAAAAAAATCGGGCTTCTCAGACCAAAACGGAGGAATTTTTACGCTAACCTTGTTAGCTTCGCAGCCTACTGTTGGAATATCTTTGTTTTCCTGGGTTGCCATTTAGGGGTTAGTTCCTATTGTATATGTTTCTTAATACACAATTTACAACACAGTCTACGGCCTAAGGTAGATATTCATCACAGGACGATGAAATAAATGCGACTGAGAACTTCTACTCACGTAACATTGTGCTGTTGTTTAATTGGTGGCTTCTTTATGTTTCACTTCACTACACTTCGAAAACTTGCCGTTATTTTTATCACTCGGAGGTCACCAATGTTACTGCTTATAACTCTTGGTCACTAATCAGTATTTAATACATTTATTTACTCTGCTGTATGTACAACAATAAGACTTTACAAGTAAAACATATCATCATAATGAATTCGCGATATCGGGTTTCTCCTTTCTTTTTTTTCTGTTATTTCTTTTGTCTCTTGTCTTTCACTGCCTTCTAAAATCTGCTACAAGTGTACCAACAGTGTTATTTGGTCAAGAAATCTAAAAATAGTTTTTGTGTCCATTAATGCTCTTCATTTTGGTGTTTACGATGCTGTTTACTCTAACAGTGGTAACTTGTCAAGGTGAGGCAATGAAGAAACTTAGTATTGATGCTTGTTGTTTAAAGGGGCCTAACATCTAGGTCATCGGCCCAAGAAAACATAGTATTAGCGTTGGGTGTCACACCATACGAGCCATGTACAAGCTTGACAAAGAAATTCTTCAGAGAAAACATTGAGTAAGGTGCAAAATAAGGCACTAGAGAAGAGAAGATAACTAAAGAGAAGGCCGTAAAAATATCAGGACGATCCAGATGACCCAAGTTACGGTTCTAAATGCTTTGAAACTTTGACTGTAGTTTTCCCTAAGTTTACTTTTTGAAAGATTTATTATATTTTTTATCGGAAACTACCTGCATGAACTTCGTGAAACTTTTACAGCCTTGAAAGTATGTTTCTGTGAGTATTTTAACAAAGGTATATTGTGTTATACCTCATAGTGTGTGAATAATTGACTGTACAGCACCTTCAAAAGTGCAAACATAATGGGGTAACAAAGTAGTAATTCTGCCAAAGAAAACGGTACTTTTGGAAATCCCTGTGTTAAAGTATTAGGAAGCCATCATTGGTTCACCTTATTTCTTTTCAGAAATGTACCTTAATTGGTTGTTGCGAAAAGTTGCAATGCACTTTGTAAAAAATGCATGGGAAAGATACACCCTACCGGAGCCCGTTAAAAAGTCGAGTGTTCGTCAATCTAACTTCAAAATGGACTATAGGCGTGGTCTTCCTACTTCATATCGGAAATGAAACTTTTTACAACACGAACATAATTTCACTCTCCAAAACTCCCTTTTACTAACATGTACAGTATATGAAAATATAAAAATATTAGAATTTCAATACTTCCATATCATTTATAATGGAAAATACAATATCCTCTTACGATATGTGAAATCTTGGTCAATTGTATTTTTATACATAAAAATAAACTCTGCCTGTGTGCCTTCCAAAACGGCATCATGTCTAAACCGATGGGCTGAATTTAATTAAATTTTGTACAAACACTCTCTGAGAGGTATCTGCCACATGCATAATAACGTTTCATTTAAAAATATGGGCCTTCTTATATATTATTTGAGAAAATGCTAGTGAAAAAGGCGTAATAGCTTATTTCCAGCTCGGCTACCATGGTTACGGGAGCATAGGAATGACAAGGTTATTGATATGAAGGCGATATTGGTAGTCTGTGGTTTGTCGAGCTTGGTGAAAGTACGTGAGCCTGTGTGGAGGCTTCCTTCACCAAAAATATACCTTAGTAAATTACCTTTCCTAACTGACCTCAGATTTGTAACAGTAGCATGCATGTTATGATGTCTTAATTGGTCCTTCTACCAAGTTTCATATTAATTTGTCTAGTCCAACCGAAACAGATCCCTTGTCAGTGTCTTCTTGAGCGAAGAAACCCATACAGATTGCGGATAAGTTACTTTTGACTTAGGAAATGAAATACAAATTTGTGAAATAAAAAAAAATACGGTCTTGGTAATTCCCATTAATTTTCCTTATTCTCGGTGAATTAATTTTCAGGTACGATATAATTGTTATTAACTCATAATTAATCGCGATTTCTGAAGTAGAACATCAACTTCTTCTGGGATGAAAACGATTATATACCACAGAACGAAGAAAACGACCGAGCTCGATAGCTGTAACCGCTTAAGTGCCGCCAGTATCCAGTATTCGGGAGATAATAGGTTCGAACCCCACTGTCGGCAGCGCTGAAAATGGTTTTCCGTGTTTTCCCATTTTCATACCAGGCAAATGCCGGAGCTATACCTTAATTAAGGCTACGGACGCTTCCTTCCCATTTCTAGCCCTTCCGTGTCCCATCGTCGCCATAGGACCTACCTGTGTCGGTGCAACATAAAACAACTAGCAAAAAAAAAGGGAAGTAAACGATAAATGTTCGTTCGAAGTACGTTCATGAGAAATACATATACATTTCTTTAATACACTCTTATATGTGGGAACTATATCATGAGAAGTTTTATTTCTTTCATATACTTCAACCTCCAACTTCTTACTTCCATAATTTCATAAAAACCTAGCAATTAACAGATCTCACTCGTAGATTTAAATTGACTTGTGGGAGGCAGAGTAATTGCTTCATCCGCACAAACCCGCTTATTGTTAACTTAATCCTAGTACTGATTTCTGATTTGGTTGGTGGGCAATCCAGTAGCCGACGTACTTGAATCTGTTTACATTTTCGAGCATTTTACCTTCTTCTTACCAGTTTTATGGCCGGTTGCCCTTGCTTATTCCTAGCCTATTCGGAGGAATGTATTCACTATTGTGTGTTTACATGCTGGTTGGTTGTGTGGTGTGTTGTATATAGATGAAGTGTGTCAGGGTGAATAAAATCACCTAGTCCCCGAAGCAGAGAAATTAAGCATACGTGCTTAAAATACTTGGCCCGGTCGGGAATTGAACACAGGACAATGCCAGTGAACTACTAGGCAAGCAAAGCCATCTCAATACAGACCAAGAGAGTTCTAGGAGAAGGCTTTGACTGTCCACAACTTCTGCTTTAAGAGCAGTGATTAGCATTCTGCACGATCGCCTTTGCTCACAGGAAATAAAACTGAACGCTTCCACTTAGAAAAGAAGATATTTCTTTATGTTTTAATATTTTGTACATTTTTTCATGGATCAGCGCAATACTTTATGATTCCATTATTAATCTCTATCAGTTTTAATAAGATATTTTTATTTAGCAGCTATCGCCTGGAATCTCGAAAGGAAAACCCGTGAGATTACCGAAATTAAGAAAAACCCGAACTGTATGAATTTCGAAGAAGGATATAAAATCAGCAATTCTTGGATGGCCTATATATAGATTAAGAGATGCAGACCACAACACAAACACGCAGGACGAACCTCCATTTACGTAACAGCACGGGCAGTTCTCATCACCTGGCTATGACACATACGTTCCAGAATTCTCATGAGACTGCCAGGGGTTTACGTCAGCCAGAGCGAGTAGGATATATAAGGCCAAGGTCAATAACTACTCTTGTTTTAAAATTATTTATTTATACTTTTAACCTGACAAACAACAAATTAGTAATTGAAGAATAGCTAGTACAAACAGAAGAAGTCAAAACATTTTTTTAAGGCTCAAATAAATTAAGCACATTCAATAGAGTCACTGTTCCTTTCTTCCTTTTCACGTTCACACTGTAATACTGGAGCACTGATTTTGTGACAGCGCACTTGTACTTAATTAATATAGGCCAGCTAGTTTACTGGCATATTTCCTGAGGCACTTCCTTTTCTTCGGACAAGCAAGTAAGAGCTTTCCTTATCCAGTCATATCCGAGAAGATATATTCTGCACTTCCAGCACGTTTAATGTGTAACACGCAGCGCACATAACGCTCTAGTAACAGCACTACTGCACTGTTCAAGTCAGATGGCCTCAAACTGAAGGTCGGGCGGATTAACCATTCAGATGCAATGTAGATGTCTGACTGATTTATAACGGTTTGTAATAGCCTCTTAAATTTTCTCCATACCTGCTGGATGATTTCACACTGAGCAAGTCTGTGATGTGTGTGGTATCACAACAGTTACGACATAACGTGCACAGCCGGGCTGAGTGGCTCAGAGGTTAAGGCGCTGGCCTTCTGACCCCAACGTGGCAGGTTCGATCCTGGCTCAGTCCGGTGGTATTTGAAGGTGTTCAAATACGTCAGCCTCGTGCCGGTATATTTAACGGCATGTAAAAGAACTCCCGCGGGACTAAATTCCGGCACCTCGGTGTCTCCGAAGACCGAAAATGTAGTTAGTGGGACGTAAAGCAAATAACATTATTATTATAACGTGCACAAATCATTTTCTTTAATGTGGATGCGGTGTAGCTTATTATTTGTGGGTATTTCATCGTGTATTATCCTGTACCAGGAGCCCGTGGCGTGTCGGAAAGTGCACTATTCGATGCACTCCTCCAAACACGGTACCAGTTAACAACCCACACCGTCTTCACGATGTTAGGGTTTGATATTGTTGTCGGAGCATATGGTTGTACAACTTCTTCGTTGTTATTTCTGTAGACGTAATTAGGTTCCGGGGAAGATAACTCAGTTCACATCTGAAGTATCGTGCATGCGGCGCTGCAGGTGGGTTACTACTTTCGCTCGGGTTGCACAATTGCTTTCGGAACTTTTTGATGTGGTGTGTCCAGGGATTGCATCAATTTCAAATTTCGTTTAAGGAAGAGCGCTTTGGATTTTGTATCCACGTGAACAAGTGCGAGTCCTCCTTCAGATTTAGCTAATGAAAGTGCATCCGTCATATTGCACCATGCCATATGTGCCATCCTATTGCCGAGGCTATCAGAATGCAGATCATTCGTGGCATAGGCAAGATCTGGCTTGCATACCAGATTCTTCTGAGCGCATATGTACACTGACTGACAGAGCAAATGCAACACCAAGAAGGAGTGGTTAGAACTTTATGCCAATTGCAGGGTAGACTGACGTCACTGAGGTATGCTCATGATGTGAAATGCGCCGCTGTGCTGCGCACGTAGCGAACGATAAATGGGACACGGCGTTGGCGAATGGCCCACTTCGTACCGTGATTTCTCAGCCGACAGTCATTGTAGAACGTGTTGTCGTGTGCCACAGGACACGTGTATAGCTAAGAATGCCAGGCCGCCGTCAACGGAGGCATTTCCAGCAGACAGACGACTTTACGAGGGGTATGGTGATCGGGCTGAGAAGGGCAGGTTGGTCGCTTCGTCAAATCGCAGCCGATACCCATAGGGATGTGTCCACGGTGCAGCGCCTGTGGCGAAGATGGTTGGCGCAGGGACATGTGGCACGTGCGAGGGGTCCAGGCGCAGCCCGAGTGACGTCAGCACGCGAGGATCGGCGCATCCGCCGCCAAGCGGTGGCAGCCCCGCACGCCACGTCAACCGCCATTCTTCAGCATGTGCAAGACACCCTGTCTGTTCCAATATCGACCAGAACAATTTCCCGTCGATTGGTTGAAGGAGGCCTGCACTCCTGGCGTCCGCTCAGAAGACTACCATTGACTCCACAGCATAGACGTGCACGCCTGGCATGGTGCCGGGCTAGAGCGACTTGGATGAGGGAATGGCGGAACGTCGTGTTCTCCGATGAGTCACGCTTCTGTTCTGTCAGTGATAGTCACCGCAGACGAGTGTGGCGTCGGCGTGGAGAAAGGTCAAATCCGGCAGTAACTGTGGAGCGCCCTACCGCTAGACAACGCGGCATCATGGTTTGGGGCGCTATTGCGTATGATTCCACGTCACCTCTAGTGCGTATTCAAGGCACGTTAAATGCCCACCGCTACGTTCAGCATGTGCTGCGGCCGGTGGCACTCCCGTACCTTCAGGGGCTGCCCAATGCTCTGTTTCAGCAGGATAATGCCCGCCCACACACTGCTCGCATCTCCCAACAGGCTCTACGAGGTGTACAGATGCTTCCGTGGCCAGCGTACTCTCCGGATCTCTCACCAATCGAACACGTGTGGGATATCATTGGACGCCGTTTGCAAACTCTGCCCCAGCCTCGTACGGACGACCAACTGTGGCAAATGGTTGACAGAGAATGGAGAATCATCCCTCAGGACACCATCCGCACTCTTATTGACTCTGTACCTCGACGTGTTTCTGCGTGCATCGCCGCTCGCGGTGGTCCTACATCCTACTGAGTCGATGCCGTGCGCATTGTGTAACTTGCATATCGATTTGAAATAAACATCAATTATTCATCCGTGCCGTCTCTGTTTTCCCCCCAACTTTCATCCCTTTCGAACCACTCCTCCTTGGTGTTGCATTGTCACTGTCAGTCAGTGTATATTTACATACTGTGTTCTTTGCTGCAGGAGTTGTAATTTATATGCAGTTTGTTGTAGAACGCCTTTCACAGTTGTGAGTGCATGGGATCAGTTCTTCTGAATTATCTACTGCACGCTATTGAAAAATGTCACTCCTAACATCTTAATAGTGACCGTAAGTCTCTAGTTGCGTTTGGGCTTATGCCGTGTCAAGAAAATAAGGTGAAATTCTTTAAGTTTCGCAGATAACTTTGCTCTGCTTCTTCAGAAGGAAATCTCGACCATTCAAGAGAAAGGATTCTCAAACAATGAGTTTTGAATTTAGATGTTAAAATAGAAGTGGAAGTGGTACATTCATTCGTCACCAAATGTCTCACCGGACACGGTACAGCGCTAGCGTTAGAAGCGGAAGCTTACGGAATCATCAGAATCAGTCTTAGACAGTCACATTACATAACAGGTGTACACACATATGAAAGTATGACACTGACACAAGCCTGGAATGAATCGTCTGGCGATGAGGAACGTATAAATTGGGAAAACACCGAAAAGAAATAACAATATTGAAGGGACAAGGAAGGGAACTACCTGCGTAAATCCTCAATGGCTTGCAACCACGTATTAATTAATAGCCGGTGTCCCTGTTGAAAGTGTTAGGATTTCTACGTATTTCCACAGCTTCCCGTATAATCCAGGGCCTGTAGTGTCTTGTGTTATGTAATGTGACCGTCTCAGACTGATTCTGATGATTCCGTCAGCTTCCGCTTCTAACGCTAGCGCTGTACCGTGTCCGGTGAGGCATCTGGTGACGAATGAATGTACCACTTCCACTTCTATTATAACGTCTAAATTCAAACCTCATTGTTTGAGAATCCTTTCTCTTGAATGGTCGAGATTTCCTTCTGATACCAGTACCAATGGACCGGCATGTTTAGTCAATGTATATCTTACCGCAAGTATAGGGAATTTCGTTTATCCCAGGATGTACAAGTGGGGACAATTTGTCCTTGGTTCTTTGTTTGCTATGGGCTTTACGTCGCACCGACACAGATAGGTCTTATGGCGACGATGGGATAGGAAAGGCCTAGGAGTTGGAAGGAAGCGGCCGTGGCCTTAATTAAGGTACAGCCCCAGCATTTTCCTGGTGTGAAAATGGGAAACCACGGAAAACCATCTTCAGGGCTGCCGACAGTGGGATTCGAACCTACTATCTCCCGGACGCAAGCTCACAGCCGCGCGCCTCTACGCGCACGGCCAACTCGCCCGGTGTCCTTGGTTTTACTCAGACTGCGATCAATTTTAGTGACGGTGACAAACACGATTTTTATATTGTGTTTGCGGAGACCTTGGCAATTCGATCTGTGGTGTTGTGAATGTAAGTCAGGTAGGCAGTTACCTTCACTTCTTCCTTCTGTGGGTTTTGCTTAGTCGTTGCTCTGGGATTCAGGGCTGTATGAATCTGCAAATCGTTGTAACCATTACCCTTGAACGTGACTTTGAGTGTGTCCACCTCCACCTGGATATTTTATGGTTCACAAATTCGTATCGCCCTCTTGGTAAGTGTTGTGAGAATGCCTTGTTTTTTGCTGGATGGTGGTGAGAATTTGCATGGAGGTAGTGAGATGGCAGCAAAATATATCTAAGTTTCTTGGTGAAAAAATGCGCTTTATATTACTAATAAAAGGTTCCAACGAGGTAACAAACGTTACCATACGGACCATAGGGACCATACGGATAGTCCTTCCGAACTCCTCTCCCAACTCTGATTGCACTTGTTAGGTAGCCATTCACATTGATCTTGGATGTTCCACCAATCACTAATTTCTCAATTATTAACGTGAGTCTTGCGTTGAAACCCAGAGTTTCAAATACCTCCAGCAGATATCTGCGATTTACTCTATCTAAAGCATGGTCAAAACACAGTGAAATGAGCTGTCTACGTTGAATTTCCGTCAATGATTCGGTTATTGTGTCTCGAATGTCACAGACGGTGTTAAGGATACTGCGTCATTGGACTGCATCTAATTGATGACTGAATGCTGCGTCCTCAACAAAAGTGCTAAATCTACGTTTCAAGCATCGGGTGAGTATCTTACAATCAAAATTTAACAGAGTTATGGAACGAAAGTCATCTGTAGTCTTCGGATGCGCCATTTTTGGAACGAGTACTATTACATCTTCTTGCATCCGATCAATGTTCCTTCCCGGTTCAAGAGTATTGTTTAAAGTATCAATGAGTTCATTGTTGATGACTGGCCACATCACAGCATAGAATCCATCTATCCCAGGAGATCTATTTGACGTGCTTTTTATGACAGCTTGGTACACTTCTTCTTCTGTTAACAACATACGTAAGTTGTGGTTTTTGCAAAGCCGTACTCGTCGTCGTATCCCGTCAAAAACCCGATCTTGTGATCCACAGATTTATTGGATTTTTCTGTGTACAAGTTTTCAAAGGAGCGTACAATGGTGTCTGAAATTTTTGAGTGGTCTTGGATCGTCCTTCCTTCACAGTTAGTAAGTTGATGAATGCATTTCTGGCGTCCTCTACGACATGCTCGTATTGGATGATAAACTGAAGGCGTTTCCTCGTCATTACATTGATTTCCTCGGGCGCGTATTTTTAGTCCTTCTTGGTACCTCCGGCGCAATGTCAGCAATTGGGTCCTTACTTGTTTCATTCTGTGATAAGTCATTAGGTTGGTAGGATCTTCTCAGCCACCAGTTCAATGTGTCGTTATATCGGTTTATTTGCCGTCCACATCGTTGCCATTCTGTGGAAAATTGTTCTTGTAACTCTATGTCCGGTAATATAGTTTGATTTAGTTTCCACGAGCTGGGCCTAGAGCTGGTTGTCGTAACTTGCATATGTATGCACAATGATTAGAAATTTCCGCCGGACATACGTCCACTTCGCGTATTGTTCCCGCAAATTTTTGCTAACATAAATTCTATCTAATCGGGAGGTTCTTGTGTTGTAGAAATAAGTGTATCTTGCAGATTGGGACCTTTTCAGCTCCCGTGTATCTTTCAGTAGTAGCCCTTATATGAAAGCAGCCAAAGCGGGACGAATTTGGAAACGACCAGTGTGTTTTTTCGCTGACACGACGGCGTTTAAATCGCGCCCAAGTATCATATTTCCTTGAAAATGTTGGATAAAAGGAAGGATATCTATTGTAAAAAAACTGTCGTCTTTCAGACCTGGCCTGCGAACCTGAAGGTGCATAGATATTAACAATAAGGAGATTTCTAACACGTATGCTGATCTCTCAAGCGTTCAAGAGAAAGATAGGTTCACTGTGTGGGATGCTGTCCTTAATAAATATTTATTCTCATTTACATTCACGAGAGTTTCGTAGCCAGGAATGGGTTGCAGATCGGTTGATGACACTTCCTGTAGTAGAGCAATATCAATGTCCTGGTCTCGGATGAGTTGTTTTTTAGTATAAGTTGCTTATTTACAGTTTGTACATAGTTTATATTCAGCGTCATTATCGTATAGGTTAATAGCATTGCCATTATAACAAAAGTGGTTAGTCTATGTCCCATGTGCAGCATCAATCACCTGAACAGCCTGAGGGATGTCTATTTTGTATCTTGGGTCCTTGGGGCTTGTGTATGGCTGCGTTGCCTTATGTGTGGTCTCTTTTGAGGACCGTACTATTTTTAGTTTGTATGGGTTCTTCACAGGAAGTGGAGTTTCGATAGAAGGCAAATTACTGATCTCCCTCCCTGTGTGTTCTGACTCTTTCTCTTCGACGTTGTTGTTTACATCCTGTAACCATCGATTCCGAGGCGCCTTGAGTTCACCAGTCTCTCCTATTGGAGAGTATTGTGGCATATCAAAGGTTATAATCTATTAATTTCATGGTCCGTATTGACAGTTCAAGTACAAGTATGAAGGATTAGTTCTCCACCTAATCAATACTTTATTTTACATAGTGTCAATGATTTACATAAAAACAGTACCGGTTTCGACCTGTAAATAGGTCATCTTCAGCTGTTAGAGAACTTACTTAATAGCGACTGTACAGAATAAACAGTACTAAAATTAAAACTAACCAGAATGCCATTAAATAAACATGATACCACTATTCTAAAAATACTTAGTATTTACATATATACATGTTCCGTGTCTGGTTGGTGTTTCTGTGTTTATTATTGTATCTCTTTAGGAAATTCGGTACTAAGTTGTTAGACAGGCATTCTCTTAAAAAGGTTATGTTCTTGATCACAATCGCTATTTTAATTTTCAGGTTCTGATATCTATACGCGATGTTTCTTGCCTGTTTGGCTGGGATACTATAATCTATTAGTTTTAATTTTAGTACTGTTTATTCTGTACAGTCGCCATTAAGTAAGTTCTCTAACAGCCGAAGATGACCTATTTACGGGTCGAAACCGGTACTGTTTTTATGTAAATCATTGACACTATGTAAAATAAAGTATTGATTAGGTGGAGAACTAATCCTTCATACTTGTACTATATCAAAGGTTGACTGTTTACGCGTCCCATCGGATATATTCTGCAGGGAATCTTCACTAGACTGAGTTGGCATTGCGCTTGTGTGCTTGTCATCTATCTGTGTGTCCTCAATATCTTGTCTAGTACGAATGTCCGTATCCATGTAAAAAATATCTTGTTGGCACACATCAGAACTACTTGTTGTTTGTACACGCACGCACATTAATGGTGTCCCGACATAAACAATCAACACTGCCCCACTCCAGTACTGAAAAGGAGGGGAGAGAGTAAAGGGATAGTGTTGAAGGCCACTCCAGTACTGAAAAGGAGGGGAAGGGAGTGAACAGGTAGTGCTGAATACACAGTGTGTGTATTCCGGCGTTATACTGTAACATTGTAATAAGATGTCTCCTATCCTATCACAGGTGAATCGAGGACGTATTATTGGCATGTGGGAGGCTCACATGGTCCCCCAAGCAATAGCACAAGCGATACTATGCAGTCTTAAGACAGTTTGGAGATGGATAGAAATATGGCAGGAACGAGATGAAGGATTGGTAGACCCGATATAACGCAGCTATAAAATATTCCTAACTAGTATAAAATACTTTTCGGTTAAAATCCTCCTTTACCTCTTAATACTGCAATTATCAGAGTAGTTACTTTTTTAATTTTTTAATGTTAAAATGCTATTTGTTCGGGGCGTCGACCTATAGAGTTCTTTTGCCCCTACTTACACAATATATGAACCTGCATGTAATTGGAACTGCGGAAGTGTTGAGTGTTGAATGTGAGAAACGTTAAGGACGACACAAACACGCAGTCCCCAGGCCAGGGATATAATCATTTACAATTAAAACCCCCTGACCCGGCCGGGAATCGAACCCGGGGCGGCCGGACGCGTTGCCCCGTACACGGCGGGGCCGGACGAGTAGGTAACCTAATGCTGTACTTCAATACATCCGCCACTGTGCCCATTTCGATCACAACGAAGTCTTGTAGCGGGCTGTCTGCATGCAGTCCATGCAGCAATGCGTTAAGCGAGGAGGTGAGTCATTGTGCCTAAGACACTACCCCTTCACTCCCTTCCCCCATGTGTTGTACTGGATTAGCCTTCAACACTACCCCTTCACTCTCCTCCCTTCTTTTCAGTACTGGAGTGGGGCAGTGTTGATTGTTTATGTCGGGACACCATTAATGTGCACGTCTGTACGTGTAGCTGTTCATTCTGAAGTTGCTCCCGGGACGTATTTGCATGCGTGAGCGGTCGCAGTGCCTCAGAGCTTTGTTTACGTTCTAGCGCCTGGGGCTGACGAACAGGCTCTGTGCTGTGTTGTGACTCACTGGTGTCTGGGGGTGTTGAATGCAACTTCCTCCTTGTTGGGGTTATCCTGTAATGACGTATTCGATGACGGAGGGAAATATGCATTATCTAGTTGTCTCTGCTGTTCGTTATTGTTTCGGTCAGTTGAGGCACGAGTCTCCGTATTGTGCCTGTGACCCGCCACACCATCGCTCATTTGCCTTGGGAACGGTTTGATATTGCTCTCACTGTGTCGCACGGCGCAGTCCTGATTAAAGTGATCAGGAGAGTTACAATAAAATCAGGGCTTCGGCTGTCCATAGTGCCCTATATCCGTCAATACTGATCACTGGTGGAACAGTATTTTAAAGATCCACGAGGAGTGCCCTGATACCACTGCAAACATTAAATTTGTACGTCACTGACAAATGTCCCTTACTTTGCCATATCTCGAGAAGAATAAAGATATTCTATCGTTAGGACGTTCAATCGGAAGGTTCATTACCGGATATGTTTACAATCTACATCTGCGGAAGTAATTTGCACTTGTGATAAGGAACCATTAAATTTTCGTACCTGTGAAATGCAATTCGTTTCAGAGATGATTTTTTTTCACGAGGAGTTTGTTGGTAATTTTGATGTAGACTTCATTCCCCATGTTGTCCAGTTGGATGGCTTCTATCTGTTCGACGTTTAGATTTAAGGTGGATGAGATCCACTCGTGAATTTCGGCAGGTCCCTGTTTGTTCATTTTTTCCGTAAAGGTGCATTTCAGTATGTTTTTCCTGATGTTTAAACTTGACATACTTTACTGTTTCGTTATTCACATAATAACACTGCGCTGAGCCACACGTTCTTGCTCTGCTCGTCAGGAGAGAACCCGATGTTTACTCCATGCTGGCTCAAATCCGACTACGACTCTCGTTGTTTAATTACTGCCTGGGAGACTGATAACCTCGGATCGAGTAGGGGTATTTCAGTCGACTTGACAAAGAATAGTGCAATGTATTGGAAACGTCGACAAACTGTACGCAATTTACAGAAAACAACAAAACGGTTCAACCCGGAAGAAGTACAAAATAAGATATTTTCATTTGTGTATACTTTACAATATTACTTTCCACACGTTTGAACACTCTTTGATGAGTATATTCGATGTATTCAAGGATTTCAAGCGTTATGCTAATTTTTATATCTTGATTTTTAGAATTTCTTTCTATTTATCTGCAACGAAAGCTTCTCATATTACCTTGGATAGGTTTTTCAATTTTTCATGGCCATAGGACCTATCTGTGTCGGTGCGACGTAAAGCCAATAGAAAAAAAAACAGGAAATTTTCATGCGCAATATAAAGAACTATTGAAATGTACGTTTACATTAAGTTACGATTTATCAAGAATCGGTTTCTAGCTTGCATGAAGTCTAAGATTTCTTAGTCACTGTCTTCACACATCTCGCTATCAGCAGATTAGTTGAGGAGTGTCTACTGCAAAGGTGCTATTTCCATCTTAAGGAAGTTGTGGGAAAAGCACATGAAACGTGAAATAAGAAGCAGATAGAACGTATCCATGTTCGGGTTTGGCACAAATATTAAAGAATTGCATCTTTCTGGTCTGCATTGTTCATGGCATTCGATAATATGTAACTACTGTATGTAATGCATGTGAACAAAATACTGTGCCCGTTCGCATCTCGTAGACCAACAACAAAATGGCGGCGTAGGAAGGTATGGCCCATGCGATCTACTAAGGCAATGAACTTCGTATCAATGCAACGTATAGAAGGCTATGTACGTCACGGAAAGGATAGGTTTCGAAGACACTGGAGAACAGTAGAGGCTCATTTGAATTGTTTAAAAAAAATATAGCAGCGGGTGAATTGTTTAACGAGACTCTAAAAAATTACTTTCATGTAGACAAGACGCAGATGCGAGCAGATCTACATATTCCAAGAATAGATTTGCCTACTGAAGAAGAATATTAATTATATATATTCGCGACAGCATATAATTAAAGTATTCATCGCTGTATGCCAGTAGATGAGCCGAGAAAGAAATATAAATATATAAATTTTGGTGATATACGACGGAAGAGGAATATCAAGTAGCAACGTAACGATCGAAAGAATCGGAATTCACCATTGTGAAATATTTAATAACTACACACGAGAAGAGAAT
The DNA here is from genome assembly GCF_040414725.1 of Anabrus simplex. NCBI lineage: Eukaryota > Metazoa > Arthropoda > Insecta > Orthoptera > Tettigoniidae > Anabrus > Anabrus simplex. The sequence goes on along the minus strand of NC_090265.1, from coordinate 145,077,515 downwards.
AACTACCGTAGCAGTAAAAAATAATAATTATTTACGGAGAAAACTTTTTACAGAAAGAAAAACTTTAACGATTATTTTAAATAACAGGAAATGCAGAATATCATGACTAATTACTGCGCACAGGGAATTCTTTTCATTGTCAACAGATACATGATGATGACTGACTGCTAATTCATCAAGATGGACCGAACTGGGGATATGTACCGTCGAATCAGATGACCAGGCGGAGATTATTGGACAGACCAACCAGTGGAGAAGATGACGTTGGATGAGCATCGACCAGCCGAAAGACCGGATGATACGAAGTGGTCTGACGAGCTATGTAACCAGCAGATGACCGCGAATGTCCAGTTCAGACAGAGATCCAGTTCCAATCTGAGGGTCTAGCAGCAAGTGAAGGACGGAGCAACCACCAGACCAGATGTAGCAACTGACGAGCTAAGTCCATACTTTTCTATAGTAGAGTAGTTTCTTGCAATCTGCACCCTCAATCTATTTTGGTATGTGCTGAGAGTTTGGTGATTTATGAAGTAATTAAGAACGCGTGTGTAATATAAGTAATGTGTGAAATACTTAAGATTTTAAAATTAGATGGAAGTGATGAATTAGAATGACAATATGACATATACTGGATATTGCACTAGCACATCGACAGTGGAAATAATATCCGATAAGAGAAAGGTATGTTACTTGAGTAGAGCTAGAATCAATGAGTCTAAGTTACTAGTAAAGGTTCGATTAATCTCGTTTTACCTGAGTATAGTTTACGTCACGGATTACCTGCGCAATACGATGATCATTGACAGATTAAGTATTCCTTTCGTCAGAGAAAGAGGGCATATGAATTCATATTACTGTTATTAAAAATAGAGGTTATTGACTGCGTATTTTGCTAAGCAATTCTTGAATATTTAGCATATGGTTTCGGAGTTATGGCTATATGCATGCGGCTAAATGGAAGCCGATAGGATGTTAAAGTATCGACGGTAGTGTATTGAAATGTGATTATATATTGATGAATGGTTTAAGTGAAGAGATTTAATTATGTTCTACGGGAAGTGTAAGAATTGCTATTTGACGTGTTAATGATTTATTAGTAATATAAGGTGAGTTTCTATGCCATGTTGAAAATATACGTCAAGAAGAGAATTCCGCGCAGATGACCATTTCAAGGTAAGGTAAACATGAATTATGTAGAATGGTGTATCGTGACAGTGATATTGTGTTTGACTTGGGTGAATAACAGGTACTGCGTAAGAGAGAGTGTTCTTATATATGATGCAATAGACTCATGATTGATTATATATCTAGTATTTCGTGGAGCGGTGATCTTACAGGTTGATATGAAATACCTGCATTCTATACTATCCATACACGTTCAGTAGCACGTATATAAATGAAATATTGAGACAGTGCAGATCATAAGAGTACATTGAGCCACTAATAGATGAGTGTGTAGATTAGAAACTATTCGAAGAGTTAGTTAGATTTTTTTTTATTTCTACTCAATGGTTAGTTAGGAGCCAGATATCGTAGGCACGAGGGTGGTATTGCTTTAGCTCGTAAGTCGTTACTTGTTCACACTAGAAAGATATTACCTAACACTCGGAGTTCAAACCTATGAAAGACTTTAACTTATGAATGGAAGGTCGGTGAACACTGCCACAATTTGATACACGCGAAAGTGTATACTTGGGAAACATGTCTCATATGTTGTGAGGATAACTTTAATAATTAACAGAGCAGTATTTACAATATGAAAATTTTATTTGATTCCTTGAATGCTCAATGATCGCAAATATTATTAATAAAAAAAATGTAATACTTTCGGAACATGGCTACGAAGGTTCACATGTGTATTTATTGGAATTTGAACTTATAAATGAGAGAATGTTAGCATTTTTTTTAAGTTCCACTATTTTATCTTAAATGAGCCAGCGCTGACTCTAACTTATTTTCAAATGATGAGATAACACGGAATTAATACTACCCAGATTTCACTATATCTCGAACATTAATTTTTTGTCAATAAATAATCTTATATATTTTCTTTAGTATGTGACTGAGTTATGATTTCTGTTCTGGTAACGTTTAGAGTTAAGTTAGTTGTTAAGTTTTCTAGATGTAAGCAATCGACAAGTTCTTACAAACGAAATGCGAGATGATTTCTAGATATCGGTCGTTATTCTCGTGGATATTGATACTCCCATCACGAGTACCCCAGCGGCTAATTTCTCTTCCGAAACCACGTTAAATAATTACATATAAAATCTCAGATTTTATGGGCGGAAAAAGGATACCCTGAGAAGAATTAATGAGCTACCGGGATAATCTTGCACTGACCGTTGCAAGAGCGGGTGCAATACTGATTTATTTTTAGAAGAAATAGCACCTTTTGAACAGACACTCTTCATTTATTCATACTGATGATGAATAGTTCCATTATTTCATCCCTTATTATTTCCTCAGTGCAATCTTTTTATAAAGTTTTTCCGAGTATTTGAAACTTCTTCTTCTTCTTCTCTTCTTCTTTTATCTGTTTATCCTCGGACTCAGCGAGGGATCCCACCTCCAACGCCTCAAGGGCAGTGTCCTGGAGCTTCAGGCTCTGGGTCGGGGATACAACTGGGGAGGATGACCAGTACCTCGCCCAGGAGGCCTCAACTGCTATGCTGAACAGGGGCCTTGTGGGGGGGGGGATGGGAAGATTGGAAGGGATAGACAAGGAATAGGGAAGGAAGCGGCCGTGGCCTTAAGTTAGGTATCGTCCCGACATTTGCATTGAGGAGAAGTGGGAAACCACGGAAAAACACTTCTAGGATGTCTGAGGTGGGAATCGTACCCACCTCTACTCAGTTGACCTCCAGTGGACCCCGTTCCAGCCCTCGTACCACTTTTTCAAATTTCGTGGCAGAGCCTGGATTCCAACCCGGGCCTCCGGGAATGGCAGATAATCACAGTAACCACTACACCACTGAGGCGAACGAGTGTTTGAAACACTTTTCCCAATCTGCGGCAGTCATACGGTCGACGGCTTCGGAGGTGACTTTTTCTGTTTCTTTTATTTTGAAGACCTTGCTGCTCTCTGCCACTTCTCTCTTGACATGAGCCCGTATAAATTCAATGGCGTTGTATTGACAGTTGTAGGGCGGTGACCTTACAAACTCATGGCCTCGCGAGAGACGAAATTCATAAATCTAGTACATCCTTTCTCTTTAGAAGGGGGTGACATTTTCCAAACCTTCGGCTCGAGTTTCTCGTCCACCAAAGGATACTTCATTTCAGCAACCAATCTTGATTTTCTTTCTTCTTCCAGCTTGTAGTGGGTAGTTTTTGAGTACAGCTGAATGATGTGAAGCGTATCCATAATTATTGCGGTAGGTTCTTCCAGATTTAAAAGCAGATCTTCTAAATAACACTTTATGCATGATGCCTAATTCATTTCCAAGTGGGCGAGATTAGTTTGATAGTGACACCTATTTACATTGAGGTACAAATCATCAACAGTAACTCGTGTAGAAGGGTTTAGGTCAATACGCTTTCGTTTTCGAAAAAAAAAAAATGAGGTCAAATATCATTACGCAGGACCCACTTTGGACCAAGTGGAGGTGGAGACAATAGAACCTAGAAAGACGGACAGATTTTATTTAAACATGTCCGGTCCGCAACCTTATAATTTTACGAAAATATGATGAATCTCCGATTCCAACGCAGTGCGTATTTACTTAGAGAGTTGCACCGCATGCAACCGGAGCGGTGGCCCATTGGTCAGCGTACTTGTCTGTGAACCTCTAGGGCGTGAATTCGAGTACGGTCGCTGGTATATTTCATGTACAAAATAAATTATTAATAATGCTATTTGTTTTACGTCCCACTAATTACTTTTAGAGGTTTTCGAAGAAATAAATTATTATTTGTCCGCCTCTGTGGTGTAGTGGTTAGTGTGATTAGCTGCCAACCCCGGAGGCCCGGGGACTGGAACGGGATTCATTCAGCCTCGCAAGGTCAAATGAGTAGAGGTGGGTTCGATTCCCACCGCAGAAATTCTCGAAGTGGTTTTCCGTTTTTTCCCCATTTCTCCTCCAGGCGAATGCCGGGATGGTACCTAACTTAAGGCCACAGCCGCTTCCTTCCCTCTTCCTTGTCTATCCCTTCCAATCTTCCCATCCCCCTACAAGGTCTCTCCTCAGCACAGCAGGTTAGGCCACCTGGGCTAGGTACTGATCCTCCTTTGCAGTTGTATCCCAGACCCAAGATTCTCACGCTCCAGGAAACTGTCCTTGAGGCGGTAGAGGTGGGATTCCTCGCTGAGTTCGCGGTGAAAACTGACCCTGGATGGTAAAACTGATTAAGAAAGAAAGAAAGAAAGAAAGAAAGAAAGAAAGAAAGAAAGAAAGAAAAGAAATTACTATTTGTGGAAATGTGAAGATAAGAATGGAACTAAAATATTAGGCAAACTGCAGTACACTTTATTTCCAACCTGAATTTAACCTATTTATGCCCGTAACTTCTTTTTCGCTAATTCTGATCATTTTTGCTTATATTTTGTATATGAGACTCAAACATAACAATTAGTACAAATTTTGTATATGAGACTCAAACATAACAATTAGTACAAATTTTACGTTATTGCGTATTCTGTACGGTGAAAATAGCATGGGTCGAAAGCGACCCAGTGGGCATGACCTCTTATATAGTTGTGATCAAGATTTTATGGTAAATTATTTTAAATGCAGGAATAAACTTGAACAAAATAAGTATGTTCTTATCTAATAAAGTTACAAATAATACATGTTACTCAGAAGAACAAGGATCTCGACAAAAGAAAGGGAAGGTCTGCGAAGGGCGTGAAAATTAAGGACTCCCTAGGTGTCCCGAACTTTGTGCCACCTGGATCGAAAGAAAGCAGCAGTTGATTAAGGAAGGTCGGATAGAAAAAGAATAAAATCGGAGGGTTTGGCTTAAGTAGGCCTACGTGGAAGTAATATCTGACTCGTCAAGTGGAGCCGTGGTCGCTAACCCAGCCCCTGGGTTGGCTACTTTTAGTAACCTCTTTCGACGGGTAGGATATAGGCCTACCAACAGTGGATGCAGGGAGAGAAATCAAAAAGAAATGGTGGGTTGGAAAAGGATCATAGGGCTTAACTACTAGTGATTATTTCTGGCAGTACTCGGTGGGGGAAAGGATTTCTCCGGTAAGTAAATTACCCCCTTCCCCAGAAAATTGTAAACATTCCTTTTTTTGTAGGCAATTATATTTTTTCCGTTAGTCAATACACAATTCAATAAACTATTTGTGTTCTACGTTTTGCTCAGTATATTACAATGAAAGAATCCCTCCCCTCCCGCGGGCAATTTTAGAGGTGAGGAACCTTTAGATAAAATTGTCGGGGGGGGGGGGTCTCTTCCCCCCACGATTTCGAACTCTGAGTGGATGTATTCTATCATTCTAGAATGCTGGCCAGACAGCGAGGGAATCGAAACTTAAGGTGGTTACGATATGAGAGAGGAAGGAATAGTAGTGAAGAAATAAGAAATAAGAAATAAGAAATAAGAAATAAGAAATAAGACTTCTCAAGGAACTCGATGAACGTCTTGTTGATCTGGATCTGTTCCGAGGTCAATTCAGGAGGGGTTGACTCTCTACTTGCACAGCCCTCGGGATGAACTTGCACATAAGCTCTCACGCCGACTTCAAGGACTTGGTGTCCCTAGAGGGGAAATGTGAACTTCGTTTCCTTCTCATTTGTCATCAAGAGGCTCAGAGCATCCCGTCCCTGCTTACCCTCGTACTAGGAATTACATTTCCCATACCAGAACTGGAAGCTGAATCAGGACGGCAAACTACTGTGCTAACACAGAGAGTTATTCTTGTAAGCATATGATTCTCGAATATTAAACACAAAAGTTCATGTTAATAAAAATAATCCTGCAAAAAAAGAAAGAAAAAAGAAATAAAAATAAAAATTAAAGAAAATTAAAGATGTGTCCGCCTCTGTGGTGTAGTGGTTAGCATGATTAACTGCCACCCCCGGAGGCCCAGTTTCGATACCCGGCTCTGCCACGAAAATTGATAAGTGGTACGAGGACTGGAACAGGGTCCACCCATTCTCGGGAGGTCAACTGAGTGAAGGAGGGTTCGATGCTCTCCTCAACCATCCTCGAAGTGATTTTCCGTGGTTTCCCACTTCTCCTCCCGGGAAAATACCGGGGTGGTACTTAAAAAGGGCCGCTTTCTTCCAACTTCCTTGTCTATCCCTTCCAAACTGCCCATTCCCCACATCCCATCGCTTGGACGAGGTTCTGATCCTCCTTCTCGGTTGTATCCCCTGATCCAATGTCTCACGCTCCAGGACACTGCAATTGAGGAGGTAGAGGTGGGATCCCACGCTGAGTCCGAGGGGAAAAAACCAACCCTGGAGGGTAAACAGATTAAGAAAGAAAGAAAGAAAGAAAGAAAATGAAAATTAAAGGTACATTTATAACATTAACATAGAAACTAGATGGTGCGTAATATCAATCTGATCTGCGTCCAGGTGGCAATTGTTTACCTAGTTTTTTCTTAAATTCTTTCAAAAAAGTTGGATATCTATTGAGAATCACCCCATGGTAAATTATTCCAATCCCTAATTCCTCTTCCTATAAATGAATATTTGCCCCAATTTGTACTCTTGAATGCCAAATTTATCTTCATATTATGATCCTTACTGCTTTTCAAAGTTCATTCAAGCTTATTCCACTACTAAGGAAGTTCCACACTTTTTCTACTGACAGCTCAAAACATACCACATAGCCGAGGAGCTCGTCTCTTTACTCCTAATTTCTACCAGCCCAAAGTTGGCAACACTACGGTTTTGTTGGAAATCGCCCAGATAAATCGTGCTCTTTTCCTTTGGATATTGTCCATTTCTCAAATATAGTAATCCTGGTGTATAACCGTACTCTAGTTCGGGTCTTACAAGCGACTTATACGCCCTCCATTTTACCTACTTACCACAATGCCTGAATAACCACGTAATCATATGAATAGATCTGTTTGCACTACATCAGGTAAAGGTTACAAGGTCTCAGCTTCTGCGCTTAATTTTAGACGGAACGTAAGAAATCAGCTAATCAGAACGTACTGCTGTACTTGCTCAACGGTGTTGTTGGATGAAAGTCTGGTTGCATTTTATCACTCATTCCTGCTCGTATGGCAAGAAAACAGATCGTATAGAGATGCAGTGCTTAAACCTAACACACGGGTATCAATTACGTAAATTGAAGTTTGAAGGTAAGTACGGAAATGTGGTTTATATAAATGCACGACTCAATCCGGTGTTGTTTGAAAGTATACGTCAACCTCGCGTCCTTAGATTTACTGGCACGTAAAAGAACTCCTGCGGGACTAAATTCTGGCACCTTGGCGTCTCCGAAAACCATAAAAGTAGTTAGTTGGACGTAAAACAAATAACATTATTATTATAACGAGCGTAACCTAACTTGCTTTGTTTGCTCATTGGTGAATATTTACGTTTGCGTCGTTCGCTGTGAATATCAATAATATTATGCGTTTAAGTTTTATGTTACGTTAATTTGTTATCGAGCACGTTGGCCAAATAACTGTGAGCTTGCATTCGGGAGATGGTGGATTTGAACCCTTCTGTTGGCAGCCTTGGTTTTCCGTGATTTTCTATTTCCATACCAGGAAAATGCTGGGGCTGTACCTCAAATAAGGCGGCGGTCTCTCCCTTCCCATTCCTGGCCTGTCAGGAGTATTTAATTTTGAAACACATCTGCAAAAGAAGAAATCGCACGGTAGGTGAGTGTGGAAATATTGCAAACGGTTTTCGGAAATTTCTATACGAAAGAAACAATATATATGTGTGCTTTGTTTGAAAAGTGAAGTGTGACTCAATCTGTCTTAAAGAGAAAAATGTTTTATGAAAGAAAGGTCGTAACAGACAAGAAATGGAAGATGTGCGAACCAGACTTCAGGGTAGCCCCCGTTAGCGGCGCATGTCATAGAATCACCTTCGAAGATGCCCGTTTTACTTAAACGAAAATGGAAATCATTTTGAGCAGATGCTATGACATTGAGAGCGCTCCAATAATTAAATGCTTTTCTGATAATGAGGCTGTTTCCTAATTCCATTTTATTGAAGAGCACAGCGTTTGTCTCCAGCGGGAAAGACTGGTAAGGTTCTTGGGTAATATAGCCTGTCCTTCCCGCCAGCTCTCTATGCGTACCTTGCTTGAGTTTGCCGTAAACTGTATTTCTCTATTGATAATGTTTTGCAGCTTACAACAGGACTTCATCATTATCTGCACCTGAATTCAGCATTGAGAAGAACATATCAGTGGCCTTCGAGCACTGCAGCATTAGCTGTGACTTATAAAACTTCCCTCGTATGTCAAATGATGTAAAACTGTGAAACTCAAAGACTATTGTGTGGATTGGCAACATCTCTTAGGAACAAGTCATGATATAGTCGTTTCTCTTTTCGTCTCAACTCTATTGAAAATGATGACTGTAAAGTCAAAGGTAAAAAGAACTGATATAGACTGATATGTGCAGTGCATCATTATGTTAAGGAGTGTTTGAAACGTGGATTATCTACCATATTGTGATTTTCTCTTTTTTTGTGTTTTTATACCAACGTAAAGGGACAGTATCATTGTGACTCATAATGCCAGTGCTATGTGTGTTGTTTTTTAATTTTTTTAATAGTGCGTGGTTGCTGACATAGTTAAGCTTGTATGCTATTTAGTATTGTATGGATAGATATATTCTCGATTTACTGATTTGTTATTTTAGAGGGAGAGACTTCCAGGATGTGTACCTTCTTTCATTTCGTTAATGTATTTTTCAAACTATGGACTTAAACAAGGATCATATCGTATGTTTTGTATATTATCAAGATTTATTAGTACATTTTCTGTTTTCATTAACGTAAATGTACAGAAGGGCAATACTTTTTAAAAGTTCACACGTAAAATTTACGAGAAAAATTGTAAGAAAGGTATGTATTTGAAACAACATATTTGCGTTGTAATACATTTGAAAGAAACAAAACAAAAACTGTATTCGGTGACGAGGGTGAATCGTGGTGCGTCAGTGAGCTTGGCAAAAAAAACTGCTTAAGGCCGATTCACACATCTCCGGGAAGTGGTGGTGCTTTCCGTTTCCGTATCCCTCCTTTCCGATATGCATTTCTTACGTCTGTTCATTTCCGTGCAGAAAACTCGGTAGCTGGTTGTTCCATGGCGAGCTGTCAAGGGCACTTATTTCTTGTATGAAGAGGAAGATGAAACAAAGAAACAGTGGGTTCAACCTATATGAAAACGCATAAGATTTTAAGGACTTGGTGAACGAAGAAATGAGAAAAAATACATTCAGTGTGCTGTTGAAGAAATGGAACGTTTAGTAATTACTTTCCGGAGACCTGCAATTGTGCCAAAGTAAAAAGACTGGCAGTATACCTATGCTTGGTTTATGTAAATTATATGAAAATGAAGTAGGTAAGTCACTGAAATGAATAACATTAATGTTCATAGTACATTTTTATTGACATAAATGTGCACAAGTGGATTTTTTTAATGTGCACACGTAGAATAAAATTTACGAGAAAAATTGTAAAAGGTATGTATTTGAAGCAACAGGGAAAAATCAACCTGAAATCATGAATGTTCTTGAATATTGAATTAGTTGTCATGTTAACCCCCTCACTATGCCACTGCAGCTCTTGAAGGGCCTTGGCCTACCAAGCGACCGCTGCTTAGCCCGAAGGCCTGCAGATTACGGGGTGTCGTGTGGTCAGCACGACGAATCCTTTCGACCGTTATTCTTAGCTTTCTCATTTCTCATCACTTAGGCTGAGTGGACCTAGAACCAGCCCTCAGATCTATGTAAAAATCCCTGACCTGGCCGGGAATCGAACCCGGGGCTTCCGGGTAAGGGGCAGGCACGCTACCCCTACACCGAGGGGCCGGCTAGCTGACGCGTTAGTGAACTGAATTCTACTCAAATTCTGCTAAACGCACACAGACAACCACAGCACTGAATGAAAAGAGAGGAGCGGGAAGGCGGAAAGGGAGAAATCACGACCGTAACAAAGAAAATATCGTTGGCGAGTGAATACGTTCTGCCGGCACAGTTCACGGAGAAGCATTGAACGTTACGGTAAACGCCGTCACTCGAAGTGTTGGACATCATCACTTCGTTTACAAGGCGACGATATTTTATTTTGTCGGAAGATGCCGTCACGTCCCGGAGATGTGTGAATAGAACTTTATTGAGCACGAACCCTTCCATGTTCCACGGAAGATAACCTTTCTTTCTTTTCTTTCTGCTAGCTGCTTTACGTCGCACCGACACAGATAGGTCTTATGGCGACGATGGGACAGGAGAGGGCTAGGAGTATGAAGCGACCGTGGCCTTAATTAAGGTACAGCCCCAGCATTTGCCTGGTGTGAAAATGGGAAACCACGGAAAACCATCTTCAGGGCTGCCGACAGTGGGATTCGAACCCACTATCTCCAGAATACTGGATACTGGCCGCACTTAAGCGACTGCAGCTATCGAGCTCGGTCGGAAGATAATCATCTGGGTTATGTAGCGCATTCCTATCCACGAAATGTCACTGTAAAATTTGTCACAAATTGAACATAATAATTGTTTTTACACAAATGAAGTGAAAAATCTGCGGTAAACTAAGAAATACCATCGTTATTAGAGAAATATGAATACATACTTATGGCCTGTAGACAAGACTCGTTTATGTCGTATTCCGCTGCTTGTGCCGTCTGTGGTTAATTTCTTGATGCCCAGGCCTAGCACCGAGGAATGGGAGTGCTATGTCTGTGGATTATCATTATCTTTGTCCATACGACTAGCGCGGCCAGTTCAAACAGCAACATGGAGGTTTACGGAAAATCAACTAAGGACGCATTCAATAACTTGGTGCTGCACGTTACAGAGAGATATCGTTAAGTACCACAAAATGATTTTTGCTGAAAGAAAAATAGCATGATCCCTGGACCAATAATTTTTTTTAATTTTTGTTTGAAGGAAAATAGCATGATGCCTCGGCCAATAAATGACTTAATGAATCAGTTAGGGAACAAGTCCACAACTCGCCGTAACGATATACCATAATATGTTCTTTTCTTCAAAATATCCATCCTTTTTCTTTCAACACATGATACTTAACCACGAAATGTCACTATAAAATTTGCCACAAATGGAACATAATAATTGCGTTTTCACAAATGAAGTGAAAAATCTACGGTAAATTAAGAAATATTCCGCTACTGGTGCCATCTTTTCTAATTTCTTGAGGTCCAGGGCTAGCACCGAGGAATGGGAGTGCTATGTCTGTGGATTATAATTATCTTTGTCCATACGAAAGCAAAGACGTTCAGTGAACACAGATATCACACATGAAACTGTTGAAAGTGAAAGACAAACAAAAGACATACGTGTGTTATTGTAAGCGTAGCACCAAGAGTACTTGTAAAGTAGTAAAGTAGGTACACATAATATTCTCCACAAATAAAATATTCCTTAATTTACCGCAGATTTTAGACTTCATTTGTGTAAAAGCAATTATTATGTTCCATTTGTGACAAATTTTACAGTGACATTTCGTGGATAGGAATGTGCTACATAACCCCTTTCACCTGTTACGAGTGTGGTGAAAAATCCACCGTACACGAAATCACGCACGCAACTAATTAATTCTGCTCATCCGTAATCTACATGGAAACTTGGCCTGGCATTTACTAACAGATAGCGAAACAGAAGATGAAGAATCTCCACACCAACTATTACAACTATAACTCAGGTGTCAATATTGTCTGCCCCTCGTGTTTATTTAAACTCCTTACTTTTCTATAAAATCTTCGTATCCCTGCAATAAAGGTTTCTCCCCATTCTGTGCAACACTCATGCTGGATTCACTTTTCAGGATTCCTTGATTGCAGTGCCTAGTTAATGTTCTATTTTATGCTTCAGACACTGTTGCCGTCAGCCCCTGCACTTGTTGCAGGAGAGAAATCCTTTTGACAGAGTTTATTGGTGTTATGTTTGCCCTAATGGGTTCATTAATTTCAATTAGCATGGTGTAGAAATGGGAAGGAAGCGGATATAGCCTTAAGTGATGCGCCATTCTAGCGTTATTGTCATTTATTAAACATTTCTAGCTTGGGAACGGTGAAATACTAAGTTATTTTTCTCCCAAATACGTATAATTTCGCCATATTGTCCAGAGCTTCAATGCATTGACCTGTTTTGGTCACCCCTGATTGCTGCTAAAGGTCGCCTGTATAAACTCGGTAGTAGTCACAGTGGGGTTCTTAGATCTCAGACCTTTACACATTGATTTTGCGCTTCTGTTGTGGCTGACAAACGTGGTCGATAGTGCTTTGCGTGTCTCGATACTTCGCCCACACCGGTGGAACATCACTCTGCGGTTTGTTCGCACACTCACAAGCCTGCCGGCGACAGAATTTCTTCTTCAGTTCACGTCGCTAGTTACAGATAATCTCCTTGTTGCAGCCCTGGAAACAACAGCCAGATAAAGAAGATATCTCGAAGATATTTTTCTAACTTTTGTTTTTAGGGATTGTACGAGTTTATACTAAAGTATAAGTATGGTATAATAAGTCCAGCTCCTTGGCTGAATTGGCAGCATACTGGCTTTCGGTTCACAGCACCCCGGGTTCGATTCCTAGCTGATCCGAGGATTTTATCTGCGTATGTTTAATTCCTCTGGGACGGGGACTGGGTGTTTGCGTTTCTGTCCATACACTTCTCTCCATATACACACAACACTTCACACTACCGATCACTTCAGGAACACGCATTAGTGAACGAATCCATCCACATAGGGTTGTCGTCAGGAAGGGCGTCCGGCCGTAAAACTGGAGTAATTACGTAGCCAGTGCTGGCCCTAAGAATTTGACATCAAGACCAGGAAGAAGATAATAACAATAATAATAATAATAATAATAACAATAATAATAATAATAATAATAATAATCGTCTTGATTTTACGTCCCATTAACTACTTGTACTGTTTTATGAGACGCCGAGGTGCCAGAATTTTGTCCTGAAGGAGTACTTCTACGTGCCGGTAAATCTACCAACATGGGGCTGACGTATTTGAGCACCTTCAAATACCAACTGGCTGAGCCAGGAGGAAAAAAATAATAAGAAGTAGAAAATACGGTATAGTAAGTAAAATCGAATCTAGATAAAACAAGGCTGATGCTGTGAGCTTGCTATTCCGATAAAGGGTACTCTGTAATAAAGAAGTGAGCTGTCTAATAAATTATCGATTTAACTGTACGGAAATGAAAGCTGGGTGAGCTCAGGATATCTTTTTTTAATAAGTTAGAATTAGCAGACCTGCTGGAGAACATGAATTTTTGTACAAATAGATGTGAACAAAGGCAGGAGGGTATTCGGAATGAGGAGATGGAGGTTAAGTGGGGAATGAACTCAATTGATCAAGCAGTACATATAAACTGCCTTCTGAAGTGGGGCCATGGGAAACAAATGGAGGAGGGCAGGTTACCTAGGAGATTAATAGTTAGAGCCCTGCGCGGATATACAAATTATTATCCGCCTCCGCACTTCCTTCATCCGCACCCGCATTCGCGTCCGCGAATGGTAATCGACGGATATTGTAACTATTTAACTATATTACACGCACGGTATTGAAACGAATAGATATGTTAACATAATACCTGGCACCAGAACCTCTACAGTGACAGGTTTATGAGGAATTTCCTCTCGCGGCAACTACACTTTCGGTTCTCTTTCGGAACCTTTATGCCTTCCTTCCACTAATTTCGGGCAGCAGCCAGTTAGATTTAAGTCAGATTTATTGCTTTATGGCCTCAAGGCTCTTTATTTATCACCATTCTCCACTATCAGTATCAAGGGTCACCTAATCACAAGCAAAAAAAGAGTACCTTTCTTTTTCCTACCATTTTTTCCCACATCTGTGGGGTCGCTGGTGCGAACCTCGTCGCACATGTGGATTTGACCCTTTTCAACGGCCGTATATCCTTCCTAACGCCAATCCTATACGGAGGGATTTAATCATTATTATGTGTTCCTGTGGTGGTTGATAGTGTGGCGTGTTGTCTGAATATGAAGAGGAGAGTGTTGGGGCATACACAAACACCCAGTCCCCAAGCCAGAAGAATTCACTAGAAGCGATTAAAATCCCCGACCCGGCCGGAAATCGAACCTGGGACCCTTTGAACCGAATGAAATTACGCTGACCATTCAGCCAACGAAGTGGACAAGCAAAAATAAGAGTATACCCGAGTGAAAATCAATAAACTTAATTATTTAGAAACTATCAGTAAAATTATCCGCAATGCCTAAAGTTTGCATCCGCCATGACACTAAGTTCGCGGATATCTACAGCCGTGCAGGAGGTGAGAGAAGCAGTGGGAGACGAAGACGACGATGGTAAGACTCAGACTAGCTCAGTGGTATCGTTTTGTTGTTGTTGTTGTTGTTGCACATAGTGGTTTGTAGAGTGGTTGTAGTTATTACTTTCTATAAGGAAGTACAACTGGAAAACCATCCTGTATTAACATTAATCAGAGGGAGAAAAATGGAAGGCGTCCGATACTTAGAAAAATGAAGGTATCGGCCAAAGAACGACAAAGGCTTGAAATGAAAGTCTCCGTAGGCTACAGGAATGTAGAGGCGCGTAGTAATTCAGCGAGAGTTGCGAACAGAACACTGAAAGGCATAACAACCTATAATGAATATGTATGCTCGTGTGCATATATTTTTTACGCATTAAAGGAGAAGTAATTTGGTTGGTGTATATTTCTCTCCAGCTCGGAATACACAGTAATAACTCAGCGCCGAAGGATCGGTTTCTGTTTATCCACGCGCCATAATAATAACGCTCTAAGCGTTCAAGCTCTGGGTGGAAACCAATATTTTGTATGAAGTTCAGTAACGGGACATACAGCGAGTAAAATATATTTTCATGCTTCTGCAGAGTTACAGCTACATCGTAGTATTAAGTCAATACATTTATACGTTTGCAGCGTGTCCTAAAATTCTGATCGACTGGCTACGTGGTATAATGAGTGGACTCAAGGATGCGAGATCGAATCTTGGCACAGTCGCTTAGCATTCAAGAGTGCTTAGATGTGAGAGACGTGTTAGTACGTTTAGTAGCACGTTTCTTTGGGAAATATCTTGGCACGTTTACATCTCATGAATTCAATAACTATCAAAGGAACATTGATTTATTACTATTATTTCTATTATTATTATTATTATTATTATTATTATTATTATTAAAGATGGCGTCCACTCCTGTTACTTAGAGGCCCAGAATTCGATTCCCAGCCAGTCTGACGACTTCAATTCCGTACTGAGATTTGGGACAGGGTTCACTCAGCTTCGTGTGATCAAGTAAGAAGCTATCTGATACGAGAGGCTGCGGACCTGATCGTTAAAGTCAAGTAATATGGCTGAGCATTTCGTCGTCCTGACCACATACAACTTCAGTAGTCTCAGGGCATTTGACTCGGCGGTAGTCATCTCGATATTACAAGACATTATTGCTTCTGGTTTATTATTATTATTATTATTATTATTATTATTATTATTATTATTATTATTATTATTATTTCTTCTTTCTTAATCTGTTTACTCTCCGGGGTTGGTTTTTCCTTCGGACTCAGCGAGGGATCCCATCTCTACCACCTAAAGGGCAGTGTCTTGTAGCGTGAGACTTTGGGTCGGGCATATAACTGGGGAAGAGGACCAGTACCTCGTCCAGGCAGTCTCACCTGATATCGTGAACCGGGAGCTTGTTGGAGATTCGAAGATTGAAAGGGATAGACAAGGAAGAGGGTAGGAAGCGGCCGTGGCCTCAAGTTAAGTACCATCCCAGGATTTGCCAGGAGGAGAAATGGGATACCACGGAAAACCACATCGAGGATAGCTGAGGAGGGAATTGAAACCACCTCTACTCAGTTGTCCTCCCAATGCTTTGTGAACCCCATTCCAGCCCTCGTACCACTTTTCAAATTTCGTGGCAGAGCCGGGAATCGAACTCGGGCCTCCGGAGGTCGCAGCTAATCACACTAACCATTACACCACAGAGGCGAATCTTCTTCTTATTTTATAGCAAGTCCATTTATTTACTAGATTCTGATGTTAAAACCCTTCTATACTATATGGTCATTGTGAAATCCAAGTTCGATTTGTCAACTTACAGGATAAGCTAATTTTTTTCTTTTCCTGGATAAATGGCAATACAGAACTGATGGATTACTAGTGTACCTTAGTCATAATTCACTGCGATTCTTCCTGGGGCTATGGCAGTAATAGCTTAGAAACATCGTCACTGTGTTTTTCGCCCTGGTGACCATGGTTCGAAGCCCGGCTTGTGCAGGTGGTTGAAGTCGAAAGTTAAGTTATCGTAAATCTGGAGGTTCCATGACTATGATTATGATGTAAGAAATAAAGTAAAAGTGCACGCTAGCTTGTTTGTTCGTTTGTTCTTTCAAATGAGAACATGATGTGGATATATACATCTTCATTATAGAGTTTTATGCCTTTTGGTGTTCGGTCTGCAAGCCTCTGTGAATTAACTAAGTGCCTCCACATTGCTCTATTTGTAACTAACTTTGTGCCCTTGTTTAGTTCCATTCCTCTTTCAATTATTAAATCATTAAAACTCGACTTTAATCGTCGTCACCCTGGTCTACATCTATTTCTCTTACCTTCCATAGCAGAGTCCATTATTTTTCTAAATTGTCTTTCCTTGTATTTTCACATGGCCCCACCACCGAAGACGATTTATTCATATAGCTTCATCCATCAAGTTTATTCCTAACTTAGCTTTCATCTCCTAATAACGAGAATCCTCCTGCTATTGTTCCCACCTGTTTGTACCAACAATCATTCTCACAACTTTCATGTTTGTTGCTACCAAATTATGAATAATTTCCCTCCTGTACAGTAAAATTGAGTCTGAAAGCAGATCGATGTGAAGATAGTTTCGTCCGTGAACTCACTTCTTTCTTACGGAATACTGCTGATTGGACTGTGAGCTCGCAGCATTAGCTTTTCTGTACCTTAAATAAATTTCAGTAAAAAAGGGTTAAAATTATAAAAGTGTGTTTAGTCACAAATATATTACGATGGTTCCTGATCTAACAAATAATGTCAGTGAGAGTCAAGGTGAATAATGTATACTGTAAGAGAGTCTAATATAACGAAAATGTTTCAAACCGTGCATTAAGTATGAATTCGATTTAGATCTGTCTAATTCACGCCTATAACTCACCTGGAGCTGCAGGGTTCGATTCTCGGATAGATAACGGATTTTTACCTGGATTTGAATGCTGATTCGAGGTCCACTCAGCCTACGTGATTACAACTGAGGAACTATTTGACGGTGAGATGACAGCACCCGTCTAGATTTTTTTTACAATACGCTTAACATCGCAGGTCTAGGATAGGGAAGAAAGTGATCATGGCCTTAAATAAGGGAAACCACGGAAAACCATATTCAGGCCTGCTGACAGTGGGGTTAGAACCAACTATCTCCCGAATGAAATCTGACAGCAATGTGACCCATACCACGCAGCCTTTCTAATTTTGTTGTACCCGACTAGAAAGCCAAGAATAACGGCCGAGATGATTCGTCTCGCCCACCGCACGACACCTCGTTATTTACAGGCCTTCAGGCTTAGCAGCCGTCACTTGGTAGGTCAAGGTCCTTCAGAGCTTAGCGGCATGGATTTTTTAAATCTGTTTTTCTAAGGTCGAATAAGTTGAGTTTTTCAAACTACGAGGCAAGTGTTGTAACTAAAGATTGAAACGTAGGCTTATTGTAGCCTACACATTTTTCAAAGATGACATCGTAGACACCGTACAAATTAGCATTAAATGTTGCGAAATCTAAGTCACCGCATTCCTCAGTTGAGCGTTTCATTGCTCGCGGCATGAGCTACTTTTCGGAACATCGACAATAAAAACAACCGTCACGAATTTCATGATATGACGTAATATATTATTTGTAGCAATTACGAGGGATCTACAATTCAAGGGATTAAACAAGGAAAGAGTTTGGGGACTGCCGGAATTGGCTAAGATCGGACTGATCTTCAAAAATAGTATGAATAAAAATCTATATAAATAAAATTTACATTTCAGAAGTTTTCATTATACATCGTTTCGTTTCTTATCTCGGATGAGTTATTATAACCCTACATGCCCGAATTTGAAGACCATACTTTAAATGAGATTGTGTAAGACACGGCTATTTCAACAAATCATCAATCGTTTTTGTGAAGCAGTATTGCATACTAAACCGAGTTTAAATACTGTACGTTAAACAAAATAGCCTGACACTCGGCTGTATCGGCAAACCACCAGATGTTTCTGTGAAGCAGTATTTTATACTACATTGGAATATGAAGGCCCTACGTTAAATGAGCTAGTGTATCACCCGGCTATTTCGAAAAACTACCAAACATTTCTGTGAAGCTACTGCATTTGAGTATGAAGACCATATGATGAAATGATCTGACCCCCGGAAATATCGGCAAGCCACCAAACGTTTCTGTGAGGCAGTACTCTTGACTACAATGGAGTATGAAGACCATAGGTTAAATGAGCTAGTGTAATAGGCTATATCCGCAAACCACTAAGCGTTTCTGTGAAGCAGTATTGTTTACTACATTGAGTATGAAGACCGTAGGTTAAATGAGCTAGTGTAACACCCGGCTATATCGGCAAACTACCAAGTGTTTCTGTGAAGCAATAGGTATTGCACACTAAACAATATATGAAGGCTATTGGTTGAACAAAATATCCTAACGCTCGGCTAATCGACAAACTACCAAACGTTTATGTGAAGCATTTTGTATTGGCTACTAAACAGCACTGTCTGGTCCAGTGAGGAAAGCAATGGCAAACTACCTCACTCCTCGTCTTGCCAAGTACGCCTCATTTTGGTTCTGCCGTTGATTTTTGTGGTTTCCCTATAACTGCATCGCCTTTGGTGGTGCTATTTGAGGATCCAACGAGCCTCTGGGCTGATGACCTAACAGATAGACAGACTAAACCGAATATGAAGGCTGCAGGATAAACGCTCACTGAGTCCGATTGAAGAAAAGAACCCTGGAGGGTAAGCGGATTGATAAGTAATAATAATAATAATAATAATAATAATAATAATAATAATAATAATAATAATAATAATAATAATAATAATAATAATAATAATTGTACCGGGTGGTACACCTCCATGCCGCTAATTCAAACTTTGCGCCAGTTGAAACTCCTCTACTGGAGGAAGTCTGAACTTTATCTACTGTGTTAATTTTCTAGTTTCTCAGAAGATGTCACTATTTGTAAATTTTGAAGTTTCTGAACTGGGTCGTTTTCGATGTATTTTTGTTTTGCCTGTAGTAAGAAGTGTGGACATTCTCTTCCAGATGGCACTACTGAAGAAATACAATTATGCACCCTAGTGCGAAGTGAAAGAACTATGTTTTTGAAGAAATTTTGTGTTTATAAGTTTGTTCTTTGTTAAATTTCCTTCAGTTATTGTTTATGTTGGCAATATTAACCTCTTCCTTCCGCCAGGTTTGAATTTAGCCAATCCCGAATTTCTTTAATTAATTTATGACCAATCAGGTGTATCTTCTTCAACTTGGATATGTTGCTTAACCCTAGCCAATAAAATTCTTGTGGGAGGGTGTTCTCATTCCTGAAACGCCTCGAACTTTCCGCGAGAGTATATAAACTGCTGATTTTCGGGTCTCCGCGCCACTTCAGTAACAGCTATCAGTGTGTAAAGTACGTAGCAGGGGGCGGGAAGCGCCTCTTTCTTCGGGCAGCAGTTCATCCACAAGGTAATGGCCGTTTAATAACTTCTTTTCTTGCTAGCTCAACAGTTTAAATCTCGGGGCAGGTCCGAAGCCTTTTACCATGTAACTTTCCCTTAAAATGTAAAGACACACGGTATAAATTCTATCTGTTTAAACTATAAATTGGGATAGAGAGTGCTTAACCCTCTCGAGCTCCCACTCATATTGCTTTGAGGTGAACTTATTTTCTCAACCGTTTCTTCCATTCTAGCGTAATGTAAATTGTCTTCTCATATAAGTCACCTCTTTAGTATGGGATTAGCCCTTACATTAACGGCCTAGTGCCAAGTAGGTTTTAAACAAAATGTATTAGGAGTGCAGCTTCGCTTCCTCTCAAGTTGGTATTTTAGAGGCCAGGTAATTAACCTGTTTCTTTACTTAATAGGCCTCAGTAGGTTAGGTATTTTACCCCTGTTTTCATGTCCTGGGAGGACAACTTGAAAGTGGAGTTTGGTGTGGCCTTTGATAGGCTGGAACTTAAGAGCGGGTTGCTCTTTCTAAAATTGTGTTTTCTGCGCGCCTCGAGGAGGCTTTACTGTGTAATTGGGAGCAAGTGCTCCTGGGCATGATTGGGGTCTTCTGCCCCTTTGTTGAATTCTGTATATCGTAAGGTTGGGCTTATAGCTCAAGAATTAGGTGTCTGGCTCTCGGAGCCCAAATCCTGTAATCATTGTAATTGTACATTTTCGAATTGTGTTTCGGCTACTGAGTACCTGTTCTATTTGTTATTTCTTAATCTTTAAAAGAAAATATAACCTTGTTAAGTTCTATCTTAACTTTAATTTCGTATTTTGGGACCTGTTCACCCCCGCACCTTCTTTCACCTCTGCTGTTCCACAGAGACTTCGGATAACGATAATAATAATAATAATAATAATAATAATAATAATAATAATAATAATAATAATAATAATAATAATAATAATAATAATAATAATAATATATACATACAAACATGCATACATACACACTGTCCCCGACGTAGTCAGTCAGCGAACACGAGACACCCCAGGGGTGCTCAGTTCGATGGCTGTAGGCTTATAAAAATAAATGTATGTGGCAGGAATAACATGGGGTTCGAAAAATAAGCATGTTCAAGGTATAGAACAAATATGACACTTTTATTGAATTAAATGAAATATTAGCCATCCTGAAGTCTGTGATTATGACTGTGATCACTATTTTGTGTAATTTAATATGGCTCTTGATGTAACAAACTCAAATGCAAACAAATGGGATGGTACACGGCAGTTGTTTTCCCTACTATTCTAACAGAGTATTTTACATTGTCAATTTTCTTTATCGTCTTTAAAGTCATTAAATTATTAATTTAAAGTTGAATCAAAAATTGTTATTAAAAATGACGTCTGGGCCAAGCCTTCCTCGAACAATCTGGAAAAAATGCAGTAATTGTAAGAACGAGTATAATAAAGAAATATCCAAGATTCATTATTTTGACTGTTATAACAAAATAAAATTTACATTCGTTACATCAACAATTTTGCAATTATAAAATGAAAAGTTGAATTTGCCTTTGTATTCTCTAAGTTAATCCGAGACGTCGGATATATCTGTTCACGTCGTTTCACATCTCTTTTCGTGAGAATTAATACTGAACTTATAAGCATCTGATCAATAATTGAACAAAATAAAACGCCTTCTGAGCTTACGAACATTCATAAATGGAGAGAATATCATCCATGTGGAAATCCCATCCACTATCCATCAATAATGTCAAAGTGTCACACATTATCAGAACAAAACACATAGAAAATAATTCTCTAACTACTAGCAAATTACTACATCTACAGCTAACTA
Source organism: Anabrus simplex (assembly GCF_040414725.1). NCBI lineage: Eukaryota > Metazoa > Arthropoda > Insecta > Orthoptera > Tettigoniidae > Anabrus > Anabrus simplex. The sequence continues at coordinate 145,055,783 of NC_090265.1, read as the reverse complement.
CTGAAATTATCAAGATGACTGTGATTATCAAGAAAAAAATATCTACAATATTTACATGTCGACGAGTGTCGATCAACTATATCACTCTCCTGTTAACAGATTTATTACGTTCCAACAAGATCGAGTTACCTCATGAGAGCGCGAAATATTGCATTAACGAATGAACTTGCCTAGTCACGAATCAAATATTATTGAGATATTTCATCGAAGATCTGTTCTTCAGACCTAAGGCCTTCGCGAACATTCACCTGTACCTTCAACTTGAAATTATTAAATTACTTGAGCAAAATTGGGATATTCTCACGAATTCAGAAGTGCATCGATTAACATGGACTTTCATTTTCTTCATCTGAAGACACTAATATTAGACTACACTGCGTTCGTCTCGAATAATCCATATTCACAGTACAACCTAATCCACATCTGGCTTAACAGTATTACAACATTAACATGTGAACAACTCAGTTTCACGAAGATTCATATCATGCGCAATTATTCCACATACTTTACATGTACAGTGTACCACCATGACGACTCTAACTTGTCGCATCCTAATATCAAATATGTGTAGCCACGATATATAAGAACCTACCATCGTCCTACAAATACATAATATCCACTTCAATGTGTCTCGATGATTAATTAATCCAATTAATTATCACATGCCACAATGCACATATTCTCATTAAATTCATACATAGAATTCAGACTTAATATCCCGATGACACGTTATCTCAAACACGAGGTACAAGTAGAAGTTCCATTTCAAGGAAAATATTGAAAATATTGACAAAATATGCCTTCATTAAATCCATCGGTCATACATTAACTCATATTCGTAACGAAATTCACACAATAAGCAAAGATGGTTTCGATAACACATGGATAACTCTATCAGAACCCTCGCTGTCAAATTCATGGCCACATGGTCATTAAGCAATCACATGTGCTAATTTTACGACATATCCGAGCGAAAGATACAACCATAAAAATGTGTCAAAATAAATTACTAAGAAGAAAGAAAGAATAGAACAAAACTACATAAAACAGATATAAATGAGACGTAATCGACTTAACTTAAGGAGATATCTTCACGTCTGGAAGTCTGGATTCTCAATCAGCCATTCTAGGATGAAAGAATCTGCATCCCGACGCCGCCGACGGTGGTCGATGGTTTAGAACTTCATGGTGAAGCACAGGTAATCCATAATACGAAGTTCCGTCCTCTTCTGGAAATGATCAAGTCCAGGTCCTCCGCGTTCACTCGTGAGAAAGCTGAAACTTACACAAAGTGCTTTAGAATAAACTCCAAACACACACGTAACTGTATTTTGGAAATGACACCTACTTAAGGGATTAATATCTGCACATTCGACGTCTGATCACAGCACTGTTCTACGTTGTAGACAATTATCAGAAGTGTAGAGCACAGGAGTGAAGCCACTATTCCTGACGACAATATTCATGATGTTCTACGTTGAAAATCTTGCTGGCAAGGACTCTGAGCGACTGAAGATGATAGTTCGGGAACACGTCAGTATGTGAGAGTGAGTACTCTTATCACATGACTTAAATATCATGTCTGGTGTTCATGCACGGAAGTAAAGTCAATTTAGATACTGAAATCTTCTACCGGATGAATATATAATTTTATCACCATTTTAGCCAAAAGGTCGTGTAAATTAGTTCAAAAATTTTAGTTTTTAATTTATATCATCTAAATGTGCAATTATTCATCCAGTTTATTTTAATTTAATCCATGAGCATTCCGTAATTATGTGTGTCACGGCACCAAATATGTTATAATATATTATTCATTTCGTTCCTCGCAATTACAAGTGACACGCACTAGCAACTTTTTTCTCTCGCCAACCTTCATCTTTTTATTTTATTTTGTTAGTCGACCAGCCACCCTCTTCACGTCAAAAAAATTGTTCTCGTCCTCGAGCCAAGGTCGCGCACACTCCCTCTCGCCGACAAGCGAACACAAGCCACATGCCAACACCTGTACAGTCAGCTGTGACCTAATTACGGCCACAATACATACATACATACTGAACCAGAAACTCTGATACAGCGCCCCGTCTCGAAGGATTTAAAGTTTAAAATTCCCGCTGCGCGCGAGATTAGCCGACCGCAGCTCGCGAACGAGAAGCGAGCTCGGTACAGGTCGGTCAAGGGCAGGCTACGTAATATAGAATGTTCTATAGTTCCATAACTCAATAATAAAATTAGCATCATAATTTGTACTACATCACCGTGTAGCCAATGCTAAGCTATACAAGCGAATTCATGGAAAATTGACGAAATTATTGCAAGTTGAACTTATAGGGAAATCTCATGACGCGACCATTTGTTTTCGTATACGAGGTAAATTAAGGAACAGGCGATACAATATACAGTGTTTGTGATTCCACAGCCTAGCCATGATGGCCGACTGTAGGACGACCTACGACGAAATTCTACCAGTGTATTACTGTGAACTTCGACAGAAATCCATCGTATAAAGGTCACTGAATATTTTCTGTCAGTTCATATTCGGAGTAGTGTACGTCGGACTTGCATTTTTCAAGTTATATTAGAACTGTGAAATTGAACTTAGATTTTGGAACTGTGAATTCAAACTTAGTTGAATGTCGAGTGATAATCTTGTATTTCCAAGTGAAATGGAATGTCTTTCTCTCTTCGAGTGGAGATGATGACTCAGTCTTTAAGAACTGAGGAGCTATATGCAATAACAGCGTGTCCCTTCCTGGTCCCTTCACTACAACTCTGCCCAGGTCTTATTTCGATAGGGTGCCGCTAGAGGTCAGGAGGTCACTAAAACCGGTACCATGCGCTACGCTGTTATTGCATGAATCATGCTTCGCGAGCGGCACGCTCAGTTGCCGCCAGTTCTTTGGCTAGAGAAGATGTCAGCGAGCAGAAGAGAAGGTTTGGTAGCTGGTGCAGACAAAAGAGTTGATGTTCTTTCACTAAGGAAATACTTAAAACCTGAAAATGTTGAGTGGTATGTGAAAGTCATGTCTGTGTGTAATGATTTCCTAGAGTCTGTTAATGCACCATGTGAAGATGAATCATCCTGATGTTGGTCAATGATGCCGTATTTAAGTATTTTATACAAGTAACACATACAATGTCTAAATACCAATTATATACTTTGTGATCTGTTTTAGTTTCTTTTCATTTCTTTTAATTTAGGGAATCACTTTGTAAATGAAAATAGTAATCAAGCTGTTCAGAAAGCAATGTTTCTAATTTTATAACATTTCAAATATTTGTTGGGGATGGGGCAGGGTAATTGCCGTAGCCTAATACTATAGCTGGGGAGAGCACTGTAACAAACCTCTCTCAGCCCTTTACGCAATAAAGAACGAAAAAAGTGAATTTTAAATAACGAAAAAACTTAATTTTTTTACCTTTCTTAGTTGACACATTTTTTATGAGTTACTTCCTAATTTTAGTAAGTTTACACATTTTGGAGTCCTGAGGTGGGATAAACTGCCACTTTTGTTCCTCTGTAGTGGGCGATCATGCTTTCCTAACTCGTTGATCAATACTGGTGTGTGGCAAAACATAATATTCCTGCTCTTCATGCAATAGCAGCGTATAAAAGGAAATTTTAAATAATTATGTCTTTCTTATATGCTAATAAATCAATAAAATTATTTTGGAAATACATTTCCTGGATCTTTTAAATGTCTTTGAATGAAATTCAGATTGATTCCTAATATTACTTTTAACTCAGAACAATTTATAAACTTGAAGCTTCTGTTTCTCAAAATAACGTAAATCTACTTACGCTATTATTGCATCCAACTCGTCAATTGATAAGACTAGGAGTTTATAAATACAGCTCGAAAGCTTATTAACGTTTGTTCTACATCAAAGTTGAATATTATCAACCAAGTAGCTTCAGTAAAGAGAAATTACAAAGAGAGAAATAACAAAGTGGTCTCAGTGAACAAAGCTTAATTTACCTTTCGTAACTAAATACCCCATATTATCTCGTGTGAACGGAACTAAATTCACATTATGTAAATGTCAAGTGTCATGTTACAACAGCGTGTGAACGGAACTAAATTAATACGTCTTTACAGTACTTAAGATGTAGTCTCACCGACTTGTAAATAATTCTGACAATAGTAAGACGTAACGAAACTTCTTACGCATTCGTATCTTTTTACTTCATGTACTGAGAAACGCACAAGTGAATCATTACTTTGAATCTATTTTCAAAACTGTGCCAAGTGAAATGCTTCTTGTGAAAACCTTTAAATACTGTGTGAAGTGAATTTTGCTTGTGAGTGCGCGTTTGATCCCAGTAACACCCAAAGCACAGAATAATCTCTTTTTCATTTTGCAGTTATAGTAAAGAAATGTTCGTGCTAGATTCTGTTGACATTCTACGCGGTATAACTACATTCCTTTACTCCATTCATGGGAACCATTCAAACCATTCAATTTAATTTCAGACTGTACCAATAATCAGTCGAGTGTACACAGTTATACCGAATGAGTGAACCCTGGAAATTAGACTCCCAAACTGTCTGCGATCTGCCAGAACTTCCAGAATTTCTAGTCGTCGTGGGAATTCACGTGGTCCCATGGTATAGATAGATCACCTATGGTGTGGGTTAGGAGTACCAGCAGCGAGGGACTTCACCTCTCACAACACAAAGGACATTCACTCCTCTTTTCCAACTCCGGCGTATTAAAGGTGATATACAACTTGTCTTCTTTTACAAATAAACAAACATTTCAATTTAAACAGTTTATTTCGAAAACCTCTCTCCTTCTACGGATTCCAAGCATGGACCGTACACGCCTTGGGTAAATCTATGCTCTCCGAGATAGCTGGGTACAGGTGTTCCTGGTACAATACATACATCATTATAGACCGTTATGCCTTTCAGCGTTCAGTCCGCAAACATCTGTGGATTTACTAAACGTTGCCACAATCCACTATTTGCAACTATTGCTGTTGTCTCATTTAGTTCTTTACCTCTTATATTTAAATAGTTAGGAGCTGAGTCTAACCATCGTCGTCTTCGTCTCCGTCCGCTTCTCTTACCCTCCGTAAGTCCGACTCGTTGGCTGAATGGTCAGCGTACTGGCCTTCGGTTCATAGGGTCCCGGGTTAGATTCCCGGCCGGGTCCGGGATTTTAACCTTCATTGGTTAATTCCAGTGGCTCGGGGGATGGGTACTTGTGCTGTCCCCAACATCCCTGCAACTCACACACCACACATAACACTATCCTCCACCACAATAACACGCAGTTACCTACACATGGCAGATGCCCCCACCCTCATCGGAGGGTCTGTCTTACAAGGGCTGCACCCGGCTAGAAATAGCCACACGAAATTTTATTACCCTCCATAACAGAGTCCATTATTCTTCTAGGTAATCTACCCTCCTCAAATCGCATCACATGACCCCACCACCGAAGCCGATTTATGCGTACAGCTTCGTCCATTGAGTTCCTTCTTAACTTAGCTTTTATCTCCTCATTTCCTCATTTCATTGTTTCCATATGTTCATACCAGCAATCATTCTCGCTACTTCCATGTCCGTTACTTCTAACTCATGAATAATATAACCTAAGTCTGCCCAGATTTCACTCCCGCAAAGCTCTGAAAACAGACCGACGTAAATATAGTTTCTTTCGGGAGCTGACTGAGATTGAATCAAGGTGCAGTAAATCCAATGCAGTGAGCTCGGCAGTTGCGATCAACAGTATTCTGTAAGAATAGTAAGTGTAAGATTGATTCAATCTCACACTTACTATACTACCACCCTACTGAAAATGAAAACCTACGACCTGTTTTCCAATCAGTGAATGAAGCTCCCATCCTGTGACGAATATGGGAATTCATATTCACATGGTGCATTAACAGACTCCAGGGAATCATTACACTCAGACATGACGGTACGCAAAAGAACAAACCGCTCATAAGCTAAGCGAGTCGTTCGCAAGCGGTCCCCCTCCAGGACCAATTAATACCAGGCCATGAAAGACGCTAATTTCTCAACAGAAGGAAGAAAGAGCTATCACTGCTCAGCCAGTGAAATGAGATTGGAATGTTGGAATTGGTAGACAAGTCCCCTAGATGACATAACTTCAGACGGTTTGCAACCCGGTAGCTGAGACCGTGCGACTACTATTATTATTCTCTCTCTATTACGATAAGGCCAACCAATGACCTCAGTATTCAACGTTTTAGCTGGGAGTGGACTCTGTTGTTTGCCGAGTATGTGCGCATTCTTTGTTTGTGTTGCTCCTTCCTTTCCTTAGTCCAGAGGACACCTGTCTTCTTTACGGGGCAGATTGTCCTGGAACCTTCTTTATCTCAGGATACTTCTGAGTGACTAACGGCCTCTGATATCACTTTAAACTGTATCTAGTTCCTGAAGATCTTTTGCTACTTCCGTTAATCATGGGGTCTTAATCTTTCTCTTCTTCCCGAAGGATGGAATACGATTGGCAACCCTGGCGGAAGAATGGCGGAGGCCATAGAAGGTCAGATGTCTCTTCCTGTACACGTCCGTGATCTTTTCTGTGTAGTTGTAGAGTGATTTTGTCGCCTCCTGTCTTCACCCTTCATCTATTTTTACTGGTCCTATTATCTCCCTGAAAATCTTTCTTTGATCTCTAGTTTTTCAGTTACGCCTTTCCTGTTAAGGATCAGACACTCGGAGGCATACAGGGTTTCTGGGCTGATGAAAAAATGAAATGGTGTATGGATTTTAGTGCCGGGAGTGTCCGAAGACATGTTCGGCTCGCCAGCTGCAGGTCTTTTGATTTGACACCCGTAGGCGACCTGCGCGTCGTGATGAGGATGAAGTGATGATGAAGACGACACATACACCCAGCCCACGTGCCAGAGAAATTAACCAATGATGGTTAAATTTCTCGACCCTGCCGGGAATCGAACCTTGGGCCTCTGTTACCAAAGGTTACGCTAACTATTTAACCATGGAGCCGGACTCTGGGTAGGTGACAGCATGTAGAGTCTGAGTTTGGTCTTGTGGGAGAGACACATTCTGTCGTACGTATTCTTGGTCAGATGGTATGCCAGCTCTAGCTTATTAATTCGGGTTGTTAAGGCTATCCGTTCTGACAGATTAGGTTCAAGCCATTCTCCTAAGCTTGAACTTCTTGAATTTCTCAATTACGCTCTGTTCAAGCTGTAATTCTCTGGGGACTCTCGGTGATGTTGGTGAGATATTTGGTCTTCTCTAGCGACACTTGCAATCCCACCATGGCTGCCTGGTGTCTGAGTATATTAAGGGGCATTACTGCTATTTCTATTTAACTTGCCAGAAGTGCGAAGTCGCCTGCAAAAGCCAGGAAATGAGACCTTCGCGCTTGTGTCCGAGTTAAATACCCCTCGGAATGTTCTGTCCATCCAATTCCTTCCGCCACTCTCTAATAACTTTCTCCAGTGCACATTTATTATTATTATTATTATTATTATTATTATTATTATTATTATTATTATTATTATTATTATTATTAACCTCATTAACCGCAATAAAACATTTAAGAATTTACACTTATAAACTAGAAATGACAAATATTCACACATTTACTATTAACTGTATTCGTAATTTACAGTTTTAATACCCGCAATGCTTTTTAAACTTAAGTGAATGAAGAATGGAAAAGTGTCCGTCTCTGTGTTGTAGTGGTTAGTGTGATGAGCTGCCACCCCGGAGGTCCGGGTTCGATTCCCGGCTCTGCCACGAAATTTGAAAAGTGGTACGAGGGCTGGAACGGGGTCCATTCAGCCTCCGGGCGTCAATTGAGTAGAGGTGGGTTCGATTCCCACCTCAGCCATCCTGGAAGTGGTTTTCTGTGGTTTCCCACTTCTTCTCCAGATAAATGCTGAGATGGTACCTAACTTAAGGCCACGGCCGCTCCCTTCCCTCATATTTGTCTATCGCGTCCAATCTTCCCATCCCCCCTGGAAGGCCCCTGTTCAGCATAGCAGGTGAGGCCGCCTGGGCGAGGTACTGGTCATCCTCTCCAGTTGTATCTCCCGACCCAGAGTCTGAAGGTCCAGGACACTGTCCTTGAGGCAGTAGAGGTGGGATCCCTCGCTGAGTCCGAGGGAAAAACTGACCCTGGAGGGTAAACGGATAAAGAAAGAGAGAATGGAAAATTCTGAATCTCCAAGTTTGTTGACGGACAGCACTGCTGTTTGCAGCTAGAAATTTATATGGACTACCATTCTAAAATTTGACAGACAGAAAGCAAGCCTTTGTCTGGTGTTGCGGCTAGGAACATGAAGCGGAATTAACGTCAGGAGGGATGAGTAGTCCACTCTGTTCGTAAGACACTTGAATACGAGACTGAGAAGACGTGAAAATAATGCCGCTATTCTCATGGTCGCACAGAATGTTTCATGGTCTGCTGAAGTGCCCAAATACATACAGCTGAACCATTTCATAGGAATTTCACTCGTAAGTCTTGAACTCAGTTGCAGGAATAGAAGTTAGATCTCCAACGAGAACTGCTGATGGTGCAGTGTTGGACTGTAGAAGTGGATATTTTATCGGAGCTGCTCCAGTGACAGGCCAAAGGATCCGTAAGTTGTTAAATATATTACAGACCGAGAGAGTAAAATGAGATATTACTGGATCATGTTCAGTCTGTGAGTTGCTGTAATATTGTATTATATCTTGCAAGTGTTAAAGTCGCCGCCTCTGTGGTGTAGTGGTTAGCGTGATTAGCTGCCACCCCCGGAGGTCCGGGTTCGATTCCCGGCTCTGCCACGAAATTTGAAAAGTGGTACGAGGGCTGGAACGGGGTCCACTCAGCCTCGGGAGGTCAACTGAGTAGAGGTGGGTTCGATTCCCACCTCAGCCATCCTCGAAGTGGTTTTCCGTGGTTTCCCACTTCACCTCCAGGCGAATGCCGGGATAGTACCTAACTTAAGGCCACGGCCGCTTCCTTCCCTCATCCTTGCCTATCCCTTCCAATCTTCCCATCCCCCTACAAGGCCCCTGTTCACCATAGCAGGTGAGGCCGCCTGGGCGAGGTACTGGTCATACTCCCCAGTTGTATCCCCCGACCAAGAGTCTGAAGCTCCAGGACACTGCCCTTGAGGCGGTAGAGGTAGGATCCCTCGCTGCGTCCGAGGGAAAAGCCGACCCTGGAGGGTAAACAGATGATGATGATGATGAAGTGTTAAAGTCCATTGTATGGAAAAAAATAGAGCAGGCTCTAGGGAAAGATGTTCTTGGCGATTTCATTAACTGAAAACCGATAAGTCGATGTTGGTTTTCTTAGTAGGGAAAGATGTGCGGATCCCCTTCTGGTTCTTCAATTTTAAAACAATTAACGTGATTTTATGATTTATTTTGGCATTGTATTGTTTAAACTAATAGATGAAAACTGCAGCGTCCTCTAAGCGCAACTCATGCCATATAATGCTCCTAATACCACATGTTGTGTCAATTAGCATGACTTTCATAACGCTCGGATCCGCTGTCAGTTTGCACTCGTAGTAAGCTTCCTACAATTCAGCCATTATCGATTCAAAATATTTTTTATAGGCAAGTACGCAGCAAAGTTTTCGATATGTATGTTTTGACACAAAATATCTGAGTTGGATGGTCAAATAAAAATAGGCTCCAACTCGATATTTTTAACTGTTAAGGAGTTCCATTTTCCCGCTGAGATTTTCGAGAAACCTGCCAAATATTTTCATTTGTTCCTTTTTTTATCCATACCAGAATTTTGAATGATTAAAAATGGTTAAAACTGACCTGTCAGAACTCTAAAAATAAGGGTTAACGTATGAATCCATAGCCTTTTATGTACAGGTTGTAATTGAAATAAAGTACGTCCGTTTAGCAGGTGACAGAAGAGACTATTCTAAGCAACCTGTGCGTAGAAATTGTCAGCTGTCTTTATATTTAAAATTAAATAAACATGTCAATGGTTTTAGGTTTTCAGTAACTCTTCAGGCAGCAATTGCAAACTAAGCCTGTGTAGTTAAAGGTAGTTGGGTCGAGACAATGTTGGTGAGGAAAGTTGTTGCGTAATTTAAGCATGACTTCTGCTGTTGGCAGGAGTGAAGAGGGGAGGAGCCAGCTGATAATAAGAGAATAGCGGTGCTCGTCTTGTAAAATCCCTATTAAACAAATTGCTGCAGTTCTTATATGTCGCAACCTCATATAAAGGGGGCATAGATCTATTGAATCTGCAACACTGCAGACAAGGGATTACTCTCATGTCACTGTGGTATGATGTCGAAAAAGAAAAAAATCATACGTAGATGTTTTAAGGGAATGTGCTGCTTTTAAAGCTCTCGTTATACAGGGTATTTATTTTAAAGTTGTGTCATATAACTGTAATGTTAATCGTATAGTGACATCAGCACATGCAGCTATTTTGGCTCAGGCCGGCAGTTGAGCGCAGTGATGTCAGCCCCTTTTACTCGGATCTCTGGATAACCGGGACCGATTTACGGGAGTAAATACAGGAAAAGATCAAGATTAAGTTGTCCTGCATGATAATGAGTGGGAAAGTTACAACTTACAAATATACATTTTCGAAAGTAAAGACGCATTTTGTACGAAAAATTACAGGCAGAGTTATTGCTTTAATTGTTACGCACAATAGTACTGTCCTTAAAGATAGGGAGTATTTCCTAGTACTTTACATGATGCAGAAGCTTATGAGGTACGTTTCCAAGGAGTACAGGTACTTGCTATGTGTAATAATGTGTTTATAATTTGTAAATATGTTTCAAACGTATTTTGTTAAATACAAAGGGAATTTTCTTAAAGTGTACACAGAATGTTGTCTTTTATTGATTTTCCCCAGGGTTGTTTGGATGTTTGTTGGCTCGGGTCCCAATTGATTGGAATTAACGAGGTTCTACTGTACATTATGGACACTTCTCCATGGCGAAATTCCGGCACTCCGGCGTATCTCAAGATCTATAGCAGTTGAAGGATTGTTCTGCACATATTATTGTTATTATTATTATTATTATTATTATTATTATTATTATTATTATTATTATTAATGCAACTGACTCCTTGACTGAATGATCAGCGTACTGCTCTTCGGTTCCGAGTGTCCTGGGTTCGATTACCGACCCGGTCGGGGATTTTAATAGCTTCTGATTAATTCTTCTGGCTCGGGGACTGGATATTTGTGTCTGTCCCAACACTCTCCTCGTCATATTCAGACAAAATACCATACTATAAATTAATCAACACAGAAACAGGCGGTAGTGATTACATCTATCCTTATAGGGTTGGCATCAGGAAGGGTATATGCCGTAAAACAGGGCCGAATTCACATATGTGACGCAGTTCGCATCCACGAGCCTACATATGTGAGGAAAGAGGCAGTAGAAAAATAATTTATTATTAATGCAACTGTACTTTTGTAAACTGTGGGCAATGAATTCCTGTCACACGTCCCATTTAATGCTAAAGGTTCTATGAAGTACTCTCTATCTTAAATACAAAGAAACATACCGATTTTGTTAACTTAAGGAATATGTGAATAAATGAAACAGAAATCTCCGAACCTTCTCTCTTTTTCCTGAAGTATCTTCCTTCTGTTGATCTTACTATGTGTATACATGTGTGTGTGAACATATTTTTAGATTTCTTTCTGAAGTGTTGTGTTATTTGTCACTGCGGTTGTAGATAAAACTCGCTCGCTCCTGTTTATGGCTGCTTGTTCTCGTAACATTGTCCGCTAGACGTGCCTCGCTGGCTGGCTCGGTAATATACATTTAACAGCTCAAGTTACCGGAACTTACTTGACTGCTTCATCCCAATTCGCTACCTAAACATGTTCCATGAGCGGATATTTCAGTTTATGTATCTCACAAGCTATTTCCTTAAGTTGTCTCACTGTTACTGTTACACAATTCAGTGCCAGATTTCGCTAACAATCTGGGGATAAATTTGACCCCAAAAAACCTAATTTCTGTCACTGTGATTATATCTTGTTATGGTGTAATAACTTTTAATATAAAGACGCGTATTACCTATTATTCTCAATAGCAGCAGTAACAACAACAATAAGAATAAGTTTAAGAATAATATTAATCAGTCGTTCGTCCAGAGGCCCTGTGTGCAGCAGAATGCCTCGCATTGAATACGAAGGATCTAACTGGAAAGTTAGAAGCCAAAGGAAGAAAAATCCTGAGAAAGATCCTAGGACCAGTCGGAGAAAATAGTGAGAACAGCAGACGGCACAACATAGAAATGAATCTGTATGCAGAAGGAATAACGAAGACTATTCGCAAAAGGGAAGATTACTTTTTATGGCCACATAACACACGTGAGTTCGCAGATATTAAAGTAATAATTTACTTTGTAAACAAGAAAACTAAACAACCCTGGTTCACCGAAGTTAAAAGAGTCCTTCAAGAAATAGGGATCACACATGAAGACATTCAGGAACGTGTTCCTCTACAGAAGAAAGTTCCAGCATACCGGCGATTCCAAGAAAAGCCGAAGTTGAAAACTGGCAGGAAGTAGACTGATGAAAAAAGGAGACACACAGAAAGCGACTGGGAAAGAATTAAAGCTCAAGACTACAAGTGGTTGAAATAACGTGCTCCATATCCAGCCAAAACGAAGCTGAACTGAATAATAGACATATCAATAGTATGAACCAAGAGAGGTTTGACAACAGGATACTCCTGCAGGAAAACCGAAAACCCCACCTTGGGCAGCTTACACAGTTGCACATCAACCTAGAAGTGGATATCGAAGAGGAAGAGACATAGAAAACAGCAGCATTTAGAAAAAAAAAATTGCGGGAATGAGGGATGCATCCGATACACAACTTGCCAAGCCATGGACCACCTCGGCAGAAGTCAAATACCCAAGGATGTTTGGGGAGTGTTGAGGTAACTGATTTATTTATATCGGCATTACTGGTTTCTGTAACTATTATTGTATCGGGTTGGCATTGAACGCACCACATTGTGAGCTATTGATTCTGTTTGTAAAGGATTGCTAGCCAAGATGTAGGGAATGTAGTTCACTGGGTATTTGCGTGTGTTTTATTGCACAAAAAAGACGCCAGCTACCAGTATTGTACATAATATTTGATTCTCCTCATAACTGGATGTACAGGGAACATAACTGAAAGGGTGAAAACTGGTGTAGTTTCATGAAGTGCAAAATATAAAGTTGTTTTGATAAAGATGTGCACCACGCAATTTTGTAATATTGTTGTGTACAGCTGGTCTTCGCAACTACGTTTCAGCCACGGTGAATCAGTACATAACAGACAACATCGTGTTGCAGAGCTTACGGGGTTTTCTGCAAACGAAGTCAAATATTGGTTGTATGGAATTCCAATCAGCTGCGTATAGCGCAGTGAAAATCACTTATTCTAACTATGCCATCTCGACGATGAGAAATACCATCTGATCCTTCCATCCTCAAGCTTCTTACACTTTCATTAATGAGGAGAAAGTAAAGAATCTGAAAACAAAAAAATGTGAAGGGGCATTTATTAGACAAAAAAAAATTGTGAAGTCCTGGAAAGTTAGTGATGATTAAGGACAACTTGAAGTTAGGTTACCTTCGCTAAGTGAAGTTAACAATACATTTAATGGTATTCAGAATGACATGGATTTTATGGAATATGGTAGAGCTAGGGATAAGGCAAGGGAAGAAATAGAAAATAGATTTTGTTTTCTGTCAAGACCCAAACAAAGGAAACTGAAAGAAGTTCAGACCCTATAAAAAAAGGTTTGTACCCACAGGACCAGTGATAAATGTGAAGCTTCGTCTGTCAATTATGAAAACATAAGTGAGTGGGTTACACTTAAGGGTGCATTCCGTTGTAGAGAATAATACAAACATTACAAACATACATAAATTTCAATATTTGTTATTAGATGTCAGTGGAGACGTCAAGACGATTATTCAGCATTTCAGCATATTAGTTGAAGAGAAGGTGGTTATGACATTGCGCTGAGTTTGCTTACAAAAATGTATGAAAATGAGAAGCTGATTATTAACATTCATATTGATAATATCATTAAGCTACCAGCAGTTTTGAACGAACATTTTCTCAGCTTAAGCAGTTGGTTGATGTTATAACGGGCAATTTTAAGGCATTAGTCAGCATGAATGAACAAACTGGCACTTGGGAGAATATCATAATAAACATTACAGTTTAGAAATTAGACAGAAAACCGAGAGAGAATGGAACTTCATAGCTCATGTAAGCAGATACCTGAAAATGGTGAGTTGTATGAGTTTATAAAGGCTAGATATAGTGAATTAGAAGTAGCTAGTAAAAATAAAAGGATCAAAGCCTCACGTACATATCAAGCTACAAGGAATTAAAAGTTCTTAGTTACGTATTAACAAAAAATGCATGCATTGTGTGCAAGGTGAACATGCTATTCGTCACTGGAATCAATCCAAATTAATTTATGCAGACACCAAATATAATTTTGCAACGAAATTGAACTACGCTTAAATTTCTTAGACAAAAATCGTTATGTAAACCAATGTAAGACAAAGGTTTGCAGGAGATGCAGTAAATCTAACCACATATTACCGGACCAGAATGTGTATCCAGTACAATCAAGTTATGTTACAATGAAAAGTCCAGTCTCTTCACAAGTGTTGTTAGCCAGAGTGCAAGTAAGGGTAGAGGAAAACAGAGGTAGATTAGGTAAATGTTATCCAATACTGGATAACTGTTCTCAGTTGAATTCTCTTACAACTTTGCTACGTAAATCGCTGAAAGAGTTCAAATACTTCAAATGTATCTACAAGGGGAATGGTGTGATGTAGTAAAGTAAATTGTCGATCATAAACATAGTTAAGCAGATTAGTGATGTGTTTCGAAGGTATCTAAGGATTTGTACTACATAATGTCGCTGACGTAAGTGAGTGGCAGCACTACTCAGCGAGAAATTTGCACAACTTTGGACAAGAATATACTGTACTATATTCGAAAATTTCCCCCCATTCCATTTGTTCCGCTTTATTGTACTTCACATTACCGTCACATGCTACCGGAGAAAAATATCAGTTTAATATGCATTGTTAGATGTTTTAATGTAGCCGCTTAACTTCGCATAGCATATTATACACAATTACTATAAAGGAAAACAATTAAAAGGTTCCACCTTAGTTAATAAAATTTCAATCTTAAATTAATTTTAAGGACTAATACAAATAATAGAGGCTGCCTGGCCGAGGCGGTAAAGGCGTGCTCGGTTCGCCCGGAAGGAAGTGGGTTCGAATCCCCGTCAGGAAGTCGTGAAATTTAAGAAACGAGATTTCCACTTCCGGAGGTGCATATGGCCCTGAGGTTCACTCAGCCTACACCAAAAATGAGTACCAGGTTAATTCCTAGGGGCAAAGGCGGCCGGGCGAAGAGCTAACCACTCTATCGCATCACGTGGCGAGGTTAACAATGGTGGAAGCTTTTACCTTCCACTCCTCCAAGGGCCTTCAAGGCCTGTACGGAGGTGACTTTGCTTTGCTTTTAATACAAATAATAGCATATGTTTTGGCCCTTTTGTAGGCCTTCTTCAATCAATGAAAGTATGTTGAGATGGTAAAACTAATACAAGTAACAAGATATTAAAGCATAAAATAGCAGAAATTTTATAAAAATAGTCGTATTAGAAGATATATTTTTGTCTTCTCTCTGTAAAATTCCAATAGCAATAGCAATCAGCTTCATATGAAGCAATGAAAATCACTCATTCCATAAAGTTATAATAATAATTTCGTGTGGCTATTTCTAGCCGAGTGCAGCCCGTGTAAGGCAGACCCTCAAGTGAGGGTGCGTGCGGCATCTGTCATGTGTAGGTAACTGCGTGTTATTGTGGTGGAGGATAGTGTTATGTGTGGTGTGAGTTGCAGGGATGTTGGGGACAGCACAAACACCCAGTCCCCGGGCCACTGGAATTAACCAATGAAGGTTAAAATCCGCGACCCGGCCTGGAATCGAACCCGTGACCATCTGAACCGAAGGCCAGCGCGCTGACCATTCAGCCAACGAGTCGAACAACCTATAAAGTTAACTTATTGCGTCGTCTCGACGATGAAAATTAACACGTGGCCCGCCAGCTTCGTAATTTCTACTTATAAGTGTTCCGCATGCACTAATGATGAACGGGATATCTAATATCTGATTTTCACAGGGGTATTACGTCATATAAGATAACCGGACGGCCGCTCACTGCACGTTCCTCAGCGCTTCGTTTTCGAACGCATATTAATAGGCTGGTATTTGGTACAGTAACACTACAGTTGCTGTCAACATATCGATAATGGCTGGTGCGTTCTGCAACGACGAATGAACAGACATCATTTTGATCTAAGGAGAATCTGGGCAGGAATGCAACCGAAACTCGCAGAGGGTATGCGCAGGAGTATTCAAATAGCCATGTGCCTTCTAATCACGTATTTCGTCAAACGGATTGGCAATTAAGAGATAATGGATAGTTCAAGGCACACATCAGAAACATTTTTGGCAGAGCGGAATATCTGTACGGCTACAAAATGAGTTATTATACTTCATTTTATGCATAATTGCGTATTTAAAAATGCACCCTGTTACAAAATGTGTGTAGCAAAACGACTGTATTTCTTTCACAACCGAAAGCGCTCCTTTGTAAACCAGTGATTAGGCATCCCATTCATCATTAGTGCATGCGGGACACTTATAAGTAGACAGTATGGGGCTGGAGGTTCTCCTGGTACGTAGCCATATTATGAAGAATTATATCATGGAGAGAACATTCATTCCATTATAAATTAGCGTTCGAAGAATAGTGGAGAAAAGCCATCTGATTCGCGCCTTTAAACTCCCAATCTCTTTCGACGTCTCCATAGCAAGTAACGAGTATCTTGAATATTATGATGGCACAGTGTGTCAAGTACCAACATGTATGATCCAGAGGAATGGAAAGATAGAGTTGTCTAAGTCCCCAATTCCTGCCCATCAGTAGTCAGGCAGACTGTTCGTTCCAGTTAGTGAAGTAAATACCATAGACAGTGCGTCACGCTCATAGACCGCTTTGGGAAATACAATATATTCAAATATCGGGATCAATAATCTTTATGCTACGAGACATATTTGATCAGAGTCAACGAGAGCTGTGAATAAAGGAATGGCATGAACTAGGAAGCACAATTGCATTACTTACCTTCAATATAGTCACTTGAAAAGGCTATCACCTTTTGTCAAATGTCGGTAAGCCATTGGGTCACTCTGTTGATGGCAGCGACGAAGCGTCCTACTGCGCGGAGTACAGATGCCACGTCAGAAAATCGACGGTCTTGGAGGAGTTCCTTAAACAACAGGTCGAAGTCACAAGAACTCATGTCTGGTGAGTACGGAGGGTGTTCCAATACCTCTCAATGCCACCGTTGCAATAACAGCTTGCCATTATTTGCGACATGGCAACGTGCGTTGTCATACAACACGATAGGGCGATCGTCTCGCACTAAACGTGGATACCGGTGCCATTACTATACGTCGGTGAGTTGATGTGGAATTCAACGGGACGCAATTTTTCTCATGTTAAGACATTTCGTCAGTATGTGCCATACCTACGGACCTGCATTTTTCGTTTTATGTTTTGGAGGAAATCGGGGTTATTTTTGAAGAATTTCGCGATATTAGTTTAGAATTTCGCGTTATCTTTAGTCGTTTTATTATCATATTTTTATTTTTTAAAGACATAATACTAGCCGTAACAGAACACAGAGAGAAATTCGTAAGCAGAATGACGTACGCGCATTAGTGGAGTTGAGTGAATGAGAGAACAAGTTGACCTTGAAAGAGTGTTTCTTTTTACTATTTGCTTTAGGTCGCACCGATACAGGTAGGTCTTATAGCGACGATGGGATAGGAAAGGCCTAGGAGTGGGAAGGAGGCGGCTGTGGCATTAATTAAGGTACAGCCCCAGCATTTGCCTGGTGTAAAATGGGAAAACACGAAAAACCAACTTCATGACTGCTGGGGTTCGAATCCACTATCTCCCGAATGCAAGCTCACAGTTGCGCCTCCCTAATCGCGCCGCGAACTATCCCGGTTTGTAGGACTGTGATGGACACGATTATTTATCCTGGCGGTGGAAAAAACCTTTATAAGAACGCAAACACCGTGAATTCGCATTATTATGCACATAAAATTGATAAAGTTGAGATATTCGCGTTATTATCTCATTTCGTTTTATTTCGCGAAACAAAGCTGTTTAATTTTCGAATTGTTAACAACGTTAGTTATAGGTAACTGTTCCCTAAGCATTTTAGTGAACATTTTAAAAACTCAGTGTTATCGCAAACGCGAAAAACGCAGGTACCTAGCCATATCGTTTGATGACTGAGACCAACTTCGACGGATAATTCCCGGAGAGTCCATCGATGGTCTACCGAAACGACACCACTCACGATGTCAATCTGATCTTGAGGAATGGACCGCCGACCTGTGCGATGTAAATCCGCTGTCTCTCATTCCAACCCAAACCAAATGCCTTGACCCATCGTTCAACCGTCCTATACGGAAATGCATTCTCGCCAAAGGCTTCACGTAATCCTCGATAACATCCTGATGCACCTTTACCAAGGGAAACCTCGATTTTAATTTACGAACTCTGATCACCTTTTGAAAACATATCTTTGAGCGGTGAAATCGACACTCTTCACTTCAACGCCACACAGCAACACTCCCAACAGGATGCCCATCAAATGCAGACTACACATCGATAACAGCACCGCCTGACCGCTCCCATATCTTATTTGAGCATGCCCGATCTCCTGCGAGTGTCTGGACTACCGAACTTTGTTCACAGCCCTCGTATTATTCCTTCTCTCTTTGTTACAAATATTTTTTCAGTAAGATTCACATTACCAAAGACAGGGTACAGGAAATGAATAAAATCATAAACAATTACTTTATTATTCGTTGTAGGATGAATTTGTACTATGGATAAGATCGGAAAAATGTATTTTCCACAACTTGCTTGTTATGTAACATTTATTGAAAAGACCCGTATTAACAGATTTATTTGAAGGAGAACGTAAAGATCTTCCCGTTAACTACTACTTCACCCGGCGTCAATCTAGTTATTTACAGCCTTTCCCTTACCATTTTCTCACGTACATACATGACAGAAATGTAAAAATTTCATTTCATTCTTATTATGGACATGACTGATACAGAAATATTATCTTTTAAACATTCTGACCATAGTATTGAACGTTCTAATTTTACTTATACATTTTCACATTATTCTACCAAAGAAGCGTTCGATGTATTGCCATGTACTGAGTCTGTATGCGAGCAACAATTGATTTAAGCCTGACCTTTCACTTTGACATTCCGCATTTTAGAATGGAATCTCAGACCCGCTCCTTCCTTTTATCAGCAAGGAAGCTCTTTCCCGCCTGACCTCTTCTGCCAACAGGGATATAACATTACTTCTGCGACCCGTGAGACAGACATCGAGCTGCTTAAATATTTGAGAAAATTGTGTCGAAATGAACATGTACAAAAAGAGACGAAGAACAAAGTAGTAAAATCTTCCTTCCTGAAACAAAAAGAACGTTATTCTTTGACAACCCTTTGGGAGAATATTATTCCCCCTTTTGTTTAGATTTAAATCAGTAATTGCGTTGGCCTAACCCATACGTTAAAGGCCAAGCGTTTCCTCAAGTCCCCAGGTACAAAGAAGGCAATATTCATTTAAATGGTAATCTTGTTTCCAACTTTCCAGCAAAGTTGCTTCAGATGTTGGCAGTACACTGTAAATAAGGGATTATTATAATTTAACATGCGAAGTTCACGAACAAACACGGTCTTCATTACCCTGCGCTATACAGGGTGGTCGGAAACAACGTGAACCGGACATATAAGCGTTAGAGGGTTGGTCATACTGATAAGTAATTTGAAAACAATCGATATCTTACGCCAATGTCATTTTACCAGGTGCTGAAATTAGCCAGTCACATCACTTCGCTGGCTTTGAGAGGTGGTGTTCCTAATCTGGACGTGGCTCAAGACCGGCTTGAGAAAAATTTTTGCCCATGGAGGGATTTAAACACGGGCCTCCGAGTTGACAGAATCACATCATAGCAACGTCGGCTGAAACGCGCGGTGTGCTTGATGCTGATTTATCGGCATGGCTCTTTTGTGGAATGCCTATTTTGATGTCTTTTTTCTTTTTTACGAATGGCTTTACGTCGCACCGACACAGATAGGTCTTATGACGACGATAGGATAGGAAAGGCCCAGTGGTTGGATGGAAGCGGCTGTGGCCTTAATTAAGGTACAGCCCTAGCATTTGCCTGGTGTGAAAATGGGAAACCACGGAAAACCATCTTCAGGGCTGCCGGCAGTGGGATTCAAACCCACTATCTCCCGGATGCAAGCTTACAGCCCCGCGCCTCTAATCGCACGGCCAACTCACCCGGTATATTTTTTTGTCAATACGAATGTGAATATGAACACATATGACAGAGTACCGAGGAAGAATTAGCCATACTGAGGAATTATGGAATTAAAGGTATATTATTACCAGCAATCATAGATAGTTGCTCTGCAGTGAGAATTGATGGTTGAATGAGTTCTTGGTTCAAGGTACTTACAGGGTTAAACGCAATGTGCGACCAGAACGCGTAATCTGCTTGCTGGACTGATGGCTATCACCAAGGTTGATCATAGAGCTGGGTTGCGCTGGCGTTGATGTCTTGGGTGGTGTAGGTTCCACGTTATGCAGTAGAAAGGCTGGTTTAAGTCTGTCGATTGCGACTGTCTGTTGACCATGGGGAGTTTCTAGAGTGAAGTTCTTTTCAGAACGTTTGATTACAAGATACGGTCCATTGTAAATCGGTTGGAGAGGTTTTCTAATTGTATTTTGTCTGATGAATACATGAGAAGTTGTCATAAGTTCTGGGTGTATGATAATAGATTTTTCAGAGTGATGTCGAGTGTTAATTGGCCTCAGTGAGGCCATGTGTTGCATCAGGTTGAAGACAAAAGGAGGAATATCGCAGGCCAATTGTGTTGAATCAAAGAAATCAGCTGGAAGTTTGATTGTAACACCGAGAGTTTCTGCTGGAGTGTCACTCTATTCTGGACCGAGCTCGATAGCTGCAGTCGCTTAAGTGCGGCCAGTATCCAGTATTCGGGAGATAGTAGGTTCGAACCCCACTGTCGGCAGCCCTGAAAATGTTTTTCCGTGGTTTCCCATTTTCACTCCAGGCAAATGCTGGGGCTGTACCTTAATTAAGGCCACTGCCGCTTCCTTCCCACTCCTAGCCCTTTCCTGTCCCATCGTCGCCGTATGACCTACAGTATCTGTGTCGGTGCGACGTAAAACAACTAGCAAACTCTATTCTGGAATCACATATGTATGAAGGCCCATTAAGATGGTAAGTACGTTGTTGACCCAGTCATCTGAGGGGCGAGCTCTTAAGACAGCCTTGAGATTGCGTGCCAGCGTTCGACTTTCCCATTGGAAGCGGGATGGTAAACAGTAGGTTTTATGTAGTGTATTCCCAAAACTCGTGTGAGGTGAGTGAACAGCTGGTATTAGAACTGTCATCCTCTGTTGGTGGTGATGAATTTAGAGACACTGAAACGTGCAATCCATGATGACAAGAGGGTACTAGCAACAGATTCTGCAGTAATGTCCTTTAGTGGTACTGCTTCTGGCCAACGTGTGAACCTGTCTATCATCGTAAGTACTGTAGGTATGTGAAGCCTTGAGAACAAGGTAGTGGTCCTACTATGTCCAAATTAATGTGAGAGAAGCGATCACTGACTTGACTGAAAGTTCCGATAGTGATATTTGTGTGTTTGGAAACATTTTTTCCTTTGGCAAGGAATACATATTTTGCCCACAGTTTTACATCTTGTTTCACTGAAGGCCAAACAAAGCGCTCCTTTGATGCCGGGGTGAACTAATTCATGCAATGCGTGGAAAACCTTTTCTCTTAGATTCATCAGATAAAATCATGATGATAAATTTCAGTGAACTGGTGTCTGTTTTTCCAGACTTTCTAATTTATCGTTCTGTTATGACTTAGCTACTATATCTTCGTATCAAATACTTGCTGGCAACGTAATATATGCAATCCTAGAGCATATGTCAGCAGGGATATTCTCTCCGCTTAGGATATACTTAATATCCGCAGTAAACTGTGCAAGAAAATCAAGGTGTCGCCGTTGTCTAGGTGTTGCTTTGTCCAAGCGTTGTTTGAAAGCAAACGATAATGGTTTGCGGTCTAAAAATATTGTGAACTGTCTGCCCTCTGGCAGATATCTGAAATGTTTCACAGCAGAATAGGCAGCAAGCAATTTACGCTCTTAGGTGCTATAATTGCTTTGCGTGAATGCGAGAGACTTGGAAAAGAATGCGAGTGGTTCTGCCGTTTCTCCCCTCAGCTGCTGTAGTGAGACTCCTATGGTATAGTCCGAAGCATCAACCATTAAGATTAAGGGCAGATCAGGCGATGGGTGAGTAAGCAGGGCTGCATTATCTAGTTCTTCTTTCAGTTTGGTGAACGATGCATCTGCTAGGTGATTCTACGCAATTGGACGGTTATCTATCTTCTTAGAGTTTTTGCAAAAGTCAAATAAGAATTGTTCAGTTTCTGCAGTGTGTGGTAAAGAGCGTCGGTATAAATTCCTAAGTACCAAAAATCGTCGAAGTTCTGCTACTGTTGTAGGACGTGGGAAATATTTGGTGACCCGTACTCTGTCCGCTAGAGGTGAAACTTCTCGTGCTTGACACAAGGTATCCCAGAAATTAAATTTCTCTTTCACCAAAAATTCACTTTCCTACAGTTATATTAAAGTGATGTTCATCTAGGCGTCCGAAAAGTTGTTGTAGGTGGACCATATGTTCATCCTCTGATAATAATGATGATGTTATCAGGATGTCATCAAGATAAGAATAAACAAAAGGCAATTCCGACAAAACACCATGAATATAACGCTCAAATATTTGTTGCTGCGTTGCGCAGTCCAAATGGCATTTTCAAAAATTCAAAAAAGACAAAATGGAGTAATGACGGCTGTATTTGGGATGCCTTCTGGTGCAACAGAAATGTGATGATAAGCTCTAATGAGATCGACTTTGGAGAATATGGTTTTGATGGAGAGTTGACTGTTGAAATTCTGCAGATGAGGAACTGGGTACCGATCGGGTACTGTTATGGCATTGAGTGCAAGATAATCCCCACAAGGGTGCCAAGTTCCAACTCTTTTAGGGACTAGGTGGGGAGGACTGGATCAGCAGCCTTTAGAATGTTGACATATACCGAGGTTGATCATCTCTTGGAATTCCAGTTTTTCTTGTACCTGTTTATCTGGTGGTAGGCGTCTGGCTCGTGCATGCAGTAGAGGTCTCGTGGTGATGATTGTGTGATGAACAGTAACTTCAGGGGAGTTGAAATTAGGCTTCTCAATGAGGAGGTTAGGAAATTTCTTCAATAAATCCCGATACTTGTGCTGTGGATCTATCAAGAGGACTGATTTGCGACTTGTTGAATTTATAAAGCCTGTGCTTGAGAGTTGAGTTTGTCTGTCACTTAATTGCTTTGACTTAAAATCTAACAAGAGGCCAAAATAACCCAAAAAATCAGCTCCAATAATAGGCTGGCGTACATCAGCTAGAAGAAATGGCCATGGAAATTTTCTCCGAAGGCCTATTTCAAGGTTAAGTAAGCGTTCGCCATTGGTGTGTATTGTGGAACCGTTTGCTGCATAGGGTTGCCGCTTCTGAATGTTTTTGCGTTCTAGTTCGGTTGCGGGTAGAACTGAGACATCGGCTCCAGAATCCATTAAAAATCTTAGCCTTGTGTTGCGATCCGTTATGAACAGGTGGCAGGATAAAGCCTTCTCACATTGTTCTGCGCCAAGTGATGTCTTTAATGTTTTCCGGCAATGTGCTACGACTCGTAGGTGGTTGACGAACAAACGAGCATGGTAGAGTGCACTTTTTAGCATTCTGCTTGAACTTCTAGTGGTACCAGCAGATTGAATACTTGGGGGTGTGCCGAGGTGATTTGGATCTATTCTGTGATGGTGATCAGGCTCGGAACTCTTGTATATAACTTTGTTACCTTAGAAAGTTTCTTCTCAAGACGTGAAAATCTTTCATCATGTGATGATCGAGCAACTAATTCAGTGCTATACGTGAACTGGCTAGGTGGTGTTATTTCTATAATTTTGTCGGCTATGGAGGCCATTGCATGTAGACTTACATCTTGGCTAGCACCTAGAATAGACCGTGCATTGGTGGGAAGTCGTTGTAAATTTTTTAAAAAGAATATCGTCGGTTGTTTGAGAACCTGCCAGAGCACGCATTTCTCTAAGTAAGAAGGTTGGCTTTTTGTCTCCTAACTTTATTTCCGTAGGTAGCTTTTTTGCCTTGAGGCTCTCTGACTGTTCAAAGTCTGCGATGAGACGTGCTATCAAGTCCTTATACGGTGTAGTCGACGAAGGTTTGGTTATGTAGTCGGATATTAATTCTGCAATTTCACTGTCCAGAGATCCTAAGATATAATGATATTTGGTTACCTAATTTGTGACTCGTTGGCTTAACCCGTTCGGTGGGCGATGTGTCGAGATCCGCAGCTACAAATAGCTTGCTCGGCGGGGAACGTGGATATATCCGCCGATTTTAAGTTTTTTCTCAGTTACCTGACTGTAGAGTTTATTTCTTTTTCAGCAGCGTATTCTGGATGAGTCTGCCCTGTGATGTGAATTTTTTCAACTATGTTCTCCCAATTCCAATGTGTCACCCACGAGTTGCATCATAAAGAACGCAACTTACATCCGGGCAAGAACGACCTAAAGCCCCATAGCCTCGCGCTGAAGCTTTAGCTCATCGCCGAATCACCGCTTGAACGAAATCATATTGCTGTAGAAGGTATTTATGGAGATGATACTCAACAGACTTCTCTGATGACACTTTAGAACTGTGACCTTGAATTCTTTCTTCACGACCGTGAGTGTGTGTTTACTGCGAGTTACACAACATTTACTATCGCACGCATGTGCTCCATATTACAGGCACAATTCATTATTTTCTTTCAAACTACAGAAACCAGGTTTCTATTCAGTACCTTTTCTTACATTTTCTCCGCTAAAATGTCTAAAAGAGATCACCGGTCCATACCGTCACAGGAAGGTGCTTTACGGGTCATGGGGAGGTTAGTGATAATAGTGAAGTAAATTTTGCCGAAGGGAGATATCTAAGTGTCAGGAAGTTACCTGGAACAAGTACTACCGGCTCAAATGTACAGGGTTCGGGCCCAGCGGATGCGAATATGTAGCAGTCGCGAAAGAGATAACACGTGTTCGATTCCTGTTCGAATAGGAACCATGACAGTGACAGCGGTGACGATAATAATGATAATAGTCCAACCAGTGTAACATCTTCATCAACCTGGACCAAAAGTGGACAAAAGGAAGGTCCTGCTTGGACCCAAAATTCCATCATGACGTAACGGAAGAGTTTTTTGGGAAAACAAAACCGAGCGAAATATTTTAATGTTTTAATGGCGAGATATAACCAAACATAGAAAACAGGCAAAAGATGCCCGGCAGAAAATCGCAAACTCAGTTTAGTAAGAAAAACCAAAGGAGTAGAAATCAAGGACGGGTTCGTAAAAATAAGGAAGAAATGAAGCTTCTTATAGGCATACTGTTGCCGCAGGGGATTGTACAGAAAACTAAATTAGGACATTATATTTCTCGCAATTGTTTGTTGAATGCTCCTATTTCCTATGAGCTGATGACACAGAAGAATTTTTCCTCGCCAGGCTGAGTGGCTCAGACGGTTATGGCGCTGGCCGTCCTTCTGACTCCAACTTGGCAGGTTCGATCCTGGCTCAGTATGTTGGTATTTGAAGGTGGTCAAATATATCAGCCTCGTGGCGGTAGATTTACTGGCATACAAAAGAACTCCTGCGGCACTAAATTCCGTCTCCAAAAACCATAAAATTAGCTAGTGGAACGTAAAGCCAATATTCTTCTTCTTATTCTTTCTTCTTTTCCTACCGCTTTTCCCACACCTGTGGGATCGCGGGTGCGAACTGCGTCGCACATGTGGATTTGGCCCTGTCTTACGACCGCATGCTCTTCCTGACGCCAACCCTATATGGAGGGATGTGAGCACTATTGCGTGTTTCTGTGATGGTTGGTAGTGTAGTGTGTTGTCTGAATATGAAGAGGAGAGTGTTGGGACGGACACAAACACCCAGTCCCCGAGCCAGAAGAATTAATCAGAAGCGATTAAAATCCCCGACCCGGCCGGGAATCGAACCCGGGACCCTCTGAACCGAAGGCCAGTACGCTGACCATTCAGCCAACGAGTCGGACCATTATTATTATTATTATTATTATTATTATTATTATTATTATTATTATTATTATTATTATTATTATTATTATTATTATTATTATTATTATTATTATAAAGCCAGTACTTGACCACCGCGTAGCAAAATTTTCGGAAGCTTATACCACTGAAGGCAAAGTGTCACTTGATGAGAAACTTTTGTTATGGAAAGGGTGGCTAGGGTGGAAAGTTTACATGCAAAAGAAAACGATCGCGTTTAGGAATGGAATCATACAAATTGTGCGAAGCCAGGACTAAGTATGTAACATGATTTGCTTCCATGTTTATCATAATAAACAACTGCAAAAGAAACAACACTGTGAAGAGTACAAATTCTGTACATATTACCTGTATTGTAGTGTAATATAATCGACGTGTGACAATATTATGAATTGTAGGTTTATAAACTGGATCCCTCAAAAGCGCTGACGAACATAACAACCTTTCGTGAGTGCTATTTATTCCATTTTAAATATTATAAGTACATGGAAACCTTGTAAATATAAAATGTACATGCACAGCAACAAAAATTTATTTCCAAGCAGAGATCGTTACTAAACTTCCTAAAATGTTTAGATATAAGTTATGTAAAACCGAAAACTAGAGCTTTGTTATTGGGAAGAAACAAAATTCGGGATCACACTGTGAAAGCACTTAATACGTTCATGCCCAAAGTATTGAAAAATTAAAATAGTAGGATGTTTCAACAGTTAAATACACTATATTCTAGTAAATATTTATCTGGTGGCCCCTGTATTGTTCATTTTAGCCTAATATTATTTTTAATCCCGCCTCTGTGGTGTGGTGGTTAGCGTGATTAGCTGCCACTCCCGGAGGCCCGGGGTCGATTCCCGGCTCTGCCACGAAATTTGAAAAGTGGTACGAGGGCTGGAACGGGGTCCACTCAGCCTCGGGAGGTCAACTGAGTAGAGATGGGTTCGATTCCTACCTCAGCCATCCTGGAAGTGGTTTTCCGTGGTTTCCCACTTCTCCTCCAGGCGAATGCCGGGATGGTACTTAACTTAAGGCCACGGTCGCTTCCTTTCCTCTTCCTTGCCTATCCCTTCCAATCTTCCCACCCCTCCACAAGGCCCCTGTTCAGCATAGCAGGTGAGGCCGCCTGGGCGAGGTACTGGTCATACTCCCCAGTTGTATCCCCGACCAAGAGTCTGAAGCTCCAGGACACTGCCCTTGAGGCGGTAGAGGTGGGATCCCTCGCTAAGTCCGAGGGAAAAACCGAACCTGGAGGGTAAACAGATGATGATGATGATTATTATTATTTTTAATCAAGTAGTTAAATAATTTCTTCAATCAGGGAAATCACTCCCTACGTGGGAGTGAGCCATTGTGAACCGAGCTCCCCGCTTAAGGGGTTAATGGTCAGCGTACTGGCCTCCGGTTCAGGGGGTTCCGGGTTCGCTTCCCGGCCGGTTTGGTGATTTTAACCTTCATTGGTTAATTCCAGTGGCTCGAGGGCTGTGGATTGTACTGTCCCCAACATCCCTGCAACTTACACACCACGCATAACACTATCCTCCACCGCAATAACACGCAGTTTCCTTTACATGGCAGATGCCGCCCACCCTCATCGGAGGGTCTGCCTTACAAGGGCTGCACCCGGCTAGAAATAGCTACACGAAATTAAAAAAACTCATTTGTTATATTTGCGGTGATAAACTGGGATTCAATTTATAAAAACCAAAATTTGACGTTCTTACGCCAAAGCTGTGGTATTTTTACCGCTACCCGCGAAACTTCCATCTCAGCGCTTGTTCCGTTGTTTGCGGTTGGATAGGACACGTGTGAATACAATTTCGGCCTTTGTAATTTATTATGTACTCACGTTACCGTAATTCGATCACGTCGGGGTCACCGGATGCAGTTTTTCGTTTTTAAATAACCTCTATTTATTACTAGAACTAAAGACAAGGACAAAGTCACCTCCGTACAGGCCATGAATGCCCTTGGAGGAGTGGGAGGTAAAGGCTTCCACCATTGTTAACCACAGCGCGTGATGGGGTAGAGTGGTTAGCTCTACGCCCGGCCGCCTTTGGCCCCAGGAATTAACCTGGTACTCATTTTTGGTGTAGGCTTAGTGAACCTCAGGCCCATATGCACCTCCGGAAGTGGAGATCTCGTTTCTTAAATTTTCCGACTTTCTGCTGACGGGGATTCGAACCCACGTTCTTCCGGGCGAACCAAAAATACTAGAATATAAAACTCGGAGGAAATATGGAACAAACAACACTAGTCAAGGATATTATGAGTGCATTTTTTTGGGGCTATTTGCTTAACGTCGCACCGACACAGATGGATCTTATGTCGACGATGGGAAAGGAAAGGCCTAGGAACAGGAAGGAAGCGGCCTTGGCCTTAATTAAGCTACAGCCCCAGCATTTGCCTGGTGTAAAAATGGGAAACCACGGAGAACAATCTTCAGTGCTGCCGACAGTTGGGTTCGAACCCACTATCTCCCGGATGCGAGCTCACAGCTGCGCGCCCCTAACCGCACGGCCAACTCGCCCGGTAGTTCATAAATCAATCACTGGCCACCACATATGTATACGTGTACAATTTCAATCCAATACTAGGTCGCATCCCAGTCGAGTTTTGTCATGCCTATAATTTCTAAACCACGTATCATATTCCAAAGAAATAAACAACAACCCACAGATGAAACATTCAGTATAGTCGAGTGGGTAACGTCTTCTTGGGATATGCGGAACGAATTGGCGGATCATGAGGCAGCCGAAGCAATGTAACTCGGGAATGCGAAGAGATAGTGTGTTCGCACTGTTGTCAAACGATTTGTCACGAATCAGGCGACAATCAGAATTGAACAATGATCAACAAACTAGCGAAATACGCGAGTGAAACCGAAGGAAGGGAGTGAGCCCTCATTTTCACAATGATGAAAAGGAAAATTAATATGAAAATCCACAATCTGTTTCCAGTCATTTGACCGGATCAGGAATGGAATGAATGAAGCGCTATATAGTGGCGAGAATAGGAATGGTGCCGGCTGCTGGAGCCTGTCATATTTTTCTGGGGCAATGGTTATTGACTGACGGATGAAATTATATTGGAGAGTGTTGCTGGAATGAAAGATGACAGGGAAAACCGGATTACCCGGAGAAAATCCTGTCCCGCCTCCGCTTTGTCCAGCACAAATTTCATATGGAATGACCGGGATTTAAACCACGGAACACAGCGGTGAAAGACGGGGGCGCTGCCGCCTGAGCCACGGAGGCTCCCTTTCACAATAATGTACGGGTTGAAGCAACAAAGAGTGCACAGGGTATTTGAGTCAAGTCGCGTGGACGCTCTCCCTGAAGGTTTCATGGGAAAGTTTAGAACGTATCGATATATCTGATCGAGCTTCACATCCTACTCAACGTAGCCTAACTGGGACATGAGAGGAAATATTACATGCGGTCAAATTGGCCACAATTGACTTCATGAACACCAGACCAGCTCTTTGAACTCTTATCTAACGCGCCGGTCCATGTGTTGGTCGTCAAACGAAGGAAGTAATGGACACCAACTGAAGTTTGAGTTTATACTAACCAATTTCACGCAACGATCCATTTCATGAGCACCAATTATCCAATAATTAAATCCAGCTTCAAAGTGGATATGTACAGAGGTTACAATTAAAAAAACCAACTGAAATGGGGTACAGCATGAGTCTAAATTATAGCCCTTTGCTAAAGAGAATTACACGCACTCTCATTGCACTGTAGGAGATGTGCATATCACTGTATATCCGTGTTTCAGTTAGTTCATCCAGTTTGCGTCTCTCAGCCAGGATATTTGTATTGGTGAAGCTGAGAGATTTGGCGGCCTTGGCCTATACTAAGAACTCTTCCGCATTTCGCATTACAGCAGGAGTAGCAGGGCAATTTATGTGCTAAAATAATGGGTGCTGAGTCAGCACCTTCCCACGAGGTCATTGACTGCTAGTTGAGTAGTAAGGCTATGCCGGTTTCGACGCGAGGACCTTGACCCCTAGTTGAGTAGTAAGACAATGCAGGTTCTGAACCAGTGAACGGGGAATCTTGCGTACAAGAGCACGCCTAACCTCACAGACTCCATTAGGGGGCCTAATTGGTCAGGGAATGATCTGGGGTGCTTTTCGAGCACCCTGGGTTTAGATACATGAATAATTAACTGTTTATAAGTTTGGAAGTATTGTAAAGCGTTTAGGAAAATAAATACCACATTATTGGTTTGTAAAACATAAAGTGGTATATGCCAAAATTACCACAGAGATACGTGCTTCGAGGTTTAACCACTGGAAACTGTTGGAGGTCTTTATGCTGCCGCACTTCTTGAGGGGTACATTGCTATTTCTCTAGCAATTTCTACTTTGCCCATTTCTGTTCAGGCCATATATTTGTTTCATTTACGTAGTAATGAATAGCCCGCTATCCTGCAATGATCATGTACTGAATATGCCGTTAATTCAGAGTATTTTGTTACTACTATTCAATGTTTTTATTCTTCCCCTGAAGGAGGAGGTAGACATCCTAGACGGTGACGCCGTCTCCCAGCCGGGAGATTTGTATTGCTGAAGGTGAGAGAGTTGGTGGCCTTGGCTTATACTAGGAATTCTCCGGCATTTTGCCTTATAGCAGGAGTAGTAGGGCAATTTATGTTCTAAAACAATGGGTGCTAAGTCAGCACTTTCCCATGCGGTCATTGACCCCTAGTTCAGCAGTAAGGCTATGTCGGTTTTGACACGAGAGCCTTGAAACCTAGTTGAATAGTAAGGCAATCCAGGTTCTAAACCAATGAACGCGGAATTCTGCGTACTTGACCAAGCCTAATCTCACAGACTCCATTGGAGTGGCCTAATTGGTCAGGGAATGATCTGGGGTGATTTTCGACCACCCTAAGGTGAGGTTATGACGTCATACACATACGTATGTGGCCAATGATAACTTCACTGGTCAACCTGGTGTGTTTTTGACTGCTAAGTGATGTTAGGACGTCATACATTTACGTACGAGGGCAATGCTAACATCACGGGCCACTTTTGAGGAGCCGAAATGGACGGGCTCCCATTGGAGGAGCCGAGTCCGAAAGGTCACGGACCCTTTACGTACGAGAGCAATGCTAACCTCACGGGCGACCTTGGAGGAGCCGAATCGGATGGGCTCCCTTTGGACGAGCCGAGTCGGAAAAGTTACGGGCCCCTTACGTACGAAGGCAATGCTAACCTGACGGACTCCTTTTGGAGGAGCCGAATCGATCGGGCGCCCATGGAGGAGCCACAAATAGGTTAGGTGACCTGCAGATGGGGTTAAGGTGTCATTATGACTTGTCAACCTAACCTTGCGCACGAACGCTAACCTAACCTCACACACAGGCCCCCTTGGAGGAGTCCAATCAGTAGTTGAGGTTATGACGTGTTAACCTATCCTCGGTACGACGAACGCTAACCTAACCTCAGACGGGTTTCCCTTGGAGGAGCCGAACTAGTGAGGTGACATGTAGAGTATGTGTGGTTAACACACTATATGTCCTCTTTTCCTAAAAAATAATGCCAGCATCCTTTGCGTCCCTCTCACTAAATTATTTAACAGATGTTTTGCCGCGGGCTATTTTCCTATTACCTGAAACAGGCAAATATTGTTCCACTTATCAAATCCGGCAACACATTTAATGTTTCATCCTAGCGAGCAATTTTTATTCTCCCCGCACTATCCTTTATCTTTGAAAAAATTATACACCAACGTCTCCTCGCATTCACTTTGCCCTATATCTCAACTAAGCAGCATGGTTTTCTACCAGGTGGCTATTGTTTAACAAACCTAGCCACTCTGGAAGCTTTGCATCACATGCCATTGCAGCTAAATCACAGCTGGATATCTACTAAGAAGACATTTCGAAAGCTTTCGATTCTGAAGACCATACTCTGTTGCTCCATAAACTCTCCGAACGATTTAATATATATGGCAGCCTTCTGAACCTTCTTGCTGGCTTCCTACATAACCGTTGGCAGAGAGTGCTAATGTCAGGCACTTCATCCTCATGGTTACCAGTCACCTCCGGTGTCCCACAAGGCAGTACTCTTGGCCCTTTGCTGTTTTCTTTGTTTATGGACGATCTGCCGTCCAAACTCAACGAAACAGCGAACACCCTACTCTTTGCTGACGACTGCAAGATATTTATGGTGATCAGGAATCGAGCAGATGCATTTCTGCTACAGTCCTCACTTAATGTCCTCTTGAACTGGTACCATACTCGGAAGCTTATCCCCAATCCACAAATGTGCAGCCACATGAACATACCACTACGTAAATCTCCTCTACCGACGTCATATTACCTACTTGACAAACCCATCACTGTAGCTACGCAACAGCGTGATCTAGGTGTAATATTCGATACAAAATTACAATTTAAGACCCACATAGAAACATATACAACCAAGGCTATGAAATTACTAGGCATTCTCTACCGCTTCACAGAAATTTCTGACCCCATTGCTCTTCGTCACTTCTTCCTCAAGATCATTCATCATCTCTTAAGCTACTGCTCTCCGATTTGGACAACAGCCTCCCCCTCCAATATTAACCAGTTAGACAGAGCAGTGTCCTTCTTTGCTGCAATTGTCAGGAACAGAAACCCCAAGCTCAGAAATCTGTCTACGCAGCAGGTATTAAGGACAATAAATATGTCACCGCTGCACTTCAGGCGACAGGTAGCTGACCTGAGTTTCCTCCAGGGGATCTTAAATGGGCATTACAGCTCGGAACATCTTGTCTCACTCCCCTCTCTCCGTGTTCCTTCCCGCTCCACCAGAACCAAAGGCCTTCTCCACATTCCCCACACTCAGCACACAATACTTCAACGATCTTTCCTAATCCGCCTCCCAATACTCTTTAACAATATTAATAGGAGGCAAGAGCTTGATATAGCATCAAATAAAAGCATATTCGAGAGGGGTGTAAATAGTTTCTTAAAGATAAGTTGATGTGAAGGAATTATACCATCACCTTGACCCACGACAACTTGGCTATGAACATGGACATTCTCATGGATTTCGATTTGGACAGTTGTTATTAGTAGCCTGTGTACCTGATCTTGTTTTATTTTGTTATGTTTGTTATATTTTATTATAAAAATTTCCATTTGTTAACTAGTCTGTTGACAGTGCAAGTGAAATGTGCTCAGTGTAGCTGTACCTTGTGCTTCGTGAATAAATGAATAAATAAACCCAGGCCACGAACTGTAACCTAACCTTACACAGGGTCTTAGTCGTCTCCTCCTTTGGAGTAGTGACAGAGCTGTGACGTAATAAGAGTGGGCGATTTAAAAAATCATGCGTATCTTTAAATAACCGAACGCGCATGCTTTCTCCTGACAGAGCTGTGACGACACAGCGTGACAAATGACCATCAGATCCCGCTACAGTGATATCAATGCGCTCTCGCGGCGACTTTGTGAGATATACCGGGTGATTTAAAAATACATGCTTATCTTTACACATCCAAACGCGCAGGCCTACTCCTGACACAGCTGTGACGTCAAGGCGTGGGTGATTTGAAATATGGAAAGCTAGCTAAGGTTGCATAGCGTTATAACCTAACGTGTGTCCATTTTTTGTCCCGTTTCTCAACGGTGTTGGGTTTGTGGTGAGATGAATCTGTTAAGGTGGATTTTTCATAACCGCATGCCCTTCCTGACGTCAACTGCATCAGGGTAGATAATGAGATGAAATAAATGACATGATATATGATATTATGAACGCAGAGGTTAAAACCTGGTAGTGGCACATAGCTTTCTCTTGTCGAATAGCATCGAGGGGTCTGGTCAAGGCCTTATGTCTCCATCCGACGGACGAATCACCATCAACAGCGTTATATGCCCTTACTCAATACGAGCACTGCGGAGAGGATTGGAATTTAATCAAGGTTTCTTGGGGCACACAATCTACTAATTAGAAATTGATTACCACCACATACCTTAGCCTGCCAGTCTGAATGGCACAGACGGTTGAGACGCTGGCCTTCCCACGCAAACTTTGCAGATTCGCCTCACCTCATACACGGCACTGTAGAGAAACGGGACAAGTGTTGCACCTGTCAAGATCGTTTTTATAACCGGACCCTTCCTGACGTTAACCACATCAGGGAAGATTATTATGAAATTAATGACATGGTACATGATAGTAGAAAGAGAGAGGGTTAAACCCGGTAGTGGTACATAGGTTTCTCCTGTCGAATGGCATCGAGAGGTCTGCTCAAGGCATTACGTCTCCGTCCGACGGACAAATAACAATGAACACTCCTCCTCCTAAAACGCATATCTACTTAGTTGAGCAAAATAATAAGAAGAACATTTTAATATTAATGAAATATTTATTGTGTAATTATTTACAAAATTAAACAAACTACTGCCGGATACACTACAATCTTTGTTATGCTGCACACAAGTTTGCTGTACTCCTTAACATCTTACTGTGAAGAGGTAGCATGCTTCTAAAATTGTAATTCCCCCTGCAACATTCAAATTACACTAAATACTTATTGTATATGAAATTGTTTTTAAATATATTATACTGTGCATGTTATGCTTCACAAACAAGTTGATGCAGTTCTTACTTTGATGTCATCTATGTGTTTATTTCTTTTCAGAATCATTATCAGGTACTGTAAAAAAAAGGGAAAAGTTCATGTATACACTGTATACAGTTTTCAATCTTCGGATTACGTCGATCCCAAGCGATGTGATTTACACTTCAATGCTTGTCATGTCGTCAACAGCGCCTGTATGAAGCTACACCGATTGACATCTTACTGTGGAGAGGTAGGATGTCCCAAAAATCATCCAAGAAAGGAGCAGCGTAAGTACAGTAGATAAAAATCCTGGTGGTAAACACTGGATCAGATGTTTAGGCATCTGATATAAGTTTCTATCTTTATAGAACGTCTTAATAGCCCCACTTACTTGAGTGAGGTAAGTAAGACGTAGCATATTAGTTTCACTGTCACGCGAACAGAGTGCACATTCCCAGAATCTGGAATGGCCGAAGGTAGAGAACACTACAGACAAGCAAATAAAACTGCGAAATTAGAGTTGAAAGAGCAAAGGCAATGGCATGGAATGAAGTCTACGAAAATTTAGAGACCAAAGAGGGTGAGGCAAAGCTATTCAGAATTGTTAAGTCACGGGAAAGAGCATCAAAAGATCTTACACACATCAAGCAAATGTAGAATGAACAAGGAATGGTAATTCAAGATGAGAACCTAATTAAGAAGAGATGGGAGGAGTATTTAAAGACCTGCTTAATGAGGAGAATGAACATCTTGTGTTTGAAGATTGTATTCCAAATTATAATGTAACAAGTGGCACATGCAGGATAGAGGCTGTAACTGCTATGAAGAAAATGAAAGGTGGGAAAGCAACGGGCCCCGATGAAATTCATGTAGAGGCCTGGAAATGCTTGGGAGAAGAGGGAATTGATATGTTGCTAAAACTATTCCAACAGATATTTCAAGAGGAAATAATGCCCAATGAATAGCGGAAGAGTACCATAATTCCCATTTTTAAGAAAAGGGGAATATTCAGGATTGTCTAAATTACAGAGGAATAAAACTTATGTCGCAGACTATGACGATCTGGGAAAAAGTAATTGAAAGTAGGCTAAGGCAGGAGACAATAGTAGGAGAAGTACGTTTTGGATTTACGGCAGGGAAAGGAACCATAACTGCCATTTTTTTTTCTAAGACAGCTTATGGAAAGACACAGAGAAAAGAAGAAAGAATAACATATGGTGTTCATTGATGTAGAGAAGGCTTATGATCGTGTGCCCCGCCAAGAGGTATGGAGATGCATGAGATCCAAGGGAGTACCAGAGATGTATGTGCGCAATATTCAGGATATGTACCATGGGGCAAAGACGCAAGTTAGAAGCGGTGTAGGGCTAACGGAAACCATACCAGTTGAAGTTGGTCTCCATCAAGGATCTGCACTGAGTCCCTATATCTTTGATCTGACAATGGATGTTCTCTCTGAATTCCTTAGAGAACCAGCTCCTTGGTGGATGCTTTTTGCAGATAACATCGTACTATGCAGCACTAATAGAGAACAACTTGAACTTAAACTAGAACATTGAAGAAAAGCACTGGAGGATGGGGGTCTTAAAATCAGTCGGAATAAGACAGAATACTTGTGCCTCGGTGGAAAGGGAAGTTAAAGTGTGAAAATGGATGGAAATCAACTCCACGCAAGTAATAGTTTTACGTACCTTGGATCAACTGTATCTGATGATGGCAATCTAGATATGGAAATTACACACCGAATTCAGGCTGCCTGGTTAAATTGGAAGAGGCTGCCTGGTGTTCTCTGTGACAGGAGACTAAATGTCCAAGTGAAGGGAAAAGCCTACAAAAGTGTGGTGAGACCTGCCATGATATACGGAGCAGAAAATTGGAAAATAGTACAATCACAAAATAAACGGCTGGATGTAGCCGTAATGAAACTGCTGCGATGGATGTGTGGTGTTGCTAAGAAAGACCACATAAAGAACAGCTTCATACGAGGCAGTGTTAAGGTAACTCAAGTATCACAGAAAGTTCAAGAAAGGCGTTTGCTCTGGTATGGTCAGCGCAGGGATGAGAACTGTGTATCAAGAAGAGTGCTTGACTTGGAGATGAAGGGCAGGAGGGAGTGAGGCAGACCTAGAAGAAGATGTTCCCTAGGTAATGTAATTGAGAACTTTTAATTATTATTACTAAAACCCTCTTCACTAAACTGTTCAAATAACTTATTTTTAATGTAGTCATGAATATCGTCTACAGAATAACTACCTGATGGTAGCGTTAGCACATACGCATCGTAATATAATTTGTTTACGCCATCACGCACATTATAGATTTTATTGTAGCTTTCAAACGACTCAAGTCCAAGACTATGTGGGCGATGACCGAGTTTGATTGGTGGGTTAAAGTAGACGGCTGTTTCAGGTCCTTTTCCGCGTACAGCGAACGTTCTTTCACCGTTAGTCATTACGTGCACACTGTTGCACCTTGTCTACTGTCTGGGTTTGTTATAAGAACATAAGACATAATCACCTGCACATCTGTGTATTGAATTTGTGCACACGGTTTTTATTATAAACAATGTCTGCACTGCTTCCAAAATAACGTATGAGCTGAAATGGAGGTAAGTCACCATAGCTATCGAAATACCATACTTTTGATTCACGTGTTACTTAGGCAACGTAATGTGTTCCAGGTCCGCGACTGTTGTTTAAGTTAATTACAGCACTCTCACGTTCACGTAGGCATGCTGGTATTTGATCGCGCATATACACACCGTGAAAATAATGAATTCCTAGTTGTTTAACAAACGTAAAAGCTTATTCGTGGGTTAGAGCTCGATATGGCAGTGCATTCAGTAGACGTTTTTTGGTGATATATAGATGCCAAGCCCTTTTTTGTAACGCATTTGCCTCGTAATGCAATTGACTCCATTGTCTTGTTATGACGTTCACTCTCTTTCAGCTGTTGCTTCGCTTCTTCTACAGCCTTAACAGTCCTTGCTACAGCACTTGCACCACCCAGTAAAGACCCTAAAGTTGGTAGTCCAACAAACAGCTCAGGAATAAATCCTTCTCGTTTTGGTACAGGAACAATTCCTGCACGTTTACAAAACATTGCTCTGCACTTTGGAGAAATTATCTCTCGTGCGGATTGTATTCTTCTCGAGTAGCTTTTGTACAGTCTTTACAACTTCTTTCCATCCAACAGTTTTAGTTTTCTCTTCATAACGTTTGGATATCGTTGTTTCACCATTCTGGACACGACTTTACTCGTCAAGAGCGATTTATGAACTGACAGTTACTTGTTTTTTCGTTTGATATATATTACTAGGGGCTGCTTTATTATTCAGTTACCATGAAGATGATAAAGCAGAAAGACACTAACTATTAGTGACATAGTGCCAAATTCCCTACCTAGTTCTGTTACAACTACAAAAAGATGTCATGGAACGTTGTTTCCTTTTACTATTCGATGTATTATAACTGGCTCATAGGTGTGCAGAAATATAAATACTTTACTCAAATTATTACCCCTTTAAATGGCATACGCTTCGAGAATATTTACGTTTTCGCAAAGACAGTCTATCAACCACTATATACTATTCTACAAATTGTAATGCACGATCTGGTTAAAGATGGTTTGAAATATTTTCAATGTTAAAGCACATGAGCAAGTACAATCAGCGGATGATGTGCTTCCCAATTCTCTTAAGATCTTTGACGATGTCGCTACAGAACAGCAAAACGTCATTTGTGCATACTTTAGTGTGGAACGTCATAAATATGTAGATTTCATCTATTTGTGTCAAAACGATTCTCGTGTGCCTAAGCAGTTGGTACGCGACAACGCAAATATTATTGTGCTTTCTCGACAAGATGAGCGCAACATGCGACATGTGTATGTTGATCATGATAACACTGATATGACATCCAGTGACTTTAAACGCATACGTGCTACATGCTACTCATCACATCGTTACGGATTTTTAGTTATTGATAAAGAAAGCGATGTTCATTATGGACGGTATCGCAAGGGCTTTGTTCACTTTATATGCATCAACACAGAGTTACAGACTCCACTTGATCAAAAAACCGCAATCATGACAACATCAAGCAAAGAGATTAAAAACATAAAATCCGTGCTCGAGACAGTATTCGACGAAAATTTAAAGAGCTTAAACGTATTCAAGCAGACACTGATTTATATTTGAAAACGCAACTAGGTACACCACTGAAAGTAAGGTTTAATTCTACTTCGTTGCCCATGTCCACTACAAGTTCTGTTTCTATGCAAACATCTCATGATAAAGAGAAGCAAGGACAAGATAAGCCTGAAGAACAAGAAGATGTGGAAGAGGGGATGCAGGATAGGGATGAAGAAGAGGATGAGGAAGAAGAACTTAACGGTACTTCACAATCTAAGCGAGTTAAAATTTTAACTACAGATGTTATTGGTGAAACACCTACTACATCAACCCAAGATCTACTTTCTTTATCTGAGGTTATGATCACACCAGAGTATCGTAATCAGTTTAAGACTTTTATTCAAAATGCCTATGGAGCTCTCTGTTCCTTATACAGAAAAACTCTTTACTAGACAAACTGACACCCCCTACGGTATTCGCTATGAATACGACTATTTCTGGATAGGTAATGCAAATGTTAATATTAATGGCAACAGTCTCATTGTAAAACGTGTTACCTATAAACCTAATAAAGGTGTCTTAGAACTTCTTTTCTCACGAATACCTGACAAAGATATAATTTCAAAAGATGATCTTAAAAATATAAAACGATACATTTTGCTACTGATGCAACACGACGTAATTATAAGAGAACAGAAGTTGTAAATGCAAATAAGAGTCGCATGTA
The DNA here is from genome assembly GCF_040414725.1 of Anabrus simplex. Lineage (NCBI taxonomy): Eukaryota > Metazoa > Arthropoda > Insecta > Orthoptera > Tettigoniidae > Anabrus > Anabrus simplex. The sequence goes on along the minus strand of NC_090265.1, from coordinate 145,015,971 downwards.
CCGAGAGCTTATTTCTAAGCTGTTTTCGTCACATCAGCCGACTGCGCGAGGTCTTAATGTTATCTACAAGCCTTTGTTGCCGTATGTCGACATAAGATACGGAAATGACCCTAACTTACTGGTAGCACGATTACAACTTCTAAGAGCATCGAAAATGCTGGTCACACAAGTCACGAATCAGAAATTCTAGAAGCAGAGAGAGCGTTACGTCATGCGCGTGTTATTCAGTAATGGCTGGTCAAGATAAGAGCTCACCTGTAAAGACAAGCATCGTACACGAGTTACATAAACTAGCACACCGTACCTACTATCGCAGACGCGTTATCACACGCGGAAAAGATGATAGCAGTCTTAATAGAAATGATTCATATGCCTCTAGCAATAAGGGGTATATAGTAGTAAGTAGTTAGTGTCTAGCTATAAATAGTCTGTGAGTGTTTTATTTTGAATTGCATATTGGAACATTGTAACTGGGCGAAAGCCTGTTATGTTCAGTTCAATAAATTCATTCATTCATTCATTCATTCATTCATTCATTCATTCATTCATTCATTCATTCATTCATTCATTCATTCATTCATTCAATAAGGGGTATAAGTATCTACTTGCTGTCATTGATGAGTACTCTAAGTTTTCTTTTTCACAACCTGTGCGTTCTAAGACAGCAGCTCAAGTCAAGGATGCATTTAAATATATTGTTGAACAATCAGAACGCTGCCCAGCGCTATTTCAGACAGATAAAGGTAAAGAGTTTTACAACAAGGATTTTTGTTCTTACCTCAAGTTACTGGGCATTCATCACTACTCTACGTACAGCAATCTCAAGGCAAGTGTTGTAGAAAGCTTTAATCGTACACTCAAAACAATGATGTGGTGAGAATTTACAGTTCACGGTTCTTATCGTTGGATTTAACTGCTACCTTCGTGTCTACACCTCATCGCACTATCGGCACGAAGCCACATCTTGTTACTAATAATACACCACGCTTAGATGCTAGTCATCTTGTAATCAAAACGACTATCCGCGCCGCCATCGCTTTAAAAAAGGTGATTTCGTTTGCATCAACAAGCACAAGTCTAGCTTTGCAAAAGGATACACACCTAACTGGCGCACAGAATTGTTTCAAATCAGGAGTGTTATGCTTACAAATCCAGTTACGTATTTACTTTGCGATCTCAGAGGACAGCCTATTGAAGGATGATTCTACATCGAAGAACTGCAGAAAACAAAATATCCTGATCACTATTTAATCGAACGTGTTATTCGTCGTTGTGGAAATAAACTGTATGTCAAATGGCTCGGTTTTAATAACAACTTCAAGTCATGGATTAATAAAGAGGATGTACTTCAAAACTTGAATTTCTTATTCTGGAACCCCTACCTCTCCTTTCTTCTACTGCATAAGTAAAGTTTAAACTTGCAATTCATCACTATTACTACTAGTTAATTTAGGACATGGAGTAGGGTAGGATTAAAATTAAAATATCAAACCAACCTTAGTTATGTTTCACAAGTCGTATTTATTTTAGTATATATACATCTTCCTTTCTTCAAGTAAATCTGTTCAGTCCTTTCTTACATAGATTATTTCTACCGTCTTGACGGTTTAATGCCACCACCCAGTAACAGTTTTCCTTTCATTGCACCGGAAACGACAAGTACTGCTATCGTCTTTGCAACTGAAGCATTAGGTGACGTCACACGCTGCATAGCTTTACGAAGCAGTTTTTCATCATCTAAACGTCTTAGTTCATGTTCGTTTTGACGATAAAAAATGTCATTCTCTTTGCAGGCATCTAACATATTCATGCCAGGATCACCGCGTGCCAAGTTGACGTCAAGTCGAGTTCCAGGGCCACAGTAATGGTAACTAGGAAGATGTAGCTGAAAAGGAAGAAGATCAAACACTTTATTGATGAGACCATGTCCAGCATGCTTCCTCGCCTTTTTCCCTGCACGTTTCTTCACCTTTTTCTGCGACAGCTTGCTTACTCTTTCCACAGCCGTGTGCATAGTCGAAGACAACCCGTTAGTTTTAAGTTTTAAGTTTAGTGAGTTGACATGTATGGCACTGTCTCACTGAAGCTCTTCTAGCTAAACTCATTTGCTCATGATGTAACCTACACGTTTGAAGCTCTGATAAAACTGGATATTGAGTCCACTCACGAGGCACCTTATCCCATATCTTCTTTACAGCATTCAAGCTACAGTGACCAAAAATGCCTTTGGCAATGCATTCAACTATTCTTCAATAAAAGGGTTTAGTTTCTTCTTGCAAGCATAAACCTTTACGATTGACATTTCAACTGCGTTACACTTTGTATTATATAGACATGACATGATGTCTTTACTCTACAAATGATTATTTCACACTGTCGTCATTTAGACACTGCAATTTTACATATGTTGTTCAACTCCCGGCATGCACTACGACACAACCAATCAAAGATCATCACAAATGGCGTGAAGACTGTTTAATTATTTCTCCACTCTGCTCCTTGAGAAGAGTTTTAAATGATGAACATCCTAATTCGTGCAAGTCGATAAATTTACATGTTGATCGTAGATTCTCACGCAACCATTCCTTCTCTTCACAACCCTTTTAAAACAAAGTTTTCTCTTGACAAGCATGCGTTCATGATTAAAAATATAAAGCGATAAAGAGTTCCTTTTCCTTCTCACTGCAGACCTAAATTTTTCAATCCACTGAGTGTGCTTTTTGTCTTCATCTGTTCGCAAACAGTAAGAGAAAGGTGGACTAAATACTAAACTGACGAGTTTTGGCGCCCACAACACAGAGCAATCCAACACAGCCATCTCTTTGAACACAAATTTGTTGCAGTTCACTTCAAAGCCTAGTACTTCAACTATTAATGTTCTCATTGTGATGAAAGCACTCTACTCCCTATCACAATATCTTCGAGACTTATAGCATATACAAAGGCTTGAGTTTACTAGAGAGTGACCTTTATAACGAATAAGTCTAAACATACATAACAATCTCGACATGATCGCTGCATGTTAAAACAGAATGACCTTAGTATGGCACATGCTCAGTCCCGCTATTACAGAACTTTACGTAAAATATGTACAATTTGTTTCATTCGCAGCTCTGTTACGAAGTTTGAAAAGTGGTACAAGGCCAGAAACGGGGTCAACTCAGCCACAGGTGCTCAACTAAGTAGAGATACGTTTTAGGAGTAGGAGGAGGAGTGTTCTTAGTTATCTGTCGTCGGATGGGGACGTAAAGCCTTGAGAAGACCTCTCGACAATATTCGACAGGAGAAGGCCATGTGTCACTACCAAGTTTTACCTTCTCCCTTCCTACTATCTTTTATCGTGTGATTTATTTCATATTGTTATCCTCCCCTATGAGGTTGTCGTTAGGAAGTTCATCCGGTTATAAAATCGATCTTGACAGGTCCAACACTTGTCCTGTTTCTCTACAATGTCATTTATGAGGTGAGGTGAACCTGCAAAGTTTGGAACGGAAGGTCAGCGTCTCAACAGTCTGGGCCATTCAGCCTAGCAGCGTTAGGTAGGTGGTGGTGTACAATTTCTAATTAGTAGATTGTGTGCCCAAAAAGCCTGGATAAAATTCCAATCCTCTCTGCAGTTCCCATATGGAGTGAGGGCATGTAACGCTGTTGATGGTTATTTGTCGGTCAGGTGGAGACATAAATTCTTGAGAAGACCTCTCGATGCTATTCGACAGGAAAAGGCTATGTGGCACTACCATGTTTTATCCCCTCCCTTCCTACTATCATATATCAAGCCATTTATTTCACCTTATTATCTTCCCATATGAGGTTCACGTCAGGAAGTGCATGCGGTTATAAAAATCCATCTCAACAGATTCATTTCACTACAAACCCAACACCATTGAGAAACGGTACAAGGAATGGACACACTTACTTACTTACTTACTTCATGGATTAGGCTAATAGCCTGTTCCGACTTCAGATTTCATTCCATCTCTTCATAGGACGACCAATATCTCTTCTTCCTGTAGGATGGTATTCCAGGGCAAGTTTTGGGATTCTGTCGTTATCCATCCTCAGAACGTGGTTTTTCCAATTTATCCTGTTTTGGAATATTCTTTCATTCACCGAGAATATATTTAATTTTTGTCTTATCTCTTCATTTCGTATTTTATCTTTTAGGGAGTATCCTTTCACTGATCTTAAGAATCTCATTTCAGATGATTGTATTTAATTCCTATAGCTTATTTTATCTACCCATGTCTCACTTCCATATAGCAAAGTTGGTACAGCCATAGTCTTATAGAATTTAAGTTGAGTATCTTCTCTTACTTTTCCTTTCAGTGTTCGGCGAATTGTCCCACACATATATTGAAATCGATGAAGCTTCTTCTTCACCTCGTTATCATCATTAAAAGATATTTGACAACCAAGGTATTTAAAATTTGTGACTTGTTCTACTGGTTGATTGTCGATTACTATCCTCGCTCTGATAGGATATTTCCCTTGCCACGCCATAACTTTGGTTTTTGTTCTGGATAGCCGAAGATTATAACTTTTACAAATGGTGTTTAACTGATGTATTGATTTCTGGAGTTTATCTTCATCATTCTGCAGGATAAATTGATCATCTGCAAAGAGCATAGAATTTATGTATGTGTTTGTGTTCAATTTTATTCCAGAGTGCACAATTCGTTTCCAATTTCTGATTACTTCATCTATATATATATTGAATAGTGTTGGAGAGAGGCTGCATCCCTGACGTACACCTTGATTAATTAATATTTCTTCCGTTAGTTTGTATCCTAAATCTAACACAATTCTCGTCCTTTTGTACAGACTTTGGATAACTTGAATAAGATGTTTAGGGTATCCATTTTTTACCATTATATTCCATAACTGTTCTCTATCTACCCTATCAAAAGCCTTTTCATAGTCGACAAAAGCGACATAAGTATTCAAGTTAAATTCTCTTCTCTTCTCCAGTATCTGTTTGAGGCTAAATATATTATCTGTACAGGATCTGCCTTTCCTAAATCCACATTGTTCTTCCAATAAGAGATTGTGTGCAATGATTTTAAGTCTATTATTTATTATTTTAGCATATATTTTATAGCCAACATTTAATAAACTTATTCCTCGATAGTTACTGCAAAAACTTCGATTTTATTTCTTGAAAAGTGATATTATTTTAGCTTTTCTCCATTCTTAGGGTATATTTCTTCTTTTCCAACAAAGATTAATTAAATGTAACATTCTAAATTTAAGAATGATCCCACCATATTTGAACAACTACATATTTATGTTGTCTAACCCTGGTGCTTTTCTATTTTTGAAAGATTTCAGAACAGTATTAAGTTCTTCTATTTCTATTAGGTCAATTCCTTCAATGTCGATATTTATATCTTGATCTTCCTGACTCTCTCCATAGGTACTCTCCGTTATACCACAATTCTTTGTAGTGTTGTATCCACGATTCTTCTTCGATTACATTTATATTAGCAGTTTCTCTTTCATCACTGTTGAGGTGCTTCATTAACTTATATGCCATCTCTTGCGTACCATGGATATAATCCACTACTGAGTTTATTAACCTATCCCATGATTCTTGCTTGAGTTTTCTCGTTAGTGACTTGACCTTGTTCCTGCTGTTTTTATATTCTTTCTCATTTTGTGGGGTGCGATGCTGTATCATTTTCAGGTATAATATTTGTTTTTGCTTGACAGCTTCTGAAATTTCTTTATTCCATATTTTAAGCCCAGTTTTCCCCCTAAATTTCTTCTTCACTCCAATGGCTTCATCTGCTGCCCTCTGAATTGCTGAGGTTATGATTTCCCATTCTTTGTTAATATCAGTACTTGTCGGAATCTGACCTAAATACTGTTGCAGCCGATTTTGATAGAAGTATTTTATTCCATCATCCTGTAGTAAATATACCTTATAGATCTCTTGGTTTCTGTGTATATTTCTATTCAGCCTTTTCCTCCATTTAGCAAGAATTCTGATTTTTGCAATGACCAGATTATGATCTGTATATAAATCGCTGCATCTATGTACTCGGACATCTGTTACATCTGGGCCTAACTTTTTATTGACCATTATATAGTCAATAATTGATCGCTGTGCTCTTGCAGTCCATGTGAATTTATGTATATCTTTCTTCTCAAAGAAGGTGTTAGTAATTTTTAATTGATTATAGGATGAAAATTCTATCAATAATTTACCATTTTCATTCAAAGTTGGTTCACCTTTATTTCCCACTATTTCTGCAATTGGTTTGTTTCCTACTCGAGCATTGAGATCACCAGCCAGAACAACAAAGTCACTTTTACATATGTTATCCAACACTGATTGAAGAACTTCATAAAACTGTTCAGATTCTTCCTGTTTGTTTTCTTCAGGAGCATACACGGCTACCAAGGTTAATTTCCCTCTCTCTACCTTCAACCTCAGCACCAAAATCGTTTCATTTATAATGGTGTAGCTTTCTATTTTGTTTTCCGCTTCCTGTCTATTAATATTGCGACTCCTGCTGCAGCTCTCTTATCCTGTGTAACTCCGCTATAAATCATAGTGTATTTATCAATTTCTTTTGTTCCTTGTAATTTCTTTTTTGTCTCAGTAATTACAGCAACATTGATTTCTTTCCTAGCCAGCTCTCTATCCAGTTCTTCTTATTTTCCTTTTATGCCTCTCACGTTCCAAGTTCCCAACTTTAATGTATCTCTAATTCCAAATCGTTTGGCCTTTGATCTTGCCTTTGTCGTCATCATAGAATCCGTCCGGTTATTCATCTGAGATTTATGAGTGAGATAAGTTTTTAAGTGGAAGAGTTACCAGCCCTTCGCACGTTAGGTTATAACGTCATGAAACCTTAGCCAGCAGTCCGCATTTCAAATCACCAACGCTGTGGCGTCACAGCTCTGCCAAGGGAAGGCCTGCGCGTTCGGTTATCTAAAGATAAGCATGCATTTTAAATCGCCCGGCATCTCACAAAGTCGCCGCGAGAGCGCACTGATATGTCTGTAGCGGGATTTGATAGTCATTTGTCAGGCTGTGACGTCACATTTATGTCAGGAGGAGGCATGCGCGTTATGTTATGTAAAGATAAGCATGCATTTTTAAATCACCCGTGTTTATTAAGTCACAGCTCTGTCACTATTCCAAAGGTTGAGACGACTAAGAGCCTGTGTTAGGTTAGGTTGCCGTTCGTGGCCAAGGTTAGATTAGCACACGAGTTAACCACACCTACAACTCACTTCACTTGTTCGGCTCCTGAGGTTAGCGAGGATGGGTTAACACGTCATAACCTCAACTACCGATTGGACTCCCCCAAGGGGAGCCTGTGTGTGAGGTTAGCTTAGCGTTCATCCGTAAGTTTAGGTTAACACGTCGTGATGACGCATTAACCTCATCTGCAGGTCATCTAACCTCTTTGTGGCTCCTCCATGGGCACCCGATCGATTTGGCTCCTCCAAAGGAGTCCATAATATTAGCATTGCCCTCGTACGTAAATGTATGCCGTCCTAACATCACCAAGCAGTTAGAAAACACTCCAGGTTGGCCAGTGAGGTTAGTATTGGACACGTACATACGCGTATGACGTCTTAAACTCATCTAGGTTTATCAAGAAGCACCCCAGATCATTCCCTGAACAATTAGGGCCCTCCAATGGAGTCTGTGAGGTTAGGCTTGCTCTCGTACGCAAGATTACGTGTTCAGTGTTTTAGAACCTGCATTGCCTCACTACTCAACTAGGGGTCAATGACCTCATGGTAAAATGCTGACTCAGCACCCATTGTTCTACCCATAGAACATACATTGCCCTACTACTAGCAGGAGAATGGAAAACCACGGCATACCATTCAGAGGACAGCCGAAGATGGGGACCAACCCTTCTTTTTCACCCGAATGCAGAAGTGTAGAGCCAAGTTAGAGCAACATCTGCCGCTCCTCAACTGTACTCGGTTAGTCGGTCTCGGAGTGCAGAGCTGTCGGACCACGGGCCAGGTGTGGCCACTTGTAGGCCGAAGCCTACACTGCAGCAGCAACTGATGGAGACCTGTGTTTGGAGTGTTGCGTTGTATAGCTGTGAGATATGGGCAGTTGAAGCAATAGAGAGGAGACTTTTGATGGTTTGGAAACCTGGTGCTACCGCAGGAAGCTAAAAAAAATAGCTGGATGAACAGAGTAACGAATGATGTGGTGTTCGATAGAGCAGGAGGTCGAGATATCTTTGGCGTCATATTCAGATCAGACGAGACCGACTGGTAGGCCATCTGCTGCGCCGTAATACAATGCTATCAACAATAGCAGAGGGCTGCAAAAAACCTAAACCCAAACCCCATGTCCCAACATGTGTACCAAGTGACCACTGCTCATCCCTTAGGCCTGCAGATTACGAGGTGTCGTGTAGTCAGCACAAAGAACCCTCTCGAGCGTCATCCTTGGCTTTCTAGACGCGGCCACTACCTCACCATCAGATAGCTCCTCAATTGTAATCATGTAGGCTAAGTGGACCTCGAACCAACCCTCAGATCCAGGTAAAAATCCCTGACCTTGCCGGGAATCGAACCCAGGGCCTTTGGATAAGAGGCAAGCAGACTACACCTATACCGTGGGGCCAGCTTAGAGGGCTGCATAGACGGGCAGAATCGATGAGGAAGGCCAATTCTGGAATACATGAGCCAAGTCATGTCAGATAATTATAAAATGTGCAAATTAACTGGAACTGAAAAGGAATGCCGAAAGAAGAGAGGAATAGAAGTTTGCTGCAAATAAACCGAAAAAGAAGTTTATTTTTATTATTTTTTCGCTTAAATAGTGTAGCTGCAGTACAAATCTAAGATACATAATAGGAACTTTAAAATTCTTTTTTTTTTTTGCGTCCCCCTAAGTACTTTTGCGGTTATTAGACACCAAAGAGGTGGAATATCGTCCCGTAGGATTTCCTTTATCTGTTGTTAAATCTACCTACACGGAGCTGGCATATTTGGGAATCCTTAAATACCACGGACTGAGCGAGAATCGAACACTTGAACTTGGATGCAGCGGTCTATTTACTGAGCCGCTCAGCCCGGCGAGTTTAAATATTTTCTGTATGAAATATTATACAGTACATTAATGACCGATCACTCGTAGGTACTAGCTTAACTGGAGCTGCTATGGTGTCCCAATGATTCAGTCCACCCTTTACCGGGCCGATGACCTTCGATGTTAGGCCCCTTTAAACAACAAGCAGCAAGCCACCCTTTACATCACAACTTCTATGCTTATTGAAAGAATTTTCACTAGATTTCGGTAGATCTCTGCAGAAAATTTTTCCCGTTCCTCCTGGTGGGTGCTTTTACCATTTGCTGGCGTTTTCGTTTCACCGACATCATCACTCACTATTGAACATGGTATCTGCAATTTATCAAAAAATCTTACGTGCATTTCAAACATAATATTATTTCTCGCTGTTGCTGATACTAGCCCGCTACACACATGCTCAGTGAAGTTTATCGTCGTTCGGCCAGCAATGACGGGCAGGCACACAGCTTGAGACCGGGCTAGCATGCTGTTCACAAAACAGTCCAGTAATTCTTGTGGATGGAATGGTCGTCGGGTAAAGTGTTGGTGATATAAGACTAGCCGTGTTGTAGAGCAGAAGGTTTGCTGATTTTATCGGTCTGCAGTCGGGAGCACCGAAAAAGATTAAAATAATGTTAATTATGAATATCATCCGCCTCTGTGGTGTAGTGGTTAGGGTGATTAGCTGCCATCCTCGGAGGCCCGGATTCGATTCCCGGCTTGCCACGAAATTTAAAAAGTGGTACGAGGGCTGGAGCGGGTCCAGTCAGCCTCGGGAGGTCAACTGAGTACATGGGGTTCGATTCCCACCATCAGCCATCCTCGAAGTGCTTTTATGTGGTTTCCCACTTCTCCTCCAGGCAAATGCCGGGATGGTACCTAACTTAAGGCCATGTCTGCTTTCTTCCCTCTTTATTGTCTATCCTTTCCGATCTTCCCATCCCGATTCCTGTTCAGCATGGCAGGCAAGGCCGCCTGGGCGAGGTACTGATCCTTCTTAGTCTGATTCCCCCGACCCAAAGTCTCACGCTCCAGGACACAGCCCTTGAGGCGGTAGAGGTGGGATCCCTCGCAGAGTCCGAGAGTAAAATCCAACCCTGGAGGGTAAACAGATTAAGAAGTAGAAGAAGAAGAAGAATTCAACCGTAGAAAGTTTTCTTGATGTGGGAACATTGTATAACGTGACGAGACATAACGACGTCTGCGGTACATATTGTGGCGAATTGACCCAATTTACAATCTAATTGAGCAACATAGCCACTATGTGGGACAGGATTGTTAGCTATATCACCAACCAATTTTACCATCAAGAATTGATTCTCAACTCGTTTCTATTGGAGGATAAATGAACTCTACGGCTATCGGTCTCTCTAGAAATGGAGAAGTCTGTTCCTAAATTGTTCAAGTTTTTGACAGGGACTAGAACACACATCCTTTCGGATTTTATCTCGACAGTTAATAATAAAACTAGAAAATTTTTCCTTCTTATTAGATCCGTATTGACTATTACAAGTTGAACACTACTACTACTACTACTGCTACTACTACTACTACTACTAGTACTAGTACTACTGCTACTAATACGAATAAAACACACTATAGTTTACCGATTTTCAATGTAGGATGATCCAACTAATGCACACTCAATTATATTTGGTAAAGGATGACAACAGTTACCTAATTAGTGACTATTTACAAAGTCTCTTTCCCTCCTCACAGCAGGGCGCAGCTCTAGTATTTACCTGGAACAACGATCCCTTCCGACGTAACGTTGATTGCGAGTTCACCATTCACTTCATTTTGCAGGTTCAGATACTGCACTTAGAAGCTACATGCACACAGGTTCGAACATAGCCGGTTAGCAATCACAACAAACGACGACTGTTCTTAAGCTTGACTCCAGAGGAGTCCAATATGCATACAGTTATTTCACGTGGCCGCTCTACACACTGAGCTACTCAACACGTATCACTCGACAAAGTAATGACACCGACAACAACAACAGTCCAGCAATAATGGTACTCACTAACTTTGGTATAACACTCACCACCCGCAAGAACTCTGACGGCAGCCAGCACTACCGCTGTCCATCTTCAACTCCCTTGAACGCGCCTAACCTGTTTTTTATAGTCGTGTTGATGAAGTAGAGGAATCTCTTTGCGATGCGGATATTGAAGGGACATTCTCGTTTCGCCTTCGAGAACGCCTACGGGGAAACCAGACCAAGAGCATGATACAAAGAGAGGCCGGCCATGTTCCCAAAGCCCCCGCTCTGACTAACTGATCCCTTCCAGGAAATACCGAAGAGGGCTATAGTCTGACTAGGCCAGTGAACACGAACTTTTAAAACTTTCTAAAACGTTCTTTTCCGTCGGTTGTATGGCTCTAGCATCTATATTTTAGCGATCTTCGGTGGGCTAAGTCCCAGTTAATTGCCAGAGGAAATGAATCTGTTATAGTTGGTAAACCCTTTTTCTCATGATTGTCTTTATGTATTGAAGTTGTGATTCCTCCTCTAAGGTAATCTGCTTATCACATGCCTGTAGCTAATTTTTCTAGATAATCAAACCTATGGGAGTGTACGGATATTTAGCCTATCAGCGCTCTGGGATTTAATTTAATCTGGAACTTTCTCCTACGGAGCTGTTTAAGGAGAGCACTTTAGGGCCGTCTTGTCTGATTTGCTCCGGTTATTGAGACTGCGACTTGACGTAGGTGAGATGGGTCCATCAGAGAGATCGAGGCCGGCTTGAAGAAGATCCAGCGCTGAAAGGTAATGGCAGAATTTACCTAAATATGTGATTGTGCCGGCGTGTGTTTCGAGGAGAATATTTCAGAAGTTCTCTTATTATCTAATATGTAATCTTAACTTTTTGCGCAGTCTTCGAACTTTATTTATATTTCCTACTGGGAAAATTAATTGAAGGGAGTATCGGTGGTGACCCTCGGTACTTTCCCCCTCTACTTTTGAGCTGGGTGACTGAAGTTTTCAACCTCTTAATTTTAGAAATCTTGTCTCGGTCTTTAAAATATTCTCCCTTTATTGATCTTCTAATATGGCATTAACCTCTGTGTCATAGGGCCTTGAGCCCACTTACGTTCTTGTTACTGGCCTGTTTTGTGTAACCTTTTCTTTTTTCTTGAGGACTTGTAGTATGGGTAATTATGTCCCTGTATTTTATTTATGGTTCTTCGGGTAAACGAATCTACGTTTAGGTTCCCTTAAGGAACAGTACTTAATCTGACTGTGTAATCTTGTAACGGATAAACCCACCATGGGACTGAGGCTAGCCTCTATGTATATTGGAGTTCAGACTCTATAATTTTGTACGTGTTCGAAGTAACTATGCTCTTTCATAATATTGAACTTATCAGGAGCAATTATGCTCTTTCAGATGTAGTTTAACCTCTGGGAGTTTTTCCCAAGTAATCTTTTACCCGATTAAGGACTTCTAAAGTTCAATGCATTGTCGGAGCTGACGAGATAGAGGTCGTTGTTAATGTGAATATCCAAAAGTAATCTATCAATTGTTTCTTGTTATGTCATTAAATTACTCTCTCTGAATTTTAAGAAAGGAAAGAAATAAAATTTCCCAATTTTTGCTCTAAGATATTCCAGTTATTCACCCCAGGCGCTTCCTATTCCTCTGGAGCCACGGAAAAACGGTAATAATAATAATAATAATAATAATAATAATAATAATAATAATAATAATAATAATAATAGCTGGGCTGAGTGGATCAGACGGTTGAGGCGCTGGCCTTCCGACCTCAACTTGGCAGGTTCGATCCTGGCTCAGTCCGGTGGTATTTGAAGGTGCTCAAATACGTCAGCCTCTTGTCGGTAGATTAACTGGCACATAAAGGGACTCCTGGGTAACAAACTTTCGGCACCTCAGCATCTTCGAAAATCGTCAAAAAAGTAGTTAGTGGGACGTAAAAACAATAACATTAATATTATTTTATAATTTAATAATAATAATAATAATAATAATAATAATAATAATAATAATAATAATAATAATAATAATAATAATAATAATAATCCTTACCCGTTACTGTTGCCCAGACCTCGTGATAGTTTCTTCAGTTTGGCGCTGTGCAAAACAGAATTTAGATATCCCAACTTGAGGTGGATGAATAAACACATCCCTCCATGTCTAATAATGTAGATGAGCTGTGATTTGACTACCCTTGGAGCAGTGGGAAATTTCGAGGCTAAGGCTTCCCACTTTCTTACCTCCATCACAGGAATTCAGAGTAGTGCTGTTAGGTCTGCACCACGATTGGCCTTTTTGGCCTAGCCATGGAATTAATCCGCTGGTGAGGGAAATTCATCCCATAGTCTCGTGAACATGAAATCACGCCGATCACTAGATGCATGGAGAGTGGGATAAGGAGTCTACCACGGATTAAATCTTGGTATTTCTTGTTGAGCCTCCATAGGTCCGAGTTTGTAGGATTTGCCGGTCTGTGACTCTTTACACTGACACTGGCCTTCTGAGCTCAACCTGATGGGTTCGATCCAGGATCAGTCCAGTGGTGCTTGATGGTGCTCGAGTACACCAGTATTGTGTCGGTAGATTTACTGGGACGTAAAAGAACTCCATTGAGACAAAATTCTGGCACCTTTCAAAAACCGTAAAATGAGTTAATGGCACATACAACTATTATTATTATTATTATTATTATTATTATTGTTACCGAGTTTTGTGGTAGTTATGCGTGAAAGAAGGTGCGGGGTGGTGAACAGGTCTCAAGCTACTAAAGTAAAATTAATTTAAAATTTAACAAGGTTATATTTTCTTTTCAAAAAAACAAAGAAATAACAAGCATGGCAGGTACAAAGTAGCAAGTCCAAAAGGGTAGTTACAATATTTACAGGATTTGGGCTTCGCGCCCTGACTTAACACTACTAGGGCAATCAGCTCAGTTTTACCCCGAACACAAGCTTCAACAGAGGGGCAGAAAACCCCATTCATGCCTAGGAGCCCTTGCTCCAATTTACACAGAAAAGCCTCCACGAGGCATACAACACTCAATTTTCAAAAGAGCCACTCGCTCTCAAATTTAAGCCTCTCCCAGGCCACACCAAACTCCACCTTCAAGTTGTCCTCAACGAACATAAACACAGGGGTAAAATACCCAATCTACTGAGGTCAATAAAATGAAAAGAAGGTTAATTAAATGACCTCTAAGGGAACAATTTGAGAGGAGGCGAACTTGCACTCCTAATACACTTTGATTAAGACCTACTTGGCACTAGGCCGATAATACCAGGGCTAATCCCATACTAAAGAGGTGACTTAAGAAAAGAACAATTTGTTTAACGTTAACGAGAATAGGTTGAGAAAAATAAGTTCACCTCAAAACAATATGAGTGGGAGCTCGAGAGGGTTAGCACTCTCTATCCCAGTATGTAGCTTTAAAAGAGAATATATGAAAAGAGTAGTTACAGTTAGGAAAAGGTTACATGGTGGAACGCTTAGAACCCGCCCCGAGAGTTAAACTGCTGAGCTAGCAAAGAAAGAAGTTATTAATCGGCCATTACCTTGTTGTTGACCGCTGCCGAGGAAAGAGGCGCTTCCCGCCTCCTGCTATGTACTTAATACACTGAAAGATGGAACAGAAGTGGCCCGGAGACCCTAAAATCAGCAGTTTATATCCTCTCGCGGAAGGTTCCAGGTGTCAGGGGAATGAAAACACCCTCCCACGAACTTTTTATTGGGTAGGATACAGCAACATATTCAAGTTGGGGGAAGATACCTACGATTGGTCAGAAATTAATAACAGAAATTCGGGATTGGTTAAATGCAAAACAAGGGGAAAGAGAGGGGTATACCGCCAACTTAACCAATAACTGAAAAAAATTTAGCAAAGACAAACATTTGAAATAAAAATTTCTCCAACAAAATAGTTCTTTGACTTCGCACTAGGGTGCACTATTGTTGATCTTCAGTAGTGTCCTCTAGAAGAGAAAGTTCACACTTCTTACTTCAAGCGAAACAAAAACACATCAAAAATGACACAGTTCAAAAACTCAAAATTTTCCACGTGGTGACATCTTCTGAGACGGTAAAGAATTAATAGCGTAGATAAAGTTCAGACTTCCTCCAGCAGAGGAGTTTCAACTGGCGCAATTTTTAAAATAGCGGCGTGGAGGTGTACCGCCCGGTACAATTATTATTATTATTACCATCTTCAGGTATTTCTGAATCCTCTATAATCTCACCGGCTCATTTACGGTATAGATCAGTAGTTGAGAAAGCCTCCGTGGCTCAAGCGACAGCGCGCCGGCCTCTCACCGCTGGGTTCCGTAGTTCAAATCCCGATCACTCCATGGGAGATTTGTGTTGGACAAAGCGGAGGCGGGACAGGTATTTCTCCGAGTTGTCTGGTTTTCCCTGTCACCTTTCGTTCCAGGAAAAACTCCCCAATATCATTTCATCTCTCATTCAATAATCATTGCCCCAGAGTGCGAGAGGCTTCGGCAGCCGGCAATTCCCATCCTCGCCGTTAGATAGGGGCTTCACTCATTTCATTCCTGACCCGTTTAAATGACTAGAAACAGGCTGTGTATTTTCATTTTCACCAGTAGCTGAGATTCCTAGTGTCACGTAATTTTTCATGTAAACATTCCAAACTGACACCCCCTGTGTTCTGAATCTCGGTCGCCCATGTGGATAGCCAGCCACTAAGGCGTTATGCTATCAAAGTCGTTGTTTTGTCTGTTCTGGCCATAAAACAAATCCTGTTCGCCAATGTTAACTTAAAATTCAAACTCTAACATGACGTTGTTTTTACATGCCAGCGTAGCACGTTTGATAGTTCGATTAATTAATGGCGCTGAGGGATATCAGCATAACCAGACGGTTTAGTAGAAGATCAGTAAACAATATTATCACAACTGAAGCTGATGGGATGGAACGTTGTTCAGCCAACGATAAAATAATACAGTATATTCCACACAATAATCTGATGCTGACTTTCCGGTGTTTGTGTACATGCTTCTGGGCCCGCTGAACTGAGAGAGATAGGTTGACAATACAGAATTACATACAAAGAAAAGAAACGAAGTTGATAAAAGGCCATTCATCGAGGGAGATACTTGGACAGAAATAAACGAAAGAACTCGCTGGCACAGGATCAATTTAATTATCATTCTTAAAACTCCGTCGATTGATTAAAACAAAAAATAGAAATAAAGCTACAAATTCAGAGAAAGCGGATGTGAAATGCATATCACATGGGACAGACGAGGGCAATGCAAATAATCCTTATCGAAGAATGGAGACATAAATTGCAAAATACAGCACATTTTACTGTTATTCCATTTAATTTCGCCACCAAAGTTCCTGAAAATCCGCCACATTCCTATTTTCTGAGCTCCAGCCAATCCCAGGATTCCTCAGCTTGAGAAAGCGGATTGACGAACCAGGGGATTCCTTACTGAGTCTGAAAGTGTTCCACTTATGGGAGAATTGCGTAATCTGCACCAGTGCCTCAACCATAGGACTTTCGTAAAAGTTACATCTGTAATAGATTCTTCCACCTTGAAGGAACAGCGTGAAGTATGCCTCCTCGGAAGCCATTTAATGAGCGGTGAATGTTATTGTAGCATTTGTCACGAACTGGTTTTCATCGGTTTATGTTTCCCATCACGTAGTGCAAGTACCAGGAGAGTTGGCCGTGTGGTTAGGGGCGCGCAGCTATGAGCTTGCATTCGGGAGATAGTAGGTTCCAACCCCACTGTCGGCAGCCCTGAATATGATTTTCCGTGGTTTCCCATTTTCACATCAAGCAAATGCCGGGGCTGTACCTTAATTAAGGCCACGGTCGCTTCCTTCCCATTCCTAGCCCATTACTAACCCATCGTCGCCGTAAGACCTATCTGTGTTGGTGCGACGTAAAACAAATTGAAAAAAATGTAGCGCAAGTAGCGTCCCTGCGTCTGCAGCCTAAAACAGAGGGGAGAAGGCATCACATAAGGATTAGAGTTCGAAGATGAAGGTTTTGGATTACGTAATACTTCTTTCATGTAATAGAATGCTACTCGTGCTTTCTTCAATGTAGAATACGTCTATCATTCGTTGTTTATTGTGCCCTACGTAGAATTTCGAGCGTCGCACTGGAAGTTATTGTAATGGTTATAGCGTCCGCATTGCCAATTCGCGACGGGCTGAAGACGTCACCCACTATGGCCTGCCCGCTTATTCTTCCAGCGCACCAATCATGAACAAGTCAAGTGTAAGGTCAGACTTTTCCCTTGTGAGTTCGGCATGGAAACGACAGCGCCGAGTCTGGAGTCTTCTACCTCGAGAGTTTTCTATATGTATCTAGCTACGGACTATTCTGGAATGTTTGGTATCCTTAGATAAAGGGGACAGACGACCATGAGTTCACTTCAGTCGTGATCTCATTCAGTGAGTGATCGGCAGCGATAGTGACGTCAAAGTGCAGCTGAGGACAGCGTTATAAAGTGCGTGAACTGCCGTGACTGCCGGATTAGCGGTGAAGGTGAGAAAGTGCAACTGTGCGACGTGAGACCTTGAAGAACGAAGACTATCCTGTGTATGAAGACTGTGTTTAGGCGCGCGCGAACTGTGTAGTATGCGGCCGCTTTTGGAATACAGTGTACAGTGAATTGCCGAAGGGCGTAAGTGCGTGCGTACATGGACTCTGTGACATAACTCTTTATCTTGTAAAAATCATCTGTAGTGCTAGTAAAAGTGAGAAACTAAGAAAGAAAGAAAGAGAGAACTGGGTGTGTTCTCAATAAGCCTGCGTGCGTAGTGTGTAGCTTCAGTAATTAGTAAATAATACCAGTCGGATATTTATTCATCAACTACCCCGCCAACTCGTTACATCATATTAGGTTCAGGTTCATAACTTTGCTACTCTGAATGTTTAAAAATTAAATGTTTAAAAAGATGATGGATCAAATTATTCTTGTAAATTATTTTCAATACTCGATGACATAATGGTGAGTAGTGGGGAGCTCCGCCATTTTGTGTTGTAATTGAGATAGTTCGGGGCGCAGTAAAATGATTATAGCTAGCTATTCGTGGTACTAAAGGGTTGCAGGTGATATCCTTATGTTTATCTCGCAGAACTCTATCTTAGTAGCTACCGCTGGTCACCGTAACTTCCGTAACTTGATGACAAATTCAGTTTAAAAGTGTGCTAAATTTGCAAGTTGTCTAGATATCTTCGTTCTATATGGATAAGAAACTTTCTTCAACGCGTTCAAAGCGATAGAAGAAAATCTGAGGAATCAAGTAAGCCTGAAAAATGTGCATGGGATCGTGCCAGAGAGTGCCGGTAGGTCAAGAAAAGTGGATGCGTCCACACAGTCCATCACTTCTACCGCGCCTGTGGACTGGCAGTTGGCTGTAGCTGAAGGAGCAGTCGCTGATGTCCTGTCGGAGGCCATCTATGACCACCAACAGCAGCTCGTGGAGGATGACCAGGTCTGAGTGGAGGAGTTGCATCAGCAAGCTGCCACTAGGCTCTTTGGTGTTTTTATAAACAGATTCTGGTACCTTGACGTGGTGAGGAGGATTGTGTGCCCCAGTGGAAGTTTCGGCTCCTGTCAGTGTTACCCTAAACGGTAAGGTCGATGGTAATGGGCCAGGCTAAATGACACACCATCAGCTGGACGTCCTGAAAGAAGATCATCTTTGTCCGAGGGAGTAGGGAATGATAATACCATCAGTTCTGAACTTGCAGCATGGCATGGGAAGACGCCAAAGAAGGCAGCACCATCACTGTCGTATGGGCACTGTGGGCCAATATCACATTTGTCCGAAATTATTTTCATGAAGAGTCACAACGAGAGATATGAACAATGAGTTCAGTTTCGATTGTGATGTGCGCGACGGCGAGGACTTGATAGTCCAACAGCCCGAGCGATAGATTTGCCGCGTGGCGAGTTCTTCGAAAATGTAACTAGGTTCGTCGTATGCTGCTATTGCCACAATCATCTCGCGAAAGGGAATTTGTCTCCGTTTTATAGACTGAATGGGATCAGGTACTGTTTGAAAAATGTATACATTTGCTACCCGTGGTGTTGGACTGTTGCAAGTTTTATCCTTATGTTTATCTCATAGAACTCTATGTTATTAGTCACCACGCGTCACCGTAACTTCTGTAACTTCATGATCAGTTCAGTAGGAAATTGAAAATTGTGCTAAATTTGCAAAACGTCTAGGTATCTTTTGTATATTTCATACCATAAAGTTTGCAGCAGTGCTTCTGGCATTAATGAACATCGTAGAAAGTCCATCGTTTGTACCGTGTGTAGTTGTTTTAGGTTTCTGTCGCATCTTTTACTAATGATTGCCGGGATTGATGGCTCAGATGGTACTGCTGGCCTTTTGAGCCCAAGTGGTGCGTTATTCACTTGCCTCAATATGGTGGTATTTCAAGTTGCCCAGATCCGCTACCCTCGCGTCGGTACACTCACCGGTACGTGATAGAACTCCTGTGGTACTAAATTTCGGTACCTTGGCGTTTCCGAAATTCGTAAAAGTAATTACTGGGACGTAATACCAATAAAATAATTTTTTCAGTGTGTTAAAATACATTCCATATCTTTCACTGCCCATATCTAGCAGCGAGGATAGGAATCGTGCTGGCTGACGAAGTCGACCGGGTCGAATGACTGGAAACAGGTTGTGGATTTTCATCTTTTACTGATACTATTCGATCAAGTGATCTTTGCATTCTCTCTTTACTATTAGCGAAAATTCCTATGTCGTCAGCATATCGACAGTTGTTAATATTTATAACATTTATTGACTGTGTCTCTCTGAACAACTCCTCGGAGTGTCAGCATTTTACGTAGATCAAAAGTCAGGTTAATAACATAGTTAATAAGGACGCAGCAGTTTAGGTAGCGAATCAAGATATTAACACAAGGGCAGTTTGAAGCACAAGTCCCGTACACAAAACTGCCCTGGTAGATTGAAGGAAGACTCCATCTTAGATTTGTGTAATGAGAACAACTCATGAAAGAGAGTTCATTGTTCCTAGGTACAGCAAAATATCTTCCTGAAACGATTGTATCATTCATCCGTAGAGTCGACCATATGCATAGAACTGAATTTCTTGAATCGGCAAACTATAAGGCTGGCCCTGGTACTACTTTACAAAGAACATACTGTAGCAGTGGAAGTTAATGGAAAGTTACTTAAAGCTTAACACCTTCGTTACAAGTCAGAACTACGACTTTGTCATCATGCCATAATACGTAGCCATAGCCTATTTCCCCACATGAAACCAATAAGAGAATACGATCATATTAATTCTGCTCGTATTCTTGAAGATACATCACATCAAACTATTATTCTTTATTAGCAAAGTCATGGATCTAAATAAACAGATATTTTGGGAGACTAATCATACAGATTATTAACTTAACCAATCTGTGCACTTATTCTTGAGGCAGTGCATCCAGTAGCGGCAATTGGAGGGGGGGGGGGGGGAGGGGGGAAGTCGCCCGGCAGACTGAAGACACTAACAGTTATTTAAAAAATCATCTGAAACTACGAAAGATAAAAAAAGGCCATTTTTACAGTCACTGTTGCTTTTTCGGCTAATTCCTTCCTTTAATATCTATAATTATTAAGAAAAATACTTTGCGGAAATAGGCACAAAATGTCGTTCGTTGCGGCTAATCGATTCGTACAGTGTCACAGGAAGTAGTCGGCGAGTAGTGAAGACTCTCGCAGCAGCGTGTACCATGTGCTGTGAGGAAGAGTAGCAGGGGTATGTTTTTGCCAAGGTCGTGAACACTGGAGTATGATTCGCCCGCTTACCGCATATATTCGTCAGTTTGTCCGTTTCACTCAGTAAATGTGTCTGTGTAGTTCTATCTACTATCTGTTACTGTGTTAGCGTGTAGTCAAATACTAAATGATTATAATTGTGTAATCACCGGGCGAGTTGGCCATGCGGTTAGGGGCACGCGGCTGTGAGCTTTTCATCCGGGAGATAGTGGGTTCGAATCCCACTGTCGGCAGCCCTGAAGATGGTTTTCCGTGGTTTCCCATTTTCACACCAGGCAAATGCTAGGGCTGTGCCTTAATTCAGGCCACGGCCACTTCCTTCCAACTCCTAGGCCTTTCCAATCCCTTCGTCGCCATAAGACCTATCTGTGTCGGTGCGACGTAAAGCCACTAGCAAAAATTGTGTAATCATTCCTAGCTTCTATTTAAGTGTAACACATGTCTAATTAGTTTTGTTGTATATTACTATTGTCACCGTACTATTGTTGGTAGATTCAACCTTTACGCCTGTATCGAAATTCACTCAGAGAGCATTAAAAGACTTACCATTTCGTAGATTTTTTTCAATTTTGGGGCCCTGCCCCCTTCCCCCGTTTTGGCCATAGACGCGGGTAATTTTTGTTGTCTATGTATCCCCCCCCCCCAACTTTTAATTCCCAATCGCCGCTACTGAGTGCACCGAAGGCATCTACGACTCAGAACTACACGTCAAAGTCATGTGCAACTCAAAAGTGAATTTGATGATCTGCTATAAATGAAATTTGTTTAAAACACATTTCTTGGAAACAAGGAAATCCCTCTTTAAATAATGCTATACAGTAAGAAATTCTATCCTCATGAAAATGGTCATACGATTTTTCGCTCATAACGTGCCGACTCCAACAGCACTTTGGCCAAGACGAGATAGAACAGGACTGGGTCTTGGAAAGAAACGACCTTACAGGGACAGGAGTTAAGTTTTAGCGGTTTTTACCTCGAACGTAGAACCTTTAAATATACCACAAAGGTCACGGATTCATTACCGCTTATTGTAGGATACTCTTTCAGAAATAACTAGACTTGTTTGTAGCAGTTTTAAATAACCTGACTAAGTTGAACAGTTACTGATAAACTACTCTCAATGCTGATGTTAATGCAGAGTTCGATTCTTGGTGACGGACTGGCAGCGTCCTACCTTACAGCGTATTGATGATTAAGTGAAGCTATTGCGCCATGAAGCCTGTCTCTTGTATATGATATCAATCGAGCAAAGTTCAGGGCGGGGTCTGAGATTACAAAACGTTGAGTTGCTCGTGACTGGCAGCGATTCATCATCCAGAATCTTCCGCTCGTGTGTGTGTCACTGGATTTACTTTAGATAACCAACGCAGTGGCGGACACAATTGTGACATTACTTCCTATGACTATTATACAGTATTGAAATACATTGCAATATTCCCTTCAAAACTTATAACTATGAATATTGCTTGCTGTACCTGAGATACTAGGTAAATTACCTTGGGTTTCAGGTGACATGCGAGTATGGTCATGTAACTCAGGTACAGCTACTGAAAACCATCTTCAGGGCTTCAACTTGAACCGCTCAGTCACTTCGCGCCGTACATCGGAGACTACTTAAACGTGGCTAGTCTCGTTTGTGTGTTGTGTATGTTACTTTTTAAAATACTGTCTTGAAATGAGTTGGCTGTCGAAAAGAGTTTGTGAGATTTTCACGCATAAAAATTCGTTACTGATACTGAATGCAACTGCGCATGTAAAGGGAGGGTAGCGCTGTCTCCTGCCAATTTCCGTTTGTCCTCTTCGTCGGCATTATGTAACATGCAAATCGTAATAAATATATGGCGATTATGTTCCTGTAGTGCTGCATTAAAACGCTTTGCTTAATTCTAAACTGACGAGGTTACATAATATGTATAATCCTTTCAAACTCGAGGGTACAATTCTTAAAAAAAGAGCATGATCTTTATGCTTTCATGCTAGAAAGGAATAACGAATTACAGGAGGTATTAATAAATCAACACATTTTAATAACTATAACTACAACTAAAACTACAACTACAACTACAACTACAACTACAACAACTACAACAACTTCAACTACAACTATAAATATAAATATAAACATGTGGTGTGGATCGAAACCATTAATTTTTCTCAAATTGTTTCACTTTATCGAAGTTATATTCCACTTGTAGGCGTAGCCATGCATTAAACTGTCAGATGACTCTTCAAAACAAAGTGAATAGTGGTGCGGCCGTGTGTCTTCGTGAGGTACACAGACTACTGCGGTCATTTGCGCACATTGTAAGTAAACCAGCACATCCCATGAGACATCTTAACGAGGTTCAAGTCGCAAGGGCCGTCACTTTGATCCAGGAAGGATGGACTTTCAGTGTTGCTGCGGATCTCAATGTCTCTCCGTCAACGCTTGTGGAATCGCTACAGTGAGACAGGCCAGTTCATAAGGAGAGTTGGACAAGGTTGTGGACGTATGACAACACCACAGGATGACCGATATCTGACCATCTGTGCGTTGCGGCGTCGTTCAGCAACTGCCAGAGAACGGCAACAAGACCTCAGAAGGGTCACTGGAGTCACGGTGTCTGACCGACAGTAAGGAGCAGGTTAAAAGCGTCCTTATGTCCCAGTGGTCCTGTTCGTGTGCCCCGTTTAACGTAGCAACACCGCGCAGCTCGCCTTCTGTTTGCCGGTACCCACGTCAACTGGCAACTTCGCCAATGGAGAACTGTGTTGTTCACGGACGAGTCCATATTTCCTCTGACACAGCGTGATGGACGTCAACGTGTATGGAGACGCCGAGGTGAGCAGTACATGCCAAATGTTGTCCAGGAAGGCGACCGATTCGGACAAGGTTCTGTCATGGTGTTGGGTGACATCAGTATTGATGGCCGTACGGATCTTGTCGTCGTCCGTGGTAATCTTACCGCTGCGGGGTACATTGAGCAGATACTGCTACAGCATGTGTTGGTTGCTGCATATGGTGTTGGCTCTGAATTCGTACTCATGCACGACAATGCCAGGGCTCATGTAGCGCGCATCACCAGAGCTGTCTTGCGAGAACTGGATATTCAAGAGATGGAACGGCCAGCAGTGAGTTACGACCTTAATCCCATCAAGCATGTGTGGGACAGGCTTGACAGAAATGTTCGTTGGCGCCCTGTTCCACCACAGACTCTCCAAGACCTCGAACAGGCTCTCTTTGAAGAACAGGACCTGATACCGCAACGTGACCTCCGTCGACTTGTACGGAGCATGGCACGTAGGTGCCAAGCTGTGATAAATATTCGTGGAGGACATACACCATACTGAAGCTCTCCAACTGTCATAAAAATCCACCCTGGAGGACTGTTATCACTTTGTTTTTACCCCTATTTGTGTTCTGAAAATGAACGCGAATCCATCGATGTTCTTTTGTATACTTCAACGGCAAAGAATAAAGGTTTAGTTGGTAATATACCTGGGTGTGAGGTATTGTTTTGTGGAGCATGACATATGTTCAAAAACATGTTCCCCTAAATATTTTGAACTGTGTAGGTTAATTTTAATTACACAACATTTTAGCATTTAAATGGCAATTAAATTAAGGGTGGCATACAACTTCACTTAATGAGAAGGAAAAAAGCAACGATTAGAGAATAAAATGAGATCTTAGCAAACCCTGGATTACCACTGCATTCTGATATTCCTGACCTGAGAATCAATAGACTTCGTTCAAGACAACCTCCTTTCACACTTGGAAACAAAAAATGAAATGGAATGGCGTAGGCCTATGTCTTTTAGTGCCCGGAGTGCGCGAGGACATGTTCGGCTCTCCAGCTGCAGGTCTTTTAACTTGACGCCCGTAGGAAACCTGCGTGTCGTGATGAGGATGTAATGATTACGAGGACGACACATTCACCCAGCCCCCGGTCCAGTGAAATAAACCAACGGTGGTTAAAATTCCCAATCCTGCCGGAAATCGAACCCGGGACCCCTGTGACCAAAGGTCAGCACGCTAACCATTTAGCCATGGAGCCGGACACACTTGGAAATAATCCCACTAGATTTAACACAATTGATTCCTGGAGAAGAGATAGGCTTCAACATGCTCCAGAAACATGCCAGCTGTTACCTCGCATCTACCTCGCGAGGTGTTTACAACACTCAATCGATTCAGAACAGGACATGGAAGATGTGGAGACTCACTGTTCAAGTGGGAAGTGCAATCCTCATACCCATGTTACTGCGGCACACTACGGCACACCATTCAACTGCAGAAATAGAGCTTACGGAGGAGAGTATGAGGAATTCCTAATGGCATCCCCGAATTCCATCAGATACATTCAAGAACTAGATGTTTGTTTATAGTGATGAATGTAATTAGGTTTCTCACAATGTATCAAAAAAAGCGATACGCTAAATAAAATCCAAAATAGGTTCTCATTCGTTTGAAGACTTAAATCCACTTTATTATACAGGTTTTAAACAGTTAAATGACATACTACTTAACGGAAACTCCTGAAACCTTTTACATCTCTTGATAGGGGCAGATACACATCATTATTTCTGTATTTCAAACTCAAATGCTGCAGCTCTTGGATGATTACTGGAACATAACCAGTTGTAGCAGGGAGAGCAAAGGCTAGATAAACCTATCGTACAGGTTTGATCTGTATGGCGGGAAATATGATATGTTCCTGACCTCCACATATATATGGGTAGGGTCTGAAAGTGATAAAGATGTATTTACATGGAACTTGATAAGCCGCACTATTCCCCTGCTACATGCGCAATTGCATGCACTGCGAGCAGCTGAAGCAGAGAAAAATGCACAAAAATATCTCACAAGCCATTAAAGATAGCCAACTCATTCTCCCACAGATATAGTCTATATTTCACGCAGCAGCGACACAGTGCCTAGACATGTTCCATATGCAATAATAAAGTGGTGCATCGTAACTCTCCTTTGTTATATGCGAAAAGTCGAAAGAGCAAATAAAGGCTACCTGATACATCCTGTATTTATAGCTGCTAAATTTAAAGCACTACTACATTCACTTTTGAATTCAACATCATTTTGATGTATTGTTCTGAATCTTGGATATCCTTAGAGCTCTCCTTCAAGAAGGAGAACACAGATATACTTCGGCAAATTCATGTATAGTACTTAAGGGGAACTGAGGATGTTAATTAAATATCACGTGATAACTTGGAAGAAATAGTTGATCTAAAACATCCTGTGGAAGAATGAGTGATATCATAAATATCATAAATTCAGCCTTTATAAAATCTAAAGATTATACGATTGTTGTCCTAAAATTAGTCTATGTTTATATCCAGAACTTCACCAACAGAAAGGTGTGAGGTATGCAAAATGAATATGATCCTCCTGTTTCATTGGTTGGAAATGGAGAGATAGACTACGGCTATGTACATGGAATAATAACAAAAGTTGTAGGCCTAGTACAGATGGCAATTAAAGAACATTTGATAACTTTGAACAAACCGTTTATCTAAAGTATTTTAAAGTGATGGCTGAGTAGTAGATAAATAAATACTCGACTGTTATCTTCTACACTGTGATTTATTAATAAGTTCTAAACATCACTTACACACAGGTACGCAGTTACTCAAGTCTGTACACGGTACAGAATTCTCACACAGACACTCTAGTTCACGCACACTCTCTCAGTGTTCTATCACACAACTTATTCAGTCTAACACATACAAGCTAGGACAATTACACTCTGATCCCTACTGCAACTGTCACTTGCTCCCTACGGCAGTTCACTGTATTATCTGCGCACTTTTTAGCGATAGATTTGTGTACGAGTTTGAGGAGTAAGGAGGGAGCTCTCCCAGTTACGTTAGTACTGCCAACTGAATGGAAATGCAATCTGAATTGAATCGATAATATGATCGATCGATATGAATATTCTAAACCTTTGTTGTCTTAAGCCAAGAACTGTGTCACACACACATTATATAACATTTCTCGATGCGAATCTTATTCCTAGAGTGAATTCTATAGTTTGGCTTTGCTGTGTAAATAACAACAGTACTAGTACGTAAAGTGTACGCCAGATGTCGCACAGCGATGCATAATTTGTGTTTCAAAGGTTGCCAGTACGAATCTCGAAGATTGCCGAGGTCGACCGCTTCAGCACTAGGGTGTAAATCTATCGCTAAAACGTGCGCAGATAATACCCTTTTTTCCAATAGCAGCCGCACACTTCACAGTTCGCGCGCGGATAAACACAGTATTACATTCACACACAGGATAATCTTCGTTCTTGAAAGTCCCACAAAAGTCCTGAGTAATACTGCCGACTCTTCCAGTGATTTAAATTCTGAACTTAAGACTGGAACAGAGTTCTCTGATACGGGAGGCAGTTCACCTGATCATGAAAGCCAAGCAATACGACTGAGAATGTCATGTTGCTAATAAAATAACCGTCTAGAGTGCAGTGGTGTTGGCAGATCAAGGATTTTCAACAATTTCCCGTGTTTGTCTAAGATATCCAACGGTACATCTCAATTTTCCAAAGCAATAGGTCCCTAACTTAAAATCATGGGTATCCACAAAAACCGAACAAGTCCCTTCCCATTCCTATAAAAATGGTTAAGAGCCCTGCCCAGTAATTTTGTTACTGTAACATCATTCCTATAATGATAATCATTATATTTTATCGTATGGCTTTTAGTGCCGGTAGTGTCCGAGGACATGTTCGGCCAACGGAACCCACCTTCAACGGAAGAACTTACCTAGGCATGTTACAGTTGTACGTGTGCAACAACATCCTAGTGACCTGATATCCCAATAAGATGACAACCTGTGCCATTGAGCGGAAATCGTCAGAGATTTCTTGGACTAAGCGTTTCCTGAGTGCTGGATTATCTGTCCATCTTCAAACCCAGACATTATCCCGTTTGATTTTTTCCTATGGAATTTGTCAAGAATAACGTGCATCAAACACAAGTACTTTATCTACCCGATCACATTCGTACACTTCACATTCCGAGAAGATTGTTACGCCAACAATGCTGTGCAACTCACGGAGAGATACTGAGTGCTGGCTCGACGTCTGTCACACCATGCACATACGTAAGAAAAATTAGTTACTTCACCTGCAGACACCAACGTTCAGTAAATACCTTAACATTTCAAGTTACATTTCCTATTATTAAGCATTAAATCCGAACACCCTGCACAGAATATTGCACCCAATTAACCATAGTTTGGTGTGCCTCTGTCCGTTAACGAGCATGCCCGTTACTGGAGAAACAACTTTTACATATATGATCATGAATTTTTGTTGGGAAATTTAAAAAGTGCCCATTATTGAGAAAAGTTCACTATTCAGAAGTGTCCGTTAAAGAGAAGTTCCACTGTATGAATGAATGTTTCGACTTGTTCCTGAATTGCAAATTAAAAATACACCTTCACTGTTGGTAATCAATTTTACTCAATGTATTCAGTGACGTTATTGGAATTTTGAGGAGTATTACGAATGCTTTATTCCATATTCCTCACACGTTTGGTTTTATTCTCTCCCAGGAAATGGAACCTTTAGATCAGTGAAGAAATGAATTGCGGTTGTTTACACAGGCAGTACTCTTTCCTCCATCTGTTCATGTTTACAATTTAGTCCGTATTCTTCCCCAGAGTGTGCGACCTGCGGAGTTGCTGCATCCCCTTGGGATACAGTCAGTCGAGACGCGTCTGCTGCTGAATTTAAATATACAATCGAGAAGGCGGTATTGAGAAACATCGCATTGTAATGCGTTTCCTCTGTGCCAACGCTCTAAAGAATGTTCATAAATTTGTTTTTTAAGTTATTGTTTAAGTGTTAGAGAAACAAATAAGAATATTCGTGTTGAAACGATATCTCTTCAGAACGAGTTACGTTGACGTTAACAAACAGGCACCTTTTAAGTTACTTTTCGAACCATTGTTTGTTATTTGAAAGGCATGTTCTCGGAATGTTAAGTTTTTCAGTCCGTGAACACTCGCACAAGATGAACAACACATTAGAAAGTACCTGGACAAAAACATATTATTACAGAATGTGGACTTGTGCAATTGGTTTTTGAGGGAAGTGTCGACGGTAAGAATGGTAGGGGTAGACCAAGGTATGAATATAACAAGCAGATTAGAGCAGATGTAGGATGCAGCAGTTAACGCAGAAATGAAAAGGTTTAACACAGGATAGAGTGGCATGGAGAGCTGAATAAAACCAGTCTGTGGACTGATGAATCAAACAACAACATTAGAAAATGACTGGAAGTGACAGCTCCTTAGTAGGCTTAACAGAATGACATATTTCGTTCCTAAAAGAACAGTAGATTCTACCAAATAATTTTTATATCATGCGCTTCATATCATTTCCATGTTGTTTACGTCATGTAAATATCACTGTTTAAGAATGGATGAGTATCTACTGTACCCCGTGTATAAATAAGATCGTGAGGATCACGTGTCTATACAATATTATTATTTCGGTAAAATTTAATGGTAAGTATTCGTTTCATAAGTTTATTATTCTTATTTATTGTATCCCTTTACCGCCAAGAGTTGATTTTTCTTACCGGACTCAGCGATGGACCCCACCTCTACCTCCTCAAGGGAGTGTCTTGAAGCGTGGTAAAACTGGGGAGGAGGACCAGTACCTCTCCTAAGAGGCCTTACCTGCTATTCTGAACAGGGCCCTTGTGGGGGGATGGGAAGATTGAAAGAGATACATAAGGAAGAGGGAAGGAAGCGGCCGTGGCCTTAAG
This sequence comes from Anabrus simplex, assembly GCF_040414725.1. Classification (NCBI taxonomy): domain Eukaryota; kingdom Metazoa; phylum Arthropoda; class Insecta; order Orthoptera; family Tettigoniidae; genus Anabrus; species Anabrus simplex. The sequence continues at coordinate 144,986,349 of NC_090265.1, read as the reverse complement.
TTGGGTACCATACCGGCATTTGCCTGGAAAAGAAGTGGGAAACCACGGAAACCACTTCAAAGATGACTGAGGTCGGAATCGAATCCCCTCTACTCAGCTGACCTTAGGAGACTGAGTAGACTTCGTTCCAGTCTTCTTACTACTTTTCAAACTTCGTGGCAGAGCCGACAATCGAACTTGAGCCTCCGTGGGTGGCAGCTAATCACACTAACAGAGGCGGACCGTTTAAGATCTAACAATGACAATATGACGTTTTTTCTTTAACGTTTGCATTGTCTTCTTGTCTTTCTGTTTGCGTTCCTGAAAATGAAAAATGGCTAGCCGTGTTTCAACCAAACTCCGTTTTTGGAATCTACCTATTAAGGATTGTATTATCAGGTGAATGTACTTTGCAAGGTCATCACATGCAGTAGGCATTTATAGGAATATCAAATACCTCCGTTAACATTAGGCCAGTCAAAATCATATTTGTGATAAAAGTTGTACAACACGCAAATGTAGGTAGTTTATGTTACACACATATTTATCGTATGACGGATAATAACAGAGATATTTACGAAAATGTGATTTCTACTCCAAGTCCCGTGTGCACTTCACTCCAGCGTCACTTCGACGTGGGCTTATAGGAAAGAAGTATCAAGTCATTTAACTTTTTCGGATGGAGTAGATAATAAGGGATATATTAACAGCGGGTGTCACTGTCCTCAGTTGGGGCACCACGCCAGCGACCAGAGAAACTACAGTATTGGACATTCCATGTGAACATGTGAAAACGGAAAGAAAAATTTAAAAAAACTAAAAAGTAAAGATAAGAATTTAAAATAAAATAAAATAAAATAGAAACAATTTGTGAGAGAAATCAATTAGTTGGAAATACGCATTTCTGATCAATATCAGCTTCCTCTGTTTAACAATCTTTATAGTATTAAATGTTCAATAGTGCATATTTTTTCGACAATCGATCATTTAAAGAAATATTATGAACAAACTGTTAAAAGTTAGACCTTCGGTTCTTTACAGGTTTAGTATATTATTATATAAGGCAATAGCGTATGCCCCCGTCCTTCGCACGGGACGGGATTTGATAATCGATTCACGATTCCTTCATGAATTTATGCGAAGTTCCATGCCTATATTCAACCGTTATGCGGCATGTTAAACTGATGTTCTTCTACGAAAGCACATGGCAGAAACGTGAAGTATGATAAAGCTGAACAAAGTGGGGACAGAATGAGGACGATCACAGAGTTTATTGAACGGTACAGTTCCTGGGTCCGAAGTTGTGCGTAATTCTCCGTGCCCCTCGGTTACACATTCTTGTTGATCTGAAACCGGCAGTAGCGCATTTTATTGATTGTTTACTTTTAGGCAATTTATTACCTATTCATTATGTATGAAGAGAATTTTTGTAGATTTTGTTATTGTGACGTTGACTGATTAAGAACTATTTTGTAGTTAAGAAGTTATTTTTAAGTGTTTAATTTCAAGTCTTATAGATTGTTGTTTCTCGTTAATCAAACTAATCTCGGTAAGTTTGGACGTTTCCTTCATCACCACTTCTCGCCATGCCTACGCAGCTGAACTGGTACTTAAACGGCATCCATAGTGCCCCAATACAAATTAGAGACCGCGGAAACTATGGATTGGACGCTAATATTGGTCGTTATTAACATTGTTGCACGTCATTCCCTCCCGTAGGCTTGCTAGAAGGTTTTACTTTTATTCCTCCAGTACCTTATCGAGATAGTAATTCGTATTTGTACAAAGTTTGGTTGAGAGCTATTCTGGAAGATACTCTACGCACGTACATCTACAATATTGGCAATTTTCTCTTTCACATCTTTTACTTGTTGGATTTGTATTACCTGTTTTAAGTCGGGCTTTTTAAACTTTTTAAAATTATGACGTTGATTGATTGTTTATGAACTCTGTTGCGAGTTTGTAAATTTAGAAATATTGTTATGTATATATTTTTTACGTTTAGATTGAAATTATTTTGTTTTTCCTTAAAATATTTCCTTGTTGAAGCCCAGACTGTCTGGGAGGTTTGATCCTTTTAAATAATAATGACGATAAGTTATAACGTAATGTATTTACGCGTCGCATTATAGATATGATGTACACGATTCCAACTGTCACTGGGACTGTCACTAATCAGCAGAGTGACACCAAAAACTGTGTAAACAACATTAATCTCGGTGAATTTGGACATTTTCTTTATCACCCCATCTAAATCACCATGTCGATGGGTGCTGAACTTGGACTTAAACGACATCCGGAGTGTCACTATTCATCTCAGTTACCCCGAAAGCTATGGATTCGACACTAATATCACATGTTTTCGATTATTTTACATGTCACCCACTCCCCCAGGTATATCTTATCGCTACACTATGTTTTCGAGATTGTAACTCATATCTATACCGAGTTTGGTTGAGAGCTGTGATGGGGTATGCCATTCAACTTAAAGGCATCCGAAGTGTCAGTATTCATCGAATCGACCCCTTAAACTATGGATTCGACAGTAATATTCGTCGTTTTCCATTATTTTTTAGTATCATCACCTCCACCAGGGGTGCTAGGGGAGTCTTACCCCACGTAATGTATTTCCAATAGTATAGTAAGTCATGTGTGCACCAGTTTTAGTTGAGAGCTATGCCGGAATATAACACATACATCCATAATCTCGGTCATTTTGGACATTCTTTTTTTCACCCCTTTTCAACCTCCATTCCGACTGGGCCTGACGTATGACTTGAACGGCATACAAGGAGTCACGGCGTTAGGGGTGTCCTGCCCACGCAGTCATTGTTTTTTTGTTTGTTTGAAAGCTATGCTGGAACATACACTCATCCATAATCTCGGTTATTTTGAATATTTTCTTTTTCAGCCCTTCTCACCCCCGTGCCGATGCGCGTGAAATCGGACTTAAACGACATCTGGAGTGTCAATATTCATCTCAGCGACGCCGAAAACTATGGACTCTACTTTAATATTGGTTGTTTTCTATTTTTATACTTCATTTCCTTTCCACTCCCACTCCGAGGGGTGCACATACATAAATCCATAAATTGGGCCATTTTGGACTATGTTCAGTCCTTCTCACCCCCATGACGATGGGAACTGAACATGGACTTAAACGACATGCGGAGTGTCACTGCTCATCTCAGCGACTCAGAAACCTATGGTTTCGACACTCTTTTCGATTATTTTTATATATTCCACCCTCTCCTGACCACAACCCGTAGGGATGGCTTACCCCACAGTGCTTTCTTCGAGACAGTTATATGTGTAGCGGAATCTCTCTCCTTGGCACGTGCCTGCTTCGAACACCAGGCCTGTATTCTACTGTAGAATCCTTGAGCTGACTTTGCCATGGTAACTGCTGGTCATTTCTTCGTCCAATTCCTAGAGCGGGGTAGTGTGATGCCAATATCTCCAAAACGGTTGGATTTAGGCCCTTAAAATATGGTTTTCGGGGTATGTAGGTCCTCACCGAGTTCTGATCTACGCGTCGTGAGGCTTAACACGAGCTTTGTCTTGCCCTTGTATGACAAATTGAATATTTCGCCTATATTAGCTTATGTTAAAATGCCAAAGGGCTTTTTCTATGCCACAGCCCTTAAATGCCTTTGGGAGTAGGTGAAAACTTACATTTAACAATATAAAATATAGCCTATAGCACTCAAGGATAATGTATATTTCTATTAGTGAATGAAGGTTTAGAATCGGTCCAGCAGTTTCTGAGATTACCCGCCAGATATACACAAACTCACAAAATTCGCACAATAATGTCTTAAGAATTTAGCTGTTTATAAATATGTTCTGGAAACATGTTTTGAAATTTGTCCTACTTCCCAATATTACATATTTTGAAAGTCACTACGGTTTCCTCTTCAAAGCAGGATCGCGCTGCTATTACAGAACTTTGGAGGGCTTCCTGTAACTGCATATGTAACATGTAGAAGAAGCCTTGCCTGTACTCAGGCAATTTTTCTCTCGTTTTGAGATTAATGCCAGCTGTTTAGACAAGTTTGAACTCAGTCGAGGTACCATTGCCTTTGGTTCTATTTCTCTGGCTGCTCACTTTGCACATTGACCGGTTTTGCTATCTACGAGGTAATATTTAAAGTTTTAATGAGTAATGTAACTTTACGAGCTAGTACACCTTAATATTACTTTTATAAGTTGTGACTACCTGCGCCCAATCAGATGCCAGCTCGCTGTCAGTAAAACAACCTCGACCATGCCTGCTCGACGTTTTTCTGGATCTCTCTCTCTCCTGAAGAAGTACAGATCTGCCTGGTTGAGCGCTAATCGCTAGGGGATAAGATGAGCGTGTAGGATTTTAACTATGTTATACTAACTCTAATTTAGAGTGGCTGATGGAGATATTTAGTAAAGATAAGGTTCCCTTTTTCTGTAAACCTCTACAAATTTATCAAAGTTATATAGGTCTCCCTGCTATATTTAATTAGAATCCTATATCCAAATGTCAAGAAGGATGCACGAGTGTTGACCCTCATTACTCTTTTTGAATTGACTTTCTCTGTGACTACATTTTCCTAAATTTATCCTTTAATACTTATTTTGGGTATAAGTTTGTTCTCCCTAGTCGCTGCTTAGTATGGAATTAGCATCCGTTTTCTAAGGTTTGTACACCTCATTCGATGTTTGTAAATGGTCATGCCACTGAGATCTTGAATTATGCTTTAATATTCCCATTATTTTGTGCTTTTGGCCTTTTCTAACAATTTTCCCTCCCTGTGCACTGAATTTAATCTTTGCTATGGCAGAGTATTAGTGTTACCTTTGCTCCTGTTTACTTTTGATCGGGCAAGTGGCTGTGGGGTTTGAGTCAGCTTGCATTCGGGAGATAGTGGGTTACAACCCCACTGTCGGCAGCCCTGAAGACGGTTTTCTGTTATATCCCATTTTAACACCAGGGAAATGCTGGGGATGTACCTTAAATAAGACCACAGTAGCTTCCTTTCCATTCCCAGCCCTTTCTTATCCCTTCATGGCCATAAGGCTTACCTGTTCGGTGCGACGTAAAGCAAATCGGAGAGAGAGCGTTTACATTTGGGAGTCACTTCCTTTTGTAATTGTTGAGTGGAATGACCCTTTGGGAAAGGGAGCGAGTGTTAACACGATGCTCGAGTTGTACCAAAGTGCACTAAATTTCTCTAAGACCTCTTACTCCAGTAGCATCGTTTTACAGGACTCCGGGAGTTCCATGTTGTTAGCTCCTTAAAGGATGTATTAATTGTTAAAAGGTAATTATTCAGATTATAATGTTAATGTGATTTTTGTAATTGTTAACCAAATATTTCTTCATTACAAAGTTAATTGTTCTACTGATATCAAAGATTTGAGAAAAGATAGCACAAAGGGGAAAAAACCAAAATACGATAATGTAAGAAAGGAAACTGATCTCTCTCCTGTTTCTGTTCTAATCGGAGTTTGTTTTCATCTCCTTCGTCCAATCATAAGGTTCTGGCCCTTCTTAGTCCCCATCCTCCGTGTACCATAACAGTATGAAATTTCATTTATTTTCTCAGTTTCCTAAAAGTTCGCATCTCTGCACATTCACGTTGAACACACGCTCCGTTGCTATCCACTTGTTGAGTAGCTACGTACTTTTCGTGGGAGCTAAATCTAACCGTAGCAAACACTGTAATATAATAAACCCTGTTGCTTCGGAGAGAAATCCAAATCTTTTCAAACCTATTCTAGACCATCATACCTACAACTAGCGCTATTTCCCTCAGTCACAATTCCTGATTTTTTCATCAATATTTATTATACGGCCCCATAAATTTCACAATACAGATTTATACAACTGCCAAAACTATAAAACATTGATGTATTCGGATATTTTCTCCATTGTATGTTTGTGGAACCCTTGTCCCGTTCCTCTACGGGGTTAGGTATGAATTGAGATGAATCATCGTAGCGATTTTTTATGACCGGATGCTCTTCCTGACGTTAACCTCATCAGAGGAGTTAATGAGATGAGATGAATGACGTAATATATTATAGTAGGAAGGGAGAGGGTAAACCCCGGTGCCAGTATAGAGCCTACTCCTGTCGAATAGTACCAAGAGGTCTGTTCAAAGCTTAACGTCTCCTACCGACGGATGAATCACCTTCAATATCGTCACATGCCCTCACTCCATATGAGCACTGCGGAGAAGTTTGGAATTTAATCCAGGCTTTGGGCACGCAGCCGCCCCCGTGGTGTAGGGGTAGCGTGCCTGCCTCTTACCCGGAGGCCCCGGGTTCGATTCCCGACCAGGTTAGGGATTTTTACCTGGTACTGAGGGCTGGTTCGTGGTCCACTCAGCCTACGTGATTAGAATTGAGGAGCTATCTGACGGTGAGATAGCGGCCCTGGTCTAGAAAGCCAAGATTAACGGCCGAGAGGATTCGTGGTGCTGACCACACGACACCTCGTAATCTGCAGGCCTTAGTGCTGAGCAGCGGTCGCTTGGTAGGCCAAGGCCCTTCAAGGGCTCTAGTGCCATGGGGTGTGGTTTGGTTTTCGGCACGCAATTTAATGATTAGAAATTGTAAACCACCACCTCATCTACCCAACCGGCTAACATTCTGATGGTGAAAATATGTTCGACTAACGGGATTCGAACGGGCTAACCACGCTGTCAGAGTGTACAGACTTCAACGCTTTACTTATCACGGCCACCAGAAGGGCTAGATATTTTGTACTTGGTGAAATAAGAGTAAAATATTAATGGTTTTTTCAATTACATAGTGAACAACTCACATGAATTACATATCCTTAAAAACAGCCAGAAGTATATGTGTGAAAATGAAACCTCATTCAATTTTATATCTCTGAAGAAAGCTGAAACATGAGCGCCGGAATTTATGAATTGCAGTAAAATAAGAACATTCTAACTACTTTTTCTTTCTTTCTTTCTTTTTTCTGTCTGTTTTCTTTCTGTCTTAATCCGTTTACCCCCCAGAGTTGCCATTTCCCTCAGACTCAGCGAGGGATTCCACCTCTACCACGTCAAGGGCAGTGCCCTGGAGCATGAGACTTTGGGTCTGAGGATACAACTGGGAAGGAGGACCAATGCCTAATCGAGGTGGCCTCACCTGCTATGCTGAACAGGGGCCTTGTGTGGGGATGGGAAGATTGGTACAGACAACGAAGAAGGAAGGAAGCGGCCGTAGTCTTAAGTTAGGTACTATCCCGGCATTTGCCTGGAGGAGAAGTGGGAAACCACAGAAAACCATTTCGAGGGTGGCTGAGGTTGGAATCGAACCCATCTCTACTCAGCTGACTACCCGAGGCTGAGTGGTCCCCGTTCCAGCCCTCGTACCAATTTTCAAATTTCGTGGCCGAGCCGGGAATCGAACTCGGTCCTTCGTGGGTGGCAGCTAATCACGCTAACCACTACACCGCAGAGGTGGACAACTACTTTTCTGCGAGCGCTATTACAGCTAGGAAAATATTTTACATAATCTTGATTTTGACCCCATCTACATTTGTAAAACTTTTGACATTTTTAAAGACCCAAGTTCATATTTTGCAGATTTTTGTGCGACTTAACATGGAATTTCCGGTATGTGACTGAGAAACAGGGGCTGTTTCGCACAAAGAACTGTGCCATACTATACTTTTGGAAACCGTTCATTCTGTTTTATTTTTTATAATTTGCTTTACGTCGCACCTACACAGGTCTTATGGCGACAATGTGGCAGGAAAGAGCTAGGTACGGGAAAGAAGCAGCCATGGCTTCAATTACGGTACAGCATTTGCCTGGTGTGAAAATGGGAAGCCACTGTCTATATTTTGTTCATCTTTATAGTACTTCACATTAATACCACGTCTTCCGGAAAATATATATCAGTTCAACGTGCCGTATTTAACGTGTAAATGGAGCCGCATAACATCGTATAAATTTATAGTGTAAAACGTACCGCATTTTTCAGAGGTGGGGAAATGCGGTTGTAACTCAAAGCTTTGACCATGACTGGCCGTGTGAACTCTGTTGCATCGACATTCTTGCCAGACCACAGCTACCAGACTGCGTTGTTTTGGTTTATTCTCTACGTTTCGGACTTATTACAGAGCCTCTACTTGCTAAGCATACCTTTGAGCTTACCATATTAATCCAAAACCCGTCTTATGTCTTAGTTTAGTTTATAGAACTGTAGTTATAAAAAAAACCACAAGGTGGGGCATAAGGAGAAAGAGTAAGAGACCCAGTTCTCGAAGAATCGTGAATGATATAATTACTATTTGAAGGAGGTGTTTAAATATTTTATTTATCTCGACTTTCCTCAACTGGAGATTACCCCTGAGGACGATGTATACTAAAAGTCAATAAGAATATTACAAGTAAGTGTGAGTTAGTTAGCAAGTTTGACATACGTTATAGCACGTTGTTGCAAAGAAAAGTTTGGAAGATATGGTTCTTTAGGATTTGGACGGAATCTTTCAAGGCAGACACTGCTATTTCTTTTATTAATGTATGATTGAGGTTAAATTATAATTTATAATTTGCTCTATACACTTGAATTTTTGTCGCATATTTCGTATTTATCTCACATTAGGTACAAAAATGTCAAAACTGTCGACCGTTATGTTTTCCATGGGCGCCCGCAGGATGTTTTCCAGGGGGGGGGGGCACATTAACAATTTTCTTGAATATAAAAACCAATATAACATCTAAAAAGTTTACAGGAATGTCCGGTTATAACAGATGCTAGATGACTGTCAGTAAGTTCAGTTTATGAAATAATCTGGTATGATATTAAACAATTGAACATCAATCTTTCTTAGAATTCCATGGGGGGAAGGGCAAGCGCCCCCAACCCTTGCGGGCACCCATGATGTTTTCTAATGTATGTAAATTATATGAGTAGAGAACTGGAATCACATATCAGTTAAGGCTTTTTGAAAATCATGTAATATTGCCTATATTAGTAAATAATTTATAGGATTGTGAGCAACTAGGAAATACCCTGACAATATTTTATATATATAAGTTGCTTTACGTTGCACCAACACAGATAGGTCTTATGGCGACTGTTACGGGGCTACCCGTGGACCAGCAGAGGTGAAAGAAGATGCCGGGGTGAATGGGTCTAACTACAATGTCACGAATTGATTTAAAACTTTAACCAAGGTTATATTTCTTTAGAATTTCAAAAATCAACAAATAACAATGTAACAGGTACCAGTAGCAATAATCAAGTTTAGGAAAGACAAGACTTGTGGCATAAACAGATCTTGGGCTTCAAGCGCTCACTTTACCATTCCTGAGCTCCTAGCTCCAAATTTACACAAGACACAAATTTATACAAGGGCAGAAATCCCTCAATATATGGAGCGCTTGCTCCCAACACACAATATCAAGCCTCTCAGAGGTATTTTTACAACACTAGGAAGGAGCAGACGTGCTCTCAGTTTTCCAACCCTACTCAAGGCAACATTACATGAGAATCTACTAATCACAGGCCTTACAAGACACTATTTGCAAATTTGAAACAGGGATATCTTGTACCCAACCTATTGGGCCGTTGCGGAAAGAAACAGGTTAAGTAAATGGCCCGAAACACAATTTGAATGGAGGCGAGTACTTGCACTCCTAAATATGCATCCTTAAAACCTAAAGGGCACTAGGCCGACGAAACAGGGGCTATTCCCAAACTATGGAGGTAACTCGTATAAGAATAAATTAAGACTTTACGGAAAGGAAGACAATCAGTTACAAAACGTAGTCACCTCAAACCAATATGAAGGGGAGCTTGAGAGTGTACATCACTCTCTATCCCCGACTCACAGTTAAAGATTTTACGAAGTATTTGCATAAGCCGGCAGAAATTACATTTTCAGAAAAGTAGTTTACATAGTTAAAGTTTCGGACCTCCCCCTCGGGTTAAACTGCAGAACTAGCAAGAAATAAAGATGTTAATTGGCCATTACCTTGCTGAAGAACTGCTGCCTGTTGAAAGAGGCGCCTCCCGCCTCCTGCTTGACACACACACTAAGTTAGATGACGATCAATTGGCCAAGAAACGTGACAATCCGCAGTTTATAAACCCTCGGGGAAAGTTCGAGACCTTTCATGAATAATCAAGACACACCCACAGGGTTTTATTGGTCAAATTTAAAGGTGACACTCAGAATCGAGGAAGAAGCCTGTGATAGGCGGAAAATTAATTACAGAAATTCATGACTGGCTAAATTCAAAACTGGTGGAAAGAAAAGATCAATATTGCCAACCATATGACTGTTTGGACACCCCCTGGGGGGTGCCGTTTGCGGTGCCAGTACCGGTGCGCTATGCCGCGCTCCTCACCTGGCCTGTTGTAGAAAATAAGTATTAAAAAGAATAAAATATATAAAAGTTGATAATGGTAATAATAATAATAATAATAATAAAAATGGTGAAGTTTGAAACTGTTAGGTGAGTGCTGTTATATGGAAAATATGGTGAATCGCAACGTTATTCGTTACGTGCCATGACTGGATGTTATTAAAAGTTTCTAAATTGCTTTGGGCCAGCGGCAAAGGCTAGGCCTGGGTGGTCACCCATCCAAACGTTAGCCACGCCCGATGTTGCTTGGTTAACCGGGCTTTGCCGCTGGATTTTTTGCTAGAATACGTTTGTATTCATGAGTATTCGGTGGTTGTAATACTATTAATTTAGAAGTACAGCATATGTATTTGCAGCTTAGTTGAAGTCCCGCCTCGGCGTCGGTTTTGGTTCCAGTGCTTTTTGGTTGTGGTAGTCTGATTTTGGTGGTAGTGGTGGTTTTAATTGAGTGTTTTGGCTGTATTATGGGATAGGTGGGCTTGGTAGGCTAGAAGGTCGCTTTTGGAAGTGAGAGATTTCATGGTTCTTCTGGTTCTTGCTATTTGTGACTGGACGGGGACGATTTTCTGGGCGGGATTTAGTTTAGGATCAGTTGCTTGGCAGGCATAGTGGGGAGTAGAGGTTGATCCTGGGTTTCAATTAGCTTGGTGAGTAGGCTGATCAGGGCGTGGGAAACTTGGCAGGGCTGGCTCATGGGTGCGTGAATGAACATAATTTAGTAAAAAAATAACTTATGAATACAAAACTTCTTCAAATCAAAGTTCTTCCACTTCACACCAGGGTGCATGGTCATAGTTTATTAGCAGTGACATCTGTTGAAAAAGTCCAAACTTTTTGATGAAGGGCAAACAAAACAAGTAGAAATTCACACAGTACAGGGAACTTCAAAATAACAAAATTTAATTAGATTTCTGTAGCGACATCTTCTGAGTAAAGGTTGAATTAGGTCTAGTTTCTAGTTCACGATTTCTCCAGAAGAGGAGTTCTTTTAGGTGCAAGATTTAAATGTGCGGCTTAGAGGTGTACCTCCCGGTACAGCGACGATGGGACGGGAAACGGCTAGGAGTGGGAAGGAAGCGGCCGTGGCCTTAATTAACGTACAGCCCCAGCATTTGCCTGGTGTGAAAATGGGGAACCACCGAAAACCATCTTGAGGGCTCCGACAGTGGGGTTCGAACCCGCTATCTCCAGAATACTGGATACTGGTCGCACTTGAGCGACTGCAGTTATCGAGCTCGGTGTACAATGTTGTGACATGGTCAGCAGAAAATGGTATAATGGTAAGCGCAATGAAATGTTAGGTTTTAAGTTCGACCAAGAAGAAAAGTCTTTTCAGTTTTAATTACTGTGTTGATGGGGTGGTGGTAATCTACCTCATGAAGATCGCTGTAATTACCTGGGTTTTAACACAAGGAAATATTCTTCATTGGAGTAATCACATCGATGAGGTTGTAAAAAAAGTTTTCGATCTCCTCAAATGGTTATGAGGGTATTTAGGAATTGTGGTAAAGATGTAAAGGATAGGGCGTATAAATCTCCGTTAAGACCCCAATTAGAGTATGATTCCTATGTATGAGACCGCCACCAGAATTACTTGATGCGAAGATTGAAAACGATTCAAAGAAAACAGCACGATTTGCTCTAGGTGATATTTCGACAGTCCGCCTCTGTGGTGTAGTGGTTAGTGTGATTAGCTGCCACCCCCGGAGGCCCGGGTTCGATTCCCGGCTCTGCCACGAAATTTGAAAAGTGGTATGAGGGCTGGAACGGGGTCCACTCAGCCTCGGGAGGTCAACTGAGTAGAGGTGGGTTCGATTCGCACCTCAGCCATCCTGGAAGTGGTTTTCCGTGGTTTCCCACTTCTCCTCCAGGCAAATGTCGGGATGGTACCTAACTTAAGGACACGGCCGCTTCCTTCCCTCTTCCTTGCCTATCCCTGCCAATCTTCCCATCCCTCCATAAGGCCCCTGTTCAGCATAGCAGGTGAGACCGCCTGGGCGAGGTACTGGTCATACTCCCCAGTCGTATCCCCGACCAAGAGTATGAAGCTCCAGGACACTGTCCTTGAGGCGGTAGAGGTGGGATCCCTCGCTAAGTCCGAGGGAAAAACCGAAATGGAGGGTAAACAGATGATGATGATGATGATGATATTTCGACCAAATAACAGAACTAAAAAATGTTGCAAACTTTGGGCCGGGAAGACTTGGTAGTAAGGAGACGAGCCACAGTATGTTCCTAGCTGTCAGTTGAGAGATGACAGTAGTGGAACGAGTGTGCTTGAGTGGAGCTTTTGAAGGTAAGAAAGATCATAATGTACACATAAAATTGTAATTTAAAAGGACAAAGTTTGGGAAAATATTAATTTATAGCAAGAAAAATTAGGTACTGAAATAATTTATCAATGGAAATGTTCGATAAATTTTCAATTTCTTTGAAATCATTTAAGAAAAGTCTACGTAAACAATGTTTTTTATTTTACTACTTTTTCATATCCACGGACACAGATAGGCCTCATGGCAACGATGGGATAGGAAAGGGTTAGGACTGGGAAGGAAGCGACCGTGTCCTTAATTAAGCTACAGCCCCCGCATTTGCCTGACTTAAAGTGGGAAACCACGGAAAACCATTTTCAGGTCAGTCGGCGGCGGGAGTCGAACCCACGATCTCGCGAATGCAATCTCACAGCTACGCGATCCTAACCGAACGTCTAACTAGTTCGGTACGACAACCCTAAAGGAAAAGCATCAGTTCGATTATTGTCAACAGCAAACGCAGAAACCATGTTATGTCCAATCACATTATCAGAAAAATCAGTAATGTCATTCCATTTAACAGGAACATCCTTAAAAACGCATAGCAATAAATCGGAAATCATATTTCCATGGTCACCCATTTTCAAAAGGGACATATACATAATAACAGAAGTCTCATCAGATTGGTCTATTGTGGAAGTGGTTTTCCGTGGTTTTCCACTTATTCTCCAGACAAATGCCGGGATGGTACCTGATGTAAGGCTTCCTTCTCACTCCTAGCCCTTTTCTATCCCATCGCCGCCATAAGACCTATCTGTGTCGGTGCGACGTGAAGCAAACTGCATACCTGCAAAAAACGACACTATTGTACACGGAATAAAAATACACAATATTAGAATTTAAAATTTAATAAAGAAAGAAACATGCCATTGTTTAATAGGTGTATTTTTATTTCTCGTTCAATAGTGTTTTTGTTTTGCGTTTTGGTTTTTACAGGTATGTTATTTATATTTAACTTGCGAGTTCGACAGACTGAATGGCTTTCACGTTACATTTAACTGAGTCGATACTGGGACGTATGGCTTCCTTCTTAACAAAACAATCGCAAGGTTGATTAGTTCAGAGTGAACTGCATAAATAACAGCTGAAATATGCTTACATTTCTCTAACGTAGGATATTCAGGAGAACAATTAATCGCCTCCCTAGCAGCATTCCTACGATAACATCATGTCGCATTAGAAATAGGCCAAAATTACTTTTTTCTGGGGCCGATGAACTAACCGTTAGGCCTCTTTAAACGACAAACATCATCATTTTTGTCCGGCTCCATGGCTGAATGGTAAGTGTGCTGGACTTTGGTCGCAGGGGTCCCGGGCTCGATTTCCGGCAGGGTCGGGAATTTTAACCATAATTGGTTAATTTGGCTGTCACGGGGGCTGGGTTTATGTGTCGTCTTCATTATCATTTCATCCTCATAACGACGTGCGGTCGCCTACGGGCGTCAAATCAAAACTGGCGAGCCAAACTTAGCCTCGGACACTCCCGACACTAAAAGCCATACGCTATTTCATCATTTTTTCTGAAGATATCATTGTTGAATGTGTGCATGAACATTAATCGCATTATCACCACTACTGATACACAAATCACCAAATCACTACCTATAGTATAGTATCTAGTGAACCGATGTTTACCTTATCATATTAGCACTTATTACTCTGTTGCTATTTCCTGCGATCTGTTTTTCTTGTAAACATGACCGCTTTATGCAGAATTGGAAGAATTAGGCTGATAGCTATCATTTAAAACACTCTGAAGGCCCACTATTATTATTTAGTCGGCCATTGCAACTCGCGGCGAGCCTACGGGCCGAATTCATAGTCAGCACTTATACATAAGTGGAACCCTTAAGTAATAAGGGATCACTTATAATAAGTATTCACTTATATGAGTTTACATTTCATAGACAGCACTTAAAGAGCACACTCATTGATACAGTATCACTGGAGATGTGGCAATGCTGTATATTATGTCCATGCGTCTTGGATCGTGTAGTTCTCGCTACCGAATAGTAGGATGATCTATTGTGTTTTGTTTATCGAAGGACATCGCGCGACAGCGCGTGAAATTTTTGAGGTTAAAAGATCGCCTATATTGTATTTGGTTATCAGAATGGATAACAAAACAGTGACCGGGCGAGTTGGCCGTGCGCGTAGAGGCGCGCGGCTGTGAGCTTGCATCCGGGAGATAGTAGGTTCGAATCCCACTATCGGCAGCCCTGAAAATGGTTTTCCGTGGTTTCCCATTTTCACACCAGGCAAATGCTGGGGCTGTACCTTAATTAAGGCCACGGCCGCTTCCTTCCAACTCCTAGGCCTTTCCTATTCCATCGTCGCCATAAGACCTATCTGTGTCGGTGCGACGTAAAGCCCTAGCAAAAAAAAAAACAGAAAAAAACACAGCGAGCTGAGACGGCACCTGCAAGAACTTGTGTCGAAGTACATGCACATAATATAGAACAAGTAGATCGACGCAGTTTCTCATCAGAATATGAATGACGTGGGAAAAACTTGTAGTGGACAATGCAAAAAACGAAAATGCCCAGAGTCTAATTTTCTTCTTAATATTTTATACTTATCCAGGTACTTTTTTTTGCTAGTTGTTTTACGTCGCACCGACACAGATAGGTCTTACGGCGACGATGGGACAGGAAAGGGCTAGGAGTGGGAAGGAAGCGGCCGTGGCCTTAATTAGGGTACAGCCCCAGCATTTGCCTGGTGTGAAAATGGGAAACCACGGAAAACCATTTTCAGGGCTGCCGACAGTGGGGTTCGAACCTACTATCTCCCGAATACTGGATACTGGCCGCACTTAAGCGACTGCAGCTATCGAGCTCGGTATCCAGGTACTGGAACCTATACAAATATTCATCCAAATGTAGAATATCTAGCCTTACAACGCTTTTAATGAGTTGACAAATATATCCGTAGCTGTTCCATTGTAATAGGCCTAATTATTTCCCAATAAAATGTAAATAGTATGTTTTGATGTGCGATGCCATAATTTCAGAAACTTCTGATATAATCCAGTGAACGATTGGTTGAGTAACCTGATATAATTAGCACAAATCAACCTTCAAATAAATGGTGGTAGTTCATTTCCTTATAACTCAGTATAGTTCTTTACTATTCCATAGGCCTACAGTCTTGGTGACTTATCAACTTGTAACACGTTCCCAATAATTAAGCGAAATACCGGTAATGATTATGATGGTGATGATGATAATAACAACAATAATAATAACCTGAAACCAAGAGGTGTCATAAAATCTCAAAACAATATCTTCATTAATGGTGAGATAGCGAGTCCTCTAGAGGTTATGTTCACTCTCTCAACCAAAGGAACAAGAATATTCATAACTCTCACTTTACTAAAACGAAACCTTCTTTAAATTGTTGGTCACATTACATTTCGACAATATTTTCCATCTCTACTGTGTGCACGGAAAATATTCTGTGAATGAAATGCAACATATTCAGCAAAATCATCCTCCATCTTGCTGCAACATAAGTGTGTGTGGGAGGTCCACTTATAGCAATAAGTGGGACACTTAAGTAGGTAATATGAAATGAAACCTGGCTGTGTTTCTTCCTCGTCTTGTGTATTAGGTTTTCCTGTTACCCAATAAACGTTTGTGGGCGGGTTGTTATCATTCATGAAAGGTCTCGAACTTTCCACGAGGGTATAAAAACTGTTGATTTCTTGTCTCGGTGCCACTTCAGTAACATCTTTTTAGTGTGTAGATATGTAGCAGGGGGCGGGACGCGCCTCTTTCTTCGAGCAACAGATCTCCAACAAGGTAATGGCCGGTTAACATTTTTATTTCTTGCTAGCTCAGCAGTTTAACTCTCGGAGAAGGTTCGAATTCTTTAATATGTAACCCATGTTTTTAAAAATGTAAATTCCTTTTCCGTCTATTAAAATCTACAAATATATTTTACTGTAAAGCGGGGATAGAGAGTGCTTCACCCTCTCGAACTCCCCTTCATTTTTGAAAAGGAGGTGACTACGTTTTCATAACCGTTCTTCTCTTCTTTAATGTAGTAAAGTTTTCTCATACGTGTCACCTCCCTAGCTTGGGATTAGCCCCTGTATGATCGGCCTAGCGCCACATAGGTTTTAGACAAAAACTTTGTGTAGGAGTGCAAGTTATCGCCTCCATTCAATTTTGTATTTTGGGCCATTTACTTAACCCGTTTTGTTTTCCTTCCTGCGAAGGCCCAGTAGATTGGGTATTAGATACCCCCGTTTCACTGTATGTGTGCCTTGAGGGCAGTTAATGTAAAGCCAGTTTATGGCCTCTTAAATAGTCTTGAAAACTTTGAGAGCGCATCTGCTCTTTCTTGTGTGTGAAACGTGCCTCTAGGAGGCTTAACATTGTAATTGGGAGCAAGTGTTCCTTGGCATGATTGGGGTTTTCTGCCCCTTTGTGTGAACTGGGTACATTGGTAAAGTTGGGCTCATAGCTCAAGGATTGTTATTGTAGGGCTAGAAGCCCAGATCTTGTAGTATCCCCTAAAACTTATAATTTCTTTGTACCTGATTTTGGCTTGTTGTTGACTTGTTAAGTTTTCAAATTCTATGTCACCACTGTTAAGTTTTGAAAATATAACCTTTGTTAAAGTTTTAAATTAACTTTAATTTTGTAGTTGAGACCTATTCCAGCCCGCACCTTCTTTCACCTCTAACTACCACGGATATCTCCGTAACAATTAATATTATTACTTAACTTCTCTTTCCACCAATGGACGTTTTAATTTGCTTTGGATTGAGGACACAATGACGAGATGTCACGTGTTTGTAATAATGCAGTATTCTGCGAATTGAGTTTAGAAGGAGATAATAATTCTCTGCTGCTTGTTCAGTATATATGCGCCGTAATGTAAAGTACTGTCCGCCTCTGTGGTGTAGTGGCTAGTGTGATTAGCTGCCACCCCCGGAGGCCCCGGTTCGATTTCCGGCTCTTCCAAGATATTTAAAAAGTGGTACGAGTGCTGGAACGCGGTCCACTCAGCCTTGGGAGGTCAAATGAGTAGAGGTGGGTTCCATTCCCATCTCAGCCATCCTGGAAGTGGTTTTCCGTGGTTTCCCACTTCTCCTCCAGGCAAGTGAAGGGATGGTAGCTAACTTAAGGCCACGGCCGCTTCGTTCCCTCTTTCTTTTGTCTATCCCTTCCAATCTTCCAATCCCCCACCAAGGCCCCTGTTGAGCATAGCAGGTGAGGCCGCCTGGGCGAGGTACTGGTCATTCTCCCCAGTTGTATCCCCTGACCCAATATCTCACGCTCCATGACACTGCCCTTGTGGCGGTAGAGGTGGGATCCCTCGCTGAGTTCGAGGGAAAAAGCAACCCTGAAGGGTAAACATATTAAGAATGAAAATAATTTAAAGTACTGTTGTAATTGAAGCCTAAACTGACCAGGTAATTTCTGTTTATTTTGTGGTTGATCCACTTTCCTGGAACTAGTTTTTAACTTCATGTGATTATTCGCTGTATTTATCAAGTTTTTATCCAGTTTTATTTCCGTGGCTCAGGCGTCGGCCTCTCACCGCTAGATTCCGTGGTTCATATCCCGATCACGCCATGTGAGATTTGTGCTGTGCAAAGCGGAGGCGGGGCAGGTTATTCTCCTGGTACTACGGTTTTCCCTGTCATCTTTCATTAAAGAAACACTCTCCAGTACCATTTCATTTCACCTGTCAGTCATTAATCATTGGCCCAGAGGAGTGCGACAGGCCTCGGCAGGCGGCACAATTCCTATCTTCGTCGCAAAGTAGGGGCTTCATTCATTCCATCCCTGACCCGGTCAATGACTGGAAAACCGGTTGTAGGTTTTCATTTTCAGAATCTGCTGTGTTTGTTTCCATTGATCTGTCTGTGTGTAGAGGTGTACCCAGACAGATTTTGTGCATTTTATCTCTGTTACAGTATAGCCTTTCATTCATTTCCAATCATTGTTTGGCACATGGAACTTCGTATACTGTTTCCAAAATATTGCCTTATTATATCCTGATAATGGGCCAGTTTTATGATAAAAACCAGGGTATTCAAAGAATGCCTCCTGAGACTGCGGTGCAGGAGAACAAACGTTGGCACACGTTATGAAGTATTGCCCACTAGCTTTTGGAAATGGTTTAGAGAGTCTTCGCAATGTGGCACCAAAATGTACAAATCTGGTTGTTAAATCTAGATATGAATCTTACACTGTGTATTTATTGTATAACATTATGATTGTTATTTATATTTACCTTGTGTATAAATATTTCAGCCATACGATAATAATAATAATAATAATAATAATAATAATAATAATAATAATAATAATAATAATAATAATAATAATAATAATAATAATAATAATAATAATCTTTCTAGCGTGTTTACCGCCAATATGCAGGGTCTGCTATTTTGGAATCCATGCTCGAGTTGCTTCTGTTAAGGGCAACGTCAGTTGTGACACCCAGGCCACAATTTCTAGGGACGGCCGCCTGGTTGATTTCCTCCTGGGTTGTATTGGACAGATGTCTTAGTATCTGATCGAATCTCTCTTCTCACATGAGTCTGTCTAACAAGATGCTTGGTTTTATTATTAGAAACTCTAAATTATTTACTCAACCGGAAATAATTGTTAAGTTGTATATAAGTTTAGTACGAAGCAAATTAGAACATTCATCGATAATCTGGGACCCACTTTATAAGGACCAAGCTCGTCACATTGAGATAGTACAAAATAAATTTTTAAATATTTGTATTATAAAACTTTACATTTATTTTGTCCATTCGACAGTTCAACCCAGTTTTTAAGAAATATGTTAAATTTCATGTCTTTGAAAAAAAAAAAGCATTAATTTCTTTACAAATATTGAGGAAAATTTTAAATGGAAAACTTGACCGTCAAAAATTACTTACTTACATCCCTTTTCATGTACCACGAATAAAATCACCACAGCAAGTAGTATTTCACACCCCAAGATATAGAAGAGTTCATAATTCTAATTCACCATCAGTTAAAACATTATCGGTTTATAATTCTATTGGCGCTCAAGTTGATTTATTCCCTGGCACTAGATTGAATGATAAGAAAAAAAAGGTATTTTTTTACTAAATAGTATTAATTATTGGATTCCTAATGCCTTTGCTGGTGAGATGTAGTGTTTACAGTGCACTATGTCTTCTGGTATGGGCTATATCAAATTTGTTACTTTCATCTACCTGTCTCAGTCTCATCCTTGGCTTTGACAATATGAAAGTGACTGAGGTATGAGTGATGCTAGTAATACCATTGCTTATGCAGCCAGTCCCTGTTATGAATGGTGTGAAAATATCGCTCATAGGGTCGGTTGGTGCATGCATTTCAGTGGGCTTGGCAGACTGATATGTAATAGCAACGGCTGGCTCGGCGAGGAAAGCAACGGGAAACTACCTCACTCCTCATTTCCCTAGTACGTCTCGTCAGTGACGCCTAGGCTATTTATGACAGCTGTTGGTGGAGCTGCAGAGGATCAAACCAGCCTTCGGGCTGAATACCCAACATACAACATACATTGGATTCCTTTTTACTGGAATGCCAGGTACTCATACGTTTTGTGCGTATTCCCTTTCACAATTGATTAGTAATTATCTATGGCTGATCTATAGCCTATTTTATTATACTTTTCACCTATAGTTGTATTTTAAATTGTGTTATTATTAGTTTTCTTCTTCTTACAATTACAGTTACTATTGTTATTATTTGTTTTCATGTATTTGCATTTTAAATCCCATATATCATGAAGAAACGTAATTGAGTTCAGGCCGGCGTACCTTCGCATAAATAAATTAAATAAATAAATAAATAAATAAATAAATAAATAAATAAATAAATAAATAAATAAATAAATAAATAAATAAATAAATAAATAAATATCAATTTTATGTATAAAATAGACGTATGTGTCTGTATATTTCACCTTGCAGCCAAAACTACCCACCGCAGACCATTGGTGTTTATGTGTAGTGGTAGTCTCCAGTCTCCCACTGTGCACTATGGTACTTGCGTGTCGGTAGGTATGGTGGTGTGCTAGATATGAGGGTTGAAAGTGACCAACCACATATAAAAATAGACGTGTGTGTCCGTACATTTCACCGTGCAGAAACAAATACCCACCGCAGACCACTGGTGTTTAGAGCAGTAACCTTGAGTCTCCCATCGTGCACTATAGTGGTTGCATGTCGGTAGCTGTGGTGGAGTGATTGCTGATTGAGTAAACCTGTGAGTATTACCTGTAATTATTGAATATAAAACAGATACTTACTGAAACAGGTCCTTAAGAGTATCATTGAGGCAGTAATTCCTAACCGGCAAAGAAAAATGAAAATCGGATTTCATAGTAAGAATTCCATTGATATCAATGATTTGTCATTTTGTTTCACACGATTACAATTTCCAGTGACTATCAATAGTCCATGAATGAGGTATTTGAACGTCTGTTGAAAAGCAGAGGCCAAAATGCGGATACTTGGTGGACCCTCAACACCGATTCGACATGAAGGGAGTTTCCTGATGGGCCATCAATCTTACTTGTGATATCCTGGTACAGAATTTGGGTCCGTTGGACCTAGACTACACGGACTTCATGTGCTCGGAGTGGCCTCCATATAAGTGGATGTTTCTGCAGGGCCACACTTCTCTGAATGGGCGAGCTACATGGATCGGATCCGTTCTAGTAAGCTTCCCGACAAAGGCACACTGGTTTGGAGAAATCTGTACAATATCACGTAGTCGGCTGTTTATAACTCTCTCAAACATTTTCAGCGAGTGACAGAGTAGGCGGATTGGTAGTTTGAACATTCGCCAACGTCACCTTTACCCTTGCAGATCGGTGTGGTTTTACTCGGCAGCCAGTGTGTAAGGAGGCATCCTTCGTCATAAATGCGATTGAAGAGGGCCACATAGACTTCAGCCACACGTTGGACGAGTATCTTCCATACATCAGATGGTATGTCGTCTGGTTCAGTTGCTTTGGCATTTTTAATCTTGCTCATAGCTTGTGATACTTCATAACAGGACGGGTCAAGCAACTGCACCACCACAAGGAATCGGTTGGGGGAAATTTTTCGTTACACATTATCTTGCAGTAGTACCTCAATGGTTCAAAATAGGTAGGGGGCCTCCGAGAAAATGGTTGTTGGAATCTTGAATTTGCAGGACGTGGCCAATAGAGAATACAGTACATAGAATAGAATACTTCCACCCCCACCCCCCAGTTTCGGATCACCTGAAAATGGCGAGGGAATAATCATTTATTGTAATCCAAAATATGTTTTGATACATTCATATCCTTATTACTATTTATCAATAACTACATTAAACATTGCAATTAAACTTATTAACTATTTCAATCCAATTTCCAAACTTCTTTCTTTCTTTCTTTCTTTCTTTCTTTCTTTATTTATTTATTTCTGTCTTTACCTTTTCTTTAACTAGTCTAGGACAAACATGCATCTTACCCTCCCTAAGTTGTATTAGTGCTTGCTTTTGAGTCAACACTCTTTATACAGTTATTCCACAATTACAACTACATTTTGCATAAATTGAATTAATGAAAGAATGAACGAATGACTATATGAATTGCCGAGTGAATGATTTCATGATTGGATTGTGTTCGTGCATAAATGAATGAACAAACACTCTTCCCACCCAGTCACGGATAGCAACCAACTGGGGAGACAGCATTCATGTTCGAGTCGATGAATGAATGAATGAATGAACTGTATAAAAATGTCCTCTCTCCCAGTCAGGGATAAACGTGGCCAATATCTTCAGCAGGCTGGAATTTTGCTAGATGGTAGACCTTATTTGCACTCTCTGCTGTATCGAGTGTCTCATACCTACCTTGGTGGTGGCAATTTTTGTCGCGGCAGACTTTAAAATCTTGTACTGGTCATGATATGCTTGTATTTTTGTTTTCTGTTAGGTCTTATAAGCCTTCTTCTTTCAGCATTAACAGCCGTCTGCTATCTGTTTTGACGTCACACCGACGCAGACAGGTCTTATTGTGACGATAGGGTAAGAAAGGGGTAGGATTGGGAAGGTAAGCCTGACGTGAAAATGAGAAACCACGGAAAACCATATTCAGACTGGCCGACAGTGGGGTTCAAACTCACTATCTCTCGAATACAAGCTCATAGATATGTGACCCAAACCATGCTACTAACTTTCTCGGTAATAGCCATCTGTACTTCTTTGTTTCACCACCAAGTCTGTTTGTCCACGAACCGTTTACCTAATTTTATCTTTATAAAACTGCTGCCATGTGTATCATGTAAGTGATTAAAACACATGTGGTTTCTACGGGATGATCAGTGTTGACACTGAAAGTACCGGCACTGTACTTTGCCAGGAATATGTCCTTCCTTCGGAGATTTTCCACCGCTTTAATCTTTCCGGACCAGTCTTCTGAGGTCCAATCCGAATGTCTAAAACTATCAGATAATTTTGAAGGGCAATGGATTCTCGAGGAATTGCTATTGCATTTAAAGCCAACTTGAAGTTGCACATGCGTACCATTCAGTAATTAATCTGAGTAGATCGCTCACCACTAACGTAAGTAAAGAGGTGTGTTGGCCTTTCCTTAAAGAATGTGTTAACATTGACTAAATCATGACATTCAGCAAAGTCTTATATATTGCGTTCCTCGTTGTTTCGTGTCCCATATTTATGGGCTCCATGACACTGAGTATACCTGTATTTGTCTTCTCCCAAATGACCGTCAGGTGCTACTGTTTGAGTCATCAGTCCATAGACTGCCACCCAATCCTGTGCTAACCTTTTCATTTCTAAGTAACTATTGCATCCTACATCTGCTCTAATCTGCTTGTACTATTCATACCTTGGTCTACCCCTACCGTTCTTACCACTTACACTTCCTTCAAAAACCAACTGAACAAGTTCTGGGTGTCTTAAGATGTTCTTCTTGTCAAATTTAGCCAAATCGATCTCCTCCCGCCAGTTCGATTCGGTATCTCTTCATTCTTGATTCGATCTATCCATCTCACCTTCAGCATTCTTCTGTAACAGCACATATCAAAAGCTTCTATTCTTTTTCTTTCTGAACTAGTTATCGTCCATGTTTCACTTCTATACAATGCCTCGCTTCACACGAAAGTCTTCAAAATCTTCAAAGTCTTTCTAATTCCTATATCGATGTTTGAAGTGAGCAAATTTCTTTCTTAAGAAAGCTCTTCCTTGTTTGTACCAGTCTGCATCTTACGTCCTCTTTACTTCTGCCATCGTTAGTTATTTTACTACCCAAGTAACAATATTCATATACTTCCTTTAAGACTTCATTTCCTAATCTAATATTTCCTACATCACCTGCCTTCGTTCGACTGCACTCCATTACTTTTGTTATGGACTTATTTAATCTTGTACTCTTTATCCAAGACTTCATCCATACCATTCAGCAACTTCTCGAGATCTTCTGCAGTCTCAGATAAAATAACAATATCATCGGCAAATCTCAAGGTTTTGATTTCCTCTCCTTGGACTGTGATTCCCTTTCCAAATTCCTCTTTGATTTCCTTTACTGCCTATTCTATGTAAACATTGAAGCCTTGCCTCACTTCTTTCTGGATGCCTGCTTCTTTTTCAAAGCCCCCGATTCTTATCACTGCAGACTGATTTTTATACAGACTGTAGATAATTCTTCGTTCTCGGTATCTGATCCCTATCATCTTCATAAATTGCTTGGTCCAATCCACATTATCGAATGCCTTTTCTAGATCTACGAATGCCATGTACGTGGGCTTGTCCTTCTTCATTCGATCCTCTAAAATCAGACGTAAAGTCAGGATAGCTTCACCTGTTCCTACATTTCTTCTGAAGCCAAATTGATCTTCTCCCAACTCAGCCTCAACTTGTTTTTCGATTCTTCTGTAAATAATACGTGTTAAACTTTTGCAGGTATGAGATACTTAACTAATGGTGCGGTAGTTTTCACACCTGTCAGCACCAGCTTTCTTGGGAATAGGTATAACAACATTCTGCCAAACTGGGATGGGACTTCTCCCGTCTCATACATCTTACACACTAAATGGAATAACCTTGCCATGCTGGTTTATCCTAAGGCAGTCAGTAATTCAGAGGGAATGTCATCAATTCCGGGTGCCTTGTTTCTATTTAGGTCACTCACAGCTCTGTCAAACTCTGATCTCAAAATGGGGTCTCCCATTGCATCAGCATCTACAGCCTCTTCATGTTCCAGAACCAAATTATCTACATCTTTACCTTGATACAACTGTTGGATATGCTCCTGCCATCTTTCTGCTTTGTCTTCTTTCCCTAGAAGTGGCTTTCCATCTGAGCTCTTAATATTCATACACCTAGATTTCCTTTCTCCAAAGGTTTCCTTGATTTTCCTGTATGCAGCATCTACCTTTCCCAGGACCATACAGCCTTCGACATCCTTGCACTTCTCCTTCAGCCATTCTTCCTTAGCTACCTTGCACTTTCTATCCACTTCATTCCTTAATCGCCTGTATTCTTTTCTGCCCTCTTCATTTCTAGCATTCTTGTATTTTCGTCGTTCATCAATCAGGTCTAGTATCTCCTGAGTTATCCACTGATTCTTAGTTGATCTTTTCTTCCTCCTAACATTTCTTCAGCAGCCCTACTGACTTCATTTTTTATGACTATCCACTCTTCCTCTACCCGGTCTGGAAAGCCAAGAATAACGGCCGAGAGGATTGGTCGTGCTGACCACACGACACCTCGTAATCTGCAGGCCTTTGGGCTGAGCAGCGGTCGCTTGGTAGACCAAGGCCATTCAAGGGCTGTAGTGCCATGGGGTTTGGTTTGGTTTATCCACTCTTCCTCTATTGTGTTTCCTTCAGCCTTTTCATTTAGCCCTTGTACAACATGTTCTTTGAAACAATCACTTACACTCTTTTCTTTCAACTTGTTTAGATCCCATCTTTTTGTATCTTTCCTTTCTTCAGTTTCTTCAACTTCAGATGGCATTTCATGACCAACAAGTTGTGGTCAGAGTCCACATCTGCTCCTGGGAAAGTTTTGCGATCCAACACCTGGTTTCTGAATCTCTGCCTAGATAAAAAGATGTTCCGTAGGAAGTATTTAGCACCTAACTGCTCCGATAATTCTTCCTTATCATCATCAGGCCATTCACTATAAGGTGCGCAGCGAGAAATTATATGTATAGCTGTCCTTTTTCAAGTCTATTCTGACCAGTGTTTGATAGTAAACTGACTTCAACCATGGCTGACGACCACCACAATTCCGTTTCGGGAATAACTTCTGCCATGATAATAGAGGATCCTCTATCCATCACCTATACCTTTTGATTTTGACCCTTTTCATTTTATTTCCTTGGACACATGCGATAACGGTTCGATGGATTGTCAGGGTCTGTGCCAGCTCATGGCTTATTCCAGTGAGTGTCATAATATTAGTGATGGCTAGTCTTAACATAAGGAACAGACAGTGTTGGCAGCCACCCTAGTCTGAAGTTCAGACGCTACCTGATGTTTTTTTGCCATTTGCTTTACGTCGCACCGACACAGATAGGTCTTATGGCGAAGATGGGACAGGAAAGGCCTAGGAATGGGAAGGAAGCGGTCGTGGCCGTAATTAAGGTACATCCCCAGCATTTGCCTGGTGTGAAAGTGGGAAACCACGGATAAACATATTCAGGGCTGCCGTCAAAGAGATTCGAACCCACTATCTCCCGGATGCAAGCTCACATCTCCGCGCTCATAACTACATGGCCTACTCTGCCGGTCCTGATGGGTTTGAGTGGCATTTCCTCCACTGAGGGTCCATTACCTTGCCTAAGGGGCTCTTACAACCCAACGCCATTGGCTCCTTTGGGTTGTCTGGTTATTACTCACCACACAGATATCGGTGTGGAGTCGTTAGCTGAACGACGAATATGTACTTCCTTCGGAGATTTTCCACCAAAACTATCAGATAATTTTGAAGAGCAATGGATTCGCCATAGAGAGTTGCAGTTTCCACGCGGTGCGTCAAGAAAGCTTAAACATTTAATTTAAAAAATAGTATGCGACATCTTTTCGACGTGGTACAACTTATTATCTCAACTAGCAGCTGATTTTGTTCAAGACGCAACTAAGTGAGGTTCTACAATAATTAGCCCACGTTCTTGGATTGTTCTAGAACCTTAAAGAAATTTCTTGGTACATTGTATATTTATGTAATTAGCATTCAGTTTCGTGGGGTGTAGAGTTAATTTTGTAACATTAAATCAACTGAATCGATTAGTACACCACTTCAGATTTGACACCATTCGTCAGAAAATGGTCATCACACAAATTACGTAGACAAATGAGCCTCCGATTGCATGGCCATGTTCTACGCGCAGTGCTTGGATACAGAATAGGAAATACATAAAAAGGAAAGTTTAAGGCGGCTCCTTTGATCAGCAGGAAGCCAGAATCCAGCGCCGAGTAAACGCAGGGCAGACGCCAGTGGGGAACTTCAGACAATCAAGAAACTGAAAAAAAAAAAAAAAAAAGGTATCAGAGAAGCTGATACCATCGAGACAAGTAACAAGTTTTAAAATTTCTAAATAACAAGATTTTTCATCTTTTAAAAGGACTAAGAACGGGAAGTAAAATATATTTTATTAAATTATCAACGCTAGAATGTACAGAATTATAGACATCTGGGACTTGAAGGCCACATCACCACATACGTAACAAAAATTGTATAGATTATTTAAACACTTTCTTACGAAACTAATAAAACATATACATAAGAAAAATATACAGCACAAAACTCTACGGGTTGACTTGAACTTTAATTCTGACTATCTGCTAACCATAGCAATGCAATATCTAAACATTATACCACGCCTAACACTTAAATAAGTCTGTACAGTGTTGCCAACCACTATGAATAAAATTATCACATGTGTGAGTAAAACTTCCCACATTTGACGAAAAATTTACACTTGTTATAACTTAAAAATATGGTAACAAGGAAAGCCTATTATGTATATTATACAAAAATAACTGGCACAAGGAACTATGCCTGATAAAACTATTATGATAATAAATGAAAAAAAAAACCTACAACCTGTGCTCCAGTCATTGACCGGGTCAGGGAATGAATGAATGAATCATATATAGACTATTAGTACGATGGGGTCGTCACTCCCAAAGTGATTTATTAATGACTTATAAATGCTATGAAATGAGAATGGAGAGTGTTGCTGGAATGAAATATGACAGGGAAAACCGGAGTACCCGGAGAAAAACCTGCCCCGCCCCCGCTTTGTCCAGCACAAATCTCACATGGAGTGACCGGGATTTGAACCACGGTACCCAGCGGTGAGAGGCCGACGCGCTGCCGTCTGAGCCACGGAGGCTCCTTATGATAATAAATGTTGTTTGAGTCATCAGTCCATAGACTGATTTGATGCAGCCCTCCATGCCACCCTATCCTGTGCTAACCTTTTCATTTCTACGTAACTATTTCATCCTACATCTGCTCTAATCTGCTTGTCATATTCATACCTTGGTCTACCCCTACCGTTCTTACCACCTACACTTCCTTCAAAAACAAACTGAACAAGTCTTGGGTGTCTTAAGATGTGTCCTATCATTCTATCTCTTCTTCTCCTCAAATTTAGCCAAATCGATCTCCTCTCACCAATTCGATTCAGTATCTCTTCATTCGTGATTCGATCTATCCATCTCACCTTCAGCATTCTTCTGTAACACCACATTTCAAAACCTTCTATTCTCTTTCTTTCTGAGCTAGTTATCGTCCATGTTTCACTTCCAATAACGTGGATCTGTACACGTCCTGAGATCTCATATTTTGAACCTCCATAATTAAAAAAAAAAATTATTACTGCTATATTTCTATATGATACAAATTTATGTATTGTGATACTCTTTACTTTCTCTATTGTGACAACCCGAAATTGCTGGAACTTGTTGATTAGTTTAGTAAATACTGTATATACTTCAGTTCTCTTTTAACTATGCCCAGTTTACCTTGATACATGGATGTTACATTCCAAGTTCCTAAATAGTACTGCTGTTGTCCTTGGTGCTTCACTCCAGCTTGGAAAGTCTAAGAAATAAGATAAAAGACTTCGTCCAGTGGAGCGTTATCCGGAAACGAGCTCATAACGCTGGCAGCATTTCCTCGCTGAATAGCAAATCCTATCCGCTGCCTCAGGAGTTTCGTTGAAGAAATAATAAATATTAAATTATTTAATATTTGAATTCAGCATAAAACTGCACTGAAGTCAATATTCGCTTTTGTTGAAATAAAAGTCATATTGTCCGGTAAAAATAATGGCGTATGGCCTCCGGAGAAGCCTGGTGCGGCTCTTTTTCTCGTAGACGACCTGCATGTCTGTGAAGATAAGGGCCCTACCTAGGATGATTTCTAATGCTGAATACGCCACACACTCAGCCCCCGAGTTAGTGGAATTAACCAATTAAGGTTAAAATCTCAGACCCGGCCGGGAATAGAACCCGGAGCTCTTTGGACCAAAGGCCAGCACGCTAACCATTTAGCCATGGAGCCGGATATGTTGTCAAGTGATATGAGTTCTTAGATGGCTGCAGAGACCAATTCCAGAAACACACGTTATATTGTGCTACTGGCACATGAAATCCATTAAAACTGAGTGAGCTGACCGTGTGTTTAAGGCCCCGTTGCTGTGAGCTTGCATTTAGCAGGTGGTGGGTTCGAATCCCACCGTCGGTAGCGTTGAAGACGGTTTTCCGCGATTTCCCTCATTTTAACACCAGGAAAATGCTGGGGCTGTACGTTGATTATCGCCATGGTCGCTACCTTCCCAATACTAACATTTTGCCATCCTTGTATCGCTGAAAACCTTCGATGGGTTAGTTCGACGATAAACCACAAGAGAAAAAAGAAAAAAACAATATGAAAGCTCAATGTTGCTAGAGAACCTGGCAGTCATTCCTTCTCTGACTTCCTCGATCTTGTATTCGATCCCTCGTGCCAGTCTCGTACCTTCATCAATATTGTTCAAAATGTTGTTGGACTTCATAAACAATACGTCACCACATCAGCTGAATCCTCTTAGTAGCCGATGACAATTTGAGACCTATCCACATTAGATGCCTTTGCTGGCAAGATGTAGTGTTTCTAGTGCGCTATGTCTTCTGGTATGGGCTAGAATAAAATTGTTACTTTCATTGACCTGTCTCAGTCTCTTCCTTGGCTTTGACAAAATATGAAAGTGACTGAGGTATGAGCGATGCTAGTAATACAATTCCTTATGCAGCCAGTCCCTGCTATGAATGGTGTGAAAATGTCGCTCATAGGGTCGGTTGGTGCAGGCATTTCAGTGGGCTTGGCAGGCTGATGTGCAATAGCAACTTCTGGCTCAGTGAGGAAAGCAACGGGAAACTACCTCACTCTTCATTTCCCTTGTACGCTTCTTCAGTGACACCTAGGCCATCTATGACAGCTAATGGTGAACCTGTTGAGGATCCAACCAGCCTTCGGGCTGAATACCCAACATACATACATACATACATACATACATACATACATACATACATACATACATACATACATGCGTTAGGCATGGAAGTTCACGAGGCTGGTCCAACGAAGTTGGTGTCTGATATAATCATTGGCTCAATGCTCAAGATATTGGCCTCTTGCCATATTTTCGACTGTCCTAACACTTTTCTCTAGGACAGAAATGGTGGTAGTTTTCTTTTCAATCAAGTTTCTTTTGTAAATATTAATGTCTCGCAACCATAAATAAGCGTTGATACCAAGTGTCGAATGCCACAAAAACGGAGTACATGTAGCGTAGTCCGCAGACGGCCGGAACCATTCAGAGAAATGGCCAAGATCTCAATAAAGTACAACAATTTAAGTATCTGGGTTCTTTGGTCAACGCCGGGTGTGTCACTATTTCAGAGGCCTGTGCACGAATAAATGCGGCCCGGATGAAGTGGCGACAAACTACTGGTGTTCTCGTCGGATGTCAATCCACTGAAGTCCAATAGCTCTGAATACTGGTCAGCAAAGTCAAGCACTTCATGTCACGGACGTGCATATGCTTCGCTGGTCACTTGGCCTGACCGACTTCGGTGGTAATCTATTGTAAAGACGGCACTTCACATCGCACCATCTTGAAATGGGTCACGTGTTCGGCCCAAGAATCGCTGGCTTGATCGCCTTCAAGGAGCCATGCGCTAGGTTCATCTTGTTCCAAACGATACACTCAATAGAACCGGCTTGCGGACCCTGCTTCATTGCGAGACAAATGCTAAGAAGATGACGATCCATAAATGAGTGTTGATGTCACTATGGCACTGTAAACATACGCAAGGAGAGGCAGCGAATTGTTCCGGCACATTAACATGTACTCCCGTGCAGGTGAACTAGGGAAATGTTCCACTTAATTTTCTTCTGTAAGTATTAGAGTGCGCGGTCAGCAGTCCAGCCAGTATATTTTGCGGTTGCCTAACGGAAAAAAATATTTAGTTTAAGAGTAAAATTCTTGTTAAGTACACATTACTTGCGTTATTAGAGTTGCATCCCTACATTTGTTATTGAGCTTTATTTGTGTTAGCTCTCAGCACGGTGACGTATAGTTGAGATGAAAATAAAAATTCTCAGACTGTTTCCAGTCATCCGACCGGTTCAGGAATGAAATGAATGAAGCCCTCTATCTAGCGGCTGCCGAAGCCTGTCGCACTCCTCTGGCGCAATGATTGATGACTGACAGATGACATGATGTTGAAGAGTGTTTCTGAAATGAATGATGACATGGAAAACCGGAGTACCCTGAGAAAATCCTGTCCCGCCTCCGCTTTGTCTAGCACAAATCTGACATGAAGTGACCAGGATTTGAACCAAGCAAACCATTGGTGAGAGGCCGGCGCGCTGCCTCCTGAGCTACGGAGACATTTTTAATAGTTGAGGTATTTCTCCTAAAAGAGAAATCGTATGTGACATAACCGTTCGTGAATGTCTACGTCTTCGTT
The DNA here is from genome assembly GCF_040414725.1 of Anabrus simplex. NCBI lineage: Eukaryota > Metazoa > Arthropoda > Insecta > Orthoptera > Tettigoniidae > Anabrus > Anabrus simplex. The sequence continues at coordinate 144,954,670 of NC_090265.1, read as the reverse complement.
GATCCTAGTTTTCTTTGGGAGACAATTTCTCCATCAGTTATGATGGATCCAACTTACATGGATATTTTTGGTCGTCTGTTTCTTAAGATTAAAAATATATGATAAACTAGCTGCTATAACCGTCGAAATAATGCCCCGAAGACTGAAAGCTAACTCGCTGAATAAACGATAGAAACGGGCAAGGAATCCTTAAAGTAGTAGTCGACGTCAATTTTTTCGATTCTTTTTTTTCTATTGGCTTTACGTCGCACCGACACAGATAGGTCTTATGGCGACGATGGGACAGGAAAGGGCTAGGACTGGAAAGGAAGCGGCCGTGGCCTTAATTAAGGTACAGCTCCAGCATTTGCCTGGTGTGAAAATGGGAAACCACGGAAAACCATCTTCAGGGCTGTCGACAGTGGGGTTCGAACCACCTATCTCCCGAATACTGGATACTGGCCGCACTTAAGCGACTGCAGCTATTTTTTTCTTTTTCGATTCTCCATGTTCCTCGAACATATAAAAAACAAACATGGTTTATTGTAGTTTGTTTACTACAGCTAAGTAAAATAGCGAAGGATTGGATTTATAGTTATGTATCGGTGATTAGCAGATACGTTTCCTTCCCGGGTGGTACGGGTTCGATTCACACCATATCACAATTTCAAGTCCAAGACAAGGGACTGGAATACGACTGATAAATATTCTACTTCTTCTTATTCTTTTCCTCAGTCGCATACCTCATGTCTGAATATATCGTAATATGCTTAATGTACTATTGGACGGTGTGTCCGACTCGTTGGCTGAATGGTCAGCGTACTGGCCTTCGGTTCAGAGGGTCCCGGGTTCGATTCCCGGCCGGGTCGGGGATTTTAATCGATTCTGATTAATTCTTCTGGCTCGGGGACTGGGTGTATATGTCCGTCCCAACACTCTCCTCATCATATTCAGACAACATACTACACTACCAACCACCACAGAAACACGCAATAGTGCTTACATCCCTCCATAGAGGGTTGGCGTCAGGAAGGGCATCCGGCCGTAAAACAGGGCCAAATCCACTTGTGCGACGCAGTTCGCACCCGCGACCCCACAGGTGTGGGAAAAAGCGGCAGGAAAAGAAGAAGAAGAAGACTATTGGACGGTGTCGCCATTGTCTACGGTCTTCCACTTTCCAGACTGTCACTCGAACAGGTACATGAGTTGCGTTTTGATCTGGTTTTTACATCACAGTGTGTGCTATTATGTTGTTCTTGTTTTAGGTATGATTTCTGTGATACCTATTGGTTGCTTCAGTGTTTATTTATCTTCTTGACAAGTTTTATTTTTCCAGTCCCTTCATATTATCATCTCTACCTTTTTATAACTTGCCTTTCTGGATTTTATTAGTGAAATATGTGTCAGTGTGCTATTCTGAGCAACATACTTCTAAATCGTTGAGTAATATTATCGGTGACTACAGTTGCTAGCCTCCCCATGATCAGGTAATTAGGTTAAGACACGAATATATCTGGAATTTTAATTTTTTTTTTTTTACAATTTGCTTTACGTCGCACCGACACAGGTAGGCCTTACAGCAACGACGTGATAGGAAAGGGCTAGGAGTGGGAAGGAATCGGCCGTGGGCTTAATTAATTGCCTGGTGTGAAAATGGGAAACCACGGAAAACCATCTTCAGAGCTGCCGACAGTGGGATTCGAACCAACTATCTCCCCATTGCAACCTCACAGCTGCGCTGCCCTAACCTCACAGCCAACACTTTCGGTTGGAAATTGTTGGTGTTTGTTCGACATAAATAGGTTTAACCAAATTTCTTCTACTTCTATGTTTTTATGTTCCTATATCTGTATTAGAAGTATCGAGGAAGGACACCTCGTTATTTTCCGAATAGAATCTCAGTTTTATTAACAGCTATGGCAGCCGATCGAAAATACAAGTACTGAAAATTCCTTATTCCCCTCCAGTCTAGAATTGGTCTCCGTTATTTCTCTCCTAGTAAGATAATGTTAGTTGAATAACACCTCTTCATTTTCTGCATATGTTTATGAGACGCTGAGGTGACAGAATTTTGTCTCGAGGAGTTATTCACGTCCCTGAAACCAAAGGCACAATGTTGTACTTTTAAATATCCTAAAATACCATCGAACCCTTACAGGATTGAGTACAGTATTTTGGGAACTTGTAAATGATTCACATCCATTTTGGGATGTCCCGTTCTTTCATATGGCTGTACCTGAAGCATCGTCATCCACTTACAACATGACGTATTGCTTGATATTAATCTGTGCTACTCTGGAGCTTGTTCTAGTGTGTGTGTCTTTGTAATTACTACATGTCTGACCACATACTACTGTTTGCACTCGCATTTGTTTACATCTACATGCAGTCGTTCGGCTCCATGACTAAATGGTTAGCGTGCTGGCCTTTAGTCACAGGGGTCCCGGCTTCGATTCCCAGCAGGGTCGAGAATTTTAATCATCATTGGTTAATTTCTCTGGTACGGGGGATAGGTGTATGTGTTGTCTTCATCATCATTCCAACCTCATCACGACTCGCAGGTCGCCTACGGGAGTCACATCAAAAGACCTGCACCTGGCGAGCCGAACATGTCCTCGGACACTCCCGGCACTAAAAGCCATACGCCATTTCATTTCATTTTGCATGCAGTCATGGCGCAAGATGAGAGGAACTGCAAGGACACTACCGAAGCACTGTCAACACTTGGAAGAAAATCGACGAACAGATCACATGTAATATTAATAATAATAATAATAATAATAATAATAATAATAATAATAATAATAATAATAATAATAATAATAATAATAATAACACCGTGTCCGGTGCAGGTCTTTCGAGCTGACGCCATAGAGGAGACCTGCATGTCTGAGAAGATGGGATTCTACCTAAGATGAATTCTAATGCTGAAGACGACACAAACGCCAGCTCCGAGACATTGGAATTAACTAATGGAAGTTAAGATCCGTGATCCAACCGGTAACTGAACCAAAGAATCCCTTGGATCAAAGGCCAGCATACCAACCATTTAGTCATGGAGTCGGACACTTCACCCGATTTTATTTATTTTATCGTATGATGAATGTACACATATACTTATATACTTATATACTTATATACTTATATACTTATATACTTATATACTTTCAGGATAAATGTGCGTAGTCACAAGTCCATACAATACAACTCTAGGTCTAGTTTTTTGACCGAGTCAACTGCTTCATCCGATGTGCGGTGAATGCCCATTAGATTTCCTTTGAAAGCTCGAATTGGGCAGTCAGCAACAATGTGGTGGGTTGACTGAGAAGGGGCACCACTTTCACAATTTGTAGAGCTAGTCCAACCCCATTTGCACAATAGATAACCACATTTGCCTTGTCCAGTTCTTATCCTATTGGTGCAGGTCTGTCCACTGTCACCTTGGAAGATCAAATCCATGTACACCATTAGAAGGGTTCTCAACCAGATGGCTGTTGACTACTGAAGACTGATCGCACTGGGTCAAAGAGCGAACAAAAAGGAGGTGTGTAGTCCTCTTCAGGACCCTCAAGTTCGTAGAATTTGACCATAGCTGCACACTTAACCCGATGAAAGAAACATGAACAGGTAAACTGTTAGTCTTGCAAACAAAAGGAACATACGCACACGATTTAGATTTGCAGATACTATACAGCCCGCCTCTGTGGTGTAGTGATTAATGTGAATAGCTGCCACTCCCGGAGGCCCCGGTTCGATTCCCGGCTCCACCACGAAATTTTAAAAGTGGTGCGAGGGCTGGAACTGGTTCCACTCAGCCTCGGGAGGTCATTTGAGTAGAGGGGAGATCGATTCCCACCTCAGCCATCCTCGACGCGGTTTTCCGTGGTTTCCCACTTCTCTTCCAGGCAAATGTCGGGATGGTACCTAAGTTAAGGCCACGGCCGCTTCCTTCCCTATCTCTTCCGATCTCTTCCCTTCCCCACCCCCAACTAGGTCCTTGCTCTACCTAGCAGGTGAGGTACTGATCCTCCTTTCCAGTTGTATCCCCTGATCCAAATTCTCACGCTCCAAGACACTGCCCTTGAGGCGGTAGAGGTGGGATACCTCGCTGAGTCCGAGGGAAAAAATAACCCAGGACGGTAAATTAATTAAGAAGGACAGAAATATGCTATACAAATTACCATGCGCATTTTCTTCGTTACTCAAACAATTTACGCGCATACGTCCAGCTTAGAGTGTAAGAAGCTGCAAGTAAAATACATCGGCGAATGTTGTATAAACTTATAACAATCTTTGAAATTGAATTACATAGTAAGGTACAGAATTTAACAATCATCAGTAATATATGCTACAATATGTATTTTCAATCAGTAGTATCACAAAAGAAAGTGTTCAAGATATCACATGCACTTCTTCTACGGCAGATTCTGGAGGTGATAAGATATAAGATGGGAGGGCTACCCCCAACACCCTGGTTGCGTGGTGGTGTAGGCAATGAGTGAGGAAATGTCCGCTGGGTCCAGACTACCTCGGATTTCTCTGAGTCTGATGGAGGGACTCGCATTCGTATCGCTTCCACAAGCTATGGTCGTACTGACAAGCTTCACATAGAGTTCGAATGAACCGCTCAAGTACTGGCATTGTCTCTCGGGAAAGCTACTATTGGTTGAGATTCATAGCAAAGTGGAAAGAATTCCACGCATTGGAAGCCGTCGGTAAACGATACTTTTATATAATCTTTCTACATTGCGACGAGATCAGTACGCACGATTTCCATGTAAGCCTCTCCAATTCACAAAACAATAATTTTAGTAACTGATGCTCTGAATCTGAACAATGTTAAAACAATACAAACATTGAAGCTCATTACGATCGAGTAGACATTTTTTCACTGCGTCTCTGGACGGACACAACTTACTTGTTCAGTGTCGTCGCAGGGACAGGGTTACAGAGGGGGTGGGGGGTGGGGGTGGTGGTGGTGGTAGAAAACCCCCCCATGGAATTTTTACAAAAGAAAATAAAGAAGTGAAAATCGATTCAGTGGGTTGGCTCTTTTGTACATTCATAGAGACATAATTGTAAAACCAACAGATCTCTAGAATCTATTTTCTAAGAAGCCTCGATCGTTTCATTTTAGATTGTAATCTGAAATACTGTTCGCTGTAAAACTGTTGACCTTGATCATGCTGTTCTTGTTCTGTATTTTAATGTAAGATTTGGTGTGTACTGAAAACAGAATATTAACATAATTCACTTGTATTCAAACCAAACCCGATGACGCAACATACCCGAAGAGCCACGGCCTACCAAGCGACCGCTGCTCAGCACGAAGGCCTGCAGATTACGAAGTGCCGTGTGGTCAGCACTGCGAATCCTCTCGGCCTCAGTTGTAATAAGGTAGGCTGACTGGACTTCGAACCAGCCCTCAGATCCAGGTGAAAATCCTTGACCTGGCCGGGAATTGAGCCCGGGACCTCCGGGTAAGAGGCAGGCACGCTGCCCTTATATCGCTAGGCGAGCAGTTCACTTGTATCAGTGTCCTGATAATGACGCTCATGAATGCGCAAACCACATACTCACAAGCACCTTCATTGGGTTCTATCATGTTGTAACTATAACCTCCACCCCCCAATCGGCCGATCCTGGCTACGCTACTGCTATGCTATGTGTGCAACTCTGAACGCAATATGTGGAGTAACGTGGCGTCTCACGGCTGATGGCCAAGGCTTATTTTACACGGAGGAATCTCTCTGAAGCGGCAGCACCAATTGTTCTGGCACATTAATTTAAACGTAATAAATTTATACCGGACGGAAAGTTTGCGGCAGCGGAACGTCTCCACATGCCAGCCGCATAGTCCACAGCGGAGCGGAGGCCGTTCAGCGACCGCAGATTTGCTACGGGCTGTAGCATCACATTGGGTCATTCACGCGAGCAGTGTTGTCAATTTATCTTATTTTAAAGCATTTTTTTTAATTCAATAGCAATAAAACTTTTGTTTCAAATGTTATTTACAATTTTGGCAATTACTTTTAAATGAATAGATTTCAGCTCTTTTTGTTCTCATCTCTTTCCTTAAATAGATTTTCAGCTTATTACGTCGTGACGAGTTGGGACGTAGAGTAGATGACCAAAGAGGTTTTAAATACTGGACAAGAATGTTCATCCAGACACCGATCGGAATCAAACCCACAACTTACTTAAGCATCCGGTACTCTATCATTAATAACAGAGAAAAATTCGCACAATGTGCATAAGTGGTATAGTATTTTTCTTTCTTTCTTTATTCTTTATTATTATTTTTCTCTAGATCACAGTAAACAAATATCCAATCGATCCGTTGAATGAGAAAAATAACAGCGTTCATCTTAAGCCACACACACAAACTTCTAACTTTAAAACAAACAGACATAGTTAATATACATAAAAAGAAAGAAAAGAACACCACAGTTTACAAACAAAAAACAAAAGGAAAAGAACACCACATAATAACCTGCCGTCCGGCCGAGTCATCACTCCTGGTGAGAAGAAGGCCACCCTCCCAATGATGACCCGACCGGCCCTGCCCGTGGAGACCTCCTGAAGGCCCCAAGATCTAACCAGATGACAATGTTTTCTCTCTCACCATTCCACTCCTAATTGTACTCCTTGGACATGCCATGAAGTCCGTCGGATACTCCGGATATGTGACCCCCTCAGATAGGGCCACCCAGTAGCCATCCTCAGTGTCTTCATGTCACGTCCAGCATAAGTGGTACAGTCAGTATATGGTTAGTTGACTCTAGCACAGAACGAAGTCAGTGATTCGGTCCTTTGCTTGCAAAACATCGCATGATATCTGTCACATAGCCCACCATAGCGCTGGCACACACATTCTTGTCCTGGAGAATGGAAACCTTTCTGGCATAATAGGTGGTGAAAACCATGTACTGCAAACCAAGTCGCCACATTTCTAAGGTAATAGTTTGGTTGTTTCCAATCTTGTATGATCATGGCGTCGGTGGCATAGAACTCTTCCCAGATTTCTTCTCTCTTTGATGCAAGTTCCATCATGGTAGAACCATAAAGCAAACAGTAGGGGTGTCACAAAGTGACCCACTTAGTCCCTTTTTATATACAGTGGCAACAGCGGACGTAATAGAGGCGATACACTCAGAGAAAGTTAAAATATATATCTATGCAGATGACATTGTGATGGCCTCAACATCGAAAGAGGATCTGCAAACCTCTGTCGATCAATTGGCAGACTGGGCGGACACATTAAAAGAATGCCACCAGAGAGAACAGCCAAGCGAATTCTGTAATACATGGAGAACAGGAAGACACAAACTAGCTGGCTTAAAGGGGTCAAGGAGGATATGGAGGAAAATAATATATCACAGCAGGCAGTATACAACAGACAGGAATACAGAAAAATCATCAACAAAATTAAGGGATTCCAAGATCAAAGTAGCAAAAAACGGACCGGCAACAACTGGTCACGAGAACGTAAAGAAGCCCACTCCGAAAGGATGAAGAAGTACTGGGCCGATCGAAAGAGGAAGAACCGTAAATGAATGATGCTTAACGTGGTCCATAGTAGACCTATTCGAAAACAAGAAGAAAGAAAAGACAGTGACTCTGACATTTAGAAGAGGCGGGAAACAGGCGACTTTCTTCCATAGAACAGTTCCCCTAGCAGCAGTATCACATGTGAAATATTTGGGAGTGATCATGCAAACAGGTGGAGACAAATTTTCTTACCACATTAAGGACAGAGTCAGCGCAGCATTTAGAAGCGCAAATAGCATAAAACATCTGGGGAAATTATCACTAAAAACAGCAGTAAAATTGTTCAACGTCAAGGTACTCTATCATTCAGCTATGGTGGCTTTGTCGTGGGATCTTCATTACAGACCTAGAAGTACGACCAGCACAACTGTAGAATGTACTAGTCGTCCGCTATGGGCCATCCGAATTGAATACTAGCTTCGAAGACTGCTTTGTCTTTGAAATAGACCTTCAACATATCAGGTCCCGTCGACTACGGTACACAAAAATGACGAATACATGTCTAGGTGGCCATGTTTGTTCTGTACGTAACATCTTTCTGGCATATATATTATGTGAAGTACCTAGATATAAAGCCCACTAAAGTCCAAATTAAAAAGAATTTCAGCAAAGGGAAAATTTTCTATGCTTTCCAGTTATTTGAATTTATAATAACGTGTTACAATGATAACACGTGAAGGATTTGGGAATGAAATAACTGAAGGTAAGCGGACAACAAATTGTATTTTTCGCATAAAATAAAGATTTCATTTTGGAAATGGCGGGTTTTTGATGCAACAGAATGACAATTGTCAGTTCAAGATCCTGTGATGTGGTTAAAGGAGTTGCTTAATCCGTTTAATCAAGTAATTTGTATTTTCAAAAAATGCTTGCGACAGTACAAAGCTTTATTACAACTGAAAACTTCAGAACAATGTTTAAGTGAATTCTTTATGGTTCACCGAAAACCAGTTTTTGATAATTTTATTCCTGATTCAGAAATCACTGATGTTGTTTGTAGTATTAGGTCAGCACACATTTTCTCACATTCTTATCATATGCAAACGTCTATTCCACTTCAAGAAGAGTTCGTGGCTGCTAAGACTGCTTTTCAGCTTGTAACCTTGACCTGGATTGCATGGACTTATATAAAACTAAACAAGATCAGTCGTTCATATTGTGAATACACTTCATTTTGAAACAAATTTATGGTGACACCTAATAATTCAGTGTTAATAATAATAATAATTTCGTGTGGCTATTTCTAGCCGGGTAAGGCAGACCCTGAGGGTGGGCGGCATCTGCCATGTGTACGAAAATGCGTGTTATTGTGGCGGAGGATAGTGTTATGTGTGGTGTGTGAGTTGCAGGGATGTTGGGGACAACACAAACACCCAGCTCCCAAGGCAATGGAATTAACCAATGAAGGTTAAAATCCCCAGCCCGGCCGGAAATCAAACCCAGGACCCTCTGAATCGAAGGCCAGTACGCTGACCATTCAGCCAACGAGTCGGACATTCAGCGTTAATAATACATTTTAAAAATCGTTCAATTTAATATTTACCTTTCTCTGGCACTTGAAATGTATTTTCAGCTCACTGGGTCGTCCAGATGCAAAAGCCGCCAAATACATTTTTTTTAGCAGTATACGTCATTTTGTGCATAATGGTTATGCTTTATCATTAACATAAAAAACCTCCATTTTATATTAAAGCCACAATATGTTGAAATTTGTCCATTAAAGAAAAAACCGCTATGTTCACCGACCAATACCAACCAAAACCGCCAAGTCTACTGGAACCAATCAGAATTGCTAATATCTGAATTAACATCTTGGTGACATTGAGTGCAATCACTACACGGCGTGAACATAAGCTTCAAATATTACCGAAATAATATTCGAAAATTTAAAAAAAATCATCATCATCATCATCATCATCATCATCTGTTTACCCTCCAGGTTCGGCTTTTCCCTCGGACTCAGCGAGGGATCCCACCTCTACCGCCTCAAGGGCAGTGTCCTGGAGCTTCAGACTCTTGGTCGGGGGATACAACTGGGGAGAATGACCAGTACCTCGCCCAGGCGGCCTCACCTGCTAGGCTGAACAGGGGCCTTCTGGAGGGATGGGAAGATTGGAAGGGATAGACAAGGAAGAGGGCAGGAAGCGGCCGTGGCCTTAAGTTAGGTACCATCCCGGCATTCGCCTGGAGGAGAAGTGGGAAACCACGGAAAACCACTTCGAGGATGGCTGAGGTGGGAATCGAACCCACCTCTACTCAGTTGACCTCCCAAGGCTGAGTGGACCCCGTTCCAGCCCTCGTACCACTTTTCAAATTTTCGTGGCAGACCCGGGAATCGAACCCGGACCTCCGGGGGTGGCAGCTAATCACGCTAACCACTACACCACAGAGGCGGACAAAAAAAATTACCATATGAAATTCATATTAATAGTGTCAGTTATCAAATAGCATAACATTCCTTGAATGTTTAACGATGATCAAGACAAAACACGGATACACTTTCGACGATTCACCACTGTCATAGGAGCTTAACACATGGTTAAGAAAACCTACTATTCCGCATGATTCAAATATCCAATATTGGAAATCCGCATTTTCAACACCTCATATGTAGAAATACAATACTTAAGAGGAAATATAAGAAAAGTAAGAGCAAATTATTCTCTACAAGACCACACCACACCGGGCGAGTTGGCCGTGCGGTTAGGAGCGTGCAGCTGTGAACTCGCATCCGGGAGATAGTGGGTTCAAACCACACTGTCGGCAGCTCTGAAGATGGTTTTCCGTGGTTGCCCATTTTCACACCAGGCAAATGCTGGGACTGTACCTTAATTAAGGCCACGGCCGCTTCCTTCCCATTCCTAGGCCTTTCATGTCCTACCGTCGCCAAAAGACCTATATGTGTCGGTGCGACGTAAAGCAACTAGCAAAAAAAGACCACACCACAAAAATAGGGAAAACACAACTACGGAGAAGATATATCTAGTATAATGTGTAATCGACTTAGCTTAGACTGCCGAGTTCATGTTGAACGATGATAATGCATTCTTAAATGATATGTTTAGGGCTGATGCCCTTGCATTTCTTCTCCTTTGGTGATGGTCTGATGATCTAGTAGCTCATCTATATACACTGACTGACAGTGACAATGCAACACCAAGGAGGAGTGGTTCGAAAGGGATGAAAGTTGGGGAAAAAACAGAGACGGCACGGATGAATAATTGATGTTTATTTCAAACCGATATGCAGGTTACACAATGCGCACGGCATCGACTCAGTAGGATGTAGGACCACCGCGAGCGGCGATGCACGCAGAAACACGTCGAGGTACAGAGTCAATAAGAGTGCGGATGGTGTCCTGAGGGATGGTTCTCCATTCTCTGTCAACCATTTACCACAGTTGGTCGTCCGTACGAGGCTGGGGCAGAGTTTGCAAACGGCGTCCAATGAGATCCCACACGTGTTCGATTGGTGAGAGATCCGGAGAGTACGCTGGCCACGGAAGCATCTGTACACCTCGTAGAGCCTGTTGGGAGATGCGAGCAGTGTGTGGGCGGGCATTATCCTGCTGAAACAGAGCATTGGGCAGCCCCTGAAGGTACGGGAATGCCACCGGCCGCAGCACATGCTGCACGTAGCGGTGGGCATTTAACGTGCCTTGAATACGCACTAGAGGTGACGTGGAATCATACGCAATAGCGCCCCAAACCATGATGCCGCGTTGTCTAGCGGTAGGGCGCTCCACAGTTACTGCCGGATTTGACCTTTCTCCACGCCGACGCCACACTCGTCTGCGGTGACTATCACTGACAGAACAGAAGCGTGACTCATCGGAGAACACGACGTTCCGCCATTCCCTCATCCAAGTCGCTCTAGCCCGGCACCATGCCAGGCGTGCACGTCTATGCTGTGGAGTCAATGGTAGTCTTCTGAGCGGACGCCGGAAGTGCAGGCCTCCTTCAACCAATCGACGGGAAATTGTTCTGGTCGATATTGGAACAGCCAGGGTGTCTTGCACATGCTGAAGAATGGCGGTTGACGTGGCGTGCGGGGCTGCCACCGCTTGGCGGCGGATGCGCCGATCCTCGCGTGCTGACGTCACTCGGGCTGCGCCTGGACCCCTCGCACGTGCCACATGTCCCTGCGCCAACCATCTTCGCCACAGGCGCTGCACCGTGGACACATCCCTATGGGTATCGGCTGCGATTTGACGAAGCGACCAACCTGCCCTTCTCAACCCGATCACCATACCCCTCGTAAAGTCGTCTGTCTGCTGGAAATGCCTCCGTTGACGGCGGCCTGGCATTCTTAGCTATTCACGTGTCCTGTGGCACACGACAACACGTTCTACAATGACTGTCGGCTGAGAAATCACGGTACGAAGTGGGCCATTCGCCAACGCCGTGTCCCATTTATCGTTCGCTACGTGCGCAGCACAGCGGCGCATTTCACATCATGAGCATACCTCAGTGACGTCAGTCTACCCTGCAATTGGCATAAAGTTCTGACCACTCCTTCTTGGTGTTGCATTTGCTCTGTCAGTCAGTGTATATATAATAAGAATTTTGTCTGTGCATTGCTCAGAATTTGAAAAGAACGGTATTTCTGTATCGGTTATGTCCACAGTCTGTCTGTCTGTCTGTCTGTCTGTCTGTCTGTCTGTCTGTCTGTCTGTCTGTCTGTCTGTCTGTACGCATGTACGTACGTATGTATGTATGTATGTATGTATGTATGTATGTATGTATGTACACGCGTCACGAGAAAACGCCTGAAGAGAATTTAACAGAAATCGGTACGTAAAATCGGGGGATAAGCCGCTACAATCTAGGCTATAAATGATTTTATTCACGCTGAGTGAAATGGTAGTTTAGGGGAAGGCCTAAAATTTAATTCTCAAATATTTGTATTATTAGTGGTCCTATCGATAAATACTACATAACTATAGTTATATAGAATTAAATTTCTGATCATTTATGTCTTTACACTTTTATGTACCGACTATGATAATACAGATATTCATGAATTTATATTTTTGTTGCTAAGTCCATATCAACGCCGAGCCAAGAGAAAATGGGTAAACAGAATTTAATGATAATCGGTATATAGTGTCAGGGAATAAGAAATTACAGTCTAAGCTATAAAGAATTCTATTCATCCTGGATTAAATTGTAGTTTAAGGGAAGGTACCTAAAATGAAATTTTTGAATACCTATGTTATTGGTCCTATCGTAAAGTACTACATAACCAAAGTTACAGAGAATGCAATTTCCGATCATTTATGTTTTCTTCAGTTTTACCGTACCGACCATGATAAGAAAGGCATTTCAGAGTCGTAAGAAAAATAAATACGAACGCCTACAATAACGAAAGCGCATAACATTGATCAAAAATAACATTACATTGACTATTGTTTGTTGTGATGTTCTATGTCTCTTATGCTGCCGCTCAACTCCGATAGATGGGTTTACTGATGCGTACCGAGTATAACAGCCTGACTGAATATTGGCGGGAAATAGCTGGGGGAGTTACAAAACGTTCTTCTTTAGCATGCCATTCCTCTGATTCATACATTTTCTGATACAGCTGGTACGTAACACACTGGTTCATAGTATCATGAAGATAATGGCGTATAGGTTTTAGTGCCCGGAGTGACCGAGAACAAGTTCGGCTCGCCAGATGCAGGTCTTTTGATTTGACTCCCGCGCGTCGTAATAAGGATGAAATGATGGTGAAGACGACACATGTACCCAGTCCCCATGCCAGAGAAATTAACCAATTAAGGTTAAAATCCCCGACCCTGCTGGGAATCGAACCTGGGGCGCCTGTGACCAAAGGCCACTACGCTAACCATTTAGCCATGGAGCCGGACACTGGTTCATAGTATTCCAGCTATTCGATCCCTACTCTGACGCGCTGTTTTGAATGAGCAGTGTGCACTTAAGGTAGGGGTTCGCTTAGTAGTAGTAGTAGTAGTAGTAGCAGTAGTAGTATGACCTGGTCTAGAATTAAAATTTAGGTCTATTCCAAATTATAGCAGCACGATTCGCTAAATAATAAGATAAAACAGTCTGTAAGCACCTCATTTTGTTTGAGAACTAGTTCAAGTTGATGACCACCATCGGCATTCACTCACTGAAGAGTACAACAATTGTTTTCCGAGTGCATTATCCATGGAATAAAACCAGAAGCACGACCCTTACTAATATTACTAATATTTAATGTCTGATCATCGGCTCTCAGTATATGCCCATCAGAATTTAGAACTTGATGGAAGTCAATCCTATGCGTACCATTTTCTTTTTTCAGAAGCAGTCCTTTCTTTGAAACAGAATGACAAAACTTAATTTTTGTGACACATTCCTGCACAGCTTAATTGACAGAAACTCTGATGCTTTTCCTATTTGTTTGAATTCTAAACCAAATCTATCTTCTTTCATGGCGAAGATTAGGAAATATCGTCTTCTTTCCGCGGCTTCACAGAATGTTTGTTTCTCTTACTATGAATTAATTGTGTCTGGCTACGTGGCTAAATGGTTAGCGTACTGGCCTTTAGTTACAGGGGTCCCGGTTCGGTTCCCGACAGGGTAGGGAATTTTAACCATAATTGGTTAATTTTGCTGGCTTGGTGTATGTGTCGTCTTCATTATCATGTCATTCTCATCACGACACGCAGGTCGCCTACAGGCGTCGAATCGAAAGACCTGCATCTAGCGAGCCGAACTTGTCCTCGGGCACTCGCGGCATTAAAAGCCATACGCCATTTCATTTCATTTCATTTCGTTGTCATAAATATCACATACAACTTTATGACGAGGACAGAATGCGGAACAATGCGACCGTGGCATTAATTAAGGGGGAAAGGGCCGCATTCGCTAGTTTAAATGTTGTAAAATTCATTTTTCATACATCCACAACAAAAAATATAACCTGAACAAAGTTTTGCATTTTTATATTCGTTATCAAATGTTCAGATTTTCCAAAGGACTTGTAATTAGCTTATAATCATACGACTGACTTCCAGCAAATTCTAATTTCCAATCAAGTAGTAATAATGAGTCCACCTCTGTGGTGTAGTAGCTAGTGTGATTAGGTGCCACCCCCGGAGGCTCGGGTTCAATTCCAGGCGATGCCACGAAATTTGAAAAGTGGTACGAGGGCTGGAACGGGGTCCACTCAGCTTCGGGAGGTCAAGTGAGTATAGGTGGGTTCGATTCCCACCTCAGCCACCCTGGAAGTGGCTTTCCGTGGTTTACCACTTCTCCTCCAGACAAATGCCGGGATGGTACCTAACTTAAGGCCACGGCCGCTTCCTTCCCTCTTTCTTGTCTTCCAATCTTCCCATCCCCCCCGCCAGGCCCCTGTTCAGCATAACAGGTGAGGCCGCCTGAGCGAGGTACTGGTCATCCTCCCCAGTTGTATACCCTGAAGCTCCAGGACACAGCCCTTGAGACGGTAAAACTGAGATCCCTCGCTGAGTTCGAGGGAAAAACCGAAGAAGAAGAAGAAGAAGTAACAATAATGATATTGGTTTATGCCGTTCATTTCCCAAGTACTGAAATCCAAATTGTCGATTTTGTACTAACACCACAAATGTATTCTTGAAGGGTTCCTTTGTGTACGGGCATAGTGATGCATTTGATAGGTTAGATCATGGCAGACTACTGGCAAAAATGAAGGCTATTGGATTAGACCAGAGGTGCTCAGCTGGGCGCCCGTTGAGGCTTGCCCAGTGCGACCGGGCTGGCGTGACGTAAATGCGGGCAGCTTACGTAATACGCATAAGTGACAGTGAAGCAAGGGAGCGAACACACTAGTGGTGGGGACGGAGCGGAGCGGAGCGGAGCAGTTGTTGTGACGTCATCACCCGGTAGTACCGAGTAAACTACCGAGTGAATGTAATGTGGCGGCACGTTTAAATACGTTATTGGTATGGCAACGTAAATTCAATGCCCTTTTCTCACAACATAACCATTTTGCTGAATACAGCAATGTTGCTTTCTGCTGGAGAAGCCGACCTGCTCATTTCATGCTTGTGATGCCTCTTGATATAATCCCACAAATTTGATACGCCACCACCCGTCAAGTAAATGCGGCCGCAAAATTTGCATTTTGCTTATTTTTATCACCAGTAATTTCAAAGAACTGTCATGCATCAGACGGTTTTCGTGGCATTTGTGGTACAAATATCTGTAAAAATTTGTGCAATTCCTTAAATTTTCTAAAACATGAATAGCATCTCAAATGTCCGACTCGTTGGCCGAATGGTCAGCGTACTGGCCTTCGGTTCAGAGGGTCCCGGGTTCGATTCCCGGTCGGGTCGGGGATTTTAACCTTAATTGGTTAATTCCAATGGTCCGGGGGCTGGGTGTTTGTGCTGTCCCCAACATTCCTGCAACTCACACACCACACACAACACTATCCTCCACCACAATAACACGCAGTTACCTACAAAAGGCAGATGCCGCCCACCCTCATCGGAGGGTCTGCCTTACAAGGGCTGCACTCGGCTAGAAATAGCCACACGAAATTATTATTATTATCTCAAAATGGGATTAAATATCAAACTAATGCCACAATTATTATCTACTATGCTTTGCATTGCCTACAAAACACAACAAGCGGAGGAAATACAGACGCAAATTAAGAAACACAGACTTAATACAGGCATAATACTCTTACAAGGGGTGGCCACGACGTTTCTTCAAGCTTTGTACACATTTAGTAGTCCATTAGGACAAGATAATGTGCAAGAAGTAAGGTGTACTTCTAAGGCGTTCTCGAGAAAATCTCATGAGAAGTTTTCGCGTCGAATATGTACCGGTGCGTTGCGATCATCAGCGCGAAGCAGTGGTGATCGAGTGGTTAGCGTTCAAGCTCCGTAATCGCTGGCTTGCTGGATCGAGTCTCGCTTGTCCTCTTGTTTTTCAACACCGGTCAAATTCTTTCATATACATTACAATTCAAAGGCAATATACTGAAGAAAAGGTATATTTACATTAACTTTTGTTGGATTTCCAGTGTTATTTGGCTCTATACTAATGTTTAACATTACAAAAATATTCTTTCTTTCTTTCTTTCTTAATCTGTTTACCCTCCAGGGTCGGTTTTTGCCTCGGACTCAGCGACTCGCCTGCTATGCTGAACAGGAGCCTTGTGGAGAGATGGGAAGATTGGAAGGGATAGGCAAGGTAGAGGGAAGGAAGGGCCGTGGCCTTACATTAGGTAGGGGCCTACATCCCGGAGGAGAAAGAAATGGGAATCTACGGAAAACCACTTCGAGGATGGCTGAGAAGGGAATCGAACCCCCATGTACTCAGTTGACCTCCCGAGGCTGAGAGGATCCCGTTCCTGCCCTTGTCCCACTTTTCAAATTTCGTGGCAGAGCCGGGAATCAAATCCGGGCATCTGGGAGTGGCAGCCAATCACACTAACCATTCCACGACAGAGGTGGACTACAAAAAGAAAAAAAAGTATCATTTATAATTATCAACAAGTAAACGGTCCAATGCATAAAGTATTCCTGAAAATGTATGCCTGTCGTAATTTGTGAAATCCCTCATACCTGACAGTGAAATCGAGCAAGATACCCGAAACTGCTTTGCACCTGGACGCTCTGACCTGCAATATATACGAAAGAATATGACCAGTGTTGAAAAACAAAAAGTGAAAAGCGAGACTCGATCCAGTGATCCAGCGATTACGCAGCTTGAACGTTAACCACTCGACCGTCGCCAACTCGTGCTCGTGACCGCAACGCACCGGTACACATTGGACGCAAAAATTCTCTTGCGATTTTCTTGAAAACACCTTAATAGTGAGCTTTACTATTTGTACATTATCTTGTCCTAATAGACTACTAAAAGTGTACAAAATTTGAAGATGATCCGTGATCCGAACGTCATGGTCTCCCCTCGTTAAACAAGTGTCGTGCGCTACACTGTACTCTGGTCCTCCGCGAGTACTTGCAGTTGTAAGCGGAGGGGATCGGTGGTGCGCTCTACCGCTACAACCGGATTACTCATCGGTATTACTCGCTCCGTCCCCACCTCTAGAACACACATTGCAGGAAAGTGAGGGAGCATTGGCGTTCGATTGTGATTACGAAATTCTCCTCCACTGCTCACCGAAGTGCTAATTGGGATACATTATTTAAAATAAAACTCTATAATCGCAACAACAAAAAACTGACATTTTCATTCAATACATTCCGGTTTGATTATACTGCGCTCGATATAAACAGTCAGTTTTATTTTCTTATATTTATTCATTCAAAGAAAACTGACACGTTATAATGTTTGTGTTGCCATCTATAAAGGTACAGGGTTTAAGAGTACAAGCTACGATTCACAATTCCTTGAATGGGAACGAGAGAATTTTCATTAAAAAAGGTAAAATTCCTGTTCATCATTAAGCAACAATCAATGTACCTATATAATGCAACAATTATTTTGCGCAATGTTGTAGTGTTGTGTGAGTTTCCCTGTTCACGGAATTTTTGAACATAATATTTGGAATGTAACAGGCGTCCGGTGATAATAGTTAGCCTCTAAATAGCAAGAGGGAGTTTCACCACGAGTGAGGACATAGATATTTACTATCCAAGATTGAATTACAGCAACAACGTAAATATGCCTACCAGGTAGATGTACAGTATGCCTTCAAATAAGTAACCTCAGTGATGTTATTCCCAGTAAACATGATTGGATTGTTGGCGAGTTTATCAGATAATTTAAACACAAACAACCACAAGCAGCAGTTTATCCACCTTAACTCCGTATTGTACGGCTCCATAGCTAAATGGTTACCGTGCTGGCCTTTTGTTACAGGGATCCCCGGTTCGATTCCCAACAGGTCGGGAATTTTAACCATCATTGGTTAATTTCTCTGGCACGAGGGCTGGGTGTATGTGTCGTCTTCATCATCATTTCATCCTCATCACGACGCGCAGGTCGCCTACGGGTGTCAAATCAAAAGACCTGGCGAGCCGAACATGTCCTCGGACACTCCCGACACTAAAAGCCATACTCCATTTCATTTCAACTCCGTATTACATTAAAACTGTTTCTAAAGCAACTCTTAAAATGTGTTAGTGGAAAGTGTAATTCATTACGTACATTGTAAATATATTTGAGATTTGAGGTCTAACTGTTTATTGTCTGTTCAAAGGACATAAAATGCAATTAACATAAATAACTTATTCCTTACAACATAAATTGAAAATGACGTGGATTTGTGCCCACTTTCTTTAATTATTTTCTGCCTCCGCTTCAAACTCGTTTATCGCAGCAGTGATCGAGACTGACAGGGAGAACTTCGCCCAACTTTCACGGCCTGTGACGTAGAGCATACGCTGTGCTCATCGCCTGTCAGACCGCTCACTTAAAGTGCTGGGCGCCCGCGGGACGGGATGCCCAGCGTGAGCACCTCTGGATTAGACAAAAGTGATTCAGTGGGTGGCTATATTTCTAAAAAATAGCTCTCAGAGTAGGCGAAGCTTTATCTTTTTGCTAGGGGCTTTACGTCGCACCGACACAGATAGGTCTTATGGCGACGATGGGATAGGAAAGGCCTAGGAGTTGGAAGGAAGCGGCCGTGGCCTTAATTAAGGTACAGCCCCAGCATTTGCCTGGTGTGAAAATGGTTAACCACGGAAAACCATCTTCAGCGCTGCCGATAGTGGGATTCGAACCTACTATCTCCCGGATGCAAGCTCACAGCCGCGCGCCTCTACGCGCACGGCCAACTCGCCCGGTGAAGCTTTATCTGACCCTGTAATAATTAAGAGGGGAATTCCTCAAAGCAGTATTATTGGACCTCTATGTTTTCTTATATATACATATATGAGTAAATAATTGGAATCAGAGATAAGGATTGTTGCGGATGATGTTATTATGTAGAGAGTAATTAATAAGTTACAAGATTGTGAGCAACTGCAACATGACCTCGATAATGTTGTGAGATGGACAGCAGACAATTTCATGATCATAAACAAGGTTAAAAGTCAGGTTGTGAGTTTCACTAATAAGAAAAGTCTTCTCAGTTTTAATTACTGCGTTGTTGGGGAGACAGTTCCTTATGGGGATCAGTGTAAGTACCTACGTGTTAATATGAGGAAAGATCTTCATTGGTGTAATCACATAAATGGGAATGTAAATAAAGGTACAGATCTATGCACATGGTTCTGAGGGTATTTGGGGGTTGAAGTAAGGATGTAAGGAGGGGACATATCTCTGGCAAGATCCTAACTAGAGTATGGTTCCGCCGGGCTGAGTGGCTCAGACGGTTAAGGCGCTGGCCTTCTGACCCCAACTTGGCAGGTTCGATCCTGGCTCAGTCCGGTGGTATTCGAAGGTGCTCAAATACGTCAGCCTCGTGTCGGTAGATTTACTGGCACGTAAAAGAACTCCTGCGGCACTAAATTCCGGCACCTCGGCGTCTCCGAAAACCGTAAAAGCAAATAATATCATTATTATTATTAGTGCATGGTTCCAATGTGTGGGACCGTCACCAGGATTACTTGATTCAAGAACTGGAAGAAATCCAAAGGAAAGCAGCTCGATTTGTTCTGGGTGATTTCCGAAAAATAAAAGAGAGTAGCATTACAAAAATGTTCCAAAGTTTGGGCTGAAAAGACTTGGGAGAAAGGAGACGAGCTGCTCGTCTATGTGGCATGTTCCGGGCCGTCAGTGGAGAGATGGTGTGGAATGACATTAGTAGACGAATACGATTGAGTAGTGCTTTTAAAAGTAGGAAAGATCACAATATGAAGGTAAAGTTGGAATTCAAGAAAACAAATTGGGGCATAATTCGTTTGTAGGTAGGGGAGTTACGGGTTGGAACAATTTACCAAGGGAGATGTTCAATAAATTTTCAAATTCTTTCCAATCATTTAAGAAAATGCTGAGAAAACAACACGCTGGAAATCTGCCACCTCGGTGACTGCCCTAAATGCAGATCATTGATTGATTGATTGATTGATTGATTGATTGATTGATTGATTGATTGATTGATTGATTGATTGATTGATTGATTGATTGATTGATTGATATATGTCGCACATCGAAAATTGCCCGCATGGAAGAAGCATAAATTTGGCGTGGTGAAGGAATTGAATCAACGCTTCAGGACCTAGTGATGTACGTCCAGCGCAAGTGGCCCTTATTCTTATTCTACTTGCTATTTTCGAACATCAGAGATTTTCTTTTCATTTCTATAATTTTATTAATGATTGCTCATCTAAACATAACGCATTGAACATTTGTCCGAGTGATACGGATTTTGAAATGTAAAAAGGATAGAAATATTAAAATAATTCCAAAAATATTTAGTCACTCATATAGAGTAGAAAATTAATAAAAAATAGCTTCAAAAGTTTGTTTTAGGAATATTATATTGATTTTGTTTTTTACAAGTTGCTTTACGTCGCACCGACAGAGATAGGTCTAATAGCCACGATGAGATAGGGAAAGAAGCAGCCGAGCCCTTACCTAAGCAACAGCCCCATCCTTTGCCTGGTTTGAAAATGGGAAACTACGGAAAACCATCTTCAGGGCTGCCGACAGTGGGGTTCACACCCACTATGCTAGCTCACAGCTGCACGGCCAACTCGCTAGGTTACCTTGATTTTGTATTTATTTACACGTTATAAAGCTATACAGTACTCTGTGTTTATTTTTTCACTGACATGAAAAATTGTGCAATTTTATGTCCAAAAGCATTATCCAGGTTTGCCTATATGCTTCCTAGAATTTACTGTGAGATCAAAGGCAACCTTTTAATACCTTAAAAATTGCAAATGTGGACTTACACTACTTAAATAAACGGCTCATTTGTCGGTTGACAATGATCGAGAAAACTTACACCAGTACACAAGGTATTTCAAAAGTATAGGTACAACCTGAAGGGGACAATTAAACAAGGAGAAAAGTCGTAATAAACATACTCTTATATGCTCATACGACTGCCAGACTTCTGAAAGCCTTCTTCTGTATTTCCTGTAAGGAATGAGTGTGTCAGGCCGGAGACTTCCCTGTCGACCTGAGGGCATGTGACGGCCTCTAGCTATATTATGCTTTTTGTCTGGTGTCTCCGTAGATTTTTGAAGGTGAAACTAGAACGTTGCTATCCTTAATTACCCAGAGGATACTAGAACTTCATCAGAAGGAATATAAAAGAAAGCTAGCCACGAACGAGGGAGGAGTGTTGAATGTTGAGAGATTGGAAAATTCCGAGTCCCCATGGAGGGAATTAGATATTTTTCACCAATAGAGCTTGTCAAAAACAGATCAGATGTGGAGATTTATCTCCCGTATGCAGTTATCAGACTGTGCCTCTTATAACGGGCTTCTGGTAAGTTCACCTGCATACACCCCAGCGTCATCCTACTCTGATGAGTCTAGTGTCAGACCTAAGATAAAACGCTGGTTAATAGAGCAGACGTCTGAAAAGCCTTACATCTGATCTGTTGTTGAGAGATTGTCATCGTAATGTAGTGTTGGAAGTGTTGGAGTAGTTGTCATTGCTTATTGGTTGGTGTTGATCTGTGTTGTGTAATTCTCTTGACGAGTGATAATGTGTTGAGTAGTTCAGTGTATGGAGCAGTCACGCGAATTGATTGTAAAAATTATCGGTTATTTCTGGAGACGAAGCAAGTGTACATTAGTAGTAAACACACCTGTGTTCGAACTTGTCTGCATGGAGCAGCTGAGTGGAGTGACTGATGCATGCGAAGTCAAGTGAAAGGTGAGACCTGTCAATCAAGGTTACGGAAATTTCTTCGATTTCAGGTAAATACCGGCAAGCTGGAGAACAGCTATGAGGACAAGCCTCTTTAGTAAATAATTACTAATTAGTGAAGTGTTATCATTCATTGCAAAGTATGATTGTGCGTATTCGTGTGTGTGTGTACTGACTGTATTATCCTAGATTAAATACGCACAAAAATTCGTAACAATAGGTTCGGTACTCACCGTTTCCGAGGTATGACGTAGACTAATCACATTCGCAACAGTTACAACGTTGTTCATACTTTATGTTTCACGTGCCAGTCTTCACATCGAATGTGAACAGCACCTTGTTTTTCTAGTAGAATTTTAAACAGTTACAGCGATACTTCGCACATTTTATTACACTGAGACGATCGACATCCATTTCATGAATGGGCGTGCCATCGTGTGAGGTGCCATAACAACTGCTTCAAAACCGCTACAAATACAAGGCTCTGTTGAAATCCAGTGTAAAGTCTGGTACCTCGAACACAAATATGAACAACATGTAACAGTCGCAAATGTAGTTACGTTATATATCGGAAACGGTTGATTTCTAGAGGCGTGCTTATAAGGCCTTATTTTTTATTTGTTTCATTTCCCTGTACACATCCCTGCAGTCTGTACCTATAATTTTGGAAGATATGATTGAAAGGTCTATTACAATTTCGCTTCTAACTTGAGGTCCCGTCTCATATGATGAGGCGCAGCGCATCCTTCCTAAGAGTTCTGTTAGTATGCATGTTCTTCACACTTCCGATAGATGCACTGTGGGCTACAGAGTTCAAAGAGCAGATTGGCTGGGCTTTGTCTCTTGCTACCAGAGATTGGCTTGCACAGTGCTGTTGGGATTATCACATCACAGGTCTCTCAGTAGGTCTAACTACCGATTGGAGACCTGGGCGTCAACCTTGCATAATGAAGTCGGTCCATACAATCTACTACATGCTGTTGCTGTTAAAATTATACATTGCCGCTTAAGAACGGGATCTCGTTTCTGAAATTTTTCCAGAATATTGTTTTATTTTTTCCATTGTGGCCACACGTAGTCTCCGAATCGTTCCGTGGAGATTACCTAACAAAATATCCAATAGAATGATTCAAAGCGAACTAACACCGCCATCTCCTATCTCGTAAATTGTGCTACTTGTCTACAGATATATCAAAATTGAAAATGAACCTGAACTAACACTCTTGTTAAGTTATTCAACAGATAATGGAAGACACCATGAAGAACAGCAAAACCATGGGAATGGAAGAAAGAAATCTAAAGGAGACTTAAACGGAGAAGATGCACGTAGCTAATAGTAAGGATATTCATGATGTATCCTGGACTCGGTGATTTAGTTAAAATCTATGAAATACCAACAAGGTTAAGTTCATTTAACCATTAATAATATGTGCAAGAGGTATTTATGGGATATACAGTATATTACAGTTTAATAAGTCCGCCTCTCTAGTGTAGTGGTTAGCATGATGAGCTGCCAGGTCTCGTAGACCGAGCTTCGATTCCCGGCTCTGCCACGAAATTTGAAAAGTAATACGAGGGCTGTAACGGAGTCCACTCAGCCTAGGGAGGTCAACTGAGTAAAATAGTGTTCGATTCCCACCTCAGCCATCCTCGAAGTTTTCAGTGGTTTCCTACCTCTCATCTAGGCTAATGCCGGAATGGTTCCTACCTTTAGGTCAAGGCCGCTTCCTTCCCTCTTCATTGTCTATAACTTCCAATCTCCCCATCCCCCACATAGGAGGTGAGGTGGCCTGGGCGAGGTACTGGTCCTCCTTCCAAGTTGTAAACCCCGACCCAATGTCTCAGGCTCCAGGACACTGCCCTTGAGGCGGTAGAGGTGGGATCCCTCGCTGAGTCTGAGGGAGAAAGTAATCCTGGAGGGTAAACATATTAAGAAAGAAAGAAAGAAAAAAAGAAAGAAAGAAAGAAAGAAAGAAAGAAAGATTAATAAATTTGTAACATTCTCTTAGTTGGATTATATCTTAAATATTTTGTATTATGATAAAACTAAGGCACGTATTAATTATGATTACAATAAGTCAATACTCTCTCCACAGTTGATGTTCATTCGTGACTGGGAATAATTAAGAATATTACAGACAAAGAAAACATTAAATTTAAAATAATAAACAGATTAATATAACACAAACCCCATGAGTAACAAAGATATTCAATCAAATAAAGAAGATATAACACTCGAGATTCTCACTTTACATTCGTTCATTCATTCCACAGATTCCTCTTAAGAACAAAACGAAAACCTCATAAGAACAAATTTAATTTTTGCACTAATGAATACAATGATTATGAAATCTAATTCATAATTTATAATTGGCACACTTTCATTTCCCATTTCGAACCACAGGGCAGTTTCTGCACTCGCCTGTAAAATCAGGTTTTTGTTACATACAAAGTCTACTGTTAGAATTGTTTCCATTCCGTGTGTTGAAGGGGTACTGCGGGCCTATTAGAAAGCGACGCCTTCTCTCAGACCAAGAGATTTGAATTGTTGAAGGTGAGGGGTTAAGGCTGTGGCCTGAACTATCCCCGCTTTCACCTTAGTGCAGGAGAATGGGAAACTACGGGAAATCATTGTGAGGACCAGCTTCTCCCCGCTTCCTGATTGCAGAGATGTAGAGTCACGGTAGAGCAGTGGTCACCCGTCTTCCGCTCGGTTGGTCGGTCGGCGTCCAGAACTTGCGGGCCACGGGTCATACACGTGGCCGTAGGGCGAAACCTACCCTGCATCCGCTGACCTACTGAATGTCCGAGATGTTTCTGAATCTTTTCCCAATAGCAAGTGCATCACTATTTAGTGTGAATAATTTTAGACATGATTTGGCTTTTGGGCTTATGCTGTGTCAAGAAAATAAGGTGAAATTCTTTACGTTTCGCAGAGAACTATGCTCTGCGTCATCAGAAGAAAATCTCGACTCTCCTCGAGAAAGGCTTCTAAAACAATGAACGAGCTTTGAATTTAGACGTTACCCAATAGAAGTGGAAATGGTACGTTCATTCGTCACCAGATGGCTCCTCGGACGCGGAACATCAGATGGTTCTGTCAGCCTTCGCTTCGAACGCTAGCGATGTACCGCGTCCGAGGAGCCATCTGGTGACGAATTAACGTACCATTTCCACTTCTATTGGGTAATATCTAAATTCAAAGCTCGTTCATTGTTTTATAAGCCTTTCTCGAGGTAGTCGTGATTTTCTTCTGATGACGCAGAGCATAGTTCTCTGCGAAACGTAAAGAATTTCACGTTATTTTCTTAACACGGCATAAGCCCAAAAGACTATATCATGTCTATAAGTACGGGCCGTGAAAGCATCAGTGGCAACTGAATAATTTTGTTTTAACAATATTTAACTGTTGGTACCCTAATCAGTTGCTAACTGATAATCATTAAACGGTGATCACGGGGGTCAGGTAGAGTCACAAGATTTAATAGCACGTACATTTTCTAGTTGCCTTGCATTCTCTGTTTGAACCGTCATATCCAATCAGTCTCGACCAAATCTTGCTCTGTAGTTCTTACGGTACCCGAACCTCAGCATAGCAAGTGGCCGTACTCATACTTTGAGACAACATTTTATTTCTTTGCCTGCCTGATTGTTGCAGTACGGAGATGTAGAATCTCTGTGCCAATCGTCGTCAGTCAGAATATCCTTACCTTTACGTTTAACAGCTGGTCAGATCATGAATACTGGAGAGTTCTTGTATTTGCAAGTGTTGATACTGTAACCATTCATCACCATGCCACAGGCATGTTAGGAGGATTGGTCAATTATATATGCCATTTTCCGCAACATTCTGCGACATATAATGTAGTAATTAGCAGTCTACATGCCGTACCGGGATGTGATTTGCGATATCCCAGCCCGAAGGGAGCAGTTTTCTGCGCTGTAACGAGGAAAGGATAGCGCAGTACCGCTGAACCTTGAAATCGCGCTCTCTTTTCGAGCGAGCGAGAAGGAGAGATGACGCTACGCTTGGAAATGCAGGTTGTCGGAGAGTGGGCTGAATTAAGGTGTGTTAACCCCCAGAAATAAATGTCCTTTATCAATTCAACACCGCATTCATTGGTGCCACTTCACCATAATTTACTAAAAAGAGGGAGAAGCAGAACACCTTCATCTGAGATGATTTTTGGAAATTTATGAGTCAGATCTCATTCGAACCGATGTATTTAATGCTAATTGTTGATGCATATAAATGCAATACTTGAATAGTGGATCGGTAATGACGCCTGCCATACAGTAGTACGCAGATTAAAGATGACTGCCGAAATCTGACAACGTGTGGAAAAAAGTGGGAGGTCTTGCGTGATGAACTATGACGCGTGAATTTCTAAAAGGACGCTTTTGAGATTGTGAATGACCCACTGATCATTTTGGTTTTATATGAAATCAGTAGAAAGTACGAGTCACGAACTATAATTTGATTTTTTTTTCACGTCGCTGAAAGATTCCGATTACCGGAGCTCATTTCGAACAGGGGCGTGGTTTACCTCCTCCCCCCCATTCAGTCCGGATGTTATAAGTAGGACTTGGACTTAGATGCAGTATCCCATTGTCATTTGTGTAGCCGCAGTACTCAGATTTTAGGAGTGAACTTAGATATCAGTGTATGAAGTGTTGTGTCAAGGAAGAAAAACACATCAGTGCGATGTAAAATATTGAGAAATAAGCCGTGTGGTACAAGATAATGTACAATGGAGATGAATAAAAGCCTTATCTCAACATTTAATCTTTTAAATATCAACGACAGTCAGTTGTGGCTCATGATGCAATCATTAGTGAAAGGACAAACGCATCAGGTTATTTAGAGGTAGTGAGACAGCTAATTACGTTCAGTAATTAATAGTGACCGATCTAAAGCATTTTAAGAGTGAGTGACGTTCAGTAAAATTAAAGAATTATTCCTGATAAAATTAGCGTTTGCATACTCCATGGACACTCGTGGTGATAGACTGTGTGATTAATGGGGAGACGAACAGTGATTTCTACAAACTTGCCACTATTTGCATTAATCTATTTAAAGTTATTAGTGGATCTTATCACCAGTAGATTCCTTTGAAAGTACATAAACAGTGTTTAGTAACTGATTTCCCATTTTTACCTGTATGTTCGTGAGTGGTCGTCGAACCCTGAGAACTGGAGCTTACGAGAAACGCGCCTAAGTGCCTGCAGTCATTTCTACAAGGGACGTCCAGAGACTCAACTAAGAAGACCACAGTTCGAGACATGGAGTGTGTTAGGATGAAGAGGAACCAAGGACTATCAAAGAGAAGACCACTCATCATGACGGAGTAAAAATCTAAGGTGTATCTCGAGATGACGGCAAACTTTACCCAGCATTCGATAAGTACACTTAATTTGAATACATTAAACCACGAGATTTGCATGCCAGTAGCAATTTTTATTTTGTAAATATTAAAATATTAAAATATTATATAAAATATTGAGATGTCTTTTTTAGCTAGTTGCTTTACGTCGCACCGACACAGATAGGTCTTATGGCGACGATGGAACAGGAAAGTGCTAGGAGTGGGAAGGAAGCGGCCGTGGCCTTAATTAAGGTACAGCCCAAGCATTTGCCTGGTGTGAAAATGGGAAACCACGGAAAACCATTTTCAGGGCTGCCGACAGTGGGGTTCGAACCTACTATCTCCCGAATACTGGATACTGGCCGCACTTAAGCGACTGCAGCTATCGAGCTCGGTTATTGAGATGTTGGAATGATAAAAGATTATAATAATTATGGCTGTTGTGATATACTGAATTAGGCTGAATATATAGCCAGATAGTGAATAATAAGTGATGGCTCTCAAATGAATGCGTACTTGATAACGAGCCGAGATGATATGAAGGAAAAAGAAAGAAAGAAAGAAGGAAAGAAAGAAAGAAAGAAAGAAAGAAAGAAAGAAAGAAAGAAAGAAAGAAAGAAATGAGGAGTTCAGTGTGTTTTTGTAGCCGCAGAGCTAGACACACAGCTATTGTCACGGTTGATGGATTTACGACGTAAGGACTTGTAGGGTCTGAGGGAGATTGTGTTGTTTCCAACAAGCTTAATGTTTTCCTGCAGGATCCCTTTCATTTGCCAATGCAGTATCAATTCCATTCTAATGATTCGTTATGATTAACGCGGATAATTTTATGATTTTGCGAAGGATAGACCCCTTCCCAATTTTACGCATTAAATTAGCTCGTGATAGGAGTTTCAAATTTTTTACCTCTGAAGCTGAAGTTCTTGAACTCGACTCATGTTGGAACGAAGAATTTAACCTGATACTATCTTCAAGATGTATTGTGTGCTATATGTTTGATATTTTTTCTATGTAATGTGTTTACGTGTTTTATTATCCCCAAAGTGTTTTATGGTGATGGGTTCGATACCAGCGTTGGTTGATTTTTCTTTGAATATAATTTCTTAGGTAAACCCAGAATACGCGTATGTGTTCAGTGTAATATATAATTGTCGTGGTCAAATAGACCATGTGTTTGATATACGGCGATGCAATCTCGTGTTTAAAAGTAAATGTACTTGTGGGAATGTATACATTCCACAACCATGATAATTAATTAAATACATGACTAATGACAATTAATTAAATACATGATTAATGATGATTAATGATAATTAATTAACAGGATGAATGCCATTTAATATCCATTTTTGATCAGCTTATTAAAATAATAGATGCCATTTAGTATCACTGTTATAGATAAATAAATCCACGTATCAGTGCGTATTAATCAAATGATTTCAGTTATGCCAAGCAACAACTACAACTGTGAATAAACTAAAAGGACGTTAAGGCATACTATATATAATTATTGCTTCAGTCTTGATTATTTCTTTGTTTATGTATTGTAATATGGCATCATCTTGTGTACCAACTGTGTGATTTTATCAGTATAATAAAATGTTTAGCAAACACATTTCAACGAAGATTCTTCTCATTTAATAATATTAGTGTATTCCTCTCACATTATAGAGAATCCTACTTTCGTTATATTTTATGCAATGCCTATTTTCTTTTTCGAACATTCCACTGCCCGTATGCTTTATGAGTTCAGCCGGTGACGCAATGAAAGTAGGGAGGATGAGACTTCAAGCCTGGGAAGTGACTTCTGAAGGTTCTCATCCAACAATTCCATCTATACATCTGTTTGTGAAACCGAATTATGTAATAGCTGCCCTAAATTACCCAGCATGGGTACACTAAAATGCTGTTTTCCCTCTATTTTACAGTTTTATATATAACGTTTTTGACACGAGGCTATTAGTTCGATGGATGCAATAGTTTTGCATTTTTTTAACAATTTGTTTTACGTTGCACCGTCTCAGATAGGTCTTATAGTGACGATGAGAAAGGAAAGGGCTGGGAGTGGCCATGGACAGCCCTCAGCATTTGCCTGCTGTGAAAATGGGAAACCACGGTAAACCATGTTCAGGGCTACCGGCAGTGGGGTTCGAACGCACTATCTCGCGGATGCAAGCTCAGAGCCATGTGCCCCTAATTTGTACATTTTGGCACAGGCCAAAGTTCCACTCTCAGTTATGGCTGTGAGGTTGCTGAGGTTTGAGTGGTTTTGGATCAAGATTAATGCATGTGGATGTAATGAAAAGTGCCACCTATAGTGTCGGTCGTGCTGCAATGGAAATTTCTGACTCTGTGAGGAAAGTAATGGAAAACTACGTAATTCCCCAACCTCCGTCGTGCGGCTTATTATTTATTTATTTATTTATTTATTTATTTATTTATTTATTTATTTATTTATTTATTTATTTATTTATTTATTTATTTATTTATTTATTTAGCTTCAGACACGTATAAACCTAATGATGTGAAACACATATACATATACTATTACATTAGATTAAAACAAATATTAAATTAAAATTATAATATCTCTTATGAAAGTCCTTGTAAAATAAAGTCATAAATGAAATAAAAATACAATTTTCTCCAGTAACATAATATTACAAATATTCTGTTACAAGTAACTAAGTTACAAGTAACAAGATTTAAAATATTACAATTAAAATGATTTACGAACGGCTTTAAAGTTGCATTAGTATTGTAATTATACATGATGGTAGTGATGTTATCCAAGACAATAATGATGATGAGGTAGATGCTATAACCAGAAACTAGAAAGATAACTATAATTATGAGCTTAACAATAGGAGTCAGCAAAGTGGGATTTTAACTTAGAACATAAAACAATTAAGTTATTTGTTTACATTGTTTTACTATGGATGTGTATGTAGTTGCAAATATATCTAGTCTGTACACATTGCTATATTTATTAAATATTTTCATTGAGTTTAACACTGGTGAATTACTATGTTGTTGGGTTCTTGATCCAGAGCAGTAGAAAGTAACAGGTTTTGGGCGTGTAGATGGATTAGGGACAGACAAGTTGAACAGAGAGTGAAAGTTAGAGCTACCAATAAGATTGTTAAATAATTTGTAGACAAATAGAAGAACGGCAATTACTCGTCTTTTTGCTAAGGACTTATAGCCAAGTTGTATCATTAAGTCATCATACGAATCAAATGTAAGATAATTATTAGTTATTTTGTACGTAAGGTATCTAAGAAATTTGTTTTGCACCATTTCAACTTTGTTTTCATATAGTTTAAAGGTGGGATTCCAAATGGTCGATGCATATTCTAGCCGACTTCGTACAAAGGAGTTGTATAATAGCTTTATTGCCTCGGGATTTGTGAAGTCACGTGTGCATCTCTTAATAAATCCTAATATTCTGTAAGTATCTGCAACAACTTCTTTATGTGTTGAGAGAACGTCAATTTAGCGTCAAAATGCACAACAAGATCCTTGACAGAATTCACTGATGACAGATTAGTATTAAAAATATTATACGAATGACTAATTATACTTTTTCCTAGAAAATACCATTACACGACACTTGTTAATGTTAAAATCTAACTTGTTAATAACGCTCTAATATGATATGCTATTGAGGTCTTTCTGAAGAAATCTATAGTCCACCTGTGAACGAATGGTTTTGAAAATTTTTACATCGTCTGTGAACAGCAATATGTTTGAATACTGTGTGCATTGAGGAAGATCATTAATAAGTAGTAAGAAGAGTAATGGTCCAAGATTTGAGCCCTGTGGGACACCAGATCGAGTATTGTAATACTCAGATTCAAATCCTTTATAAGACACAAATTGTTGTCTATCAGAGAGATATGATGCAAATAATTTTATTAACTTGTGAGAGAGTCCATAATAAGCTAATTTATTTAAAAGTATATCGTGATCAACTTTATCGAATTATTTTCTAAAATCTATGGAAACTACATCAACTTGGCCTCCTGCATCCATGGCTGCCAACACTTCATGAGTGAACTCGGATTTTGTGCTTTCCCTACAACCGCCTTTTGAGTAATTGACCAGTTTTCACACTGAACACTTAACAGACTTACTACATCATAGTCTAACCTTACTTTAAGCACTGTATTCATCAAATGGTTGTAATACTTAAGTTCATTTTTTTACACTCAAATGTTGAAAACAGCGCAATTATCAGTCTGTAAATACAATACTGAAGATTCTGTCTGTTTGTTTTAGGTCATTCTGCGACGACTGGAACTAAATCAAAATATTTTGTTGGCCTATTTCTTTGTTGTCTCAGCATGAGGAAAAGAATGATCTTATTAACTCGAAATTTTGTGCTTATACCCCTTTTAGTCAACATTAAAATATAAGCTGCACTCTCTGTTAATTAGAGCGCGATGGCAGTGGAGGGGATTAGAAGAAGATAAAAGCACAAGAGCTGATAAGACACAGCTTATTTTAATGGTTTTGACGTGCGCGGCAAAAACCTAGCGTCCATTATGAATTCATCAAACCATAGTTTAAAGCAGCGGTTTTCAATATTTCCAGTACCACGTCCCCTTCGAAATACCTTTTTTTTTGTTTTGTTTTGGTGAACGGCTATAAAATATTAAATTCATTTAGGCTGTTAAAGCTTATTGGACACAACACGACTGCAATATTATGTTAATGTCTTATAATTCAGCCCTGAAATCCAAAACCCTACTAACAAAAACGAGGGGCTGCGTAGCCGAGGCGGTAAAGTCTTGCTCGGTTCGCCCGGAAGGACGTGGGTTCGAATCTCCGTCAGGAAGTCGTAAAATTTAAGAAATGAGATTTCCACTTCCGGAGGTGCACATGGCCCTGAGGTTCACTCAGCCTACACCAAAAATGAGTACCAGGTTAATTCCTGGGAGGCAAAGGCGGCCGGGAGTAGAGCCAACCACTCTACCCCATCAAGTGCCGAGGTTACATATAGTGGAAGCCTTTACCTTACACCCCTCCAGGGGCCTTCACGGTCTGAACGGAGATGACTTTGCTTTGCTTTTACTAATAAAACGAAATAAATGAAAATACATTTAATTTACTAGAAAGAGTCAATGTGATGGATGGGCCTGTCTTGATTATACCAGTGTTGTTGAGATTTAACTCAATGGCAGATACTCTAAGTCGTAAATTTGACTCCGATTATGTGGTTGTTGGTTATAGTCTTTCTCCAACACCGTGAAACCAAAGTCTAAATAACTTCTATGGTATCTTCGGTCCTCTGTGTGTTTTAAGAGGAGTTACAACAGGGCAACAATCCTCTATTAATACTAATCAAAGGGAAAAATTGGAAGGGGTCCGACACTTCGGAAAATGAAGGTATCGGTCAAGGAAATTAAATACTCGCTAGGTTTCGCGACCTAATACCGTCGCGGTCGAAACTGAACAACAGTTGACCAAGGGAGGTCGGATAGGATAAATGAAAGTGAGGAGCCTGGCTTGTTCATATGAGTCAAGTGTATAATCAGGAAAATAGGTTTACAGCTAATACCATTCAAGTTGCACAGCATCGTACGGTAAAGTGCAGTAAGTCGTTCATTGTCACTGCCCCTCAAGTTTGTGGTATGTTTCGAGCTGTCAGTGGAGAGTTGGCGTGAAATGACATAAGTAGAAGAATAAGCTTGAGTAGAGTTTTTAAATGCAGGAAATATCATAATCTATATATATAAAATAACTTGTCCTGACTGACTGACTGACTGACTGACTGACTGACTGACTGATTCATCATCGCCGAGCCAAAACTACTGGACATAAAGAGATGAAATTTTGGGGATATATTCATATTAAGACGTAGGTGCTCGCTAAGAGAGGATTTTTGGATATTCCTTCGCTAAGGGGGTGAAAACGGGGGTGAAATTTTAAAATGAGTTGCTCTATATCTCAAAACTTTAAAAGTTTACAGATGTAAAAATTGGTATTTAGAATCTTCTTTAAAAATAAGGAAACACGTATTTTTTTGTTTTCAGAAGATCCCAATAGGAGGGGTGAAAAAGGGTGAAAATGGGGAAAAATGGGTTGAATACCTTTAATCAGGATACCGGTACCTATATCTCAGAAACTGAAGATATTACAGATCTGAAAATTGGTACTTTTGATCTCTTTTAAAAATAAAGAAACACGTAATTTTTTGTTTTTGGAAAATCCAATTAATGGGAGGGTGAAAAGGGGGTTAATTTTTAAAATGAGTGAATCTATATCTCCAAACTTTTAAAGTTAGCAGATGTAAAAATTGGTATTTAGAACCTTCATTAAAAATAAAGGAACACGTATTTTTTTGTTTTCGGGAAATCGCAATCGGAGGAGTGAAAAGGGGCTAAAAAGTGGTTGAATGCCTTTAATGAGGCTACTTATATATCAGAAACTGAAGATATTACAGACCTGAAAATTGGTGTTTTTGATCTCCGTTAAAAATAAAGAAACACGTATTTTTTTGTTTCCGGAAAATCCAATTTAAGGGGGGGGGGTGAAAAAGGAGTAATATTTTAAAATGAGTGTATCTATCTCAAAATTTTTACAGGCTATATATGTGAAAATTGGTATTTAGAATCTCCTTTAAAAATAAATAAACACACCTTTTTTTTGATTTTGGAAAATCCAAATATTGGGGGGTAAAGAGGGGGGAGGGTAAATTTTTTAAAATGAGTGTGTATACATCTTAAAACTTTAAAATTTACAGATGTAAAAATTGGTAGTTAGAATCTCCTCTAAATATAAAGGAAAACGTATTTTTTGTTTCCTGTAAATCCCAATAGGAGGGGTGTAAAAGGGTGAAAAATGGGTTGAATGCCTTTAATGAGGATACATATATCTCAGAAACGAAAGATATTACAGAACTGAAAATTTGTATATGGGATCTCCTTTAAAAATAAAGAAACACGTATTTTTTAGTTTTGGAAAATCCAATTAATGGCGGTTAAACAGGAGTGACAAATTGGGTGAAATTTTGAAAGACTATATCTACAGAATATCTTGGAAACGTAAAATGTTACAGACGTAAAAAGTGGGTGTTTGTAATCTCCTGTAAATCTAAAGAAACATAGGAGATTTGTGTTTGGAAACTCCACTTAAGGGGAACTCAAAAGGGGTGAAATTTTAAAATGAGAATTTTTACAGTTTATCTCAAAAAACTTAACATGTTACAGAAGTGAAAAATGGTATTTTTTATCTCTATTAAACATAAAGAAACTTGTATTTTTAGCTTTCGGAAATACCACTTGGGTGGAAGGGGGGGGGGGGTAAAAGTGACTGAAAATGGTGTTGAATTCTTTTAATTAGGCTACTGATATCTCAAAAATGAAGATGTTACAGACGTGAAATTTGATATTTGCAATCTGCTTTAAAAATGAAGAAACACGTATTCTCGGAAAATCCAATGAAGGGGGGGGGTGAAAGAATTGAAAAATTAATTGAATTAATTGAATGAGAATACATACATCTAATAACAGCTAAAGTTGTTACAGACGTGAAAATTCGTATTTGGATCTCCTTTAAAAACAAAGAAAACCGCGTTTTGGGGGGAAACCATCTTGGAGGGCGGGAGTGTAAAGGAGTTGAATTCCTTTCATGAGGACACATAAATCAAATACTGAAGAAGTTAGAGTCGTGATAATTGGTATTTAGAAGATCCTTTACTATTAAAGAAACAAGTATTTTTTGCGGGAAAATTCACTTGGGGGGGGGGGGAGTAGTGTGAAATTAAGTGAAAAAAGTAAGTTATTTTTATGGGGATACTTATATCTCAAAACTGAAGGTAATAGACGTGAACATTGGTGTCTAAAATCTTCTTTAAACATAAGAAACAAGCCTTCTTTTAATTTTTTTTCGGGGGGGGGGGGGTGCCGGTAAATAAACTTAACGGCGGTGGGGTGTAGAAGGAGGTGAGACCAATTGATTTTACTGTTCTTAATGTACTTATAAGGATCCTCGGCAGCGCGCCGGCCTCTCACAGCTGGGTTCCGTGGTTCAAATCCCGTTCACTCCATGTGAAATTCGTGCTGGACAAAACGGAGGCGGGACAGGTTTTTCTCCGGATACTCCGGTTTTCCTGTCATCATCCATTCCAGCAACACATAATAACAATAATAATAATAATAATAATAATAATAATAATAATAATAATAATAATAATAATAATAATAATAATAATAATAATAATAATAATAATTGTACCGGGCGGTACACCTCTACACCGTTTATTTAAAAGTTGCGCCAGTTGAAACTCCTCTTCTGGAGGAAGGTTGAACTTTATCTATTCTATTAATTCTCTACTTTCTCAGAAGATGTCACCACGTGGAAAATTTTGAGTTTTTGAACTGTGTCACTTTTGATGTGTTTTTGTTTCGCTTGAAGTAAGAAGTGTGAACTTTCTCTTCTAGAGGACACTACTGAAGATCAACAATAGCGCACCCTAGTGCGGAGTCAAAGAACTATTTTGTTGGAGAAATTTTTATTTCAAAAGTTTGTTTCTTGTTAAATTTCTTTCTGTTATTGTTTAAGTTGGCTGTATACCCCTCTTTTTCCCCTTGTTTTAGATTTATCCAATCCCGAATTTCTTTTAGTAATTTCTGACCAATCTGGTGTATCTTCCCCCAACTTGTATCTGTTGCGGGGTCCTATCCAATAAAAACATTGTGGGCGGGTGTTTTCATTCCCCTAACGCCTAGAAACTTCCGCGAGAGTATATAAACTGCTGATTTTGGGGTCTCCGGGCCACTTCTGTTCCATCTTTCAGTGTATTAAGTACATAGCAGGAGGCGGGAAGCGCCTCTTTCTTCTTCAGCCGTTCAACACCAGGTAATGGCCTATTAATAACTTCTTTTCTTGCTAGGTCGGCAGTTTAACACTCGCGGCGGGTTCGAAGCATTTCCATCATGTAACCTTTTCCTAAAATGTAATTACTCTTTTCATCTTTTTCTTGTAAAGCTACATATTGGGATAGAGAGTGCTAACCCTCTCGAGCTCCCACTCACATTTGTTTTGAGGTGAACTTATTTTCTCAAACTATTCTTCGTTTATGTAATGTAAAGTGTTCTTCTCTAAGTCACCTCTGTAGTATGGGATTAGCCCTTGCGTTAGCGGCCCAGAGCCAGATTAGGTTTTAAAAACAAAGTGTATTAGGAGTGCAAGTTCGCCTCCTCTCAAATTGTTATTTTAGAGGTCATGTAATCAACCTTCTTTTCATGTAATAGACCTCCGTAGGTTGGGTATTTTACCCCTGTGAATACGTCCTTAGAGGACAGCTTGAAGGTAGAGTTTGGTGTGGCCTTGTGATAGGCTTACAATTTTGAGAGCGGATCGCTCTTTGAAATTTGTTTCGGTATGCCTCGTGCAGGCTTTATGTGTAATGTTTGGAGCCAGTGCTCCTGGGCATGAATGGGGTTTTCTGCCCCTTGGCTAAAATTTTTTTTGGAGTAAGGCGGGGCTGATTGCCCAAGAGTTATGAAGTAAGGGCACTGAGCCCGAATCCAGTAATATTGTACCTACATTTTTGCTACTCTGTACCTGTTATGATTGTTATCTCTTGTTTTTGAAAAGAAAATATAACCTAGTTAAATTTTAAATTAATTTTACATTGCACGTTAATTTCGTAGCTTGAAACCCATTCACACCCGCACCTTCTTTCACCTCTACCTACCACGGATATATCCGTAACAAGTGGTAGCAGAGCGTGGTTGAATGGGTCTCAATTTAGCCCCTTTTGACGGCTAAACATTGCTTTAATTCGAACTCTAACAATTTTCTCAGTTGCTGGAATTTTTTGAGTTTTTCAAAATTGTTCTGTCATCATGCCCGGCCCTCGCGATGTTCTCCTCCTTAACTACTTGCGCAAAGAGGAGTTGATATACGAGTTAACTATCAGAAATGTGCAATCTGGAGGCACGGTTGCAATCGACACCAACAAGCTTAGAGAGTCCCTTGATTTGCCCATTTCCATCCCCAATTTGGGAGAGAAAGAAATTGATGACTCTCTTTCCACGATCGTCGAGAATATTACTGGGCTAGCTTCCGTAGTTAGTTTTTTTGATGAAAACGATCCGTCTCCTAATCAAATTAAGCGTGTGCAAGGCAGGCTGTATCACTTTGCAAATAGAGTTAATGATCTGTTGTCTCTAAAGGTGAATGACGGTCAGAGGAAGGACGCTAATACGCTCCTTGAAACTATTTCTGAATTGTCTAATAAGGTCACTCAATTGCTAACCGGCGAAGTTCCTCCCAAAACTGATCAACCCGCCACGGTGAATGTAGGTAACGAGGAAGAGCCTCCTCAGGGAGAAGTCAATAGGATAACCGTTGCTGCTCAAACTATCTCTGCCCCATCGAACAACGAATCTGAACGCCGTGCGTCATTGGGTAACATCCGCTCTGAATTAACTTCTTTGCCATTGAAACCTTTAACGACTATGTCACCTGGGTTCAGTAGCTTGCCTCATCCATTGGCAATGTTGCTTAGAGGTATCTCTAAGTTTTCCGTCAACACCACCAGTGATGTAATTTCATTTTTAAGATTTCTAGTGGAATTTCAGGATCATGCTCTTGTTTTTTCTCTTTCGCCATGTCAAATTTTGCAAATTATCTATCCGTATGCTATTGGTATTCTCTCTGATAAAATCGTAAGAGCCATTGCCGAGCAATCATCTATTGAGGATTTCCATGCCCATTTGCTAGCTAACTTCATCCCGGCTAGGGCCAGGTCCTCCCTGATTCAGAAGTACTATTACCGTGTACAGCGCTTGGATGAAAACTTGGCTGATTTCATTCAAGATATCAAATTCTACACTAGGGTGTTTGCTCTGCACTTTCCTGAAGATCAGATTGTGCAGGCTATTGTAGAAGGTATTTCGCCATCCTACAGGTCATATTTGTGTTTCGCGGCGTGTCCGCAAACCTTCTCTGAACTTGAAGCATTGGCCGTCTCAGCGGAAGGAGTTAGATACGCCGATTCTTTGCGTGTCGCGAAAGAACCCCCGCCTTCCTTTAGTAACACTCGGCCTCCACCTCGCCGACCAGTCAATCCCCGTAAATGTTATGCTTGCGGGTCGCCTGACCATCTGCGGAATAAGTGTCCTCTGATCAAGTCAAGTGGGACAAGGAATGGAGCAGGGTCATCACAAGGCTGTTTTAAGTGTGGGGCCTTCTCACATATCGCCCAGAATTGCCCAAACTCAAATAGCACCCCCTCCTGCTCAACTTCTGGTGCAAATTCCAGCTATGCCAATAATAAAAAGTGACTAGTGGCGTCAGCTGAGCCGACTAATCCATCTTCCCGAGACTTAGCCCCTAGTAAACAGGTTGTAAATGCAGAGAACGACCAGCCTTCAAATTCATCTTTTGAATGCCCTAAAGAGTGTCTTAGGATTGCGGCGGATACCCCCGCACCTGTTCCTTTTCTTAAGATTGAGTTAAATAACGAGCCTATAACAGCTCTCTTAGATTCAGGCAGTGTTTGTTCCATTATTTCGGCTGATTGGTATTCTAAATTGAAATCTGTTTGTAAACTCCCTGACTATGACTCATCTCCTGTTAAATATGTTTCGGCTAATTCATCTCCATTAGAAATTCTAGGTTCCTTACATGTCAAAATTCGGGTTTTTAAATTTACATGGAAGATCAAATTGTTTGTGGCCAAGCGTTTGTCTTGCCCCATCATATTGGGAGCGGACTTCATTTCTCACACTGGTCTTGTGCTCGATCTCCAGAGTAGGTCGTGCACATTCAAATTTGCGTCCAATTGTAGAATTCCCTTGTTAAAGTGTAATTCTGTATCATGTTCATCTATTTCGCCTACCCAGGATGAGATGTTGTTAGACCTTAGACATCTACCTGAGGAGCAGGCTGATAGTATTCGGAAACTGTGTCAGTCGTTTCCCGAGGTGTTCTCTGATACTCTTGGTGTTACTGACCTTATTGAATACAAAATTGAGGTCACGGATTCGATTCCTGTCCGTTTTCCACCGTATAGGCTATCTCCACCTAAAATGAAGGCTCTGAAAGAAATCATCGATCAGATGTTGAAGGATGGTATTATTAGGCCCTCTAAGTCAGCGTATTCTTCGCCTATTTTTCTAGTCCCGAAACCCCAAGGAGGCTTCAGGCCTGTCATTGATTACAGGGCTCTCAATCGGAAGGTGGTGTTGCAATCTGTGCCCCTTCCCGACCTTCATTCTTGCTTTTCATGGTTTCGTAAGGCCAAGTTCTTCACCATCTTGGACTTGAATCAGGCCTATAATCAAATTCCCCTTGCCGAAGAGTCTAAACATCTT
Organism: Anabrus simplex; assembly: GCF_040414725.1. Classification (NCBI taxonomy): domain Eukaryota; kingdom Metazoa; phylum Arthropoda; class Insecta; order Orthoptera; family Tettigoniidae; genus Anabrus; species Anabrus simplex. Next base: position 144,914,706 of record NC_090265.1, on the reverse strand, counting down.
ACAGCGTTTGCCACGGACTGGAATTTATATGAATACAACCGCGTGCCTTTCGGGCTCCCCACGGGGGCAGCTGTGCTCACTAGGCTACTAGATAGGGTCTTTTCCGACATCAAATTTGAGTACTTATATCACTACTTGGATGATGTCGTCGTATTTTCCGAAACCTTTGAAGAACATCTAGATCATTTGCGAGAAGTTCTCAATCGCCTTCGTAAGGCTGGGTTAACTGTTAAGTTGTCCAAGGTTGCCTTTGCTAAGCCCTCTATGTCATTCCTAGGGCATATTGTGTCACCTGATGGTGTAGCAGTCGATCATTCTAGAACACAGGCCATCCGTGATTTTAAACCTCCCAAGGACATTAAAGGTATCGCCAGGTTCATTGGCATGGTGAATTTCTTCAGGAAGTTCATTCCTAATTTTGCTAATAGAGCGGCGCCCTTAAACCTTCTCCGTAGGAAAGGCATCAAATTCGAGTGGGGACCGTCTCAACAAGCCGCTTTTGAAGACCTTAAATTAGCTCTCTGTAATGCCCCTGTACTTGCTATGCCTGATTTCTCGAAGAAATTCATCGTCCAAACCGACGCGTCGTCGTCGGCGGTAGCTGCCATCCTTCTTCAAGAGACTGAACTAGGGAGGCGCCCCATCGCCTATGCATCTAGGACTCTCTCGGCTCAAGAAGCAAAGTACTCCATATATGAGCTTGAAGGTTTGGCAGTTTTATTTGCCTTAGAAAAGTTCCGTCTCTATCTGGAACATGTCAAATTCGACTTGGAGACAGATAATCAAGCCTTAAGCTGGGTCTTAGGTAGGCCGCGTCGTACTGGTCGTATAGCCCGTTGGGCCATCCGTATTTCTGCCTTCCAATTCGATGTACGACATATCAGAGGTACTGAAAATGTTGTTGCTGATGGACTCAGCCGTATGTTTTCTAACGACGTCGAGACCCATAAACCTGTCGACAGTTCATCACCTTCCGAGTCCATACTATCTGAGGTTAATGCCATCCTAACAGATGCTCCCATGCTCTTTAGGGATATCGAGAAATACCAACGTGAAGATCCGACGCTGGGTCCGATAATGGAAACCCTTTCTTCTGGGGAAAATGTCGTCCCTTATGTTCTGAGGAATGGTGTTTTATGTTGCCCATCGAGGCATGATAAGATGATGAAGATTGTCGTGCCAGCGGTTCTTGTGCCTATGATCTTCAAGTATTATCATGAGACCCCATTAGGAGGGCATCTTGGAATCTTTAAAACCCGTGAAAAAATTCGTGAAATGTTCATTTGGAAAGGTATGGACGGTGAAATCCGTGAACTTGTAAAAGCTTGTAAATCTTGTTTGCTTAGTAAACCCACCATGTCCACCAAGGTAGGCCTTTTGTCTTCGCATCAAGCGTCGCGCCCCATGGAACGCCTGTATATCGATTATGTAGGACCCTTCCCCCAGTCAAAGGGTAATGCTAACAAGTTCATCTTTGTGTGCGTAGATGGCTTTACTAGATTTTCTTGGTTATTTCCGACTAAGCTGGCTACCGCTCAGTCCACCATTACTTGCCTAAATTCTATTTTTGCTTCTTTTGGTCCGTGCCAATACATTGTATCTGATAATGCTAAAGCTTTTACATCAAATCTGTTTCGTAAATTCTGTTTTGACTTGTCCATCTCTCATGTAACTACATCTGCTTATTACCCTCAACCATCTCTGGCTGAACGGGTTAACCGTAATCTCAGGTCCGCACTTATTGCCTATCATCATGAAGATCATTCTAGGTGGGACACGTCCCTGCATTGGTTAGCTTTTGCTTTGAATTCGGCGGTTCATGAATCACACAAATTTACTCCAGCTTCTTTGATGTTTAAGTTCGTTCCCAACACGCCGCTCTCTAACCTCTGGTCTCTGAATGACATTCTGCCCGAGACAATAGATCCGGACAACATTAAAGATCTTTGGAAGAAGGCTAAAGCTAATCTTAAAGTATCTCATGAAAAGGTTAGGGAAAGGTATGATCGTGGACGGAGACCCACCACTTTGAAGGTAGGTGACCAGGTTATGGTCAAAAATTTTGTTCCCGCGGGCAAGCTTGCCCCCAGATTTCATGGGCCTTGTATCATTCTCGATTTTCTTACGCCGGTTACCTTATTGCTAAGTAATCCAGCCACCGAGAGGATATTTAGAGTTCACCTGTCCCAGGTGAAACCGGTGTAATTTCTGTGTTAACTTGCTTCATATTATTTTGAAAGGATATGAAGGTTATATTTTTTTTTTTTGAGTTTCACTTTTAAGGCATTCTGCCCCTTCTGTAATATTTTGGTTTTAGATGTAAGCCTTGTGTAAAACCTGCCCCGACCCGTTAAACTGCCATCCTGTTCTTGCCACGGCCATTACCACGCTCCCGTCTTCTGCTCCACCTTACACTGTGGCTTCATAATAGTAAATGCCATGGATATCTACACGCCGCTGACCCCTCAACCTCTCCACAAGCCTGTACCCTCAAAGAAAATGATTGTCCAACACAATTCTGCCGCCTAGCTTTAATGTTTCAGCGCCCCCGCAGCCGCGCAGCGCCGTGCAGCGACTGGGGAGGGGGATGGGCCCCCTCCTCTCCAGCGAGGACGACATGTGCACGGCGAGCCGGAGCTCTCCTCCCGGCCAAGGCTGATGTGCGGCGCACGACCTGCTACATGCCCGCAGCCTGTATCTGTTCACCGCGGGCGCGGCGTACTTCAACACCTCTGCTCCCCTCATAGTGCGGGCGAGCGGTATCTCAGGGTACTTGAGGGGTCCGAGCGGCCTCCGTTGGACGCAAGCTGCAACGGCCGGTCTGGCCATCCGACTCAATCTACATCAACTACATGGACAGTCACCATAAGCAATAACTACACTTGGGAATTCAACAACAATATTTGGTGGACATTGCAAAATTTTCTTCACCTTTAAGTATTAAAAGTTTATCTTCAGAAATTCAAATTCTACAAACATAAAGACTTTCATTCACCTGCAACAACAACATTTTGAAACTGAATTAAGAAATCTTGTAAATGCTTCTGCTATCTATCTTCGTATCAACATCATTACTTGGACTTTGTTTCAAACTGATTTCATGTGTCACCCCTGGAGGAACTTTTGGGGGGGGAGGTCTGTACCGGGCGGTACACCTCTACACCGTTTATTTAAAAGTTGCGCCAGTTGAAACTCCTCTTCTGGAGGAAGGTTGAACTTTATCTATTCTATTAATTCTCTACTTTCTCAGAAGATGTCACCACGTGGAAAATTTTGAGTTTTTGAACTGTGTCACTTTTGATGTGTTTTTGTTTCGCTTGAAGTAAGAAGTGTGAACTTTCTCTTCTAGAGGACACTACTGAAGATCAACAATAGCGCACCCTAGTGCGGAGTCAAAGAACTATTTTGTTGGAGAAATTTTTATTTCAAAAGTTTGTTTCTTGTTAAATTTCTTTCTGTTATTGTTTAAGTTGGCTGTATACCCCTCTTTTTCCCCTTGTTTTAGATTTATCCAATCCCGAATTTCTTTTAGTAATTTCTGACCAATCTGGTGTATCTTCCCCCAACTTGTATCTGTTGCGGGGTCCTATCCAATAAAAACATTGTGGGCGGGTGTTTTCATTCCCCTAACGCCTAGAAACTTCCGCGAGAGTATATAAACTGCTGATTTTGGGGTCTCCGGGCCACTTCTGTTCCATCTTTCAGTGTATTAAGTACATAGCAGGAGGCGGGAAGCGCCTCTTTCTTCTTCAGCCGTTCAACACCAGGTAATGGCCTATTAATAACTTCTTTTCTTGCTAGGTCGGCAGTTTAACACTCGCGGCGGGTTCGAAGCATTTCCATCATGTAACCTTTTCCTAAAATGTAATTACTCTTTTCATCTTTTTCTTGTAAAGCTACATATTGGGATAGAGAGTGCTAACCCTCTCGAGCTCCCACTCACATTTGTTTTGAGGTGAACTTATTTTCTCAAACTATTCTTCGTTTATGTAATGTAAAGTGTTCTTCTCTAAGTCACCTCTGTAGTATGGGATTAGCCCTTGCGTTAGCGGCCCAGAGCCAGATTAGGTTTTAAAAACAAAGTGTATTAGGAGTGCAAGTTCGCCTCCTCTCAAATTGTTATTTTAGAGGTCATGTAATCAACCTTCTTTTCATGTAATAGACCTCCGTAGGTTGGGTATTTTACCCCTGTGAATACGTCCTTAGAGGACAGCTTGAAGGTAGAGTTTGGTGTGGCCTTGTGATAGGCTTACAATTTTGAGAGCGGATCGCTCTTTGAAATTTGTTTCGGTATGCCTCGTGCAGGCTTTATGTGTAATGTTTGGAGCCAGTGCTCCTGGGCATGAATGGGGTTTTCTGCCCCTTGGCTAAAATTTTTTTTGGAGTAAGGCGGGGCTGATTGCCCAAGAGTTATGAAGTAAGGGCACTGAGCCCGAATCCAGTAATATTGTACCTACATTTTTGCTACTCTGTACCTGTTATGATTGTTATCTCTTGTTTTTGAAAAGAAAATATAACCTAGTTAAATTTTAAATTAATTTTACATTGCACGTTAATTTCGTAGCTTGAAACCCATTCACACCCGCACCTTCTTTCACCTCTACCTACCACGGATATATCCGTAACAATAATAATAATAATAATAATAATAATAATAATAATAATAATAATAATAATAATAATAATAATAATAATGTTCCGGACCGTCGTCAAATGTGCGGACCGCGCTGGAAACGGCTCCTGGACGGGTAATGACTAAGAATGCAGTCCGGCCGCGGGTTCAGTGCCTTCTAGGCACCCAATATGACACCACGCCGGATCTCCTGAAGGATTTTATCCATATTAAAAATGATTATAGGAAAAGATGGCAAAGATTTACGGACCCAACTGACCGGGAATAATACCTGAGCCTAGCCCGGGAAGTACGAAATCGATTGCTGGAAAAGAAGATTGAAAAATGGGAGGAAACATGCCGTAATCTAATAGAAAACGAGTCAGATCGGGAATTTTGGTGGGTTCTCGCAGAAAACGAGTCAGACCGCGAATTTCGGCGGATTATATATCTAAAACAATAAGCATTCAATTATAAATTTCAGTATAATACCGTAGCGAAGCACGGGTATCTTGCTAGTATGAAGATAAAGATGGAATTCAAGGGGATAGTTTTTTTGAAAATATTAAAAAAAAGATAGGTAAATAATTTAAAGAGAATTTGCCATCTGGATAACGGCCGTAAATGCAGATCAGTGATTGATTGATTGATTGATTGATTGATTGATTGATTGATTGATTGATTGATTGATTGATTGATTGATTGATTGATTGATTGATTGATTGATTGATTGATTGATTGATTGATTGATTGATTGATACAGCTAAGCAGTGTCGATACTTAGACAAAATGTCCCGAAGACCGTTATCTTTCTAGTAATGTAAGTGAATTTCAATTATTATTATTATTATTATTATTATTATTATTTTCCTTCTTCGTCTTCCCAGTTTATTGGGGTTGGCACTTGATACGGATTTGATCCAATTTTATGGCCAGATGCCCTTCCTGACACCAGCCCTATGTGGAGAGATGTATTCGCTATTGCGTGTTTCTGTAGTTTGATGGTAGTGTGATGTATTATTCGTGTATGAAGATAATATTGGAACAAACATAAACACCCTGTCCCCGAGATGGAGGAACTAACCAGACGCGATTGAAATCACTGATTAGACCGGGAATTGAACCCAGGTCCCTCTGAACTGAAGGGTTTGACACCGACCATTCAGACAAAGAGTCCGACGTATGTACACTATTTATGTATTTTATGAGCAGTGTATTATTATTATTATTATTATTATTATTATTATTATTATTAGTATGAAAAAACCAAACCCCATAATCATGCGACCGCTGCTTTGCCCGAAGGCCTGCAGATTATGTGTGGTCAGCACGACGAATCCTCTCGGCCGTCAATCTTGCCTTCCTAGACCGGTAATATTAGTACGGCTCAAATTTAGTGTTAGTAACATATTAGGTTATGTACTGCTGACGTATGAAATAGGGCATATGTTCCTTACAATGCCAGGATATCTATCTATCTATCTATCTATCTATCCATCTATAAAATCCAAGAGCGGAAGGATGTAATACCTATGCTACGACGACGCGGCGCGGCGAAACGCGCAGCTGGTGCTTGAGCTATGGCCTCGTTAAATATTTCAAGCTTGTAATACGCGGCAAAGCCACTGCTCTCATGTCGAGCTGTCTTGTAAATTTCCTCAAATTTCAAGTTGTCACACGCCCCATCGCGTCGACCGACCGGAGACCCGTCTTCGCACAGAACACGAGGCAACGAAATGAGCCGGAAGTGCGTCATAGAAGTCGTGAAGGGGGTGGACTCTCTCGAGATCCTGTTCTCTTTTCATAGACCGCGTGATTCGAGCAGCCTGTTGATTCTCCTCTTCCCCTGGCAAGCCCAATATTACTGCGTGATATTATGCTTATAAAAACAAACAAACCATATGGCACTACAGCCCTTGAAGGGCCTTGGCCTACCAAGCGACCGCTGCTCAGCCTGAGGGCCTGCAGATTACGAGGTGTCGTGTGGTCAGCACGACGAATCCTCTCGGCCGTTATTCTTGGCTTTCGAGACCGGGGCCGCCATCTCACCGTCAGATAGCTCCTCGATTCTAATCACGTAGGCTGAGTGGACCTCGAGCCAGCCCTCAGGTCCAGATAATCCCTTACCTGGCCGGGAATCGAACTCGGGACCTCCGGGTAAGAGGCAGGCACGTTACCCCTACACCACGGGGCCGGCATTATGCTTATACATTATATTATATCAGTGTTTTTCAACCGCTGTGCCCTGGTATCGATGTACGGCGCTGGTAGATATTCTCCTGGAATTAGGTATTTTACCTTTGTAAGCATTTTTCATCGAACGGTATTTTATAATGGAAATATTCTCAGGATAATAATTGTAAGTGATTGTGTCGAAAATAACAAGCTCAGGTGGTCCTCAGACACTAAGTTTACATATGCTTGCGATGTTAATGTTTAATATTATCTGACTCCTATAGATTTTCTGAATGAAAGTCCACAGCCTGTTTCCAGTCATCTGACCGGGTGAGGGATGGGATAAATCAAGCCCCCATCTAGCGGCGAGGATACGAATCGTGCCGGCTGCCGAGGCCTGCCGCACTCCTTTGCGGCAATGATTAATGACTGACAGATGAGATGAAATGATATAGGAAAGCTTTGCTGGAATGAATGATGACAGAGAAAACCGGAGTACCCGAAGAGAAACCTGTCCCGCTTCCGCTGTGTCCAGCACAAATCTCACATGGAGTGCCCGCGATTGGAACCACAGAACCCAACGGTGAGAGGCCGGCGTGCTGCCGCCTGAGCCACGGAGGCTACTATAGATTTTCTATGCATATATATTTCTTTTTTAATATTAAGACTATATTTCTTACCTAATGTAAAAAAACTAAGAATAATTTCCATACTGTATATGTTACATATAATTTGCACAACTACAAGCGCTGTGGAACAGTATTTTGATTTTTGGCACAAAAGTCCGCACGCGACTAACGTTAGGCGCGACTGCGCCAATAAAAATAATACAGTGAAACTTATTTTGGCTTACATTCGCAGATTTTCCTGATTCCCACCTACTCCAACATCTACTCCCACCGAGTACTATGCTTCTTCAAATTATCCGTGTTCCAAGCAGGAAGCAAATATGTTTGTCATATGATAATTAAATGTGTTAAAAGAGGTTTAGAAATCGGCTGGTAAGAGGGTTAGTAGTCCCTAGTATTCGAGAGAAGTTCAGTATACAACTGGATTTTTTTTTTTTTTTTTTTGCTGTTTGCTTTACGTCGCACCGACACACATACACTGACTGACAGAGCAAATGCAACACCAAGAAGGAGTGGTTCGAAAGGGATGAAAGTTGGGGAAAAAACAGAGACGGCACGGACGAATAATTGATGTTTATTTCAAACCGATATGCAGGTTACACAATGCGCACGGCATCGACTCAGTAGGATGTAGGACCACCGCGAGCGGCGATGCACGCAGAAACACGTCGAGGTACAGAGTCAATAAGAGTGCGGATGGTGTCCTGAGGGATGGTTCTCCATTCTCTGTCAACCATTTGCCACAGTTGGTCGTCCGTACGAGGCTAGGGAAGAGTTTGCAAACGGCGTCCAATGAGATCCCACACGTGTTCGATTGGTGAGAGAACCGGAGAGTACGCTGGCCACGGAAGCATCTGTACACCTCGTAGAGCCTGTTGGGAGATGCGAGCAGTGAGTGGGCGGGCATTATCCTGCTGAAACAGAGCATTGGGCAGCCCCTGAAGGTACGGGAGTGCCACCGGCCGCAGCACATGCTGCACATGCTGCACGTAGCGGTGGGCATTTAACGTGCCTTGAATACGCACTAGAGGTGACGTGGAATCATACGCAATAGCGCCCCAAACCATGATGCCGCGTTGTCTAGCGGTAGGGCGCTCCACAGTTACTGCCGGATTTGACCTTTCTCCACGCCGACGCCACACTCGTCTGCGGTGACTATCACTGACAGAACAGAATCGTGACCCATCGGAGAACACGACGTTCCGCCATTCCCTCATCCAAGTCGCTCTAGCCCGGCACCATGCCAGGCGTGCACGTCTATGCTGTGGAGTCAATGGTAGTCTTCTGAGCGGCCGCCGGGAGTGCAGACCTCCTTCAACCAATCGACGGGAAATTGTTCTGGTCGATATTGGAACAGCCAGGGTGTCTTGCACATGCTGAAGAATGGCGGTTGACGTGGCGTGCGGGGCTGCCACCGCTTGGCGGCGGATGCGCCGATCCTCGCGTGCTGACGTCACTCGGGCTGCGCCTGGACCCCTCGCACGTGCCACATGTCCCTGCGCCAACCATCTTCGCTACAGGCGCTGCACCGTGGACACATCCCTATGGGTATCGGCTGCGATTTGACGAAGCGACCAACCTGCCCTTCTCAGCCCGATCACCATACCCCTCGTAAAGTCGTCTGTCTGCTGGAAATGCCTCTGTTGACGGCGGCCTGGCATTCTTAGCTATACACGTGTCCTGTGGCACACGACAACACGTTCTACAATGACTGTCGGCTGAGAAATCACGGTACGAAGTGGGCCATTCGCCAACGCCGTGTCCCATTTATCGTTCGCTACGTGCGCAGCACAGCGGCGCATTTCACATCATGAGCATACCTCAGTGACGTCAGTCTACCCTGCAATTGGCATAAAGTTCTGACCACTCCTTCATGGTGTTGCATTTGCTCTGTCAGTCAGTGTATGTCTTATGGCGACGATGGGATAGGAAAGGCGTAGGAATGGGAAGGAAGCGGCCGCGGCCTTAATTAAGATACAGCCCCAGCATTTGCCTGGTGTGAAAATGAGACACCACGGAAAACCATCTTCAGGGCTGCCGACAGTGGGATTCGAACCCACTATCTCCCGATTACTGGATACTGGCCTCACTTAAGCGACTGCAGCTATCGAGCTCCGTACAACTGGAAAGAGTACGGTGTCTTTCTCTGTATCAAGAAAGTTGACTGAAAAAGAAAACGTTTCTTTGATGGAAAAAATTTCAAAAACCGCACATATACAGAATGTTCGGAAATTATCATTACAAATGTTTTGAATTGGAACTCATGTGTTCCATGTACAGCTTTAAATCAACTGCTTAACCACCCGCTTACAGTATGCTGGGTAAACGAGCGATTACATCTTTGTATTGTACCCTTTGACCCTCACTCGGGATATGAGTGTAGTATAAAGTTTACCACTTTACAGATATGTAACCTGAGTTTCAAGGTGTTGGGTGCTTACTTCAGGTCATTACAGTATAACGATCACCTAATGTCACGTAATATCTACCATGCCTCTCCCAATACTGCTCCCATTGCATCTCCGTAGATCATGGTAGGTCTTACCGACACAGGTAGGTCTTACGGGGACGATGGGACAGGAAAGGGCTAGGAGTGGGAAGGAAGCGGCCGTGGCCTTTATTAAGGTACAGCCCCAGCATTTGCCTGGAGTCCCAAGTACTAATCAATCCTTACATGTTTGTGGAATACACACAACTAATTAAACTACTCTATCTCTTTCACCGAGAAGAAGTACGAAATTTAAATATGTGTTCTGAAATTGTTGTATCTGTAGCAAAGAAATAGTACGTTTCTGGATTCCTTTCCAAAACCGTATATATTCAGTCCACTCTACAAGTCCCAAGTATTTTTTTTTTTGCTAGTTGTTTTACGTCGCACCGAGACAGGTAGGTCTTACGGCGACGATGGGACAGGAAAGGGCTAGGAGTGGGAAGTAAGCGGCCGTGGCCTTTATTAAGGTACAGCCCCAGCATTTGCCTGGAGTCCCAAGTACTAATCAATCCTTACAGTTTTATTGGACACACAGACAACTATACTTGTAATGAATGACAACAATTCACTAATTAGTGGCTGTTTACAAAGGTCTCTTGTCCTCGAAGCAGATCTTCGGTCTGACAGTCTTTAACTGGAAAGGGCGGTCCTTCCATAATCTTCATTGATGTCTCTCACCTTGAACTCGGCGTACACCAGTCTTCTCATGCAGTAGCTACCTCAGAGAGATTCGAACACAAGTCTATCGACTATTACAACACACACCGCTTCGGCTCGACCCCAGGCAAGGCCGCACAATCAACTAAACACACTTAACTCACAATCAACTTGACTGCTAAACACCCTTGAACTACTCAATACGATTCACTTGATAATAAAACAGCAAGACCAACACTAACAACAACGACAACACTTCAGCATTACTCAAATACACTGAACAACGACAACTGCAACAGTCCACCACGACGACAATTCCTCAACACTCTCAATAATTTCGTGTGGATATTTCTAGCCGAGTGCAGCCCTTGTAAGGCAGATCCTCCGATGAGGGTGGGCGGCATCTGCCATGTGTAGGTAACTGCATGTTATTTTGGTGGAGGATAGTGTTATGTGTGGTGTGTGAGTTGCAGGGATGTTGGGGACACCACAAATACGCAGCCCCCTGGCCATTCAAATTAACCAATGAAGGTTAAAATCCTCAGCCCGGCCGGGAATCGAACCCGGGACCCTCTGAACCGAAGGCCAGTACGCTGACCATTCAGCCAACGAGATGGACCTCAACACTCTGATACTAAAGGGGCCCATTCACAGTCGAGCGGGTTGGCGAGCCCGTTCGTGACCTTGGTCGCACTGACCGGCTCGAAGGTGTATGGGGGGTTGTTGAGGGTTGGGCTCGAGGTTGGGTCCGTGTTGGCGGTTCGACTGCTAAATCAGCGAACCCGACCAGTTCGCCAACCCGTCAGTGTGTGTATGGCCACTACCTGACCGGCTCACTGTGGTTTCGTCTGTAGCTTAATTTGGTTTCTGTGTGAGTTAATTAGGCCTACCTCAAATAACAATGACTTTTGAGAAGAATAAGCAGTTCCGGGAAGAATTTATTGAAATGTACCGGGCGAGTCCTGGAGCTTTCCCATCCTTGCGTCACGCATTGCCCTCCATGTGTTAGTGCGACATTCGAACACTATTAATAATAACAACAACAATAATAATAGTAATAATAGTAATTTGAAGAAGAAGAATCCATGGTCTCCCGATACTCTCGTACAAATATTATTAGTCTATAGACCATTGTGCTATGACATATACGACTCTCGCGCCTCTGCACTTAACTTGTTAATAATGTAAGTATGTATCATACATTACTACAGTAGTGGAATTTTCTGTATTTCATAATTAGTAGTGAAATAACATTCCCCAAACTAATCACTTTCAAAAGAATATTACGTTTGTTTTATAAAAACGTTATAATACATCACAATCAAAATTGCGTAGGCCCACTTACGTGCAAATATTCCGACTGCAACGTATCGAAGATTGCCCAACACGTCTCAGGAATGATTTTTCCAAGTAGCTGAGGAGATATTACACTGCTAAATTTCAGGTCTTCATAACTTCTCCCTGTCCCTAGAAATCGCAATGTTACAATTAACCTCTCTTCAGCACAGATGCTATCTCTCATGTGTGTCTCCTGTTTCTCTATGTTTGGCCGAATCAACTCCAACAATTTTTCGCAAAAACTGTCGCTATCCATACGCAGAAAGTTCTTATAATCTGCAGGTTCTTGTACGCACAGAGTTCTTAATAGGCTGGCGTGTGAAAATCCTGGTTTATCTCTCAACCATTCCTTCATTCACACACGTTTCTTCTTCTTTACTTCATCATTGTACAAATTCTGCAACAGCTACAGCCACTCTGGAATGTTTTCGTTGGGCCATAACAAAAACTTTTTTTTGCTATTGGCTTTACGTCGCACCGACACAGATAGGTCTTATGGCGCCGATGGGATAGGAAAGGCCTAGGAGTTGGAAGGAAGCGACCGTGGCCTTAATTAAGGTACAGTCCCAGCATTTGCTTCGTGTGAAAATGGAAAACCAAGGGAAAACCATCTTCAGGGCTGCCGACAGTGGGATTCGAACCCACTTTCTCTATAACAAAAGCTAGGCAATGCGCATACTATTTGCAATACAGACTGGCGGACTGGTTCGCCAACGGGTTCGCCAGTGTATGGTCACCGTCGAGCCAGTCGGTTTCGGGTGTGGATTTTATACATGGACGGGCTCGCCAACCGGCTCGACTGTGAATGGGCCCCTTAACTCACTCTTGTTCCCGGTTAGCCTTTTTTTATATTCCTGGTGATGGAATGCTAGAATCTTCGAGGCGTGGCCGGAATTGGAACCTTCCAGGAAATCCACACAGGCACAAGACGAAAGCACAATACAACGAGAGGCCGGTACATGCCCTCAGGTCGGCTGGGAGGTTCCTAGCCCGACTCACTCATTCCTTCCTACTAGGAAATACCGAAGGGGTTACCAAAGGGATGCCAGTGGCATTATCAGGTAACAATATGTTCCAGGATTTCAGAGTTTCTCTTCAGTGCATGTCCTGGTGAAATTATATTCAAAGGCACTCTATGTGGATGGAGTTTATTTCTTCTACATTCGACCGCGTGTATAATTAGTAAAATTATGATATTGGTCTTGTGAATTGTATTCAACTGAGTTGAACAGCTCTATAAATAACATTTACGTTTTGTCTGTTCGTTGCGAAAATAATCGTTCTGTTGGACTAAGAAAACCTGTCGTGTCATATAAAGAACTTCGAGGCCACTGGTTCAATTTCTGCCTGCTTTTTTGTACGTATGCATATACATTATGTAGCTTATCTTATACGAATATCATATGAAATCGATAGGCCACATTTTAGTAAATCTCGGAACATGTTCTGAAATATTTTGTTATGATGCTGTATTAATTGGCATTACGATATTCAAAGGTGGAAGGGTGCGAAAGGGGTTGAAAATATATTTTATTTTAAAAATGATCTGCTTTATTGGGAAACATTCAAAAATAATTTCACATTTAAGTTTGAACATTTTATGTCATGGCAGCAGTTATTTTGATACAGCCAGTCTTGACCTATATAAATGTGAATAACCTAGGAAATGTGATCTTGGGATCCAGAGGATCCTCAGAGGGAGCCCTGGAACTAATCAACAATGACATTAGACTGACTGACTCCTCTGCTTCCACTCACCTACACTAGATGGCATTACTGCTCTAATTGTACAAATACCGGATAACGCTGGGTACATCAACTAATAACTGAATCATGGAAATCAAAAACCACATTACTCGACTTTTTGTTATCTTCGACGTTATGATGGAAAAATCTTGCAAGCGTAGCCTACTATCCCTGTATAGCACAAAACACCTAAGTCTGAATGTGACTAGTCAGCTACAAGCTGTTTATTATTTCATGGAAATCATAAACCCAGTTATTCCGTGGAGTTAGCGAGTTTCTGCTTTCCATAAATATTTTACCATTAGTTGGCAGCACTACCGAATGCCGACAAAAGGTGAGAATGACACAGAAACCATAAATTTCGACTTCCAGCGATATCTCCCTGTTTCTATCACAATCGTTTGTGGTGAATTCTACCTCAGTTAGATGTGAGTGTAGAACGTTGGTATGTATGTTCAGTCTTCAGCCCTAAGGCTGGTTGGATCCTCAACAGCTCTGCCATCAGGTGTCATAGATGGCCTAGGCATCACTGATGAGGCGTACTAGGGAAATGAGGAGTGAGGTAGTTTCCCGTTGCTTTCCTCACCGAGCCAGAAGTTGCTATTACATATCAGTCTGCCAGCCCACTGAAATGCATGCACCAACCGACCCTCTGAGCAACATTTTCACACCATTCACAGCAGGGACTGGCTGCACAAGGAATGGCATTACTAGTATCGCTCATACCTCAGTCACTTTCATATTGTCAAAGCCAAGGATAAGACAGAGACAGATCAATGAAAGTAACAAAATTGCTCTAGCCCATACCAGAAGACATAGTGCACTGTAAACACTAGGTCCTGCCAGCAAAGGCATAGAACATTGGTATACATCGAATATGAGACGATAAACAATTACTGTACGTGTGCAGTGAAGTAGACGGCCACAGATGGGGTTGTAATGTTTGCAGTTTGTTAAGACAGTACGGAAATCAAAAACCACCTAATTCCAGGCCTATTAATACTTTTAATCAAGAACCTAACCATCTATCGCTATTTTGATATTCATAGTTTTTGTATATTAAGGTAATACTGAAATTGAAGGAAACATATCAAGATTATTTAAGCGGAACATGGCCATAAAATAGTTTTTGGTTTACTGGAGTTAGTGGGTTCTTGATTTCCAGGATTCAATTATAAAATGAAATTGATTACGAAGGGTCAAATGGGAGATGGCCACAGTTGTCTCTTGAAGCGAATGATTTTCACATTGCACTCTAATTTCCGTACACAAAGGAGAACGAGTGAGAAAATCGTGGTGTAGTAAGAACAGAACAGAAGGCCCATATTAACTGGGACAGCGTGATAAGCTGGCGCTTATTATTGCTATTTCGCTATAATTCACCTTCAGGAAAAAAAAAAATGTAGTAAGTGATATTTGGAACAGAAATTTAGAATAAGTTGAAACTGTGACAGATTATGATGATATTTGTTTTAAGAGGAAAACAACAATATTATCACCAAGCGAGTTGGCCGTGCGGTTAGGTATCCGTAAAAGGCACCTGAGCCGTGGCTCATACAAGTGAAATACATGCCATACATACAAATGGCAGAATTAAGACATAATAGAGAATCATAAATAGGTGTTTTGCGAGGAAATAATAGAAAACGAGCATACTCATAGTGGTGCAATAATTTAGCGTACACATGTTCCAGAGTAAAGAGAACAATTACATTTTTACGAATCAAACTCCGACTGTTTTACGTATATTACTCTAATTTATTTTAGGATGACCCAATGAGACACACGCACACACATACACACACAATTCTAATCAGGTATGAATGGTCACACGTACTTATTGCTGTATATTCTCAAGTCTCTCTTCCTTATGGCTCAGCAGGCGGTCCGGCCCGTTGCAATAACTGGGACGGCTAATCCTAACTTTTACTTTCCCAAGTCCAATCACCTCATACATCAGCTGTGTGTAGACTGCTGGATTTGAACACAGGGCTACGGGCTACACAACACACGAAAACTATTGCTTGGCTCGACTCCAGGGACAGTCCAGTAATTCATACAGGCACATGCATTCAACAACCAAACAGTAACAGCTCAACCGTTTTCAACAACATGACGATACTCACAACGGCGAATATTAACACAGGTCCATTTACGCTCACACTCACGATAGCGGGTCCCCCGCTGTCTCACCTCGATTCTCAGTCGACAGAGTACTCTCAGGTACGGTAGTACGGTCTTCCGTTCCGTATGTTCCTCCAGTCCATCTATTCACTGGACTCTCGACACCACAACAATCACAGCTCCTCGTTCAGACCTCGGTGGGACACTAGCGAGAGCCAACACCTCTGTCACCCTCAGCCCAGCCACCGAGCCCCAACACACTGAGTCTCACACTGACTCTGCCACAGAGTCCAACACTGACTACAGCTACATCGCGGAGCCAAGTGTGACTGACTGTCTGCGGCTAGCCTCCCTTTTTATAGCTGGTGTGATGTGAGCCAGGACATTCGGGAGGTGGCTAGAGGCGGAACATTCTCGTTGAATCTCCAAGAAACTCACAAGTAAACCAGCCGACGAGAACAACACACGGAGAGGCCGGCCCCACTCTACAAGCCGGCTTGGAGACGCCCGGTCGTCTGAGTCACTAGCCCTTTCCTAGAAGTACCGAAAAGGGCAACCAAGGGGCTGGCACGTAACAAAATTGATAGAACCTTGTAAATGTTTTACAAGTTTGTATTTAACTACAGGAAATGAAGTAGCCTATCGAATATGTTCAGGAAATGAGTTACATATATGTGTAGAGCAGTGTCATACGGATTTACTGCCATATTTTCTTTGAAGTGCTTCTTGGACCACGTCCGCAATGAACGATGGAAACTAGTGCAAAGAAACTGCCTAAAAGATGCTTTTAGTAAGCATTCGTATGCATTTATATCTAAAGTTTGTGATTACTTGTTAGTGTGATTACTCCTTCATCGTTATTGTTATTCATTTTCCTTTCATACATAAGTAAACGTTTTATTACGTGATGACCGGAGATAGTATGAAAGAAGTACTTACGAACTGAGAAGTGTTTGTTTATTTTAAAGATAATTTATATCTTTCTTTGAAATTAATGCGTATCTTCCTAATTTTTTTTGCTAGTGGCTTTACGTTGCACCGACACAGACAGGTCTTATGGCGACGATGGGATAGGAAAGACTAGGAGTGGGAAGGAAGCGCCCGCGGCCTTAATTAAGGTACAGCCCCAGCATTTGCCTGGTGTGAAAATAGGAAACCACGGAAAACCATCTTCAGGGCTGCCGATAGTGGGATTCGAACTCACTATCTCCCGGATGCAAGCTCACAGCTTTGCGCCCCTAACTGCACGGCCAACTCGCCCGATTCTTCTTAATCTATGTGTTATGCAATTATATCATTTTCCTATATAACTTTGTTTAGATTCTTGTACATTTTAGCGAATTTAAAGTTAAGAAGACTATGGAGCCTCCGTGGCTCATGCGGCAGCGCGCCGGCCTCTCCCCGCTGGGTTCCGTGGTTCAAATCCCGGCCACTCCATGTGTGATTTGTTTTGGACAAAGCGGAGGCTAGACAGGTTTTTCTCCGGGTACTCCGGTTTTCCTGCCATAATTCATTCCAGCACCACTCTCCAATATCATTTCATTTCATCTATCGTTCATTAATCATTGCCCCAGAGGAGTGCGACAGGTTTCGGCAGCCAGCACAATTCCTATCCTCACCGCTGGATGGGGGTTTCATTCATTCCATTCCTGACCTGGTCGAATGACTGGAAACAGGCTGTGGATTTTCATTTTCATTTTCATGGACGAAGGAAAACGTAGTGTCAAGGCTGCACTTATATATATATTGTTACGTTTTTCGTAATTAAAATAAATATA
This sequence comes from Anabrus simplex, assembly GCF_040414725.1. Lineage (NCBI taxonomy): Eukaryota > Metazoa > Arthropoda > Insecta > Orthoptera > Tettigoniidae > Anabrus > Anabrus simplex. The sequence continues at coordinate 144,897,156 of NC_090265.1, read as the reverse complement.
TTTATTGAGAAAATCAAAAGGGAATGGCTGGTTGTACCATTAACATAATCATAATAATAATAATAATAATAATAATAATAATAATAATAATAATAATAATAATAATAATAATCTGTCATTATGGAAATATTTGAACGGACACTCTGGAACGTTTCGTGAAATACAGTCTGGGAACTAGATTACAGCAAGTGTACATTTCTTGAGGAGGATAAACAAACAATATTACAAAAACGTTGCCAAAACATAATTTTTGGTTAAGCTAGTATACGTGTATGATAATTTTGAGGTGAATGAATTGAATTCCACTTTCCGGCGAAGCTACACGGAGTGGTCTGGAAGATCTCAGTTTTCAATTTAAACCGTAGCCTTCTCTTGTAATGTTAATCTATATCCATGTCTTTCGCGTGTTTCATCCGAAATAATGTGCAAATGGTTATTCCTATCACAAAACAAATCCCAGCAAGTGTACTTAAAATTTTCCTTGTGAAAGCTTTTACAAGTTAAGGCCCTCGTCCAAGAACATTCGACCAAAGTTCGTGAACGACGAGCTTCGCTGATGTGGTCATCAGCCCGGAGGTTATGCAGTTACGGGGAAAATGCGACAACCGATGGCGGTACCACAATGAGGCGTACTAGGCAAGATGAGGAGTGAGGTCGTGTGCCATTGCTTGCCTCCCTAGGCCAGAAAATGTTATTTCAGCACGTACGACCCTAAGAGCAACACCTTTCATAACAATCATATGCTCTGGACGTACTCTGAACGTCATTACTCAGCACAACACAGACCCCAGCAGTTTCCATATTGTCACAGCCATGGATGAGACTGGGACTTCGGTAAATGCTACATTTTATTCTGGCCTGTGCCATAAGACATATGCAAAAGTACTGCATCCATCAAGAAATGGCCGTAGGCGGGATGTGGATATATTGTTCAGTAATCATGGTTATAAGCTAACTGGCGATGTTGTGATTGTTTTTATAATCTGCAAAAAACCGTGTTCACCAGTCCTGTCAATCAGGAAGATAATGTTGGCTTTCGAAATGAGAAGAACGTGAAGGAATGATAACTGAAAGAAGGAACAATAACATTACAAGGGCTCAAAAGCCTAGGCCTCTAAATCCCTGATATTGCCGCGCCATTATAAAATATTAAGGATGGAAGGCTCATTCTTCTCAGTTCTGGACTGTTCAAAAATACAACTCTTGAGACATTTCAATATAATTGCTGTCATTGATGAACTGTCGATTTGAATTCTTCAGTGGTAAGCAGGAATTATAACTCTGACTGGCGTATTGACCGGCTCTAAAACGGAGACGTGGACGAGTAGAGAAAACTGGCAAACCATCTGCCAAGACACTTGTTCTCGTTTCGCTGACGTCGTGCATACAGGGCAGGTTCTGGAGAGGCCAAGTAACGCGATAAACATCTTCCGCCTTCCTTCTTTAAGTCGATTTGCTGAAGAGTCCCTTGGAGAAAGCCTGCCGCAAGAGTTGTGAATCCTCCACAGATCTCAGAGAATGGCTGACATACGAGTTCGTTATTCATAATAATAGTATTGGCTTTACGTCCTACTAATCACTTTTACGGTTTTTGGAGACGCTAGGTGCCGGGATCTAGTCCCGCAGTTCATGTACGTGCCAGTAAATCTACCGACACGAGGCTGACGTATTTGAGAACCTTCATATAGCACCGAACTGAGCCAGGTTGGAACCTGCTACGTTGGGGTCAGAAGACCAGCGCCTCAACCGACTGAGCCACTCAGACCGGCTGGTTAGTTATTAATTATGTTTATCTTGTACCATAAGCCAGCCCCGTTGTGTAGGGATAGCGTGCCTGCCTCTTACCCGGCCCCGTGTTTGATTCCTGGCCAGGCCAAGGAATTTTTACCTGAATCTGAGGGCTGGTTGGAGGTCCAATCAGCCTATCTGATTAGAATTAAGGAGCTATCTGACGGTGAGATAGCTGCCCCAGTCTAGAGAGCCAAAAATAACGGCCGAGAGGATTCGTCGTGCTGACCACACGTCACCTCGTAATCTGCAGGCCTTCGGGCTGAGCAGCGGTCGTTTGGTAGGCCAAGGCCCTTCACGGGCGTTTGCGCCATGGGGTTTGGTTTGGTTATGCCATAAACTTTATTCTGCTTTCCCGATAATTGGAGGCTGCCTACGTTGACAAAGCATGCAATAAAACAAATTAATTCTTTTTTTTGCTACGGGCTTTACGTCGCACCGACACAGATAGGTCTTATGGCGACGATGGGATAGGAAAGGCCTAGGAGTTGGAAGGAAGTGGCCGTGGCCTTAATTAAGGTACAGCCCCAGCATTAGCCTGGTGTGAAAATGGAAAACCACGGAAAACCATCTTCAGGGCTGCCGACGGTGGGATTCGAACCCACGATTTCCCGGATGCAAGCTCACAGCCACGCGCCTCTACGCGCACGGCCAACTCGCCTGGAAATTACATTTAAAAAGCACAAACTTCATAACGATTTATAAGTAAATGTTATAAACTTAGAACACCCTAATTTAGACGGTACCAAAATAGCATCGGAACTACAATACATTCCTTTGAATTTCGTTTGTAGACTATGATTTTAATGAATTCCACATTAGCTACGAGGGTTGCAAAATAAAGTAATGTCAACGTAGTACAGACACTCGTAGGATATACGGCATGCACAAGTAGGATATGGGAGCGGTCAGGTGGCGCTCTTGTCGACGTGTAGTGTACATTCGAGGGGCATCCAGTTGGAAGTGTTTTTGCCGTGTGGCGTTGAAGTGAAGAGTGTCGATTCCGTCGCTCTAAAAGCATGTTTTCAAAAGGCGAGCAGCGTTCGTGCATTAAAATCGAGGTGGCCGGTGGAAAAAATGCATCAGAATGTTATCGAGTATTACGTGAAGCCTATGGCGAGAATGCATTACCGTACAGGACAGTTGCACGATGGGTCAAGGCGTTTCATGTGTGTCGGAATGAGACTGCGGATTTGTACCGCACAGGTCTTGGAACACCCTCCGTAGTGAAACATATCATATTGCCCCAGGGACTTTTATCTGCATATTGCGCAACACTGTGGAGGCATTAAATTTGAAAGACTTTGTTTGCGAGGTGGCAAGCAAACGGCTTTGTGCTGGGCCGCGCCCTGGAAGAGCGGCCGGAAGCCAGGTTTGAATCGGCCTGTGGTTTGAAAGTTTGAACGAGGCTGTGGGAGTGTCGCGGCGTCACCTAACGTGCGGCGAGTTTGAAAAGAGCCAATCGCGAGCTGTGAAAGCGAGTCATAAAGAATTGCGCGGGGTTGCTAACTTCGATCATCACAGTGCCGACCTATTAGAAATAAGGGTGAAATCTGATAAATAACCCTGCTCCACGGTTTCGATACGCCTGATGAGTAGTAAATGAATTTAGACTTCTTTATCTGTTCATTCATCGGCTAACTTCTACATATATATTTGTGTGGATAGGTTATAACGGTTGTGGGCTTTGTCCTGAGAAAGCGGTTGAAACCTCGCGCCATAGCCAACAGGGCCACCCCCTCTTTTCGGAACGACGCGGGTGGGTCCATAAAACCAACAGTGGCTTGGGGAAACGGGGCTGTCTTTCGTGAGGTGTCCGTGGTACAGAAGGTAGTCTCCACGCCAGTCGAGATCGCCATTTTCTTTGTCCGATATCAAAGTGCTACAGTGACGTTATTTCTTCATGATTGCTATATGAATATTATACACATAGAAACGTGCCCAGACTACAGTAAAACGTATCACCCTGGTGTGAGTTACATTTAATAAATACGGGAGTTACAAGTCCGTATATGTGTATTTACCGCTACGCGTGTGACGCTTCGCTCTTACATCAAGTGCGGTAGGTACCACGTATGTGTAAACGCGGTAAATAAAAGGGACGATAGCTGTGCATACCGGGAAGATTGTCGTGAACTAATTAGCTGTATTACACGCCAACGTTTCTGGTCGGTTTCGCGATCGCGGAGAAAACGTGTTCGATCGTATCGTAATTGCTCTTGCATACGGACGGATCCGGGGCGCATTCCATGATACTTCGATTCTGATCAAAGAATTAATCGATATCCAATTATGTGTGCTAAGCAATATCTCCTTAAATAGTGTGCGCGTATGCAATTGAGCAAGTGTAGTGTTAACCTGTTTTCCATTCATTGTAGGAGTGTTATCTGCAAGGACAATCATGGAAGCTACATGTGTAATTCATCTCTGTTGTAACGCCATCAAAGATGATATGATGGCTGAGTAATCTCCTGACGCTGCAGTTGTGCAGATGGTGTGATTGCTGAAGACAACAAAGCTAAGTGGACATGTCAGATTTTTAAGCATGTGGGTAACATTTGAGGTCAATTCAGTTTCATCCAGTTTTTAGGGTAATATTAACGGTCAATGTCAATTTGCTAACGATGAGTAATTATATTGTCAATAAATCAGTGGGAGATCCAGGGCAGCATGTATGCTAGTGCCCTTATTTGTTGCAGTGATTCATGGTTAGTTTAGTAATGGGAAAAAGGGTTGTAAATAGGTAAAGTTAGGAGTGTGTGTGCATGCATTGTTTTTAATCCTTTCAGAGCATTCCTAGGTGTGTGTGTTAAGTGTTAGGAAGGTGGATAGTTTCATTATTAACGAGGCCAGGCCGCCTTCTCTTTGTGGAATAATTATCAGTAAAGACCAGTGTAGGCCTCTTATATTTTATCTGTGCGCGATTTCAGATATATGTTCGCTGCCACAGGAACGCCACGACGTCTTCGTTGGGTAGTTAGGTTCTTCTAATGAGCAGAGACGACAGTAGATCGGGGTGGAGATTATTGCGAGGGTTGAGAGGCTGAGATCGCCTGATATATGACGCGGAAGTCAGATATGGATTTGAATGCCTGTAAACATGGCAAGGAAGGGATGTTGGCAGGGCAAGCTGCTTTAAACAAGGATGGGCTTGGATATGCCCGCAGAGTAAAGAGACAGAGTAGAGAATCGAACTCCCGAGCCGCTAAGACGGAAGGCCATGTGTGACGTTTTCCTTGAGAGCGATTTTTGCGGTATATGTATTGAAAGGTGAAGAAGAGATGTTTCTGTTGTCATAGAAGATTTTATAAACGGGAGAAATAATTAGTTTACATAATAAGGCAGCAGTATTTAAGAGAGAAACCTTCTTTTGTTGTGTGAGCAAGTATGGCTGGGATAGCCGTGAAGGAAGCAATTACCTGCACCCCGCCAAGTGTAAGCTGCACCCCGTTTGCCTGGAGTCCTTTGCGAGGCAGTATGAATTACGTTCCAGCTGTGTTCCGCTCCCATGAAAAGTGAAACTTTCCACTGGTCCAAGGGGAATGTCCTGATCGCCCTGGCGGACAGGGGCGTGCCACTAATGACCTGGTGATGAGGAAGTGCTCTGACTGCATGTACATATTTTCTTTATATTGTAATTATGCTGTTATTTTACAGGAGTTGTGTTTGTATACTTATGTACCTTGTATCGGAGTGCCTTGTCGTATCTGTTGTCAGTGTGTTGTGTCTTGACGAATTAATCTTTGTCTCTTAAATTTAGCCCGGAGCTAATTTTCTCTGGTGGTATGCAGCTTCAGGCTGGTTGTTTGCGACAGATCGGATCTGTCCGTAGAATCTGTGTAGTATATAAGTTAGGATCCCTGGATTTTCCCTTATCAGGATTAATAATTTTGTATATGTAAATAGGTGTATTATGGAATGAAACTGGCGTGACTTTCTCTTGTCGAAGCATAGCTTGTGGACGGTCGTAATCGAAATTCCCCTCGGGGAAATCGGCATATTCACTTGGCGGCGTTGTCGATAATTAAAGATGTAATTCAAGCCAAGATTTAATATTTTGTTCTTTTATAAATTATTTGGTCGGTATTTGGACCGACATATCTCAGTAATGTAATATGTAGTTGTTCTTAATGTGCACGGCACATTATGCTTTTATTATGACAGTTTGCGTCATGTTTTATTGTATTTTGTGGAATTTCGATAGAATGAATATTAATTATGTACTCTAGTGAATAAATCCATTTTACCCCTTTATCTGTCTCTTATTCACAACAAATGCAACTGTTTCCCATTCATATACACCATTGGTAATTATTTTTATAGAACTTAGATTTAATTCTCGCCCTAGACCGAACGAAACCACGAAGCTCTAACCGACTGAGTCTGGCATTGTGATATTGATGGATGGGAACGGTTCAGTAGGGTGAGTCTTTGTGACTTCGACTTGTTTCCGAAGTTGAAGGAACTCCACCGAGACCGCCGATTTCCTGGCGTGGCATCTGTACTCCGCGCAGTAGGTCGCTCTGTCGCCGTCATCAACAGAGAACACTTTGCCAACGGTCCCCAATCTCTTCGCGACATTTTTCAAAAGGTAATAGACTTGTAGATGTTGGGTAAATGTGTTCTAACTTTACTGTATTATCACTTGTAATGTTAGGAGCAGGTATCGTCAATTCAGAGCGAAATACTTTCCGAGCCAGCCTGATTTAATTCACTTTTTAAGATAGCTCAGCAAAGCAAAAATATATGTTCCTTTAAGAAGAGTAAGTAATCAAATGAAAACCTGCATTTTCATGAAATAAATATGACTGTCCCAAAACCTTGTTTTTTAATAATGAAAATATGTTTATTCTGGAAATATTGTATTGCAATATTTTTTCATTTTTCCTTCGCCTACGAGTAAATTTCTCACCCTGCCATGCCGTATAATCAGTACACTGGTCGCTCTGTATGATCCATACTCTAGATAATAATAAAATAATAATAATAATAATAATAATAATAATAATAATAATAATAATAATAATAATAATAATATTTGTACCGGGGATACACCTTCTCCGTCTCGTTGAACTGCGCGCCTTCTAGAAGGCCATCTGTGCTGTGAACCCTGAACTAATGTAACTCAAGATACTTGGACCTTTAACCATTAGATGTCTCTGCCATCGGCCTATGTGCCCCTCTGGCGGGATTAAGGACAGTTAATTCTGAAGGGAATTTCAATGTTTTGAAGGTGGAAAACCTTAAGTTTCTGTAGATTGTTTCTTAATATATCTATGTTGTCAACAATTCTACGGCTCTCTTCTTCCTTATTAACCAATCAGGAATTTTGTGTACAGACATTCTGCCTATCCCAAGAGCGTTCTGGAATCTTCCTCTGTAATTTGCTATAAAATTTGTGCGCTTTAGGGTCGTATCGTCATCTTCATCGCTCCGGTCTAGTGTGTGTGCGGTGTAATAAGGAGGCAGGGGCTGCCTGCTGTCGTTCGGAAGGCCCAGGTACTCAAGGTAAAGGCAGAAATTTCTTAATATATGTTAGCTCCAGGCAGATAACTTGAGGGGAAGGTTTCAAACTTCTTTTCTTAATATATAGTTCTAAAGCCATAGTTTAAAAATAAATTTTTGGCAAGTCTGAGAACTCTGTTCAAATCCCTGCTGGGAAACATGTAAATTAAGGGAACAAAGTGTGTTCACCCCCTGTTGATTCCCATTCAACTTGGTATGGGGTGACTAAAATTTTCTGAACCTCTAAATTCTTCACTAGCCTTCGGCATTTAATATTTTTCGTTTAGTCACGCCTCTATAATGTCTCTGTAACTTCGGGCTAGAAGCTCATTTAAAATTGTAAGTGTTTTTCTAAAAGGAGTGCAAGTGTTTCTCGTCCTAGCCTTCTGTTCATGGCCGATCGTCTTAAGCCTTTTATTTTTACTCTAAGGTCATTTAGAATGGGCACTCATTGCCCCTGTTATGTTAGTAATTGTTGATAAACGAGCGTGTAACAGATTGTTGAGCAGAAATGTCTTGTAAAAACGGTTTTTGAAAGTTGTAAGACATAATTTTGTAAGAAGCTTGTGCCTCTCAGAGGCTGAACTACAGTAACATTTCGGAGCTAAGTCTCCTAAAATGAAAATGAGTGGAACAAACAAGTTCTTATAAAAGTGTACTGGTTCAGAGCGATTACCCACATCCCTTGTATATTCTTTTGTCGATAATTTTCTCTATTGTACCTGATTTTTGTACTTACAGTCCATTGTTGTTATCCGAGCTGACGAGCTCTTTAACTGTTATTTGTTGTTGCTTATTCAGATTAGGCATCAAATTTTAAAATAAAAAAGAAGGAAAGAAATAAAATGTCAAAATTTAAGCCTTTGTTGCATTGTGTAACATATATGCACTATAGGTTAACAAACTGTTTTGCACGCCTCTGGTGGGCACTTCATGAACCAATGCATATTACAAATGTGTTCCAAGATGTTTATATAATACCCTTGACCTTAGTTACTCATGGGTTGGCTGTACTGTGGGCTTAGAGTAGCATATGATATGAGATGGAAGAGCCTACACCTCTTTGTTGCATGATGTAGCATATATGCAACATAGGTTAACAAACTGTTTTGCTCGCCTCTGGTGGGCACTTCATGAACCAGTGCATGTTCCACGTGAGTTCCAAGTTGTTTATAGAATATCTTTGACCTTAGTTACCCATTTGTATATATTTTATCTAGTTGAATGGCAACCGTTTCAAAGAGAATGTTTATTCATGATGTAGCATATATGCAGCATTATTGATATTTTTTCAATATTTTTCCCGTTCTATAAACCTTATGAAAAGTCTAAAAATAACTTTTAAACATGAAAATAAAAAATCATGCATTAAAGGGTTAATGCTTTAACTTATGCTCTGGTCATTTCCCTCTCCACCCATTCACCCCGGCACCTTCTTACACCTCTGCGTTCCGCGAAATCCTCGGAACAATAATAATAATATACACAAATGAATTCGTATGGTTATATTATCCCCTTGTGATCACTGCGCTGTATGAATGAAGCTGGTCTGCTGCTCTGTACCAGTCGTCCCTCGGTGTTAGCCGTCACATGCGGAGCAAGCGGTGCCTGCTCCCTCGAGTAACAAGTTGATGACGTATGATTTAGAAAACCCTTGGCAGCGTACGCCGGCCTCACGCCCTATGAGTAACGGGCCCAAATGGCCCGGATTCTATTCCTGACCAGATCATGGATTTTTACCTTTATCTAAAGGCTGGATCCATGTCCACTCAGACTACGTCGTTATAATTAGGGAGCTATCTGATTGTGAGATAGTGGCTCTGGTCTAGAAAACCAAGAATAGCGGTCTAGAGGATTCATCTCGCTGACTACGCATCATCTCGTAATCTGCAAGCCTTCGAGTCGAACAGTGGCCATTTAGTAAGACAAGGCCTATCAGAGTTGTAGTGCCGTCTTGTTTGGTTCACAGCATATAGACACAGTCGATTGATCAAAGTGTGTCTCACGCCCAACTGTTAACAAGTGGCGGTGGGTGGTGTCTGAAGCTGGGTGTTGCACCAGAATTTTCAACGTAACATTTTTAAATGATAAGCTTACGGAAATAACGAGAAACTCTATTATCGTTATGTAATTAATTTCTATTAAAGCTGAAGTACACCCGACAATTAAAAGATACGAAATAAGAGGCTAATTATACAGTAAAACTGCATTTATTCTCACCTTAGTTGAACTGAAATTTTGGCCTCATTGATGCGAAATGTTGTTACCTGATATTATGGGCGGTCTGGTATGGCGTACCCTAGGGTGGAAAATAAATTCCTGCTGCGAGAGGATAGAAAGCAGGAATGAAGTCACACTACTTATTTGTGCAATCTAACGGGGACATTTGGATTTGATTCTCGATAGGGGGCTTGCTGGTCTCGTGAAACACCAAAGGAGAGCATTCTACCTGATGCTTAGGGTCGTCCCTGCTGAAACTACATTGTGGCGCGCTGTCCGCTTGAGAGTTGTAGAAAACCTAACCCCGTAAGTATAATTTGAGGCCGGCAGCGTTTCGAAGCATTAGTTCATCGGATGACCAAAGATGGTTATTTTTAACTTATTTTAGAATGCATGTTAGGTTCATGAAGCTAAACAGTAGAAGGAAAGACGACAAATGACGTGCAAAATTATTGAGAGGTGTGCAACACTACAACAATACTACTCATCGCTCCTGTGTTAACAGAAGTTGACAAAACGTATGGTTATTGTCTTCCTAGTTCCAGTCTTTAAGCCTGTAATGTTAACATATAATTTTGCAATAGCTTGGATTGCCAAGTTGTAGATTTCACCTTTCTACATATATACGTCAGTGAGTTGGTGTTCACTCGTTTTAATTCTGAAGCAAAGGTCAATAATGAAACCATTAGCTGAGCACCCCTGGATAGCGATCATATCTATACGCCTAGAAGACTAGTTCTTAGTTTAGCCACGAACATTTTATTTCACCCGTTAGTCTCAGGGATGGTGTTATCCCGTGGTGATGGGATTTTCTCGGTAATTCTACGTAAGGATGGATTCTCAGAATGATGTGTAAACGATTCTCTCTCACTCCGGTAAGGTAATGCCGACACTGGGTTTCATTCTGAGACATGCCTGGAAGAGTGCGGCATCTTAATAGCATCCTTCCATTCGTTGCTTTTCACAATAGCGAAGATTGGGAAATTGAAGTGGTGTGGAGGGCGGGGGGGGGGGGGGGGTAGGGCACACAAATTTAAGGACAACAAAAGGTACCGGGGATCTGGATGATATAGGGGTAGGGGTTAGGGAACAAAACTTTTAAAATGTCTAAAGAATGGTAAGTTTTTATGCTCTCTGAGCGGAATTCGAAAGAGAAGATGATGATGCTTGTTGTTTAAAGGGACCTAACATCTGAGGTCATCGGCCACTATCGAAAGAGAAGTAAAGGTTGAGATTTTACCAACCTAACTGCGGTAATAACAGTTTTGTTTTGATATTTTGTTTCAATGCTATACAATAAAACTTTCACCAAATGAATAATTACACATGTATAACAATTAGAGCGAAATACGACGTGATTATACAATTAAAATATTAAACATTTAACTACAAACTAACAGAATATCAAACACTAGATAGAACTACACAGGCACATTGACTGAGTGAGCCTGCCGGACTGACCAATGCAAGCGACAAAAGTATGTCATAAATATATCCCTGCTACCTCTGCCTCATGCCTTTGCTGGCAGGACCTAGTGTTTACAGTGCACTATGTCTTTTGGTATAGGCTAGAGCAATTTTGTTACTTTCATAGATCTGTCTCTGTCTTATCCTTGGCTTTGATAATATGAAAGTGACTGAGGTATGAGCGATGCTAGTAATGCCAATCCTTATGCAGTCAGTCCCTGCTATGAATGGTGTGAAAATGTTGCTCATAGGGTCGGTTGATGCATTTCAGTGGGCTTGGCAGACTGATATGTAATAGCAACTCTGGCACGGTGAGGAAAGCAACGGGAAACTATCTCACTCCTCATTTCCCTAGTACGCCTCTTCAGTGATGCCTAGGCCATCTATGACAGCTGATGGCAGAGCTGTTGAGGATCCCACCAGCGGAAGCGCTGACGGACTGAACATACATACCTCTGCCTCACCTGCACGTTACTGCGCGAGTCTTCACTACTTGCTGTGGCGCTGTACGAATCGGTTTGCCATCACGCATTACATTTTATGCGTATATCCGTTAAGTAATTTTTAATTATTAATTAAAGGAATTAAAGGAAGGAATTAGGTGATAAGACAATAGAGTATGTATACTTTTATATAATTCCTGATTATAGGCGGCTAAAATGGAACAAAAAAGTAATTTTTTTCCCTACAAGATGGGTTAGATTTGAGGTATTGCCAGAAATTTAATAGTGGCTGGATAGCTGATGTGTGGTTGAAAAGGTGCATAGAGCTCGCTCACCTTCGTTAAGTGTGAGCCTGAAAAGATGCGATGAAACAGGACACGAATTTACTTTTACGTTTTTAGTCAAAGGTAAGTGCAAAAACATTTGCGTATGGAAGTGTTATACATTAATTGGAGCTTAATGAAGAAAGAACATAAAACATGAAGTCATCATCAGTCGTTCTACTTACTGCTGAATGGCATGACCTCTCTTCATATCGCAATCCTGAATACCCAGAGTGGTCTTCAGCTCTTCGTAGTAATAGCTGGCGAGATAGCCGGTGATCTTCTTTGCTTGATCAAACTCCCTACTTGCTGTTCTTCCTCTTTGCCTTCTAAAAGAGCATTTTCCAAATTTTTGACCTTCCGTCATTAACATATGCCAGAAGAACCAGAGGTAGCTTTACCTCTACCCGTGTTTTATAGTTTTACATTTGATGGCATCCTTGATTTCACTACGTAGAATATCAGGTTCCATGGCGGTCTCACAGCATCGTTTCTATGGCTCTTATTGCTTCTTCCTTGTTCATAAACTTCTTCTACTACTTATCCCACACCGTGGAGTGTGCGCGGAGTGCGAACTCTGTCGGTGTCGTACATGTGAATTCCGCCCTGTTTTCCGGCTGCATGCCCTTCCTGACGCAAATACTATGTGGAGAGATATATTCACTATTGCGTATTTCTGTGGTGGTTGGTAGTGTGCTGTGTTGTATGAATAAAGAGGAGTGTTTTGTGACAAACATAAACACCCAATCGTTGAGTCAGACGAATTAACGAAATGCGATTAAAATCTCCGACCCGGCCGGGAATCGCACCCGGAACCGTCTGAACAGAAGGCCCAAACGTCAACACTTCAGCCAAGGAGTTGGAATTTTACTCTTTTGTTTACAATCTTCTGTACGTCGCACCGACACAGATATGGCGACGATGTGATAGGAGAGGTCTAGGAGTGGGAAGGAAGCGGCCGTGGCCTTAATTAAGGTACCTTAATTAAGGTACATTTGCCTGGTGTGAAAAGGGGAAACCGCGGAAAGTCATCTTCAGGACTGCTGACTGTGGGGTTCGAACCCACTATCTCCCGGATGCAAGCTCACTCCTGCGCGCCCCTAACCGCACGGCCAACTCGCCCGGTGGGACTATTTCTTGTCGCCAGTAAATTTGCTTTTCCATCTTCAATCCCTTATGTGCGTGCTTTGAAATCACGGGTAATGATGCATAATTTTGTTAAATAAGTCGCTTCTCGGGCCGAGTAACTCAGACGGTAAAGCGCTGGTCTTCTTAGTACAAGTTTGCGGGTTCGACCCCGGCTCAGTCCGGTGGTATTTGATGATGCTCAAATAAGGCATTCTTATATTGATAGATTAAACAACTGAGCTGAGCTCGATAGCTGCAGTCACTTAAATGCGGCCAGTATCCAGTATTCGGGAGATACTGGGTTCGAACACCACTGCCGGCAGCTCTGAAGATGGTTTTCCGTGGTTTCCCATTTTCACACCAGGTAAATGCTGGGGCTGTACCTCAATTATGGCCACGGCCGCTTCCTGCCCACTCCTAGCCCTTTCCTATCCCATCGTCGCCATAAGACCTATCTGTGTCGGTGGGACGTAGAGCAAGTTGTAAAAAAATATATATTTAACAACACCTAAAAGAACTCCTTCGGACAAAATTCTGGCACTTGGTGACTCCGAAAACTGTGGAATTAGTTAGTGAGACGTAAAATCCATAACATTATTAAACAAGCCGCTAGTTTGATTCATCCTTTGATCTATTTCATCACAAAGACTACTAAGATAATGTGCCTTGTCAGTTGTGCAATTACGTTGTGTTTCGCGGTGCGGTTCTTTGTATGCTTCCTCGTCGTGCGCCTTTAGGATACCACAGTCCTCAATTTGCTCCTTCTTTAATCAGCAGTAGAGCGGCGTTCGATATTCTGGGATGCTTGGCTTGAGGAGACTCAGTAACTGGTTGAGGGAGAGGCGAGTTAATGATGAGCTCGACTTTGTTCCCTGTTTGGCAGGCTCCTTTCTCCTCTACATTTAATTGCTGAAGTTTCGGCCTTATTTCCTCCAAACTCCTGGAGATTTGTTTTGTCAGTAATACGAAACTATCCACCTCACACTTTCTTAACCAATTTCAATTTGATCACCCCCTGTGGGTGAGGTTGTAGAGTAATACCAACCGTATCTCCTGCCTGTCGCAACAGGCGACTAAAAGGGGCCCCAAGGGCTCTCAACTTTTGAGCGTGGGTTGGCGACCACAGGGCCATTAGATGAGTCCTGGCATTGCTTCGACTTACTTGTGTCAGAATCCTCACTTTTATCTATCCTATCCGATCTCGCTTGGTCAACTATTGTTCTTTTCCGACCCGACGGTATTAGAGTACTTGAGGCCTAGGGAGTCTTTCATTTTCACGCCCTTTGTGGCCCTTGTCTTTCTTTGGTCGATACCTTCAATTTTCGAAGTGTTGGATACCTTCAGTTTTTTCTCTGATTAGTGTTATGTGCCAACGGCCGTAGCTGTGTTGAAACACCGGATGCTGTGAGATCTCTAAAGTTAAGCAACATTGGGCGTGGTCAGGAGTTGGATGGGTTGCCACGCGCTGTTGGTGGGGGTAAGGAAATGGAGGAGCGGAAAGGAACTGGCCACGCTACGGCACGTAAACTCCGGCTCAGGAACACCTCTGCGGAGGTTCGGACCTGCCTTCGGGCAGAATAACCCTTACCTAGTGTTGTGTTGTATAGAGAATGGTTGCCTAGTTGTACTTCCTCTTGAAACAATAATCACCACCACCACCACCTGTCACAATTGTAACGGCTGCAGGGTGTTGAGGATTTCGTAGATTTACTTTCTTTTGCTCTTTTTCCCGAATACTAATCAAATATTTATTTTCCATTCTTTAATTTCTTATCCTAGACAACTGACCAGGATGTATTCACAGCGACAGCTAACCTCCAGCTGAGCGCGCGAGTCAACACAGCGCCATCTTATAACAGAGTATGTGTGTGACGTCACGCATTTAGCACAAATTTTGCCTTACTTTGAAGCGCTCTTTCATGAAAACTACGTTTTCTTTGTAACAGGTAGCCTTCTCTTTTATCTGCCAACCGAGACATTAAACATAATCGTAAATTAAATACTCTCTACGATGTACGCGTTCCACCCAAACACTAAAATCGTCTTCAAATTTTTCCTTCCATGTTCCCGTTGTCAAGGATTGTAAGTCTACCTGTTTAAAACTGATTTTTGGCCTTTAATAATAATAACAATTATGCTATTTGCTTTACTTCCCACTAACTACTCTTTGGCGGTTTTCGGAGACGCCGAGGTGCCGGAATTTAGTCCCGCAGGAGTTCTTTTACGTGCCAGTAAATCTACCGACATGAGGCTGACGTATTTGAGCACCTTCAAATGCCACCGGACTGAGCCAGGATCGAACCTGCCAAGTTGGGGTCAGAAGGCCAGCGCCTCAACCGTCTGAGCCATTCAGCCCGGCTGTTTTGGCCTTTATGCAAGGAAAAATTGTATATAACATCGCCGTGGAGGATATCAGAAGAGGATGCTTCGCGAGTACATTTCTCACACCCAAACAGTAAAATGCAACTTCAGGCCTCATGTGATTATTTTCAACAATCATCTCTATGTTTGTATTAAAACAGAACGTATGAACTACTGTTTCCCTTTCAGGTATCCTTCTGACAATGGGCGTACGCAGAGAGAGTTACGAGCGGGGGAGGGCTAATTGGGGAATAAATGCCCCACCGAAATTTTGAAGTTTAGAACTTGTGGTTAATTGTGGCAACCATATAAATAAATTTACGTATTTGTCAACAATGTGTTGATTGTTCCATTCATAAATGTTACAGTGAGCTTGATCTGGCATCTCACATTGCATATTTCGAAGGAAAAAAGATCCCAATAGTTTACGGGGATACATACCGATATGGAGAGAAGACATTCAAAACAGGGACCACTTCTGACAATTAGTTTCAGACTTCAGAGGCTTCCGAGGAAAGGTAGAAAAGAAATATTCAAAAGTGGTCTTTTCTTAGGAAAGAAAGAAGGTGGCAATCAATCAATCAATCAATCAATCAATCAATCAATCAATCAATCAATCAATCAATCAATCAATCAATCAATCAATCAATCAATCAATCAATCAATCAATCAATCAATCAATCAATCAATCAATCAATCAATCAATCAATCAATCAATCAATCAATCAATCAATCAATGATCTGTATTTAGGTCTGTCACCCAGGTCGCTGATTCCCTATCAGTTGTTCACCTAGCTTTTTCTTAAACACACACTTCAAAAAAATTATAGGAACATGTTTTTAAACGTATGCCATGCTCCACAAAACAATACCTCACACCCAGGTATATTACCAACTAAACCTTTATTCTTTACCGTTGAAGTATACAAAAGAACATCGATGGATTCGCGTTCATTTTCAGAACACAAACGGAAATGTCCAAATAGGGGCGAAAACAAAGCGATAACAGTCCTCCAGGGTGGATTTTTATCACAGTTAGAGACCTTCAGTAGATAGTGTATGTCCTCCACAAGCATTTATCATCGCCATTACCTCCCTCTACTTCTCTTACCCTCCTTGGACGAGTACTTTATTATCTCTCTATTCGTCTCACATGACCCCACCACCGAAGCCGATTTACGCGTATAACGTCATTCTTCGAGCCCATTCCTAAATTACCTTTATCTCCTTATTCCAAGTACCGTACCCTCCTGCCATTTTCTCCACCTGTTTGTAACAGCGGTCATTCTCGCTACTTTACCATCTGTTCTTCTAACTTATGCATAAGATATCATGAGTCCACCATGATTCCACCCCCGTACAGCGAAGTCGCTTTAAAAAAAATCCGTATAAAGACCGTTTTGCCTGTGAGCTGATCGTTTTTTCTTACAGAATACTGTTGATCGCAACTGTGAGCTCACTTCATTACTTTACTGCACCTTGTATACATGTGCGCTACTGCTATCCTTTTGGCAATTTGTATGGTAATTTGCAGCTTTCTAGTAGCGTTCTTTCAGAAAATAATTTGATTACCAAAATTGTTGAATTATGAGATTACTCTACGCTTTAGGAGCAGCGTGCTTTTAATATGGCGGCGAAGATTTAGGTTGTTTACTTTATGGATCTTAATCGACGTTTATGAGAGAGAGTCTTCATTCTATAAGGTATATCTGTCAGTGAGTTATTGACTGAGCTGCTTTTGTATTCATAGCCGTTAACTTGTGGGCCTCGTAATTTCGAGCAGTAAAGAGAAAGACGTTCATGAGAAGACAATAGCAGAAAGAAAGGCGGCGACGGGATGAGCAGAGTTGGTTCGCTTCCACCTTGACAATTAACCGCGGCTGTTACCCACTCTCCGCTTGGTATTTACATTTGGATGTAATCATTAAAGGGGTGGTCCACTGGAAGATGTTGGGGACACGCCAGATAACACCGAGACACTAACAGACTATTCGTGGTCGCCGGCAAGACGTCTCGTCTTAATATTCAATGCACAGCACAAACATTATACTGTATATTTATAAACCTAGCCAAAAGTGTACGACTCGTTGGCTGAATGGCCAGGGAAATGCTCTTAGATTTAGAGGCCTCGAGTCCGATGCACGGCTCGACTGTTTTAATGTTAAAAATACTTCTTAGCAGATTTTCTTAGCATGAAAAATGTAAAAATTAAGCAATTTCCTCAATTGTGCCGAAAGTTGAAGGGTTAAAAGGCCCGAAAAGGTTTCAAATTGTGAGTCTTGGATAGCTCTATCAAGCTAAAACACATATTTCGAAAAATCACTTCCTGTCTAAATGCAGTTCTGGAAAAACAGCCTAAAATCTCTTGTTTCTTTATCGTTTTTGATTCAAATCTAGCCAAATTAACTTATTTACATAATTCTTTCAATAATGTGTTCCTTGGTTCAATACCCTCAGGTGTTTTTTTGATTTTATTGAAAAATGTTCACACCGAATGTAATTATGAGGGCTTAAGTGAAACTCTGCATTGGCTCACATTAGCGTTCGCAGTGGAAGAAAAAGGCAAATTTGCTAATCTAATCGACCGGATAACGATGAGTAAGAAAAGGATTGTAATTTTTAGAAATAAATAAAGAATGTATTCTGATACTTTATTGTATTTTATTTACCTAAAACTCATAGGTCATATACCCAGGATGTTTTCAACATTGACTTGCTTGTCTGAAATGCTAGAACTGTGTAATTTTTATAACTGCTTATGATTAATTACTCAGGAATAGGAACTGGTCCTTGTGCTCGTCTTACAAGAAGACCATGTCAATATGTCCCCCAAAAATTAGATCCATTTTCATTATACGTGCAAGTCATTGGCGAGATCCTTATTCTCCTTCATCTACCACTTTTCCCACACTTGTAGGGTTGAGGATGCGAACTGTGTCACACAAACACATGACCCCACACACCAACGTGTGCGCGTGCGTGAATTTAGTCCGGTTTTAAGGCTGGACGCCCTTCCTGGCGCCAATATTATGTGAAAGGACGTAATCTCTATTGTGTGTTTCTGTGGCGTTTGGTAGTGTGATGTGCTGTCTGAATATAAAATCTCCCAGCCAGAAGCATTAATCAAACGCGATTGAAATACCCGGCCCAGTCGGGAATCGAAACCTCAATAGCCTCAATACTGACCATTCAGCTAAGGAGTTGAAGATTAGCGAAAACATTCACTGGTTCAAATGCAATGCGCAACTCCTACCCAGCAGTATTTTAAAATTTCGAAAATGCTTCACATGAGTCTTTCCAACAATGATCGTACAGGGCAATGAACAAGCGGTTATCCACAGAGTGGACCTCGCCTCAGTATTATTTTTGTTTGATGGTATTTTACGCGATGGACGTTATGAGAACTCCTTGTGGATGCGAAAACGCGGCCTTTGTTCGATGTGTTAACTATCTTATAGATTGCTGCCTTTATGCTCAGTACTACCCTTGTTCATATAAAAATATAACAATCTTACAACAATGTGTGTTGTTGTTTGAGTCATAAGTCCATATACTGGTTTGATGCCACCCTATCATGTGCTAACCTTTTCATTTCTACGTACCTACTACATCCTACATCTGCTCTAATCTGCTTGCTTGGTCTACCCCTACCGTTCTTACCACCCACACTCCCTCAAAAACAAACTGAACAAGTCCTGGGTGTTTCAAGAAGTGTCCTATCATCCTATATCTTCTTATCATCAAATTAATCCAAATCTATCTCCTCTCATCAATTCGATTCAGTATCTCTTCATTTGTGATTCGATCTTTCTCCACTTCAGCATTCTTCTAACCCGATATTTCAAAAGCTTCTGTTCTCTTTCTGAGCTAGTTATCGTCCATGTTTCACTTTCATACAATGCTACGCTCCGCATGAAATTCTTCAAAACCATTTTTCTGATTTCTACGTATATCAGTGTTCGAAGTGAGGAAATATCTTCTCTTAAGAGAGGCTTTCCTTGTTTGTGCTAGCCTCTGCATTTTATGCCCTGCTTACTTCTGTCATCGTTAGTTATTGTATTACCTATAAAACTAATGCATCAACAAAGACTCGTGAAAAAGATTTTGTGAGTGCTTTGGTCATATTCCGCTAGTCAATGATAAAACAGAAACAGTGGAAATGCTGGATATTTAATTCTAACACTAAATACGTAATCGTCATTTGTAACTCTACCTACCTACGTAGATTTCTTTTTGCTATTTGTTTTACATCACACAGACACACAGGTCTTATGGTAACAATAGGATATGAAAGAGTTAGGACTTGGAAGGAAGCGTTCGTGGCCAGCATTTGCCTAGTGTGAAAATGGGAAACCACGCAGGATCATTTTCATGACTGTGAACAGTGGTGTTCGAATCCACTATCTCCCGAATGCAAGATCAGATCTACATGACCTATATTACGTAGCCAACTCACTCGGTTCTCAGTGCTTGAAACAATCAAATTTAAAATTGTGTATATATGTTCAGTCCTCAGCCCGCAGGCTAGCTGGATCCTCAACAACTCCACCATAAGCTGTCATTGATGGCCTAGGTGTCACCAAAGGGGTGTACTAAGGAAATGAGGAGTGAGGTAGTTCCTCGTTGCTTTCCTCACTGCCAGAATTTGCTATTAAATATCAGTCTGCTTCAGCCGACCCTTTGAGCAACATTTTATTTATTTATTTATTTATTTATTTATTTATTTATTTATTTATTTATTTATTTATTTATTTATTTATTTATTTATTTATTTATTTATTGCACACTACAGGACTTATTGTCCAAATTACAGTGGCATCTACGACAGATAAGCTACAATTAACATGGTGAAACTTATATCTAAACTATATTCTACAATTTTATTTAGTCTCCTATAATATTGATATAAAATATGAAAGTATTTTTCTAAAGACTAAAGAATCTTATGTTAATGCGGTGGAACAAAACACGACAAAGTAAAATGATAAAATAAATGAAGCAATACATTATATCGCATAATATTATAGAACTTCACCTTACAATTTCCCCTATTTTTAGGACTTCATACAATTGCGCGATGAAGTTCAGTTACAAACTCACGCAATGGCAAGCTGAAGTCAAGGCCATTATTTTTCTGAATGGTACTGTTGAAGATAGTGCAGAGTCTGTTTACCGGCGAGTTATCATGGGCACACGTCCTGGTTTCATCATTTATAAGGAGTGGCATTACTAGCATCACTCATATCTCAGTCACTTTCATATTGTCAAAATCATGGATAAGACTGAGACAGATCAATGAAAGTAACAAAATTGCTGTAGCCCATACCAGAAGACAGAGTGCATTGTAAACATCAGGTCTCGCCAGCAAAGGGATCGTTTAACTATAAGCTACTCATACTGTCGATACATAACATGTGATTTCCAACAGAGAAACATTTTAATCAACCGATATTATTAAACATACTGAACCCTTTAGGTCCATATTGAGGGATTCCTACCTTTCTTACCTATCAGCAAAGTTCATGAGATCTGTCTCTTGGGTCGTGTCGGGTTCTTCGTCACTTGCTGAGGTAATGGTAGGGTTCAGTAATTCTAATCTATCTACTGGAATGAAAGGTCTATTTAAAAGATTCCTATTTATTTAGGGAAATTCTGAAGCATTATCGTATGTCAACAGTATCATAGAAGTCAATTGTGTCCACTGGACACCACAATCACTTTTACATAAACGTCAGAACACTGGTGTGAGACTTTAACGTAACTGCCTGACGGGCATTCATACTAGAAACCATTGTCTCAATTATTAATCATTTAAGAAAGGAAAGTCTGGAAATCCTTAAATTCGGCTTCCACGTGAGACCACATGTACCATCATAGTGATTCGTTATGGTCCAGCTCTCGTAACACGAACTCTGGACTCTGAGTATAATTAAGGCCGTCCAATCGGTGTGTGCCACACAGTGGTTCTACGGCATGGACCCTTAATTGAATCGATGTGACCTGCGTCTATGTCATGGACCGACATCTAATCTTCTAAGTTACTTTAAAGTCATTGTGGATGATGACCGCAAGGAAATGATGCTACAATGGCATATGGCCCTAATCTAAGTCACTGAGGTTGATGACCCCCTGACCATCCAAGTTTCTAGGCTGAAGGCTAAACACAATTAAGTTACATCGGTTGATGACCAAAGTTCCACTTTACTATCCCCAGCACATTCACTGCTCAATCAATCAAAGTTCAGTAATTACAACAATAGCAATGCTCACAAACTTTGTGGCAGAAAAATCCATTTCCTTCGGATATGTCCCCTTAAACGTTACTTTATATTTTACTATTCCCCCAGAAAAACAATCTAAAATTTCCAGAATGCATCTCCAAGTTATTCGCTTGATTAAAGTTATTTCAAAATGCGGTTTCACTGAATTTAATAATTAAATAAATTTAAATGATTTGACGAAATGTTAACGAACAACAAATTTTATCTCCGCGGACTCTGGTTTCTTCACAAATTTCTACGCAGCTGTGATGTGAATTCAATATTGCGATGTTTATCTGGTTGGAAAAGAATTGTTACATAATTCATGTCCAGCTATATATCCTGTCTCGTGATTTCACACTTTAAAGTCTAATCTAGTCCTAACCATTATCAAAACTTGGATATCCTATGAATCTACGTACAAACCAAACAACTCGCCATATAATTACGATGTCATATCTCGTCATACCATTATGAATTTTGCACACCCCTCACAGACAAACCGATCATCACGACCATCGCTCTATATTTTGGACAACCCTGAATTTGGTTACTCTGTTCCTTATACTCCAAGTTCGTGGTTTCAAATGTTCATTACGTCCCCAATTACAGTATTTCACAATACTCAGATCATTACCGGCTATGAATTTCAACTAAATCCAGCATTTTAACGTTTCCCTGGCCGAGAATACAGTACAATCTCAAATCCACGCATGTCCCGTTATCATAGCTGAGGTCTCTCATCCCCCGAGTTCGCTTGGCAGTTACACGAAACACCTGGTTTATTCACAGTTGACTGGCTTCTCAAAATGCTCCCTTTAAACTCTGCCGACATAATTAAACAAATAGGATATTCTAACCAACAAAATGCACAGGTTATGCTTCAAGATGCCCACACTAATTATACGCGTCGCCAATTATTACCGCTATGGATTTCTATGAATTTCATTCCATTCTCAACATTATAAAATATTCCTCGGGCTATCATGTCCCGGCTTCAATGACAGGACTCTAACCTGATTCGCACATCTCATCTCAACTCATATAAAACATTCCTCGGGCTTCCGTGTCCCGGCTTCAATGACAGGTCCAACCTGATTCACAAATCTCATATCAACAAAACTAACCTCTGTTTCCCAGCTCCACAATTATCATCGACAAAGAACTGGAATAAAATCCTCACTAGAAATCCCGACGTCTAATATCGCACAATGCATTAATCATGAATAACTTCGCATAAATGATATCGTATTTAATAACTTGATTTTTTATGAACAAAGTGACTGAAACATTCTACTAGATCTTTTTATTGTCAGTCAGACACAGTTTAAAATGAGCTTAGAAAAACGTTTCTCTCCGTGATCAAATTCATCACCCTGGGTTCTCACCCGACAGTGCGCTTCCACTCGATTGAAAATGAGTAACCATGGATTATTATTATTATTAACGTCAAATTGCAGTCAGGAAAAATTTACGTCGAATGAACATCTTAATTTGACATCACAAAATATAGGCAGTACACTCACACGGATGACGATCTACATTGGACGTGATATCACTTCGGAACCCTATTCAATAACTTTTTACAACATTATACGGCACTCGTAAGACTTCAAAATTTTATCCAAGTGGAAAATGAAACAAATGACTCTTTTAGTCGTATTCTCACATTTACAAAACTTAGTAGGGGTGACCACTGCGTCGTATATCCCCATTCAAATACACTTTTTGAGATCACGAGACAAGATATAAGAGGTAGTAAGATGGAAAGTCACCTACCTCATGTCGTCACGCCAGTGTTCGTCATAGGGCTCACCTACGACCCTGGCACTTTATTTAGCCATTTTTACATTCATGGCTTCACAGTTTATTATTATTTTCTTCAGGTTTCCTGGAATAAAGCATAAAAAAAGAAAATACCCTTCACTTGTTTGTTGAGCGCACACGATGTACTATAATTGTTTCCGCACACGAATTAATTAATCACATTAGAATTTATTCAGTACTTTGACCGTCCTATCTGGTACAATTATTTCACTCAAGAAAACTATCCCCTCATGGACTCAAGACCTAGCCACACTGGCTGAAATCTGCAGTAGAACTCAGTCTACTTTCGTTGTTTGATTTCGCAAAGCAGCTCAACAATTTTTCGTCCGCTTTGTATCACAAATGCCGGAGAAGGAGAGTTCGTCATGGCGTCCCTTCGTATTTATAGCAGTTACCCCCTCTCTTCGGATCTCTTCCTTTGCCGCCAAGAAAATTTCTATAAATTTTCTGACTTACCTAAACTGTAATTTCAAGAGTTTTGAAAGTGACTACATGCTTGCTACATTTCTGGCGGTAGTGTTCATGGACATTTAAAACTTTTACGGGTTCGATTTGCGAGATGATTTACCTCCTTTGATAGGCACTATATTTTTTGACTTGGCTTGGTCACGCCATGTACACGCGCTTTGAAATAGTTCACAAAAATGACTTGAGATTCTTCCGCCGTTGACACGTGTGGCTGACGTCACGTACCCCAGAGCGTGGGACCGAAGGTAATCACCCCCTCGTCACGTGTCAAATCCATGCTATCAAGAATCCAACTTTTAGTTTAATTGTTACATTATGCATAATGTTCTTAGGGCACAAAAGTCATGGGTTCAATATGTATTACTGCGCATATCTTTAACATATTATATTGAAAGTAACGAGCAAACTGTACGTTAAAATAAACCCACGAAAATGCTACGGAGGTGAGATTCGATCCGCGAATTCCCAGTTTGTTAAGTGGAAAACTTGCTCGTTGCACTGTGTATACTTTCAGAGAACATGCTGTGTGGGTGTCCGCACATTTGCGGTCACCACAAAATCACGAACATTTGCAGTCATTGAGAAATACTTGTGCTCACTCACAGAAATTCCCCAGCAGTCATAGGAGGCTTGCGGTCCCTGCAGCAGGGAGTGGGCCTCATTACCCTAATCTCAGGATATCCACACCAACCTGCCTGGGCTCCTGCTCGTTCATTCTAGATCAACATTTTTCTCTCGCGCGCATTATTTGGAGATTGATACCTTCAGCCACAAACACCATTCTATATCAAAACTTCCTGGTGTAAGTATTTACTGTTGTGTGCTGTAATTGAATTGATAGTTACTAATAAGGCACATCTTTGTGACATTACAATAGCTGCATGTACAGAAAGTATAAGGAAAGTCAAAATGGAATCGTTACATCGTTACCTGGGTGTGTCTGAAGGAGAAGAAACAAGTCATGTTTTGGGAAACAGACATTTTTGGAATTTATAAACAGAGTATAAAACATCCCAATGTATATTATGTTGAAAGTTGGATTATATCAGATGACGGGTTTTTAGTAACAATATCTTAAAATTTTAATGCATGGTTGAAGCACGTTTAAAAACGGGCACCTTTTGCGTTTTACCTCCGATAAAAACATTATAATAATTAAAAATTCAAAATTTAACATAAAATGAAACTCAAAGTGAAATGAGGAAAATGACAGGGTAGATCATGGGAGACTACAGGCGAAAATGAAGGCTATTAGACTATACAAAGAAGTTACTGAATATTTAAAAGAAATGGAACTCAAAGATTTAGAGTAGGCGAAGCTTTATCTGACCCTGCAGATTGAGAGGTGTCGTGTGGTCAGCACGACGAATCCTCTCGGCTGTTATTCTTGGCTTTCTAGATCGGGGCCGCTATCTCACCGTCAGATAGCTCCTCAATTCTAATCACGTAGGCTGAGTGGACCTCGAACCAGCCCTCAGGTCCGGGTAAAAATCCCTGACCTGGCCGGGAATCGAACCTGGGACCTCCGGGTAAGAGGCAGGTACGCTACCCCTACGCCACGGGGCCGGCTGTTATTCTGTATAGAGTCATAAATAAGTTACAAGATACTGAGCAACTGCAAAATGACCTCGGTATGATGATAAACGGGGTTAAAAGTCAGGTTGTCAGTTTCACGAATAGGTAAAGTGCTCTCAGTTTTAATTACCGTGTTGATGGGGTGAAAGTATCTTTTGAAGATCATTGTAGGCACCTACATGTTAATATAAAGAAAGTTCTTCATTGGGGTAATCACATAAATGTGATTGTAAATAAAGGGTACAGATCTCTGCACATGGTTATGAGGGTGTTTAGGGGTTGTAGTAAGGATGTAAAGAAGAGGGCATATACGTCTCTGGTAAGAACCAAACTAGAGTATGGTTCCAGTGTAGGGAACTCATGGAACTCTCACCAGGATTACTTGATTCGAGAACTGAAAAATCCCAAGAAAAGCAGCTCGATTTGTTCTAGGTGATTTCCGACAAAAGAGTAGCGTTACAGGAATGTTGCTAAGTTTGGGCTGGGAAGACTTGGGAGAAAGGAGACGAGCTGGTCGACTGAGTGGTATGTTCCGAGCTGTCAGTAGAGAGAGTGCGTGGAATGATATTTGTAGACG
This sequence comes from Anabrus simplex, assembly GCF_040414725.1. Taxonomy (NCBI): domain Eukaryota; kingdom Metazoa; phylum Arthropoda; class Insecta; order Orthoptera; family Tettigoniidae; genus Anabrus; species Anabrus simplex. The sequence continues at coordinate 144,871,214 of NC_090265.1, read as the reverse complement.
AATAAGTTTCAGTTGTTTCTTTAAAAGTAGGACATAACAGAATATGAAGTTAAAGTTGGAATCCACGACGACAAATTGGGGTAAATATTCGCTTATAGGAAGGGGAGTTAGGAATTGGAATAACTTACCAAGGGAAATTTTCAATAAATTCCTATTCCTATGAAAATCATTTTAGAAAAGATTGGGAAAACAACAGACAGGAAATCTGCCACCTGGGCGACTGCCCTAAATGCAGATCGGTAGTGATTGATTGGATGACGTCTTTTGATTTTCTGTAGGCCTATTGGTTTTTTAATGAACAACCACCAAATTCGAATACAGATTATAATTTGGTCGACGGTAAATTAAATGTTTTAAAATGATGATTTCCATCGAACTTCATCCAGAATGTTGATCTAGAAGGAGCAAGGAGGAGCCCAGGCAGGTTAGTGGGGATATCCTGAGATTTAGCTAAAGAGGCCCACCCCCTGCTGCAGTGACCGCAAATCTTCTGTGACTGCTGGGGAATTTCTGTGAGTGGACGAAAGTTTATCTCAGTGACCGCAAATATCCGGCAACCACTGTGTGTTGGTCTTGTGAATCTCTCCTGAAATATTAAAATTCTATTTTCTGGGGAAAGTTGTAGCCATGGCCTAAAAGTATATTAAAAACTGATCAAATCGGTGGAAAAACGCTGACAGTTCTCTTCGTTTTCACACAACACACCACCAGACAACAAACTACCACAGAAACAAACGATAGTGAATACACCCCTCCGCATAGTTTTGGCATGTGCAAGAGCATCCGGCGCATGTCAACGTCAGATACCCACCCTAATATAGTGGGAGAAAATGCCAGGAATGAAAGAAGGAGACGAAGAAGGCCACCTTCTGGATTTGTACCCGAATCCCCCAAATCACACGATGTATTAATCGGTTCCGCTTGGACATTCAGTACATCACACTGGAACACATCAGCTCATTGATCATGATTGTCTGAATTAATTGACGCACCCCTCTGGAAAGACTATCCCGAAATAAGGAGGGTAGTCAGATTTTCAGAAGCTTCCTCTGTGGATCAGTGGCAGGGCGTGTACGGTCCATGCTAGGAAAACCACAGAGAGAGAAGGGTAGTAGAATGCGTTCCTATTAAGTTGAGCCATGTGTTTATTTAAGTCAGACAAATATCACCTTTTATAGACGAGCAGTAGGGGTTTAGTCCAGGCGTTGGTAGGGAGAGACGCTGTCCCTCGGCGTCGGCGTCGGTGATGTCCCACGTTGTCGTACTCATTCCCCCTCACCATGGAATTCCTCTCAGCACCATGAGACCACGTTATCCCACGAGGGTTAACAGCCCTTGAAGTTCTGCTGAGACTCGAACCCGCGAATCTGACGTCTGGTGATGTCAGCGTGCAGCGTGGAATAATTGATTTAGACTTTATTCCACTGAGATCCTAAGAAGGGAGTAAAGAAGTGTGTAGACTTCGCACAGAATCTCAATAGTATCTGATACGTCAATTCTCCACCGCACTGCATTGAAGACTATTACACGACACTGTTCGTATAATCTACAAGTTCCACAGTTCGAAAGGTTCAACGCAAATGATATGTTAGTCATTCGATGCACTTATGGAAGAAAGTCAAATTACTTTAGTATCACAGTTTATGATGAAAAGAGAGTTGAGCACAGTTGAAAAATACGAAATAATTGTCGTCCGGTACACTCGTCGACGAAATTTAACTTAATGGAGCAACACAATTTACAAAGTCCGGAACCTTCTCTGACACTAAGGGTCAGTCTTACAAAACACTGTTACTTTGGCACAGTCTAACAAAAAGAAGTAAATTATGTTACAGAGACACAGTCTTACGTAATACTTGAAAACATGGTAAATGCTGTAAGGAAGGCACAGTTTTTTTTTAACACAAGTTAAAGCACAGTTTGTGAAATGAACACTGTTGCGAAGAGACAGGCTTACGAAAAGGAATGAAGTTGTTTTACTGGGGCACAATCTTGTGAAATATTCTAAAGCACAGTTTTATAAGAAAAGTTAAGCACAGTTTTTTAAGTAAATTCTGTTACGAAGGGACAGTCATGTGAAAATAAGTTAAAGTACTGTTCATGCGAAACAGTCTTGTGAAATAATTTAATGCACAGTCTTTACGAGCTGAAACGAATTATGAAATTCACTTCGTGATTGTTTGCTTGTGAAGAGTATGTCAATTATTTAAGCCCTTTCAGTTCGACACTTTACGAAACGAATTCTATTACTCATGTGTCATATTTTATACAAGTCAATCACTATTAACAACTTGAGGTAATTTATCACCTCCTATCTCACACAAAGTTAGAGTCCTAGGTTCACACCTCTGACACTTAGAAATTCAAAGTTCTTATAAACACAGCTGGCCCGCACGCCATGGCAGCTGGAAATACACGAAGACACTGATTTCTCCTAGCGGCGGCGGCGGCGAAGAAGTTTTCATTCCCCGCCCCAAGGGCGGGGCGGGCCCCCTAGATCGTTACGCCAAGAGCAGTGAAGACGCTTGTAGATGTAGGACATCGGTAAGCGATGTGAAGATTATAAAGCGGTAGAAAAGATGAGGCCTCTTGGCTACGGTAGTGAGAAGGAGAGAGGAGTTGCGAGGGAGATGTAAGTGAAGAAAGATGCGCAGGAAGGGAATAAGGTTAAACAAGAGTGCCGGGGTGTAGCTGATTGGAAAGGAGTGTGGCGGCGATCTGGTTTAACGAAGCGGTGAAGAGTCGGAGGAGGGCAGCTTGCAGAGGTAATGGGAAGAAGGAACTAATGGATGGAGGTGGTGGGCAAACAGAATAGCTAGATTGAGGAGGAGGGTCTGACTGGGTCCGACGTCGTATGTGTCTTGGAGATGTTCGAGGAGGGGAGTGGGAGGGTTCAACTTTATGGCGATGGCTGAAGATGTAGACTCCGGACGTCTGCTTCCGTAGGTAGTTTTAGCCGGACCAAGAATGTAGGTCCAGTGAGATTCTTGATTCGAAAAGCTCTGTGTGCCGGAATGCGAGCAGCGTAGAGTTCTTGTAGTATGGTTGATACAGAGATGGAAGAGTCGACACCTCCGATGACGCGGCTATACATTTCTGGAGAATACTGAGGTGGCGCTGGTGGCGATGGTAGTGGTGAGTCGGTGATCTGAACTTGTGGTGTAGCTGGTGCGTCTGGAAGTGGCTGACGTTGCTGAAGAGGGGGAGTGGGGGCGGTCCGGTGACATAAGAAAAAAGGAGGATACGATCGGAGAAGGATGAGAAGCCGTAGTCGTGGTGAGAGAAGCAGAAAGATGGATACGACTGGAGGTTGTGGTTGTAGTAAGGGTGGTGGTGCTGATCATTGTGGGAGGAAGGAAAGGATCGTGGATGGGGAGGCCAACTGCCAGTGCGGAGTCAGCCTATGTGCTTTCTTGAGGTCGGCGGGAGGTGTAATTAAAGATGAAGAGCCACCCGGCCGAGCAATAATAGAAGGAGTTGCGGAGATTGGAGATGCCCAATAACAGCGATCTCGATGAAAGACCTTCTACTAGCCCAGCGGGCTCCTTTTTATATCCGTAGGCCGGACCATGTGTTTTCAAATTCATGAATTTTCTACCTTTAATAACTCGGCTATCCTTCCGCCAATTTTTATGAAACTTGGCACATTATCCTTCGTGATAATAGGCTACACGACGCCATAATCAGAATGTTGATAACACGTTTCATTCTTGAGATATTGAAATAGAAGCAATGGAAAGTTCGATAGTGACGTCACCTGGCCTTGGCTGGCTCTCTGCAGCAAGCGGTTGCATGTCTCGCTGTCACTTTCGCTGCCTGCGAGCACAGCGGTCTTTTCAAACTCTTATAGACGGGTGTTAGCACGAGTTACGTTGGAAATACTTTGACGGAGAATGTCGTCATGGCATTCTCATTTCAAAATGTTTTTTGTCCAACCCTTGTCCCGTTTCTCTACGGGGTCGTGTATGAGCTGAGATGAATCTGTCGTGATTTTTGTGACCGGATGCCCTTCCTGATATCAACCTCATCAGAGGAGATAGTAGGATGAAATGAATGACGTGCTATCTGATAGTAGGAAGGGAGAGGGTGAAACCCGGTGTTGGCACATAGCCTACTTCCGTCGAATAGCACCAAGGGGTCTGCTCAAGGCTTAACGTTCCCATCCGATGGACGAATCACCATCAACAGCATCATATGCCCTCACTCCATATGAGCACCGCGGAGAGGTTTGGAATTTAATCCAGGCTTTTGGTACGCAATCTGGTGATTAGAAATTTTATACCACCATCTCCCCTACCCTACCGGCCCACATTCTGATGGTGGAAACTTCAACGCTTTAACGATCATGGCTACCAGTTGGGCTACACTAGTATTATATAGGTTTCTATAAAGGCATTTAAAGTAAAATTTAATATGTTCATACCGAATTACATCCGCAAGTATGAAACTTCGTTGCATTAAAATTCTTGTTTACTTTGAATCTTGTTAATGTTATTGGCTTTACGTCCCACTGACTACTTTTACGGTTTTCGGAGACGCCCAGGTGCCGGAATTTAGTCCAGCAGGATTTCTTTTACGTGCCAGTAAATCTACCGATACCTTCAAATACCATCGGACTGAGCCAGGATCGAACCAGCGAAGCTGGGGGTCAGAAGGGCTGTGCCTCAAACGTCTGAGCCACTCAGCCCGACACTTTGCACCATATCTTCCATTTAAAAGTACAATTAAGTTGGGACACTTCATTTCCCATATTGACTGAAAGGGAAACATGCTTGAAATGTTACATTATTTTACATTTTATAACCATCAGTCTACAGTTGAAGGTGAAATCAGGGACTTAACGATGTTCCATTTTTTTTTCATACATATCACATTTAACGATTGGACTTGGGGAGCGAACGGTCCCACTGGCTTTAGACACTTGCCAATTCAACACCTCCCAGAAACCTTTGGCACTTACAGCCCATTGAGGACCTTGGCCTGTCAAGACGACTTTTGTTTGCAGACACAGAACTGTCACGTGGTCAGCATGTCAACATCTTCAGCGATATTGAGTAACTTTATTGTGTTTCCACTGCCTTTAATATCTGTCATCTTCTCTGCTGGCCTAACGAAGCTAAGTGAACTCCGTTTCAAGCGGACGAACCGGGGATCGAACTCGGGGCTCACGAGTAAGAGTCCTTAAACCACGGGTCTATCCGAGATTCATGTTATATTAACCGATATCTTGACACAAACTACGAAGAGCTTTCGAAGATCAACGGATATTCAGTGCTTACGCGCCGCGTATGTGTTCTTGCCAAGATATCAAAACGTACTGTAAGTAGAGACTAGGCGGAAATCTTAATTTTGTTATTAATCTTAACATTATTCGTGTAAATAGATTCGAAGCGTCTTCGTTTCAGAACATTACAGTTATTTCCCATAATTTCTGAGAATGAAAATCTGAAGACACACGATGCTTAAAGAACTAAGATTTCCGCTGGTAAATTGAAAGAAATGCGTAAGGTTACGTCGCGAAGACAAACTCAAGTGAGAATTATGTGTCGTAATTCTCATCTTCTAGGTGACCTCAGTTATTTTTTACATTAAAGCCGCAGGGTGGAATAGATGGAATGTATGGTCGGTAATACTTCGAGTGACATCCCATTTTAAATCTTGCTCTATCGAGCGAACTGGCTCTGCGTTACGCGTGGTTATGCAGTAGTGAGCTTACATTCCGGAGATGATGGGTTAGAACCTCGCCGTCGGCAGTCCTAAAGATGGTTTATCGTGTTTTCCCATTTTGACGAGGCAAAAACTGGGGCTGCAATTTAATTAAGGCTTCGGCTGCTTCTTCCGAGTCATAAACCTTTCATTTCCCAAGGTGGGCGAATATCACTAGTAATAAAAATGCAAATGGGACTGTACGGGGGGGCAGGGCAGCAATTTTTTGCGTAAAATACGTAACGGTACCGCGTGATACGTAGAGGTGCCTGTTTATGGTGGAAAGTTCTATCTAATTGCGTCTTTTCTTATAACTTATTATTTCAGAATATTTTTCACAATTTTTATTTTATTTCGTCCATAATTTCGCTAAATTTGATTTCCACATTTCAGCAATAAAAAAGAAATTAAGCGATAGTTGATAGCATATTTTCAGTAAAACAAAAGAATTTTATTATTGCATATGTATAGGAAATATAAGAATTATGCTTCTGCTGAAAGCGCATATTACAATCAGAGCCTGGATATTTGGAAAATTTTCATCCTGTCACTTCAACTTATACTATGTACATAATTTAAGTATACATCAGTCAGTAAAATACCATGAGTTCCATATTACCGGTAGTCAGAGCTGTTCCCCTGTCCGATATTATATTAAAATACGTTAAAAATAATCTCCCACTATCATCATTAGTAACGGGTATCCAAATAGCCGTTACTGTAGCTCCCACAAAATACCTATATTCCGATGTCAGGGAAAGGAGAATGACAAGCTCATTAATCTCTTTACCTGCTCTACATAAACTACTAACTAAATTCCTGAACACTGGGTATTGTTCAAGATGTTATGATGCTGGATGTTTTCGTAGGATAGGAATTTGCTTTATCAGATGAGAGACGTCATCGTTTTATAAATCTCCTTTTATTACCCTTCATGCATTTTTATTACTAGTGATTTTCGCCCACCTTGGGAAAGAAAAGGTTTATGACTCGGAAGAAGCAACAGAAGACTTGATTAAATTGCAGCCCCAGTTTTTGCCTCGTCAAAATGAGAAAACACGATAAACCATCTTTAGGACTGCCGACCGCGAGGTTCTAACCCATCATCTCCGGAATGTAAGCTCACTACTGCATAACCACGCGTAACGCAGAGCCAGTTCGCTCGATAGAGTAAGATTTAAAATGGGATGTTACTCGAAGTATTACCGACCATATTTCATCAATTATTTCGCGATTTTGCTTAAAGGCTTAAAGGTATCCAGCCAATTTCGTAACATCAAATCAAATCAAATCAAATCAAATCAAATCAAATCAAATCAAATCAAATCAAATCAAATCAAATCAAATCAAATCAAATCAAATCAAATCAAATCAAATCAAATCAAATCAAATCAAATCAAATCAAATCAAATCAAATCAAATCAAATCAAATCAAATCAAATCAAATCAAATCAAATCAAATCAAATCAAATCAAATCAAATCAAATCAAATCAAATCAAATCAAATCAAATCAAATCAAATCAAATCAAATCAAATCAAATCAAATCAAATCAAATCAAATCAAATCAAATCAAATCAAATCAAATCAAATCAAATCAAATCAAATCAAATCAAATCAAATCAAATCAAATCAAATCAAATCAAATCAAATCAAATCAAATCAAATCAAATCAAATCAAATCAAATCAAATCAAATCAAATCAAATCAAATCAAATCAAATCAAATCAAATCAAATCAAATCAAATCAAATCAAATCAAATCAAATCAAATCAAATCAAATCAAATCAAATCAAATCAAATCAAATCAAATCAAATCAAATCAAATTATTTGCAAATGAGGTATCTACCTCGTCGGAAAATGATACATAAAAATACTTTATTATCAAGCACTAAATTTTAAAGAAAAGAAGAAAATTTCCTAAAGTACAGTACTAATTTACACTAACATGCTTTTCTATTTTACAAACATTTCGCGATTTCGCGCTTTGTGAAAAACAGGTGCCTTTAGTGACAGGTATTGTCCAAATAAAGTGGCTAGTCAGTAAGCTATGGGGTTAAAATTTAATTGTTGACATTTTACTTAATTATTAATAAATGTGCACATATTCAAGGCAAAATCTATACTCGAGTAGCGCGTAACACACCTCATAACGCTCGGCCGCCTTAACTCTGAGACGCTTCCGATGAGCCTTTGGTAATTTTGGACTGTTTGGAATTCTTACAAGCCCTTCTATTTTCTTAAATGCTTTTTTCATAATTTTGAAACCACTTCTTATCTACATGTTGGGACGTTCTGTAGAAGAAAGAAGTACTACCGCGATGGAGTAAGGGACGTTCAGATATACTAAAATATCGACATTTCATTCGATATCGATACTTAATGAAAGTACGGATATGCCGACATTATAAAAAATATCGATATTACTCGATATCAAATGATACTGTTTCAAAAAGACAAGGTATTCGAAGTTATATTGCATTATCCATTAAATCTGGACCACAACACTTACAAGAGAAACAAAATAATTACCACAATATGTCTGGAAATACTGAACGGGTAAGAGTGAAATTCGCCATAGAATGTTTCCCAATACCACACCAAGGAAATGTCGATGCCACGGGCGCTTCTTTCCTACCCCTAGCGCTTTCCTGTCCCCTTGTCGTCATATGACCTATCCGCGTCGGTGCGCCGTAAATCAAATTGTAATTCTTCTTCTTAAGACCTCGTCTCCAAACTGAGGTAGACGATCCACACGGCCAGATCTGATCTTGACGTTGCAGGCATGCCATGTGAACTTATTGGAATATCTCTCTGGATCTTTAATACAGTTTTTTCCCGTTGCCTTCTCCACCTTAATGCCGTTGACAAAACTGGTTCCTCCGTCTTTGGGAACAATTTCTTGTCCCCAGGACAATAGAGTGCCCTTACCCATACCCGCTCATCCACTCTCAAAGAGACTGTTAGCACTAGGTATAGGGGATTTCCCTATACCGCGAGATAATCGGTCCCTTCATTCGTTAGCCGCCTGCATATAAAATATAATTTTTATATGCAGTCGTTACCCCCTCTCTACCGCGGGGAGATGAAAGTTAGGATTTCACCGTCAATGAAATAAGGACCAAATGGCTTGTTTCTCTGCTTCTTTAGAGAGGAAATTGTAATTCGTGCTAGATTAATGTTGCTCCAATTACATCTACATCATCATTGATATGTTTTGTAATAACACAATTGTTTATTACTGACTTTCAGCTATCTTGAATGACTTTTTAACCAGAATCGTCTATCAGTATCATAACAATACTCTGAAAAGAAGATAAATTGTTTCTCTTCGCTGTTGTTATTAGACTGAAGTCCGACCGTGTAACTTGTTTACTTTATTTTCTGAAAAAACCTCAGCAAGTGGGTCAGTGGTTTAAAATTTCCGTGGAGAGATAATGACCAGTTTTGTACTCCTCATTTCAGTCAAGTTTAAACTTATTATGGCTCTTCGTGTGCTGTTCTTTAAGGAAACAAGTGAACTCTTGTACAAGTTTTACGAGCTGAGTAATTACGTGTGTCAATATATCAATCATAATCTTCAACACAACCAGACCGTCAAGCTGCAGGACTACGACAGCGTAACTGTTCTTTTGCAGCTCTTCAGTATCAGCTTGAAGACTTGTTCCAGAGAATATTTGGATGTTATTTTAATACTACATGAGTTCATCTATTGATCACACTTGTGGTTTGTTTTTACAGAATAATGCATCAGTCAGAGCGGCTCATGGACTGAATGATCAGGATACTGGTCTTCGATTCAGATGGCCCCTAGTTCGATTGCTGGCCGGGTGTGGGATTTTAACTGCATATAGTTAATTCCTCTGGTTTTGGGAATGGGTATTTTTGTTCGTCTTAATAGTACAATTCCATTTACTTAAAACAAACCGAGCGGGTTTGCCGTGCGGTCAGAAGCACCCAGCTGTGGGAGATAGTGCGTTCCAATCCCACCGTTGGCAGCGCTGAAGGTGGTTTTCAGTGGTTTCCCATTTTCACACCAGGCAAACGCTGGGGCTGTAGCTTAATTAAGAACAAGGCCAAGACCTTTCCATCCTTCCATCCCTGAAAGACTTCTGTGTATTATTGCGACGTTAAACAAGTAGTTAAAAATCACTCTATCATTCACCACAGAAACACGTCATAGTGAATACATACCTCCACATAAGGTTGGCGTCAAGAAGGACATAATGCCGTAAAACTGGATCAAAACCGTATTAATTTGGCGAACAAAATAAATTGGGAAACAGCCAAGACCTTCACTACTCTCATGGCAGTATATGAAGTAGCCGGGCGAGTTGGCCGTGCTATTAGAAGCGCGCAGCTCTAAGCTTGTATTCGGGAGATAGTGGGTTCGAACCTTACAGTCAGCAGCCCTGAAGATGGTTTTCCGTTGTTTCCCATTTTTACACCAGGCAAATGCTGTAGGGTGTGCCTTAACTAAGGCCAGGGCCGCCTTCCTGTCCCATCATTGCCATAAGACCTACCTGAGTCGGTGCGACATAAAGTAACTTGTAAAAAAAAAATTGTAGATGACGTATTGGAGTGTTTTCTGGGTGGTCGCCTTAAGCAAGTGATCCCGTAACAGAGCACATTTCCACTACAGTAGCATGATTTCCTCTGCAGCGCTACCATTCAACATTTATGTGCGTTCAACAGAGCTCCTAGATTCGGTTCAGAACTTGGCCGAGTTTTTAAGTCTGGATGCTCTTCCTCCTGTCACACCCTGATCCTAATGAAAATTCCAGCCAATTTCACTGGGAATTGAACGCGGGACATTCGTATGGAGAGCCGAACGTCTGAACCACTTCGTTAGCACAGTCTCTCTCTAAAAACAACAGATGAGTAACTAGTAAATACATGTAAATATTAAACACATTTTTCTAGTGCTATTGTAATGTGATTTGCGAAGGTTGAAGATATCTTCTTGATTCAACTCTGTGACTGATCTGAAACAGAAGTAATCGATGCTTTTCACATTTTTATGTTTCCATGCTATAAGTTAATTTAGAATTTCCTGATTCATTGTGTGTGTCTAAGGAAATCGATATAAAAATGATTTTGAAGATTACGATGTGGTAGTTAAATACATAAATCTCTGCATTCATAAAATAATTCACGAATTAGTGGAGCGAGCTTCATTCCTTACTTTGATAGTATTGTCATATCTAGAGGCTACAAAACTAATTAACATAGCTCTCTTATAAAAACGTATCAACATGCAGTAAGTAAAATAATTAAGTTACCAATTTAATACAAAAAATAAGAAATGGCGTATGGTTTTTAGTGCCTGGAGTGTCCGAGGACATGTACGGCTCGCCAGGTGTAGCTCTTTTGATTTGACACCCGTAGGCGACCTGCTCGTCATGATGAGGATGAAATTACTCGTATGATGAAGACGACACATACACCCAGCCCCAATGATGGTTCAAATTCCCGACCCTGCCGGGAATCAAACCCGGTGCCCCTGTGACCAAGGGCCAGCACGCGAACCATTTAGCTATGGAGCCGGAAAATAATACAACACCATATTTAGCACTTCCTCTAACTCCAGTGATTCAAAATCTATTATGAGTGCTTGAATAGCTTCTAAGCAGTGTCAGCCTACACTTGTTTTAACGATAACATTGTCCAACAAAAATGCCCAGTGTACTGTAGATGGTTTGTCTAAGCATATCAAAATAACATGTTTCCAGAAGAATAAATGTGCCTATCTTGATCTAGGCATGACCCTTGAGGGTTATCACGCCTCAGTTTGCTGTCAAAAGAGCTTGCAACTCAAAATATAACTCAGTCTCTCAAGTTAATTTAATAGTAAATAACTTTAACTGCCTTGAGTTCTACTTACAATTTAAAAAAAAATGTTAACTAAATATAAATGAGAATTTTCAGATTCTAAAACCTTCAAGTATTCACAGTGGAAAAACAGTCATTACAGCTACCAGAATATCCCCATCAATAAAAACCAGCGATCTTTCACACGGAAACAATTTTGAACTTATGGTGATATGCCTTGTAAGATTTCCTCTTAGAAGACATTAATGGATTTTCTCCTGATGTATGTAAGTAATCAATGCGATGTTTTCCCAAGGCTATTCTGGCTAGCCTGTTACAGTAACTCCTAAACCATGCATGCAAATTATGTACCGGTACTGTGCAGGATATTTTTATTCTAAAAAGATTGTTGAGTTTGACATGGTTTCTAAATTTGAGGTTGATTTTTATTGAAAACTATAAAATCTTTTTTTTTGAAGACTACATTTTCTAGAACATTTTTATGCTCAACAATTTTTCCACACATGCTTAACGTTCATCATAGACAGTTAAGGCTGCGTAAGCTAAGAAGGCACTCAATTGGCCGTTTTTTCTTTCACTTCCTTGACTGATCGGCCCCCTAATGCTGTATGTCAATGTTTTATACACCTGATCGTTCTGGGATCAAAATATTCGTATTATATGAACTATTTACACCTCTCCCGCGCAAAGAATTCTACAAGTTTCAGAGATACAGGGATATAAACAGGGAAATTTTAACATTGGTGAGATAAGGCATTGCAACTTTCATTTATTTTTAAATTATTCTCTTAACATTTTGTCATCATTACGAATTGTGGGTGATCGCATTGAACGCCTTCTCACATTTCCGCTTAAATATGTCATCAAACATCAAGAACAGGTACTTCTGATTTGAACATACGGAAGTGATCCGAGTAATGGTTGCAACACCCACCAGGGGATGATGGCCATCTTTATCAGTTCTTTAAAACAATTTAAATAAGCCACGGAACAGAATCGTATCCTCTCCAAAAATGCTCCATGTTAAAGGAAGTAATCAGTCTTAAGTGAACATAATACATTTTTGCTTGTAGTCGCATTAACAAATGATAGGATTTCGACGGTAGAAACGTGGGAATGGGTTTTGATTGTGAAGGAAACCATCGTGGCCTTAGTTAAGGTACAAACTTGTGTGCAAGATGTAAACAATGGTGAACTAAGGGAAATCATCTTCAGAGTTGCCGACGGTGGGGTTCGGACGATGCTATTCTGTAGAGAATAATAAATAAGTTACAAGATTGTGAGGAACTACAAAAAGACCTCGCCTCGTCATTGTTTTGAGATGGACAGCAGGCAATGGTATGATGATAAATGGGGTTGAATATCATGTTGTTTCAGTTTCAATTACTGCATTTATGGGATGAAATTTCCATTTGGGGATCACTGTAAGTACCTAGGTCTAAATATTCATTGGGGTAATCACATAAATGGGATTGTAAATTAAGGGTACAGATCTCTGCACATGATTATGAGGGTTTTTAGGGGTTGCAGTAAGGATGTAAAGGAGAGGGCATATAAGACTCTGGTAAGACCCCAACTAGAGTATGGTTCCAGTGTATGGGACCCTCACCAGGATTGCTTGATTCGAGAACTGAGAAAAAAAGCAACTCGATTTGTTCTGGGTGATTTCCGACAAAAAAGTAGCGTTACAAAAGTGTTGCAAAGTTTGGGCTGGGAAGACTTGGGAGAAAGGAAACGAGCTGCTCGACTAAGTGGTATGTTCCGAGCTGTCAGTGGAAATATGGCGTGGAATGACATTAGTAGACGAATACGATTGAGGGGTGTTTTTAAAAGTAGGAGAGATCACAGTATAGAGATAAAGTTGGAATTCAAGAGGACAAGCTGGGGCAAATATTCTTTTATAGCAAGGGGAGTTAGGGATTGGAGTAACTTACCAAGGGAGATTTTCAATAAATTTCCAAATACTTTGTAATTATTTAAGACAACAACACTCAGGGAACCTGCAACCAGGGCGACTTCCCTAAATGCATAACAGTGGCGAAGTCCGGCTCGATGGCTAATTGGTTAGCGTGCTGGCCTTTGGTCACAAGGGTCCCGGGTTCGATACCTGGCAGGGTTGGGAAATTTTAACCTTAATTGGTTAATTTCGCTGGCACGGGGGCTGGGTGTATGTGCCGTCATCATCATCATTTCATCCTCATCACGAAGCGCAGGTCGCCTACGGGAGTCAAATCAAAAGACCTGCACTTGGCGAGCCGAACTTGTCATCGTACACTCCCGGCACTAAAAGCCATACGCCATTTCAATTCATTTCATTTCATTTCATTTCATTTCAGTGGCGATTGATTGATTGATTGATTGATTGATTGATTGATTGATTGATTGATTGATTGATTGATTGATTGATTGATTGATTGATTGATTGATTGATTGATTGATTGATTGATTGATTGATCCCTCCTCCCGATCCCCCGAATGCACAGCTCTTAGCTACCCAACCTGAATGGCGCAGCTAACTCGGTCGGTAAATATAAACCTTCACCGGATAGTGTGTTTTTATGAATTAGCCTATATCGTCTTTAATTTTCTGGCCGCAATGATTTAGTAGGACTACAAAATTGTTTCAGATATCTCCCTCTGAGCATCATTCATTAATCACACCCGGTGAAAATGAGTCGTTGCCGACAAAACCTGCAAATTGGTGAGAGATTTTCTTGTGTGCCAAGTGCAAAGGAGTGGCTTATTCCCGTGTACTACATTAAATACAGGCTCTTATCGTTCGACAGAAATGAGGAGGAAGCTCCTGATATACGTTTATTTCCAACTGCCTCTATATCTTGTGTTCCCGATGAGAAGGGGACGAGAGCTCTGGCTCCAGACCAGGAGGCAGGTCGGTCCCACTAATGTTCTCCTTAAATCATCTACGTTATTACCCTAGGGGGACCCTGCTTTCTCTCACTCTCCCCCGCAGACCTGCACGGCATCATCTTAAAATATCAGCGTCACCCGTATGAATATTCATGACATTTAAAAACTAAGGTTATAGTTCAAAATAGTTCATAATATCTTTAAGGACAAATAACATAATAATAATAATAATAATAATAATAATAATAATAATAATAATAATAATAATAATAATGTATGAGTCGTCATTCCGTAGTCTGGTTTGATCAAGCTCTCCATGCCACCCTATCCTGTGATAACCTTATCATTTCTACCTAACTGCTGCATCCTACATCTGTTCTAATCTGCTTGTCATATTCATACTTGGTCTATCCCTACCATTCTTACCGCCCACGCTTCCCTCATACCGGGCGAGTTGGCAGTGTGGTTAGGAGCGCGCAGCTGTGAGCTCGCATCCGGGAGATAGTGGGTTCAAACCACACTGTCGGCAGGCCTGAAGATGGTTTTCCGTGGTTTTCCATTTTCACACCAGACAAATGCTGGGGCTGTACCTTAATTAAGGCCATTAAAGATATTTCTTCCATCAGGAAAAATCGTCTTAAAATGTAATTTAATTCAGCACAAGCAGCCAGCTGGTTCGTTAGTTCTACTTTCTTTCAATTAAAGGTTACATTCCTTCTCACGTCATCACTCGACAGGATGTCATTCGATATGTGGATATAGAAATAACGGAAGACGAACTATTACAAGTGATAGATTGTTCTGTTAAAATCAGACGAGTCCGTCGTAATGTATTGGCGCGTACTTACTTTCAACTGCCGTTCCAATACTGACTTGTGTGCTTACCTTTGACTTTCATACTCTTCTAGACAGTGTGTTAATATATGGGGCACGTTATGAGGTTTCTCCATATGTGGCCCCAGTACGTATTTGCTACCATTGTTTGCGCTTCGGACACATAAGTAAACACTGTCGCTCTCAGGATAGATGCAATAACTGTGGTGTGTCACATACTCCAAACCCCTACTCACTGCCTCAGCCTCAGTGCGTACATTGCCAAGGTCAACACAGTGCCCTCAGTAAAGAGTGCTCCTAGTATAACACGTGATTAGAGATTAACGAGGTTTCGGCCAAATATAACATACCATACCTAAGTGACTCAGACGGTTGAAGCACTGCTACACGTTGAACTTGGCAGGTTCGATCCTGGCTCAGTCCGGTGCACTGATCTCTATACCTGGATGGCTGGTAGCAGTAAGCCGAATAGAAGATGACTGGCGTAGTAAGATGGCAGCGAGCGGATGGTGCAATAGACCACGAGGAGCGCGCTTGCTTTGTTTATGCTTAGTTCAGTGACGCCAGGTCTCTTGATTGTAGTTCCACGAGTGTTCTGTGCTGTTATTGCAAAGTAAATTAGAGTGTATTTTACGAATTTAGGTTCGTTGCCTTGTAGTATACTTGTGGATTACAAGATTCAATTTAAATATGTACGTGTTTATCTGAAATATGAATGAAGAAACATTCTACGGGGTATTAACATACCGCAGTGTTCAGCTTATGGATGTACAAACAGAACCGATCAGGAGAAGGAGAAATCATTTCAGCGGGGAGTTTTATACTGTACATAAGAATCTTCCTAGGGTAGTGTTTTGAGTTTTAGGTATATTGTATCTTATTTCGCATATTCTGGGAGCAAAATGGCAATTAATTTTTGTAGGTTTCCTTTCTCGAGACCCGAACATCTAAGATAATCGATTAGGAGTATCAGGCGGGAGAATTGAGAGCCTTCTAAAACAGCTGTTCTCTGCTCGGATCACTTAGAGGAAGACTGTTTTGATAGAAATGGACAAACTGTACACCTTAGAAGTGATGTACAGCCAACTGTTTTCAATTTTACTCAACATTAAATGCAAGTAAAGATTTACTTATAGTTTTTTTAAATTTCTCATAATTAAACTGACGGTTTCGATGAAATAATTGACGTGACCTTATAACAATCTTAGAAAATGAAGTCTGGAGGAATTCTAGACCTTATTTACATCAGTAATAAGTATGGGTTTCAGACACTGGAGTGGTGGGAGAAGGGAAAGTGTGGTGGGTGTTTGGGGCTATCCCATTATACTATTCGTGATATTTGGGACTCTTTTAACTGGTGTTACATATTTCTGATGATGACTATCAATATCGCTTTGCTAGCTGAATTTAATTAAAGAGGTCTGTAATAGTAAATTAAGCTGCAGGTAATGTGATATATTGACAAGTTTTGAATATTTGCTGGTTTTATAAATGTGTACATTTGCTTCAATGATATTTTAATTTGATAATATGCGCGTTATTTCATGGAAACAGGAAACAGAAATTCATTATCAAGCACCGATTACGATATGTCGAATATAGGCCTGTATAGTGAGCTACGTTTATAGGTACATCATTTTAAGAATGCATAATTTCGTGGCATACATGTATACAATTTACAGCAATGTTTCCAGAAACTGATTTTCACTCGTATTGTGTTACCGATCGCTAATTGCATGTATTCAGCACCTAAATTAATATTTGTCGGCCGTTACTATACACTCATGTTTATTGCTATCCCGGAGATTTACTGACCTCGGAATGACGTGTCAGTTATCCCAATGTCCTTATGCTTTGAGTGAACATGTCTCTATATTTTTAATTATTCCAATGCGCCATTAATTGCGACTTAAAATTGACTAGATTATCATTGCTTCCTCATAAGGAGAGCTCTAGGTTGGGTACGCCAACATGGCGAACCGCGCGCTCAACTTGGCGTACTTTCTCCTGCAGCGGAGACCTGCCATCAGCGATCCATGTATAGTATGCGCACTTTTTAGTGATAGATTTTTGTACTCGTTGGAGAAGTAAGAAGAGTTCCGTTAATACTGCCAACTGAATGGAAATGAAATCTGAATTGAATCGATAATATGATCGATCGATATGAATTTTATAAACCTTTATTATTTTAAGCAAACAACTGTGTCACACACACAATATATAATACTTTATAACATTTCCCGTTGCGAAGCGTGTTCCTAGCATGAATTCTATAGTTTGGCTTTGCTGTGTAAACAACAACAGTACGAATACTTAAAGTGTACGCCAGATGGCGCACAGCGATGATAAGCGATTCTTAGTTTGTGTTTCAAAGGTTGCCAATACGAATCTCGAAGATAACCAAAGTCGACCGCTTCAGCACTAGGGTGTAAATCTATCACTAAAAAGTGCGCAGATGATATAGAGATCAGTGGTCCGGTGGTATTTGAAAGTGCTCAAATACGTCAGCCTCGTGTCGGTAGATTTACTGGCACGTAAAATAACTCCTGCGGGACAAAATTCTGGCACCTCGGCGTCTCCGAAAACCGTAAGAATAGTTAGTTAGACGTAAAGCAGTTAACATTATTATTAACATACCATTCAAGGAAACTACTAAGGAAGTTGTTACGAAAAAATCATATGCTGAAGCCGTTCAGCCATTACCTCTCACACATGAGGAAGTTTCTCCTCCCTTACCAAGTCAACAAAATCACAAAATTACCGTTTTTCAACGTCGGCGACCTCCTCTGGAGTTACCCAAAACACCTATACCCCACCCACCGGTATTTTACCCTCCCCGTAGTACAAGTCCCTTACCTGGCAGCTCCTCTCAACTACCACTTACCTCATCAGAATCCCTTGTTACTGGCATCCTTAACCAAGTTACTCAGCTGTTACACGTTATTTTTCTATCAAATCCCTGTTTCCCTTCGGCATCGGAACTTCGCGAGATGACAACACAAAACATTCATGGAAGCTTTTAAATTAAAAATATTGCAGTGGAATAGCCAATCAGCGTAGCACGTAAACATTTACATAATCGGCACATCACGTTGGCAGCATTATCTGAGACTTGGTTTCGCGCTGGTATACCAGTTATGTTATGCGTCCAGACAGAGATGATGGATATGACAACAATATTGGTCATACTGCAATATCCCTTACTTTTCCCGGAGTTGTTTCATTCCATGTGGTAGTGGCTCGTATCTTCCTCCCCACGGTGGCATTTACATTAATATCTATCTATTTTCTAACACGTATTGTAATTCAACCAGGAGAATGGGACAGTTTATTTAACCAACTGAAACCTCCATACATTATATGTGTAACTTGGGGATGTGCTTTTACGGACCGTGCTGGAATATCCCTACAAGGTATGATGGGTGACTACCACCTGATCAATCTGAACTACGGTAGTCCTACCCTTATATCTCGGCCTGGATATCGACCTTCGGCAGTAGATGTAACTATTTGTTCTCCAGCAATTGCTGCCAACCTAACCTGGGAAGCACGACGATACTCCCTGGGTTCTGATCATCTTCCTATTGAAATTCTTTTACAAAATAGCTACGCCTTATCTAAAACCTTCTATCCCACCACAAAATGGAACACCAAACGAGCAAATTGGATTGCCTTCAGCGGGAAAGTAGACTCCGAACTTCGTACTGCAACTCTCACTACCGACCCACTTAAAAATACTACAAACTAATACATACATACATACATACATACATACATACATACATACATACATACATACATACATACATACATACATACATACATACATACATACATACATACATACATACATACATACATACATACATACATACATACATACTGAACCCATGACCTTTGTGCCCTAAGAACATTATGCATAATGTAACAATTAAACTAAAAGTTGGATTCTTGATAGCATGGATTTGACACGTGACGAGGGGGTGATTACCTTCGGTCCCACGCTCTGGGATACGTGACGTCAACCACACGTGTCGACGGCGGAAGAATCTCAAGTCATTTTTATGAACTATTTCAAAGCGCGTGTCCATGGCGTGACCACGCCAAGTCAAAAAAATATAGTGCCTATCAAAGGAGGTCAATCATCTCACAAATCGAACCCGTAAAAATTTTAAATGTCCGTGAACACTACCGCCAGAAATGTAGCAAGCATGTAGTCACTTTCAAAACTCTTGAAATTGCAGTTTAGGTAAGTCAGAAAATTTATAGAAATTTTCTTGGCGGCAAAGGGAGAGATCCGAAGAGAGGGGGTAACTGCTATAAATATGAAGGGACGCCATGACGAAGTCTCCTTCTCCGGCATTTGTGATACAAAGCGGACGAAAAATTCTTGAGCTGCTCTGCGAAATCAAACCAACGAAAGTAGACTGAGTTCAACTGCAGATTTTAGCCATTGCGGCTAAGTCTTGACTCCATGAGGAGATAGTTTTCTTGAGTGAAATAATTGTACCAGATAGGACGGTCAAAGTACTGAATAAATTCTAATGTGATTAATTAATTCGTGTGCGGAAACAATTATAGTCCATCGTGTGCACTCAACAAACAAGTGAAGGGTATTTTCTTTTTTTAATGCTTTATTCCAGGAAACCTGAAGAAAATTAATAATGAACTGTGAAGCCATGAATGTAAAAAATGGCTAAATAAAATGCCAGGGTCACAGGTGAGCCCTATGACGAATACTGGCGTGACGACATGAGGTAGGTGACTTTCCATCTTACTACCTCTTATATCTTGTCTCGTGATTTCTGAAGGTGTATTTGAATGGGGATATACGACGCAGTGGTCACCCCTACTAAGTTTTGTAAATGTGAGAGTACGACTAAAAGAGTCATTTGTTTTATTTTCCACTTGGATAAAAGTTTGAAGTCTTGCGAGTGCCGTATAATGTTGTAAAAAGTTATTGAATAGGGTTCCGAAGTGATATCACGTCCAATGTAGATCGTCATCCGTGTGAGTGTACTGCCTATATTTTGTGATGTCAAATTAAGATGTTCATTCGACGTAAAATTCTTCTGTCTGCAATTTGACGTTAATAATAATAATCCATGGTCACTCATTTTCAATTGAGCGGAAGCGCGCTGTCGGGTGAGAACCTAGGGTGATGAATTTGGTCACGGAGAGAAACGTTTTTTTTAATGCCCATTTTAAACTGTGTCTGACTGACAAGAAAAAGATCTAGTAGAATGTTTCAGTCATTTCTCGTAAAACTCAAGTCATTAAATACGATATCATTTATGCGAAGTTATTCATGATTAATGCATTGTGCGATATTAGACGTCGGGATTTCTAGTGAGGATTTTATTCCAGTTCTTTGTCGATGATAATTGTGGAGCTGGGAAACAGAGGTTAGTTTGTGAATCAGGTTGGACTGTCATTGAAGCCGGGACACGGAAGCCTGAGGAATGTTTTATATGAGTTGAGATGAGATGTGCGAATCAGGTTAGAGTCCTGTCATTTGAAGCCGGGACATGATAACCCGAGGAATATTTTATAATGTTGAGAATGGAAAGAAATTCATAGAAATCCATAGCGGTAATAATTGGCGACGCGTATAATTAGTGTGGGCATCTTGAAGCATAACCTGTGCATTTTGTTGGTTATAATATCGTATTTGTTTAATTATGTCGGCAGAGTTTAAAGGGAGCATTTTGAGAAGTCAGTCAACTGTGAATAAACCAGGTGTTTCCTGTAACTGCCAAGCGAGCTTGGGGGGATGAGAGGCCTCAGTTATGATAACGGGACAGGCTTGGTATTGAGATTGTAATTCTCGGCCAGGGGAAACGTTAAAATGCTGGATTTAGTTGAAATTCATAGCCGGTAATGATCTAAGTATTGTGAAATACTGTAAATGGGGACGTAACGAACATTTGAAATCACGAACTTTGAGTATAAGGAACTGAGTAACCTAATTCAGGGTTGTCCAAAATATAGAGCGATGGTCGTGATGAACGGTTTGTCTGTGAGGGGTGTGCAAAATTCATAATGGTAATGACGAAATATGACATCGTAATTATATGGCGAGTTGTTTGGTTTGTACGTAGATTATTAGGATATCCAAGTGTTAATAACGGTTAGGACTAGATTAGATTTTTAAGCATGATATCACGAGACAGGATATATATAGCTGGACATGAATTATGTAAAATTCTTTTCCAGCCAGATAAACATCGCAATATTGAACTCACATCACAGCTGCGTAGAAAATTGTGAAGAAACCAGAGTCCGCGGAGATAAAATTTGTTGTTCGTTAATATTTCGTTAAATCATTTAAATTTATTTAATTATTAAACTCAGTGAAACCGCATTTGAAATAACTTTAATCAAGCGAATAACTTGGAGATGCATTCTGGAAATTTTAGTTTGTTTTCTGGGGAATGTTAACATGTAAAGTAACGATTAAGGGGACATATCCGAAGGAAATGGATTTTACTGCCACAAAGTTTGTGAGCATTGCTATTGTTGTAATTATTAAACTTTGATTGACTGAGCAGTGAATGTGCTGGGGATAGTAAAGTGGAAACTTTGGTCATCAACCGATGTAACTTAATTGTGTTTAGCCTTCAGCCTAGAAACTTGGATGGTCAGGGGGTCATCAACCTCAGTGACTTAGATTAGGGCCATATGCCATTGTAGCATCATTTCCTTGCGGTCATCATCCACAATGACTTTAAAGTAACTTAGAAGATTAGATGTCGGTCCATGACATAGACGCAGGTCACATCGATTCAATTAAGGGTCCATGCCGTAGAACCACTGTGTGGCACACACCGATTGGACGGCCTTAATTATTCCCAGAGTTCAGAGTTCGTGTTACGAGGGCTGGACCATAACGAATCACTATGATGGTACATGTGGTCTCACATGGAAGCCGAATTTAAGGATTTCCAGACTTTCCTTTCTTAAATGATTAATAACTGAGACAATGGTTTCTAGTATGAATGCCCGTCAGGCAGTTACGTTGAAGTCTCACACCAGTGTTCTGAGGTTTATGTAAAAATGATTGTGGTGTCCAGTGGACACAATTGACTTCTATGATACCGTTGACATAGAATGCTTCAAAATTTCCTGAATAAATAGGAATCTTTTAAATAGACCTTTCATTCCAGTAGATAGATTCGAATTAATGAACCCTACCATTACCTCAGCAAGTGACGAAGAACCCGACACGACCCAAGAGACAGATCTCATGAACTTTGCTGATAGGTGAGAAAGGTATGTATCCCTCAATATGGACCCAAAAGGGTTCAATACATACATACATACATACATACATACATGCATACATACATACATACATACATACATACATACATACATACATACATACATACATACATACATACATACATACATACATACATACATACATAATCATTATAGACTGTTATGCCTTTCAGGGTTCGGTATGCAAGCCTCTGTGAATTTACTAAACCTCGCCACAATCCTCTATTTGCAACTAGTGCTGTGGCCTCATTTAATTATATACCTCTTATCTTTAAATCGCTAGAAACTGAGTCTGGCCATCGCCGTCTTGGTCTCCCTGTACTTCTCTTACCCTCCATAACAGAGTCCATTATTCTCCTAGGTAACCTATCCTCCTCCATTCGCCTCACATGACCCCACCACCGAAGCCGTTTTATGCGTACAGCTTCATCCATCGAGTTCATTCCTAAATTAGCCTTTATCTCCTCATTCCGAGTACCCACCTGCCATTGTTCCCACTTGTTTGTACCAGCAATCATTCTTGCTACTTTCATGTCTGTTACTTCTAACTTATGAATAAGATATCCTGAGTCCACCCAGCTTTTGCTCCCGTAAAGCAAAGTTTGTCTGAAAATGTTTCGTCTGGGAGCTGACTTCCTTCTTACAGAATACTGCTGATTGCAACTGCGAGCTCACTGCATTAGCTTTACTACACCTTGATTCAATCTCACTTACTATATTACCATCCTGGGAGAACACACAACCTAAATACTTGAAATTATCGACCTGTTTTAGCTCTGTATCACCAATCTGACATTCAATTCTGTTGAATTTCTTACCTACTGACATCAATTTAGTCTTCGAAAGGCTCATTTTTAATTTTTAACATTTTTAATACACATCATAAATGCCTGCAGCTTCGGTTAGTATTCCAGTGAAACAGTATTTCTGTTTTCCGAAACATACACCTACGCCGTGGAGGGACACAGAATGCTGTTGAATGATTGCAAGAAGAAAACCTGCTCTTATGCAATATTGATGTCTTTCTTCCTCTGAAAATTATTCTAATTATCAACGTTTCAACGCACATTGGACCTCCCAGGCAAGCCTGGTCGGACAGGAAAGGGTAGGAAAATGGATAATGCTTTTACTTTAAAGTATAGCGTTGCATTACCAAACAAATTTAATTTCAATGAACTCTCTTCTGATTTTATATTTATTACAACACCCAGTACGTGTCCCCTTCATAATTTAGCCTTCCTTTTCGAACACCAACATAATTTATTAGCAGCAGTCATTGCGTCCTGTGTTGCACAAGCAGTAAGTACTGTGAAGAAACTGGCAGAGAAACTCCGCTTATCACAATCTGGAATAAAATAAGGTCTTCAAAAAGGGGTAAGGATTAGCTCTCCGCGTTCTTCATTTCCGTGCGATTGCGTCTAGGCTTTTCACACTCATATTGCTCCACCGATTGTACCGCAATTGCCCGGTTGGCGACTTTCACCCAGCTGGGATAGCAATAATTTTCTGTTACGGCCATTAACGTACATGGAACTCCAACAGGCGTTAAAACATGACAACAACACTGCCCCTGGTAAGAACTGCATCCAGTACTCGATGTTATCCCAACTCCCTCGCTCAGGACATGTTCTGTTACTAGACGTTTTTTAACAACATATGGACACGGGAATAATTACCTTTGGGGTGGATTACTCAAATTTTCATCCCTATTCTGAAGCTTGGAAAGGGCCCTAGTGACCCTTCTACTTATAGAGCAATTGCTCTTTCCTCGTGTGTGGTAAAGACTCTAGATAGGGTGGTGAAACACGACTCGAGTGGTGGTTAGAACAGTAGCAGCTGCTTCCTGAGTCTCGGTACAGATTCGGCCGTGGGAGAGGAATATTGGACCATCTCAGTGTATTCACTTCTGCAACAGAACATGTTTATGCGATTAATGGATACATTACGGCTCTCTCACTGAATATCAGCTCAGCTTATGATAACGTCAGTATACCAGTTCTCTTCAGTATTGCTTACGTTCTTCCAAAGATTGAACGAGCGATTAATATTCTCCGCTTTGTGACACGTACCTGGTGGGGAGATGATCCTGTTATACTTTTGACTCTGTGTCTTTCAATGATACGATCCATGATCGGTTATGGGAGTTTTTGTATGGGAATGCTCGCGCATACGTCACGAAGAAACTCGACACCATACAATTTCGGGAGATCCGCATCTGTTTGGGTGCTATGCGATCCATACCAATAAAATGCTCTCTTAATAGAAGGTGGAGAATTATCTTTGCAAATGCGTCAAGAAATGATAGGAAAGAATTTTTTTGTTACAACGTTCTGCTATTTCACATCATCCCATTCTTATTGAACTTCAACGATTGACGTTATCCAGGAGAGACATGGACGACGCTCACAATACAACCCACAGCTTCTTTTACGCTGCTGTAACGAACTGAAAACGATTTTCTCACTAACCCTCAAAACATGCCCGGATTTGAAGCTAGCCTTCAGTGTTCTTCACATCGACTGCCTATACACTATCTACCTAGATATCTCACCACAGAAGCTCATACGCAGAACTACCTTCCGGCTCTGATTCACTCCATGTGGCCCAATAGTACTTGAATCTTTGCGGATGGTTCCAAATTCAATGATTCGGTGGGATATGTATATTACTGCCAATAAACGGGAGAATATGGTATCTTCCAACTACCGCCCGAAATATCTATTTATACAGCTTATATTTTAGCTATGTGTGCTGCACTTGGTTTTTGTCAAAAAACTGATTCAATTCCGTTCTCATCAATACGAACCCCCAAAGTGTTATGAAGAAATTACAAAATCTCCAGTGGAACCTCCAAACGCAGAGCGTGTTTGTAACATCTACTCTTCAGGTTGCTCCGTAGCATTTCTTTGGGTCAAAAGACATAGTGGAATTTTTCAATGAAAGGGCTGACGTACTAGCCAAACGTGGTGAATCGGAAGGTCTACTAACAGCGCTGCGACTCCCATGGATGGACTTTATTACCACTATTCGACAACAAATTCGTCACAAGTGGTCTACGGAATGAGAAACATCTCAAATGCACAAAGGTAGAGTTCATGTTCTCGTACAACGCAACATCCCTCCTAAGCCATGGTATAATAAGTTTCATCGGACACGAGGTCTAACGGTTTCAGCAATCCGAATGAGGCTAATTGATGGATCATCCCCTTCACATCTACATCGCACAGGAGTTCTGGATTCACTGCGAAGTCGATGTCAGTATGCCGAGGATGGAGATCTCAACCACATTTTGTTTATGGGTGGCCTTTATGATGCTTCTCGAAGCCGCTTTCTATCTGAACTATGTTATCTACAAGTGCCGTTCCCGACCAGCGCTGCATTGGTGTTTTCAGGTGAAAACAATTCAGTTCTCAATGCTGTGATGGATTTTTGAGAACCGTGGATACAAGAATTTGACTTTGTACTCATCGCATTGTTGTCAGTGTTTTGTTTGTTCTCCCCTCTCCTCCCGGAAGAGAGATTCAGTGTGGTTTTATGTACTTGACGAATGTGGACGATTTGTCTTTTTATATACTTTGCGCTGACAATTTATACTTTCGTGTCTTGTGAGTGTTCTTTGTACATGGAGGATGACCAAATGTTATTACAACAAAGGTCAATTAAATAAAAAATACCGCATAGTCGCGCATCTCGTCTCCTTACTCTCAAGTCTTTCCAGCCCAAAGTTTGCAACATTTCCGCAACACTAATCCTTTGTCGGAAATCACCCAGAACAAATCGATCTGCTTTCCTTTGAATTGTTTCCAGTTCTCATATCAAGCAGTGCTGGTGAGGGTCCCATACACTGGAACCGTACTCTAACTGCGGTATATTAGAGCCGTAGAGCCTTACCAATATGGCACGTAAGGAACAAAGACCAGCACAGGGCCTCTCAAACGCCCAAAATCTCACGCGTGCAAACAGTGGCGCAGAGTTCCTGTGCACAGTGCATCGGTTCCGCTCGGCTCGGCTCGGACCAACGCTTCGTCTCTGGGCTACTCGGCTAAGCTCGGCTCAACTCAGCTCGGATTTGGAGCGCTACGGAGCAAGTGAGGAAGAGGGAGACAGGGGGAGCGAGCGAGACAGGCGTGGGGAAGGGGAGAGACAGCGCTATTGCTCCAAATCGAGGAATGGGGGTCTGCACTCTGGTCAACCAAGCGAAGTCGTCTTTTGTACCGTGCACAGTGCATGCACCAGGCGCATGAGAGGCCCTGGACTAGCAGAACACTGTATTCTTGGTAATCACTATCCGAGTTTGGAGTTTTAAAATAGACAGGGATATAGCTTCTTGTTCGGGGATGGAACTACATTTTCATCTGCCGTGCCGTTGACTGGCGCAAGAATAAATGTTGTTCTGTACAACGTACAACTTAGGACCTTAAAATAATTACAGTGTTATTTCTTGCACTGTGATATCTACTCGGTGCATGAAGGAAAAATGTGATATTTTGACGATTTCAGATTTCGTCTCTGGAGGGAATTAAAATCAGGGACTGGGGTGAATGATCTAAATTTTATTTACCCTGTAATGTATAGAATGTTCTAAGTAGATTGCTGTGAAATTTATTAAAAGCGAAGCTACTGGTCTAAGAATCGACTAGTAAAGTACCTTTCACACTTGTAAAGTCTCTTCGAAGGCACAATATAATACGGATGTTTAATGAACGAGCACTCCAAGCACAGCCTGGAACAATAGCCATCAGAGCATTCTATCTGCACCTTGTTTATAATTC
This sequence comes from Anabrus simplex, assembly GCF_040414725.1. Taxonomy (NCBI): domain Eukaryota; kingdom Metazoa; phylum Arthropoda; class Insecta; order Orthoptera; family Tettigoniidae; genus Anabrus; species Anabrus simplex. The sequence goes on along the minus strand of NC_090265.1, from coordinate 144,843,918 downwards.
ATCATTTTAATTCGCTTAATGACAAAGAGAATACATGGAGTCAACATTTGCAATATTGTGTTATTGCAAGCAGACAATTCAATTACCGTTCAGTCAGGTGCATACGTCGGTGTGGTGTAACGTCAAGCCCTGATTTCAAAACAAATTGACACAGAAATATACAGAAGAGATTACTGTGTTTGAACACCGTTGTCACACAATTACTACAGATGACCTTGATTATTAAATGTCATTTTCTGTCGATATGGAAGTTGAAACAGAACAATGGCATGAACTCAGTGCAAGTTGAATCAAAAGTCAGGTAATGAATGCACTATATATATATATATATATTTACTTTAATACTCGCACAACACACACGCAAACAGCTGGATATAGCCTATCGATTGGGTGCTTGCCTCATATGCCCAAAATGTTAAGAATTGACACCAAGCATAATCGGAGGACATTTAAGACTACTCAGATGTGGGAAACCTGTGTCAGTGGGTACAGTGGCACGTTAAAGAACATTCTAATATTCAAATTAAAACATTCATTCTCTTCCCTTAGTAAGTAAAAAATCATGCATTGCACGTTGTGCGAGGTTTAGAGGTTTGATATGAGCAATATTCCTTCTTCTTCTTCTAAACCTTATTCTTCTGCTGATTTTTCCATACACCTTACCTAACTATGCCATCACTAGTTCTCACAGAATCTGTACTAGACTTATCCTACTAGACGTATCTCCGGAATTGTTCAGGTACTTGTGATCATCAGGGTGAGCATTTGTTTATTTTCTCGCACGTCTAATTTGTGCTGTCAATCATTGACAACGAGAGGTGTGATTTTAACTCCAGCCAAGACAGATCAGCGCACGATGATTCAGTTGGCAGTAACTTCATAGAGGTAGTAAAAAGAAATGCGACTGGTGCGGTCACTGTTGTCTTCAGATACACATTTGTTACCAAACGTTGCCTGCACGAATTTCATTATTGGACGACATATTTTCCATGCTAAAAGACTACGCTCGCTAACTGTGACCAGACATTCAGCAAGGATGTATCTTTTTTTTTTTTTTGCTAGTTGCTTTACGTCGCACCGACACAGATAGGTCTTATGGCGACGATGGGATGGGAAAGGTCTAGGAGTTGGAAGGATGCGGCCGTGGCCTTAATTAAGGTACAGTCCCAGCATTTGCCTGGTGTGAAAATGGGAAACCACGGAAGACCATCTTCAGGGCTGCCGATAGTGGGATTCGAACCTACTATCTCCCGGATCCAAGCTCACAGCCGCGCGCCTCTACGCGCACGGCCAACTCGCCCGGCTTTTCTTCTTTTTTTTTTGCTATTTGTTTTACGTCACACCGACACAGATAGGTCTTATGGTGACGATGGGACAGGAAAGGCCTAGGAATAGGAAGGAAGCGGCCGTGGCCTTAATTAAGGCATAGCCCCAGCATTTGCCTGGTGTGAAAATGGGAAACCATGAAAAACCATCTTCAGGGCTGCCGACAGTGGGGTTCGAACCCACTATCTCCCGAATACTGGATACTGGACGCACTTAAGCGACTGCAGCTATCGAGCTCGGTAAGGGTGTATCTGAAGCCTATTGTAGTACAGAGACGTTCGTTGTTATTGCCTCATGCAAAAGGCTTGAGATATTTTGATCATCAGCCTCGTGTACTCAGTGATTGTGAGTACTTGTCCGTTAATATGTACAGGTGACTCATCTGACGAGGCAATACTTCATGGAATATTGGAGGTAGAGAGGTAATAACTGACACACATGATTGCCGTAGCATGGAGTTTTATTGACACCAAAATAAAGTACATAAAATGACCAATAGATGGCGCTGGACAACAACACGTCAGGTACAAATGGTCACACATGCTTGACATGAAATGGGGTTTAACTGACACCAACAACGAGTACACAAACAGGCCAACAGATGGCGCTGGACAGCAACACACCAGTGGTGCCACATGATACCTGTGTACGATATAAAAGAGTTGTTGTGAGAGAGGGCGTCGGATACGCTTGCAATTGCGGCGTGTCATGCTTGACCTCCTCGGTCCCCTGACCTCAATCCGTGTGATTATTGGTTTTGGGGTTACCTGAAGTCGCAAGTCTACCGCGATCGTCCGACTTCATTAGGGATGCTAAAAGACAAGATCCGGCGGCAATTTCTCACCATCCTACGGATTTGCTGTACATTGCTGGTCACAACATTGTCCCTCGATTACAGATATTGTTGATGAATGACGTTCGACATGTTGAGCATGTGTTATAAAGCACATTGTCTTGGCTAAATCTCGATTGTCATGATAATCATTGCTTGTGTATCTTATGAAGCACCATCTGTTGGTCATTTTGTGTACTTTATTTTGGTGTCAATGAAACGCCATGTCATGCCAATCATGTGTGCCAATTATTACCTCTCTACATCCAATAACAGCCCGGCTGAGTGGATCAGACGGTTGAGGCACTGGCCTTCTGACCCCAACTTGGCAGGTTCAATCCTGGCTCAGTCCGGTGGTATTTGAAGGTGGTCAAATACGTCAACCTCGTGTCGGTAGATTTACTGGCACGTAAACGAACTCCTGTGGGACTAAATTCCGGCACCTCGGCGTCTCCGAAAACCGTAAAAGTAGTTAGTGGGACGTAAACCAAGTAACATTATTATTACCTCCAATATTCCTTGAAGTATTGCCTCGTCAAATGTTAACGGACTTTTGGGTCATCCTGTATATCCTCCTCTGTGAACCACGTAACCTTACTGCGGTGCGGAGCCGGTGTCGCCCAATTGCGATCATTCCTACTTGCGATTTTCTAAAATAATTTGTTTTACGTCGCACCGATACATATAGGTCTTATGGCAACGATTGAATAGGAAATGCTTAGGAGTGGGAAGGAAGCGGCCGTGGCCTTACTTTAGGTACAGCCCCAGCATTCGCTTGATGTGAAAATGGGAAACTATGGAAAACGATCTTCAGGGTTGTCGACAGTGAGGCTCGAACCCACTATCTCCCGAATGTAAGCTCACAGCTTCGTGCCCCTAACGGCACGGCCAACCCACCCGGTCCAATTGCGATCATTCAGGTAGAAAGCAGGACTAATTTATTTTTGACGTCCAAAACAATGTTCCACTTGCGATCACTCTAAGAATATAACGACTTACAAGTATTCAGGTTGCTGTGAGGAAGTTGTCTATGTATATCTGCGACCAGCGACAACTACGGGTCAGTATTCTGATGACCGATCGAGTTGGCCGTGCGTGTAGAGGCGCACGGCTGGGAGCTTGCATCCGGGAGATAGTAGGTTCGAATCCCACTATCGGCAGCCCTGGAAATGGTTTTCCGTGGTTTCCCATTTTGACACCGGGCAAATGCTGGGGCTGTACCTTAATTAAGGCCACGGCCGCTTCCTTCCAACTCCTAGGCCTTTCCTATACCATCGTCGCCATAAGACCTATCTGTGTCGGCGCGACGTAAAGCCCCTAGCAAAAAAAAAGTATTCTGATGTTGAAACTCACTGAATTAATTCTGTTTGCAGTTTTGTATGATGCGCTAATATCGCGAAAGACAAGCAGAGACTGAAGATAACCCACATCGGTGTAAAGGCAAATGAGCAGAGAAAAAGTAAGGCACATTAAACAGTTGAATCTTACTCTTTTCATCAAATGAATAGGACACCTTACTCTACCCCTAAAGTTATTTTTTGTGATTCCCCGCTGTCTTCCTTGTCTATGTGTATTTTCATTAATGTTTCATCATACAAACTCTGTATTATTCAATCAAGTTACAGAATAGTATTTTCCACAACCTATGGCGATTTACTGTCTAGAATGCCTCGAATATTCAATGAAAGCAATGCACGTTAGGATGTTAAGTTCTCTGTACTTCTCAATAAACTGGGATACCTCAAACGCTGCATGGATACATGGCCTGTTGCACCGATATTCATTTTAGTCTTCAAGAACCTTTGTTTCGTGAGCGTAGTGCGAGCATCCTTTTTTTGATTTATGGTATAGTTTATTCCTTATATTTAGTATATTTACTCCTCGGATATTGTTACATTCCTTTCTATCGACTTAAAAATTATGATCAACGATATAGTCTCCATTCCTTTGTAATGTGGCCATACTTCCAATACATGCTAAAAAATTCAAATACCGGTTTAGGAATCTGTGTGGTGTAGATTTGAGGAGCTCATCGCCCAAATTGACAGATCCTGGGGCTTTTAGTCCTTCTATTAACTCTCTCTCTGTTGGATCAACGGAATAATAATCAGAATACGGAGCTATGTATCTTAAATTTCCATCATCTGTTTTATGTGGAGTTGCTGATAGAATTCTAGTCACTCTTTGGATAAAATTTGGATATGCAAAGTTACGATGGGAGAGCTGTGCTGGCGGGTCATTCGAATTGTTTACAAGCTTAAGTGAAACACATTATAGCACTGGCTGGTTTTCTTGCATTGGTCTGTTTAAAGGCTAATAATAATAATAATGTTATTTGCTTTACGTCCCACGAACTACTTTTTAAGGTCTTCGGAGACGCCGAGGTGCCGGAATTTAGTCCCGCAGGAGTTCTTTTACGTGCCAGTAAATCTACCGACACGGGGCACCTTCAAATACCACCGTACTGAGCCAGGATAGAACCTGCCAAGTTGGGGTTAGAAGGCCAGCGCCTGAACCGTCTGAGCCACTCAGCCCGGCTGTTTAAAGACTAAATCTTGCTCTCTCCCAGGCAGCATCTCAAATTAAAGCCTGTTATCTATTTTCTTGCTGTTAATGACATTGGTGCTTTCTTTACCAAACCTTCTCTAAATGAGAAGATAGAGAACAGACTGCCTCATGTTTCGAAGACACTCTGGAGTTATAATTCTTGTCTTTAAGAAAGGATCATGTACATGAACGTAAGAAGAAACGTGTGAATCTGTTAAAATACACTTCTACCTCTGACCAGAACTATGCATGGAGCACTTAGAGGCAGGAAAGACTTACAAACGTCTCCCTAATACCATTGGAGAGGGAACTGCTAACAAGCCTTCAACAGCACCACGCCTCATAGAAGTGTCAAGAGGACTTCGGAAAAACAGAAAGAGAGATCCAGCTGCAATTCAGCTAAAATATATATTAATTGTACCTTCAGGTATTCAATATTACTTGCATGTACATATTCGCATATTTCGCATGTACTGCAACATCACTTCCTTGTTGTTTAGCCACATTCCAAGACTCTCACCACACGCCCCTGATAAGTAGACTTACACTACACTGGATTTGTATAATGGAACATGTTATCGCACATTGCTCGTTCAGGCTGGTGTTTGTTTATGGGAAGTTGACCGGTACTATGTAGATTGGACACATTATTTGGCAAGTTTATATACAATATTGCATGGGTTAGGAGATGTGCTCTGTAGTTACAGGTATACTAGAACGGGGATGGAAAATAAAACTCTTCCCAAACCACATCACATAGAAGTGTTAAAATATTAGCCCTAGTTAATTGTTGGTAAGTATATGACACTGAACGCCAGTTGAAATTTAAAGCTTGACTATTTAGTCTCCAAACGCAAACGAAGACTGTTTCATGCAGTAGAGGGTTAAAGAAGCATATCTCCGACATTCCGTCATATGTGGTATTGTAATCAATGGTTATGAACTTCATGTTGTTGGTCCGTATTGAACTGAGATAACATATGAATTATGCACAGGAGAGTTTTCCACCTATTCAATACTAAATTGTATTTACAATGTTATTTACATTACTGGGACTAGTTTCAACCGTACTCGGGATCATCATCAGCCATATTAAACATACACAATATTTGGCGAAATCCTAAAAAACATGTTTCTAAGCAGTAAGAAACGTATGAATATATAATTTACAATATAATGTACAATATGAAGTGTGGTTGAATTAGGCAAGGGCTATGGCGCTCAAAATGTTGCAAATGAAAATGAAATATTACGTGTGACGTAGGTAAATAATACAAGTACACTAAACATGCTAAAAGGTCTGGAGTAAAAGTACAAATGAGGTTCTCTGTGTTGTAGGTTAAAAATTTCTAGTATGATTATAGACTCATGGAATTCAGTAGGTCCTGGTAATATATAACGGTTGTGGACCGAGTGTTATGGTACTAAGAATGAACACAATGTAAACTGACACATATAAAAATATACAAGTATGTACAATGTCTGAGTAACAAAATGTGTAGTTGATACTCTCTAGAAGAAAAGTCGATTATACACTATATCAGCTTAAGCGGAGAATTTAGCACTTGGTATATTAAGGTTTGTCACACACACCGCAGCGCGAGGTCCAATTTGTTTTCCGCTATGAACTGAGAATTCCACCAATTAATATCACCACGCGCAGTGTCTACTTTCTTCTCAACAAGAATTCAAAAACTTCACATTCTGCACAACTCCAACAATCAACAATGCAGCCCTATCAACACGGCTTGCTTACTTAATACACCAAGTGCCAAATTCTCCGCTTAATCTGATACAGTGTATAGTCGACTCTTCTTCTAGAGAGTATCAACTACACATTTTATTACTCAGACATTGTACATACTTGTATATTTTTTATGTATGTGTCAGTTTACATTGTGTTCATTCTTAGTACCATAGCACTCGGTCCACAACCGTTATATATTACCAGAACCTACTGAATTCCATGAGTCTATAATCATACTAGAAATTTTTAACCTACAACACAGAGTACTTCATTTGTACTTTTATTCCAGACTTTTTATCATGGTTAGTGTACTTGTATTATTTATTACTTACCTACGTCACACGTAATATTTCATTTTCATTTGCAACATTTTGAAAGCCATAGCCCTTGCCTAATTCAACCACACTTCATATTGTAAATTATATTGTAAATTATATAATCATAAAATTCTTACTGCTTAGAAACATGTTTTTAGGATTTCGCCAAATATTGTGTATGTTTGATATGGCTGATGATGACCCCGGGTAGGGTTGAAACTTTTTTTTTTTTTGCTAGTTGCTTTACGTCGCACCGACACAGATAGGTCTTATGTGGACGATGAGACAGAGAAGGCCTAGGAATGGGAAGGAAGCGACCGTGGCCTTAATTAAGCATTTACCTGGTGTGAAAATGGGAAACCACGAAAAACCATCTTCAGGGCTGCCGACAGTGGGGTTCGAACCCACTATCTCCTGAATACTGGACACTGGCCGCAATTAAGCGACTGCAGCTATCGAGCTCGGTAGGGTTGAAGCTAGTCCCATGTAAATAACATTGTAAATACAAGTTAGTATTGAACAGGTGGAAAACGCTCCTGTGCATAACTTGTATGTGCTATTGTAGCCAGTGTATATTTATTTATTTATTTATTTATTCCTGAATTACATTTGTGGCTAAGTTACGGCTCACGGCCCTCTCTTACACTTAACCACTATAAACAATAAAATTTAACAATGATATAAATGAGGTAAATGTTATGGATGTCTAAATTATGTTAATGAGGTAGGATTTACAATTAACCTATAGATGTAAAAGTCCAAAGTATTTTAATATTTTTCACCGCTGAAGAAGAAAGCATTTGGAGTTCTAGAAACATGTACGGATGGTAGTAAAATAATCCGTTAAATACTGACAAGGTGGAATAAGGTGTTATATATTGAATACAAGATTGCGTAAAGTTTAAGATGAGTCGAAAAAAACTACTTCTGTCCACAATCTGCATTCACTTACAGAGATGAAAAGTGATATGTTGTCTCATGGCAACACTATGCAATAAAGGGGTAACGAGCCATCCATCTTCTCCCATTGTTTGAATTCATAGACCCGTTAGCACGATTTAAATATCAGTATTCACTTGTGGCAAAGGAAGAAATAAATTCACTCATCCCGGGGAGAAACAGATAATCATTCAAGAAAAGGCTAGGAAAACAACAGATAGGTAATCTGCCACCTGGGCGACTGCCCTAAATGCAGACTGACTGTGAACACATGCAGTTCATATAATTTTTTGGTCTTTTTTAAGTTTTGCATTAACCTACTAAGGCTAATGCTCTCTTTACTTTGACACTAACAGGATAAGTAATTTTGTCATAGTATTGAAGAAAAAGCCAAATTTTACTTTCAGATGATTCAAGAATACAGAACAGGCCCCAGTAAAAACCAGATAAGTTGAGTTACATTGTTGATATTCTGAATATTAGTGGCTTCAACCAGATACGCCAGTTTGTAAATGAATTACTGGCAGTGAATTTACACAGCTGTCCCTGTTAAAGAGACCTATTAAACCTTAATAGCTGACAATTCCCAAATGTGACCTACCCGCTTTGATTTTGTCTGGTCCACATTAAAAAATAATGCTTGGTCAACATAGGACAAGTCAGTTTCATTCACAATCCAAAGCAGGTGCTTCGTTCATATTTTGAATTAAACAAAATCCAACCAAAACCATTATTTAAAGATCTGTTCCTATAAGGCAGAATGGTTTGACAACATTTGGTGAAACAGTGAGTTCGTATCGTTTAAGAACAACACAACAAAAACAACTTCCCTTAAGAACTTTAATTTTTTTGACTTATCTTGATATTCTCTGGGAAGAGTGAATTAAGAGGTTACATATCTGATGGCTATAATAGTGAATAACGCTTGTATAAGGTAACATCCGTGGAGATCATTAGGTACTGCAGCTGATTTCGAGTAAAGTATTCGAGAGTGAACTCAGAGAATTAGAGTAGGCGAAGCTTTATCTCTCCCTGTAATAATTAAGAAGGGACCTCTCAAGGCAGTATTATTGGACCTTAATGTTTTCTTATTTATATCAATGGTATGTGCAAAGAAGTGGAATCAGAGATAAGGTATTTTTTTCAGACGATGTTATTCTGTACAGAGTAACTGCAAAAAGACCTCGATAAGGTTGTGAGATGGACACTAGGCAACGGTATGATGATAATGGGATTAAAAGTCAGGTTGTGAGTTTCACAAATGGGAAAAATCCTCTCAGTTTTAATTACTGCGTTGATGAGGTGAAAGTTCTTCTTGGGGATCATTGTAAGTACCCAGGTGTTAATATAAGCAAATATCTTCATTGGGGTAATCACATAAAAATGATAGTAAGTAAAGGGTACAGATCTCTGCACGTCGTTATGAGAGTATTTGGGGGTTGTAGTAAGTATGTAAAGGAGAGGGCACATAAGTCTCTGGTAAGACCCCAACTAGAGTATGGGACCCTCACCAGGATTACTTGATTCAAGAACTGGAAAAAATCCAAAGAAAAGCAGATCGATTGGTTTTGGGTGATTTCCGAAAAACGAGTAGCGTTAAAAAATGTTGCAAAGTTTAGACTGGGAAGACTTTGGAGAAAGGAGAAGAGCTGCTCGACTAAGCGGTATGTTTCGAGCTGTCAGTGGAGAGATGGCGTGGAATGACCTTACCAGACGAATAAATTTGAGTGGTGTGTTTAAAAGTAGGAGAGATCACAACATGAAGATAAAGCTGGAATTCAAGAGGACAAATTCGGGGCAAATATTCGTTTATAGGAAGGGGAGTTAGGGATTGGAATAACTTACCAAGGAAGATGTTCAATACACTTCTCATTTCTTTGCAATCATTTAAGGAAAGACTAGGAAAGCAACAGGTAGGGAATCTGCCACCTGAGAGACTGCCCTAAATGCAGATCAGTACTGATTGATTGATTGATTGATTGATTGATTGATTGATTGATTGATTGATCGATTGATTGATTGATTGATTGATTGATTGATTGATTGATTGATTGATTGATTGATTGATTGATTGATTGATTGATTGATTGATTGATTGATTGATTGATTGATTGATTGATAGTGAACGCAGCACCTGTCTCACAAGCTCCTCCTTTTAGCAGCTCGACGACGAAGGGCGTGTTACAGATGGTGCAATCATATATGCGAGGAAATCTATGTTACGCTTCAGAGTGTTCGCGAGAGGAAGCCATTGCTTCTGTTCACCTTCAGTACGCCTTCATACCGTTCCTCAGTCAATTTTCTGGACGACCTACTTTAGTCTTCGTCATCAAATGGTCCTGTCCTACTTTCTGAAGAGGAATGTTCCTTCAAACGCCGATAATTGCATCGAAAGTAGATCTGAGATATTTAATGATATTTGTCTGCATCGTTGGAGATTTTGCATTTCAGAAGTCAGAATGAACATTTAATATTCAAAAACGCCATTGAAAAAAGAAAACAACCCGTACATTTCCGGCCAGATCTTTTTATTGGATCATTTAGGTTAGTCTCTCTCCGTCAAGCGACATTTCAGTTCCTCTCGCTAGTTTGTAGATAGGCAGGCTGGTTACCAGTATGTACTACCATAACTTTTCTATCGGACTGACAACGTAGAAAAAATAATTTACTTAATGACCATTTCCGATTGCCTAAACCAGGCGTCCATTTCTCATGTTTAAGGGTCACGAGGGGATCATAATAATAATTTATTAACTTCTCTTTTATTTATATAGACTTTAAGGGACACCGGAGTGTAAGAATTTTCACAGCAGGAACTTGGCAACGTGCCTGAAGCAAACGACAGGAAGTAATAATAATAATAATAATAATAATAATAATAATAATAATAATAATAATAATAATGTTATTTGCTTTACGTCCCACTAACTACTTTATCGGGCTTCGGAGACGACGAGGTGCCGGAATTTAGTCCCGCGGGAGTTCTTTTACGTGCCAGTAAATCTACCGACACGAGGCTGACGTATTTGAACACCTTCAAATACCACCGTACTGAGCCAGGATCGAACCTGCCACATTGGGGTCAGAAGGCCAGCGCCTCAACCGTCTGAGCCACTCAGCCCGGCACGACAGGAAGTTGTAGAATGTGAACCTCCTCAATTGCCACTGATCTTGGTAGGACAGAAAACCCGCTATCTCGGGAACAGGCCCATGACTAACCCTCTATGCCACGGAGATCGGCGCGCTGTGTATTCGAGAGATGTTTTTATGATGTAGAAATTGTTGTCAAGAATGGTTTAAATTGTCACGATATCTTAAAACATGATGGCTACTTTAATCCACGTGTAACTCATTGCAACCGATTTTAATTCATATACTGTATTCATAATATTTAGTCCGCCTCAGTAGTGTAGTGTTTAGTGTGATTAGCTGCCACCCCTGAAGGCCCGGGTTCGAGGGTTCGATTCTCGGACCTGCCACGAAATTTGAAAAGTAGTACGAGGGCTAGAACGAGTTCCACTCAGCCTCGGGATGTCAGCTGAGTAGAGGGAGGTTCGATTCCCACCTCAGCCATCCTTGAAGAGGTTTTTCGTGGTTTCCTACTTATCCTGTAAATGCCGAGATGGTTCTTAACTTCAGGCCACGGCCGCTTCCTTCCTTCTTTCTTGTCTATCCCTTCCAATCTTCACATCCCCGACAAGGCCTCCGTTCAGCATAGCAGGTGAGGCCATCTGGGTGAGGTAGTGGCCCTCCTTCCCAGTTGTACAATCGACCAAATGTCACACGCTCTAGGACACTGCCCTTGAGGCGGTAGAAGTGGGATCCCTCGCGGAGTCCGGGGAAGAAACCAAACCTGGACGGTTAAAGTGAAATGTATGGATTTTAGTGCCGCGTTGTGTCCGAGGACTTCGGCTCGCTAGATGCAGGTCCCTTGATTTGAAGCCCGTAGGCGACCTGCGCGTCCTGATGAGGACGAAATTATGATAAAGGCAACACACGCAACACACATACCCAGTCCCCGCGATAGGGGAATTAACCAATTATGGTTAACATTCCCAACCCTGCCGGGAATCGAACACGGGACCCCTGTCACCAAAGGCCAGCACGCTAACCATTTAGCCATGGAGCCGGACACCTGGGTGGTAAACTAATTAAATAATAATGATATATCTAATTAATTATTGGTATTTGGAAAGCAATTCTCACAGAACAAATATCTTCACAAAGCAGCCGAAAAATTACTAATCATTTTGAAAGCAGTGGTAGATGATTCTGTCTCACAGATATCTCATCATCAGAAATCGGAAGTTGTGCCAACGAGAAATAGGGAAATTTGGGGCTCACTTCTTGTATGGACATCAGGATATAACTAACCAAGTAAACTTGAATAATAATAATAATAATAATAATAATAATAATAATAATAATAATAATAATAATAATAATAATAATAATTACTTTACGTCCCACTGCCTACTTATACGGCTTTCGGAGACGCTGAGGTGCCGGAATTTTGTCCCGCAGGAGTTATTTTACGTCTCCGTAAATCTACCGACACGAGGCTGACGTATTTGAGCACCTTCAAATACCATCGGACTAAGCCAGGATCGAACCTGCCAAGTTGGGGTCAAAAGGCCAGCGCCTCAACCGTCTGAGTCGCTCAGCCCGGCTCAAGTAAACTTTCTGGGCTCAACTGAAATCATAAAGTTATTAATGAACCACAGCGAACGTGATATAAGCAACCAACAGAAAACAGGCAAAGCAATCCTCGCACAGGTCATGAAGGTCCTTGGAGGAGTGAAAGGTGAGGACGCTATATGGCATGGAATGGTTAACTCTATGCCCCGCCGCCTTTTTCTCCAGAAATTAATCTGGTACCCAGTTTTGGTGTGGGCTGAATGAACATCAGAGCCATGAGCTGGGAGTCTTTCAAATGTTCCGACTTCCTGACTGGGGTTTGAAACCACGTCCTTCTAGGAGAACTGAGCGCACCTTTTTCACCCAAGTAGGCAGTCCAGTGAAACGCAGTCACAACAAAAAATAAATCTCTAATTACTTTAATGGTAGACCTATAATTTTGATGTTGTTACTCTTGGTTTAGTGTAAGAGAAGGCTTTTTAACGTTAATTTCGCCACGCAAAACCAAAACCAAACCAGACCTCATGGCGCAACAGCCTCGAAGGGCCATGGCCTACCAAATGACCGCTTCTCAGCCCGAAGGCCTGCAGATTATAAGGTGGCGTGTGGTCAGCACGACGAATCTTATCGGCCGTTATTCTTAGCTTCCCAGACCGGGGCCGCCATCTCACTATCAGATAGCTCCTCAATTGTAATCACGTAGGCTGAGTAGACCTTGAGCCAGTCCTCAGATCCAGGTAAAAATCCCTGACCTGGCCGGGAATTGAACCCGGGATCTGCGGATCCCCTACACCACGGGGCCGGCGCCACTCAAAAAAGGTAAATAAATAAATAAATAAATAAATAAATATACTACTTACATCTACCATCGCTAAGCTGGTCGAGAAGTTCGATGTTCGATCCTAATCGAGGAGGATTTCTTGATCTGTTGGTATTTTCCAGGTTGACTCAACTATTCATTAATATGAGCAATGGATGGAATAAAGGCTGGTCGGGGCTGAGTGCTGCCTGCTCTAGTCACATCCTTTCCTCCGGTAGACAAGAAGTATGGAGCCATCATCAGCACTGTAGCCATAAGGTATTTCTAGTCTGTTCTTGTTACATGAAGAATTTTATAGAGAGAGATAAATTACTACATTTATAACAGGATTAATTCAGGTTGTCATACATATTCTCCGGATGTGTTGTATGTCTCTAAAAGCGTATGGCTGGTAAACAGAACGAAAGCCACATTTATTTCCGCCGTAAGCGGTCTGGCTCTGCCAATAAAATTGGATGGATGGTTCACCGGATTTACAATACGTGCTGTGCTCAAGTCGTGACATACAGTTCACCAGTCTATGTCGGATTGATTTGCCGATGCTGACACATTTCGAAAGGGAGTTTCGTCCATAAGGGGTGTAATGTCCTTGTCAATAAATGTCATAGTAGAAGCGGAGCCATGCCATTTCTGAAATGTCAACCGATAAACACAAACTTTATGGCGTTTGCTGCGCGCTGGGCTAGGATGTAACATCACAGGGGTGCCCAAAGTTGAGAGTAAGATGCAACTGCGGTGATGTACTGATGCAGGAGTTTTCAGAAACTATGTAAACAACTATCCCGCATTTTCAGATCGCAAATGCGGAGCACTTTGATTTCTTTGCCTTATGGCGCGGGAACAAAACATCGCAGCCATTTAATGAATGATTGAAGAAATCAAGTATGTTAACTAATAAATAATAATGCTCTTTATTTAATCCATTTACCCTCCAGGGTTGGTTTTTCCCTCGGACTTGGCGAGAGATCCCACCCCTACCGCCTCCAGGACAGTGTCTTGGAGCGTGAAACATTAGGTCGGGGATACAACTGGTGAGGAGGACCAGTACCTCTCCCAGGTGGTCTCACCTGCTATTCTGAACAGGAGCCTTGTGGAGCATGGGAAGATTGGAAGGGATGGTCAAGGAAGAGGGAAGGAAGCGGCCGTGGCCTTAAGTTAGGTATCATCCCGACATTTGCTTGGAGAAGAAGTGGGAAACCACGCAAAATCACTTCGAGGACGGCTCAGGTGGGGATCGAACGCTTTCTGTTCAGTTGACCTCTCGAGACTAAGTGGACCCCGTTCCAGCCCTCGTACCACTTTTCAAACTTCGTGGCAGAGCCGGGAAACAAATCCGAACCTCCTGGGGTGGCAGCTAATCACACTAACCATTACACCACAGAGGCGGACTCCTACTTGATTGCTTTGGAACTTTACTCAGACATATTTGGTGCATTTGAAAATAAAAACCTGGAGCGTAGACGACTGTTGTTAAAATATCTCTCCAGCCATTCACGCTGCCACACGCCTTTCTCCGTGGAATAGTAGTAGATAGGTTGCATTTACCGGCGAACATCGTACTGTATGTCGTCTTAGCTTCTTGTCCGTAGCCGATCTCAGTGGCGTAGTTGATTAGCCGTTGTTATTCTGTTCGTAAAGTAGCTGGTTCGATCCCTGCAAAGGTGAGTGGCATGTGGGAGAGTTTAAATACAACACCACACGATTGGCTTCCAGCGTGCTATACAACTCCTGCGTGTCAAAACTCCGATTCCCTAGCGATTCTTAACTCCATGCCATCGACTTTCGGCACGTTAAAGAACTCCTTTGGATGACAATTGTCTTAATTCTGGTGTATCATAAAATCATTAAAGTGAGAAGAGAGAGCAGTCCTGTTTCTAATGTTTCCTGGCTCATTAATGGTGTATTTGGGGGTTTATAGATGTAACAACTGAATGCCATTGGTTACCCATTGTGTTGTAGATCTTCTTTGGGTCAGAAGTCTTACATCCTAACGTCAGTTCTGTCCGTAATACGGCGCTATCTGAGGCTGTTTGGCAACGTCAACTCTATGCCTTTGACTATTGGCATGTTTAAGAACTTCTGGGGATTTAAATTCCGACAAACTGGCGTCTATTAATTTTCCTGAACAGTTGAGAAGAGGCATCAGTCCTCCATAAAATTCTGAAGCTTATTCATGTTGCATATGGGGATACCTTGCTCTAATTCCATTTCGTTGATTTCTGACATTTGAAACAACTCTTTCGCGTTCAAACTTCCGACACACTGACATTCTTGCAGTATTTCTTTCTTTCTTTCTTTTTAAATCCGATTACCTCCCAGAATTGGCATTTCCCTCGGACTCAGTGAGGGATCCCACCTCTACCACCTTGAGGACAGTGTTCTGGGCGGTGAGATTTTGGGTCGGGCTAAAACTGGGGAGGAGGACCAGTACCTCACCCAGGCGGCCTCACCTGCTATGCTGAACGGGGGCCTTGTTGGGGGATGGGAAGATTGGAACGGATAGACAAGGAAGAGGAAAGGATGCGGCCGTGGCATTAAATTAGGTACCATCCCGGAATTTGCCTGGAGGAGAAGGGGGAAACCACGGAAAAGCACTCCGAGGATGGCCGAGGTGGGTATGGAAACCTCTCTACTCACTTGACTTCCCGAGGATGAGTGGACCCCGTTTCAGTCCTCGTACCAGGTTTCAAATTTCGTGGCAGGGCCGGGAATCCAACCCAAGCTTAGGGGTGGCAGCTAATCACATTAGGCACTACACTACAGAGGCGGACTCTTGCAGTCTACTGTATAACAATTGAATCGGTCGTTGCCATAAGACACTAAATCCATTTTTGACGAAAATTATATTTTGATTGATTTTGTGAAAAAAGGGCGCATCAAAAATTATACTACAAAAGGAACCAAGTGTGTCCTTTCTTTATTGGTAAAGAGGCAGGCGAATTTCACGTTCAGTGTTAAAGGGAACTAAATAATTATTGATTTTTATTGCCTTCCATATTATTATATTTCCATTGTTGTACGACTTTACATTGAAAACACAGAAATATGCAATCATGGCAATACTATAAATATTGTCATTTCTAAGTCATTGTTAGAGAGAAGTACGTCAGAAAAATTTCCTTTGTTTCAATTTCAAGAATGATTAAACCAACCAAATACGCCTTTCTGGAATAGCATTATAATAATGAGTAACACTTACACAGGACAGCAACAAAGCTTTCCAATTAACCGTGAGATATTTTCTTCAGTTACGTCGATACAGAGAAAAGGAATGACTAGTGCTTTTGAACAAGAACTGATTCAACTGAAGACACGTTAAATTAAAAAAAAACAGTTTTTCCCACGTTTTCTGGCTCATCCAACGTTGACTGAACAAACCTCAGCTATTAAATGAGTGCAGTGTAGAGAGGTGAGATTCCTCCCCTCGCCTGTGCGTGATTCAGAGACGTAGTGAGCTGTGTACACTGCAATTATTGCGGCCGCACCGAGTTCATTGACCTACTTGCGGCACAAGGGGTACTTTGCCGGCCGATCAATGAGGCTGCTTCATGAAACTCAACAGCTGCCATGTGGTACATATTACACGCTGCATCTGTCAGCCACTGTAAACTAATAACTAGCATGCATACGCAATTAGTGTTTGGCCGAAAGAACTGGATAGTAATATTAGTTTACCGGTACACTCAAAAATCCATCTCCGTAGAGTACATTCCATGATAGGATTGATAAGATGCTATGCTCGAGTGTTCGAAGTTCGAATTATGTAGCTGACTGGCACTGCATTGAGAGATGAGGGTGATTTCTCACAAAGGACTAGTGATACTAAAATGTGTTACTAAAATCTTTGGTCTGGGAAGACTTCGGAGTAAGGAGACGACATGCTCGACTATGCGGTATGTTTAGAGCTGTCAGTGGTGAGTTGGTGTGGTTGACAGAATAAGCATGAGTGGAGGTTTTAAAAGTAGGAAGGATCATAGCATGAAGATAAAGTTGGAATTCAAGAGGAGAGAGTGGGGAAAATATTCATTTACAGGACGAGAAGTAATGGATTGGAATAAAGTATCAAGGGAAATGTTCGATAAATTTGCAAGTTCGTCGAAAATATTTAAGAAAATTCTAGGTAAACAACTGATAGGGGATCTGCCACCTGGGGGACCGCCCTAAATGCAGATCATTGATTCATTGATTGATTGATTGACTGAATCCTTCCCTGTTTTACACATTCATTCCAGGGAAATGTTTGCCACTACTACTATCCCAAGGTTGCGAGTTGAAACCCGCAGGAGTAGTCGGGGATTTGAAGGACGTAAAATCGTTCGTAAATTCGTACGATCTCGGTGTGTAAATAATCTGTGTGGTGACACATCTGATGTTTAGCCCCCAAAATTAATAAAAACACAGCCATACATTACCCAACAGACATCTGCTTTCTACCATCTAGACTTGACATTATGTCGGATTTCCCTTATTTGGAGGTATGAAGTAGTGTCCTATTTTCAGAGCATACGGAATGCCCTTCACCACCACCCCCTCCCCCCTATTTAAGCAACTCACTTTTGCCATGGTTAAAATTAGCTATTTACAATGATGTTAATATTTTTAAGAAACTAGAGGTTCTACGTTTGAAAGACGTTACATTTTCTGGTATAGAAGGAATGATTAATTCTTTGAAATTCACTGAAATTTGCCCAGCTTTTAATTTGGATAGGTTTTATGAAGAATTTTCTTCCCATAACATTGCATTACGTGATGCTGGCGCTAGCTGTACTAGTAGTGATTTTGATAGTGTTCAGAGTTGTAATGTGAATTCAAAATGGGTGAGTTTTTATCTCAAGTTAATTTAAATGCTGTTCCAAATGTACTGATTTTGAAGATTGTGACCATGTACCAATTAGAGAATTTTAGTTTTGTATGTTGACAGTTGATATAGATAATGACGAGACAGCTGACTGTAGGTTATTGTATTCTTACGAGACGTAATAAAAATCACGATCTGTTAGTTTTGTAAGAAGCACGCTTTCAATTAATACCCGTAAAATATATCAACTGATGTTGATATCATATGTTCTAAGTATACCTAGTTCAAATACACTCTTAGGAACAAATGAGATGATAAAGTAAACTCGTGTTCTCATCCCGAGGTAGTGCAGATCTTTTCACCCCATGGAGGTGAGCTGCATGTACCATTTTAACCACATACCAGCCCTTCTGACATTCCGGGAATCGAACCCAGGTCCCCGAGGACCACAGCTAATAACATTAACCGTTACGCTACGGAGGTGGACAATGGGGTAATGAAAGGAGATGATATTCAGCAACTCTGATAAAGTCAGAAATTTTTAAATTCTCACTTAACTGTTATCGAAGTTGTCAGAAATTTCATGAATTAAGGCAGATTCAGCGTTATTGATAAAAGGCTAAAAGTGAAGAAAAATACGGGTTTTAAAAATTTTATGTAGAAAATGAAATCGCAGGTCCGCCTCTGTGGTGTAGTGGTTAGTGTGATTAGCTGCCACTCCCGAATTCCGGCCAGCCACGAAATTTGAAAAGTGGTACGAGGGCTGGAACGGGTTCCACTCAGCCTAGGGAGGTCAACTGAGTAGAGTTGGGTTCGATTCCCACCTCAGCTATCCTGGTTTTCCGTGGTTTCCCACTTCTCCTCCAGGAAAATGCTGGGATGTTACCCAACTTAAAGCCACGGCCGCTTCCTTCCCTCTTCCCTTTCAATCTTCCTATCCTTCCATGAGGCCCCTGTTCAGCATAGCAGGTGAGGCCGACTGGGCAAGGTACTGGTCATCCTCCCCAATTTTATGTCCCGACCCAATGTCTCACGTTCCAGACACTGCCCTTGAGGCTGTAGAGGTGGGTTCCCTCGGTGAGTCCGAGGGAAAAAACCAACCCTGGAGGGTAAACAAAGAAATAAAGAAAGAAAGAAAGAAAGAAAGAAAGAAAGAAAGAAAGAAAGATTAAGGCAGATTCAGCATTAAAGATAAAAGGTTCAAAGTGAACAAAACACGGATTTCATTCTTATGTAAAAAATGTGCCCGCCTCTGTGGTGTAGTGGTTAGTGTAATTAGCTGCCACCCCTGGAGGCCCGGGTTCGATTCCCGGCTCTGGCACGAAATTTGAAAAGTGGTACGAGGGCTGGACCGGGGTCCACGCAGCCTAGGGAGGTCAACTGAGTAGAGTTGGGTTCGATTCCCACCTCAACCATCCTGGAAGTGGTTTTCCGTGGTTTCCCACTTCTCCTCCAGGCAAATACCGGGATGGTACCTAACATAAGGCCACGGCCGCTTCCTTCCCTGTTCCTTGTCTATTCCATTCCAATCTTCCCATCCTCCACGAGATCCCTGTTCAGCATAGCAGGTGAGGCCGCCTGGGCGAGGTACTGGTCATTCTTCCCAGTTGTATCCCCCGACCCAATGTCTCACGCTCCAGGACACTGCCCTTGAGGTGGTAGAGGTGGGACCTCTCGCTGAGTTCGAGGAAAAAACCAACCCTGGAGGTTCAACAGATTAAGAAAGAAAGAAAGAAAGAAACAAACAAAGAAAATACCGCAATAAAGTGTGTGCCTACAATGTAATTACGGTAAATTAAATCTCACTGTCATTCTTGAGCAAATGTTGTGTCGTGTCGACATAACCTGTCTTTTATTGGCATTTCAAAACCTTGGTAACCATATTTCCATCTGTTAGAGGCACTGTAGAGTAGAAACCTCGAAATTGGCATGTAGGTAGTCTAGATGGCGTCAGATCAAGGTGTATGAACACGGTAGTTGAGACATTATTATTATTATTATTATTATTATTATTATTATTATTATTATTATTATTATTATTATTATTATTATTATTATTATTGCTGTTGTTGTTGTCATCCACTATGCTGTAGTGATTAGTGTGATTAACTGCCACGCCCGGTAGCCCGGGTTCGATTCCTGGCTTTGCCACGAAATTTAAAAAGTGGTATGAGAGCTGGAACGGGGTCCACTCAGCCTCGGGATGTCAACTGAGTAGAGGGTGTTCCATTCCCTCCTCAGCCATCCTCGAAGTGGTTTTCTGAGGTTTGTCACTTCTCCTCCAGTAAATGCCGGGATGGTACTTAACTTAAGGCCACACCCACTTCCATCTACCTTCCTTGTCTATCCCTTCGAATCTTCCCATCCTCCCACAAGGCCCCTGTTCAGCATAGCAGCTGAGGACACCTGGGCGAGGTACTGGTCGCCCTCTCCAGTTTTATCCCGCGACCCAATGTCTCACGGCCCAGGACACTGCCATTGAGGTGGTCGAGGTGGGACCCCTCGCTGAGTCCGAGTGATAAACCAACCCTGGAGAGTAAACAGATTA
The DNA here is from genome assembly GCF_040414725.1 of Anabrus simplex. NCBI lineage: Eukaryota > Metazoa > Arthropoda > Insecta > Orthoptera > Tettigoniidae > Anabrus > Anabrus simplex. Next base: position 144,823,406 of record NC_090265.1, on the reverse strand, counting down.
AGAAAGGAAGAAATAAAGAAATTATTATTATTATTATTATTATTATTATTATTATTATTATTATTATTATTATTATTATTATTATTATTATTAGCGTATTCTCCCAATAATGGAAGACGTTAAGCAAACAACTCAATCAAGCTTTCTTTGGGTTCTTCTTGTTCTTCCAATAGGCTTTCATTCTCTCTGAGAAGGCTTGTTTACGTTCTTCCGACCATTTCGGTCTGCACTGTTTTTGCTTTGGTTGCTCTTGTTGACTTTGTGTCTGAAGGTGTCTCTTTCTAAAATGTCTGTTGCACATATGTTTGCGTTTTTGAGGTCCTTTCGAAGTTCGTCCAGCCAAGGTGTTGAATTCTTAAGTGAGCTAACATAATTTAATATTCTTTTTGACAGTCAATTTTCTGGTAATCTTGTGAGGTGTCCAAAGAATTTCATTCGTCTTTTCTTAATGTCAATTTCAATGTTTGAAACTTTTTCTGTTGTTTTGATTGATTGTAGCCTGTAACCATCTTGGGTATATCTTGCTCCTAGGATTTTCCTGATGATCTTCCTCTCTTGCTTTTTTATTTCTTCTAATTCTTGTTTACTGTTAAGTGACAATGTTTCACTTGCGTAAAGGTCTGTTGGTTTTATGACTGTGTTGTAATGCCGAATTTTTGTCTGTCTTGACATGCATTTTTTGTTGTAGATGTCTTGAACTAACCCTAATGCCTTCTTGACTTTTTGGAGACGGTTTTGCTGTGAGATCTTCTCAAGGCCTGTCGGTTCGATGAATTCTCCGAGGTATTTAAAGTACGAGACCCGATCGATTTTACCGTATTTTGTTCTCAGACTCGTGATATCTGCCTTTGAACAGAAGAATTTAATTTTCTCAAATGAAATCTGTAGTCCCACTTTTTCTGCAGATTCCTTAAGTATCTCAAGCTGCTTGATGGCAGTCTCCTCATCCTCTGTTAAAATCGCCAGATCGTCCGCAAATGCAAGGTATGGTACGTAGAAGTGGTTTTTGGGAAAGCCCAATCGGATCGGTTTCCAAGATTCACGTTTCTTGAGTTCCTTCTCCCATTCTTCCATAACCTTGTCTAGGACGACGTTGAACAGAATAGGAGAGAGTCCATCACCTTGTCTCACACCTGTTTGAATGTCGAAGGGTTCTGAAATTTCTCCCATAAATTTCACTTTAGATTTTGTGCCCGTTAGTGTTTGTCTTATGAGTTCTAGGGTTTTGGGATCTAGTCCTCTCTCTTCTAGAATTTGGAATAGTGAGGGTCTGTCTATCGAATCATATGCCTTTTTGAAATCTACAAATGTGCATACTGTAGGCTTTTGTCTGAGGGCTCGTAGTTTAAGTATGGTTTTGAGGTTGAAAATTTGTTCTGGGCATGACCTGTTTGGTCTGAATCCTGCTAGAAATTCTGATAATTTGGGTTCTAATTGTTGTTGTGTTCTATGCAAGAGACAGGCTGATAGTATTTTGTATGTGACTGATACAAGAGAGATTCCTCTGTAATTGTTTACGTCTAACTTGCTGCCTTTTTTATGTAGTGGATGGATTAGAGCAATCTTCCAGTCATCCGGGAGCTTTTCGGTTTGCCAAATGTTTTGGATTATTTGTGTAATTTCTCTGAGTGAATTTGGGCCTAAATTTTTCAGAAGTTCAGCTACAATTCCGTCTTCCCCTGATGCTTTGTTGTCTTTAAGTTTCTTGATATGTGAATACATTTCTTCTTGAGTTGGTGGTGCCGAATTTTCCGGTATGATTTCTGGCTGTACTTTCGGGAATCTCTTTTTGGGTTCTGGACAATTTAAAAGCTGTGAAAAATATGTAGCTAATTCTTGGCAGTTTTCCTTATTTGTCAAGGCTAGTTTACCATCGTGCTTCCGAAAGCAAAGGTTCTGTGGGGACTATCCATTAATTTGGTTCGCAAAGGTCTTGTAGAAATCGTGTGTGTTGTAATTTTTGAAGTTGTCTTCAATTGACTTCAGTTGGATATTGACGTATTTCCGTTTATTTTGTCTTAAAATCTTGGATACATGCTTGCGAACTTCGAAGAATTTCTTGTGTGTTTCTTCTGATTTGTTACAATTGTAGTTTTGAAATGCCTTTTTCCTTTCTTCTAGTGCGGTCTCACATTCTTGATTCCACCAATGATGTTTTGGTTTCTTGCGAAGAGGGATTAGGTCCTTCGCCGTTTCGATGATTTTAGTCTGGAAATTCTCCCAGCTCTCTGCAGGTCGTTTTTCCCATTCTTCTGAAATTTTGGAGTCCTTGATTTTGTGCAGATCAAATTTTGGAATCACCGATGTTTTCCTGTTGAATTTCCCTTTGGGTGTGAATTTAATTTTGATTCTGCTTAAATAATGATCCGAATCGATGTTAGCACCTCTGCGCACTTGCACATCATGAATTTCCTTTTGGTAATCATATGATATTGCCACATGATCAATCTGAAATTCTCCTAAATGATGGATGGGTGATCGTCAAGTTTTTTGCTTTTTGGGATTCTTCCGGAGTGATTTTGACATAATTTTGAGGTTATTTTGTTGGCATAACTCAATGAGGCGTGTGCCATTTTTATTGGTGAATCTGTGGGCTGGATAGTCTCCCACTGTCCTCCTGTATTTGTATTCTCTGCCAAGCTGTGCATTGAAATCACCGAGTAGTATTTTCACATCATTTTTAGGGATTTTGGCCATTTCTGTTTCAAGTTCTTCCCAGAATCTTTCTGTTTTTTCAGGCTCCTTTTTATTGTCTCCATTTGTTGGTGCATGCACATTAATAAAGGCGTATTTTTAGGGGTCGAAAAATACCGGGCGCCCAGTCGCCATGGCGCCTGAAAATTTTTACATGGCGCCTGAATTTTCAAATTCGGTTTGGAATTTTTTTTTTTGAAATCCGGAGTTCCCTTACATGTACTTTCCCATTACTTTACAAAGTAACAAGTCGTGTGGTGTTTCACGGTTTTTTCTGTAGCTCATATAATCTAATATGTGCAATAAACATTTTCTGTGCTTTTGGCAGAGTCTTGAATTCTGTAATTGCTCTTCGTACCTTGGAACTGGACGTTTCAGTTCTGCGCGGGAGCTGCCTAGCGGTCATGGGAGATATCGTTGTAACCCGTCAAACAAGTATCCTTTCATGTGAACATATCGTAACACATCGAGTTCTATTACAGATGATCAGCTATCGGTAGCCGAGTACAAAGATCAGACCAGAGTTGTGGAGAAATTCAGAGAACTACTACGTTAAATAATTCCACAAACACTAATTTACCGCCATCCTTCCCGTGACTAGCCGTTCCTCAACTATTGCCGCCAAAGCAGTGCTGATACTGTAAATTCCCGTGGAATCCATTCTTTGCATTTAGAACATACGGAATGACGTGTTTATCAATTCTTGTATTTTCACCGAACAATATTTATTCTTTTAATTTAATTACAGCATTTTGGTATTGAACAGTTTGCACTTTATAAATACGATTGTTTTTATTCCTGTGCGTGTGTGGAAAATTGGCAACGTAGCATCAGACATCGAAGCCCGCTAACTCGGAAGCCATTTAACGCTGGTGTATTTCTCGTTTCTGTGCTATACTGGAAAAAATTGGCAAACTGAAACGAACAAAACCGCACAAATTGACTGATGCGAGTAACAAACAGTGTACAGGTACTCTTTCAGATTTCTTCGTAAGTAGGGCCCGTAAACGTAACACAAAGTGATACAGAACAGAAGGGAGTGAATGTGAGAAAACACTTAATGGAAGTGCCGACTGTAGATTTCAGGAAGACAATGACCAGCGTGAAATTTATGGTGTTCAAGACAATGATAGGCCAAACATCAAAAATACGTCGAAATTTCAATTTTCAGGCAAACGGAAATTTTAGCACTTTCAGCGAAGTGCGTAAAGAAAATGAATGCTAATATGTCACAGCATATGAATTCATTGTTCATGGCATCTTATCATATTGCAAAAAATAACAGACCCTACACTGATTTTGAAGGTTTGGTTACATTGTTAAGCAAGCTGAATGTTACCGATTCAGAGAAGTACGAGAATGATACACAACGCAGAGAATCGTAGCTTGAATGACTACGTGGCTGTGCTATGAAGAAGGAATTGCGAAGTGTAAATTATGCAGTAACTTTCGTAGTATTGCTGACAAACATTCTAAAGGTGTATCCGGATTTTCAGGACCATTTGAACTGGAAATGTTTAAAACATACTATCCTATAAAATCCTATCCTCACTCGAAGTGTCAGGAGGCTGAAAAAATGGCGTAACAGTCCCAAAGGGCCTTGGCCTACCAAGCGACCGCTGCTCAGCCCGGAGGCCTGCAGATTATGAGGTGTCGTGCGGTCAGCACGGTCGGCCGTTATCCTTGGCTTTCTTGACCGGGGCCGCCATCTCACCGTCAGATAGCTCCTCAATTGTAATCATGTAGAGAGAGTGGACCTTGAACCAGCCTTCAGATCCAGGTCAAAATCCGTAACCTGGCCGGGAATCGAACCCGGGACCTCCCAGTAAGAGGCAGGCACGCTACCACTACACCACGGGGCCAGCAGGAGGCTGAAAGTTTCATGAAAAAATCCCGAATGTGCACTTTTAGTGAGGTGCGTCAAGGAAATGAATGCTAATATGTTACAGCATATGAATGCATTGTTCATGGCATCTTATCATAGGCCTACTGCAAAAAAAAAAAAAAAAACAGACCCTACACTGATTTTGAAGGTTGGTTTGCATTGTTAAGCAAGTAGAATGTTACTGGTGGGAAATCAAACAGGCACATGTAGTGTAATTTTAAAAGACGCTGACCTTGAAGGTGACTGGTGATTATTTGGGTTAGTATCTCCTTAAAATATAAATTTCCATTCTTTTATGAACTGAGACTGGTGAGATATCTTTCCGATAGCTATTGCTTTGTTACAGCTGTCGACTCGATAAATCTTCGCTGCGTTGCACAGCGAAACAGCAGCTAACTTATCGAACTGTCAACTATTGGCTCGTTGATCAAGTTTCATAAATACACACTAGATGCCACCCTTCGTACTGCTTTGTTTTTTTTGCATTAGGTGTGTTCCCTAGATTGCCAGGCGCATGTGCACAAGTAATGCATCGCATTTGAGCTTTCTGTGCAGCTCCTATTATCCCCTCTTTGCCACGCAGCAAGAAATGAGTATTATACTAGCTCTTGCAGACGTGGGTGTTAGTTTCGTGGTGTTTAAGGGCTCTCAGGAGAATTTGACATTGTTTGAGGATTTCTAATGAAATATGCACACGAGTGGCACATGTCACGCACAATCCAGTTTGCACTGAGCCTTATACGTATACCGTATTTCTTCCCTGCTATTACAAAATATGAACATTGTTTGATCACAGTATAACGATAAATATCGGGTAATTAACATAATTGTGCGCGTAGAGGCACGCGGCTGTGAGCTTGCATCCGGGAGATAGTAGGTTCGAATCTCACTGTCGGCAGCCCTGAAGATAGTTTTCCGTGGTTTCCTATTTTCACTCCAGGCAAATGCTGGGGCTGTACCTTAATTAAGGTCACGGCCGCTTCCTTCCAACTCGTAGGCCTTTCCTATCCCATCGTCGCCATAAGACCTATCTGTGTCGGTGCGACGTAAAGCCACTAGCAAAAAAATTAACATAATTATACACTGACTGACAGAGCAAATGCAACACCAAGAAGAAGTGGTTCGAAAGGGATGAAAGTTGGGGGAAAAACAGAGACGGCACGGACGAATAATTGATGTTTATTTCAAACCGATATGCAGGTTACACAATGCGCACGGCATCGACTCAGTAGGATGTAGGACCACCGCGAGCGGCGATGCACGCAGAAACACGTCGAGGTACAGAGTCAATAAGAGTGCGGATGGTGTCCTGAGGGATGGTTCTCCATTCTCTGTCAACCATTTGCCACAGTTGGTCGTCCGTACGAGGCTGGGGCAGAGTTTGCAAACGGTGTCCAATGAGATCCCACACGTGTTCGATTGGTGAGAGATCCGGAGAGTACGCTGGCCACGGAAGCATCTGTACACCTCGTAGAGCCTGTTGGGAGATGCGAGCAGTGTGTGGGCGGGCATTATCCTGCTGAAACAGAGCATTGGGCAGCCCCTGAAGGTACGGGAGTGCCACCGGCCGCAGCACATGCTGCACGTAGCGGTGGGCATTTAACGTGCCTTGAATACGCACTAGAGGTGACGTGGAATCATACGCAATAGCGCCCCAAACCATGATGCCGCGTTGTCTAGCGGTAGGGCGCTCCACAGTTACTGCCGGATTTGACCTTTCTCCACGCCGACGCCATACTCGTCTGCGGTCACTATCACTGACAGAACAGAAGCGTGACTCATCGGAGAACACGACGTTCCGCCATTCCCTCATCCAAGTCGCTCTAGCCCGGCACCATGCCAGGCGTGCACGTCTATGCTGTGGAGTCAATGGTAGTCTTCTGAGCGGACGCCGGAAGTGCAGGCCTCCTTCAACCAATCGACGGGAAATTGTTCTGGTCGATGTTGGAACAGCCAGGGTGTCTTGCACATGCTGAAGAATGGCGGTTGACGTGGCGTGCGGGGCTGCCACCGCTTGGCGGCGGATGCGCCAATCCTCGCGTGCTGACGTCACTCGGGCTGCGCTTGGACCCCTCGCACGTGCCACATGTCCCTGCGCCAACCATCTTCGCCACAGGCGCTGCACCGTGGACACATCCCTATGGGTATCGGCTGCGATTTGACGAAGCGACCAACCTGCCCTTCTCAGCCCGATCACCATACCCCTCGTAAAGTCGTCTGTCTGCTGGAAATGCCTCCGTTGACGGCGGCCTGGCATTCTTAGCTATACACGTGTACTGTGGCACACGACAACACGTTCTACAATGACTGTCGGTTGAGAAATCACGGTACGAAGTGGGCCATTCGCCAACGCCGTGTCCCATTTATCGTTCGCTACGTGCGCAGCACAGCGGCGCATTTCACATCATGAGCATACCTCAGTGACGTCAGTCTACCCTGCAATTGGCATAAAGTTCTGACCACTCCTTCTTGGTGTTGCATTTGCTCTGTCAGTCAGTGTATAACTTGTTAGTTCCATGTAATGTAATATCGTTAATTAAAAACAACCCCACGATAAAAGTATATGCTCATTGCCAATGCAAGTAGGCCTGCAGTAGGCCTACTACGATAATTGTGTAATTATCTGTTATACTCAGTTACTGGTACCAGTGCTTTTATGGGCACGAATGCAGTCACCGATACAAATATGATAAGACTCAGTAGTACTGAATCTTAAAGGGTATCCTAATTAATAATTGATCAACAGGGGACAATGGAAAATTATTAGTCACAGGACGCAAATTGTCGCCTGTAACCTCTACCAAACCTATGGCAGTATATTTGTTTAGCCTCAGTCTGTCTTTGAATTCGTTTTCACTACTGTATACTTCATTAGAATATTAGGCCGTCGATGATATAATCGTGGTCGTTCTAGAATGTTGACCATTTCTACAATTTTTTCGTCGGAAGAAGATGAGAAAGCCGTAGAAAATTTTATCAAACACAAGCTTAGCTGCCGATACTGAAGTACTGCGCACGCGCCCACCAAGTTAACAAATAGATATCTCCTGCTCAGGGCCCTCTAAGTTAGCAAGCGATTTGTCGAACCGATAGCTGTATCTTACGTTCGTGCAACGCCAAAACACAAGTTAACCATTCGATACCGTTATAGGTTCGATATCTCACGTTCCAGAAACCGGGCATTAAGGCCACATTTCAAAAATAATACGTAGCTTGATCCTAGTCTAACCTGTGGTGTTCATAATGCATATTTGCGAAAAATGTGCTGGCTCCTGATAAAAAGGGGCTGGCTACTGAATTATTTCTATTTTCTTCTACCCCTGGTCATAAGCCTATTGTTGATGGGTTTCACCTCTATTCTGAATCCAAAACTTTTTTGTCTACACAGAAGGCCATTCCTAACAATGCTGCTCCTTTACCAATTTTCTTGTTTGTTCCACTTTTGAAGATCCTATAATTATTGTAATCCATCGTTCTGAATCAGTGAAGCGTGTTTCTTGTAGGGCCAGAATTTGGATTTTCTGCTTTGTAAGTTCTGTTGTGAGATTGTGCAGTTTTCCTGTTTGAATCAGTGTCGGAATGTTGAATGTGCCAATGAAAGTGTGAGTCTTTCGTGGAAGTTTATCAGAGCACTCCGACTTGCTCTCTCGTATTCGCCCAAGCTCCCCAGAATCCGAATGCTTGGTTGCCACTTTAGAGTGGGTGGATTGTCCACCTGGGGTAATTTTGTCTTTACTTGTACGAGTCATGTCTGCTTGTAAGCAATCTTCTAGCTTTCGCTAGTGGTGTAGAACCAGGGATTGTTAGTTCCTGGAGCATATTTACAGCCGCACCTCTGGTGATCAGACGCTGACCACTTGCCGCTTGCTACAAGTCAGACGCGAAGTGGATTTGATTCGGTTTTTCCGCCCTCTCTGCCATTGGGATATGTCCTCTTCTGCCGTCGAGGCCGTTGACCATTTCTCTGTTTACCTCAGTTGAATCGCGGGTGCTTATTTGGCTAAGCCTTATTCACACCTGTCCTGCATATCTACAGGAGCTTCCCCTATCAGCCATATGGGACGCGCCGTGTCGGGGTTGAGGCCCCCCACCCCAGTGTCTTACGCAGGGTTATGCCTAGCTCCTACTCATTTCAGAACCAGAACCCCACGTAAGCTGACCGGGCATTATTATTATTATTATTATTATTATTATTATTATTATTATTATTATTATTATTATTATTATTATTATTATTATTATTATTATTATTCATTAACACGTGCATATAATTCATCTTCTTTCTTTCTTTCTTTCTTTCTTTCTTTCTTAATCTGCTTACCCTCCAGGGTTGGTGTTTCCCTTGGACTCAGCTAGAGAGCCCAACTGTACCGCCTTAAGGGCAGTGCCCTAAAGCGTGAGACATTGGGTCGGGGCATACAACTGGGGAAGAGAACCAGTACTTCGCCCAGGCGGACTCACCTGCTAAGAGAAAACAGGGGCCTTGTGGGAGGATGGGAAGATTGGAAGGGAGAGACAAGGAAGAGGGAAGGAAGCGAGTGTGGCCTTAAGTACCATCCTGACATTTACTGGAGGAGAAGTGACAAACCACAGAAAACCACTTCGAGGATGGCTGAGGAGGGAATTGAACACCCTCTACTCAGTTGACACCCCGAGGCTGATTGGACACCGTTCCAGCCCTCATACCACTTTTCAAATTTCATGGCAGAGGCGGGAATCGAACCCGGGCCTCCGGTGGTGGCAGCTAATCATGCTAACCACAACACGATTTTTAATTTATGTCCAATAACGTAATAGTGTAGGGGTCAAATGTTCAATGATAATGAATATTGATGTTCAGCAGACTAGTGTGTTAAATAAAGTGTTGAGTAAGAGGAATCCGTTTCTTTATAACCTGCTTGTGCTACAAATAAAATGAGCGAAAGGTAGTTGCAATGTACAGATACAGTATCTTGTGTTGTGAGAAATGGACTACCGTATATCAGAATGTCAAGGACTCTATCCTTGTCCAGAACTTGCAAAGCGTCTTCTGGAAATTTATTATTTGTTTGTGCTTAGCTTGAAAAGATGTAGTAGGGGCGTAAATTGATTTATGTTTTATACAGAGCTGTACGCTCATCCCCGATCACGTCGATATGCTGAGCAGCCGGGTCACCAGAGTGACTTACAGCATTTCAATTACTTGACTGGAGTGCAGTCATGTAAATTCATTTGAAATTTTGTCTTAAAAGAAGTGAATAAGTGGGTCACTAGATATTCTGTTGCGAAAACGATCGGTTCTGTCGGTTCTGACGTACGCGAAGTATTTGAAGTAATACTTTCATTTATTATAGCTTTCCATGTGCTGCTGGTATAATGCATTAATATTTAGATTTCACTCGCCAAATTCATCATCATCATCATCATCATCATCATCATCATCATCATCATCATCATCATCTGTTTACCCTCCAGGGTCGGCTTTTCCCTCGGACACAGCGAGGGATCCCACCTCTACCGCCTCAAGGGCAGTGTCCTGGAGCTTCAGACTCTTGGTCGTCGATACAACTGGGGAGAATGACCAGTACCTCGCCCAGGCGGCCTCACCTGCTATGCTAAACAGGGGCCTTGTGGAGGGATGGGAAGATTGGAAGGGATAGGCAAGGAAGAGGGAAGGAAGTGGCCGTGGCCTTATGTTTGGTACCATCCCGGCATTCGCCTGGAGGAGAAGTGGGAAACCACGGAAAACCACTTTCAGGATGGCTGAGTTGGGAATCGAACCCACCTCTAGTCAGTTGACCTACCGAGGCTGAGTGGACGCCGTTCCAGCCCTCATACCACTTTTCAAATTTCGTGGCAGAGCCGGGAATCGAACCCGGGCCTCTGGGGGTGGCAGCTAATCACGCTAACCACTACACCACAGAGGCAGACTTCGCCAAATTCTTTCCTAGCAAATCAAGCGATCTGTTCGCTCCCTTTGGTATTAATGTCAGTATTCTAACCATATACGGAGCCTGTATTTCTCATCTCCCTGGTTTTCTCTTCGGTGGCTGTGATTAGTTCCTCTATGGAGATGTAAATGTTCTTTAAATTGTTGTGTGGCATGAATTGTTGTCCTTATTTTGAGGATTTTAAGTCCATGTTTTGACATTTTTTAGCCCATATGTTTAACAATTTTATTATACCGGGTGGTACAGCTGCTCCTATTTTTCCCAAACATATGCAACCAGCTAGGAATTAACTGCCTCTTAGTCATATCTTGCGCAGTATCTTTCAGCAATTTTATGTGCAGTTAGTCCGTTATAGACTTCCCCGCACATTGCAAAAACGGTACAAGAACCAGTAAGTGAGGCCCATCTCAAAAACACTGTACCATTTTATGTAGGGCGGAGTCCAATACGCCAGTCATTTTTACGAAATATTACTGTACAAACCATAGCCACTCCTTTAGCTGTCGGAAGAGAACTGCGCACCTGATTGGTTCAAGAGGCCATTTTCTTTGGACAGAAAAGGGTGGTCACGGTATCATAGGAAACCTGATAGATTATGACCAATTACAGATATGTCAATTCAACGCTTTTTTTAAACAGTCTCATCACATCGAAATTGATAGAAACGCGATTTTCACAGTATTTTACAAACTATGGCATGCAAAATGCTGTGCAGCAGATGTGATAGCTTACGCCATGTAATTACTACCGTTCGAGCAGGAGCAGGAAGTAGGTATGTTAGATGTACGTGGGTTAGCTGCAAGGAACAGTGAGGGTTCGAATCGTTATTGAGCCATGCCTTTTTAAATTTTATTTAGTAATCTTCTAGGCATCATTCACGAAGACTTGACTTTTATGAAGTCTCAGATATTCTTATAAGGAAGTTATAATAAACAGACATAATAGTTATCGCCACGTAAGCACCGACTATGGACAAATTCATTGTGAATACCATCTGAAACATAATGCTGAACTCATTTCACCAAGTAATAGGTACATACGGTACGTCTACCTCTGTGGTGTAGTGGTTAGTGTGATTAGCTGCCACCCCCGGAGGCCCGGCTTCGATTCCCGGCTCTGCCGCAAAATTTGAAAAAAGTGGTACGAGGGTTGGAAAGGGAGATCAACTGAGTAGAGGGGGTTGATTTTCTCCTCAGCCGTCCTCGAAGTGATTTCCGTGGTTTCCCACTTCTCCTCCAGGGAAATGCCGAGATGGTACCTAACTTAAGACCACGGCCGCTTCCTTCCCTATTCCTTGTTTATCCCTTCTAGTCTACCCATCTCCTCACAAGGCCCCTGTTCAGTATAGCAGGTGAGGTCAGCTGGACAAGGTATTGGTCCACCTCCCCAGTTGTACTCCCCGACCCAAAGTCTGAAGCTCCAGGACACTGTCCTTAAGGCGGTAGAGGTGGGATCCCTGAGTCCGAGGGAAATACCAATCCTGGAGGGTAAGCAGATTAAGAAAGAAATAGGTGCATACTCTACTCGTAAGGAATGGTCGCAACTATCTGGGTTTAAGAGAAACATGATTCAGTAGCACGCTGTGGTGTTTGCAGCAAGGTAAACCTGTCTGCACATTCGAGTTCGGAACTTGTAATATAAGAGATCAGTTTCGAAGCGGTAGCGTACATTATTCCAATAGTGCAGAGATACGAGCCCTACTCTTCGTCGCCTGGAGTGGATACTTCGTACTAATCGCAACCAGCTTGTGATTTTTCCGACGGATTCAGAGTTCTAAGATAGCTACGAACTTTTCGTTTTGATTTGTATACTCTTAAGGCATTTGTAGTTAAGGTGTAACTTATTAAGTTTTAACTTCCTTAAGTCTCAAAAGCCATTTTTCACCTTTATAAAGAAAGCATACATCAGAAAGGAATAATAATTGATACTTCTACATGACAGTCCGGCTCCATGGCTAAATGGTTAGCATGCTGGCCTTTGGCCACAGGGGTCCCGGGTGCGGGAATTTTAACCTTAATTGGTTGATTTCGCTGACACGGGGGCTGGGTGTATGTGTCGTCTTCATCATCATTTCATCCTCATCATGACGCGTAGGTCGCCTACGGGAGTCGAATCAAAAGACCTGCATCTGGCGAGCCGAACTTGTCCTCGGAGACTCCCGGCACTAAAAGCCATACGCCATTTCATTTCATTTCTACATGACAAATGTCTACAACGAATGAAGCGCACTGCACTTACTGTCAGCATAATGACCCATTCAACCAAACAACTGCGCACGTTCGTCTCTAAGAACGACTGGACTTCATACGTAAGGCACATGAAACAGCACATAGTAATCTTTACAGCAAAGTGCAGGCAGGTTTCACCATTTACGCTGCAGCAAATAAGAATTACTCACCTCTACCGTACTCAGATGCATATCTGGTCATATCGAACATTCCTTCATTAATCGAATGGCCGTGCACAAGCCCATTGCACCTCTGTCGGTAATAGCTTATGTTACTGCAAATAGCTCTTTAAAAGCTACTTACCGGGAGAGTTGGCCGTGCGCGTAGAGGCGCGCGGCTGTGAGCTTGCATCCGGGAGATAGTAGGTTCGAATCCCACTATCGGCAGCCTTGAAAATGGTTTTCCGTGGTTTCCCATTTTCACACCAGGCAAATGCTGGGGCTGTACCTTAATTAAGGCCACGGCCGCTTCCTTCCAACTCCTAGGCCTTTCCTATCCCATCGTCGCCATAAGACCTTTCTGTGTGGGTGCGACGTAAAACCCATAGCAAAAAAAAAAAAAGCCACTAGAAATTAACATGACAGAGTACCTGCAACATAAGAACTGATCATGATTTAGATTTGTCTTCTACAGCGCGACCCACACGAACATTTAACAACGAAGTAAAAAATCGTCCTATATAAGACTCGAATGTCCGACTAATGAGCACCGCTTTCCTCCTCTAACTTCAAGCACGCTCGGCTATCAAGAACTGTCAATTTCCAGCGTTATACCAACACTAATTCTAGTAATTCAGCCATCATACTCTCTGTACATGAAGTTTCTGTAGTACAGAATTTTCACGATTCTTTACAATCGTTCGGTATTTTATCGTTAATGCTGATTTCGTTGACACAAATAAACGAATTAAAGAAAGCGTAGTAAGACCAGAGATCGCTATGAGTGGCCAAGGTCAATGTTTTTAGATCAGGCTATAATCTGCGGGATGCATAAAACTGAGTGAATAGGGGCAGCTGTACCACTCAGTATATAATCGAGCAAGAGGCCATGCGGTTAGGGGTGCGCAGCTATGAGCTTGCATCCGTGCTTTACCATTTTCAAAACAGGCAAATGCCGGGGGCTGTACCTTAATTAAGGCCACGGCCGCTACCTTCCCATCCCTAACCCTTTCCCATCCTTCTTTCGCTGGAAACCTTCGATGTGTTCGTGCGACGTTAAAAAACTAGCAAAGAAAACCAACACACTAAGAATTCAAACAAAAACGTATATTCAATGTCTGTTTGTGTTTGTGTGCGTGGGGGCGGGGATTCAAATTTTTAAACTCAACGTCCTTTTACGAGGATGCTAGGCCTCTCAAGATTACTTTATTTTATTTTTTTGCGTAAAATATGTCACCAGAAGTCATTTATATGCCAATGTCGTACGGTATGGAGTGCCGACAGAATTTCTTCTCACCTTTCAAAAATTCGGCTGCTTCTACGTGTTTGAACCTGCAATTATGGGATCCGGAGGTCGACACTTTACTACAGATGGAGCTATATGGAGCAGTGCTTCCAAGGCTTGTGTAAGAACGAAAGAGTTCAGTAATTAGAAAGTGTCATTGGTGCTCCCCGTATGAAACAGTGTAAGGGCACTGCTTCGATACAAGTCAAAAGGGATTATACCTCTTTAATAGCAGTCCGTTACTACTTAAAAAAAGAAATCCCGTCTTATCGCCACCTGCCTTTATCTCATTTTGGAGTTTATGTGGTGCTGGGTCCTTCTAAGCCTTGAAATTAAGTATTTGTGGTAAACTTGGGACAATATTATCGGTGTGCCTGCTCTTCGTCATCCCAGCAAGTGTATGTTGGGTATTAAGCCCGAAGGCTGGTTTGATCCTCTACAGCTCCACCAACAGCTGTCATAAATAGTTTAGGTGTCAATGAAGAGGCATACTAGGGAAATGAGGAGTGAGGTAGTTTCCCGTTGCTTACCTCACTGAGCCAGAAGTTTCTATTACATATCAGTCTGCCCATCCCACTGAAATGCATGAACCAACCGAACCTATGAGCGATATCTTCATCCATTCATAACAGGGACTGGCTGCATAAGGGATGGTATTACTAGAATTGCTCATACCTCGGTCACTTTCATATTATCAAAGCGAAGGATGAGACTGAGACAGACAATTGAAAGTAACAAATTTATTCTAGCCCATACCAGAAGACATAGTGCACTGTAAACACTACATCCCGCCAGCAAAGGCATAGTAAGTAGCTTTTTAAAATCGGTCTTATGGTGACGATAATATAGGAAAGGGTAAGAAGGGGAAGGAAGGAAGGAAGGAAGGAAGGAAGGAAGGAAGGAAGGAAGGAAGGAAGCAGCCGTGGCCTTAATTAAGGTACAACCCCTTGCCTAGTGTGGAAATGGGAAACCACTGAAAACCATCTTCAGGGCTGCCGACAGTGGGATTCGAATCCACTATCTCCCGAATGTAAGCTGAGAGCTACATGCCCCAAAGTACGCTATAGTAACTAGTAGCATCCCTATGAGCATTTTACATATCTTCAGTGTCTGTCCATTTGTATGCTAAGTCATGGGCGCGAAGGCAGATTGATTCCTCAAATAAGGCCAATAAAGATTCTATGATGATAGGATAAACGCAAAAGCAGGATTCGGCGCTATAACGAGGCAAACAAGACAGGATGAGGAATGATGTAGTTTGACACGGTATTTCTCGGAACTATCGCAGCGCAACTGATTCTATAAGGCTCCTTTCACACTACACGGTTTCGACCGTACGGCTCTTTTGCCGTGGATGTTGCTTTCACACTGCAACGGTTTTTTTGCCGTACGGTTTTTTTGCCGTACGGTTTTTTTGCCGTGGGAAGCTCAGTGTATGTCTTGATGCTAGTCATACAAGAGAGTCATTTTAATAATAGGATGATTTCTTAATATTAGTAGTTTGTGGCTGAATATTAAACTGTGAAATTGTATCATAAGTATATATTTGTGAATCTGTATTATGTAATAATATACACTATATATATATACTGAAAATACACCTAAGTTACCAAACACACTTTTTTCTTTGTCTTAAATTAGATCAAAATCTGGTTTTATTTCTAAGTAAACTTCACGCCAGGCTTTTCTTGTCGCATTCCGATCTTTATAAATGCAGCAGCGGCGATTAGGGGGCGAGGGGGTGCGATCGCCCCCGCCCCACTTTGTGGAGGAAAAAGACAAAGACACCTCCGTACAGGCCATGAAGGCCTTTGGAGGAGTGGAAGGTAAAGGCTTCCACCATTGTTAACCTCGGCACGTGATGGGGTTGAGTGGTTAGCCCGGCCGACTTTGCCCCCAGGAATAAACCTGGTACTCATTTTTGGAGTAGGCTGAGTGAACCTCAGGGCCATATGCACCTCCGGAAGTGAAAATCTCGTTTCTTAAATTTTACGACTTCCTGACGGGGATTCGAACCCACGTCCTTCCGAGCGCACCGAGCACGCCTTTACCGCCTCGGCCAGGCAGCCCCTTAGTGGAGAAAACATTACATTATTATTCCATTTTAGGTGGCTGAAACTAGGACTTAATTTAATTATTTAAAAAAGCAATTTGTACAAGCCCTGTTGTCTTATCAGATAAATCTTTCTTTTATTTTCTTTAATCATCATCATCATCATCATCTGTTTACCCTCCAGGGTCGTCTTTTCCCTCGGACACAGCGAGGGATCCCACCTCTACCGCCTCAAGGGCAGTGTCCTGGAGCTTCAGACTCTTGGTCGGGGATACAACTGGGGAGAATGACCAGTACCTCGCCCAGGCGGCCTCACCTGCTATGCTGAACAGGGGCCTTGTGGAGGGATGGGAATATTGGAAGGGATAGACAAGGAAGAGGGAAGGAAGCTGCCGTGGCCTTAAGTTAGGTACCATCCCGGCATTCGCCTGAAGGAGAAGTGGGAAACCACGGAAAACCACTTCCAGGATGGCTGAGGTGGGAATCGAACCCTCCCGAGGCTGAGTGGACCCCGTTCCAGCCCTCATACCACTTTTCAAATTTCGTGGCAGAGCCGGGAATCGAACCCGGGCCTCCGGGAGTGGCAGCTAATCACGCTAACCACTACACCACAGAGGCGGTTATTTTCTTTAATTATCAATAAAATTATTAGCGGGAATACGCACAGAATGTAGTTTCTCGCGACTAACCGATTTGTATAGCGCCATACCAAGTAGTGGAGACTTTAGATGTCCTGTGAGGATGGGTGGCAGGGGTATATTTTATTGCCAAGATCATGGACGCTGAGGTATGATTCACTCCGTTGCCGCGCATTTTCGTCTATCTGGCAATCTCGTTAGTGTGTTACTTTCGTAGTGTGTAGTCAAATTCTAAACGAATTTTAATTGTATTATCACACCGTACTTCTGTTTAATTTTAGCACATGTGTAAAATTGTTCCTTTGATGAAAGTTTTATTATATGGTATTGAATCAAAATCTAAAAAAAAAAAGGAAAAAAAACTATTACCGCACTTAAGTTGGTAGTCCGACAATCTTTACCTCTCTGTCGAAATTAGCCTACCACTTTGAGATTTTCTTAAAATTTTTGGTGTATATACACACCCCCACACCCCCGCGCTATACACCACAAACGTTTTGTTGTTTGGACATTTCGCCCCCCCCCCCACACACACACGTCCGATACAATCGCCACTACTGTATAAATGTCTAGCGTTATGTTCCAGTATGGACTAGAGTAATAAGAATTTCAGAATCTGCGTCAGCCATTTCACAAAACCAACGATAAATCCTACAAAGCAATCCACTGAACATTTTAATAACAAAGTAAAACAATGCCGCCTCTGTGGTGTAGTGGTTAGCGTGATTAGCTGCCACCCCCGGAGACCCGGGTTCGATTCCCGGCTCTGCCACGAAATTTGAAAAGTGGTACGAGGGCTGGAACGGGGTCCACTCAGCCTCGGGAGGTCAACTGAGTAGAGGTGGGTTCGATTCCCACCTCAGCCATCCTGGAAGTGGTTTTCCGTGGTTTCCCACTTCTCCTCCAGGCGAATGCCGGGATGGTACCTAACTTAAGGCCACGGCCGCTTCCTTCCCTCTTCCTTGTCTATCCCTTCCAATCTTCCCATCCCCCACCAAGGCCCCTGTTCAGTACAGCAGGTGAGGCCGCCTGGGCGAGGTACTGATCATTCTCCCCAGTTGTATCCCCGATCCGATGTCTGAAGCTCCAGGACACTGCCCTTGAGGCGGTAGAGGTGGGATCCCTCGCTAAGTCCGAGGGAAAAACCGAACCTGGAGGGTAAACAGATGATGATGATGATGATGATGAAGTAAAACAATAAAACATTACGATACCAATACGTATAACTTGTGTCTAGATACCCTCGCGTTATCTCCTCTACAGCTGCTCGGGAGCTGCCGTACGGTTAAAAAACCGTGCAGTGTGAAAGCATGCATTTAGCTGCGTGCGCCACTGAGTCAACGGCAGCCGTCCATTCCAGTGGCAAGACACGGCTGCTACACGGCACGGCAGCCGTGCCGTTGCCGTGCCGTGTAATGTGAAAGGTCTAATGCTCTTCTTCACGCCACTAAAGGAATGTCGCCGTACGTTTTTTTTGCCGTACGGTCGAAACCGTGTAGTGTGAAAGGAGCCTAAAGGCTTGGTTTCTCAGAACCGACGCATGCGAGGTGCGAGGTGCGAGGCCCGCCTCGCACAAATCCAGACTACACGAGTTTATGCAAGTGGTTTCTCAAGCTGCGCGGTGCGCAGTGTGCGCAACCTCGCAGTGAGACCTCGCAGCGTCACCGCGCACTGATTCGTCCGGCCAGATTTGTGCGAGGCGACAGCAGTGCGAGGCGACATTGTTTCTGTTCTTGTTTTTACTGTTTTAAGCAACACGATGAGCTTTACGGACGAAGTGGACAAGGAACTGATTAAAGAAGTTCGAATACACCCAGTGTTGTATAACTTACAACACAAGAGCTACAAAAACAACGTTGTAAAAGACAACTTATGGAAAATGATATCACTGAAGTTGGATAGAACAGCTAATAAATGTTGCTAGTTTTATGTATTATACGATGGTCTTGAGAAGGAAAGAGTTCGTAAAAACAGAAACTCCAAAAACGGAGGTACCAGACGATTAATGTTAATTTACTGTCATTTGGAACCTCCGTTCTTGGGATTCTTTGTTT
This sequence comes from Anabrus simplex, assembly GCF_040414725.1. Lineage (NCBI taxonomy): Eukaryota > Metazoa > Arthropoda > Insecta > Orthoptera > Tettigoniidae > Anabrus > Anabrus simplex. Next base: position 144,804,481 of record NC_090265.1, on the reverse strand, counting down.
TTTCATTGATGTGGTAGCTGCCTCTGTGGATCGGTGGTAGGGTGTCTATTATTCTATTATTATTATTATTATTATTATTATTATTATTATTATTATTGATGTTACTTATAACAAATATAATGAGTTCAGTTTCAAAGGATTAAATAATTAACAGATTTAGAAATGATATATCAACCAATAAATCCATTACTTTAATATCTGTCTGTCTGTTAGGTCATCAGCCCTGAGGCTGGTTGGATCCTCAAATAGTACCACCAAAAGTTATGCGGTTATAAGGAAACCACAAACACCAATGGCAGCACTAAAATGAGGCGTACTAGGCAAGACGAGGAGTGAGGTAGTTTGCCATTGCTTCCTCACTGGGTCAGAAAGTGCTATTGCAGCACGACCGACCCTATGAGCAACACCTTTCATAACACTCAGATGCACTATTCGTGCTCTGAATGTCATTACTCAGCACCACCCATACCCCAGCAGTTTCCATATTGTCACAGCCATGGATGAAACTGGGACTTCGGTGAAAGCTACACTTTACTCTGGCCTGTGCCAAGAGATGGATACAAAAGTACTGTATCCATCAAGAAATGACAGCAGGCAAACTTTAATATCAAATATGCCAATATATATAATTTTACAAAATTTGAGTTCAGTATTGTTCATTTAATAAAACCACGTGTTTTATTTTAATAACGATGTTCATTCCGTTATTATGCTAATTGGGTCACAGGAAAAGTAAACTATAGGTAAACAAATACATGTTTGTCCGTTAGAAAAAAAAACTTTCACTCCATCCTGTTAGCATATTCTCTTTGTCATACCGATTCTCTCTCCCTGCTACAAAAATATTTCTTGAAGCTGTCTCTTATCATGAAAGCATCATGTATAGAATTACCTCCGTTGTCAGCTGCCAGAGGAATCATGTTTTCTTCTGTTAATTCCAAATAGCCAATAAAGTGTTAATTTGGGCAAGGAATTCGCTCATTCCGGAGAAGGTTATGGACGATACAGGCTGACATCACAAGATCATCAACAGTTTCCATTGCTACTGCTATAGGGGTGAAGAAAACCCTCCACTACTGACACATAATCCGCTTCCTCTTCCAACAGTAGCGCACAGGCTGCGAGACATGTGCTCGGCAACTGATCCGCATCGCAGCCTGGGAAACCACGAGCCTCGCAGCGTCATTGGGATGAAAGTACGCAACGTCGGCCTCGCACCTCGCACCTCGCATGCGTCAGTTCTGAGAAACCAAGCCTTAAGGGTACGTTCACTCACAACGACATCAGTTTTACGGAGACATATTTTGCTTGACGACCTTGTTGTCATTCTGCAGCCGTTTTAAACGATTCTCCACATTGAAACACAGATAGGTCAAAGGAGCAGTGAACGATGGATCGAGAGCCTGTCATTACTATATCGGACTGTCATGGACGCGAAAGGTAAGACTCAGACAGCAGGAAAGGTTGCACTTGGTGAATCCAATCAATGGAAGACAAGATGAAGTAGGATGGCTGCATGCGTATTTACAGCAAATAAAAGCTAATGAAAACAAATTTATCAACACTATTTTTAAAAGTCTGTTTCGTCTTTTAATGTACTTAGTACTCAATTGAAGAACACCATTCAACGCCAAAATATATAAAAGCGAAACGGTACTCCACTCGTATACAGATGAGTGCTGTTTATCTAAGAAGTTGTACATGGCATCATCTCTAAATGTTGACATACTTTGTGTGTGTATGAATCATCAAATACAAAGAAGAAAGCTGAAGATGTTGAAAACAAGTTCATCAAGAAAATCATCGTTGCACCTCCGAAAACCGTTATGTGAAATAGTTTAGCTTAGAACTGTCCCCGGTAAGGTTCTCTTATCTAAGATTTAATATTGTGCGAGTGATTTCAAAGAAATTTTGCTATTGATGACATGTGCTGCGGGTTAGTATTTCTCTCAGTATATTATCCCATAGCGGGTTTTGCAGGCGCAACGACGAAATGGTAGAAAGTACTTTATACCTAAGCAAGATCATTATTATTAATAGAAATGAAATCAATCCGAATTGCTGGTTGAAGAAGAAACAGAGGTTGATACGCACTATACAGGCGCAAGAGTATGACGGGGAGCGGGGTGAATTCCACACGGACCGAATTACAGAATTGGATTACGTCATCCACTGAGTCGGACAGTTGTCGCATGTCGTGTCGATTGATTCCACTGTCATACGATAGATTTCGCGTGTCGGCTCGTGGGAAGGTTCACATCACACTACTCACTGTGACTTGAATTGTACGAACGTCGAACGATCAATATCACTATGCGTGTGTGGGACCTAACGCAATTCATAGCATCTAGACTTACAAGTCGTGCTCTGAATGTCATTCATCGGCATCACTCATACTTCAGCAGCGTCCATACTGCCACATCCATAAATTAGACCTGAAACTTCAATAATTATATGATGGCGTGCGGCTTCCAGAGATTCTTGGTGCAAGTATTCCGAACTAACGTACATGAGCCAGCTGCGAGTTTGAGGATAGGGCTCTAATGATGAAGACGGTACTATCAACCAGTCTCCGAGGTAGGGAAAACAATCAATCGAGGTTAAAATCGAGAATCGAACACGGTACTCGTTGGACCAACGGCCAGTATGCTAAGCAGTTAGCCACGTAACCAGACGAAATTTCACCGAGCAAGTGGCCGGGCTGTTTGGGTTACGTAGCTTTCAGGTTGCATTCGGGAGAGAGTAAATTGGAATCCCACTGGCGGCAGCTCTGAATATCGTTTTTCCGTGGTTTCCCATTTTCATACCAGCCAAATTAAGGCCACGGTCGCTCCATTCCCATTTTCCTATTCCATTGTCGTCATAAGACCTATCTGTGTCGGTGCAATGTAAAGCAAATTGTAAGAAAAAGAGAAAAAGTGAAAGCTACTTTGCCTTTGGCCCGTAAAAAAGAAACAGAAAAAGAGACAACAAAAGGACATTCATCGAGAAATAGCAACAGTGCTAGGCTGTCTCTCTGAGTCAAGATAGGGGGTCCGAAGATCTATCGGTAATATAAAAGAAATCCCATGGACAAAATTTCGGTACATCGGTGGCTCCAAACACCGTAAAAATAGCTGAAGGGGCGCACAACCAATAGCATTATTATAAAACTAGCAAATGTGCCCGTGCTTAGGTACGCTATTCTACATTGTATACAGATTTCTCCGTAAATTACTGTAAAGGCAGTGAGAAGGATTATATTAAATTGCACGCTATCCGAGAAACAAAAAAGGGAGGACACAATACGTTCTTTCCGATGCAAGGTAGGCATTGGGGAAATTCTGTTGATAATGGCAGGACACATTTCCTACTAAATAACACTTGTAAATAACACCTATTCAATACAATACAAGTTTAAAAATTAGGACGTTGTCCTTATCAAAATTGTTAACATGAAATGAATATATTAGATGGTACATGTTTTGCCTATTAATAGTAGGCATCATCAGCCATAATTTTCACCTTAGGATAGAACAGGTACCTGAATGGAAATAATTTATGAATGCTGTTAAAAACTATGTCGTTTAAAATGTATTGGAGATTGTTAAACAACTATTACAATACAAAATATACTATGCTGTTACTTGACAATGTTTGTGATAATATTGGAGTCTAAAAACATGACAATTATTTGAGGATTATGACGCATTAAAATATACACTGACTGACAGAGCAAATGCAACATCAAGAAGGAGTGGTTCGAAAAGGATGAAAGTTGGGGAAAAAACAGAGACGGCACGGACGAATAATTGATGTTTATTTCAAACCGATATGCAGGTTACACAATGCGCACGGCATCGACTCAGTAGGATGTAGGACCACCGCGAGCGGCGATGCACGCAGAAACACGTCGAGGTACAGAGTCAATAAGAGTGCGGATGGTGTCCTGAGGGATGGTTCTCCATTCTCTGTCAACCATTTGCCACAGTTGGTCGTCCGTACGAGGCTGGGGCAGAGTTTGCAAACGGCGTCCAATGAGATTCCACACGTGTTCGATTGGTGAGAGATCCGGAGAGTACGCTGGCCACGGAAGCATCTGTACACCTCGTAGAGCCTGTTGGGAGATGCGAGCAGTGTGTGGGCGGGCATTTAACGTGCCTTGAATACGCACTAGGGGTGACGTGGAATCATACACAATAGCGCCCCAAACCAAGATGCCGCGTTGTCTAGCGGTAGGGCGCTCCACAGTTACTGCCGGATTTGACCTTTCTACCCCCCCGACGCCACACTCGTTTGCGGTGACTATCACTGACAGAACAGAAGCGTGACTCATCGGAGAACACGACGTTCCGCCATTCCCTCATCCAAGTCGCTCTAGCCCGGCACCATGCCAGGCGTGCACGTCTATGCTGTGGAGTCAATGGTAGTCTTCTGAGCGGACGCCGGGAGTGCAGGCCTCCTTCAACCAATCGACGGGAAATTGTTCTGGTCGATATTGGAACAGCCAGGGTGTCTTGCACATGCTGAAGAATGGCGGTTGACGTGGCGTGCGGGGCTGCCACCGCTTGGCGGCGGATGCGCCGATCCTCGCGTGCTGACGTCACTCGGGCTGCGCCTGGACCCCTCGCACGTGCCACATATCCCTGCGCCAACCATCTTCGCCACAGGCGCTGCATCGTGGACACATCCCTATGGATATCGGCTGCGATTTGACGAAGCGACCAACCTGCCCTTCTCAGCCCGATCACCATACCCCTCGTAAAGTCGTCTGTTTGCTGGAAATGCCTCCGTTGACGGCGGCCTGGCATTCTTAGCTATACACGTGTCCTGTGGCACAAGACAACACGTTCTACAATGACTGTCGGCTGAGAAATCACGGTACGAAGTGGGCCATTCGCCAACGCCGTGTCCCATTTATCGTTCGCTACGTGCGCAGCACAGCGGCGCATTTCACATCATGAGCATACCTCAGTGACGTCAGTCTACCCTGCAATTGGCATAAAGTTCTGACCACTCCTTCTTGGTGTTGCATTAGCTCTGTCAGTCAGTGTATTACAATAAAGATAAAAATCAGAATACACAATCCATTTAGTTGTCAGATGGCGTGATTGCCATGATTTCCTGCCATATTTGCATTTCTTCAGGTACTTAATATGTTTTGTTAACGCCAGTCACAATCGAGCTGGAGATATTTGATTATAATCAAGAAATGTAGCGCTATCTAAAATATCAACAATTGAGACACGACAATAAGTCATAGGACCCAAATTCTATATCTCTCCAAATTGAACGGGGATTGTGCTATCTGTTTCGTGATATGACTTACAATTTAGCCACCTAATAGCCCGAAACGAAGGTCTGCACCGTCATTAAAATTGCATCCATATTTCGATATTTTCCTGGGCCAAACGTTATACATTCGAGTAGCACGGTATTCTTTCTCCAAGAAAAGTGTGTCCAGGTTACGGATTAGCACTCGCATACATACAGAGTAATTAAGGAAGAAAGTAATACAGTGAAGCTGTGGAAATTAATAGAAAATATGATTATAACTGAGGACAGCCGTATAGGACAAGTATGTAAATACCAAGTGGATGTATTTGAAAATAAAATGCCCATCAGTAAATTGTAATGGCGTGAGTAACGGATATAAGAAGGCGATAACAGAGGAGATATTTAGATGCAGGGATTCTTAGTTAAACAGATAAGAAGATGACTTATAGTATTATTACTTGAGCCTAAAAAGGTAAAGCAAAGGTAATACATGAAGGCGGAAAACACAAGTAGAATAGAAATACAGTATAAATTATTGTAAATACCAGAAAAATTATGGTGTGAAATAATGGACTACACTCCGCGATACTATTAAAATATTAACAACGCTCCTTAGTGATATTAGAGGAAATTTGTAACCTCCAACGGTATTCCGCTAATAGCCCGCAGAATAGCCGATTGACTTCTCTCTTGCTTTCAACTCAAGGAACAACCACGAGTTTACAGGAATGATGACGAAAATGGCAATACACGTTACTTCTCTGCTGGCAAGCAGAGGCGTTGCCATGGTAACCTGTAGGTTCATTGTCGGTCTGTCGGTCACTCAATGCAGAGCATGAGACCCTCAGAAAATAGTCATTTGAAGTGTAAACGAAATTATGTTTAAAATAAAGGGACATTTGACATGTAGTGCACGAATTTTACAGAAAAGCAATAGTATACTGTGAGAGAAAATGGAAGAAAACTGTTCTGGTTTTCCTACAAAGCCCCATCTAGCAAGGTATTTTAAGCCATATGCATATTAAAACATTTTCCGATATACAGACACTCTAAATATGAAGTTTGGTCGTTTCGCCGTAATGGTGGAACAAACAGACGAACAGACACGAAAAATGAAAACCATTGACACGGTCTTGATTTGACCTAAACGGATAAATATTTGAAAAATTAGCAAAACAAACGTAATTACAGACAACGGACTTCCTACAACTTTATTCACATACGTAGGTTACAACAGGTATAATCTTTAACTTGCTCCCTTAAACATTAAAATTTGCTCAGTAAAACTTCTGGAATGTCTATTTCTATTTATTTAGTCCAATCTAGTTTCATCACCAAGAGCGTTTAAATCCCACTATTTTAAACTCTGTTTAGTCTCCACTACTTTTGACGTGAATACACCTACTCTTTCGGTCTGACGTATGGGTGGCTGTATGAAAACTACACGCGACACTTCTCGATACGCAGTGGTCAACGTTTGGGTATTTCAGTAACTATATAATCTAGACCTAAGTGGTATAAACTATAACATGCAGGGTATAATCATGTACGAGGTAAGATAATCGCATCCTCTGATTATGTCTTCCTAGCGCAGCGAAGGAAAACAAACTGGCGCCAATCTGAGCATCGTTTTGTTTTAGTGTTGGCTGTAACTTCGGACTCAGTGAACACATTTCGGTAATAGAAGTGTCATTTGAAATCTAATGGACATTTCTATCAGGAATAGTAAACTCATGAAGAGTGCCATTTGAAACAAGTGGGTGGTGCGCGTGTTAATTGAAATTTGTGATAGAATGTAAAAATGTCGAAGATTGCCTCTCACTAAAAGCAAGACGAATTTTATGAAAGGTGGGGTACGTCTTAACTTTTCCATCTCATGCCTGAGGTAACTCGGATATCAACATATTTCCTGCTGTCCCAAACACGAGTTAACTCTGATTTCAACAATGCACTCTTCTCCACTTCCGAGTTCATTCTGACGGTGTAGTTTTGCTGTTCATCACATGATATGTTCAGACGACGGACGATTCATATATCGCCTTACGTATCTCGACGATAATTATATACCGTGTGTTTTTCTTCCAAACCTGCCTTCTAAGATGGGTGAGCAGAAGTGTAGAGAAAGCATGAAGGAAGATTATATTTAAGAAACTTTAGGGAATCGTGATGAACCTGACTTTTATGAATAAAGTGAAGATAAGTTGCAGTGAAACAAGCTCGAGACATTTAGCGCCATTGTCAAGTTCTGGTATAAGAGCTAAGAGAAAACTATCGCTACTGTTGTCGTTCCATGACTGTACAGTAGCTATGCATATACAAAGTATTTCTAGCCTATTACAACCATTGTCGAAACATCCAAAAAGATATGGTATGGGACATGCATTAGATTGAAAATAACCTGGGAGTGAAAAGGTTAAAGCCGAGAGTCACAATGTACAACGCCAACAGATACACCGTGTTGAGTACACCGGTTCCCTTGCGAACAGTGCTGTTAAGCAACATTAGACGCGGTCGGTAAGTGGACGGATTACCTCTTGGGAACACCTCGTTCCGTTGCCTCATTTCTCTTTTAAAAAAGCAGCTGAAATTTGTAAAATTTCTGGAGATATACTGTAGACAGTGGGTTGGGATATAGTACCATATTATCTTAAATACTTATTTCATTATTGTTTGCATGAAGGAGCTATACCAAATGAATGGAGAGTTGCTATAGTAGCCCCTGTATATAAAGGAAAGGATGATAGACATAAAGCTGAAAATTACAGGCCAGTAAGTTTGACATGCGTTGCATATAAGCTTTGGGAAAGCATTCTTTCTGGTAATATTAGACTTGCTTGCGAATTTTTTGGTTAGAACTTGCTTTACGTCGCATCGACCCAGATAGGTCTTATGGCGGCGATGGGATAGGAAAGGCCAAGGAGTGGGAAGGAAACGGCCATGGCCTTAATTAAGGTACAGCCCCACCATTTGCCTGGTGTGAAAATGGGAAACCACGGAGAACCATCTTCAGAGCTGCCGACAGTGAGGTTCGAACCCACTATCTCCCGAATGCAAGCTCACAGCTCCGCGCCCCTAACCACACGGCCAACTTGCCCGGTAATTAACTGATTCGATAGAAGGCAGTTCGGGTTCAGGAAAGGTTATTCACTTAAGCTCAACTTGTAGGATTCCAGAAAAAATATCAGATATCTTGGATTTAGTTGGTCAAATGGGCAGTATCGCGATTGGCCTATCTAAGGCGTTTGATAGGGTAGATCATGGGAGACTACTGGCAAAAATGAGTGCAATTTGACCTGATAAAAGAGTAATTGAATGGATGGCTATATTTCTAGAAAATAGAACTCAGAGAATTAGAGTAGGCGAAGCTTTATCTGATCCTGTATTCATTAACAGGGGAATTCCTCAACGCAGTATTTTTGGATCTTTATGTTTTGTTATCTAAATAAATGCGCCTCCGTAGCTCAGACGGCAGCGCATCGGCCTCTCACCGCTGGATACCGTGGTTCAAATCCCGATCACTCCATGTGAGATTTGTGCTGGACAAAGCGGAGGCGGGACAGGTTTTTCTCCGGGTAGTCCTGTTTTCCCTGTCATCTTTCATTCCAGCAACACTCTCCATTATCATTTCATAGCATCTATCAGTCATTAATAAATCACTTTGGGAATGGCGACCCCATCGTACTAACAGCCTATATCTGCTTCATTCATTACATCCCTGACCCTGTCAATGACTGGAAAACAGGTTGTAGGTTTTTCATTTTTCATTTTCATCTACATAAATGAAGTTGTAGGAGATCGCTGTCTGTAATTTCGTTTCTTTTGTCAATTTTTCAGATATTTAACCATTTTAGGGCAAATCAAGACGGTATCAGCGGTTCTTATTTTTCGTGTCTGTCTGGTTGTTGCACCATTACGGCGAAACGGCTGGATAGATCTCGACTAAACTTCATATTTAGAGTATACTCATTCCGGGGAAGGTTTTGATATGCATATGATTTCAAAATCTCGGAATCGATGGGGTGTTTATAGGGAAACTAGAACAGTTTTCTTCCATTTTCGCTTATACTATTGATTTTCTGTAAAATCCGTGGACTATACGTGAAACGTCGCTTTTTCGAAAACTGGAAGAAATCCAAAGAAAAGCAGCTCTATTTGTTCTGGGCGATTTCCGAGAAAAGAGTAGCGTTAAAATGTTCCAAAATATTGGGCTGGGAAGACTTGGGAGAAAGGAGACGTGCCGCTCGACTAAGTGGTATGTTCCGAGCTGTCAGTGGAAATATGACGTGGAATGACATTAGTAGACGAATAAGTTTGAGTGGTGTTTTTAAAAGTAGAATAGATCACAATATAAAGATAAAGCTGTATTGGAATTATTTCCAAATTCTTTGCAATCTTTTAAGAAACGACTAGGAAAATAACAGATAGGGAATCTGCCACCTGGGCGACTCCCCTAAATGCAGATGAGTGTTGATTGATTGATTGATTGATTGATTGATTGATTGATTGATTGATTGATTGATTGATTGATTGATTGATTGATTGATTGATTGATTGATTGATTGATTGATTGATTGATTGATTGATTGAAGAGAGCTGAATGGTGCGAGCGAATGCAGTGTTTCTATGTGTATTGTGCTTGATATCGACATTAAAAAACGTCGTTAAGTACAAGAGCAATACTATTTTGAAATTAATTTCTCTAGAGGTAATGCAAACCGTTGAAGGAAATACAAGGCGCGTTTAAAACGTGAAAGTACGCTCGAAGTCGCCGGGTACGTTATGTTGCGAATCCATACTGATGTGTTTACGTCCAAAACGTTTGCAGCTTGTATCCAGTAGATACTAATATAACTTTCTGACCGGTCTCATACATTCCTTGAATTAAATATCACATTTTCATCTTCTTCAAAAGTAAGAACCACAATCACGAATGTCTTACGATACCGACACTAAATAAGTCAACAGCAGGAAAGAAATATTCACAATTTTTGAAAATATAAGCAAATCGGAAGAGAAACATGTGGTGTTCCTGGGCCGGTATCACACCACACCCTACCTTCTTTCCCTCTGGGAAGGGGCAATGAGGGATGGAGGGTGGCATGAACGGTGAATTGTTTGTGTCGATTGCTGACACCTCATTAATAGTCTCGATTGCGGACATAAAATATTCGGGAAGAGTGCCAGCTCATCCACCCGTCTTACCAATCCAGTTATGCTCTAGTCGTCATACAGAACGTTAGCTCTACCGCTGTGTTGAGTTTTTAGTTCGTTTGCTTGTTTCTGTTGTTGTGCTATTATGGAATTAATTAAGATGGAGAAAGGCAAGACATGAGATTCATTGCGTGGTTATAGTTATATACAATTTATAAGTGCAAAGAAAAATTATTTACTGCAGTTATGTAACATATTTTAACAGATTTTAATAATTTTAATATGTATTCCTCCTTATTAAGTTTCAACTCTGATTCATTTATACTTTAGGTGGAAATGTGTTAAAATACTTTAGATTTACCTTTTGTGAGCCAATTTCATTTTTTTACAAATTGACAAACTTAAAGTCTCTCTGTACAGGTCATGAAACGTGTATAAAAGTTTTAACTTAATTTGGTTGTATGTATTATCATCCAAAATAATTATATTTTATTATTACAATACTTGTTATTCTTATTTTTATTATTAATATTCAGTTATTCATTATTTATTTGTTTACTTATTATAGGTAATGATATGGTAAGAATTGTAAATCATTAATTCGTACATGATTGGGCTCAACTGGATGTAAAACAAGCAATATTTCTGGCAAAGAAACGGGTTGGAGAAAAGGCTAGTACTTCCGTACCTCAGATTTATTCTGAAGAATTTCAAAATTTTCGTAATAAAGGATATGAAATTGTAACACAAATTCCTCAGTTTGCAAATATTAAACATTCAGTGTATTCTGGAAGTAATAAGGAAGATGGAGTGTACAAAGAACCAAAGTTAGCATCAGAAATCATCCTCAATAAGGAATTGTTGAAAATGTTTTACAAAAAGTGATTTATCCTTTCAGTTGAAGGCACAGATATCAGAATGTTCATTTTCATTTTCGCCAGTGCTTTAGCTGGAGAAATGTTGCGAGAAAGAATATTACTTTTCGTTGACGATACTTGTTAAGAGTGTATGTAGCCAGTTCACCCAAATAAACACGGCATACTGTATGTGGACCTGGGAAGTAGTGAAAGTGAAACTAACATCACTCCTGTTGTATTTGCACTTCTTCCTGACATGAAAAAGGGAACATATATTCGGATGCTCGAAAGCATTGTGCAAGCTCTTCCAGAATGGTAACCTGAGAAATTCACGGTATACTTTGAGACAGGTGCTCTAAGGGAGACATTTTCTCAATATAAGTTTCACGGGTGTGTTTTCCATTTCACGCAGTGTCTGTGGAGAAAGGTTGATGAAAATAGGAATGACTACTATATACAAGTAAAAAGAAGAAATCAGGCGAAATGTAAGAAAATGCACTACACTTGCTTTCCTGAAGCCTGAAGATATAGAGAGTGGATAGATTCGAATTCACAATCAAGCTCCGCCGGATGTGAAGTTAACAGAATCCTTCGACAATTTTGCTGAGCAACGGTTGCAGAATGAGTCTATCCCGCTGGAGATGTGGCACTGTTTTAACATTAGACAAAGAACAAACAATACAAATGAAGGGTGGAGTCACAAAATAGGTAGTAAAATTGGAAGGGCTCACCCAAGAATAAGAGATCTCAACACCTGTCTAAAGATGGAAGCAGAGAATTCAGATCATTCAGTTATGCGGATGGACTTAAATTTGGAAGGAACTAAAAGAAAAAGATAATAGTGTAAATTGGATGAAAGAATTGCTCGAAGTGCGAGGAAGTACAATGAAGATGGCAATTTTAAAGGTTTCCGGACGTAATGTAATTTGTCCTCGGAATGGAATAAGCGTAAGTATTGTTCGTTCAAAAAACATGTGTGGTAAATAAGAGTGCATTATTAGCAGTATGAATTTAAAAGTATGACGAATCTTATACATGAGAAATAATTATAAGCCTAAATTAATGCGTAAATAATTAGTAGTAAAGATGACAAACTTCTTAAAAATGTGCGGGTTCATGGCGTCCGTGGGTCTTCCGAACCCCTGCCATTAACTTCATGTGCAGAGCCACACAGCAGGTCTACTTCGAAAATAAGCGAGGTGCTCTAATGTCTCTAACAATGAACCTTTACGCACTTGCACTAGTAATAAAAGTACAATATAGATGCTTTATTTCACGAAGGCTTATGTCTAGGAAATAATGTCTTCTGTCGAGGCACATCGATACTATTAATGGGGTGTCCGCAATCGAGACTTTTCGTAATCGCAAAATGATTGTATTTTATAATTACGATATTTACAATGGGGGTTCTATAACAGCTGGCTGGTCATTGTATAATCCTTCTCAAGTTCCTTCTACACTTACAGCTAAGATGAAACTGCACAGGACATGTCTTCACAAATCTGTCTCTGCTTGTTATAACGAACGAGTCATGCGGCAAAGACTTAGGTATGCTTCGCTGACTGACTTCGTCTGTCTCGCGCATCTCAAATCTTCCCCAGAGGTACAAATGCCATACTATAGAATGGCAGGAGAAGGAATAACAAGAAATACGTGGAATTGATAATTGGGGACAATAATCACCATTTAAAGCAAAGTAAATTACATCCAATGTATCCCCTCCCCGTCGTAAGAGGCGGCTAAAAGTGGCATCAGGGGCTCTTAACTTGGGAAAGTCGGTTGGCGACCACGGAGCCATTAACTGAGATCTGGCATCTTGGGTGTGTCAGGCTTCTCATTTCCAATCATCCTATCCGACCTCACTTGATCAACAATTGTTTTTTTCCGAACCCGACGGTATTAAGTTTCGACGCCTAAGAATTCTCTCATTTTCACACTCTTTGTGGCGTTTGTCTGTCTTAGGCCGATACCTCCATTTTCCCTTTGATAAGTGCTAAGAGAGGATGGTTGCCCAGCTGTACTTCCTCTTAAAACAATAACCACCACGACCACCACAACTGCAGCCTAACAAGATGGCCAGTCATACTAAAATGTCACGTACCGGGCGAGTTGGCCGTGCGGTTAGGGGCTGTGAGCTTGCATCCGAGAGATAGTGGATTCGAGCCCCACTGTCGGCAGCCCTGAAGATGGTTTTCCGTGGTTTCCCATTTTCATATCAGGCAAATTCTGGGGCTGTACCTTAATTGAGGTCACGGACGCTTCCTTCCCACTCCTAGGCCTTTCCTATTCTGTCGTCGCCATAAGGCCTATATGTGTCGGTGCGACGTAAAACAAATTGTTAAAAAGTCACGTGATTAGAGTAACGACTTCTCAGACATATTGCTTGGCTTCTGGGAATGCCGAGACTAGCCATATGTAATTAGAAATACAGATAATAATGAAGATATTACAGACTAGCAAATGTACCCGTGCTTCGCTACGGTATTCTACATTGCATACGGATATCGACGTAAATACTGTGCGTGCAGCAAATGAGATTGTTTTAAAATTGCATGTCTCTTAGCCTTATCCGAGAAATAGCATGGGGAGGTCCCCGTACGTTGTTTCCAATGTAAAGTGAGGGTTGCGGAGTTGTGATGATAACGCCAGGCTCACTTGCCTACTGCCATTCACAATCGAGTTGGCAAGTTTACATTATAATTGCAGGCCCCAATGCCTACTGCGCGGTCACAATCGATTTGGGGAGTTTTAGTTACAATGGCAGACCCATTTCCTACTTTCAGACAGGTTACAGTTGAGGAGTTTTTATTATAATACCAGGCAACTTCCCTACCACCAGTCAAAATTGAGTTGTGCAGTTATCATTATAATGACAGTCCCTTTTTACTGCTGCTAGCCAGCTTACTGCCAGTCACACAGAATTAGTGAGTTTCCATGAAAATAGCAGGCCACTATGCCTAATGCTAGTCAAATTTTAGATTGGAACATTTGTTTATAATGGCGGGCACCCTGGCCTAGAGCCAAACACAATAGAGTAGGGGACTTTCAAACAAAACTGCATGATCCCTTGCCTTCTGCAAGACAAATCGAAAAGTGAATTATTCATTAAAATGGTAGGCCCTCCTTACTAATGCCAGTTACACAGGAGTTGGAGAAGGACCCCATTCCTACTGCCAGCAGTCAAAGTCGGTGTAGGGAGTACTGATTACAATAGCAGACACATCCTTTCTCGATCGCTATAAATCGACATCAATGAATATATATACAGATGGACATACGAAAGTATATGAATGTTTACAATATTGCAGACCTTCATTTACAGATTAACTGCTGCTAAACGGTACGTCATATCGACAAAGGATTGTACCGTAAGGCGCAGTATTTAGCGATCTAAATGGCTGGTCCTATGATATTTTCTCGCATCTAATCTATTCATGGGTCAGATTGAATCAAAAACGTTGAATAGGTTGAAATTTGTGTAAGAATATCTTACATTGCATTACTTTTCGGATAATTATGTGACATAGCATTTGGCTCACATATGGGTACTGGGTGGGCCAATGTTCGTGTAGAGTTTGATCATACTATCTTTCCTGTAAGTGATTGAAATGATGCACATGAGAAGAAAAGGTTTAGAAATTAATTTCCATTAAGGCAGGTAGATTTCCATAAAGTTTGGTTGTGTGTATTTTGAGGGAGTGCAAAATCACGGTTTCGGTTTCGTATAAACCCCCAATTAGTTCAGGGATTTAGAAACAATATTTGCCCTAAAACCTCACCAAAGGACAGGTGGATTCTAAATATGAAGTTTGGTGGAAATATATCCAGTAGTTTTCAAGTTAGAGAAAGACAAACAGACCAACAAACAAACAAACAAGCTAACTAACTAACTAACTAACAGACACCAAGGAAACCTACCCCTGGACAGATGGATGCTATATATAAAATTTGGTTCAAATATCTTGTTAGTTTTCAAGTTGTAAGAAGTACGCTTTAGACGCACCCGCTGGGATTTGTACCGAAAAACGGTCCGTTAATGATATCTCCCTTACTAAATCCTGTTATCGAAATGATGCACATGAGAAAAAAAAGGTTTAGAAATTCATTTTCATTAAGGCAGGTTGATTTCCATTAAGTTCGGTTGTGTATACTTTGAGGGAGTGCAAAATCACGGTTTCGGTTTCGTAAAAATCCCCACTCAGTTCAGGGATTTAGAAACGATATTTGCGCTAAAACCTACCCAAGGAGAGGTGGATTCTAAATATGAAGTTTGGTGGAAATATATCCAGTAGTTTTCAAGTTATAGAAGGACAGACAAACAGACAAACAGACAAACAAACAGACAAACGGACACCAAAGCTAAAAATGATGCAGATGGTCATAATTACACCTGAAACGGATAACTGTACGGAAATTTCGCCAAAATAATCAATGTACAGACACACGGTCGTTACGATTTTATTTTTTGCGCTAAAACCTACCCAAGGACAGGTGGATTATAAATATGAAGTTTGGTGGAAACATATCCAGTAGTTTTCAAGTTATAGAAGGACAGACAAACAGACAAACAAACAGACAAACAGACACCAAAGATAAAAATGATACAGATGGTCATTATTACACCTGAAACGGATAACTGTACGGAAATTTCGCCAAAATAATCAATGTACAGACACACGATCGTTACGATTTTATTTTTTGCGCTAAAACCTACCCAAGGACAAGTGGATTCTAAATATGAAGTTTGGTGGAAATATATCCAGTAGTTTTCAAGTTATAGATGGACAGACAAAGAGACAAACAGACAAACAAACAGACAAACGGACACCAAAGCTAAAAATGATGCAGATGGTCATAATTACAGGTGAAACGGATAACTGTACGGAAATTTCGCCAAAATAATCAACGTACAGACACACGGTCGTTACGATTTTATTTATATAGATGACGGATAAGCATGAGCACGTTGAAAAGTGCAGACTTCTACTTCGAGATTCATATCTCCTAAACGGTTTATGATATTAAGAACCGGTTTGCGCCATCAGACGCCCCATTTATCGCTCTACATGTTTGTTTCTAAACCATTTCCTCGTATTTCCCATATTCAGGGGGTAAATTGAGATCAAATTTTGAATAGGGTGAAATTTGGGTGCATTTTTAACATTTTACATTACTTTTTGCCTACTTATGTATAAGCTAGAATCATGAAATTTGGTACACATATGTCCCTTAATCGTGCCAATGTGCGCACACAACGTGATGATCCTATCATTCTTATAAGTGTGTCAAACAATGAAATATACTTGTAAAAATCACCAAATTTACGAACAATCCAGAAATACGGCCAAATTTAACGTATAAGGGAGAGAGATACGACAAAATGTCACAGGACCAAAGTTGTAGATCACTCCGAATTGAAGGGACATTGTGCCATCCGTTTTGTGATACGACTTACCGTTTAGCCAAAAAATAGCTCAAAAGGAATGTCTGCACAGTCATTAAAATTGCCTCCATATTTCGATATCTTTGGGGGGTAAAAAGTGAAAAATTTGAACATCTTGGAATTTTCCCGTCGGTTAGGGACCAAAAGCTATAATTTCACCAAATTTCAATTGTCTACTTCGTCTGGCAGGTTGTGCCGCCATTTTGATTTGGGGGGATAGGGGATAAAAATGAGGAAATTCTCGAAAATTTTTAAGCCCACGAAACCTATAGGTTATCGTTTTGGATATACTATACGACTGTGTTCTTATGCTGAGCCCAAAATTTGAGCCCCCCCAGCGTGCCCCCTTCAGGGAATTTTGAGAATTTCCGATTTTTCTAGGGATCTTGGGGGCATCAGTTTCCTCCGTACCAAGTTCCAAATTTCTGAGATTTCTGGATGTGCCTCATTAATTCACGACTTTTTTCATTTTTAAATATTTATATATACATCGCTCCAGCCCGACTTGCTTTTATATATATAGATAGATGACAGATAAGCATGAGCACGTTGAAAAGTGCAGACTTCCACTTCGAGATTCATATCTCCTAAACGGTTTATGATATTAAGAAACGGTTTGCGCCATCAGACGCCTCATTTATCGCTCTACATGTTTGTTTCTAAACCATTTCCTCGTATCTCCCATATTAAGGGGGTAAATTGAGATCAAATTTTGAATAGGGTGAAATTTGGGTGCATTTTTAACATTTTACATTACTTTTTGCCTACTTATGTATAAGCTAAAATCATGAAATTTGGTACACATATGTCCCTTAATCGTGCCAATGTGCGCACACAACGTGATGATCCTATCATTCTTATAAGTGTGTCAAAAAATGAAATATACTTGTAAAAATCACCAAATTTACGAACAATCCAGAAATACGGCCAAATTTAACGTATAAGGGAGAGAGATACGACAAAATGTCACAGGACCAAAGTTGTAGATCACTCCGAATTGAAGGGACATTGTGCCATCCGTTTTGTGATACGACTTACCGTTTAGCCAAAAAATAGCTCAAAAGGAATGTCTGCACAGTCATTAAAATTGCCTCCATATTTCGATATCTTTGGGGGGTAAAAAGTGAAAAATTTGAACATCTTGGAATTTTCCCGTCGGTTAGGGACCAAAAGCTATAATTTCACCAAATTTCAATTGTCTACTTCGTCTGGCAGGTTGTGCCGCCATTTTGATTTGGGGGGATAGGGGATAAAAATGAGGAAATTCTCGAAAATTTTTAAGCCCACGAAACCTATAGGTTATCGTTTTGGATATACTATACGACTGTGTTCTTATGCTGAGCCCAAAATTTGAGCCCCCCCAGCGTGCCCCCTTCAGGGAATTTTGAGAATTTCCGATTTTTCTAGGGATCTTGGGGGCATCAGTTTCCTCCGTACCAAGTTCCAAATTTCTGAGATTTCTGGATGTGCCTCATTAATTCACGTCTTTTTTCATTTTTAAATATTTATATATACATCGCTCCAGCCCGACTTGCTTTTATATATATAGATAGATGACAGATAAGCATGAGCACGTTGAAAAGTGCAGACTTCCACTTCGAGATTCATATCTCCTAAACGGTTTATGATATTAAGAAACGGTTTGCGCCATCAGACGCCTCATTTATCGCTCTACATGTTAGCTTCTAAACCATTTCCTCGTATCTCCCATATTAAGGGGGTAAATTGAGATCAAATTTTGAATAGGGTGAAATTTGGGTGCATTTTTAACATTTTACATTACTTTTTGCCTACTTATGTATAAGCTAAAATCATGAAATTTGGTACACATATGTCCCTTAATCGTGCCAATGTGCGCACACAACGTGATGATCCTATCATTCTTATAAGTGTGTCAAACAATGAAATATACTTGTAAAAATCACCAAATTTACGAACAATCCAGAAATACGGCCAAATTTAACGTATAAGGGAGAGAGATACGACAAAATGTCACAGGACCAAAGTTGTAGATCACTCCGAATTGAAGGGACATTGTGCCATCCGTTTTGTGATACGACTTACCGTTTAGCCAAAAAATAGCTCAAAAGGAATGTCTGCACAGTCATTAAAATTGCCTCCATATTTCGATATCTTTGGGGGGTAAAAAGTGAAAAATTTGAACATCTTGGAATTTTCCCGTCGGTTAGGGACCAAAAGCTATAATTTCACCAAATTTCAATTGTCTACTTCGTCTGGCAGGTTGTGCCGCCATTTTGATTTGGGGGGATAGGGGATAAAAATGAGGAAATTCTCGAAAATTTTTAAGCCCACGAAACCTATAGGTTATCGTTTTGGATATACTATACGACTGTGTTCTTATGCTGAGCCCAAAATTTGAGCCCCCCCAGCGTGCCCCCTTCAGGGAATTTTGAGAATTTCCGATTTTTCTAGGGATCTTGGGGGCATCAGTTTCCTCCGTACCAAGTTCCAAATTTCTGAGATTTCTGGATGTGCCTCATTAATTCACGTCTTTTTTCATTTTTAAATATTTATATATACATCGCTCCAGCCCGACTTGCTTTTATATATATAGATAGATGACAGATAAGCATGAGCACGTTGAAAAGTGCAGACTTCCACTTCGAGATTCATATCTCCTAAACGGTTTATGATATTAAGAAACGGTTTGCGCCATCAGACGCCTCATTTATCGCTCTACATGTTTGTTTCTAAACCATTTCCTCGTATCTCCCATATTAAGGGGGTAAATTGAGATCAAATTTTGAATAGGGTGAAATTTGGGTGCATTTTTAACATTTTACATTACTTTTTGCCTACTTATGTATAAGCTAAAATCATGAAATTTGGTACACATATGTCCCTTAATCGTGCCAATGTGCGCACACAACGTGATGATCCTATCATTCTTATAAGTGTGTCAAAAAATGAAATATACTTGTAAAAATCACCAAATATACGAACAATCCAGAAATACGGCCAAATTTAACGTATAAGGGAGAGAGATACGACAAAATGTCACAGGACCAAAGTTGTAGATCACTCCGAATTGAAGGGACATTGTGCCATCCGTTTTGTGATACGACTTACCGTTTAGCCAAAAAATAGCTCAAAAGGAATGTCTGCACAGTCATTAAAATTGCCTCCATATTTCGATATCTTTGGGGGGTAAAAAGTGAAAAATTTGAACATCTTGGAATTTTCCCGTCGGTTAGGGACCAAAAGCTATAATTTCACCAAATTTCAATTGTCTACTTCGTCTGGCAGGTTGTGCCGCCATTTTGATTTGGGGGGATAGGGGATAAAAATGAGGAAATTCTCGAAAATTTTTAAGCCCACGAAACCTATAGGTTATCGTTTTGGATATACTATACGACTGTGTTCTTATGCTGAGCCCAAAATTTGAGCCCCCCCAGCGTGCCCCCTTCAGGGAATTTTGAGAATTTCCGATTTTTCTAGGGATCTTGGGGGCATCAGTTTCCTCCGTACCAAGTTCCAAATTTCTGAGATTTCTGGATGTGCCTCATTAATTCACGTCTTTTTTCATTTTTAAATATTTATATATACATCGCTCCAGCCCGACTTGCTTTTATATATATAGATAGATGACAGATAAGCATGAGCACGTTGAAAAGTGCAGACTTCCACTTCGAGATTCATATCTCCTAAACGGTTTATGATATTAAGAAACGGTTTGCGCCATCAGACGCCTCATTTATCGCTCTACATGTTTGTTTCTAAACCATTTCCTCGTATCTCCCATATTAAGGGGGTAAATTGAGATCAAATTTTGAATAGGGTGAAATTTGGGTGCATTTTTAACATTTTACATTACTTTTTGCCTACTTATGTATAAGCTAAAATCATGAAATTTGGTACACATATGTCCCTTAATCGTGCCAATGTGCGCACACAACGTGATGATCCTATCATTCTTATAAGTGTGTCAAACAATGAAATATACTTGTAAAAATCACCAAATTTACGAACAATCCAGAAATACGGCCAAATTTAACGTATAAGGGAGAGAGATACGACAAAATGTCACAGGACCAAAGTTGTAGATCACTCCGAATTGAAGGGACATTGTGCCATCCGTTTTGTGATACGACTTACCGTTTAGCCAAAAAATAGCTCAAAAGGAATGTCTGCACAGTCATTAAAATTGCCTCCATATTTCGATATCTTTGGGGGGTAAAAAGTGAAAAATTTGAACATCTTGGAATTTTCCCGTCGGTTAGGGACCAAAAGCTATAATTTCACCAAATTTCAATTGTCTACTTCGTCTGGCAGGTTGTGCCGCCATTTTGATTTGGGGGGATAGGGGATAAAAATGAGGAAATTCTCGAAAATTTTTAAGCCCACGAAACCTATAGGTTATCGTTTTGGATATACTATACGACTGTGTTCTTATGCTGAGCCCAAAATTTGAGCCCCCCCAGCGTGCCCCCTTCAGGGAATTTTGAGAATTTCCGATTTTTCTAGGGATCTTGGGGGCATCAGTTTCCTCCGTACCAAGTTCCAAATTTCTGAGATTTCTGGATGTGCCTCATTAATTCACGTCTTTTTTCATTTTTAAATATTTATATATACATCGCTCCAGCCCGACTTGCTTTTATATATATAGATACTGAAACTGCCAGAAAATACAGTTAGTTGTAACAATAACATTCTTACCTCTCTTGTGGGGGACACGAGAGAAACCTCCTAGTAGGGTGTATCTGCATGTGATATTGTTATACATCCGGGTGTCTCCTGGGCAACGGACTAGGACTTTTCCTAGACGGCTGATTCTCTCACTCCAGAAGTACCAAGATCAATTTCAATGGTTAATAAACCCCACAAATGGTCCTTTTCAGGACCAAAGCTGACAGTTGTATCAGTTAATAAAGAAGGCATAACATCAAACAAGGAAACCCTGTTACAACAACTCTGCCAAATACACAAGTGTGACGTTCTCTGTGTTCAAGAAACTCACAGAAGTAGCGACCAAAGACGACCAAGAGTATTAGGAATGCGTTTGGTAGCCGAGAGACCACATGAAAACTATGGTAGTGCTATATTCACAAGGCCAGAGCCGAACGTAATATCTACCTCATTTACAGACAACAATGATATAGAAATCTTAACAGTCATACTGCACCATAACATGTCTATAAACCACCGAACGTTCCATTCCACTTTACTGATTCAGCTGTAAGGCAAGAGAAGAAGGTTCGTGTCATCGTGGGCGATTTCAATAGCCATAGCTGCCTATGGGGATATAGAGAAGACAATGAAGATGGCGAAGCTGTGATTACGTGGTCAGAATCGAGTCAACTGTCTTTAATACATGACAGTAAACTTCCCGCTTTTTTCAACAGTCGTCGGTGGAGACATGGATACAACCCACATCTCATTTTTGTCAGCGATGCTATAGCACAGCAGTGTGTGAAGTCTGTCTGCGAACCTATACCCAACACACAACACAGACCCATTATGTGCCAAGTTTTCTCAGCAATTCATCCACAATCTGTGCCATTCAGAAGGCGGTACAACTTTAAGAAAGCTGATTGGTTGAAGTACACAAAGTGCTTAGATGAAATGGTATCAGACATCGAACCTGTTCCAGAGGTATATGATGTGTTCATCGATGCCGTGCAAGTATGTTCTCGCACGTCAATCCCAAGAGGCTGTAGGTCTCAGTACATACAGGGTCTAGACGCCAGTACAGTAGATAAATGAAATGAGTATGTACTGCTCTATGAAGAAAATCCTTTCAGTGAGGACACTATTCAGGCTGGTCAACAACTAATCCAGTCCATGGGTGAAATAAAGAGAGAACATTGGGTTAAGTTGATGGATGAACTAGATGTGGCAAGAAACTGCAGAGAAGCTACCTAGACGTCTGAACAATGACCCCACGAAAAGTCCTCTACATAGCAACATTACTTCTAACCAGATAGCTCATCAACTCCTAATAAATGGCAAAACAGATAAGCGAAAAAGACCACCAAAACTTCAAAGAAATATCGAACAAGTAATATCCAGTCTGTCCAATCCCTTCACTATGAAAGAGTTGGAAAACGCCATAAAAATGAGCAAAACTGGCAAGGCAGCCGGTCTAGATGACATGCGTATGGAGCAGATACAACACTTTGGGAATGCTACCAAACAATGGATCCTACAGCTTTTTAATAATTGTTTGGAACGATGCCAAATTCCTAAAATATTCAGGAAGACTAAGGTGGTTGCAATCCTGAAACCTGGTAAGCAGCCTACGGATCCAAAGAATTTCAGACCAATATTACTCCTGTGCCATCTATTTAAAATTTTCGAAAGAATGCTTCTGAACCGTATAACTCCAGTGGTCGAACCTCTTCTAATCCCAGTGCAGGCTGGATTTAGACCAGGAAGGAACTGCTGTACACAGATCCTTGATCTGACACAGCACATATAAGACGGATTTCAGCGTGGTGATATTACTGGAGTGGCTTTTGTTGATCTCTCTTCAGCATATGATACTGTACAGCACCAGATAGTTCTCAGGAAGTTTTACCATCTTACTATGGATTTCAGGCTCACAACGATTATTGGCACGCATCCTAGTAATTCAGAATATGCAAATAAATATTTTTTTGAAGAGTTATTGGTGGATATTGGTAGGATAAGGGGAATGTATCCAGGGGAGGAGGATATGTTGTTATTTGGGGATTGGAACGCGAGAATAGGAGAACAGAGCCCAATTTATAGTAAGGAGGATGGAATGTGTTTGTTAGAAAGCAGAAGGAGTGAGGACAAAATTACAAATAGTTATGGAGAGAAGCTCCTAGAGATGTGTGCTGTGGGAAACTTGTATATTCTGAATGGGTGGATAGAGGGTGACAGGACGGGGAAATTGACATATGTTACGGAGAAAGGGGGTAGTGTGATAGATATGGTTCTGAGCTCGGAAGGGATGATTGGGGAAGTTGTAAGTATGGAAATAGGAGATTGGATTGAGTCACACCATTTCCCGGTGAGGGTTATGCTGAAAAGAGAGGTAGAGAAGCGTACAATGAAGGAAAATGAGACAAAGGATAAACGAGGGAGGGGTTATAATAAGTACAAATGGACAGAGAAGGTGGGCCGGGATTGGAATAGGGTAGTAAAGGAGGAGTTACATCTTCTGAAATTTGGGTGGGAAGGGGCGTTAGAAGAGAATGATACTGATAAAGCCTTGGGATTGTTGCTACATCCAATAAAGATGATAGCGCAGAAGGTGAAAGCTAGAAAAGGAAATAAGAAAGAGGGAGAAGAATGGTTTAATAGGGAGTGTGAAGGATTGCGGAGGAGGGTGATGGACGCTTTAGGAGAATATAGAAGGAAAGGTGGAAGCCAAGAAAGGGAGTTTTTCTGTAGATTGAGGAAGGAGTATAAAAAGAAAATTTCTGAGACAAAAAAGACGTGGTTAGAGGAACAAATGGAAGCCATAAATAATGACTGCAAGACTAACAATTTTGAGAGAGTCTGGGATAAGATTAATAGAATTATTAAGGGTGGAAGGAATATGGAGAGAACGAGTATTGAGGAAGTGCAATGGGTCAGGCACTTCGAGGAATTACTAGGAAAAAAGGGGGGTGATAGATTGAGAGGTTCGGGAGAAGAAGTAATTTGGAGTAATAGGGGAGTGGCAATTTATGACTTGGATAAAGAAATCACAAGAGAGGAAATCCGGGGAGTGATAAGCAGAGCCAGAGCGAAGTCGGCCGGGGGGTGTAATGGTATAAATAATAAGTTTTGGAAGGAAATTAGTAAAAATGAGATAATGATAGAGGGCATGGTGAAACTATTCAATAGGATATTCGAGGGAGGAAATTACCCTAGGGAATGGGAAACAGGAATTATATGCCCTATATACAAGGGAAAGGGTAGTAGGAACGATGTGAACAGTTATAGGGGTATATCTCTGCTGGATTCTCTGAGTAAAATATATACTGGGGTGCTAGCGAACAGAATAAGTGGGTGGGCGGAAGAAAATGGAATTTTGACAGATTACCAAGGGGGATTTAGGAAAAAGAAAAGAACAGTGGATAATATAATGATAGTAAAGACTATTTTAGAAAAGTATAAGAATATGAATAGAAGTACGGTTTATGTAGCAGCAATAGATTTTGAGAAAGCTTTTGATAAGGTAAATAGAGAGGCCCTACGAGAGAAATTAGGTAGGCTAGGGATTTCGGAGAAGATGTTGAGGGCAGTGGAAGGAATATACAGGGATGTCAGGTTTTGTGTAAAATTGGGAGAAGGGAGAATGAGTGGACCATTGGAGTCCAAGGTGGGTTTAAAACAAGGTTGCAAGTTATCGCCCATACTGTTTATTTTATTTATAAACGATATTTTAGAGGGGTTTGGGGCAGGAAATTGGGCTGTACCGGTAATTAATGGTGTGGAAGTGCCAGGACTGATATTTGCGGATGATGTGTTATTGATGACGTTAACTTCAGGGGCGATGAATAGGGCCTTAGAGTCAGTGATGCTATTTGCGAGGAAATGGGGATTGAAAATTAATGGAAATAAGTCTAAAATATTGATAGTACAGGTGAACAAAAGAAGAAAGATTGAAGGGAATTGGGTAATACAGGGAGAAAGATTGGAACAGGTAAGGAAGATGGAATATCTAGGAGTTATTTTTAATGATAAAGGAACTTGGAGTGACCAGATCAAAAGAATGAAATATAGAGGCTTGGCAGCCTTAGCCTCAGTCAGAAATTTGCTACTCAAGTTCCCGGGGATCAGTTACAAAACACTGAGACTCGTGTTCAGGTCGGTAATAGTGGGGAGGGTATTATACGGAGCAGAAGTTTGGGGGCTGGATGAAAAAAGAGAGGAACTAAGAAAGATTGTTAGTAGTTTTGCTAAGTTAGTGATGGGCTTACCGAGGTGTACAGCAAATGTAGGGGCGGAATTAATGTGTGGGGAGGATTTGGAATCAGAGGGTGTGAAAAGAATAGTTAGATATTGGATGAATTTAAAAAGACAGGAAGGTGGGAGAGTTTTACAGGCTGCATATGTACAGCAATTTAAGAGCATGTATAAGGGTGGATGGTTAGAAAAAATAAAAGGGTATTTAGAGAGGATAGGATTAGGGCACCTGTGGGGGGAGGTTTGGTCAAAGACAGAAGTGAGAGGGATGAAAATACTGGAAAGGAGAATTAGGGATATCCATAGGCAGAAATTATTGGGGGAAAGCAGACTAAGAAATTCGCTGAGTGTTTTGACGAAAATAGAGGAGATAGCAGGGTTGAATATTAGATACGTCGATAGGTCAAATAGATATGGGATGATGTGGTGGCTTTTAGGTCTGCCAAGGAATAAGGGCTGGTTACAGGGCAGGGATAAGACAAGGTGTGTACTTTGTGGAGATGTGAATGATGAGTTTCACTTGCTAAGAGACTGTGAGGGAACGAGGGGGTTAAGACATGGATTATTGAGTGCCGAGCATCGGGAAATACTGGGGAGAGGGGATGAGAACGCAATACTGAGATGGATTCTTAAACAATGGGAAAAAGGGGGTGAATTGAACAGGTATTTTTGTGCGACAAAAAAGGCCTGCGAGAGTAAAATGAAGGAGAGTGAGTTAGAGGGTGGGCAGGGGAATAGGGGGGTAGAATAGTTATTTCTATAAGGGAAGGAGAGAGTAGGTTAAAATTTTAATGGTTTAGTGTATATAGGGACTGAGTATTTAGTTAGGGGAGTTAGGTAGGAGGACAGGAGGGCATGGTCTGTTTGTTTTATGATATGTCAGTAATTGTTATTCATTGTAATTTTATTAGGTTATGATGGTAGCTATTTGTGAAGGCTGAAATATGGTAAATAATTTGTGAAGGCTGAGACGTGGTAAGGGTGAAGTGATATATTTATTGTGATATTTGGAGTTGACGCTGATTGGTAAGTTTTATGATATGTCAGTAATTGTTATTCACTGTAAATTTATTAGGTTATGATGGTAATTATTTGTGAAGACTGAAATGTGGCAATGGTGAAGTGGTATATTTACTGTTGATGTATATAAGAGAGAGGATAGCATGATAGTGTGGTATGAGATTGAGAGGTGGTATATGAAGCGATGTGTTGGTATTGAAGGGAGCTGTATTAGCTTTTGGTTAGGTAGGAGGTTTATTTAATGCTAACTAAGTGAGTGTTAAGAGGGACAAGAGTTTTGGATGGTAGAGATTGGAATGTGGTGTTGGTGAAGAGATGGTATATGAGTGTTTGGTATTTTAAGGTGAAGATGGCCTGGTATCTAGATACGATTAAGTTAAGATGTGTCATATTGCTGAAATGAGGTGTTGGAGAAGTGGTGGTATAAAATGGTCGCAGTTATTGAGGACTATGGTTGAAATATGGTGAGAAGCGGTGTTAAGCGGTGTTATCTTTGTAAATCTGAGATGTTGTAAATTTAGATTTAGTGGTGTATTGTGGAAGGTATATGAGGTGGATCGGGAATGGAAATTGTGGGTAAGAGGTGGTATCTGAATCCGGGAGTTTGTATGTAGATGGTTTATTTATTGCTGAATTATTTTAGATTTATCGATTGAAACAAAATGTGGTGTGGGAGAAGTGTTGGTATAGGCGAAGATGGTTTGGTAATGAGATGGTTTAATTTATTGCTGAAACTTTTGGAGTTGGAGAGATGATTGTATTAAGTGCGGGTTGGTAAATGTAGTGTATGATGGATTGAAGGGCGAGTGCGGAATGTTGGTTGTTATGGTTTGGACAGAGAGTAAGTTAGAGGACAATGAAGATGACGTATGTGCTGAATCCACAAGGACACGTAATGAGTGGTGGTTGCGATAGCAAATGTAATGCTGAGCATGGCTTGGGTTTTAAAATGAGATCAAGCATGGCTAAATAATGGGCAAGTTGCAACATGAGAGGTAGTAATGCATTGAAATAAGAGTGGTATTTAAGGTAAGTGTGGAGGGAGACCAGTGTTGAAATTTGATTGTAAGTTATTATGATTTTCTGCTGGGTTAGGATTGTGTTATTTATTGTTGTGAACGTGGAGGACTTTTGTTTGGGTTATGGCTGGTTAGAATGTAAGTGCTGACTGTCGATGTTTTGGTACTGATCGGGAGTATGTCAGGGAAAATGAATGTGACGAAAGTTGCTGTAGGCATAAGGACAAGTGATGAGTTTGCTGGATCCTCGAGCCGAGGACTGCTACAGAATTGTTATCATTTTTGTTATTATTTATTCCTATTATCTCTATTATCATTATTATATTATTATGTATTTAGTTATTATTATTATTATTATTATTATTATTATTATTATATTATTATTATCATTATTTTATTATTATTTTTATTATTATTATTTTTTATTATAATTATTAATATTGTGTCTTATTGCTTTGTGAACATGTAATGGGGCGGAAAGCCTGTTTGTTCATAAATAAATAAGCTAAGCTAAGATTATTGGCACGCTGTTGCAGAACCAACGTTTCTTTGTTGAATTCCAAGGACAGCGGAGTAGATGGAGAGTACAGAAGAACGGTCTCCCAAAAGGCAGTGTCCTAGCACCAATGCTATTTAACATATATACCAACGACCAACCTCTTCCACCTCACACAAGGAGCTTCCTGAACGCAGATGACCTGGCCCTGACAACTCAGAGTAAAAACTTCGAGCAAGTGGAACAAAACCTCACTGCTGCTTTGAAGATGCTCTCAGACTACTATGAGGAAAATCACCTCAAGCCAAATCCATCGAAAACGAATGTGTGCGCCTTTCATTTAAAGAAGCTTTGCGGAAGCTGCGTGTGAATTGGAAAGGAATGGAGCTGGAACACAGCAATACTCCAGTTTACCTTGGTGTTACCCTAGATCGTTTGCTGACCTTCACCACACACTGCACCAAACTCAAGGCAAAAGTTTCATCACAAAACTGCCTATTGCGTAAGGTAACTGGTTCTGGATGGGGTGCCCATCACCAGACAGTAAGGACAACCGCCCTAGCACTCTTCTACTCTGCTTCTGAATATGCTAGTCTCGTGTGGTACAAGTCAGCTCACCGAGCTCGATAGCTGCAGTCGCTTAATTGCGGCCAGTATCCAGTATTCTGGAGATAGTAGGTTCGAACCCCACTATCGGCAGCCCTGAAAATGGTTTTCTGTGGTTTCCCATTTTCACACCAGGCAAATACTGGGGCTGCATCTTAATTAAGGCCACGGCCGCTTCCTTCCCACTCCTAGCCATTTCCTGTCCCATCGTCGCCATAAGACCTATCTGTGTCGGTGCGACGTAAAGCAACTAGCAGAAAAAAAAATTAAAAAATCAGCTCACGCAAAGAAAGTCGACATTGCCTTGAATGAAACCTGCAGGCTAATCACAGGCTGTTTAAAACCAGCACCCACACAGAAGTTGTATTCACTTGTAGGTATAGCTCCACCTGATATCAGACGTGAGGTGTCCGTTAATATCGAGAGACAAAAGGTTTGCAGCATCTTAGCCCACCCACTTCATGAACATCAGCCACCACCATCTCGCCTGAAGTCCAGGAAGAGTTTTCTACAGTCTTCTGTTCCACTTGATTCTGACCCAAAAAAGGCCAGGGTTAAGCTATGGAAACAAAGGTACCCAGATCATCCGGAGCGTGTTGAAATTGAAGAAAAGTTGCCACCTGGTCACGAAGAGGGATGGTGTATATGGAAGTCGTTAAACAGACTGCGGACCGGCGTTGCAAGATCTAAGGACAATCTTATGAAATGGGGCATCGTGCATGATGGGGACTCACTGTGCGAATGTGGAGAGGAACAGACTTCTAGACATCTCTTGCACTGTCGTCTATGTCCAGATTCATTTACAGGGTTGGAATTAGCACTGGCTGGAAACAATGCCATCGATGTAGCCAAATATTGGTCACAACTTGTGTAAATAATGTATATATAATTTAGATATTTTCATATAATACTTGCTTTCTCCTTTTTAATTGTTATGTATGTTCTTCCATTTGTTATACTTAATATGCAAATTTGTCAAGTGCTTCATTCATAACTATATACGATAATTTGTTCGTGTACATTTTTCATATTCAGTATCTCTTTATTGTATATATTGGTACATCTGACACGAATAAATAAATACCTCTCTTGTGAGTGGCAAAAATAAAGGACCCTCATTCCCGAAAGGCTTGAGTAAGTGTGAGAGCAGTTGTTGTACAGAATTACGATTCATCCCAACGTGTCCCTTCCACACCAGGTGTGTTTTGCGAGGTTATTCGGCAGGCTGCCAAACACGTCCGCAGTGGAGTTTGCAGTTCAACATGTGCACTGCGTTGGTCATTATGATTAATATCCAATACACAATTACCATTCCAGCTTAATCATATTGACATTCGAGTATTTCCAAGCTTCACGCCCTCGATACCTTATCTAGGTTTCTATCACCTGGCGTTCCTGCTGGTATAGCACTGGTATGAAATCAACCTGTAGTAAAAATACAGTGATTTGCACTCGCCGGAAACTATAATGCATAAGGGAAGTCCCTCCGCAGTAAAGTGACAGCAACCACGAACTGCTTTAACCTGGCAGCCCACCGCACCTCACACTTTGAAACGTACCGTGCTGTAGGTAGGAACATGATAAACTCTCCAAATGACTGTGGTAATGACTAGGACTCGGAAGTTGAAGACCTAAAAATTTCCCAAGAAAAACCTGTAAAATTGGCGAAAAGTATGTACAAATGCGATCCAAATACATTCATAATTTTAGTTTCAATTACATATTAAATGAAGGAATATAATATCTTAAAATGCAAAATTCTGGTGGTAAGCAGCATATACACTGAGTGGCCAAAAGTCGTGGGAAGACAGTGAGTGTGATGTTAATAACGAGTTGCTCTTGCGCAAGCCCTCAAAACATCAGAGATACGGTGAGGCATTGATTCTACAAGGTGTTAGAATCGTTCTGGAAAGATCTAGACCCACGCATCTGGCACTGCTACCCACAATTGGTCTTGTGTAGTTGATGTGGGGTTCATGGGGGAGCGTACACCAGTACTGACAGCATCCCATAAATGCTCGATTAGATTAAGATCGGGGATCTGGAGGGCCAATCCATTCTCGTAATTTCACTGGAGTGCTGTTCCAACCAACCTGCGTACCACCACAGTGCGGTGACATAGCACATTTTCCTGTTGAAATTTGGCATCTCCAACAGGGTATCCTAAGGCCAGAAAGGGGTGCAGATGACCTGAAAGAATGTGCATCTGCCAGCGCTCCCTGTAGCCGGATAATGGTGCCTAATTGTAACCATAAGGACGCCGCCCAAACCAGAACTGCGCCACTTCCCTTCTGGACGTAACCTTGTTGACACGCAGGATCCACAACTTCATGGTGCATACGCCACTCTCTCACGCGGCCATCAGCTCGATACAACAGGAACCAGGATTCAATGGACCATACCACACGCCACCACTGGTCCGTGGTCCATTGCCGATGTTCGCGGGTCCATGCACGTCGTTGAGCTCTGTGTCGAGATGTCAGGAAGGGGACACGAGTTGGTCGTCGGCTGGTGAAGCCTGTGCGGTGCAGTTGCCTCCTTACAGTCAGGGTAGAAAGGAGTTCCTGACTTCCGGAATTCGGGCGGTGAACTGACTCACAGTAGCTCTTCGAGCGCCCAGCGGAGGCGACGTGATGTCCGTTCGGTCAACACCTGTGGTCTTCCCGTGCGGTGGTGTACGCAGGTGGTAACATTCTCTCTGCGATATTGAAGATTCACCCTCGATACTGTTGACCTCGAAAACGCGAATTCGCGTATGAACTCTGCAATGCTACGAACCATGTGCCGTGCGTCGATGATCATCCCACGTTCAAAGTTGGTTAACTCGTGACGTGTTGCCATCTTCACGACACTGGTGTCTGTGACAGATTGCTCAACTACGCCGCAGTTAAGCGCAACGCTCAGGCGTCATACACGGCACATTTTCTAATGGGACACTCCTTCCCGTGACTTTTGGCCACTCATAGTAGTGCAGTTGGCTTTGCAGTACAATCATCTCCATGCTCTTAGGTGTAAAGGATCGTCCGTTTCATTTTTTTGCTAGTTGTTTTACGTCGCACCGACACAGATAGGTTTTATGGTGACGATGGGACAGGGAAGGAGATGGAGTGGGACGGATGCGACCGTGGCCTTAAGGTACAGCCCCAGCATTTGCCTGGTGTGAAAATGGGAAACCACGGAAAACCATTTTCAGGGCTGCCGACAGTGGGGTTCGAACCTACTATCTCCCGAATACTGGACACTGGCCGCACTTAAGGGACTGCAGCTATCGAGCTCGGTCGTCCGTTTTCAGACAGCACGTTGCGAAACATGGAGAAACTTCTTTCTACATCAACGGATGTTAATGGTTCATACTTGAAGCAAGTGAGACCTTCCCCTTCAAAACACTCACATCGAAATTGTATCTTTTCAGTATTTCACTTACCTTGCACGTAATTTGATACCCCTGTTTTTTCAAACATTAGTTTCATTCTTCTTCTTCTTTATCAGTTTACCCACCAAGGTCAGGTTTTCCCTCAGACTCAGCGAGGGATCCCTCCTCTACCGCCTCAAGGGCAGTGTCCTGGAGCGTCAGACTCTGGGTCGGGGGATAAAACTGGGGAGGATGACCAGTACCTCGCCCAAGCGGCCTCACCTGCTATGCTGAACAGGGGCCTTGCGGGGGGATGGGAAGATTGGAAGGGATAGACAAGGAAGAGGGAAGGAAGCGGCCGTGGCCTTAAGTTAGGTACCATCCCGGCGTTTGCCTGGAGGAGAAGAGGGAAACCACGGAAAACCACTTCCAGGATGGCAGAGGTGGGAATTGAACCCACCTATACTCATTTGACCTCCCGAGGCTGAGTAGACCCCGTTCCAGCCCTCGTACAACTTTTCAAATTTCGTGGTAGAGCCGGGAATCGAACCCGGACCTCCGGGGTGGCAGCTAATCACACTAACCACTACACCACAGAGGCGACTATCTCCACATCAACGGATCTTAATCGTTCATACTTGAAGCAAGTGTGACTTTCCCCTTCAAAACACTCACAACAAATTTTTATTCTTTCAATATTTCACTTATCTTGCACATAATTTGATACTCCTACTTTTTCAAGCTTTAGTTTCATTTTTCATTTGACCAAATCTCGTTGGCTGAATGGTCAGCGTACTGGCCTTCAGTTCAGAGGGTCCCGGATTCGATTCCCGCCAGTGTCGGGGATTTTAACCTTCATTGGTTAATTCCATTGGCTCGGGGGCTGGGGTTTGTACTAGCCCCAACATCCCATAAACTACACACCACACCTAACACTATCTTCCACCACAATAACACGCAGTTACCTATACATGGCAGATGCCACTCACCCTCATCGGAGGGTTTGCCTCACAAGGGCTGCACCCGGCTAGAAGTATCCATACGAAATTCTTCTTCTTCTTCTTAATTTCATTTTTTTACCATTTCATTTTATCTCTTACTACAGAAAAAGGTCTTTAAGAGGTGATGAATGAACTAATGAAGTTTCGAATTGAAAATGAGCAGTACAAATGTAATCGAAAGAAGGTAAGTTGCAAAAAGAGCTGATAAGACCTAAACAAAGGCTGAAAAGGACTTACAAATAAAAAAAATGCCGAGAAAGGCATAAGAGGACAAATAAAACCTACCGTTTTCTGGCATACAACCTGTTTTCTAGGGTCAGGGATGTAATGAATGAACCAGATATAGGCACTCCCAAGGTGATGTTAATGACTGATAGATGCTATGAAATGATAATGGAGAGTGTTGCTGGAATGAAACAACACAGGAAAAACCGGAGTACCCGGAGAAAAACTGTCCCGCCTCCGCTTAGCCCAGCACGAATTTCACATGGAGTGACCGGGATTTGAACCACGGTATCCAGCGGTGAGAGGCCGATGCGCTGCCGTCTGAACAACGGAGACAATGTGCCAGAATGAACATAATGTTATGTTGGGCCTCGTCTTCTGACAATCGAGCAAATAAAAGGAATTTTCCTCATCTTCCTAGCTCTAGTGATGACAAGCAATAAATATTGTGAGTGAATAATATTATTATTAATAATAATAATAATAATAATAATAATAATAATAATAATGGAAACGAAACGAAAATAATCAATGAATATTTACTATAGTCCACCTCTGTGGTGTAGTGGTTAGTGTGATTGGCTGCCACATCCAGAGGCCCGGGTTGGATTCCCGGCTCTGCCAGAAAATTTGAAAAGTGGTACGAGGGCTGGGACGGGGTTGACTCAGTCTCGTGAGGTTAACTGAGTAGAGGGGAGTTCAATTCACTCCACAGCCATCCTCGAAGTGGTTTTCCATGGTTTCCCACTTCTCCTCCAGGCAAATGTCGGGATGGTACCTAACTTAAGGCCACGGCCGCTTCCTTACCTCTTCCTTGCCTATCCCTTCCAAACTTCCCATCCCTCCACAAGGCCCCTGTTCAGCATAGTAGGTGAGGCCGCCTGGGCGAGGTACTGGGCATCCTTCCCACTTGTATACCCCGTTCAGTGTCTGAAGCTCCATGACACTGCCCTTGAGACGGTGGAGTCCGAGGGAAAGGCCAACCCTCGAGGGTAAACAGATTTTTTTTTTTTTGCTATTGGCTTTACGTCGCACCGACACAGATATGTCTTATGGCGACGATGGGACAGGAAGGGGCTAGGACTGGGAAGGAAGCGGCCGTAACCTTAATTAAGGTACAGCCCCAGCATTTGCCCTGTGTGAAAATGGGAAACCACGGAAAACCATCTTCAGGGCTGCCGACAGTAGGGTTCGAACCTACTATCTCCCGAATACTGGATACTGGCCGCACTTAAGCGACTGCAGCTATCGAGCTCGGTGGTAAACAGATTAAGACGAATATGTACTATAATGTGTTACAGTTACAGTGGATGCTGGAAGTATTTTCCTCCGTAACTGTTGGCAGAGGCGGCAGAACACATCCAAGTTATCCCCTGCGACTGAACAGGGATCCCTGAGGCTATCAACTCGACAGCGTAGGTTGGCAACTACGGGTCACTAGCTGAGTCTGCATTGTTTCCACTTATTTATGCCAGTTAACTCACTTTCCTCTTCCCTATCTGATTTCCCTTGGTACACTCTTGTTCTCTTCCAACCCCGATATTTTTAGGTTTGTGATACCTAGGGAGTCTTTCGTTTTCGCGCATTTGGTGGTCTTTCCCTTTCTTTTACCGTTACCTTCAACTATGGAACGATCGTCCGACTCGTTGGCTGAATGGTTAGCGTACTGGCCTTCGGTTCAGAGGGTCCTGGGTTCGATTCCCGGCCGGGTTCGGACTTTAACCTTCATTGGTTAATTCCAATGGTTCGGGGGCTGGGTATTCGTGCTGTCCCCAACATCCCTCCAACTCACACACCACACATAACACTATCCTCCACCACAATAATACGCAGTTACCTACGCGTGGCATATGCCGCCAAGCCTCTTCGGAGCGTCTGCTTTACAAGGGCTGCACCCGGCTAGAAATAGCCATACGAAATTATTATTATTATTATTATTATTATTATTATTATTATTATTATTATTATTATTATTATTATTATAGAACGATCAGGACTCTTCCTTCTTTCTTCTGTAGTAGTACAATTTATTAAAAAATAAATCATCCGTCCTTCAGTGAGGGTGACCACATAACATAGAGTATGTAGGGTGGTCGGAAACAGCGCGAACCGAGTATATGAGAGTAAGAGCGTTGGTCATACTGATAGGTAATTTGAAAAAAATAAGTCGATATTTTGCACCGTTGTCTTTTAATCAGCTGCTGAAGTTGGCCAATCAGATCGCTTCGCGGGCGAATTCAAATGCGCTTTACAGGGCGGTGTTCCTAAATCTGCACGTGGCTTGGTCGGTCGGGCTTGGGAGCCATGCCGAGAAATGAGCATCAAACACTATACCTCTAATATCTAAAGTTAATTTCTGACAGTTCTTAGATTGAGGTCCGTTTACTGCTTGCCGGGGCGGGATAAAGGGAGTAGGGGTTATGGTTGAGATATAAACGAAGGTGGGGCGAATGCGGTTGCCATGGAGATAAATCTTTTGGCCAGCTCGTCTTGCTTGGAGTTGCCAAACTTTTCACTTCTGAGTTAGATCTTGTCGCAAGCAGTTCAGATAATGGAACATGAGACAAGTCAGTTACAGTCTGGCCAGGTAGTCTACAACAGATCACAGCGGTCCGAATGAACGAGGAAACAAATAAGCCAGAAGCGAGGGGTTAGAGAAAGGAATGCGGGAATGTGACAACATCGTGAAATGGCACGTGCAATGCTCCTCCCTCCAGCCCTAGCTGTCAGAGCTCATCTTTAATTATTACAGGTATAACACACCGTGGGTTTCATTCAGTGCCACGGTAGCGTGCTTGCGATGGGCCGAGCCTCTCAGTAGGGTGGTCCTTGTTCAAGTTCATCCACTGGAGAAGTTTATTTCTTCTATTGGTGCTCTCAAGCCGGTCATAAACCATGTGCAGATTTAGCAACACCGCCTCGGAAAGCTCATCTGAAGTCGCCCGCGAAGCGATCTGATTGGCTAACTTCAAGAGCTGATAAAATAACAACGCGCGAGCTATATAATTATTTTTCTTCAAATTATGTGTCAGCATGACCAACGCTCTAACACGCATATACCCGGTTGTTTCCGATCACCCAGTACATTGTAAGAATGAAATATTTTTTTCCCCTGTGTTATTCGTCAGGGTACCTCTATATCCAAAGAGGAGGCTTCTGACAACGCAGTGACCAAGAGGAATATTATATTTGGTTGGTAGATATAGCAGACAGGGCGTATAAATTGCTTGTTTTTCAGATTAATATCCTCTGAGCCTGTTGTAGGTCCCTCTCGAAGCGAATGATAGGATCTAACACCATCGCTTTATTCTCTTCCATTGATATCCACTATTCTCGTTGAGTCATCGGCAGAGGCTTCCTCTTAAAACACGTTCATTCTTAGTGATAAACTGTCCCGTTATTCTTTCTAACATTTCGGGACATTACTGCAGAAAATGTAGGGGATTCGCAAACAAGATCAGTAGTTCAAAACGTCTTCAGAATACTTTTTTCCGATTAATCACAGCCTAAACATTTACAGTCACAGGGACCCACGTATGATACATAGATTATTTCTGAAGGGGCGTGGCACTACACTTTTTGCCTGTTTGCGTACAGGTAAGCTTGATCAACAATATTCCGTTGAAAGTCATGAGCAAAAGCCAAGTCCACAAATGCCATTATATCCTCAAGTACCGAGCGAGTTGGCCGTGCGGTTAGGATCGCGTAACTGTGAGCCTACATTTGGGAGATGGTGGGTTCGAACCATACTGTCGGTAGCTCTGAATATGGTTTTCCGTGGTTCCCCATTTTCACGCAAGGAAAATGCGGGGGCTGTGCCTTAATTAAGGCCACTACCACTACCTTCCCAATATCACTCCTTTCCTATCCTTGCGTGTTGGTATGACGTTAAACCACTAGTAAAACAAAACAAACAAAAATCTGATGTAAATTCACTCTCGAGTTCCCAGTGAAAAGCAGAACGGTAAAGTGGAGTGGATTCAGGAGCATCAAATACCACGTTCGTATTTTATTCGTGTTTATCATCTCCTGCACTGTCCATGTCACTTTCTGTATCCGACAGAATTAGCTCATATTCTGAATCCGGATAAACCAACATACCTGTTTAAGGCGACATTGAATAGGTCATATCAGTCTGAAGCAGCTGCCTGTTCATCCTCAACGAAGTCAAGGAACGCAACGAATTTATTTCCAGTCATTGATCCTAATTTCTCACCATACATTTTGTGTGCCTAGCTATAACAGACAAGTTAAGAAATTTAAGTTTATGATAAATCCCGGAACACTATATTTCAAGATAATTTGAATATAATTCGAAAGTTAAATGTTGAGAATGAAATTGCAATATAAGTATAGTATGTATGAAACCCTTATTATTTGCTAGTTGCTTTACGTCGCACCGACACAGATATGTCTTATGGCGACGATGGGAGAGGAAAGGGCTAGGAGTGGGCGGAAGTGGCCGTGGCCTTAATTAAGGTACAGCCCCAGCATTTGCCTGGCGTGAAAATGGGAAAGCACAGAAAACCATCTTCAGGGCTGACGACAGTGGGATTCGAACCCACTATCTCCCGAATGCAAGCTCATAGCCGCGCGCCTCTAACCACTCGGCCAACTCGCCCGGTGGGA
Source organism: Anabrus simplex (assembly GCF_040414725.1). Taxonomy (NCBI): domain Eukaryota; kingdom Metazoa; phylum Arthropoda; class Insecta; order Orthoptera; family Tettigoniidae; genus Anabrus; species Anabrus simplex. Next base: position 144,766,543 of record NC_090265.1, on the reverse strand, counting down.
GAAATATCCCTGACCTGGCCGGGAATCGAACCCGGGGCCTGCGGGAGAGAGGCAGGCACGCTACCCCTACACAACGGGGCCGGCTCCTTCCCACTCCTAGGCCTTGAAATTTCGCATGATGTTTCACAAACAAACAGTTTTCTTAACATCGGTACGACTTCATTGGACCATGTTTATTTCGGTTTCCAACAATGTTTATGTGTCCTTGGCGACATGACCTTCATTCTCTTAATGCGACCAGGGAAGTCGTTTCGCTGGTTTGACCTTCTCTTCAGGTACACTCCAATCCTGGATGTTTTGTTTATTAACGATGCGCCAATTTAGGACATCTTGTTCCGTTACCCCGCTCAGCCTCTCCTTGGTGCCATCTGGGTTTACCTTTGAGATTCCAAACTTGTGTTAGGATATGTTTCATCAGTCTGCTGTCAGGCATACGAGACACATGACCGAAGAAAGTCAGCCTTCTTGTCCTAATGACGTCCGTTACTTTGCCCACCTTGTTATGAACTTATTCATTTTCTCTGAGCTTCCATGTTCCTTCTTTTAATGGGTCCTTAGATCTTTCTCCCTATCCTTTTCTCCAGTTCTCGTTTTGAGGTTTTTTCTCCAGATGAGTGTTTCTGACGCATATAAAAGTTCTGGTCATACAACTGTCTGGTAGTCCCAGATCTTAGCTCTCCATGATAATACTCTCTTATTGTATATCTCAAGAGTCTTCATGTATGCTGCCTTCATTTTATTTAATTTTGCCTCTACGCCCTGTTTGTCATTATTCTTCATATATAGTCACTCTCATAAATATTTGAAAGCTTAAAGAGTGTGTTTATAATACGAGAAATTGTAATCGACTTCATTACCAAAGTTTCAAATGAATCTAATAATAACATTCGATTAGAAAGCAAAATACTGGCACGTATGCACAAACACTGTACGTAAGAATTACAGCATAGCACTCACCTATATTTCCAATTGTTTTTCGTAGAAACACTATTAATCATCAGCCAGTACCTCAACAAGATCAAAATTACTCGACGATCAACTCTGTAGTGGAAGGTGACATCCGTGAGAACCAATTTCATACTAAAACAGCGCTACCAACTGTATATTCAGAGGTGGCTGTATATACTACCATTCCCTCCCAGTACATTCTAATAAGTCTAGACCGGGAGAGTTGACCGTGCGGTTAGGGGCGTCCGGGAGACAGTGGGTTCGAACCCCACTGTCGGCAGCCCTGAACATGGTTTTCCGTGGTTTCCCATTTTCACACCAGGAAAATGCCGGGGCCGTACCTTAATCAATGCCACGGCCGCTTCCTTCCCACCGCTGCTCAGCCCGAAGGCCTGCAGATTACGAGGGGTCGTGTGATCAGCACGACGCATACTGTCGGCCGTTATTCTGGGCTTTCCAGACCGGGGCCACCATCTCACCGTCAGATAGCTCCTAATCACGTAGGCTGAGTGGACCTCGAACCAGCCCTTAGCTCGAGAGAAATATCCCTGACCTGGCCGGGAATCGAACCCGGGGCCTGCGGGGGAGAGGCAGGCACGCTACCCCTACACAACGGGGCCGGCTCCTTCCCACTCCTAGGCCTTTCCTATTCCATCGTCGCCATGAGACCTATGTGTGTCGGTGCGACGTAAAGCAAATTGTGAGAGAGTACATCTTATTAAGTCTAGAAGGTCCATCTCACGATAACAAAGGACATATTTTGGCATATGTTGGTCTACGAGTAACTATCCTGTAAAGGGTTAAAGAGGAATCTTCATCATATACATACGGAGCATTGTGTTATAAATTAGAATATTTTCTTATAAATATTACGCATTGTTTAAAATCCTACTCCGTTCTAGAAAGCCAAGAATAACGGTCGAGAGGATTGGTCGCGCTGACCACGCGTCACCTCGTAATTTTCAGGCCTTCAGACTGATCAGCAGTCACTTGGTAGGCCACGGTTGATTACAGCTGTAGCGCCATAGAGTTTCGTTTAGTTTAGTATTTAAAGTAAATAAGCAAATAACTAAATAAATAAGTAAATAAATAACTAAGTAAATAAGTAAGGGAGCAAATAACTAAGTAAGTAAATAAGTAAGAAAGTACGTATGTTAGTAAGTAAGTAAATAAGTAAGAAAGTAAGTAAGTTAGTAAGTAAATAAGTAAGAAAGTAAGTAAATAAGTAAGAAAGTAAGTAAGTAAATAAGAAAGTACGTAACTAAGTAAGTAAGTAAGTAAGTAAGTAAGTAAGTAAGAAAGTAAGTAAATAAATAAGAAAGTACGTAAGTTAGTAAGTAAGTAAGTAAATAAGTAAGAAAGTACGTAAGTAAGTAAATAAGTAAGAAAGTACGTAAGTAAGTAAATAAGTAAGAAAGTTCGTAAGTAAGGAAAAAAGTAAGAAAGTACATAAAGTAAAGACGTAACTAATTAAATAAGTACGGTCCTAAGCGAATAACGAACTAAATACGTAAGTAAGCAAGTAAGTAAGTAAGTAAGAAACCGTTTGAGCGTGAGCAGTAAATGCAATTATTCTTCAAAGATATTTATCCAAGCGAAGCAAGCAAGGTTGTGTTTTAGGTGACCGTTGATATTATAATAGCTATATGAACTCCAGTTTTACGTCTAATTTGTAGGATTTCCTTGCTTTAAATTACAACAGTAGTGTAAATAATGTGCAGAAATGATGTTTTAGATCATTCTCCAGTCTTCCTCTTCTACTACTACTTCTATTCCCACACCTGTGCGATCGCGGGTGCAAACTGCTTCGCACATGTGGATTTGGCCCTATTTTAAGGCCAGATGCCCTTCCTGACGCCAACCCTATAAGGAGGGATATAATCACTATTGCGTGTTTCGGTGGTCGTTGGTAGTGCTGTGTGTTGATTGAATATGATGAAGAGAGTGCTGAGACAGTCACAAATACCCAATCTCCGAGACAGAAGAATTATTGGAAGCGATTAAAATCCCCTACCCGGCCGGTAATCGAACCCGGGACACTCCGAACCGAAGGTCAATACGCTGACCATTCAGCCAAACGCGCGGGACGATAAGTTGTAGATGTAGTGTTTATCACAAATCAATCAAATTCAATTGGATTAATCTGTGGTAAATGCTACACCATAGTGAGTAAATACCACAGTACCTCTGCCACAACGTTTAAATGTGCAATAATATTTGGGAAACATTGCAATGTAAAATTGAAATCATAATGTTAAACATAATCCGTTGATAAGCTAGTTAACTAATGCAACTTAATCATCATCATCATCTGTTTACCCTCCAGGTTCGGTTTTTCCCTCGGACTTAGCGAGGAATCCCACCTCTACCGCCTCAAGGGCAGTGTCCTGGAGCTTCAGACTCTTGGTCGGGGGATACAACTGGGGAGTATGATCAGTACCTCGCCCAGGCGGCCTCACCTGCTATGAAGAACAGGGGCCTTGTGGAGGGATTGGAAGATTGGAAGGGATAGGCAAGGAAGAGAGAAGGAAGCGGCCGTGGCCTTAAGTTAGGTACCATCCCGGCATTCGCCTGGAGGGGAAGTGGGAAACCACGGAAAACCACTTCCAGGATGGCTGAGGTGGGAATCGAACCCACCTCTACTCAGTTGACCTCCCGAGGCTGAGTGGACCCCGTTCCAGCCCTCGTACCACTTTTCAAATTTCGTGGCAGAGCCGGGAATAGAACCCGGGCCTCCGGGGGTGGCAGGTAATCACGCTATCCACTACACCACAGAGCCGGTCTCATGCAACTTAATGTGCAGTTAAATTGTAGCATATTCAAAATCACCATCATTACTCTATCATGTAAAAGTGCTTTTACTTCGTTTCATGGAAGGCAGCCACAATATTGGCCATTACCAAACGTAATAAGGCAGAACACAGAATCGATAGCTGCAGTTCCATAATTGCCAGGGAAATAACAACACGCAATAGAATAATGGACATAGTGTAAGTAATATGATGGCGGGTTAATGAAAATAAAGAGAATGGATATTGTAGAACCATTTCCAATTATCGTAAGTAATTGGAACAGCATGAAGCTCTCATCGTTGTGCAGCGGAACGCACTGGAAGATTGCAAACAATGAGCTTCATCAATCATGACATCCATATATTAATATCTCCATTACGGTGATTGGTGTAGGAGGCTTACGGAGATGCTATAAAGGATATGGATCGACTTCGAGCAAGTTCATTAAAAACTCACTGCTCTCCACATATGACAGTGTTATATCTTCATCATCATCATCATCATCTGTTTACCCTCCAGGTTCGGCTTTTCCCTCGGACTCAGCGAGGGATCCCACCTCTACCGTCTCAAGGGCAGTGTCCTGGAGCTTCAGACTCTTGGTCGGGGGATACAACTGGGGAGTATGACCAGTACCTCGCCCAGGCGGCCTCACCTGCTATGCTGAACAGGGGCCTGGTGGAGAGATGGGAAGATTGGAAGGGATAGGCAAGGAAGAGGGAAGGAAGCGGCCGTGGCCTTATGTTAGGTACCATCCCGGCGTGTTATATCTTAAGAATTAATTTACATGTTAGGAGTGTGCATACTCAGTATTCAGTCCAAATCCCTGGTGAATGAACTTACGGTCTCCTGCATTTCCAAGATGAACGGTGTCTTCTACTCTTTCACGACCTATTATTTTGAAATCATTACAGTCCTACGTTATTCTCTGCTTAACTTACTGTCTGTATCTCATAATTTATCCACAGATTCCTACTTCAACTTGCCCCCCCCCCTTTTTTTTTTACTTTCCTTTAACAGCCCTACTGAGCTCACTTTTCAAGACTGGTCACTCCTCATTTCATGTTCTTTCACACTGCCCGGCTGAGTGGCTCAGACGGTTGAGGAGCTGGCCTTCTGACCCCAACTTGGTAGGTTCGATCCTGGCTCACTCCGATGGTATTTAAATATACTCAAATACGTCAGCCTCGTGTCGGTAGATTAACTGACACGTAAAAGAACTCCTAAATTCCGGCACCTTGGTGTCTTCGAAAACAAAAAGAGTAGTTAGTAGGACGTGGAAAATTATAACGTTAAAAACATTTTCACACTTTAAATTTAGTTCTTGTAAAACATGCTTTTGAAACCTTCACTCTCTCTTAATTTTCAAATAATCTACATTTCTTTATTTCATTTTTTCAACTTCAGATGCCATTTCATGTAGAGCAAGTTATGGTCGGAGTTTACGTCTCTTCCTGGGAAGGTCTTATGTTCCAGCACCTTGTGCCTGAATCTCAACCTAACCACAATGAAGTATATTCGATCTATTCAAGTGACATAAGGCCTTGGCCTCGTATACAGTTGTCGTTTGTGCTTCTATGAACGTCTTACCAAGGACTAAATTATGATCAGTCCTGAATTTTGCCAGGCTACTTCTCCATCCATTCCTTTGTCCCTGTCCTAATACATATCTCCTCTTTTTTGACCTGCCACTGCAATCCAGGATCGCATCAAAATTACATTTTCATCTTATTTTACATATTGTGAAACATCATCTATCTCTTCACATATTCTTTCGATTTATTCATCTTCAGCTGAACTAGGTGAATTATAGATCTTTATTGTAGTGCAGGGCATTGGATTTGTGTTGACAACAACAATTTATCCAGCATGTTGGTCATAGAAGCTTACCCGTTGCCCTATTTTCTTATTAATTATAAAATCAACTGTATTTCCCTCATCTGATCTTGTATTGATAATTATTCAGTCGGCTACCTCAAATAAATCCTGCTCTTCCTACCAACGTACTTCACATAGGTATACCAACTACTTACGACTTCGTTCTATCCATTCCTATTTAGTCTTTATAACCTACCATGGCTATTCAAATTTTTAACATTCCACGCTACTATTCACATAAAGTTAGTATTCATCTTTCTGATAACTAACTGATAACTAACCCCCTCTCTTGCATTCCCTACCGAAAATACGAATGAGGGACTCTTTTACCTCCGGAACATTTTGCCCTGGAGGAAGATATCAGTAGTATAGGAGTCAATAATTCAGAGAGTTATGGATATAGTTTCCCATTGCTTTCAGTCGTGTAGTAGAACTTTAAGCCATACTGAGTAATATTATAAGGCGATTTCAGTCATTCATTCAAATTGTCACCCTTGCGACTTCCGAAAGTCTATTATCCCTGTTTGACGACAAATTACCTGCTTTATTGGGACGCACAAGCCTTCTCACTGAGGCACGCTACCCCCAGACCGCGGATACAGACAAAACTTTTATTTTATTTGTATACATCTACCTATCTTTCTTTCCCTCGAAATATAACGTCCTGTTTGTACAGTAACTTTGGTCTGCTGTTCTCTTTATATCTTTGTAATATGTAAATTTCATTATATCCAACATACCTTCCAACATTTTATTTCCCGGTCTAGTATTGTTTCCTTGCCAAAGTGGGAGGAGAATAACAATTTGGAAAATAGTGACCAGAAGAAGAGGTTAATTGGTAGAATATATCTCGAAGTGCCCACGAGTTGTTCAGCTGGTTTCTGACACAGTTATGGGGTTTAAGAATAAAGAGAGAGGCCAAGACATGAATATGATATAGGTATAGATAACAAAATGCTAACAGTAAAACCTGGAGAAAATATGGGAAAACCAGGCCTCAAAAATAGGAAACTAAGCTAACAATTACAACAAAAATAACAACGCTTAGAGATCCCTGAAGAATTTATAAAACAAAGAGAGTGAACAGGGAGTGGATTTTGGATCCCTATTTTACGCAGTAGATGTTCAACTCTGATACATTCACGTACCGCAAATAGACTTCGAGTATTAAAGACTCAGTTTATCCTAACAGGCAACAAAGAAACAAGTTCCAGGAAACAAACCCTAATCGGGATTTTATTCCTCACATACAAGAGCTAAACTCACACTAAATAATTGGCCAAGGGGAAAATGAAAATCCACAGCCTGTTTCCAGTGATTCGACTGGATCAGGAATGGAATGAATGAAGCCACGTCTAGCGGCGAGGATTGGAAATGTACCGACTGCCGAAGCCTGTCACACTCCTCTGGGGCAATGATTAATGAATGACAGATGAAATGAAATGATATTGGAGAGTGTTGCTGGAATGAAATATGACAGGGAAAACTGGAGTACCCGAAGAAAAACCTGTCTCTCCTCCGCTTTGTCCAGCACAAATCTCACATGGAGTGACCGGGATTTGAACTACGGAACCCAGCGGTGAGAAGCCGGCGCGCTGCAGCCTGAGCAACGGAGGCTCTTCGTCAAGGGAAAAATTAACTAAAATAAAGTATGAATAGATTTTTGAAAAGGCTGAAAATAGAAAAAGGTTAGGGATACAAAATTGCACGTAGTCCCTACATGATACAGAAGAAAACAATAACGTACTAGGGTACGGTTGCCCAATTAAAATATGGGTTAAGCCCAAACTACTCTGCGACAAGGTCAGAAGAACGCTAAAATCCGAAAGGATCAACAGAGTTTAAATGTAGAATAAACTCAGTCGCAGTAAAGAAAGGGTAAAGAGGATACCGAGGGCAAAACTATCGATTATCCTTGCGAAATTAAAAAAATACAATAATGTATGAAGCCTTAAATTTCACATTGTGGTGATACTTGGGTATGGATGTGAAAACAAAAATGCTTGCTCCATCACTCACTGAAAATCACTTAAATAACTTAATTACAGAAGGTAAGATAGTAAAAATTAACTTCTCACTAAAATATCTCCCTCAATCAGGTGGAGAACTCCAGAGAATGCCATTATTAAAATATACTTAAAATTCCGTGCCTTCCTTAGCTCACCATCCATGATGCAGTCCCACAGTCACATGCGCAGATTTAGAGTCCGAGTTCCGACGGAATATCAGTACCCGTACTGAAGAAAAGCACGTTTCTTTCATAACTATCTGGACGGCCGCTGATTGTACAGAGTTAGTACCACGTTAACGATTCATGAAGGGGTACCAACACCAAAAATTAAATTTATCACAGCTAAATCAAGTTCCGAAAGGTAGGGCTAGATAGCGCGCAGTATAGACGAAAGAAGGGGTAGACTTTACAGGGGAGGCTGTAGATCGTATCATAAATTTCATCTCCAAGATTGTTCCCATATCATTCAGAAAAAACTACAGACACTATGCTGATTTAGACTTTCTTCCTCTGAAGGGTGATTATTTTCCCAAACTTCTCTTTAATTTAATTTACCACCTTTTCTACATGAATATTAAAAGAAAAACCTAGCGACAAACAGCAATGCTGTCTCACGTTCTTCTGTCTGTTTACAGTATTGAATTTGCGTAACTTATTGCGGTTTAATTTAAATCAAGAGGATCAGCTGATGATGAAGTTTCCGAACTGATGGAAGCTTTCTGTTGTTAAGCCGAGAGCCATGTGACATCGCCGTTGTTAATATTACAGTAGAAACCCACCGTTGTCCGGGTGTCAATTTTGTTTCTGTACTTAACATAACTCCGGTACGTACTGTATGAACTGAATACGACCTAATACGATGAAAGTACGGGGTAGGATGTAAATCATACCACAATTTTCATCTTCAAGATTGTTTCCATACCATTCAGAAATATCTTGAGATCCTATGCAGATTCAGATAAAGGAACGATAATATCCGATTTTCTCTCCCTGAAGTGCGAATAGTTTTCCAAAATTCTCTTTAATTTAATTTACCACCTTTTCTGCATAAATATCGGGATAATACCCTCCTGGATCGTTAAGTTATTGGTAACTCTATAGTATACAATCAACGACCGGCAAGCTAACTGTAAAACGAACGTGTAAGGTAGTTGATACTCCGTCGAAACACGGACTCTGACTCTGCGCGTGCGATTGTGAAAATGTGCCGTGGCCAATGGGCTAAAGAAGATTGCCGAAGAATCCTTTGTAACAAGGAGAAGAGGAGTAGCATTTTATTAAAATTACAATTTGGTTTCCGTCATTCTGACACAGGTAGGTCTTATGGCGACAGTGGGATAAAAAAGGGCTAGAAGTAGGAAGTGACCATGGCCTCAATTAAGGTACACCCGCAGAATTTTCTGATGTGAAAATGGGAAACCACGGAAAGCTATCTCCAGGGCTGCCTAAATAGTAGGCAATACTTTCTCCCGAATTCAAGCTGACAATCACGTGACCCAAATCGGGCAGCCACTCGCACAGTAGTAGTATATTCTGATCTTCCATGCCTCAAAAATCTTTTTTTTTTTTTTTTTTTTTGCTAGTTGCTTTACGTCGCACCGACACAGATAGGTCTTATGGCGACGATGGGACGGGTATGGGCTAGGAGTGGGAAGGAAGCGGCCGTGGCCTTAATTAAGGTACAGCCCCAGCATTTGCCTGGTGTGAAAATGGGAAACCACGGAAAACCATTTTCAGGGCTGCTGACAGTGGGGTTCGAACCTACTATCTCCCGAATACTGGATACTGGCCGCACTTAAGCGACTGCAGCTATCGAGCTCGGTATCAAAAATCTTTGTCGCAGCAGACAGGTTACCGGTCCCAATACTTTTCTGCCCCTAAGCGAGCCGTTAGCCTCTTGGACAATATAGGGGGATATCTTGTCGAGTGGAACAGCCAGTCTGAATATTGGTAGGTAGAGCTGGGGAGTTACATAACTTTCTTTTATACCAGGCGGCCCGCGAGCGCCTTACACATCTCCCGCATGCTCTAGTGACGCATGGGGATGCCTTATCACTTGTTTCCGAAGGAACGCTACAGCGTGCTGCATTTCGGATGATGTTGTGAAACAATAGCAGTCGTTTTACTGCACACCTTCCATATTAGGGTGCATTTGTAAATACGCCAAAGATGCACAAAAGAAAACTTAATAACGTATTAATTTATACACGTGTAGACATTCCACTCTATAAGAGAGTTGTTTGTATGAAACAAACACTAATACTGTTCGGCGAAATACGTGTGTGGAAGGCAGCGCCTGTTTGGAAAGTCCTGTGCATACAGTCTACGAGCTTCGGCTGCATTCCGACCAAATTCTCCATAGATTAAAATTGTTTCCCATTTTCACACCAGGCAAATGCTGGGGCTGTACCTTAATTAAGGCCAAGGCCGCTTCCTTCCCATTCCTAGCCCTTTCCTGTCCCATCGTCGCCGTAAGACCTATCTGTGTCGGTGCGACGTAAAACAACTAGCAAAAAAAGTTATGTTACCGAGCTCGATAGCTGCAGTCGCTTAAGTGCGGCCAGTATCCAGTATTCGGGAGATAGTAGGTTCGAACCCCACTGTCGGCAGCCCTGAAAATGGTTTTCCGTGGTTTCCCATTTTCACACCAGGCAAATGCTGGGGCTGTACCTTAATTAAGGCCACGGCCGCTTCCTTCCCACTCCTAGCCCTTCCCTGTCCCACCGTCGCCATAAGACCTATCTGTGTCGGTGCGACGTAAAGCAACTAGCAAAAAAAAAAAAAAAGTTATGTTTGTGTATTCGTCGTTGTTGAACACACTAGCCAATGCCGATATGCAGACAGCAAATGTAGTACTGCTGTACCATACACCAGCCTAGTACTATGAGGTCGGAAACGAGGTTTACTAATGCAAGGGGTTGCATTAGACGGGTAGCGCTGAGGAACATGCTGCAAGCGACCGTCCGGTTGTTATTTCTTCATATTCTGACGTAATATGCCTGCTGGTAGTAGTGCCCCTGTGAAAATGAGTTAGTAGATATCATATCCACCATTAGTGCGTGCTAGATATTTATAAGTAGAATGTACGATGCGGCGCTCGCGAGCCGACTGGTATATTGTCAAAACACTGGATCATACATATTCTGATAAATTATTATTTGATATAGTGTTCCATACAATTGTATCCCTGTTGCGGAGGCACTGATAGGAATGGTAAGTTTACACACTGAACAGAACACAGTAGAGCACTCTTTTTCTAGCACTGGAACTTGACATTGGTAGATCGCAAGTGTAGCGATGTTCATGAAAAGTGAGAATCTGAGCTCCTATAAATTTAATCGAACATTTACTATAACCGCAACATTCGACTCAGATTTATATTCCGACAAGAGTACTGACCCACAGGTACGATAGCTAGTTTAATATACAGTAATCCAAACGGTGTCCATTCTAATGAACCTTGTGCTGCAAGAACAGCTCGCGTACTGTATACCGCAAACTCTAATGGCTTCACAAATGCGTGTAAAGTGTTTATACCATTCTGTGCACTCAGATATATTATATTTATGACCCTAATGATTTGTTGGCTCCACCTCCACCATTTCTATTAATTTATAGCTCTGCTTGTCATTGGCATTTGTTATCGACATGATTACAAATCGCAATGCTAAATAATAGAGTACATTTGGCAGTAATTTAACCAGATATACTACTCGCAATTTCAGAGGATAAACACGCAACATGTTCTATTCAATGCACAGTTTATGCATCAAACTAGAAGCCATAATAAAATTTCACCCAAATGAACCACAGTAATTAATACACAAGAGCTTAATTTAAGTCTTAGTTTTCAGCCACTCAATAAGTATTGACAAAAATTACAATACCATACATGGCAATTGAGCTAAAATTGGACGTATTCTTATACCACATACATCAGGACGATTACCTTCCAATATACGAAATACTTGCAATTGAAGGATATAAACGATCGAAGATCCAGAGATAATCTGTAGATTATGGCAGCTCCATTTTGCTCTTTCTTTCTCCTTCTCTGTAAGGGGGTGCTAGAGTACATCCACGGTATCACCTGCTTTTCATAATAGGCGACTGAAAAATCTCTGGACTTTGAAGCGTGAGTTCCCCGAGCTGAGCCCTGGAATTGCTTTCATTTACTCGTACCGGGCTCCTAGATTTCACCTTTTCTATCCGACCTCACTTGGTCAACACTTGTTCTCTTTCGACCCCGACTGTATTAGATTTTAGAGGCCTACGGAGTCTTTCAGTTTCACGGCCTCCGTGGGCCTTCTCTTTCTTTTGGGAATACCTTAATTTTTCGAAGTTTTGGTCCTCTTCCATTAGTGATAACAGAGGATGGTTGTCTAGTTGTACTTCCTTTTAAAACAATAATCGTTACCACCTTCCATCGTTTTCGCATTGCTCAAAACAATTAAAGAACTGGAGTTTGAGGAGACTGAAACAAGAGTATACAGTAAATTTTGGTGACAGTTCTGAAGGTCAGAGTATCAGAATTAGTATTTATGTTCAGAAACGACTTTATAAATGAGCTTGACAGATCTAGCTGTTACCGTCCTTCTATATGGGAAGTACATAAATCTCTCTCGTACTTATGGTGGGGTCATTGGCATGCTGTGCAGGTAATAACAATGAATATTCACGGCTGCATTGTAATCGAAATCGACTTTCAACCTATTAGGTCGTGTTACGTACATATAGTGATTCCGGAAGAGATGGCGCACCGGGTGAGATGGCGCAGGGTAGGCCAGTGCGGCAATCGCCCGCTAGATCGCTCGACCACTGCTTCTCGTGTGTACAGTGTGTACGTGAGAACAAAAGCTATCTGTTGGATGTCACATAGTGCGAGTGATTTTGCCTGAAATCCTGGATATTTCTGGTAAGTACGTCTTCTCTGCCTCCAAAGTTTTGCTACGGCATGATATAAAAGCTCACTGACTGGGTTGTTCAAGCTAAATTAATTTTGCATTTGCATAGGCGGGTGACTAGTTTAGTCAGCGACTATGCTGGTGTGATATACGCCATGTTGGGCCAACACAGTTCCTGGGGCAGGGGTGCGCCATCTCTCCCCAAATGCCTGGTGAGACGGCACGCTACATTTCCGGGGGAGATGGCGCGGCATTATTTGAATTTCCATTTAGGAATAAAATGTGTTTCCATTCTCCGATCAGCTCCTATATGCATTTTGTTTAATTCTGTGTCAAATTATACTAGTTATGGAGAAGAGGAAGCAGCCACAGCCTAATCGAAGTTTGTGGCACATGCCTTTAATGCAACTTTAAAGCGTAATATCTCTAACAATAGAGAAATCTCAGCGAACGAAAAGAACAAAGTGCAAAGAAAAATTACAACCACTGCCACAACGGGAAAGAGTAGGAAAGGAGAAAAACCTCATTCCAATGAAGCAGCCAAAATGATTCCAGATGGGCAAAATAATGCAATATCTGATGATTGCAACTAGTGTGTGGAGTGCTGGGAGAACTATAATTTTCAAAAAAGAAGGATGATTGGATTAAGTGCACCGTCTGCAACAAGTGGCTGCATGAATTGTGGTCAGTGTATAAGAGTTTATGTAATGATTGTGGAGGAGAGAGAGTAAGCAAAAACATATCCTAAAATGACTGAGGGATAAATCTTGAAATTTAAATAATTAATTGATTTATTAATGGCCAAGGAATAATAGACAAGTGAATGTAAATAAGGTAAATAAATGAATTGAACCTGTAATCATAGTTTACTTCTTAATTTCTTCCCTCCTTAGCATATCAAGTGCATAACACCATCTCACCTGGACACTACGGGAGAGATGGCGAAGGTGACACACTTTCAAATAAACGATCTCTTTCTGCAATCTACTTACATTAAGACCATGTCATTCGAAAGGCAGTGAGGAGAGACATAAGGAATGACGTCTAGCATAAAAATAAGCTAATCGAAATGTTGGCGAAAACTTGCTGCACGATCATTACAAAATGTGCGCCATCTCTCCCCGACTTACTCTATAGTATGTGTTGCAGAGATGGTAGATACAGAATGAAAATGATCAACCGGACACCAGTGGGATCCGAACCATAACCTCCCGATTTCGCGTCGGTTGCTCTACCATTGAGCTATGGTGGCCACAACGTGTGACTTGCACGCCCTCTACAGTGTGATGGCAGTAGTGCCATACCTGTAGCTTAGATCTTTTCCAACAGAACACTAATGACCTAGGCCACAGTGGCACGGCGGGTGCATGGGGGTGATCTGCTTGCCCGACCACCATTACGTTGTGTTCCGTTGACACCCGCACTTCGGCAGTATCATTTGCTATGGTCCCAAGAGCATCAGGTCTGGACCGACGGGAAGTGGGGTCACGTGCTCTTCTCAGTTGAGAGCAGATTCATTCTGAGTAGTGATTCTAGACTTAACCTCATCTGGAGATAGGTGGGAGTTCGTAATTGACCCAGGAACATTGTCGAACGTGGTCATTTTGATGTTGCAACTGTTATGGTGTGGGGAGGCATTATGTTGCATGGGTGAACCGTTCTCCAAATCTTTGAGAAGGGTACATTCACTGATCAACGTTACTGTGACAGTGTACTACTTCCCCACGTGCGTCTTTTCAGGGATGCATTCGGCCCTGACTTCATTTTTATGGATGATAATGCACGGCCGCATCGAACAGCGCAGGTGGAGGAGCTCTTGGAACGAAAGGATATTCGGCGAATGGACTGGCCAGCCCTTTCCCTCCGACCTAAATCCCATCGAGCACGTGTGGGGCATGTTGGGAAGACATATTGCAGCATGTCCTCATGCACCAACGACCATTCCAGCAGTTGTAAACCGCGTTGGTGGAGGAATAGAGCTCCTTACCGATCTTGTGGCCAGCATGGGAACATGTTTCAGAGCATGTATTGCCATCCGTGGTGATCACACACCCTTCTAAGAACTAGGTCCACCGAGCTCGATAGCTGCAGTCGCTTAAGTGCGGCCAGTATCCAGTATTCGGGAGATAGTAGGTTCGAACCCCACTGTCGGCAGCCCTGAAAATGGTTTTCCGTGGTTTCCCATTTTCACACCAGGCAAATGCTGGGGCTGTACCTTAATTAAGGCCACGGCCGCTTACTTCCCACTCCTAGCCCTTTCCTGTCCCATCGTCGCCGCAAGACCTATCTGTGTCGGTGCGACGTAAAAGAACTAGAAAAAAAAGAACTAGGTAGAACTAGGTCCCTTCTTATGTGATGACCAGGGGACCATCATAAGCCGCAGTGTCTTATGTATAATTTATTGTCTCTGTATAAAAGTGCCATTTCTATTCGTCTCTTCGCCTGTTCCTTTCAGTTGCCTACCATAACATACTGTAGTAGTTCTTCCTATACCGGACGAGTTGGCCGTGTGGTCAAGGGCATGCGGCTGTGAGCTTGCATCCGGGAGATAGTGGGTTCGAATCCCACTATCGGCAGCCCTGAAGATGGTTTTCCATGGTTTCCCATTTTCACACCAGGCAGATGCTGGGGCTGTACCTTAATTAAGGCCACGGCCGCTTCCTTCCAACTCGTATGCCTTTCCTGTCCCATCGTCGTCATAAGACCTATCTGTGTCGGTGCGACATAAAGCAACTAGCAAAAAAAAAAAAAAAAAAAAAAAGTCTTCCTATGTATTTGTTCAGATTTTAATCGAGCTATGTTCCTTGGCACTGACACAACATGCGAAAGTTACTTTCATCCTTATGTTTAGCACAGCACATATGTTACCACGTCTTGGTATGTTCAGATCTGCAATATTTACACATAGCATTGTTGTCTACAATGAGAATTATGTTCCTGTAGGAAATAAACAGAATTCTTCGAGTTTCGCTACTTTATGGCATGAGGTAATTTCTGGCAAAAGCAAACACGAGTAATTAAGCACTTTCTATCACTTTTTATTGTCAAAGCAAGGTACAGAGGACATTACTCTCTGGTTTGATAATTGTTCAGCACAAAACAAGAATTAGTCACTATTTCGTTCTGTTCATGACTAATTCAGAAGAGGTTTTGCTTCAGGAAAAATTCCAAAAATTTGAACCAGGCCATAATTTTGTTGCTGACTCGTCCGAGAGTTGAGAGATCAATTCAAAGAATGAGAAAGAATGAGTAACAAACACTATGATTGACAAACTTTTGTCTATGCTGTTAAAATGCCTCCTCAAGAACAGAGGTGTTATGCATGGATTTAAAACACTTCTTTCGGTGGGAAGGTTATTCATCAACTTATAAGCTAAGCCACACGCAATCCAGGCCGTATCTACAAAGTATGGTGAAGGTTGTATATTAAAAAAAAAAAGAGGATTCAAAACCTTAAAGCACTGAAACAACTTCAGTGCATCTGAGTTCATTGAACTAACCAAGAGCAATATTATACCAGGACCTAGAGGCCAAGAAATGTGTAATGGAACTTCTGCTGATAAAACCTAGGAGGTCTCATTGAAAAGAATCAGTTACACTTTTGGTAACAACTCACTGAGTGTTGAGAAGATAATAACATTTGCGGTTTACATTACCGATATCCGTGTATCATTTTCTTAAGTTCTTTACAAATTGTGATATAAGTAAGTGATGTACTTTCTTGTAAGTCAAATGCTAATATTGTTACTGTTTACCTAATGTTTGTTTCCTAATAAAAATAAGATTTAACAATGTTATATTAACTTTTTCATACATTTTAAATTTACAGTGGATGCATAAGCCTAATTACATAACGCATATTTTCAAATGTCTTATTTATGGTAACGTAAAATCGTTCCCTTGTAAAATTTGTTGAGATATTCTTAAAATCGGGTACTTACTGACATCTCCTATGCTAAAAGGGCGTATCCCAATTAACTGTTGTATGTTGGGTATTCATCCCAAAGGCTGGTTGGATCCTCAACAGGTTCACCATTAGCTGTCATAGATGGCCTAGCTGTCACCGAAGAGGCGTACTAGGGAAATGAGGAGTGAGGTAGTTTCCCGTTGCTTTCCCCACTGAGCCAGAAGTTGGTCTTGTACATCAGTCTGCCAAGCCCACCGAAATGTGTGCACCAACCGACCCTATGAGCGACATTTTCACACCATTCATAGCAGGGACTGGTTGGATAAGGAATGGCATTACTAGCGTCACTCCTACCTCAGCCACTTGGATATTGTCAAAGCCAAGTATAAGACTGAGACAGGTCAATGAAAGTAACAATTTTATTCTAGCCCACACCAGAAGACATAGTGCACTGTAAACACTACATCTTGCCAGCAAAGGCCTCCCAATTAACTATCAAATTATAAATAATTTAACTTGAAAATATGTTAAACGTATTAAAGAATTATAAAGTAATAAAACAAATTTAAAGAACATTCAAACCCAGATTACTTAGCGGGTGTGATATGCACATTTACTAAAATGTTCCTAGCCAAAAGTTGTTCTTTGTGATACGCCTTTTAGGCTTAGAAGCACAGTATAGGGAGAGTTGAGACAGTGCAATACTCAGTTGGACTGCCCTGCCTTTTATGCAAGCCTTATCACATATTGGTTCGAAAGTACCGCCCTAACAGGCACCAATGATAAACCACATTGCTTTTGAATGCGTGCGTACAGTGTTAAGTTGGAGTTCTCTGTGAGTCGTGCAAACGTAAACATCAATCTCGCTGTCCTCTTGTGTGTTGTAAGGTAGAGTCTTTCGAGTGTTCTTAGTACAAAGTGAAAGAAATTGGCATGAATGGATTGAAATAGCTTTAAAATGAAATGTGGATCAAGTGGAAGCAAAACAATTGGATAATTTGGAAACAGCAGTTTAGACAAATTTAACCAGCAAACTTCTGATGGAACAAATTCTGACTTCCACAGCAGGAAAATCACAGGTAATGAAACTGAATGCTTAATTTTTGGAAGTAATTATAACATGCAATGAAGTGTTCAATGAACACGTGGCCATAAGTTTCAGTAAATATAGTACAATTGGGGAAATTCACAACGAAAAATTGTTTCTTACACATTTAATGTACATAGTGGGATTAGAGCCATACGCACTGAATTGAAAAGTGTCTCCCGAGAATCGTGACAAGTGTAGAGCTCAAGCCGTCTATGAAGGACAACCAAAAACATGCTACTATTGTAGTCGTAATGACCGTCTTCGACAAAACTGCCTGGCAAGATGACGAGCAAATTCGAGCGTTGAAACAGGGCATAGGCTGATCAGCGAAGTAGTCGCACGGAACTCTTCGACTTCATCTCTAGAGGTGAGGCATGAAAGTAAGGAGTCATGGTTGCAAGGTTAGGGATGGAAAAGAGCAACAGCTAATGAATAGGGGTTAGACAAGTATTATTATATACATTTTGGCCATGGAGAACAGCCAATAGTGTTAACTGAATCTATGCAATAACATTGCACGCAGCTAGCGAAAAATATTTATCGAATACATCAAAATTATTTCATGAACAAGGTTGACCTCTTAGGCTTGTACAGTGAGGGTTGGAGGAGAACAACAGTTGATAAATAGATGTTAGACAACAACATAAAGAATCAGACATGTTTGTAAGGTTTGGGCTGAAAGAGAATAACAGTTGATCAATGGCGGTCAGACGTGAAAGTAAAGATTCAAGTACGGCTGCAAGGTTAATATTGAAAGAGAATAAGAGTTGATCAATAGAGATCAGACACATTGAAGGCGTGACAATTTTCACAATTAGAAACAGATTGTTAACTGAGAGATTTTGAACATTTTTGTCGTTTGTGTAAGTTTTTTTTTTTTGGATGCTATTTTGCTTTACGTCGCACTGACACAGATAGGTCTTATGGTGACGATGGGATAGGAAAGGCCTAGGAATGGGAAGGAAGCGGCCGTGGCCTTAATTAAGGTACATCCCCAGCATTTGCCTGGTGTGAAAATGGGAAACCACGGAAAACCATCTTCAGGGCTGCCGACAGTGGGGTTCGAACCCACTATCTCCCGAATACTGGATACTGGCCGCACTTCAGCGACAGCAGCTATCGAGCTCGGTTTTTTTTTGCTAGTTGCTTTACGTCGCACCGACACAGATAAGTCTTATGGCGACGATGGGACGGAAAAGGGTAGGAAAGTGAAGGAAGCGTCCGTGGCCTTAATTAAGGTACAGCCCCAGCATTTGCCTGGTGTAAAAATGGTAAACCACGGAAAACTATTTTCAGGGCTGCCGACAGTGGAGTTCGAACCTACTATCTCCCGAATACTGGATACTGGCCGCACTTAAGCGACTGCAGCTATTGAGCTCGGTTTGTGTAAGTTTTCCTTATTATTATTATTATTATTATTATTATTATTATTATTATTATTATTATTATTATTATTATTATTAATTATTATTATTATTATTATTAATACATTTTCACCATACCAAATATGCAACCGTGGTATTTTATAGTAATTAGCTCACGCTAGCGGAGGCTATACATTTATTACCTGAATTAATTTCGATTTTTCAAATGCTTGTATTTGTACATGTATATAAAGAGTAATGTCGATAAAAAACGTTCACTTCACACTTTCGACATTGATTTTAAACGGAAGACATACATACGAAATGAGAAGAAGAAGGAAGAGGATGAGCACGACGAGGAGGAGGGAGGGGGAGAAGAAAGTGAGAAACTCTCGAACAGGAAAATGGAGTAGCTCAAACACCTTGAAAGGCAAGTTCCTCATCTCGTAACTACAAACACAATGGTTATTGTGGTCTCACGCTAGATTCCATCTGCAGTGTCGGCTTTATTATGCCGGCAGTTTTAGGAAATATTAAACTTGAAGCTTGACAAAAAAAGTGTCGAACTCATTAAACGCAGCAAAGTTGACCCCGCAGATGCAATCTCGCGTGAGACCACAATAGCTACTGTGTTTGTAGATACGAGATGAGTAACTTGTCTTTACCAAACAGCTCCAGCATTTATCTGGTCGAGAGTTTCTCTTCTTCTTCTTCTACTTCTTCTCCGTCTTCTTCTCTTCATTTCCTATGTTACGAATGTTCCGTTTAAAAGCATTCTCGGACAGTAGCGACGCTAAGAAGCTCATCCCCCCCGCCCCCTTGCAATAACAGAAACTGGGCCACGCGTTTCCTCATACGGAAAGTTACATCTTTATTTCGTTGTACAAGGTTGCGTATTATTAAAATGAACAACAACGACGTAACGACGACGATAATAATAATAATAATAATAATAATAATAATAATAATAATAATAATAATAATAATAATAATAATAATAATTTGTATGACGCTTTTTAAGGCACCGATTCTCTTGCTCGTAGTTTTTCCTTTAGATCAGATTTTGTTAAGAATTCAGAAAGAAAACGTCTGCAGCTCTCGTAAGTGTACCTTTATCGGTTCGAAAACTTCCATGGTAATGAACATGAGAACTGCATTTGCTGGACAGCCAATGTGGGATTTGAACCGCTATCTCCCGGGTGCATTTATAGACCCAGACAGCACATGAACGCTTTGCCGGAAGTGGGTTGAAGCTAATGATGTTCTTTTTACCACTTAGTCTGGTTTCAGATATGAACTCGGGAGTTGAGTGTTGAGATGAGATTCACATAGTGGGCTACAAGTTTTAGGTCAGTACGCCTTTCCTTAGAGATCAGTGGTGGACTGGGTGAAACTGGCTAGTAGTGGAGAGTGAAACCGGAAAATGTGCATCGCTTAATCTTAAAGAAAAGTTGATACAGCTATAGGAGCTTTTAGGCTATTTGTGCTATCACATGCATTCACTCGACTACAAAGTTTCCGCTTTGACCATCAAAAACTGCTTATGATCCGACCAGGAATCGAAACTGGGGTTCAGCGGTAAAACGACAGTGACTAACCGCTTCATTAAAGAGATCATTCAAACTACAGCATCAATAAAATTAATAATAAAAATGACAATATGACATTTAACTGAATACTATTGAAATCCGTAAATGAGAATTCAATCCAGCACAGTAACTGATGATGGTAACCAAAATACGCTGACCGGCACAATTTTAAGTAATCTCGTTCCTAGGACCAAATAATTTACTACTATTTACAACTCAACTGTCCATCGTAGGCCTGCTTAGCTACACTGACTGCCGAGAGTTATAAACAGGCTCGAAACTTCAGTGGTTAGAGTTTAAATAAGGAGGATGTCCTTTTTTTGTCGCATCTTCGCTGACTACTGGGTTCTCAGAACATGCCTTCAAAAGCCTTGTTGATTGTTGTGAGTGGCAGCAAGGGGTGGTTATTATTGAAAAAGTTTGGAACACCTACATTCTTTCATAAATAACTACCGTACTACTATTGATGAAAGAAGCGCTGCACTACGACGGCCTGAGTTTGGAACAACCCTCTGTAATACAAATAATACTGTGTTATGTGCTGTAGTTTTATCAATATGTAAAATCACTGTTCAGTTACTGAATTAAGAAACAGTCATGGACTCCTCACAAGCCATGCTCCCTCCGCCACGTGGGGTCTGCGGGTTCCTTGTCACCACCACTGTTGTTGGAACTGTGAAGTGAACTTAAGCTTTTATCGACATTACACTTCATACACACTCCGACTCGTTGGCTGAATGGTCAGCGTACTGGCTTTCGGTTCAGAGGGTTCCGGGTTCAATTCCCTTAATAGGTTAATGCCAATGGCTCGGGGGCTGGGTGTGTGTGGCGTATTCAATATTAGAAATCATCCTAGGTAGGGCCCTCATCTTCACAGACATGCAGGTCGCCTAATAGGCCGTCTACCAGATAAAGACCTGCACCAGGCCTCTCCGGAGACCATACGCCATTATTATTACTTCATGCACATGGGCAAATTATAGCATTTGCACTATGAAAATTACTTCATGTAATAATCGTATAGCCTTGGTTGGATTTTTAGTATGTTAAAAGTGTACGTATTTACTACTACTAATACTACAACTACTACTACTGAACCCGTGACTTACCGTTCCATCGTTGGTCGGCCACAGCTGCTGCAGTAGAGCAATATTGAACTCTTAAATCTTGGCGTCGCTGCGGGAAGAAATTCGGTCACGATAACCAAACGATGGGCTTCACAAGAGAGCCTAGCTACTTGAAATGAGGAGCAAATATGTGCTTACTAACTTTTATTGAATCATTAATTGCACCAATTTTTTTATTTAAACAAATACTTGACCACAAATTAATTATTAATTATTAATGTTTCAAACGAAGTCACATTGCATAGCGTTAATTTATTTATTACAATATCGAAGAGTTTTCTTCGCAGAACATAGGAATCTCAAAAATTAGTGGACAGCGAAACTGACAAAGTGAAAAGAAAGCCTGAAAAATCGGGCACCTATTAATCCAAACGATAACTGAGTATTAATCCACACGATCCGTGGAAAATCTGACCTTCAACAAGAAGAACGCCTGATTTACTCTTAATTAAGATTATCCACCAGTCGAATACCCTTTCGGATACGGAACACCCACCGAATGTACCCTTAATCGAACCTGCTTTGGATAGGTTGAGAAATATTATTGGAAAACATGGTGTTCACTACAAGTTAACAGCAGCATTCACAATTGAAACAAAATTCCACCATGTATTGTCATTTCATGACACCCTTAAGTTATAAAATAATCCCGATGCTGAACGTGCATCACCCAAACAGCTGTTGAAAAGGAACCAACAACAACAAGATCCGAGAGGACCTTACTTTACGTCGTTCTGAAGGAACAAAACTGCGAAATGCAGGAAACTCGTCTTATTCATCACGCATTTAGAAGAAATTCCAAACACTGAAGTTAAATAAAAAGTGGTAACTCACTTGAAAAATATTATTATAAAACCGACTTTCAGGTTATAAATGGTTACGTTACGCTTAATAAAATTACAAGTGCACATGGTAAAATAAATCAAAATTACAGAATTCTTTCCTTTTGTTAACAATGACTACCATCACAGATCCATCTGCTTATTGTTTGTGCCAACACACTACGTACAACGTTATCAATTGGCCAAACTCAACTACGTATACAAATGAACGAACTACAAAAATTGAAAATAAAATTATATTACCGGCTGACGAATCGAACTCGCATTCGTAACTCAAGTCTCACACCAATACGCTGAGTGTCAGCACGCACACTGCCAAAGCAAAAATGGACGTCATAACGACAGAACAATTAAGTCCGTAAAATAAAATAAAATACTGAAGTTCATTGAACTCAAACACGCATGGCGAACTGCAGTAAATATTCAATCACCGCTAGCTCAGTACCCAATATTGGACAACCCTCATATGCCATTAGTGGTTCCACAATCTTAGGTAAACACCTTCCAGCTGTTGAGGGCTGCACGCAAGCTTGGCCTCGATATTACTGAGCTAACACATGTTCGCATTGCATACACTACTGCAGACAATACCATCTCTCAAGTCACTTCGCAAAAACATCTGATCTAAGACTTGAGTATGTACAACTGACATCCCAGACCTATCGTCGGGCCAACCTAATGTCGGCACATCCTAACACTAACCTCTATGAGCGTGAACTAGGATGTCTCATCATCAAGATACTTCTAGGATAACATGTGACGTCCTAAATCTATTGTCGAGCGGAAGCTTGATCGTATACGTTTCCTCTAGCATATGAGGCGAAATCGTAACTTCAAACACACTCTTAGATATTTCGGCTGTAAAACCTGGTCGAAACTAACAACACGCAACGAAACAAATATTGCCATAGAATGAACGCAAGTCGGGAAATGCAACTAAGTCCCTATCTTGTTACTAAAACTTGGACTTGAAAATAAATATCGCATGGCGAACAATCCACAACTCAAACACGATCTCAGCATGCTCAATGAAGTTTAGAAAATAATAATGACTTCCAACGCACGTCTGACACTACTTAACTATCGCCCAACAATAATCATCACCACCGCAAAAATCCACACTGTAATTTTGGGGTGAAGCCCTCAAATCACCTACACTCATTTTCCAAATATTCATATCCATGACTATCCAGTGAAACGAAATTCAATGAATCTACACAGCCAAACATATCGCTTTAAAACTTCCAATATCTCATCCCACAATGTTTCCGATTTAATGATAAATTACCGCCTGGTAATTTATGAACTTTACTGATTGGAAACTTGTCATTACAGTCAAATAACACCAACCGTGTATTCAAAATGCTCTTCTATCCTTGAGGTCATATTATTCTAATATTCATTATACTGACTTTATGTAACTAGTCACTTGATTTTTACTACCAAGATTTGCAATCTTCACCAGAAATCGTTTTTCACTTGGGATCTTACTTGAAATTTACTGTGCCTCGCACAATAATCATCACGAACCAACCTTCTCCAGGTCTCAGTTTTCGTATTGTTAGCGGAATATACTACAGCCTGCTACATGAATCTCACATTTAATATACAGCTTGTCTCAAAAATTCTTCGCCCTCGGCAAATATAGCCTGTCTCAAAAATTCATTCTCATCGTCTTCTCATGGCGGTGTTATATGAAATATACAGGCTTCCTCTGCCTTCAACATCTCTACAATTCTTATCTCCACATATATAAATTCTTCGCCCTCAATCCATTTTCTTACATTTCAAGACTTTTCAAACCTCAATCCTCTCGTGACAAATAACTTTTATAAAAGAATATATTTTCATTTTATTACTAGAACTTTCGGACCGCAAGAATACAACAATCCTCCGTGATTTTCCATATCACTGATATACACGATGTCACAAAATTTTACTTCCCATGAATACAACCTAACTTTATCGGATTTCACTGCAATTTTCTAGACACCCGCAAACCTTGTATAACATACCTGTTAAATCCACTTTTAACATAGAAAACTTTTATCACGCGGTAAACATTATTATTATTGTTATTATTATTATTATTATTATTATTATTATTATTATTATTATTATTATTATTTCGACAAAAACTTTCTGAATTCAAACGATATTCGAAATTAAGACATTCGCCACGACTACATTATCGTTATCACCTTCCTAAATTTTCTCAATTAGGACAATATTTCAAAGAATATTAACACAATATTTAAACTTCGCATTTTATAGTTCCTTGATGTGAATTTTACAACACTGAAGAGTTTCACACGCTGACCAGAAATATAATACCTTCGCCTGATCATTACTAAATATCAACCCGACATACGCGATGAAATTTGGTTGGGACAAACAATAATCTAACTACAACATTGATACAAAATATTCACAGACCTGAAATAGTAGCCACCATCCTGGATTTCTGGCTGCATCTAGCCAGCAACCTCGCGTCTAGCCTTCCATGGCTACATTTACCATCATCTTCTCACACATATAACTTAAATTACACAACACTTTACAACGCAGTTTCAAAACGTTTAACAGGCTACGACCATTCTGCTCAAATGACCACATCCACAGCGTTCGCAAGACCTCTGCTTCCTCTCACCCTACTAAAAGTCCAGGTGTTCCAACAGATAAGAAACCAGACCCCGCAGCTATGTTCCAGAGTCATCTTTAACAAACACACACTGCTCCAACAACCAGACAGAGAATGTGAAATATACGGAGTGAGATTTCTTTTATACTCTATGGGATGACGCCTCTCACACCATGAAGCTTGGTTGCACAATCTGCTAATTCCGCATCCAACAGACCAATTTTGCTGAAATTTGCTCCATAACTTCGGACAGACTTACGATTTATTACGGTGTTAATTTCATATTTTTCCCATACTCGCAACATGTTTCTTTGGAACAAGATTTAGTTACAGCGGGATGTCCAGTTGGGTCATCCACTGTATGGCTTCCTCTATTTGTTCCAAAAAGTCACTCGGGCTACCTGTGTAGAAATGACGTACACGTTAACTTACAAATGGGGGATCGTCACTCTGGTGATACAGTATATTTCCACTCATAATATATTGTATGCCGGGGAGTATATTAATTTTATTCATAAGTCTTTTAACAAAGCAACTGTTATTCAGTGTGTTAAATAATATTTCATTTTCTTTCTATGTAAACAGTAATTGGTTATAGTAGTACGTGAAATTAGCCTGGTGTAAACTACCCTTAGGAGCAAAAGGTCTTCTTAGGTCGACGCCCCGAATAAATAGCATTGTTTTAAAAGAAACTACCCTTATTGGTTGTTTATAATCAACCCTCTACTCTTCCTGCCTTTGAAATGTGGCACCGGCTTGAGACATCACAGGGTCGCTGACTGGGTACTACCCACAGAAACCTCTTCGAATATTATAAAACTGATCTTAAATTAATTACACAGGAAGGATAAAAAGAGAAGAAAAAAAATAATAATTAAATAAAATCTGAATGAGAACCTTTACGAAATACAAATTTATTAAAAAGCTAAACTTTGGCAAAGCAAACATTTCTGTACAATCAAATAAACTCTTCGGACCAAATATTGTTTATAACCCTTGGTCAACTCCGACAATAAATATTAACATCATGACTCAGAAATTCTAAATCTTCTTCCAAATGACATTATTCAAATTTGATTACTATTTCCTTTTATCTTATTTACCAACTCTACTCTAAGGCCTCAAAATTTAACTCAATTCCATTCTGCTCACATTTGGTTATCACCATATTTCAAATTTTCAATAAATAAAACAAATAATCATTATAATAATTTACCATCGTATTTTCGTGAATTCGTCAGAGTGACCTTTGAAATATTACTATACAACCAGACTTCTTCATTTATTCTCTGAGTAAACAAATTCAATTACTCTCTCTCTCGACCTTCACATTACAACATCACTACTATAAACCTTGTAATTGCAATTACTAATTACCAAATTATCTACTTGATTATAACCTTCCATTAAAAAAAATGCATGAGGTTATGTAAATTCATTAAGCACAACATCCGCCGCGTAATCCATGAACTTGTCCTTTGAATTAATTAAATTCATTAAATTCATTTGATTTTCACTAAATTCATGACCATCACGTCAGTAGAATTTGTTACCTCTAAAATCAAAAATTTTATCCAGTTACGTTTGTAATATTTGTTAAATTAATCAAAATTTTGATATATCATAAAATTATTCATCACAAAAATTTATATAAAACAATCCCTATTATTATTTGAGTCCGAAACTATTTACTTATTCTTTCTCAATACCATCCTCCACTCATATGAATGCCGATAATATAGAACGTACGCACGAAATCGATAGTAACCCTGACATAACTAAATTAAGTTAATTCACCGATTCATCTAAATTAAAAATATCTCGCATATGCTTAATTAGCTGTTTATCAACATAAAAACATATCCTACCCTGCAGCAAGGCCTACACTACAATGATAAATGCACCTTAACCTACACTGATTTTACAGACAAGGGTCAGAACCTCATTGTCGCAAGTACATACAACCACATGAACTGAATTCAACATCAAAAAAAAAATTGCAACTGCAAAACAGAATTTGCATTGCTCATACACTGAAGAACATATAATATAATAAACACATCATAATTCAATCATATAGTCACAGGGGAAATCCTTATCCACTGACTCGGCCGGGCAACGAACTCCGACCCTCAACATGGCATCATTACAGTGACCTATCACTACACTCGCCGCAATGATCTGTCACGAAGTCTAGCTATCATTATTTAATCTAATTGTGCTGTCCTGAGTTCCACAAACTGAATTTTTCTTACGGATGAATGCGATATTTTGTTACTTATAAGACCCTACCAACATTTCAAGGCTCCCTCTAATACACAACGCGCCGACCCGGTCTATAGCCTTATCTCACGCCCCAACTCATCTCGTTAGCACAGCATTTTAAGCTGTCCGCACCCACATAAATTCTCTCTCTCTCTCTACTCTAAATGAAGCCATATGTTCCTCCACAATATCGTACGTCTGTGCGAACAGTTACTAATTATATATAACACTCTCAATATATTTTATTCATTTCATATTGCACGTATCATTCTACATTTCTCACTCCATTATCAGGAACACGAGTATCATTATGCCGGCATTTACACACATGTGGCGCTACACAATCATTGGTTCGACTCTTGCGGTTGGCATTTTGTGTCTTAGAGGCCCCTACTTCAACACTAGCTAACTACCTCTCGGATAAATTTTAGGATGACATTTATTCCTTACAGCACAAATTTTACTCATTGATTAACGGTACACGTTACTTACTGATGACATATATTTTCCAAAATCCCACTGTAATGTGCCATAAATCCCGAGTTCGAATCTTGGGTCAGTGAAAATTTTCTTGACGAACTTATCATGCGACATGCCAATTAAACTATCTACTCCCTCTGACTAATATTTTACTGATGCCTCCTAACTTACGTTAAATATTTACACACACACACGCACGTTAATATTTATTAGAAGATCGCGCACTATGAAAACTCATTATTTCACACACGTAACAGAAGATCATTATTTACACACATTATTTCCTCACTCGCGAAGACCATTTCAACACACGCTGTAATATCACAAGATTTCTTCCCCCTAGGCATCAGTATAAATTACCTAAAAAATCTACCTATCCTTGCCACAGTACTAAAAAGAAAATAAACGAATAATCATGCATTAATTTATTTACACATTAACAGCTAATCATGCACATGCCAGATATAATGAATCAGGGTACTTATCGACTCGGCGACGCTCCATACTCAGCTCCACGGCCTCATGGTTTCAGGTCGGCCCCATGATGTGCTTAAGCCATCATTCTAACGGCCTGAATACCTGAACTAATACCATTCTTCATCACCATGGTCTTCATTTGTAACTTAAATGACTTTACACAACTTCACTTCTGAATACACTAAAACACATATGAAAAAAAACACAGATATAATTAAATTATTCTAACACACAAAACAATTATTCACAATTGTAGTAAACACTTTATCTCTGCTCTGTTCCGCGAGTTTCACGTGGCACTGGAAAGCGTCCTCGCATCGACCTCGCTCCGATCCTATTTTCGGTTAATATCGTAAAAATCACTTTCTTGAGTTTACCAGATTTTGGTCGTTATTGAATTAACAACGTAGGCTATTTTACCCGTAGTATGCTATCGACTACCAACTAGCGGACTACAGAATGCTCCAGATTAGGGTTCCTCATGAACCACGTATACGATGCGTCCGACCCGTTCAAATTTCCGTAGCAGAGTGAGTCTTCTTAGCGGCCCGCGTCCTCTTCAGGCACGCCGGATCCTAGGTAAAGAGCTCGGGGAACCCCATCAACAATGATGTAACGTCCCGTCACATATGCCTGCAATTATTTATTCCAATAAGTTGTTACAAATATGCCGTCTTTAATTATTATTCTCAAAATAGTTCAATATTGTTTTTACAGCATCCCTTGGTGGATTTAATTATTTTTAAAGGTCATTTAGACAGCATCCATCTTTAAATTACCCCCATCATTCCAAAACTTGCTATGCTGCTATTCGCTGCCTGAAAGTGTTGCCAACTTAAAATTTGTGACCTTGGTCACACACATCTCATGGAATATTCCAGTACTTCCCATTTCATCATCCAATGACCCTGACACGTGGAACTTATCTTTGACCCAGGGCAAGCGAAATGGCGCCACACATCCGGCCTGTAATGTAACTGTATTCATTCCCTTAGATACCATATTAAATTTATATTATTCTAAAGACAATGCTATGAGCCAATTGGGCTCATCTTTTCCCCACTTTCTTTTTGGAAAAATTACTGACAAGGGATTTTTCCAACCATATATCTTTCAAACATATCATTGTCTTTACATCATTTTCTAAACACATCCAGATTTTAAACTCAAATTTTCTTCCTTAAGACAAATATTATTCATTGTTAACTTGGCAACCACCTTCTCCATCATTCCTCTAATTTCAATTAATTCTTCACAGGCACATTCTCCGCCGGAACTTTCGTCTTCATCCATTTCTTCTCTGGGCATCTCGTATGTAGTATCGTAGGTTAACATAACATCTTCTTCTTCTTCATCTTCCATCTCATCGTCTTCTTCACCGTCTTCTTCTCCTCCATCTTCTTCAGGATGTCCTCCAAGATCGTCTTCGTCAACCATTGTTTCCTGGTCAATATTTCTCCTTGTGGGATAATATAATTTCAAATTTCCAGCATTATAAGTGCTCTCGACTCCTGTCTCTAAGTTTTTAACTTTATAAGAATTATTCTCATAGTCCTGTATGACTTCATATGGCCCAATATAAAGTTCAGCAAATTTATGATAGAATTTTGAACTAGAATTTGAGACGGCAGGTTTCTTCACGAGAACCAATTCTCCCACACGTAAACTTCGGTGGAACCTCTTATTGCGCATTCTTCGTAAACGTCGTTCAGCTTGTTCCTTGAGATGTTGAGATGTATTCTGAACGCAAAGCTCGTGTGATGGTCTCGGATCACTTGGTAACGGGATTATGCTTTCCCATGGTCTTTTCGGATACTCATTATGGTGTACGACAGCGGGTATCTGGCCAGTAGACTCATGTATCGTTGAATTAATACTCTCAGTTATGATTGGCAATACTCTGATCCATTTCCAATGTTCATTTCGACAATAAATTCTACAGAACTTCCCAATCTCTCTCATAATTCTCTCAGCAGGATTTGACTGGGGATTTCTAATTGAACTGAGTACATGTCCTATTCCCAAATTCTGAATGTCCCTTTTAAAATTTTCGGACGTGAATTGAGTCCCATGATCTGTTAACACAAATTCTGGCTTTCCAATCTGAGGTATAATTTTGTTCTTTATCTGACTAATAACGGCTTTCGTAGTTGCTCTTTGGATAGGACATAATGTCACAAATTTTGTAAACACATCAACGCATACCAAAATGTATTTCAATCCTCTACTGGCACGTGGCAAAGGGCCGTAGAAATCCATTGCAAACAACTCTTTAGGCTTAGAAGGTAGCACTGGCCTAGGAATTTGTCTCATTAAAAATGGACAAGGTTTAATTCGCTGACATATATCACACGTCATTATAATTTTCCGCACCATGTCTTTCAAATTTGGCCAAATAAAAGTTTCCTTAATGGTCGCCGTCACCTTATCAATCCCAGCATGTCCTATCGAATGATGTGTAAGCCAGATCAATTCACATCTCAACTGTGGTGGTACAACAATCCTCAATTTCGTATGCTCTTCATCAATGAATTTGTGAA
The DNA here is from genome assembly GCF_040414725.1 of Anabrus simplex. Classification (NCBI taxonomy): domain Eukaryota; kingdom Metazoa; phylum Arthropoda; class Insecta; order Orthoptera; family Tettigoniidae; genus Anabrus; species Anabrus simplex. The sequence goes on along the minus strand of NC_090265.1, from coordinate 144,735,691 downwards.
GTATCCCATTAAAGAAACTGTAATTTATAGCTTGTTTTTCTGCTTCTCTATATTCAACTGTCCCAGACTGCAATTTCTTCTGAAAATAATCCCTCAATTTCTTGGTCTCATTCCACAACTCTTGTGCTTCCGAAATGTTCCTAAGCTTTTCCAAAAACTGATTATCCTCTTGTGTGATTTCAATCAAATTTACTTCTATCATTCCAGGTTCAGGATTTCTACTCAACGCATCTGCAATTACATTTAACTTGCCAGCACAATGTTCAAGAGTAACATCATACTGCTGAACAAATAAGCCCCATCGGCTAACCCTCTCGCTTGACATAGTCGTCTTGAAAAGGAAGGTTAAAGCTATGATCCGTCCGGATAATAATAGGATAGCCATAAATATACTTCCTCCAATGTCCCAATGCTGTAACAATGGCAAGCATCTCCAACTCCGTCGTAGTATACTTAACTTCGTGAGACCGCAATTTCCGACTCATAAAGGCCAAATAATTTACTTGGTGATCTTTGTTTACCGACTCTTGATATAGGACTGCTCCAATTCCCACAGCTGAAGCATCTGTCTGAACTATAAATGGTTTTCCGAAATCTGGGTACCCCAACTTCACACTATTAGCTAATAATTCCTTCGTCTTCAAAAATGCATTCTCACAATTTTCATCCCATTTCCATTTCTTATCCTTCTTTAACAAATCCTGCAGAGGCGCAACAACTTCCGTATACAAAGGACAATGGTCTGAGAAAAAGTTACACATTCCCAAAAACTGACGAACATGTTTGATCCTCATGGGTCTGGGAAAATTTTGTATGGATCTGATCTTTACAGGACTGGGTTTGACGCCATTGCCGTCCACAATATGACCTAAAAACATGATACTCCTTTGGCAAAAGTGGGACTTTTCAAGATTTACTTTAAAATTTGCACGATTTAAATTTTCCAAAAGTTTGTGTAGTACATCAAAATGCTCTTCCAAAGTCTCCGTTGCAATCATGATATCATCTACATACCTGACCGTAGAATCTTTGACTTCCTGCGTTAAATTCTTATCTAGGGCTCGGATCAAAGCAGAACCAGCTGTCTTCAAACCAAAGGGTAATCGTTAAAGATATACGTCTGTTGGTCGAACAGGAATCCTGTCAAAACCTTAGTAGCTTCATCCAACTCAATATGGTGATACGATGACGTTAAGTCGATAGTCGTAAAGTAATGTTTGCCTCGGAATTTTCTCAGCAATTCCTTGATAGGAGGGGCCTTATCGTATTCAGGCACAAGGCGTTGATTTATGGCCCTTGCGTCCAAACACACACGGATGCTTCCATTAGGTTTTTCAACAATCACCAAAGGATTCAAAAATGGTGTAGGTGTTTTAGATATTAAACCGTTATCCTCCATTTCCTTGATTACTTCTTTAACTTTAGGGTAAAACTTCTCTGCTACTGGATAAGATCTTTGTTTAAACGGTTCCCAACTATTTACTTTCAGCTCATATTTATAATTTGGAATCTTCCCCGGTTTGGATCCGAATACTGTTTTATGGTGGCCTAAAATTCCCTTTAATTTTGACTTATCTTCTTCTCCTATCATGGCTTCTGATACTTTATTTTTGACTTTGTCACCGAAATCTGGTAACTCAGTCTCCCTTTCCAATGCAAATATCATTTCCTCAAATTCTTCTAAAATAGCATCCTGATTTTGATGTATGTTTCTAACTATCTCTTCCACCGATTGTTCTGCCAACCAAATTCTTTCTTCTCCCTCAACATTTGGTAGTTGGTTTAACTGAATTTCTGACTGATCACCACTGAGATTGAAGTTTATTACATCCTGCCTTAAATTCTCGGAGAAAGTCAGCCCCTATAATCATGTTGAATTCCATTCGGTTCATTATAATGAATGGGTGAGACATGATATTACTTCCAACTTCTACATCTACATAAGCTTGACTTTTACATGTTGTGACTTTGTCTGGTATTATGCCTCGAATTTTAACTGATGCTACTGGTATAATTGGTATTTGACATTTCTTCTGCAATTCATCAACTAAAACTTGTGATACCACACTAACGCTGGCTCCAGTATCCACCAAACATCTGACCCTCAAACTCCCAACTCTGACATAAATAACAGGTAACTTCTTTACTTCATTATTTACAAATTTGTCTTTATCCTCTACAAGATCTTCTGGTCTAGCTATCCAAGAATCAATGGTTGCAATTGCCCATCCATGATTATCCTGATGGCGACGTCCTGCGGTTGCACTATCTTGAAGTACTACATTTCGGCTTTTTTTTAGCTCCATTTCCCTCCATTGAAAACCTTGGAGCATTTATATTTAATCCACCAGATTCCTCTCTACGTCTATGAGCCTGATATTCCCTACTCTCAGCTCCATGACTTCTGTCCTGATTCCCTTGTTGAATCGCACTCTTCCACTGGTCCGACGATACTCCTTTCGTGGCCAACTCCTCAACATATCTTCTAGACTCATTCCTGCGTTCTTGAAGATCCATGCTGTCATTTTCTTCTCTTCGTGGTCGACCTCTTGCATCACCTGATCTATTATATGGTGGATATGGTCTTCTCATCTCTCCAAACCTCCCATATCTATATCGGTACCCTTGTCTTCTGTTTCCTCCATAATTCTGATTATAATTGGATTCATAACTTCTGTCGTTGACTCGTCCTCTTCCAAATGATTGAGCTTTCCAATTTCTTCCCTGGTATCCTCCTCGATACTCTCTATTCTGATTATCATCGTTCTTGTTGCTGTACGTGTTGGTTCCCTGGGTCTTCCTCTCTGTTGAATTTTCTTCCTTGGTCAAGTCAATGGTATGGACTGTTTCAATGTTCCGACTCCTAGGATTATACAAATTCGATGTTTGATCTAATTGCCTTAACAATACTTCGGCCTCTACAGCTGTTTTCACGTTCGCAGCTATCAATGTCCTTTGCACATCCACAGGTAGCTGTCTTTCGATTGATGCAATTAACTCTTCTTCTGGAGGCGGACAGTATAACTCCCTAAGCTTCAAAAGTTGCCCACTGAAAAAGTCTGCGTATCTCGTGGGTACTGTGCTCTGATATTTTCGTGAATACAGTTCAAGTCTGAGTCCTTGTTGAACCTCCTGTCCCCAGTATTTTTGCAAAAAGGCACGCTTGAATCCTTCGTAATCGTCAAAACAATATTTGAATGCTTTAAACCAGATCAATGGTTGTCCATCTAGAAATCGCTCTACAATTCTCAACTGTCTATCCGAATGAATTCTGTTGTCCTGAATATATTCTGTCATCTCTCTAAGGAAACTTTTTGGCGTTATCTCGGGTCCACCAGTGAATTTCCTTGGCTTTCCCTCTGATAATCTCATCAATTCAAAATATGGAATTGGTCCCATAATCTGTGGCGTTGAAGTTCTTTCTTCGAATGGTTGGTTGGTAGTTTCAGGTAAACGGGTCTGATCTACTCCATTTCCCAATCCTACACTACTAGAATGGCTTCCTGCTTGCTCTAAGACGTTCTGTTTATTTATCATTGATCGCATAAGCAGTTCGCCCTTAGTCTCCTGTAATTTCAATATCTCGACATCATCCTTAAGTCCCTTGATTTGTCCGATCTCCTCTTTCATTTCTTTCATTAATTCTTCGTGTATGTCCACCTTCACTTCCGTCTTATGACATTTATGAGCCCATTCACTAATTTGCTTAGTTACTTCGCAACCTTCAGCTCGAAGATCCGCTTGCACTCCATTTATTTCCTCCAAGAGTTCTTTCCTATTCTCAGCCATCTCTTCTTTCAGTTGGTCTTCTACCTTCTTAACTTCTCCATGGACATTATCTCTTAATTGCAACAACCGGTCATTAAATCCCTCGGCAGTCTTGACAAACGATTCATGTGTTTCTATTTGTAGCTTGGTGACTTTGGCGTCTGTCAATACAATAGCTTCCTCGATATCAACCATCTTATCCTTGATCGAATTTACGGCTTTCTGTTGACCCTCGACGTTTATTTCGACTTGACTCAGTTTCTCCGACAACCTGGCATCTACTTGCGATACTGTTAAAGCGACCTGATCTATCTTTTCTTCCAACTTGTCACTGCGGGTAACTGCTTCCATTCGGACCTCTTCTATCTGCTTCTCTAATCTTTGAGCATTCCTATCACAGCCCTCTTTAACTATAGTTATCTCTGTCGATAGCTGATCCTTAATACTGACCATCTGGTCCCTAACTTCTTTAAATTGTTCATTGACACCATCCTTAACTTCTTTAAATTGTTCATTGACACCATCCTTAACGTCTTTAAATTGTTCATTGACACCATCCTTAACTTCTTTAAATTGTTCATTGACACCTTGAAATTGTTGGTTAACACCTTGAAATTGTTCATTCGCACTCTCCTTAACTTCCCTAAATTGTTCATTAGTGCTCTCCTTCGCTTCCCTAAATTGTTCATTCATGTCCTCCCTCAGTTCATTCATGAGTTCGGTCATAAGACCCTTCATCACCTCCACATCTACCATATTATCTTTCTGAGAAGACGGGCCTTCCCTCTAACCAAGTGCCGTGGATATGAGAAAGAAAAAGTTCAAATTTCCATAATTATTATCATATAATTTAATTCCAGCTTCTTTACTTTACGTTACGTGGATAATATCCATCAAAAATTTGGCCTAAACCTTGCCATCTAGAAGCTGTCCCTATTTCATCTACATTTTGCCAAAATTCTATACAAAGAAAGCAAAACCCGGAAAAATTCACAAACCACTAATTAACACAGCCCCAAGAAATTTAACACTGAACCACCGAATATCGCGCTACTATCATTGGGCTTTCGAATTATTAAGTACTTCACATACAGTACATGCCAGTATCCAAACACATGCCCTCAGCATTACGGCGGATACGACCGAAACAATGGCCCATATCGTCGTAAACTGACACCATAACATTTGTTACTGCCATTTTCCACAACTTGAGACCGAGGTCATCTCATCCTTCCACGAAAATCTACGATTATTCTTAACTATTGCCCTTGGCTGAATTTATTTGAAGAATAAACCAGACATTTTTAACCTCGTTTGGATTTAACACAATCCCTCTATTCTTTTGGGCATTTCTATTAAGTGACTGTCATGAGCCTATGTCCATAACAATGGTACTCACGATCTGTTCTCATTCAGTTTCGCAAAATAATGTACGTTTACATGTCACTCATAAACTATCTAACAAAAATCGTGAAACCCGAAATTTAGGATTTTTCCAAAAAAATTTCCAAAATTTCTATCATCACCATGATCAACTTGGTTCCACTTACTGGGTAAACACACAATCGTGCCCCACGTCACGGGCGACAACTCAACCCTCTACCCTTCCTGCCTTTGAAATGTGGCACCGGCTTGAGACATCACAGGGTCGCTGACTGGGTACTACCCACAGAAACCTCTTCGAATATTATAAAACTGATCTTAAATTAATTACACAGGAAGGATAAAAAGAGAAGAAAAAAAATAATAATTAAATAAAATCTGAATGAGAACCTTTACGAAATACAAATTTATTAAAAAGCTAAACTTTGGCAAAGCAAACATTTCTGTACAATCAAATAAACTCTTCGGACCAAATATTGTTTATAACCCTTGGTCAACTCCGACAATAAATATTAACATCATGACTCAGAAATTCTAAATCTTCTTCCAAATGACATTATTCAAATTTGATTACTATTTCCTTTTATCTTATTTACCAACTCTACTCTAAGGCCTCAAAATTTAACTCAATTCCATTCTGCTCACATTTGGTTATCACCATATTTCAAATTTTCAATAAATAAAACAAATAATCATTATAATAATTTACCATCGTATTTTCGTGAATTCGTCAGAGTGACCTTTGAAATATTACTATACAACCAGACTTCTTCATTTATTCTCTGAGTAAACAAATTCAATTACTCTCTCTCTCGACCTTCACATTACAACATCACTACTATAAACCTTGTAATTGCAATTACTAATTACCAAATTATCTACTTGATTATAACCTTCCATTAAAAAAAATGCATGAGGTTATGTAAATTCATTAAGCACAACATCCGCCGCGTAATCCATGAACTTGTCCTTTGAATTAATTAAATTCATTAAATTCATTTGATTTTCACTAAATTCATGACCATCACGTCAGTAGAATTTGTTACCTCTAAAATCAAAAATTTTATCCACTTACGTTTGTAATATTTGTTAAATTAATCAAAATTTTGATATATCATAAAATTATTCATCACAAAAATTTATATAAAACAATCCCTATTATTATTTGAGTCCGAAACTATTTACTTATTCTTTCTCAATACCATCCTCCACTCATATGAATGCCGATAATATAGAACGTACGCACGAAATCGATAGTAACCCTGACATAACTAAATTAAGTTAATTCACCGATTCATCTAAATTAAAAATATCTCGCATATGCTTAATTAGCTGTTTATCAACATAAAACATATCCTACCCTGCAGCAAGGCCTACACTACAATGATAAATGCACCTTAACCTACACTGATTTTACAGACAAGGGTCAGAACCTCATTGTCGCAAGTACATACAACCACATGAACTGAATTCAACATCAAAAAAAAAATTGCAACTGCAAAACAGAATTTGCATTGCTCATACACTGAAGAACATATAATATAATAAACACATCATAATTCAATCATATAGTCACAGGGGAAATCCTTATCCACTGACTCGGCCGGGCAACGAACTCCGACCCTCAACATGGCATCATTACAGTGACCTATCACTACACTCGCCGCAATGATCTGTCACGAAGTCTAGCTATCATTATTTAATCTAATTGTGCTGTCCTGAGTTCCACAAACTGAATTTTTCTTACGGATGAATGCGATATTTTGTTACTTATAAGACCCTACCAACATTTCAAGGCTCCCTCTAATACACAACGCGCCGACCCGGTCTATAGCCTTATCTCACGCCCCAACTCATCTCGTTAGCACAGCATTTTAAGCTGTCCGCACCCACATAAATTCTCTCTCTCTCTACTCTAAATGAAGCCATATGTTCCTCCACAATATCGTACGTCTGTGCGAACAGTTACTAATTATATATAACACTCTCAATATATTTTATTCATTTCATATTGCACGTATCATTCTACATTTCTCACTCCATTATCAGGAACACGAGTATCATTATGCCGGCATTTACACACATGTGGCGCTACACAATCATTGGTTCGACTCTTGCGGTTGGCATTTTGTGTCTTAGAGGCCCCTACTTCAACACTAGCTAACTACCTCTCGGATAAATTTTAGGATGACATTTATTCCTTACAGCACAAATTTTACTCATTGATTAACGGTACACGTTACTTACTGATGACATATATTTTCCAAAATCCCACTGTAATGTGCCATAAATCCCGAGTTCGAATCTTGGGTCAGTGAAAATTTTCTTGACGAACTTATCATGCGACATGCCAATTAAACTATCTACTCCCTCTGACTAATATTTTACTGATGCCTCCTAACTTACGTTAAATATTTACACACACACACGCACGTTAATATTTATTAGAAGATCGCGCACTATGAAAACTCATTATTTCACACACGTAACAGAAGATCATTATTTACACACATTATTTCCTCACTCGCGAAGACCATTTCAACACACGCTGTAATATCACAAGATTTCTTCCCCCTAGGCATCAGTATAAATTACCTAAAAAATCTACCTATCCTTGCCACAGTACTAAAAAGAAAATAAACGAATAATCATGCATTAATTTATTTACACATTAGCAGCTAATCATGCACATGCCAGATATAATGAATCAGGGTACTTATCGACTCGGCGACGCTCCATACTCAGCTCCACGGCCTCATGGTTTCAGGTCGGCCCCATGATGTGCTTAAGCCATCATTCTAACGGCCTGAATACCTGAACTAATACCATTCTTCATCACCATGGTCTTCATTTGTAACTTAAATGACTTTACACAACTTCACTTCTGAATACACTAAAACACATATGAAAAAAAACACAGATATAATTAAATTATTCTAACACACAAAACAATTATTCACAATTGTAGTAAACACTTTATCTCTGCTCTGTTCCGCGAGTTTCACGTGGCACTGGAAAGCGTCCTCGCATCGACCTCGCTCCGATCCTATTTTCGGTTAATATCGTAAAAATCACTTTCTTGAGTTTACCAGATTTTGGTCGTTATTGAATTAACAACGTAGGCTATTTTACCCGTAGTGTGCTATCGACTACCAACTAGCGGACTACAGAATGCTCCAGATTAGGGTTCCTCATGAACCACGTATACGATGCGTCCGACCCGTTCAAATTTCCGTAGCAGAGTGAGTCTTCTTAGCGGCCCGCGTCCTCTTCAGGCACGCCGGATCCTAGGTAAAGAGCTCGGGGAACCCCATCAACAATGATGTAACGTCCCGTCACATATGCCTGCAATTATTTATTCCAATAAGTTGTTACAAATATGCCGTCTTTAATTATTATTCTCAAAATAGTTCAATATTGTTTTTACAGCATCCCTTGGTGGATTTAATTATTTTTAAAGGTCATTTAGACAGCATCCATCTTTAAATTACCCCCATCATTCCAAAACTTGCTATGCTGCTATTCGCTGCCTGAAAGTGTTGCCAACTTAAAATTTGTGACCTTGGTCACACACATCTCATGGAATATTCCAGTACTTCCGATTTCATCATCCAATGACCCTGACACGTGGAACTTATCTTTGACCCAGGGCAAGCGAAATGGCGCCACACATCCGGCCTGTAATGTAACTGTATTCATTCCCTTAGATACCATATTAAATTTATATTATTCTAAAGACAATGCTATGAGCCAATTGGGCTCAATAAGGAAATCACATGATGTCAACATTATGAACCTACAGCTAGACGTGTTTTTCTGTCTGGTCAACTGTACAATATTTACAAATGAGAAAATGCGTTCAGATGTACACGGTGACAAACTGTAAAACTTGCAAATGAACAGCTAACATAGTGAAGTGTTTCCTCTTTTAAGTTTTACTTCATTTTTATTTTAACTTATCAATGAAATAGTTCGTTATATTAATCAGTGTAAATAGTAGCTTGCAATCTTTAAATTATTTCATGATGATGAAAAATGAAATGGCGTATGGCTTTTAGTGCGGGATGTGTCTCAGCACTTCGGCTCGCCAGGTGCAGGTCTCTTGAGTCGACCTGCTCGTCGTGATGAAGATTCCTCATGCCAGGGGAATGAACCAATTACGGTAAAAATTCCAGACCCTGCCGGGTCTCGAACCCGGGACCCCTGTGACCTAAGGCCAGCACGCTAACCATTTAGCCATGGAGCCGGACGTCATGATGATGACTTTTATAAAAAGAAAAAGTTGTGTTAATGTTATTTGATTTTAACTTAATGAAAAAATAATTCATGTTCACAAGTCACTCGAATTGTAATTTGCAACCAATGAGTATCAAGTGGTAAATTAATTTAGAAGAAGATTGCTCTGTTAGCTAAAAGGGAAACAAGGCATTGTGTTATCCAATTCAGAATAGAAAATATATGGATTATGTAAATTTCGTGTTCATATATTTATTTGTCGTGCGTTGCTTACACGATAACCTTCAGAATTCCAAAATAACAATAACTTAAATACTAGTAGACTATAAATACGAGGGCAAGTCAATAAGTATCTGTAATCAATTTTTATAATTTATTACAAAAAGAGTACACACTTTTTAGTGATATCATTTTTCAACATAGTCACTCTGATTTTCAATGCACATGGTCCACCGTTTCACAAGCTTTCTGATACCCTCTGCAAAAAAAGGTTTTTGGTTCCGCAGCAAGCCACGTATTCACCGCTTCCTTCACCTGTTGATCGGAGCTGAATCTACGGTCTCCTAGAGCATTTTTAAGTGGACCAAACGGCTGTTAATCCGACGGGGCGAGATTGGGACTGTAAGCAGGATGCTCCAACACCTCTAAGCGCAACATCTGAAGAGTTTGAGTGGTGTTGGCGGCATTATGTGGACGCCCATTGTCATGCAACAAAAAAACGCATTTCGACAATCGACCTATGCGTTTGTTGCAAATTGCCGTTTTCACCGTGTTTACCACCATATAACTGTAACGTTCATTGCTTACTGTTTCCCCCTTTTGCTGGTAATATTCCAGGATTGGACCTTGAGACTCCCAAGACGCTGTGAGCGTCACTTTTCCTGCAGAGGATTGACTCTTGAATTTCTCCTTGACTGGGGATCCGCGATGCTTCCATTCCATGCCCTGATGTTTGTTCGAAGTAGTGAACCCATGTTTCATCTCCAGTTATGATCCCCCAGAAACGTTGTACCTTCGTTAGCATGACGGTCCAGTAGTTGCTGACAGATTCTAACACGATTGCGCTTCATTGAGTTGTTCTGGAATCCATCTCGAACAGACCTTGTGAATGTTACGCCTGTTATGCATGATTTCATATGCAGAACTATAGCTAATATGCATATGGTTTGCCACGTCACCAACAGTCACTCTTCTCTTATCCAGGATCATACCATGCACTTGTTCAATACTGGCGTCAGTTACGGCTGCAGATGGACGCCAGAAACTTTTTTCATCCATCACGCTCGTGCGACCCATGTTGAACTGTTCAATCCACTTCGCTGTGGCCAAACATTGTCCCCGTATTGTGCTGGAAGTCTTCTGCGAATTTCCGTTCCTGGTATACCCCTCAGAACACCAAAGAAAAAAAGGGGGATTATGGAACGCTGTTCCTCCTTGGTGCAAACAGAAAGTGGCGCGGCCATTTTACGTCGGAACAGCGAAAGCTGTACTGATCTAATAACGCTGAAACCTACCACAGACGTAGGTAATGGTGTCTACTAGCGGCTGGTGAGCACACAACGCTATAAAGCCAAACTAAAGACAATTAGGCTTAGAGCGAAATTGCAGATACGTATTGACTTGCCTACGGGTAACTGACTAACCAAAGTAATAGAAAGTAACTATGAATAAAAATGGGGAAATTGTTACAAGAATTGCTGCACCTGGAGAAAGAAAAATCACAAGGCTATTAGCTTACATATATTATGGCTGATATATACACAACAAAAGAAGATACAAATAACTTCTCATTAACGTCAGCATTTATATCACTTCGTCTGGACTATATAAGGAGTTCTAGATTGTGTATCCATTGCACTGCTTCAGGCGTTAAGGAATGAAGGTCTTCCACGCTTCTGCGCTTCCAGAACTAAAAGTGATGTTAAAATCACAAAGAAAAAGATCTTATAAGTTGTAAATCCTATAAACAAATTATTTATTCATTTATTTATATATTTATTTATTTATTTAATCATTCATTTATTACCGAGCTCAGATAGCTGCAGTCGCTTAAGTGAGGCCTGTATCCAGTATTCGGGAGATATTGGGTTCGAACCCCACTGTCGGCAACCCTGAAGATGTTATCCGTGGTTTTCCATTTTCACGCCAGGCAAATACTGGGGCTGTACCTTAATTAAGGCCACGGCCTCTTCCTTCCTTCCCACTCCTAGGCCTTTCCTGTCCCATCGTCGCCATAAAACGTATCTGGGTCGGTGCGATGTAAATCAACTTAAAAATTTATTTATTTATTTATTTATTTATTTATTTATTTGTGAGCTAGGACAGTGTATTACTCATGACTACCCAATGATGTACCAAAAGACTTAAAGAATGACAAGACTATCAATAAAGAAGAACACTCTCAGTGTTCGTACCTTTTTAAAACTGAACATTTTAAAAAGCGTAAAGAATGACACCGCTGCTGAACGATCACCTCAGTCTCAGTGCCGAAGAAGAGAATAATTTAATAATTTTGTAATTCATGATAATCAAATTTTAAATTTACCAGGAATTGTCCCATTCATATATCTGTTGTGTATTTATTTAGGCCTGTTTTAATTTGAATCTGTAAAATCGTACGCTGCACCCACCTTTCCAGCACTTCTCCTCTCCCTCCCCTTGCGGGTCAAGAACCGCAGAATCTCATGCTGGTGGGGGAGAGGTGAAATACATCCGCAGCATCCTCCAACTGTCGTAAAAGGCGACTAAGATGTGATCCCCGCCTCGAGGGGATCTCAACTTGAGAGCTAGCGTTGACGACCACGGGACCCAACAGCTGAGTCTGGTTTTACTCCACTTACTTGTGATAGGGTCCTGAATTTCATCTTCCCTGCCAGATCTCCTTTGGTGAATTCGTGTTTTTATTTCTAACTTGGACAGTATATGATTTTTTGCTAGTTGCTTTACGTCGCACCGACACAGATAGGTCTTATGGCGACGATGGGACAGGGAAGGGCTGGGAGTGGGAAGGAAGCGGCCGTGGCCTTAATTAAGGTACAGCCCCAGCATTTGCCTGGTGTGAAAATGGGAAACCACGGAAAACCATCTTCAGGGCTGCCGACAGTGGGGTTCGAACCTACTATCTCCCGAATACTAGATACTGGCCGCACTTAAGCGACTGCAGCTATCGAGCTCGGTAGTATATGATTTGCGAGGTCTAGAAAGTCTTTACTTTTCAGGCCTTTATGGCCTTTCCTTTTCTTTCCTCAATACCTTAATTCTTCCAAAAACCAGACTTATTCCTTTTTCTGTAATAATTAGTATTAAAAGAGGATAGTTGCTAGGTTTTACTTCCTCTTAAAGGAATGATAACCACCACCAGAACCACCGCTATAACCTATTATTCTTCTCCGCATATGAAGAATCCGTTCCGCAATCATTCGCCCAGATTCTTGTTACAGTGTGTATGTATATATTTAACAATTATTGAAAACATTTGTTGATATTCTACAAGCAACAGATTATCACCACATACTAATTAAATTACTGTAACAACAGAATAAAATGGTTTGTTACAGTGTTACCTTCATCTTTCTTGAGGTACGTCAGCTACTTGCATTCGAGTACAGACAGCGTCACATTAATCTGGTCACAAATTCACAGTGTGAAGGCAAAGCTGAGGACTAATGGAGATGAATGCACGAAGATAAACAGGTGCTACGTCAGATGAAAAGGGTTCTAAGTGATGTATGGTATTCATGTATAAAGAACGGAACATCGTGACTGAGGTTACCGAATATCAAGTAATAAATCTGACAGTCTATCTATCTCAGGATAATTATGTTATACAAATAGTAGATAAGTTCAAGACCTCGAATATGTGTTAAATGGTTTGTAAGCACTTTTCGGTCAAGAAATTGGAAGTTTTATTCTTGTACTTGATACACATTTGTAATTTTATAGAACAAAAATAGTTCACGGAGGATGAGCTTATTTCAGAAGCACGATAGGTTTGTCAGTAGATCCAATTCACAATGCCTTATTTTCTGGGATCATGCTTGTATTCCAAAGGGGTCCAAAATCCAGGCTACCGGCCCCTCTTAATGGTACTAATCACTGGTAAAGGAGAAACACGGTGTGGGTTCTATAGTGGTACTAATCACGATTAATGTGGGCCCATGGTACGTTACGCACAATAGCACCACTCACAGGTAACACAGAACCATTGTGTTCCTCACATAAGAGTACTACTCACAAGCAACGCAGATCCATGATGTTCCTCACATAAGGGTTTGACTCACAAGCAACGAAGACCCATGGTGTTCCTCACATAGTGGGACTAATCATGGGCGTCGGCTAGATCCGTGGTGTTCTTCACATAATAGTACTAATTACAGGCTAGGTATACTCACTGTGTTGCTCACATAGTGGTACTAATCATAGGCACTGTAGACCCACGGTGTATCATACATTACGGTACCACCCACAGGAAACATACACGACCCATGGTGTTCCTCACATGATGGTACTACTCATCCGTAACGCAGACCACTCTGAACACAGTGGAGTGCAGCGCTCGGCACTTTCTCTCGCTAGACGCTAGTCTGTGCAGCCGAGCTCCCGCTTCCCCGCCTCGGAGGGATGCACACGATGGTACTACTGTAAGCACTGGCAACGCCCAGATCCGTGGTGTTCCTCACATAATGGTACTGCTCCTAGGTAACGTAGACCAATGGTGTTCTTCACATGGTGGTACTGATCGCAAGTAACGTCGGCCCATGATGTTCCTCACGTTATGATATTAATCACAAATAATCTCATGGTTCTAATTCTATCATCCGTTGGTTGCCCCTTTTAGTCGTATTTTAAGGCAGACAGGGTATACCGTGGGTGTATTCTTCATGTGCGTCCCCCACCAACAGGGTGTAGGCTAAATCAATAAAATATAATCATTTATTAAAAAGAAATTCACGAAGACCGAGCGAATTGGTTACACGGTTAGCGTCACGAAGCTGCGAACTGGATTTCAGAGATGATGGGTACCAATCCCTCCGTCGGAAGTCCTGCGGATAGTTTTCAGTGGTTTCCCACTTTTACACCAGGCAAGTGAACATAATTGGATTTAGAAGCACATACATTATACGTTAGCATACCTTGATTATTCAGAAGTCCATATGCTGAAAGTTCTCGAAATGTTCACCATCACTGTTCAGGAAGAACCAAAAGCAGCGGCACCGCATGTTTCCGGAAGTCGCTTGCAACACGTTCTCGCTGACCGCAGCAACTTACCGTCGGAAGTTCTTTTAAACTTCCTGTGAGTACAAACACTTTACTTAAAAAAGAAACGAATTTACAGGAATACATCAGGTGTTATTAACGACACTACCAACCACCAGCCAACGGCCGTAGCCGTGTTGAAACACCGGATCCCGTGAGATCTCCGAAGTTAAGCAACATTGGGCGTGGTCAAAATTTGGTTGGGTTGCCACGCGCTGTTTGTGGGGTGTAAGGGAATGGAGGGGCGGAATGGAAATGGTCACCCTACCGTACGTAAACTCCGGCTCAGGCACAACTTTGCGGAGGTTCGGACCTGCCTTTCGGGCAGAATATACCCTTACCTTACCAACCACCAAAGAAATAAGCAATAGTGATTACATCTCTCCACATAGGGCCATGAAGCATGGCCGAATCCATATGTAGAACACAGTTCGCACCCGCGACCTCATAGGTGTGGAAAATGTGGTAGAAGGAGAACATCAGGTGTTAAGTCAGGAGATCTTAAGGACGATTCTTTCCATGTTATCATGTATTCAAAGACGTTCTGCATATCGTCGCTTGACCGGTAAAAGGTTGTATTCCACAAAGCTCTTCCTATCAATTATTCTCCTTAAGATTGGTCACGCCTCCCAGCCACGTATGGATATTCAGTCCATCAGAACAAATTTTACCGGGCGAGTTGGCCGTGCGCGTAGAGGCGCGCGGCTGTGCATCCGGGAGATAGTAGGTTCGAATCCCACTATCGGCAGCCCTGAAGATGGTTTTCCGTGGTTTCCCATTTTCACACCAGGCAAATGCTGGGGCTGTACCTTAATTAAGGCCACGGCCGCTTCCTTCCAACTCCCAGGCCTTCCCTATCCCATCGTCGCCATAAGACCTATCTGTGTCGGTGCGACGTAAAGCCCCTAGCAAAAAAAAAATTTATTGTGTTCATTTTCCTATGCCCATGTGTAAAGGAAAATGAACCTTACAGTAGCGTACTGTAGGAATGTACGTTTGCATTACGTATTTATGCACTCTTAGTGTACAATGCATGTAAGGTTCATTTTCGTTTAATCGTCGACATAGGAAAACGAACACAGCGGACATTGTTCTGATGGACTGCGTATCCATAAGTGGCTGTGAGGCGTGACCAGTCTTAAGGAGAATAATGGATAGGAAGAGTATTGTGGGATACAACGTTTTACCGGTGAAGCGACGATATGTTTTGTTTTCATTCGAAGTATAGCAGTTGATGTACTCCTATTAATCTTAGCCGTTTTCATGTTCATGGACGTGAAGCTGACTTAGAAATTCTTGAGGATTTCGAAGTAACAGGGGCAGTGTCAGAAGTGATGTGAAAGATAAATATCTAAATGTACGACGAACATCATACGGCACACATTCTGAGTGTAGTTGCCCTTCGTGAAGTGTATCAGCTGGTTCTGTCATTTATATTCGTGTACTCAGACAATTGACATGACTACTTACAAGGAAAGTGTGCGATGATGTATGCAAAGAAGCCTTCCGACAATGGCGAAACGAAGCATCGTCTAAATAACAGTCTGCATTAACCTTCCTGTTCAAATGTTGTCCGTATAGCTGTATCGTTTCCTCGTGTTCCGGTGCCAAGTCAAACGAGGTTAACCCATATTGGGCCAAGGTTAGAAATAATTACAAAATGCATGTTTGTTGCTACTGACCATTCACTTAAGGGTAATTTATTGGAAATCAAAAGGAATTTAGAAAATAACTAATATAGTGTAGTATTTACAGCACGGGTCGCTTTCGATTCCAGCATTAAATTTGACGCTAACCGACATAACTACGTGTTAAATATCACTTCCAAAGCACTGAGACATACCTTTTTCGATAATTCGTCGCTATTAAAAATAATAATAAAAGATATGTTAGAATTTTATTCTAACTTGAATTAATTTCAGAACTCTGTCTTCCGGTAACCTCAAAACAGGTTGTATACAGCAGTTTCCGAAACCTGCATGCTTGGGATCATTTCTTGAAAATAATTATATTCATTCCAGAACGTCCCTTTTGTATTACGGAGTGATCATTAATGTAGAAAAACGGTATTGAACGAGAAAAAAAGCCAAGCAGTATGGCTCGTATATGACACGATGGCCTAAAATGGGTTAACAACAGTTGCCATTTCCTGTGAACTGCAACAGGAAGGTGTGCAATTTTGTCAACTTACGTTTTCGGAGCTCTTTCACGCGGTCAGTCTCGGAAGTACGACTTTCTCTAGACTGTCATATTTTCTGACAATGCTTTGATGGACTTGTAAATGGGATGGGCGTGCTTTACTACAAGGGTGCATAGCGCAAACTAAGAAATTGACACTATGATTTTAAAGTGACACTCAATAATTTCTGACTGTCGGGAAGAGTGACACGTTGAGAATATCGGGCGTGTACTGGTGAAACGTCCGGAGTTGCAGATTAAAGGTCTGCACTCCCCGTTTACAGTCGGCCGAACGAAGGTAGTCCTACTTCACTGGTGAGAGTGACCTGTCCGACCGCTTGGAGCTCGACAGTCTCAGCGAACGCACCACATTCGGTCCGACTGATTGACATTCGCAGTCACTACGACATTCGTTGCAAACACGGAACGTGAGTCCAAAGACAGGTAAAATCAAAACCTGAGACTAATCAATATGGATTACTAATTAAGAAAGGATGAAGAGTGAAGTGTTGCTTTTTAATTGTAATTTTACTTTACGTCGCACGGACGCAGATAGTCTTATGGAGATGGGATAGGGAAGGTCTAGGAGTGGGACGGAAGTGCCCGTGGTCTTAATTAAGGTACTGCCCCAGCATTTGCCTGGTGTGAAATGGGAAACTACAGAAAACCATCTTGAGAGGTGCCGACAGTGAGGTTCGAACCCACTATCCCCGGATGCAATCTCAGAGTGAAGTGTGGAGGGAATGCGTCTTACTAGTAACAACTTCGAATGGTGAATATGCAGGATATGTGCCATGTAAATGTTGTGCATCTACTTAACATATGAAAGCACACGTGTGTAAAATGCGGCCGACCGGGCGAGTTGGCCGTGCGCGTAGAGGCGCGCGGCTGTGAGCTTGCATCTGGGAGATAGTAGGTTCGAATCCCACTATCGGCAGCCCTGAAGATGGTTTTCCGTGGTTTCCCATTTTCACACCAGGCAAATGCTGGGGCTGTACCTTAATTAAGGCCACGGCCGCTTCCTTCCAACTCCTAGGCCTTTCCCATCCCATCGTCGCCATAAGACCTATCTGTGTCGGTGCGACGTAAAGCCCCTAGCAAAAAAAAAAAAAAAAAAATGCGGCCGAATACAGTGCGTCCATCAAACACAGTACGCCATGATATCAAACAAAACATTACGCAGGAGTGCGTCAAAACATGTGCAACAAATCTCCGTCCCTTTACTGTTGTTTCGGGAATACGTTTTTAGATCTATGTAAAAATCTAATTAATGTTGGCACAAAATATGGACGAATAAACGTTGCCGATATTCTTACTTTCTGACCGCCATCCTGATGACGATCCTCTTGCATGATGGAGAAATAATAGTACAGATTATTATTATTATTATTATTATTATTATTATTATTATTATTATTATTATTATTATTATTATTATTATTATTATTATCATCGTCTGTTTACCCTCCAGGTTCAGCTTTTCCCTCGGACTCAGCGAGGGATCCCACCTCTACCGCCTCAAGGGCAGTGTCCTGGAGCTTCAGACTCTTGGTCGGGGGATACAACTGGGGAGTATGACCAGTACCTCGCCCAGGCGGCTTCACCTGCTATGGTGAACAGGGGCCTTGTAGGGGGATGGGAAGATTGGAAGGGATAGGCAAGGATGAGGGAAGCAAGCGGCCGTGGCCTTAAGTTAGGTACCATCCCGGCATTCGCCTGGAGGTGAAGTGGGAAACCACGGGAAACCACTTCGAGGATGGCTGAGGTGGGAATCGAACCCACCTCTATTCAGTTGACCTCCCGAGGCTGAGTGGACCTCGTTCCAGCCCTCGTACCACTTTTCAAATTTCGTGGCAGAGCCAGGAATCGAACCCGGACCTCCGGGGGTGGCAGCTAATCACGCTAACCACTACACCACAGAGGCGGCTTTTATTATTATTATTATTATTATTATTATTATTATTATTATTATTATTATTATTATTATTAATACATGCATCGCAATTGGGAAGTATCCCGGTGGTGACAATGATCACCTACAGTAGTGTGTTAACAACAACAACAAAAGTAAAACAAGCAATTCCATGGAAGGAAAATATTACAAGAAATATTACTAGTCAGATTCTAAATCCAGCATCATCGTATATAAATTCACACACAACTTAAGTATTTCCAGTGCTTTACACTACGGCTTACAATATTGTAACCTAACTCCATGGCACTAAAACCCCGAAAGGCCTTGGCCTACCAAGCGAAAGCTCTTCAGCCCGAAGGCCTGCAGGTTACAAGGTGTGATGTGGTCAGCACGACGAATCCTTTCAGCCATTATCCTTTGGCTTTCTCGACGGGGGCCGCTATCTCACAGTCAGATATCTCCTCAATTCTAACCACGTAGGGCTGAGTGGACCTCGAACCAGCCCTCAATTCCTGACTTGGCCGGGAATCGAACCCAGGACCTCCGCGTAAGAGGCAGGCACGCTACCCCTACACCACGGGGCCAGCTATACCATAGGTTGAGCTAATTACTGGCTTAACATTACAACACCGTCACATACAAACTCACACGTACCATAAGTATTTCAAAATTGTACACAGTTGGTCGGTTTCTGGAATGACAGTTATCTGTAGATGCATATTTATCAGTGACTTAACATGGTGATACGTTTAAAATGGGTTTCCGAAACAACACTCATCGGCTTCTTCACAGTTATCTGCGCAACGACTGGTAACTGCAGTTAGTGCTGTAGTTACCTCTACGTTAGAACTAATTCCAACAAATACCGATATGAGGCGTCACTCCATACTGTTTCGTACAAGGTCTGATATTAGTTTCGTAAACATTAGAAGTGATAATGAACTGGTTATAATATATTTACAGCATTTCATTGTAGTTTTAACGTGCTTGGGTGTGCTGGAGTCGACAATATTTCGGTTAGTACGTTTACTTCGGTCCGCCTCTGTGGTGTAGTGGTTAGTGTAATTAGCTGCCACCCCCGGAGGCCCGGGGTCGATTCGCGGCTCTGCCACGAAATTTGAAAAGTGGTACGAGGGCTGGAACGGGGTCCACTCAGCTTCTGGAGGTCAAATGAGTAGAGATGGGTTCGATTTCCACCTCAGCCATCCTGGAAGTGGTTTTCTGTGGTTTCCCACTTCTCCTCCAGGCAAATGCCGGGATGGTACCTAACTTAAGGCCATGGCCGCTTCCTTCCCTCTTCCTTGTCTATCCCTTCCAATCTTCCCCCCCTCCCGCAAGGCCCCTGTTCAGCATAGCAGGTGAGGTGCTGGTCCTCCTCGCCAGTTGTATCCCCCGACCAAGAGTCTGAAGCTCCAGGACACAGCCCTTGAGGAGGTAGAGGTGGGATCCCTCGCTGAGTCCGAGGGAAAAACCAACCCTGGAGGGTAAGCAGATTAAGGAGAGGAAGAAGACGTCTACTTCCGTCCGCCTCTGTGGTGTAGTGGTTAGTGTGATTAGCTGCCCCCCCCCCCCGAGGCCCGGATTCGATTCTCGGCTCCGCCACGATATTTGAAAAGTGGTACGAGGGCTGGAACGGGGTCCACTCAGCCTCGGGAGCCTTCCTCAGCCTTCCTGGAAGTGGTTTTCCGTGGTTTCTCATTTCTCCTCCAGGCAAATGCCGGGATGGTACCTAACTTAAGGCCGCGGCCGCTTCCTTCCCTCTTCCATGCCTATCCTTTCCAATCTTCCAATCCCTCTCCAAAGCTTCCGTTCAGCATAGCATGTGAGGCCGCCTGGGCGAGTTACTTATCATTCTCCCCTGTTGTATCCCCGGATCCAATGTCGCACGCTCCAGGACACTGGCCTTGAGGCGGTAGAGGTGGGATCCCTTGCTGAGTCCGAGAGAAAAACCAACCCTGCAGAGCAAACAGATTAAGAAAGAAAGAAAGAAAGAAAGAAAGAAAGAAAGAAAGAAAGACGTTTACTTCCACGTTATCACTTGCTTTAGTCACTGAATCCACTTGTATGGTGTCATCTGTCCCAGCTGTTTCAGTTACAATCACCTCGGAGCATGACGCCTCTACTGTAGATATATCTTCCGATTCGGGAAGTGAATCGTCAAGTAAAATAGAACTCGAATCAAACGGATTTTCATCAGGCTCAAATTGATCTCTCAGCAGCTATCATGTTAAGGTCTCTTTCATCACGCTTTGAATCACAAGTCCCACCAACTGTTAGTGAACACCCAATCTGAAATGATGGAGTATTTACCATTAATATTTACTGTACCGGGCCGTACACCTCTACGAAGCAAGTTCAAATCTTGCGCCAATTGAAACATCTCTATAGGAGAAACCCTGAACTGTAACAACTGAATTAACTCTCCCGTTTATCAGAAAATGTCTCTAGGTGTTTTCGATTTGCTTTTGTTGATCAAGAAGTGTGGACATTCTCTAACAGATATCTCTACTAAAAACTATGATTATGCACTCTGGTGCGAAGGAATGAACCTTCTTGGAGAAATTTTGTATTCATAAGTTTTGTCTTTACTAAATTTTGTTCTTTTATTTGAGGGTTGGCAATATTAAGCTTCCTTCCGCCTGTTTTGAATTTAACCAATCCTAAATTTATGTAATTTATTTCCCACCAATGAGGTATTTTTTCATCGCCTTGTGTACAAGTTTTAGCTGTTAGCCAATAAAACTTTTGTGGGCGGGTACTAATCTATATATATAAAATAACTTGTCCTGACTGACTGACTGACTGACTGACTGATTCATCATCGCAGAGCCAAAACTACTGGACGTAAAGAAGTGAAATTTTGGGGATATATTCATATTAAGATGTAGGTGCTCGCTAAGAAAGGATTTTTGGATATTCCTTCGCTAAGGGGGTGAAAAGAGGGGTGAAATTTTAAAATGAGTGTGTCTATATCTCGAAAGTTTAAAAGTTTACAGATGTAAAAATTGGTATTTAGAATCTTCTTTAAAAATAAGGAAACACGTATATTTTTGTTTTCAGAAAATCCCAATAGGAGGGGTGAAAATGAGGAAAATGGGTTGAATGCCCTTAATCAGGATACCAGTACTTATATCTCAGAAACTGAAGATATTACAGACCTGAAAATTGGTACTTTTGATCTCTTTTAAAAATAAAGAAACACGTATTTTTTGGTTTTTGGAAAATCCAATTAATGGGAGGGTGAAAAGGGGGTGAATTTTTAAAATGAGGGAATCTATATCTCCAAACTTTTAAAGTTTGCAGATGTAAAAATTGGTATTTAGAATCTTCATTAAACATAAAGAAACACGTATTCTTTTGTTTTCGGAAAATCCCAATAGGAAGGGTGTAAAAGGGCGAATAATGGGTTGAATGCCTTTAATGAGGCTACATATATTTCAGAACCTGAAGATATTACAGACCTGAAAATTGGTGTTTGGGATCTCCTTTCAAAATAAAGAAACACGTATTTTTTTGTTTTTGGAAAATCCAGTTAATGGGGGGTGAAAAGGGGGTGATTTTTTAAAATGAGTGTATCTATATCTCAAAACTGTTACAGTTTATAGATGTAAAAATTGGTATTTAGAATCTCCTTTAAAAATAAAGAAACACGTATTCTTTTGTTTTCGGAAAATCCCAATAGGAAGGGTGTAAAAGGGCGAATAATGGGTTGAATGCCTTTAATGAGGCTACTTATATTTCAGAACCTGAAGATATTACAGACCTGAAAATTGGTATTTGGGATCTACTTTAAATGTAAAGAAACACGAATTTTTTCGTTTTCGGAAAATCCAAATATTGAGGGGTGAAAAGGGGGGTGAATTTTTTAAAATGAATGTGTCTACAACTTAAAACTTTAAAATTTACAGATGTAAAAATTGGTAGTTAGAATCTCCTCTAAAAATAAAAAACAGGTATTTTTTTTGTTTCCTGTAAATACCAATAGGAGGGGTGTAACAGGGTGAAAAATGGGTTGAATGCCTTTAATGAGGATACATATATCTCAGAAACGGAAGATATTACAGAACTGAAAATTTGTATATGGGATCTCCTTTAAAAATAAAGAAACACGTATTTTTTTAGTTTTTGGAAAATTCTATTAATGGCGGTTAAACAGAAGTGACAAATTGGGGTAAATTTTTGAAAGATTATCTTGGAAACGTAAAATGTTACAGACGTAAAAAGTGGGTGTTTGGAATTTCCTGTAAATGTAAAGAAACATAGGTGATTTGTTTTTGGAAACTCCATTTAAGGGGAACCCAAAAAGGGTGAAATTTTAAAATGAGAATTTTTACAGTATATCTAAAAAAACTTAACATGTTACGGAAGTGAAAAATGGTATTTTTATCTCTATTAAACCTAAAGAAACGTGTATTTTTAATTTTCGGAAATACCACTTGGGTGGAAGGGGGGGGGGGTGAAAGTAACTGAACATGGTGTTGAATTCTTTTAATTAGGCTACTGATATCTTAAAAATGAAGATGTTACAGACGTGAAATTTGATATTTGCAATCTGCTTTAAAAGTAAAGAAACACGTATCCTCGGAAAATCCAATGAAGCGGGGGGAGGGGGTGAAAGAATTGAAAAATTAATTGACTTTAATTGTATGAGAATATATACATCTAATAAAAACTAAAGTTGTTACAGACGTGAAAATTCGTATTTGGATCTCCTTTAAAAACGAAGAAAAACGCGTTTTGGGGGGGGAAAACATCTTGGGGGGTGGGAGTGTAAAGGAGTTGAATTCCTTTCATGAGGACACATAAATCAAAAAGTGAAGAAGTTAGAGTCGTGATAATTGGTATTTAGAAGATCCTTCACTATTAAAGAAACAAGTATTTTTTGCGGGAAAATTCACTAGGGGGGGGGGGGGCAGTAGTTTGAAATGAAGTGACAAAAGTAAATTATATTTATGGGGATACTTATATCTCAAAACTGAAGGCAATAGACGTGAACATTGGTGTTTGGAATCTCTCTTAAACATAAAGAAACACGCGTTCTTTTAATTTGGGGGAGGGGTTGGCAGTAAAAACTAACGGCGGTGGGGTGTAAAAGGAGGTGAGACCAATTGATTTTACTGTTCTTAATGTACTTATAAGGATCCTCCGTTGCTCAGGCGGCAGCGCGCCGGCCTCTCACAGCTGGGGTTCCGTGGTTCAAATCCCGGTCACTCCATGTGACATTCGTGCTGGACAAAACGGAGGCGGGACAGGTTTTTCTCCGGATACTCCAGTTTTCCCTGTCATCATTCACCCCAGCAACACATAATAATAATAATAAGAAGAAGAAGAATAACATTATTATTATTAATAATAATAATAATAATAATAATAATAATAATAATAATGTTCCGGACCGTCGTCAAATGTGCGGACCGCGCTGGAAACGGCTCCTGGACGGGTAATGACTTAGAATGCAGTCCGGCCGCGGGTTCAGTGCCGCCAAGGCACCCAATATGACACCACGCCGGATCTCCTGAAGAATTTTATCCAGATTAAAAATGATTAAAATAAAATACGGTCTGGCAAAGATTTACGGACCCAACTGACCGGGAAGAATACCTGAGCCTAGCCCGGGAAGTACGAAATCGATTGCTGGAAAGGAAGATTGAAAAATGGGAGGAAACGTGGCGTAATGTAATAGAAAACGAGTCAGATCGGGAATATTGGTGGATTCTCGCTGAAAACGTGTCAGACCGCGAATTTCGGCGGATTATATACCTAAAACAATAAGCATTCAATTACAAATTTCAGTATAATACCGTAGCGAAGCACGGGTACCTTGCTAGTCATTCATAAAAGGTCTCGAATTTTCCGCGAGGGTATAAAAACTGCTGATTTTCTTGTCTACGGGCCACTCGTATAAAATCTAGCTCAGTGTGTGAATATGTAGCAGGGGGCGGGAAGCGCCTCTTTCTTCAGGCAGCAGCTCTTCAACAAGGTAATGGCTCTTTAATATCTTTATTTCTCGCTAGCTCAGCAGTTTAACTTGCGGGGAAGGTTCGAAACATTTAATATGTAACCGTCCTCTTTAAAATGTAAATCCCTTTTCAGCCTATGTAAAATCTACGAATCTGTTTAACTGTAAAGCGGGGATAGAGAGTACTTTACCCTCTCGAGCTCCCCTTCATTTTGAAGTTGAAGTGACTACGTTTTCATGACCCTTTCTTCTCTTTCTTACCGGGCGAGTTAGCCGTGCGCGTAGAGGCCCGCGGCTGTGAGCTTGCATCTGGGAGATAGTAGGTTCGAATCCCACTATCGGCAGCCCTGAAGATAGTTTCCCGTGGTTTCCCATTTTCACACCAGGCAAATGCTGGGGTTGTACCTTTATTAAGGCCACGGCCGCTTCCTTCCAACTCCTAGGCCTTTCCTATTCCATCGTCGCCATAAGACCTATCTGTGTCGGTGCGACGTAAAGCACCTAGGAAAAAAATTACCTTTCTTAATGTGTTAAAGTTTTCTAATACGAGACAACTCCCAAGCTTGGGATTAGCCCCTGTGTTATCGGCCTAGCGCCACTTAGGTTTTAAAATGTGTTTTTAGGAGTGCTAATTCACGCCCTCATTCCTTTTGCGTCTTGGGCCGTTTTTATTAACCTAGTATTTTTTGTCATTAAGGCCCAGTAGCTTGGGTAAGAGATACCTCTGTTTAAATTTGTAAGTCGTGCCTGTATGGCAAGTGATTGTAAAAGCTGAGGCTGCCCTCAAAGGGCGTGAGTAACTATGAGCCGGTTTGCTCTTTCATTATTTGATCTCTGAGTGCCCCTTGGAGGCTTAACATGGTAATTAGGAGCAGGTGCTCCTTATTATGATGGGGTTTTCTGCCCCTTAGTTCAAATTTGTACCTTGGTAAAGGTGGGCTAATAGCTCAATGATTGTGAAAGTGGGGCTCGAAGCCCAAAACTTGTAAAAAATCCCTGTACTGGTAAAATTATACTTGTACCTGCCTTTCATTGTTATTTCACCTAGTGGAAAATTGTTTTCTTGGTCTTGGACCGGATGGTTGGTTATTGTTTGACTCGCAGGTTTTTTTTTTTTTTTTTGCTAGGGGCTTTACGTCGCGCCGACACAGATAGGTCTTATGGCGACGATGGGATAGGACAGGCCTGGGAGTTGGAAGGAAACGGCCGTGGCCTTAATTAAGGTACAGCCCCAGCATTTGCCTGGTGTAAAAATGGGAAACCACGGAAAACCATTTTCAGGGCTGCCGATAGTGGGACTCGAACCTATTATCTCCCGGATGCAAGCTCACAGCCGCGCGCCTCTACGCGCACGGCCAACTCGCCCGGTCTCGCTGGTTTTTGTTGAAGTCTAAAGCTCTTTGTTAAATCTTGTTAAGTTTTGATAATTTTGAAAATATAACCTTTATTGAAATTTCAAATTCATCTTGTGGCCTTGTAGTTAGACCCATTCTAGCCCGCACCTTCTTTCACCTCTGCTGTTCCACAGATACCTCGGAACAAGTGGTAGCAGAGTGTGGTTTCGATCCACGGACCTCTGGGTTATGGGCCCAGCACGCTTTCACAATGGCTTGTACAATTTGATCTTCAGGGATGTGAAGAGCAAGTACCCTAGTATAGAATTTAATATCTTGAATGAAGTCGGCAAGTTTTTCATCCAGACGCTGTACTCGGTAATAGTACTTTTGAATTAGCGATGACCTACCTCGAGCGGTGATCAAATTTGCCAGAAGGTGTGCATGAAACTCTTCAATAGTTGATTGTTCGGCAATTTCCCTAACTATCTTGTCTGAGAGGACACCAATGGAATAAGGGTAAATAATTTGAAGGATTTGACACGGAGAAAGAGAAAAAAAAGGCCTATGCATCTAGGACATTATCGGCCCAAGAATCCAAGTATTCCATCTATGAACTTGAGGGTTTGGCTGTCTTTTGCGTTAGAAAAGTTCCGCCTCTATCTGGAACACGTCAAGTTCGACTTGGAAACTGATAACCATGCCTTAAGCTGGGTCTTAGCTAGGCCGCGTCGTACAGGTCGCATAGGCCGCTGGACCATCACGAATTTCTGCCTTCCAATTTGATGTTCGGCATATAAGAGGAGCGGAAAATGTTGTGGCAGATGGACTAAGCCGTATGTTTGCCAATGATGTAGAGACCCCTGAACAGGTTGATAGTTCTTCACCTCCCGAGTCCATACTACCTGAGGTTAATGCAATTCTAACTGATGCTCCCATGCTCTTTAGGGACATTGAAAAATATCAACGTGAAAATCCGACGCTGGCTCCGATTATGGAAACCCTTTCTTCTGGGGAACATGTCGTCATTGAGGAATGGTGTTTTATGTTGCCCGTCGAGGCATGATCAAAAGATGAAAGTTGTGGTTCCAGCTGTTTTTGTACCTTTGATCTTCAAGTACTATCATGAGACCCCATTAGGGGGGCATTTAGGCATCTTAAAAACTCGAGAAAAGATCAGAGAGATGTTCATTTGGAAGGGCATGGACGGAGAAATCCGTGAATTGGTAAAGGCTTGTAAATCTTGTTGACCTATCTGTGTCGGTGCGACGTAAAGCCCCTAGCAAAAAAAAAATCTTGTTGGCTTAGTAAACCCACCATGTCCACTAAGCTAGGTATATTGCCTTCTCACCAAGCGTCGCGCCCCATGGAACGTCTTTACATCGACTACGTAGGACCCTTCCCCCAATCAAAGGGGAACGCCAACAAATTCATTTTGGTGTGTGTAGATGGTTTCACAAGATTTTCCTGGTTATTTCCGACTAAGCTGGCTACCGCTCAGTCTACTATTTCTTGTTTAAATTCCATATTCGCTTCTTTTGGTCCATGTCAATATATTGTTTCTGACAATGCTAAAGCTTTCACCTCTAATCTCTTCCGTAAATTCTGTTTTGATCTGTCCGTCTCTCATGTGACTACTTCTGCTTACTATCCTCAAACATCTCTAGCTGAACGGGTCAATCGTAATCTGAGGTCGGCTCTTATTGCCTATCATCACGATGATCACTCCACGTGGGATACATCCCTGCATTGGTTAGCCTTCGCATTGAACTCGGGGGTTCACGAATCTCATAAATTCACTCCTGCTTCTTTGATGTTCAAGTTTGTTCCCAACACGCCGCTCTCTAACCTTTGGTCTCTTAGTGATATTCTACCTGAGACAATGGATCCAGATAATATTAGAGATCTTTGGAAGAAGGCTAAGGCCAACCTTAAAATTTCTCATGAAAAGGTTAGGGAAAGATATGATCGTGGACGGAGGCCCACCAATTTAAAGGTAGGAGACCAAGTTATGGTCAAAAACTTTGTTCCCGCGGGCAAGCTTACCCCCAGATTTAATGGGCCGTGCACCGTCTTGGATTTTTTTAACGCCGGTGACATTGTTAGTGAGCAATCCAGCCACCGAGAGAATCTTTAGAGTTCACCTGTCTCAGGTGAAACCTGTGTAGATTACTTGCTTATTGGATCTTTAACATCTTGTAAGAACCCCAAAGGTTATATTCTTTGGGGGGGGGGGAGTTTTATTTTTAAGGCCTTCTGCTCTGTGTTTTTTCATTTACCTTGTACAACCTTCCCCATAGTTACTCTGCTGTCCTGTCAATACGGCCATTACCACGCTCCCGTCTCCTGCTAAACCACACCAGTGGCAAATAAAATAAAGTTTCCACGCCGCTGGCCCCTCAGCCTCACCACAAAGACAGTACCCTAAAACATTAATGTCCAACACAAATTCTGCCGCCGAGATCTTACTGTTTCAGTGCCCCCGCAGCCGTGCGGCGCCGTACCACCACTGAGGTGGGGTACGGGCCCACTCCACTCCCGTGAGGTCAACCAGCGTACGGCGCGCCGGAGCCCTCCTTCCGCCCAAGGATGATGTGCGGCGCACCAACCGCAAGCTACTCGAGGACTGTAAACAAACTTCGCATCTGCGGTGTGCTTCACCACGACTACCCCTCTCATAGTAGCGGGAGAGGTGTATCTCAGAGTACTTGAGGGGTGCGGGCGACCTCGGCTGGATTCCGGCAGCGGCGGCCGGTCGGGCCATCAAAACTAATCGGCAGCTAATATACTTCAACAGTTACATGGACACGCTACATCTGCAATTAATACATTTTTGCTTCAAATTAACCTTTGGTGGACTTAGAAAAATATTACTTCCATGAATTAATGTTTTGTTTCGCAATTCTACAACAACAAAGAAACTCTAAAGCTGGACTTAAATTAGTCCCACCCATCTATATCACACAACTTAAGAGACCTCCGACTACTGAAAAAATTGTATTTTCTCTTCTAAATTCTTCAACTAATCAGCAACAAACTTGGACTTTGCTTTGGAAAAAAAATTTTTTTGCTTTCTTCTGTGTCACCCCTTGGAAGGACTTTTTTTTGGTGGGGGGGGGGGGAGGTTTGTACCGGGCGGTACACCTCTACGACGCAAGTTCAAATCTTGCGCCAATTGAAACTTCTCTATAGGAGAAACCCTGAACTGTAACAACTGAATTAACTCTCCGGTTTATCAGAAGATGTCTCTAGGTGTTTTCGATTTGCTTTTGTTGATCAAGAAGTGTGGACATTCTCTAACAGATGTCTCTACTAAAAACTATGATTATGCACTCTGGTGCAAAGGAATGAACCTTCTTGGAGAAATTTTGTATTCATAAGTTTTGTCTTTACTAAATTTTGTTCTTTTATTTGAGGGCTGGCAATATTAAGCTTCCTTCCGCCTGTTTTGAATTTAACCAATCCTAAATTTCTGTAATTAATTTCCCACCAATAAGGTGCTTCTTCATCGCCTTGTGTATAAGTTTTTGCTGTTAGCCAATAAAACTTTTGTGGGCGGGTCCTAATCATTCATGAAAGGTTTCGAATTTTTCGCGAGGGTATAAAAACTGCTGATTTTCTTGTCTACGGGCCACTCGTATAAAATCTAGCTCAGTGTGTGAATATGTAGCAGGGGGCGGGAAGCGCCTCATTCTTCAGGCAGCAGCTCTTCAACAAGGTAATAGCTCTTTAACATCTTTATTTCTCGCTAGCTCAGTAGTTTAACTTGCGGGGAAGGTTCGAAACCTTTAATATGTAACCCTCCTCTTTAAAATGTAAATCCCTTTTCAGTCTATGTAAAATCTACGAATCTGTTTAACTGTAAAGCGGGGATAGAGAGTGCTTTACCCTCTCAAGCTCCCCTTCATTTTGAAGTTGAGGTGACTACGTTTTCATGACCGTTTCTCCTCTTTCTTAATGTGTTAAAGTTTTCTCATACGAGTCACCTCCTTAGCTTGGGATTAACCCCCGTGTTATTTGTGCTAAATAATGAATATCTTAGCTACCAGTATGCATTTAATATAAGCCTGCTGAATAATAAATATCGATTTTTCATTGCTCTTTTAATGTTATTATATCCGGCCATATAACTTAAAACAACAACAGCAACAACAACAACAACAACAACAACAACAAGAGTACAACAAACTGTTCCATGGAAAAAGTATTTCAATAAAATACTTGTAGTTCAACATTACAATGGCCTGTTTCTGGTACACCACGGTTACCTGTGAGTTAGCTAACTGCGCTTGTAACTTTAACTGCGCTGTTAACTTTAATGGGTTTCCGGCAACTGGTAATAATGTCGTCATGTTTAGTATATCTCGTCCTCCAACATATATCTCTACGCAAATGTTTTCAGGTTATTTAGGTAATATCTAGTTACTTTTACCAGCATAAATGTTCTGTAATGGAAACTGATTAGCAAACATATACACAGTCATCTCAATCAATCGGATTCAGTATGTAATAATCTCTCATAATATGAATATATGTACGATCGAATAATGCAAAAATTAGATATATTCCCCTTTCTTTCTTATTCACAGTACGCAGACATCGCCTTAAATTCCACCTTGATCATTGTGGTCAGTAAAATTAATCAAATACACCGCAATTACCAAACAGATCACTTTTCATTAAACCAGAACACAACAAGCGTAAACACAAATAATCATAAAAATGAAAACGTGCAGAACACTTTGAAACCTATAATTCCGACACTGAGGTTCTGCACGGATGGTGCGTTATCCATTCGTCTTCGCTGCAACTGTTGCAGATTTTTTTTAATAGACTGCGAACAGACCGATAACTCCCGCTTAAAACACGCATATGCTGTTTTTCTCTTCAAGGATGCTGGATATGTACGGCAAAATTGCCGCTTCTTAAGTTTTTGTTCCGTATCTCGGCCCCCAATCTTGCGTGCAAAATGTTGCTTATTCCTGTTCGTATCTCTCTGGAAACTCGCTCATTTATCATTCTTCTTTGACATGTAATTTCACCTGATCAGATGCCAAACCCTTCAAGAATTCTATTTTTTCCCCCGGGCTTTCATGGTACAACTTGAACAACATGAAGGCGTTACAAACTGCCATTTTCAATAGCCATAAGGAAATAGCCATATTACTACGTTTTTTATTAGTAGTTCCCTAATGAACTCCTCGAAGTGAGGATTGTAGTTCTTAAATAATTGTAATGGACTAGTCATTTGAGATGTTTTGCTTACACTGGCCACGCAACATCCACTGACAAAAATACTCTCATAACTGCTGACGTGAAGTCCACTTGAGAATTTCAATCGAATGTAGCGAGCTAACCTTGACCCAGGGTGTGAAGTGTGTTGACACAGATAATAAGGTAACATAAACTACTGTTCCCTGAAATATTTTTAATCAAAGAAGTCCAGAAGCTTTATGTTTATTGGGAGTTTAAATGATATAATAACATTTTAAAAAAAATGAAAAATCGATATTTATTATTCAGCAGCCTTATATTAAATGCATACCGGTACCTAAGACATTTGTTATTTAGTACAAATTTAAATATTAATGGTAAATACTACATAATTTCGGACTGGGTGTTCACTAACAGTTGGTGGGACTTGTGATTCAAAGCTTGACGAAACAGACCTTAGCATTATAGCTGCACAGAGAGATCAATTTGAGCCTGATGAAAATCCGTTTGATTCGAGTTCTATTTTATTTGACGATTCATTCATCATCATCAAATGCTTTCATTCCCCACCCTTAAGGGGTGAGGCGGGCAACCTAGAGGGTAACGCCCTCTCTCTGGTCAAGAGATGCGGGCGGGTTGGGGAGGTGTGATGGAGGAAGGAGGTGGGTGAAGGTTGTGAAGAAGAAGGAGATAGGAGGGGGTTTGGTCACTTCGCTAACGACTAACTTTATTTTATTTCGTTATCATTTACAGGTGTTTTTGGGTGCTTTTTTTTGCTTTGGAGAATGAGCGTTGTTACAGAAAAATATTTATATTCTGTTCTGGGAAAAAAACTAAAAATAAAGAATTGGATGACTGGATAACATAATGAAATAATACAAAGTAGGAAAAAATCGACCGATGGTCCTTCTGGAACTGGAAGAGCGATGGGAGTTTGTCGCTGATGTGGTGCTGGAGCTTTCTTCCCCCATCATTGTTCTATTTGCTGACTGGATGCTGCAGTGTGCACTGAAGAGAAGAGTTATGGGTGGAGGCGGAATAAGGGACAGGGTTCAGACAAGTGTTTCCAATGGGGTGAAATGGAAGTGAGTATTTAGGCCGGAATAAGAAGTTTGAAAGTGGACATTCAGGGTTTGGTTTGCGGTAGCTTGTAGGTGTTTTAGGACGAAAGGACGGTGGTATGGGTGAATATTGTAGAGGGCTATGGTGACGAAGCGAATTAAATCCTCGATGGTAAGAAATGGGAAAAGAGAGCGGCTGGGACTGGTAGGTGAATCGACTGTGCGGATAGGTGCGACGAGTTCGAGGTTATCAGGAGGAGAGGCGGGACGAGCTTTACATCTGCGGGCGTAGGTCGGATGTGCTTCTCTACAGGAATTGCAGACAGGAGGTTGCGCACTTATGGTTCGGAGCTCGACACTGGTTGGTCGTGTGAGAGTTGTATATCAGACATCTTTCGCAGCGAATAGATAGCGGTGGCGGTGCACATGAAGATTCAACTTTGTAGTGGCGTCGGTAGATGGATACTCGAAAAAACCAGCACTCTGTCCAGATCTGGGGGGAGGGGGGTAGGCAGTAGAATTCATACCATGTACGTTGGGCCTGTTGCATTCCGGATTCGGTAGTCTTTACGAGATGGAATACCTTCGGAGTTCAATTCAGTGACGATTTCCTCCTCAGTGATAGTTGGATCTATACCACGAACCACACAGCTGAAGAGGCTATGTCTGGGAGGCGGAGGTGGTGACTTCAGCGCTGGTTGTGACAGAAGCTTGAAGGGAGTGGTGGAACCAAGTTGACCTGCTCCAATGGACAGAGTGAGTTTTTGGGCGGCGAGGTCTCCATTCAATTTGATGATAACGCTGTTGGTGGCTGGCCGTATGTCTGCAATCTTTTCACGGCGCATATTAAACATAAGGGGGGTGAAAGGATGTTGTGTGAGGATCGGAACTGCTGAGTTGGATTTTCAAAGAGATAGACGTGGGTACCAGTAGGTAGGGTCTGAAGAGAGAGTGAATTGTTGAGAGGACGGTGGGCTTCTGAGGCTGGAAATGAGTCGCTGGTGGGTGGAAGAGGAGGTTCAAATGCAGTTTCCGTAGGAATACTTAGACATTGATCTAGATTGTCCTGACGACTATCTGTCATGTTGACCGCCAAGCGTCGGGTTGGTTGTGCATCTTCTGGAGGGGTGGTTGGGGTGGACCTTTTATACTGAGGGCTGTTGGTGTTCCACGTTGGAGATGGAACTTGTGGTAGAAATCTCTCCTGGTAGTTGGGATCAGCGAAGGAGGACATGCTGGCAGCGTGGTAGGCTACGGTGGCGGAGTCGAGGGCGGCTGACGCAACAGTAGTCGTCGATGTAGTGGTGATACAGGTCTCGCTGGTAGTGGTGACTGTGTAATGATACATGACGATCCAGTTCGCTGTTCTGCAATATTCGGTGGAGAAGACAGAAACGTAGACTGTCCTCTCGGTGTGCGGGGAGCAGGAAATAAGTCTCCCTGAAGTGGGAATACCAGTCCTGAGGTTAAACCTCAATTCGAGCACCACTCAGTCCACCTGTATATACACTTTTAAGCGACTACAAATCGCCGTGTTAGAGTTTGGTGTGCGGATGTCGACGGACGTAAAGACTTTTGCACTGGTGTAAACTGTCATTGCAGTCGACGAAGGATGTCTGCGTTTCATTTCCCGTATTGGAAGATATATGTACAGTAGAGGCGTCATGCTCCGAGGAGATTGTAACTGAAACAGCTGGGCCAGAAGGCACCATATAAGTGGAATCAGTTACTGAAGCAAGTGATAACGGGGAAGTGAACGTACTGACCGAAATATTGTCGACTCCAGCACACCCAAGCACGTTAGAACTACAATGAAATGCTGTAAATATATTATAACCAGTTCGTTATCACTTCTAATGTTTACGAAACGAATATAAGACCTTGTACGAAACAGTATGGAGTGGCGCCTCATATCGGTATTTGTTGGAATCAGTTCTAACGTAGAGGTAACTACAGCACTCGCTGCAGTTACCAGTCGTTGCGCAGATAACTGTGAAGAACCCGGTGACTGTTGTTTCGGAAACTCATTTTAAACGTATCACCATGTTAAGTCACTGATAACTGTGCATCTACAGATAACTGTCATTCCAGAACCCAACCATAAATCCAGCATCATCATATACAAATTCAAATACAAATCTAAGACTTTCTCTGCTAGCGAAGAAAGTATTGTCTCTTCCAGCCTCCAATGCAGCAAGTGAAAACATTACAGTTCACCTGGTAACTTTAGTAGTGACAAAAAGAGCTGCTTCACCAAGATATAGTGAATGGTGTTCTCTTGGTTAATTCTGTACTAAAACGGACAAAACAATTATACTGAATGTCTATGATGGTGTGAAAGGCAATAAAAGTTTATGTTCCGTGTCTACTAATGTGACAATTTGATATCACGGTGTTTATACTTGTAGTAAGTTTGTGATCACATCTCCTCAATGCATTTCGTAAAAATATTAGCATGGTGTCTAACATTTTATGGTCAGCTACTCTCCTTTACTCGCTGCTTTTAAGTTTGTTCTTCGTAACTTCGTTGATACTGTCCGTAGGCTCACCAGTCACCACTCAAAGTCGAACGAAATACGGTCGACCGTATGAGGTCCGAATGAGTGTGAGCGAACGAACAGAGCCGTTTGCAGACCTCTATTGCAATCACAAACTGACAGCGGTTTAGCAAAGTTCTTCATTTTTCTATAGGTGAGTCCGTCGAGGATATATTGTACATTCTGATGTCAACTTTTCAGTTAAATGTCAATGGAGGTTCGTGCTTGAGTGATGCAAAACCTTTATGTTAAAACACTGTCATGATACTGGAGTAGTAGTAATTTTGTCATAGTTCACTTACGTTATTTATCTATCGTTGTCGATGGCAATCCTTATGTTTCTTACTGTTACCTAGTGTAACATGGATATCTTTAGTTTCATTGAAACCGTCTGCTGACACAGTTCTCTTTAGCGCTGCTCATAAGCACCGGGGACGAAGCAGAATAATACGATGACTTGAGATGATGTTTGCTTTCCGTTTCAGACCATACATCTCGGCTCCGTACTTCCCTTCTTGGCAGCATTATTAAATTGGGAGGGTGAATTATTCGACTTGAGGTACTTTATTCTCTTTATTGAGTTTTACTCCCTATCTCAACTTTCCACTCACGCTGTAGATGAGGCACATGTCTGTTGCTCAGTGTTCCCAAGGGAATTCGGTGATACATTGTTCCACTCTTGACAGCCTGAAGCATGATGTCTGTAAGCAAGCTGGTGTCGTAATGGCTCCCTATACTCCTTTGATGGTGTGAGCGATCTGTCTGGTGCTGCCTTTAAACCTTCAAGTGATTGCTGTAATTGCTTCTCAAATATAGCGATAGTGGCCTTCCTTTCTCAGTCGTGCGTGTCAATCATGCCGGCCTAGATAAGTTAGGGAATTTGCATCTATTAGCAGGGCCTAGATTTCGATGCCATAAAAAAACTGAATGATCTATAAGGTGACTGAAATAAACCAAACAGATGGTTGAACAATTTGAAAAATAATCTAACAATAATAGCTAAATTGTTACAGAGAACTATACCGTTGACATTCCTGAGCTTTTACTGGAATAGAATATAAGAGGAGAGGTTTAAATGGTTAAGTGATTTGCATTAATTATACAGGCCAACAAAACACTTTTTTTAACGTTAATAAGTGATTCTCATGGTTTCGGTTTTACTGATTCCAGATCTGACTTCAATTGTTTTCTATCATCCACGGTTTAGTCAAAATGCGACTTCGTTACAAACCAGAAAATGAGCGGATCATACTATAAGAATGAAAACTCAATGTTACAATATGTACAAAGTTTTTATTTACGTTCAAAAACGAGAATGTCTCCATTACATAGGCTTTTGTGCCCATGTTCTTATACTTCCTTTCCCTCTTCTCCTTAAGGTTCTGGCATAGCTTTCTTTCCTGTAAGTCGCTTGTTAACTTTCCGGTGAAGAGGGCAGCAGTAGAGTCCCATCATTCTGGTATTCCAGCGGCCTTGATATCATCTTTCCATCCCTTTGATATCCTGATGGAAACGTTCACCTTGCTCTTCACTCACATTGCCTGGGGTGAAATGAACGTGGCTGTTGAAAAAGTGAATATTCAGGCTAATCGAACATCCAAAGCTTTTGAACTTATCCAGAATGCTGGCTGCTATAGAAATATAATGTGGGTCCTTTTTGTTGTCGAAGAACTTGGTAATGACCTGCTTGAATGATACACAAGCCTTCCTCTCACTGACTTTCATTTTTGATTCAAAGTTGGAATCGAACATCATTTTTCGGTTATCAGGTATAACAAACACTCCTTCTTTCCATGATTCTTCTTATAAATGTGGAAATTTCTCGCAGAGATACATGAACCAAGGCTTACACGAACTGTCATTAGGCCTATTTGATGTGCAGAGGTGGCAGCAGAATGTTTTACGGACCCACGAGGTTGTTGGGCACAATGTTCTTCTCTCCAGGATTTAAAACGTTTATTGCAGACCAGTTTTTTCTGGAAAAATCTTGATCTCTTGCCCTTGACGGTAATGAGGATGAATGCCTAAATAGCCAAATAAGTCGTTTCTAGTTCAGAGGGCCCCGGATTCGATTCCTGGCTGGACCGGGGACTTTAACTGCGTCTGGTTGTTTTAAACTTGAAAACTGGGTCTATGTGTTCATATCAATGCACGACTTATACACAGCATGCCTCTTTCCAACTACGACAGAAACTGGCGATTTTAAATTCATCCCCCAGATAGGGTTGTCCTCAGGAAAAACATCTGGCCGTAACGCTGGGCTTAATCCGTACGACCTCAAGTCATTGAGACAAAGCCTGGAAGAAGAACAATAAGAAGGCGAAGAAGAAGTTGTTGTTGATAATGATGATGATGATGGTGGTGGTGGTGGTGGTGGTGGTGGTGGTGGTGGTGGTGGTGGTGGTGATATAAATGCTGTGAAAATTGTGGTTGAAAATTTACTGGATCTGGCATATCGTTTCGCAATTAGTATATGCGATCGTGAGCTCTCTAGGGCAAACTTACAGTAGATGGTTCAGAGCGAATAGCTCGCGTAATGGTGCGTGGTACACTATGATAAATCTTGTGCTAGAGGTTTGTTGAAGAGGGCAAAGCAGTTCAGTCTGGGAATTAGCTACATTGATTGCCCTTATGCCGCAGAGACCACATGATCAATGGCCGGTATTTAATTTCCGTAGAACACCATTACTGATAGGACCTACGTGTGGTAGTGTTCATTTCCCTATCCACCACCGTAATGAATAAGTGTATTCAGTGTTGTTCTGTACAATACATCCATTACTCTTTGTACACTCCTACTGTTCAGTCTCTTTTTCTAAAAATTACAACCCTTTCCTTAATCATCGTTTATACGGTCGATTATATTAGCATTTTGCCTTTTTTCTACCACCACGAGCGCTAATGTGAGTCAATGCCGAGTTCCACTTAAGCCCTTATAACTACATTCGGTGTGAAATTGTTTCAAAAAATCAAAAATGCGTGAGGGTATTGAACCAAGGGACACATTACAGAAAGAATGATGTAAATAATTTCGCTTTGTTTACTAAGACATGTTTTAATTATTAAAACTGAGAAAAGGAGATTTAACGTCCAAAGAAGGGAACGGTCGGAATATGAGGGTTAGACGCTTCCTGGACTATAGTGTGTTAACACTGCTGTTTGCAAGTGGGATCACTGGCGTACATTAAACATTTAAATAATATTAAGTATTCAAATAGCTTACAAATATCCGGTGAAACTAGAACGGTTGTTCGGAAATAACGAATGCGTATAGTGAAGAATCTGACCGCAAATAGCAATTCAAAGGATTTTCAAAATTGAACATTTAAATAGCGAGACGGTAAGAGTAGACTTCGTATTTTAGGCAATAACTTATTTTGTTCCTGAACAGATATCTTTAAAATGAAGTTGTATTTACACGTTTCATGTATTTATAAGGTTAACAAAAGTGGTCCTACAGTGCTTAAAATGCGTAAATTGACGTTAGGACCTACTGTGTATTTGCCTATATTGCTATAATTCCTACTTTTTTCCTAAAACAATTAAACATGCTTTTAATATATTCTGAGAAACTGAAATATTTGTCGACTTGTTTTCAGTATTTTTAACAGTATATTCTTGCAGTACTTTTCAAAGAAAATCCTAATAGTGGAAAGCTGTATAGCATACTCGCCGACAGTCCTTGAAAATCTCCCGCAGTAAACACGCGCGTAGTCTGTGTCATGAGACGGGATACTGTGTCCATTGACCTGTTGGAAAGATAACTTTTCATTTTGCAAGAACATTTCATTAAGTCCGTTTGTTTAGCGTGTGAATTATGCTGAAAGTGTCAGCTTTCAAGTCGTCTTTAATAATTAAACAGTGGTTGCAGAGTCCGGTTCCATGGCTAAATGGTTAGCGTTCTGGCCTTTGGTCACACGGGACTCGGGTTCGATTCCCGGCAGTGTCGGGAATTTCGACCAACATTGGTTAATTTCGCTGGCGCGGGGGCTGGGTGTATGTGCTGTCTTCATCATCATTTCATCCTCATTACGACGCGCAGTTCGCCTACGGGAGTCAAATTAAAAGACCTGCATCTGGCGAGCCGAACATGTCCTTGTACACTCATGGCACTAAAAGCCATACACCATTTAATTTTTCACTGGTTGCAGGAGTTCCTCCGTTCAACATCGGATGTTAAAATTATATTCTGTGCTGTTTGCAGCAAAGAGATGAGGGAAATTTGTTTTATATTTCTCCCCTAAAATGGCTAGTTAGAAAAATAAAAATGTTTTACTTTATAAATGGTTTTTAAAACACGTGACATTGAAGCTGCCAAAAATACATTATTAGAACCTTTTTTTTAATATTTGAGAGGCTATTTTAGGCACCCAAAATACAAATTTAAAAGAATTAGCGCCTAAATATGCTAGGTCTAAATTAACATTATCTCAATCGCACAAGATTTGACTGAAGTTGGAAGAACCATCGAACAGCAACAGTTTGATGGAATGTTATAATTGAATGTTATAGACTACTACGAGGGTGGCCCAGAAAATAATGCACTACGATTTTTTTCTCAGCCTTCAACAATGGTACAAACGTGCAACTTTAGATATGAATATTTGAAGTTTTCGGAGTGCGCGTGCAATGTTTTTGCTTCTTCCGACAAATAGCGTACTTGCAGCAATAGTTAAAAATGGCATCTGTACATGATGTATGTTACAAGCAGCGTATCGTCATTGAATTTCTCACTGCGGAGCAAGAAACGGTTGGAAACATTCACAAACGTTTATGTGCAGTTTATGGAGCATCAGCAGTCGACAGAAGTACAGTTAGTCGCTGGGCAGAGTACAGTAGTGGCGATTGTGAATTAGAAGAGGGGAGGAGGGCACAGAAATGTATAGAAAACAAACAAGTACAGAGAGCCTGGACAATATGGTGGGGGGAGGGATAGAAATCAAAACTGAAACAAAATAGCTACAAAATGGTAAAGTTTTTAAAGCTCTCTGAGCGAATTTCGTAGAAGTAAAAGTTGACAGTTTACCAACTTAAATGCGGCAATAATAGTTTTTTTGAGTTTTTTATTCAATACTATAAAGTAAAACTACACTACTAAAATTACACATATGCGCAGCTAAGATTTTGTGCCATCAGATATTAATCTCGCTTCTACAGGCTGCTGCGCGTGTCTCCACTACTTGCTGTGCCGCTGAAAAATCCCTTAGCTGCGTCGAATGACATTTTGTGAGTATTTCTGCTAACGAGGTGACATCGGCAATGGTTAAGTCTCCGATCGCGATGAAACTTGGAAAACACATTGAGGTACACGTACAAAAGATGCCAGCATCAATTTTGGGTGCCGACATTCATTAGGGCGTTAAGTAAGGGGCTTAAAAGTTGCAACATTTCAAGTTCTGCGCGTACAGAGATGATACCTGCTGGCCAATGCTAAGCCTGCCTCGTGCCACACCTCTGCAGCTCCACCCCTCACCCCTCATTCTGGTTCCGCCATGTTTCCCTTCTCCCCGCTCCTGGCCGTCTGCTTAGCTGCTGAACGGGACGGTGCTACACTTTGCGTACTCTGTCAGCCTTCCTCATAGCTCTCATTTGTAATTCCCACATTCTAATTGTCAGTTTACTTTTTCTGAAATGTTTACGGAATTGTTTGCGACGATTCCTTAAGCGTAATGTTGTTGAGCGTGTCAAAAATTATTTGTCATCTTCGCGCAAATCACGGAAGTCACGGTGAAGAAGGGCCGCTGAACTTTCGGGAGCTGCAGTTTTATGATGCGATTGAGGCTGAGTGTTAAGCAGCCAACTGTTTTGAGATAGGTTTTGACGGTGACGAGGTGATGTCACACTGCGTGACACAGGCCGTAATAATGTAGATTGAAGCGTGGTCTTTTGCACTGCATGTGGAATTTTAGGTTTTAACTCTCAGCACTGGATAATTTTTGACAAGCTCAACGACATTACGCTTAAGGAATTTTCGCAAACGTTTTCATAAACATTTCAGAAAAAGTAAACTGGCAAATGCAACGTGGGAATTACAAAGGAGAGCTATGAGGAAGATTGATAGAGTACGCAAAGTGTAGCACCGATCCCGTTCAGCAGCTAAGCAGATGGGCAAGCGCGGTGTGAAGGGAAACGTGTGGTGGCGAACCAGAAGGATGGGGGAAGGAAGGAGGTGCAGAGGTGTGGCACGATGCAGGCTTAGCATTGGCTAGCAAGTAATCATCTCTGTTCGCGCGGAAATTGAAATGTCGCAACTTTTAGGCCCGTTAGTTAACGCCCTAATAATGTCGGCACTCAAAATTGATGCTGACACCTTTCTTACATGTACCTCAATGTGTTTTCCAAGTTTCAACGCGATCGGGGACTTAACCATTGCCGGTGTTCCCTCGTAAGTATTCTTTTAATATTTAAATAAATTAAAGGAAATAATTAGGTTTTAATAACAAGGTTTGTATAAATTGTTCTTTATTTTAAAATAATTCCTAGTTTTAGGTGGCTAAAATGGAATAAACATTTTTTCTTCACATATCGCTGCTACTGGGCACAGAGGTTGAGACCATCTGAAAGCGGTTCGGCAGAGGTACAAGATTTGTAGCGGTCGGGGAGGCCAGCCACGGCTGTCACACGTGACAGGATACAGCGTGCTGATGTGATCATTCGCGATGACCGACGCAGAACGACTCAGCATTTGGCGCGGGAACAGTGGCGGCGCGTGACTTTCGTCACTGGGGGTTCAACAGAAGAAAATAAATTGCACCCCCCCCCTCCACCTCTCCCGTCGTGGGCCGTAACCTCCCAAAATAAGATGATAGAAGTTTTGAAAATGTGATCGAATACGAGAGAAGCAGACAATACATGCCGATATTTACCACATGCAAAATTAGAAATGTTTCACAATCGACTTACCCTATGTAGACAGCTTATACAAAAAATCCATCCTGCGCTCCTTGAGGGATGCAAATTTATCTATAACTGCTTCGTTGAAGTCCACAGAGTCTCGAACCAAGTCCTTTTCAATTGACAGCATAGCAAGAGCATTAAGTCTATCCTCGGTCATTGTGCTGCGCAAGAAAGTCTTTATTCTTTTCAGGGTTGAGAAGCACCTTTCTGCTTCAGATGTCGTCATGGGAATAGTAATAACTATATTTAAAAGTTTTATGCTTTCACCAAAGACACTCTGCAACTTATTTTCTAAAAGAAACTGCAACAAAGTCGTAGCCCCAGAAACAGTTCGAAAATCATTTCTCATGTATAATATTTCAAGTTCGGTTCTCAGTTTCGGTTTGTCGAGAAATGGGTAGGCCTCACACGCTTTGTACAGAAGTGAGTGGGGAAACTGCTTCTCAAAGCTGCCGAAATTTTCAGCTTGAAACAAGTTTGCTGCAAGAAGGTGGTTTGTGAATTGAAACCGTTCCTTTGCTTGAAGAATGACTGTGTCACAAACTTCTTTTGCCGCAACTCGTTTCGAGGTACGCAGCGGCCCTCGTGATACCTTCACTGGCGGGGGCAGTATATCATGTTCGTCAGCGATGTGGTCAATTTTATTTTCCCGAACCATTTTTATAGCAGCCTCGAAACCTGAAAGTGCGCCTTTGACTTCCAACGGATCTGAATTTCGCTTTTGTAGCTGACTGTATAAAATGTCCACATGAGGCATTATCTGATGGAAAACAGCCAACCAGAACTGAAATAACGGGTGCTCCAATTTTAAACGCAAACCTCTTGCTTGCGATATGGTGTTAGGCTGTCGAGAGGTAGTTTCCAGTTGATCAAGGCATTCGATGAGGGCATCTCTGTTCTCGTAAACTACTTCAACGGTCCTTGATTTAAAATTCCACCTTGTGTTTGAAGCATGAGGTACTCTTCTACCAACTATTTCGGTCAATACACCTGATCGCTGCGGGGAGTTATTAAAGAAGCTGGGGATTTCACTTAAATCTGCAAAAAATATACGGACATCCGTATTCTGGCTTGTCGCTTGTGCCATGACTAAGTTCAAAGAATGGGCGTAACAGTGAACATAATGTGCATGCTTAAAATCTTCCCTGATGAGAGCTTGCACTCCTGAATGGCGACCACTCATTACATTCGCCCCATCGTAACTTTGTGAAACTAACTTATCTGGGCTATCAACAACATCGCTCAAAGAAGATTTTAAACACTCTGCTATTGTCTTAGCATCATGACTAGCGGGTGAGAGGAAACCCCAAAATCTTTCAACTGGCTTACCGTTGGGAAGAACGTAGCGCAGTACAATAACTAATTGTGCTGTAGTTGATATATCGGTGGTCTCGTCTGCGATTACCGAAATGAAGGGCGCAGTTGTGATTTCTTTCTTTATTTTCTCGCGACAGATTTCAAACATGCACGAAAGCAGTTCATTCTGAATGTCTTTCGAGGTGCCTTTGAAAACAGTAGCTTTGGACAGATGGTCCTTTAATGCAACGTCAATTTCAGAACTAAAATTAACGAGGCCTCGGAATATGCCAGGATTCGAGGATTCACTTGTTTCGTCATGCCCGCGCAATGCCAACTCAAACGCGCCACAGAACTTTACACAGTCGATAATTTTTGACAGCACATAACGATTTTTCCGTACTTGATCGTTGTGTCTTTCGAAAGACTGCCTGTAAGCACAATCAAGTTGCTGCCGGATATCGT
Organism: Anabrus simplex; assembly: GCF_040414725.1. NCBI lineage: Eukaryota > Metazoa > Arthropoda > Insecta > Orthoptera > Tettigoniidae > Anabrus > Anabrus simplex. The sequence goes on along the minus strand of NC_090265.1, from coordinate 144,692,192 downwards.
GTTTTCCCAGAAGATCGAATTCTAACTGGGCAAGCATATGAGATTTAGAACTTTCGTGTTTCTTTATTTTTTGGGACAAATGTCCTAAATCTACTACTCCGACTTTGGTCCAAGTCCCTTCGCTTTCATCACTCACGAAGCATAAACACGGAAAACAAAACAACCTGTTAGTAACTTCGCACCCACAGATCCACTCGGTTCTTTTGTATATATCCATTCTGAATTTACGCACGATTTCTTTACTTTTACTTTTAGTCTGCTTCGTTATAACAAGATCAGGCATTGGGCGCCCGGCATTCTTAATCTCAAGTTTTCGCTCAAGAGAGAGACAAGAAAAGTTTGTCTTCTTAAGTATCTGGACACTGTTCAAACTCATTATGTAGCTCCTTACCTTTCCGGGGCACAAAGATTGTGGACGTAACTACAACGCACAAAACACACACACGCACACGGACAAAAGATTGTAACTTCTTTATATCCTAAAAATTAAGTTTCAGAACGGCACAACGGTGCAAAAAAACACTCACACGCTTGCACAGCGTACAATAATGTTACGAATTATGATAATTGCTAAGTACAAACGTTTACAAACACTAGTTTCACACTTGAAAAACACGAGGAAACTATAGGAATGAATGTTCGCACTTTTCACAATGTTGGTAACTTAATTTTAAGAACTAGTGTGAGCTGGTCAATTAGCGTTTTCATTGGTATTACCTTCCCGCTACTCTTTGCCTCAATGATTTTTAAGCTATGTTTCTCTCCAAAAAAGTAATTATTCCAAAGAAGGCAAATGAATAGATGTTTAGTAAGTATTGATATATTTGGGACAAGGTATCAATTGGAATTTGGCAATTTAATATGACTTTTGGTAGTAATGATGCTGTTCAACACTAGCGCTAATTATGTGCACTATTCTCTGCTGCCTGGTTAAATTCCTGTAAGGGCAACAGATGGCAGGCACATACTATTACAGTTTTCTTACCCCAACAACACGACTTGCGACAGACTTGAGAGAGAGTGGCATACTGCGCATGCCTACACCACGGATATTCTTTTCTGCGATATCCAGGTCTTGCTTTAATGCTGACAGACTTCCCCCCGCACCTCACTGGTCCCTTCGCCTAAGTACGGACGGAGATGCAGCCTTGTATGGGGGTTCATTCCAGACGAGTCTCCAGCCACAGACTATGCGCAGCTCACATGAATTAAGAGCCAGTACGAGTATATTACGGACAGATGGGCTTAGCACGAGCTTTGAGAATGACAAGGGAATCGTGAAAATTAAGTAGCTGAGTACAATTTGATATAAACTGGAGGTGCATTGCTCCATTGCGCTATACCAGAAACCGCCACTGCGCGGGAACTCTCAATCAGCAAAGGAAGTGTGGGTGCAATCATCAGTGCTCTTGATTACGCAACGGAGGAACACAAAAAACTCAGAAAAAGACATTTCTTCTGAGTTGCTGCAACGTTCTGAAGCTGAGGAAACCTTCTTGTGATGGGTGATGAAACCTGGGTTCACCATTTTAAGCCCGAAACAAAACTGCAATCGATGGAATGCCACCATCCTGACTCTCCACAGAAGAAAAAATCAAAGCAACTTCTTCCGCTGGTAAGATCATGATGACGAAGAGGTTGCAATAATAACATTCGATGCAGCGTTGCAAAACCAAAAGCAACATTAAATTAGGTAACCATGCAGGGTAAACCACATCGTATAAATATATAACTGTGTCAGCCAACAAAAAGCAGGCAATTACTCTGATCACACATACACATACAGAATCACAAATAATCACAAATTTAAATCTTCTACATAAAAATTAACCCTCACACAACGAAAAATAAATCTCCTTCTCAAAATTCTTTATTATCATAAATTAATAAAATTATTACAAACCGACAGAGTAGCGCGATAAAGCGCACTGGTTTCGGTACCTCTCACAACACCTATCTCTCCGGTAACCAGGGGTTGATGAGTGTTGTAAGCATATTCCAGCTCTGATAAAAAAATAAACATATATAAACTTTGGATTAACATTACCCAGTAGTATTAAATACAATCTACTTTGGCTGAATTTGGAATTACGACTAGAGAATTACACTCCTTGTAACGTCGATTTCTTGTGGTACTTTAATAATGAGCACAGTATTACTAACACAAAACTGGCGAGAGAATCGTAAACTAAGAGACTGCATCCACTTCATTACACAAGCCACAAAGACACGTTAGTAATGCTTCACTGACTAGAGATATCATGTGTACTTCTGGGAACTCATCAAGCAATTGAAGACAGCGCTAATGAACCATTTTTCATGCCCCTTTTGTTCACTCTAACAATGCCAACTCCTGGAAGTTCGGTCGTTCCTTCTGAGAAATTCTGATTAACAATTAATTGTTAATCAAACACATCGTAAGGAAGACAAAATTGAATACTATATCCTATTCTTGTACTTAACTTCTCGCCGTAATTACTAGTGTAATTATTTATTTTCAAGTACTGTAATAAGATGCATTATCAGCTCATGCTGAGAGAAAGTCTAAGGACTAATTTCTAGAAAGGAGACAAATGTAAGGATACAGATGTTTGCTCAGGCTGCGAGGAAGTGAAAGTGAAGGCTAATGTCTATTGCATTCTGCTTTTTAATATGCACCCCACTATGTTTGTAGCATATACCGTATTCCATTTTTACGGTTACAGTTTTTTCTATTTGCTTTACGTCGTACCGACATAGATAGGTCTTATGGCGACGATGGGATAGGAAAGGCTTAGGAATAGAAGGTAAGCGGCCGTAGCCTTAATTAAGTTACAGCCACAGCATTTGCCTGGTGGGAAAATGAGAAACCACGGAAAACCATCTTCAGGGCTTCCGACAGTGGGGTTCGAACCCACTATCTACCGGATGCAAGCTCACAGCTTCGCACCCCTAACCGTACGGCCAACTCGTCTGGTACGCTTAAAATAAAGCAGTCATATGTCTTTTGTCACGACAACTACGGATTGAATTCCAGTCAAAGCATATTAGAATATGAATGAATGAATGAATGAATGAATGAATGAGACGTCTCCGAAAATCGTAAAACTAATTAGAGGGACGTAAAATTAATAACATTATTGTTATGAATGAATGATGAATGTATGAATAAGATACTCTTCTCTCCCCTTCATGCCAGCAGCGGCAATGTGGCTGCGACCTCTCGTTCTACACCCTATCCTTGTTAGTTTGTATGAGAGTATACATTCATCGTAATATACAACGTGAAAGTGTATTTTTGGCTGTACACTTCGAACTTTCGTCTCATTCACTAGCTTTTATCTCCGATTAGGTAATAACAATAATCTACTGTGTGTTATATGGGTCCGCCTAGTCAATACTTATTTGTGACAACAAATTATCTACATTTTATTTAGTTCAGAACATGTTTCGGGATTCTATTCTAATCCCTTCATCAGCCTTCTTACCAAATATTCCTAGCATATTAAAAACCTTTTATTCTATTGCTATTACATGCTTCCTAAATTATTGAAATCCATGACCTTTAAAATATTGGTTTCCAGTAGACTGTTCGTTCTTTCACCCTTAATGGGTCTTTCATTCTCTTTCTTTCTTTCTTTCTTTTATTTCTTTCTTTCTTTCTTTCTTTCTTAATCCGTTTATCCTTCAGCGAGGGATTCCACCTCTACCGCTTTACGGGCAGTGTCCTGGAGCGTGAGACTTTGGGTCAGAGGATACAAGTGTAGAGGAGGACCAGTACCTCGCCCAGGTGGCCTTACCTGCTATGATGAAGGAGGGTCTTATGGGGTGGTGGGGAGATTAGAAGGGATAGACAATGAAGAGCGAAGGAAGCGGCCGTGGCCTTAAGTTAGGTACCATGCCGACGTTTTCCTGGAGGAGAAGTAGGAAATCGCGGAAACCCTCTTCAAGGATGGCTGAGGTGGGAATCGAACCCCCTCTTCTCAGTTGATCTCTCAATGCTGAGTGGACCCCGTTCCAATCGTCGCACCACTTTTCAAATTTCGTGGCAGAGCCGAGATTACAGTATGTGTTTCTGCCATTTGAATTGGACGAACTGCAAAGAAATATTTCGCCAAGACTTCGTGCTCGGCATTCCATATCATTGTTGTTGACATGTTAAAGATCTCTGGTGGCACATTCTGCGTCACTCGGCAAAATTACAATGAATTAACTCAGTCATTACTAGATAGCAGTGCAATCAAAACGTCGAAACACAAATATCCGGATTGATTTTCATGGATTATACAAAGTATTATTGAAGAATCTTGGAAAGTGGACAGTGACGAAGCGGAAATGCGACCTATTGCTGGTGAAGACTTAGTCTGCTTTGAAGGGAACAACTAACTGAATGCAATTCTATGCAGCTCCTTGTTGTCAAAGGCCTCCGAGAGTTGACTGCACACAAGACCGTATCGATAACTAACTGTATTGGTTTAAAAATACTATTTGTTTTACGTCCACCTACAGTGATATATCTTATCGTGACGATAGGATAGAAAAGATCTGCGACTGGGAAGGTAGCTAACGTGGCCTTAATTAAGGTACAGCTAGAGCATTTGTGTGGTGTGAAAGTAGGAAAAAAAAAGGATAACCATATTCAAGGCAGCTGACAGTTGTGTTTGAACTCACTATCACCCGGATGGAAGCTGGCAGCAAACTGAACAAAACCTCGCAGCCGCTCGCTTAGTATTTGAAATTAACTAGAGCTAAAATATAATGGGAAGTTGCCGTGACGGCTAATTTAGTTTCCACCTCATCTTAGCCCTGAAATTGAAGAGGCAAGTCACCCGGGTTCGATTTCCGACCGGGTCAATGATTTTGACTTGCATTAGTTAATTGCTTCGACTCGGGGGCTCGGTATTGTAATTACAATTCATCTTAGGTAAGGCCACATCCTCACAGACAGAGGTCTTGTTTGAAAATGTTGAATTTTGAGGACCATATGTCGGTTGAGACTGTAAAATACACTCCCTGCATACTCAGCTAGTCGTAAGGAGAAGTAGAGGGAGATATTAAGGAGTGAAATCTTATACGATGTGGTGCGTTTGCCACGAGGTGCCTACTTACGTCAAATATTACTTCAACATGTGTCAGGTTCTCATTTTTAGTTTCCCTATTGACCACTGATGTAATCAATATTTCTTCTCTCCTAACCCTAACGGTATTAAGATTGTTGTGATTTTTGGTGTTTAACTCGTTTTCAAACCCCACGAAGTTTGCGTTTTTAAAACCATTTCTTATTAAATTCTCGAGCAATGAAAAGAACCATGTTGTTACATCCCCACACCATGTCTCAAGTGACTTCGGGGAATGAGTAATTTTTATTTCTAGGCTGAAACCTCATTTCAAAACCCGTAAGGAAGAGTTTGAATTTCTCAGTTTAATTCTTTCTGAGACCAGCAAAAGGTAGACTAAACTTCAGGAAAAATTTCAACTTCGTACGTCAAATTGTTTCAGAGGAATGAATACCGTTGTTACGCCTGCAGAAACCGCTATATAAAATATTTTAGCTTAGTGCTTTGGCCGTTGAGCTTTGTTATCTCAGGTTTAATAATGTGGGATTATTGTCAAGGAATTCTCGCTCTAGAACATATGTGCTGCGGGTCAGTATTTTTCCAAAATTGTTATCACATGGCGGTTTTCGCAGGCACAAGGACCATGAATGAAATGAAATTATGTTTTATGACGTAGAATACAGTTTCAAAATAGTTCTTGGACCAGTGAGCGCTACAAAAAACATGAAAGTTTTAAAATAGAAATACATTCTAGCAACACGTGCAACAACAGTATTCAATATTTATTTATTTATTTATTTATTTATTTATTTATTTATTTATTTATTTATTTATTTATTTATTTATTTATTTATTTATTTATTTATTTATTTGTACTTCCTGTTCTTATTCTTCGTTTAGGCCTACGATGGACCACGTGGTTCTTAACTCTGGTGAGCTCTTTTTTTCTTCATAGTCCAGTATTCCTTTATTCTAGCGCTATGGATGTCTTCTTTCTTGAGTCCATTTCACTCCTACTCCTGGACGCAGTGATTTAGTTGTTATTGACTGGAGGAGTCGGATGTCTTGACTAACTTTCTGAACTTATCTCTGTTGTAAATGTCAATGTGATCAATGTTTAAGTATTGTAGGTCTTTCCGAACTAAATTCGTCCACTTGGCCTTTGTTGCTTTCTCTCTAGATACAGTGTTGAAGATCCTTGAAGTGAGTCTTTGGCTGTCCATCCTGACTGCATGAACATAGAACATTAGTCTTCTCTTCCTCATAGCTGTTGTAATGCCCTCTATTTTACTGTACAGTTCCTTTTTGTGCCTGATTTAAATTTATATATTAGATACAGCCGATGGAAGGGCATTTTTCACTAATAACACATTTAAATAGGTATAATAAGATAACAATCGGGATAAACATCTATATTATGAATCACCAGTAACAGCAATAACAATGCAAGGGTCGGTCACAGAGGTACTCTTGTACCTAAGTACAAGAGAGTAACCTTGGTGTAATATCATCGGGTGAAGCTATAGGGCTGCCATCTTAAGGTACTAACATAACCGTGCCGCGTGGTTAGCAGTTAGTGTAGCTGAAGACTCCGGGAGTGTAGAATGTTGTGTAAGACATCGTTTGATTCGTCTCAGTGAGTTCTATAAGTGTACAGAAAAAAGAAAAAAACCACTTGAGAACTCTACGATGCATTAAGTGCGAGAAACTTATTTTATTTCGCAGAATGTCACAAAATATGGGCAACAAAAGACTTCAGAATGATTGAAAACGCATTCGAGAGTAAATAGCATAGCGACTTTTCGGAATTTCTAAAAGTTCAAGATCACACATTCCGAGCGTCAAAAGGCTTCAGGTGGCCGAGCGTTGCGAGGAAAGTTCCACGCTGCTAGAGCCCCAGGCGAGCATCCAAGTGGTGGGAAATGACATACGAATATGGTATGAATTCTACGTCAACACGTGTGATCGTGACACCGACAAAGGTCTGCTCGGTTTTAAGATCTTCACACCCATTTCCCTTCATCAATGCCGGAATATTTCCAGAGAACAAACAAGTGGCCGCGTGGTTTGGGTCACGTTGCTGTCAGCTTGCATTCAAGAGATTGTCGGGAACCCTGAAAATTGTTTTCCGTGGTTTCCCATTTCCACATCAGGCAAATGCTGGGGCTGTACCTAACTTAAGGACACGACCGCTTCCTTCCCACTCTTAGTCCTTCCCTGTCCCATCCTCGCCATAAGACGTATCTGTGTCGATGCGATGTAAATCAACTTGTAAAAAAATCAAAACTATTTCTTATTTAACGTCTGCAATAAATGAGTAACTATCATGTGAAATTTAATCTTTGTATGTCAAGTGATTTTGGATACATGAACACTTTTATTATCGGAGCTAACCATATTCAAACTCTTAGAGATGGAATATTTTTAAAACATTGTAATTTTATTAATTTCGTAAGTCAAACAATTTCGGATAAATGGATATTGTTATCAGGTTTAACTTCAATTCAGACTCCCTTAGGGGTAAAACGGTTCAAAACAAGAACACGGGCCAATGAGCTAGATGTCAGGCCCCTTTAAACAACAATCATCACCACCATCATCATCATAATCAAAACAAGAACATCTAAGAGTTGAAAGAACCATGTAAAATTTCTGAGTTGGTGCGAAGTCAAATCACTAGGAAAAAAAATCTGAACTAACTAGTATCAAAATGGTCGGAATATTGGGATTTACTGTATTTTACATGGGACTCGGTAATTGTCAGAGACTCGTTTCAAATATTTGAAACGTACTGAGTGTAAATGGCTATTTAAATGATGCTATTCATTTTCATTCAGCATTGTAAACATTACCACAGGATTGGGAATTCTATTGTGGTGGTTTATCGGGGTCCTTAAAACTAAAATTCCTACACAAGGTGAGGTAGCCTGTTTTGTTATCCAGTAAATTTATTGAACTATTGTTTACAGTTAATCACAAGTTCATTTGCGTTTGAGTTTTCCACCCGACACTGTTTTCACTGACGATCGTAACACGCATTAATACACACTCGAACGCACACATGAACATTAGCACCGAGTTATTCGACCACGCAGTTAGTGTCACGTAGCTGTGAGCTTGTATTCGGGAGATAGTAGGTTCGAATTCCATCGTCGGTAGCCCTGAAGATAGTTTTCCGTGGTTTCCCATTTTCACACCAGGCACATTGTTGGACTGCACGTCAGTTAAGGCTACGATCGCTACCTGCCCAATTCTAGTTTTTTCCCACCCTTCGTCACCGAAAACCTTCGATGTATTAGTGAGACATTAAACCAACAGCAAAAAAGGAAAAGAAAAAAGAACCCCTGTTCTCCAGTCGGCTTAACACTGCGCAGTGTTGTTCTAGAATAATTCACAAATAACAAGACTCATTGACTGACAAACTCTCGATGAATGACTCATCACAGACTTGCGACCGTCTGTTTATGTTGTTTGTAATTGACGCACTCAAAACTGATCCACTCGAGACTGACTCCAGACCGACACCAGTTGCCCTATTTATAAAAGGCCCGTCGAAGGTTCTAGTATTTTCCATTTTCCGTATTATTCTGGGCGCCTGGCCCATTGCTAATCTGCTTTCAGCTCCTTCTAGCTGTTTTCATGTCGCAAGCCTCATCATTTCGCCGATGCTATTGTTTTGCTCGCTTCTGGCCCTGTGTACATTATCGCAAATGGACCGCAATTATCATCTTTCGCTGGCATTACTGCCGGCCACCCTGTATTCGGTGTTAATTTTAACACTGTTGTTGCTAAGGAAAGTAAGCAAATTTTCACTGTATTTTATTACACGGTATTGTATTCGGATGAAGTGATGAAGAAATTCAGATATAAATTTGCCGTTGACGTAACGACCTGTGCAGGTAAGGAAATGTTAGGAAATTATGGTGTTTAATTTTCAATCTATCAAAGTGGGCGCTGCACATAGTTATGAGGGTATTTAGGGGTTGTAGTAAGGATGTAAATGAAAGGGCACATAATTCTCTGGTAAGATCCCAACTCGAGTAACGTTGCAGTGTATGGGACCCTGGAAAAACCCAAAGTAAAGCAGCTCGATTTGTTCTGGATGATTTCCGACAAAAGAGTAGCGTTACGAAAATGTTGCAAAGTTTGAGCTGGGAAGACTTGGAAGAAAGGAGACGAACTGCTCGACTAAGTGGTATGTTCCGAGCTGTCAGTGGAGTGATGACGTAGAGTTACATTAGTAGACTAATACGTTTGAATGGTGTTTTTAAAAGTCAGAAAGTTCATAATATGAAGATAAAGTTCGAATTCAAGAGAAAAAATTGGGGCAAATATTCGTCTATAGCAAGAGGAGCTGCCTGCTGTCATTTCTTGATGGATACAGTACTTTTGCATCCATCTCTTGGCACAGGCCAGACTAATGTGTAGCTTCCACCGAAGTCCCAGTCAACATCCATGGCTGTGACAATATGGAAGTTGCGGGGGTATAGGTAGTGCTGAGTAAAATGACATTCAGAGCACAGCTAGTGCATCTGAGTGTTATGAAAGGTGTTGCTCATAGGGTCAGTCGTGCTGCAATAGTACTTTCTGACCCAGTGAGGAAAGCAATGGCAAACTACCTCACTCCTCATCTTGCCTAGTACGCCTCATTTGTGTGCTGCCATTGGTTTTTGGGGTTTCCTTATAACCGCATAACCTTTGGTGGTGCTATTTGAGGATCCAACCAGCCTCTGGGCTGATGACCTAACAGACAGACAGACAGACAGACAGACAGACAGACAGACAGACAGACAGACAGACAGACAGACAGACAGACAGACAGACAGACAGGAAGAGGAGTTAGGGACTGGAATAATTTACGAAGGGAGGTGTTCAACAAATTTCCAAATTATTTGAAACAATTTAATAAGAACTAGTTAAACAAGGAGCCTCCGTGGCTCAGACGGCAGCGCGTCGGCCTCTCACCGCTGGATACCGTGGTTCAAATCCCGGTGACTCCATGTGAGATTTGTGCTGGACAAAGCGGAGGCGGGACAGGTTTTTCTCCGGATACTCCGGTTTTCCCTGTCATCTTTCATTCCAGCAACACTCTTCCATTATCATTTCATAGCATGTATCACTCATTAATAAATCACCTTGGGAGTGGCGACCCCATTGTAATAACAGCCTATATATGTTTCATTCATTACATCCCTGACCCGGTCGCTGACAGGAAAACAGGTTGTAGGTTTTCATTTTTCACTAGTTAAACAACAGATAGGGAATCTGTCACCTGGGTGACTGCCCTAAATGCAGATCACTGGCGATTCATTGATTGATTGATTGATTGATTGATTGATTGATTGATTGAATTCTTGTCGTAGCCCTTACTGGCTATAACGGGTAGTGGTTGACTGGTTACGTAGTGAAGCAGGTTTGCCAGGTGCAAGCTGAAAGTTGTAGGAATGAACGCCAGCAGTGAGTTCTGCGTATTGCTTTTTCTTGATGGTTAGAGTATTTTTGTACCTGTCCCTTGGCACAGGGCAGAATACAATGCAGCCTGGGCTGAAGACTCAATATAATTTATGGTTGTGAGAATAATAATAATAATAATAATAATAATAATAATAATAATAATAATGGCTTTACATCCCACTAACTATGTTGACGGTTTTCGTATACGCCGGGGTGGAGAAATTTTGTCCCGCGGGAGATCTTTTACGTGCCAGTAAATCTACCGACTCGAGGCTGACGTATTTGAGCACTTTCAAATACCACCCACCACGTTAAGGTCAGAAGGCCAGTGCCTTAACCGTCTTAGCCAATCAGCCCGGGTAGGCTGTTACAGTAAGGAATCTGCTGCAGAATGGGTGATGCTGAGTACTGACATTCGGTGAAAGACTAGGGCTTCTGGATATTACGAAATGTGCTACTCATGGGACCAGTTGGGCTGCAATAGCACTTTTTGGCCCTGTGAGGAAAACAATGGCAAACTTACTCTCTCCTCATCATGCCTTGTAGTCTTCACTGTGGTGTTTTGCGGGTTCCCTTTAAATCTGCGTAACCCTCGGTCATGGGCGCCCATATGGCAGTTTTTAGAGGGGGCCTAGACCTGGGGGTACGTAGTATTTAAAATATTTTGGAAGATGAATGGTGACTTGTATTCAGCAGTAGAATAACACCCACGTTATCCTCTGCCTGTTGGTGAGGTGCGGTACTACTACTTCTCCGTAATACCGACTTTTAAATCATTTTCATAAAAGAAAAACACCTGACTACGTTAGATTTTTGCCTTTCCCTGAGAGCTAGAGGGGAGCCGCGGCCCGTCCTTGCCCCCGGGTATGGGCGCCCTTGCCCTCGATGGATCTGTTTGATGATGCAACAACTAATGTCAATCCACGATACCTCTCTACTGACAACTCTGAACATACCGCTTAGTCGAGCAGCTCATCTCCTTACTCCCAAGTCTTCCCAGCAGCTTCAATATTGCATATTGTCACAGGCGTAAATGTTGCCTGTAGGGAGCTATATTTTGCTTTATCCTGTATCAAGAGACAGGAATAAAAGAAATAGCAGCAGGTGGATAAATACTAATGGTACTTTTGTCCTTTAATTTGAAGAAAGCGGTGTAACTGGTTGGCCTATGTTATTAACATTGCTATGTTACACGGACCATTCCTTCGGTAATATGCATTAATATTGAACGTTTTCCTTAAATAGGAGGGGGGGGGGCGAAAACTTTGACAGACCAAAAATTCAATTGTTCAATTTATCTTTTTCAATTAAAATTGAACTTTTCTCTTTAAAACAGTGCAAACTTCTGTTAATATCTGCAATACTTTCGGAGTTATGACAAAACACGCGAAGCCCTGTCACCCAAGCAAGCTCTTTATTAGTAAGTTTGTTGCTCGTTTCCCTGATAACTCTGAAAGTCTTTATGATATTAAGATGAAATTTTGCATGCGCATATATTTCGTAGGGAAGAAGAAAATGTACTAGAATTATTGAGCTATCTTCATTTGTTAAGTTTTAAATAATATTTTCAAATTAATGTTAATGAAAAAATAGACTACTTGAAAATAACTTCATGAAAAAATATTTGTGTTTGAAGGACTTCACTGATTCTAGTATATGTTGTAGTTATAACATTGCTTATCATAATAAAAATAATCATAGAAAAATATCCATGTGTTTTGAAATTATCAGGGAACTGTAAAACAGTGGCCATCATACATCGCTATGTTGAATAATTAATAATATATAATGGCACAGATTTAAATGATTTCAAAACACGTAACCATATTATTAAGGAATAATGTGTTTGTCGTACTAAGTTTCCTTTCAGTATTCATTTCCATTCCGGCGGACAAGTGTTTAATACACCCCATTCTTCTATGTTCAAAGGTGTAAGTCTCCACGCCCCACCCCTTATTGACACACATTTTGATTGTACGTTAAGTGAATCACAGGACTACACTTCTGTGAAATATACTAATGTCATAATGTCATTTTAAAGATCGGGAAGAACAGCAACAACAACAATAGAAAACACTCGCAAACCCACTATCTCCCGGATGCAAACTCACAGCCGCGCGCCCCTAACTGCATGGCCAACTCACCCGGTATTATTTATTTGCATGGCTATGTTATTCTAGAGGTACCTTTTGAAAAAAACATTCTATACAACAAGCACTTTCCGTTGCATCTCAGCTTGATACTTTTAACAGGGATATTTCAATACAATTATTACAGAATTTCGTAGAATTGAAAGGATCGTATCGAATCCTGAAGGTGGCCATATTTTCTAATATTTCACATTAGCTATTATAGTGTTCACTATCATTGAAAGACCGCGACAATGGACAGCAGACAATGATATGATGATAACTCCTCTTTATGTGTGAGTCCGTACGTAGGTGACTGTACAGCCCAATACAGGGGGGGGGGGGCACACAATTTGCGGCAGAGATGGCAGATAGTCCCGAGTGGATTAGCCACAGTTCTCCTATTTCACTCTTTTCCTTTTCTACGGATCGGAAAACACAATAAATGCCACAATTTCAGAATGGGATAGTGTAAGGCACTTTGGTGCAGAGACTGATATAACATAGGTTATCTATCATCAGTTACATTTTAGCTAATGAACCCGATGTCTACAGACCCAGGAACAGAGGCGAAGGAACATCGATCGCTTCCGTGTCAGTGACTTATCGACGTTCTGCAGTCGGTGACCATACGTGTTGCACTCAAGATATAAAAGTGCATCAAAGAAAGATAAATGACAGAGAAACGATATCCTAACGGAATTTCTCCCTTCTGAAAGACGAATAGCTCTATCATTACGGGGTAGTTATGATTAATTTCCCGTTAGGGGAGAATTCAGTGAGATTAATAGAGGTTGATGGACTATTTCTTTTAAACTTTATTCTAAGATCTGCTTCCTGCTTAGTGTGGGATCAGGTAATGAAGCGTCAGCATATAGGAACATGTCGCCATCTTTCTCACATCCAAGATAATGGTAAATTAACACATTACTGTTCAATTACCAACATGGTAAAGTGCATGGGAAATTCTTTATTTCCTAGTGGCTTTACTTCACACCGACACAGATAGTCCTTATGGCGACGATGGGATATCAAAGGCCTTAGAGATGTAAGGAAGTGGCCGTGGCCTTAATTAAGATACAGCCCTAGCATTTGCCAGGTGTGAAAATGGAAAACCACGGAAAACCATCAATAGGGCTGCCGACATTGGGACTCCAACCCACTATCTCCCGGATGCAAACTCACAGCCGCGCGCCCCTAACCGCATGGCCAACTCGCCCTGTATTATTTATTTGCATGTCTATGTTATTCTAGAGGTACCTTCTGAAAAAAACCCATTCTGTACAACAAGCACTTCCCGTTGCATCTCAGCTTGATACTTTTAACAGGAGTATTTCAATACAATTATTATAGAATTTCGTAGAATTGAAAGGATCGTATCGAATCCTGAAGTTGGCCATATTTTCTAATATTTCACATCATGTATTATACTTTTCACTACGATTGAAAAAAATCGACAATGGGCAGCAGGCAATGATATGATGATAAACAGGGTTAAAGTTAGGTTGTGAGTTTCACTAATAGGAAAAGTCCTCTCAGGTTTAATTATTGTGTTGATGGAGTGAAAGTTCCTTATGGGTTCACTGTAAGTGCCTAGCTGTTAATATAATGTAAGATCTTCATTGCGGTAATCACATATACGGGATTGTAAATTGAGGGTAAAAATCTCTGCACAAGTTTGTTGAGGGTATTTAGGGGTTGTAGTAAGGATGTAAAGGAGAGTGCATTTATCTCTCTGGCAAGACAACATCTACTGTAGTGTATGGTTCCAGTGTATGGAACCCTCACCAGGATTACTTGATTCGAGAACTAGAAAAAATCCAAAGAAAAGCAGACCGATTTGTTCTGGGCGATTCCCTAGAAAATAGTAGCGTTACAAAAATGTTGAAATGTTTGGGCTGGTAAGACTTGGGAGAATGGAGACGAGCTTTTCGACTAGTGGTGTGTTCCGAGCTGTCAGTGGAGAGATGGCGTGGAATGGCATTAGTAGACAAATAAGTTAGAGTGGTGTTTTATAACTAGGAAATATCACAATATGAAGATAAAGTAAGAATTTAAGAGGACAAATTGGGGCTAATATTCGTTTACAGGAAGAAGATGTTCAATACATTTCTAAATTCTTCGCAATTGTTTAAGAAAAGACTAGGTAAAGAAATAGGAAATCTGGCACCTGGGTGACTGCCCTAAATGCAGATCAGTGGTGATTGATTGATTGATTGATTGATTGATTGATTGATTGATTGATTGATTGATTGATTGATTGATTGATTGATTGATTGATTGATTGATTGATTGATTGATTGATTGATTGATTGATTGATTGATTGATTGATTGATTGCTCTGAGTCATCACCACCAATTTTAAGGAGAAACTGGCGACTTTCTTCCTCGTTCTCAAGATGTTTACAAACATCTTGATCTTGTCTACTAACTTTCATCCCATGAACAAGTTGAACTGACGAGCATATGTATTGTTGATTTAAAGGATAGCAATGTAAATAAATCGATATACACGAATATACTTGACATATTTTAATTCACGATGACGATTGCGCGCGCCGTTGTAGGAAAATGAGCTAATATCGTGGAGTTTTTCTGGAATGAAAGTGGATGAAGGAAGTTCTGTTCCACGTTGCAAAATCATTGCAAGTTATCGAGATTTGAAACTAGAACGTATGGGTGAAAAATCGTCATCAAACATGTGCTAATTCACGTAGAGGCCGAAATGAGTTGCAGACCAATTCATTATGGACTTTTGTACTTAAAGGCTAAGTAGTGAGAAAATAATGACCATTACAACCTCAGATACCGAGCGTTTGGATGCGCTGTTTGGGTCATGAAGCTGTTAGCTTGCACTCGGGAGATGGTGGGTTCGAACCCCACTGTCGGCAGCCCTAAAGATGGTTTTGCGTGGTTTCCCATTTTCACACCAGGCAAATTCTGGGGCTGTACCTTAATTAAGACCATGGTCGCTTCCTTTCCCCTCTGAGCCCTTTCCTATACCATCGTCGCCATAAGTACAATTGGGCAACCATCATCTATATAACACTAATCAGAGAGAAAAATGGAAGGGATCCGACACTTCCAAAAATGAAGGTATCGGAGAAAGAAAGACAGGAGCCACGAAGGACGTGAAAATGAAAGACTCCCTAGGCCTCGCAATCTAATACTGCCGGGGCCTTGGTCAAGTCAAAACGTCTGCATCCTTACGAGATATCCTGTATAATTTGGATTTGCACCTGTTCAGCGTGACAATATCCTCTTGAACGGGCCCACTGTTCCTCAGTTGATCTCGCAAGGAAGACCGAACATCGTTCCAAGCCTCAGGCCAGGAGGGCAGGAATCACTTCGGGTAGGAGGCTGAGAAGCTACCTGTACACGAAGGGGCTAACTAACGTTTGTCTGAAACAAATTCGAAACCTGAGACATTCAGCTTCCTACTCAACATAACATTGGTTTATTAGTGTACTGTATAGTCGCTCAAAAAGTAAAATATTGAGCGCATCCTATTGTATGCTCCTCTCATTTAATATTTTATCAGACTTAATTTTAAATATTGAAAATCCACAGCCTGTTTCCAGTCATTCGACCGAGTCAGGAATGGAATGAATGAAGCACCCATCTAGCGGTGAGGATAGGAACTGTGCCGCCTGCCGGAGCCTGTCGCACTCCTCTGGGGCAATGATTAATGAATGACAGATGAAATGAAATGATATTGGAGAGTGTTGCTGGAATGAATTATGACAGAGAAAACCGGAGTGCCCGGAGAAAAACCTGTCCCGCTTCTGTTTTGTCCAGCACAAATCTCACATGAAGTGACCAGGATTTGAACCACGAAATCCAGCAGTGGGAGGCCGGCGCTCTGCCGCCTGAACCATGGAGGCTTAGTTAATTAATTAATTTTAAATATTATCGAATATAATTCTTCACCTCCCATGTAGATACAAACACTGTGGATACCCACAACAAACAGAGGTTCAGTTATCTCTGAGAAAAGTATATCTACGAGGAACCTATACAATGCCATGCACTCGTTCTTTTGGGCGATCGTATCTATTTTACATTAAACTGTATAGGATGATGACGCAAATATTTCCCTTCTGTAGTTAATAGAAAACGTTTCCTAGCCGAGACTGTAGAGACTTAACCACTAAAACGTTTAATTGTCCAGTTTGAGCGAGGTTTTGGCGATAGAGTATTGATTTCTATCTTAATTGTACTTATTTCGATGTAAGATTTCACACCTCGGTCAATTCCGACCACTCTGCACAACGAACGTAGTTACGAAAGTTTAATCCGCTATATTGAGAGCTATCTGCAAGTACAAGTTGCGACCACAGGCACTTCTGGTAAGCTATTGTACTCTGGACTTGTGCTTCTATCTTACTAATAAGGCGGACAGTAGCTGCTAATGGACGTGCCTCTAATTGTTCTACCGTCCATCTCCTCTTCAACTCCCGACTTCCTCTCGGCTCCGATTTTCATTGTATGTGACTTCCTCGTCACTCCAGTCAATAGACAACAGGACGCAATAAAACAGTGAAATAGAGTAATCCATCCTTTCTCATAAGACGTGTATTTATATATTACATTATCTCTCACGAAAATAAGGACAGAATAAACGTGACGAAGAAGACACATTATTATTTCACATCTTTTATTAAGTGCATAAAATTAACCCTTTACTGCCAAATTATTTACAGTGATGGGGAAATATACTCTTTCGTAAAAAAATAAAGTATGCTTCTTGAACATGTATGTATATATGTATGTTGAGTTTTAGCCGAAAGGCTGGCCTGATCCTCAATATTTCCATCATTAGCTGTCATAGATGGCCTAGGCATCACCGAAAAGACATTCTAGGGAAATGAGGAGTGAGGTAGTTTCCCTTTACTTTACTCAAGGAGCCAGAATTTGCTATTACATATCAGTCTGCCGAGCGCACTGAAATGCATCCAAAAACCGACCCAACGAGCGACATTTTCTCACCATTAAGAACAGAGAATGGCTGCATAAAGGAATGGCATTACTAGCATCGCTCATACCTCGGTCACTTTGATGTTATCAAAGTCAAGGGATGAGACTGAGACAGGTCAGTGGAAGAATCACAGTATGGGCTAGCACATACCAGAAGACAAAGTTCACTGTAAACACTAGGCCTCCTTGAACATGGTACTACAAACATTTAACACTTTCAGGCTTTTTACGTTTAAATATTGGTGACGTCATGTCGTATCATATGGCGGATTCAATTCCTTTTTGCAGGATCTTAAATTCTGTGATACAAGAATTTAAACCAAATTATTATACTGATGCTGAATAGTATGTTTGGTTATGGAGCGTATGTAAAGGTAAAGACAAAGGGAAAAATACAAATAAAAAATACTAGGCATAAGTAAATAAGAATGAAATTATAGAGACATACATCGTAAGCAGATATTGTCCTCAAGTTTCTTGGTATAATTGCCATAAAATTATTATTATTATTATTATTATTATTATTATTATTATTATTATTATTATTATTATTTCGACTAAGAATATATCAATTGTATTTGATATATTTAGACACGTTTTCTCAATTTTAATAACATTTGCAGTGATAATAAATTAAATTCTTGTCGACATACAATATAAATTATGAGGTTTTAAGAATGTCGCCTAGTGGATGTCGTATTAATCCTGAAGGTTCTTAAATAGTTGTGATTGTTCACTTGCTCAGCTGTATCGGATTTACCCGCTGCATCCCAACACCACGGAATAAATTACCATGATGTCAAATTGCTTCATAATAAAGTACAATGGATGAGGGTAGAAATAATTAAGAAGGCCATCCTTATGGCACTACTGGCAGAATAATGTTAAAAATAAATAGAGTAAAAATATTGAACTACCTTTTGGAGAAAATGTCAGCAACAAGCTGGATACAAGAGGTCAAATGTTTAGAAACAAATAAAATAAGAGAAGAGAAGGATGACTGAGAAGGAAACTCGGTCCAAAATGGTTCAGTTTTTGTTTGTCTGTGCTGGGCTGAGTGGCTCAGCCGGTTAAGGCGCTAGCTTTCTGAGCCCAAGTTGGCAGGTTCTACACTTGTATTTCGAGGTACTCAAATACGTCAATTCTGTGTCGGTTAATTTACCGGCACGTAAAATAACTCCCACGGGACAAAGTTCAGGCACCTCGGTGCCTCCTAAAACCGTAAAATTAGTTAGTTGGACGTAAATTAATGATATTATTATAGTTCAGTTCTTGTGAGTTTCGACTTGACATTTGAGCGCTGTCTTTTGGCGGAGGCTAAGTGAATTAATAAACAACCAATCATAGGCAGCCAGTCGCTCCGATAGAGCGCGTTAGACTCTAGTTCCGGTTACTAGTGTTGTCGACCTGCTGTTTACTATAACCTCGTGCTATCAGCTGTGTGTTGTGCTGTTCTCAGTTCTTTTCGCGGTCTTTGTCAGTTCACTCTGTCATTCTTGACAAAGCACCAACAATCACGGCTAGAAATAGTGAGGTGATTGAGTGGTTGATGGAGCACAATATTTCCTTTCGCGATGACACGAGGAAGGGGGGATGGATCTCATGCATCTTATCAAACGGAACAAACTCTTGTACCCAGTTTACGTGGTGGATGAAATAACCAGGAGGCATGGGCACAAAACTGTTCGCCTTTCACCATACCATTGCCATTTTAACGCCAAAGAACCGATTTGGGCCCAAGTGAAGGAATATGTAGCTGAGAATAACCGACTCTTCACAGCTTCTCAAGTTGAAAGACATCTTTGAGAAGCCGTAGGCCGTGTAAGTGCGGAAGACTGGAGCAAGGTTGTGGGACACCACCCGAGATAAGTGAAGCTTGGGAGAGGGAAAGTATCACAGACGATTATGTTGACGTTATTATCTCCTTACGGTCAAGCGAGAGTGAAACGTTACCGAGCTTGACAGCTGCAGTCGCTTAGGTGCGGCCAGTATCCAGTATTCGGGAGATAGTGGGTTCAAATAGGTACGGAGATAACTTGGGGATAGGGGGGGGGGTCACTGTCAAATGTAAGGCAAGAAAGAAACTAAAGAATAAGGGGCAAGCGCCAGGAGAAATAGTGCTGTTAATTAAAGAAGAGATCAGCGAGCTAGTTGAAGAAATTGACAACGAATTGGATGAAGTGTTATGGTTAAGATTTAACACAGGCTGGGAGGAGGGAAGAGAAAGGAAGATATGTATAGCGTGTGTGTATTGTCACCCCAAGGGATCTACGTGCGCTAATGTTAAAATTTTTGAGGAGCTACTCCTAGAAAGTAGTATTGTCAGGAGGAAGTTCGAAGAAGACGGAATACTGTTACATGGCGATTGGAATGCAGAATAGGGTAATTATTTCCAATGTTTATCGAAGATAACGAGTTAGATTTAAAGGTAGAAAGAAGAAGTAAAGGTAAGGAAAGGAACAGTTATGGAGGGATGCTATTGGAATTTTATGAGGCAGGAAAATTCTACATTCTAAATGGATTCTGGGAGTGGGACCGAGAAGAAAAATTGACATATGTCTCACCACAAGGGGAAGTGTGATTGACTTAGTATTGTGTTCGAGTGATACACTAGAGAAAATCAGAAGGATAAAAATTGAGGATTGGGTAGAGTCACACCAAGTGCCGGTAGGGGTGTGGATAGATATAAGTCTAAGGAAGAAAGAGAGGGGCTCAAAATAGGGGGCAGAGAGGGGTAAGAGATATTATAAATATATATGGACTGAGAGTACACACAGAGAATTGGAGGACCTAATGAAAAACGAGATACAGTTAATCAGGTGGGTCTGGGAAGTAGCGTTGGAGGAGAATAATATAGATGGAGCACTATACCTAATTGAATACCCGATAAGGAGGGCCGCACGGATTGAGCAAGGAAAGCGAAGAAGAAAGAATGAAAGGGATAGATTGCACAATACGTGTTGTTATCTTAAACTAGTCTTTATTGACAACTTTTGCATAATTTTGCAGAATTGTAGTGAAGTTGAAAATATTTAAGAATGCACTCAAATATTCTATTCAAGGGCAGGCTCAGCGTATAGGGGTAGTGTGCCTGTCTCTTACTCGGAGGTCCCGGGTTCGATTACTGACCAGGTCAGAGATTTTTACCTGTACCTGACGGCTGGTTCGAGGTCCACTCAGCCTACGTGATTACAATTGAGGAGCTATCTGACATCTTTCAGGCTGAGCAGTGGTCGCTTGGTAGGCCATGGCCATTCGGGACTATTGAGCCATGTTTTTTTATTCTATTTAAGGATCCACCTGTTCAGTACATGTTGTTACCTTAAACTTGAACATATTTAATCTCTTAGGGGACATCATCAGCTAGAATAATATAGGCCTACATATAAACTGTACACCAGATAAAAAGTGAGATCAAACACTAGTGAGTTCACATTTTTCGTCGGGCCACACAACAGAGGAAACACTCACGTATCAAGGACACACGGCCCATGTTACTATCATCACGTTTCGTTTTGACTTCCAAGAAATAACTCACCCCTTAAACTGATATTAAAATTACTATGGAGCGTTTCCCCAACAGCAATTTTAAAATGCTATTTGTATGGGCATTCAACAAAGAAGAAATTTAATTACCAATATTGTTATTCTCACCACTAATGAAAACATCACATCACACTTAGTATCTTAATGTAATCAACAGATTTCAAGTCCAGAATCAAGAATTTTATGGATCCACCAATATCGATTATTTTCAATCAAAAACTAACATCGTTCAACCATAAGAGAACTTCTATTTTATCGTTCACAATTTACGATCCGGTTTAAAATGTTATGTTTTATGACTCTTAGCTCGTGTCTCACTATTTCTAAATCTCGTTTTTGCATCAGGCTTATATATATTGTACCTGTTGAAGGCTTCAATACTTAAACAAAATACCGTGGCTCATAAATATGATATTAGAATGGAGCACCTCTGATGAGCTTCGAACTCAGCCCGGTATCGAAGTCCCATCTCCCCTACTAGAATAGTACGCTAGCTAAATCGGTAGAACATTACGGGTCTGAATGGACCGTCCGGTGGGGCGATAACCTGCTAATAATCTCTACAGTAGGGGAATCTTAATTATGAGAGGAATACTAGTTCATTACTAATGAGAAGATAAACTATATATTAAAACAACTTTACTATACTAGTGAAACACAGCTTATTCATATGGATATACCATATAATGCCCTTTACAAAAATAATATTCAGATTGATCTTGACGTTTTAAATGTTTGGTAGTCTCTTCCTACACCTCACTCTACATTCAATTATTTCAATCTTAAGAGGTGTTTCCTCTTGGATTATTTTAACTTTACACTTGCACTTATCATATTGCGCATTGCCTATCATAATTACACATATTTAATTAGTATGGGCATACCCTGCTATAATTCTGCTTATCTGTTGAGAATAAATGTATTCAAAATATACCATGTTACGATGCCCTAACATCGGATAAACTGAAGTAAATAGTATGTTTCTATGACTACATTTCCAAATATTTGAAGCTAGTATCACGTCATTTCCCTAAATTAAGCATTGATGAATATACAATATAATACACATGCTTGTTTCGGTGGGATTCCAGCTAATACCCAACATGACATTATATACAACGTTGTAATTCTGTGTACGAACAATAGAGCGACTTCAAACATCCAATATCTCATGAATATGCAATCTCGCACTTCCTGTAATAAATAGACAAATCATATGCACTTTAAATAAACTAGATATAGTTGCAGGAGATTCAATCCATCTGTCGGTAGTAACAGTGAGCACCAACTTTCACTGTATCCAAGGAATGAACCTTGGATCTCCTGAGACATGCAATATGTTAACCTGTAACCTTATACGGTTTAAATAGTTAAAGAAGATACTGGTGGGATCGCTCACCTCATAACACTGGAGCTTAATCAACGATGTTAATAATCAATGGTAGCTTGGAAACATTGTTTCGAGGGAAATAGGATAGATACTACTCCTTTACCCTTCACAAACATAGCGAGCGCTCGGCCCGTCTGAACTTTGCCAGGTATCATAAATCACGCCAGGTGTGACCTGGTTCACTTTCAAACACAACAGATCGCCCTTCCGGGTCCCTGTAGAATGTTTCTTTGCAGCAAAATACATCCTTCCTTTCCTGACTGCTTCTCACGACCCATTACACCTTGTATCTACCTCTGGTCTTAATTATTTTATCTATGGCGTGCTATGCACGTCGCACTTATCAATTTAACTCGAAAGGAGCTTCATTTACATTTCACAATACCACGTCCGAACTACAGCCTGGACAATAATCTGTCTATTGCCCCTCGATACGCCGAAACAAGCCACCTTGAAGATGAATCTAACACGTGGGTCAAGTTATTCCAAGCACTCCCTAGCTAAATAGGTACACAATGTATATTCCAATTGTCTTGTTCGTTGTCTCTGTCGTCTTAAATTCTAAACGGGGGTTTTCCTATCTCATTATGTGAAGTGTCCAATCAACAAACTGAAAAAGCCTGTGATGACTCCTGTTAGCTAGTGAATCGGCGATGATCTGAGTCATTTATACAGAATATTTACGCCCTATCATTTTACAACACTTCGCACTCAGTTAATCTAAGGTTCTTAAAACTACGTCATGCACTATAAACCCTTATAAATAAGCAGGAAAGAAATATGGTTGCCCCAACCATGAATAAATATCTCCTATAAAACCCATCAAATAAAATGCTGTCATCCCGCTGAAATAGCATACTAGTGACCTATGTTATATCTACATGCAAATTTACTTTTTTCGTGTTTTCATTATGATACGATATTCAAATAATAATAGTTGAAAATGTATTCAACCTTCAGAAACCACGAACACAGCTTTACAGGAGGGTACACCCATATGTTTACTCGATCTTCATGATTCTCTCAGCGATGTGAAGTCCTTTGATGACCAACTGATGAATCACGAACATGACGACTTGATCTCGTACGAAGTTCCGGACGATCTCTGCTATACAAGGCAAGATTCTGACAAGTAGCTAGATGTCTCGGTCTCTCTGCTATACAAGGCAAAATTGCGGCAGACAGCTAGATATCTCGTTCACCCCGACGTTCTTGTAGACTCCTTATGTAAATGAGGGGAAGTTGTTTAATGTGAATGCGTTAGTTTATGTCAACATCACAGATTAAATTTATTGTTGGATCTGCTCAATGACACGAGCACCCCAGCCTAATGACGGTTATGTCTCTAAAGCCCGACATTGTTTCCTCCTCACCTACCTATCCTTCTTATTGATAGTTATTCTAGGCCCTGAAGTTTCACTGGTTCACTTAGAAATGTCACTGGATACGCTACTAATGTGTTAACACTCTCGTACTACATAACAATAATTCAGGCATACTCCACTGCACTTAGATACACGTAGGTCGAGCTCTTTACTGCGTTAGGGATTAACTGACGAGACACTGCCCATATAAATTGCCGACAATGGGCCGTTCATTCTCTTTCCTAAATATTTCACGTCCGTTTCTGATGCACTCGCTCCACGCACTTAGCTAAATACGTACTATTTATGTTAATTGAACCATACTAGTTTAGCCATATATGAGGCTCGGCGCACGACCTCCTCGTCAAATGGAAAACGGTCATCAGTTTCGTACCGTTTCTACTAAATTTGTTAGCGGAACACTGTACCTTACACTGTACACGTAAATAGCTTAAACAGATTGTGGTTACTTCCTCATAAAATCACAGACTTTAATACATCACTGTAGTGTACTGTTCACACTTCAGAATGATTCCTTCACAAAGAACTCACACACAAGTCACGACGAACTGGTAACGAACTGATGATGAACGGAAAATGAACTGATAATGCCCATTTCGCAGCTCCGTAATGTATAGGCAAGACACCCTGAAGCTGTTGGAGAGGGAAAACACGCCTCTTTCTCAAAATGCGCGCCGGTAATACGTGGCGTACAGTAACGAACGGGGTATCAAATTGTAGCTCCTGTACTCCTATTTTCACTGAGTGTATCTTATAAAAATAGCTTCGTAGATTCTCGAGCAATCTTAAAAGCGTCCTTTGGTCTCTGTCGATGGATGGTGACGAGTGGTAGGGGAATCCTTGAGCTCGTTATCGCGGTCAAGACCCAACATCTGATGACCATTAAGGCGCACCCTTGCTACGGCGTAATTACCGTCCCTTCAATTATGCACAGCATTTCTCGCCTTCATAATTATGTGTAAAATTCTCTGATTCAAACGAATGTTCGCACGTGATTATCCGTTGAGTACTGTGCGATTTGTATTAATTGTTTTGTGAAAAATAATTGAACTCGGCGAATTGGCAGTGGTGAATGGATGAGGGAAATACGGTAAAATGTTGGTTCTTACGTTGGATATCCTCCATGAGCTCTGCTAGTGACCTAGATTCTCAGTCACGTGATAACGCGTCTCTTTTCATCTCGCTTGTGGTTGGAGTGAGAAAACTTCAAGTACAAGCGCTCCTGCAATGCCTCGCTGCTAATTACCAGCAACTAGGGTTGGGTCGCGCGAGTCATCGTACTATCATTCGTGTCCCGGAACGGGGGGAAGAATCCTAACTTGGACAATTTTTATCGCAGAATGACGCGGAAAACGGCATATTTCATCTCCTGGGTATCATGACGTACTATAGGTTACGTTGTGAACGGTCACAATATATATATATATATATGGTTTCACATATTATTAGACAGGAAAGTGGGAAAAAGAAGACTTCGGTACTTTAGGTATGATTTATGCAATAGTAGCAATTGGTGCTCTAGGATTTGTTGTATGAACTCACCATATATTTACTGTAGGTATAGATGTAGACACACGAGCCAACTCAATTGCTCTCCTTATACCAGTTATCATTATTATAAACTGATCAAATATCACATCATGAGCAATTATTAGCTCGTTCTTCTTATTAATTTTATTGTTAGGTTTATATCATGAATGATATCGTTCTAAACATCTCCTACTACATAGACCGGCCAGTGGATTCCGCTGCCCACATCCTTTTATTTCTGTTGGACTTATTTGTTCATTTCGTTTACCATTAGATGTTAGTATATATATTACTCTAGCTGATGATGTCCCATAGGGGACGAAACATGTACTAATTTAAGGTAGCAACGTGTACTCAACAGGAAGATCCTTAAATAGAATATTTGAGTGTATTCTCAAATATTTTCAATTTGATTTTAAGTCAATAAGGATGTTATAATGGAACTGTTAAAACTTGTTACTTGGAATTCTAGTAATGTTCTTTTGTTCTTACATGCTGTCATTATCTGCTTCTCAATATCATTCATTCTATTAGTTACTTTCTTACTGAGCTTTTATTCGTTCTGAATCCCTTTACCCCAACAGTTTCTCATTTTATTCGGTCTAGCATTCTTTTCATCTGATATAAATTCAATATTTCCCTTCCGTTTCCCCTTCTTAATCTTAACAATTTTTATTACTTTCAATATCTGGCTTTATACTTACAACTTCACATACAATTCTAACTCCACTATTTGCTGTACTTTCTGGTTGACCCATTCTTATTTTGTTTTACTGCCTTCCTCAATGGCCATTACTTCTGTCCCATAACAATGCACTGGATTTTACAAGGGAATTTAGAATATTATTCTGCAGCTTATACTCGGTATTTGGCATCGTTCTAAAGTTCTCGTGCTAGACAGAGCGGCCAGACGATTCTGCTACCCTTACTCTTTGATTTCTGGTCGACTTATTTAATTTCGCTTACCATTAGATGTTAGAATAACTCATAAATATTTTATTGACCACTTTTAATTCTATGCATTCTATTCATCAGCTTTCATTTCCCCGTTTACATACCATACTCAAATTTGATTTGGTAATGTCATGGTTTTGCTGTAACCTATTCAGAGAGTAAAATTAACATCATGGAAATACACTGTTTTATTTTTCCATTTAGACAATCTGCCTTACGTTGCACCGACACCGATAGACTAGGGCTTGTGACGACGGAGGAATAGGCTTAGAATGGGGAGGAAGGGACCGTAGCCTTAATTAAGATACAACCTCAGCATTTGCCTAGTGTGAAAATGAGAAACCACGGAAAACCATCTTCAGGGCTGCCGGCAGTGGGGTTAGAACCCACTCTCTCCCGAATGCAAACTGATAGCTACGTGACCTAACCGCACAGCCACCTGCTGGGTTTTTTCATTTAATCTCTTTGGGCCGCAGCCTGCCAATATGTCGGCTGTAGGCTGCAACAAAATAACAGAGTTACGTCCTGCTGTTTGTGCACTAGTGTGTAGGCCTAAGAAGCTTAGGGAACACTATAGTGAAATTTCTAACTTCTACATTCTTCAACGAATCTTCACCATTTTTTCTGAGGTATATCTCTTTTGATATATGTTGCCAACTTTCAATATTGTACTTATAAAACTTTTTTGAGTAGGAACGTCTGGACTGTCATTTTATTAGCATCGTAAAAAAAAGTTTCTGGCGTCGATTTTTTTCCATTTGGCACCAAATTTTGCTCAAATTTGCTCTGTAGTTACGCTAACAAATATCAGTGTCAAAGTTTGTTGTTTGACAAATATACTGGCATGTATAATTTTAAAAAAACAAAATGTTTAAATTACTTTTAAAGAATAGCTATACACACAATATTTCATAGATCAAAAATAATTTTGAATCACCTTTCACCGTAACCACGGTGTAGAGATAAAATGCCTGCCTCTTACCTGGAGGCCCCGATTTCGATCCCCGGCCGGATTTTTACCTGCATCTGAGTGCTGGTTCAACGTCCACTCAGCCTACGTGATTAAAATTGAGGAGCTACGTGATAGCGGCCCCGGTCTAGAAGGCTAAGAATAACGGCCGAGAGGTTCCGGCGTGCTGACCGCATGACACCTCGTAATCTGCAGGTCTTCGGGCTGAGCAGCGGTCACTTGGTAGGCCATAGTCGTTCGGGGCTGTTAAGCCATGGGTTTCTTCCACCGTAAAATAGACATTAACATTTATGCACCGACTATCTAACTACTACTGTGTAAAATTTCACCTTCATCAGACAAAAATTGTATGATAAGGGATTCTTTTATGAAAGAAAACTTGAAGATTTTGCTAAGCTGTAAAATGTAAAATAAAAATTTATGAAACTTTATTTAGAATTGCCCTGCACAATAAGCGTGCCCTTCAGACTTCAGACTTCTCTCTTCCAGTGATATTTTCATCACCATCTTTTTCCTCAGCTCTTCGCATTCACCTGAGCTCCACTTCCTGCTTTATTGGGGAGTGTCCAGTAGAGCATGAGACAATTAAATGCCAGAGCATCGCCATTTTAAGGAGGACCTGTGGACTAAAAAATGGCGGAATTTAAATTAAAAAGCATTTTTGATAGAGTATAGGGTATTTTTAGTGTCCTAAAACCAATTTCGAAACTTCGAATCTCAATATCTCAAACCTCCGTTACTCAAATGTTCAGTATTTTGAAGCAAATTAAATTTCCCGGTCGTTTGTTGTATTCTTCACGTGTATTTATTTTTCTATTACTGGAAATTCGGTTACACGAATTTCTCCATTTCTTGAAACAAATATTACTTCCCTTGAAGCTAAACATACTCTGTAACTCGAATTTTGTGCAACATTAGGCTGTGTTCGCCTCTGTTGTTTAGTGGTTAGTGTGATTAGCTGCCACCCCCGGAGGTCCGGGTTCGATTCCCGTCTCTGCCACGAAATTTGAAAAGTGGTACGAGAGCTGGAACGGAGTCTATTCAGCCTCGGGAGGTCAACTGAGTAGAGGTGTGTTCGATTCCTGCCTCAGCCATCCTGGAAGTGGTTTTCCGTGGTTTCCCACTTCTCCTCCAGGCAAATGCCGGGTTGGTACCTAACTTAAGGCCATGGCCGCTTCCTTCTCTCTTCCTTCCCTATCCCTTCCAATCTTCCCATCCCTCCACAAGGCCCCTGTTCAGCATAGCAGGTGAGGCCGCCTGGGCGAGGTACTGGTCATTCTCCCCAGTTGTATCCCCGACCAAGAGTCTGAAGCTCCAGGACACTGCCCTTGAGGCGGTAGAGGTGGGATCCCTCGCTGAGTTCGAGGGAAAAGCCGAACCTGGAGGGTAAACAGGTGATGATGATGATGATGATGATTAGGCTAACTGTGCTATGCGGTATTTATTGTTTGTGAGGAAGAGTTAACAAGTAAAGAAAGTGTTACAGTGATGCTGGGAGGTAATTCGACGGGAGTCGAAAAACTAAAACTTCTAGTGATCGGAAAATCAGCGAAGCCTCACTGTTTTTTGGGTGTGGATTAATTAGCGGTTGCGTACGAAAGCGACCCCCAAAGTCGAGGACGTAAAGCTCCCTTTACAAATCTCGGCTGCGTGGTATTCTCAAGAAGTTTCAACTTGAAGCGAGGAAAGGTTAACTGTAACTAACAGTGGAGACTAACGGATTTTTTTTCCAAAGGTGTTAACGGAAGTATGCTTCTTGTTTCACTATTGTATGCACTGTATCCTGTCTTCTAAAAAGTTACTATAATAAGGGTTATAATTAAAGTGACGCCTTAAAATAGAGTTAGTTTGTATATTTTTAAGTACTGTTGAAAATAGTGCATTCAGTATACGCCCGTAGATACATATCCTTCAATTATGTGTTATACATGCTCAAAAACGGTATTCTCTATATCTAGAAATAATTTCGATAACTCCAAATAAAATTTAGCTCCCGAGGTGATTCGACATATTGAGGTACCACTGTATTTCTCTTGAAATTCATGAAATTTCTATGTAGTATCAGTGATGTCAGTGTCCGACTCGTTGGCTGAATGGTCAGCGTACTGGCCTTCGGTTCAGAGGGTCCCGGGTTCGATTCCCGGCCGGGTCAGGGATTTTAACCTTCATTGGTTAATTCCAATGGCTCGGGGGCTGGGTGTTTGTGCTGTCCCCAACATTCCTGCAACTCACACACCACACATAACACTATCCTCCACCACAATAACACGCAGTTACCTACACATGGCAGATGCCGCCCACCCTCATCGGAGGGTCTGCCTTACAAGAGCTGCACCCGGCTAGAAATAGCCACACGAAATTATATTATAGTGATGTCAGTGCGCGGTTCAAATGAATTTTCATAAAGGCATGTGCACGTAGGTGTGATAAAGGGAAAGCGATTAAAGGAAGACGGTAAAATTATGGTGATAGACAGCTGTATGTATGTCTACTAGGGTTGGGCACTATGTCCCTGTTTGTAATAAGGTGCCGGTGCACAGTTATGTTCCGCTGTTCCAGAACACCGAGTGTCAATTGTTCCGAAACATTCTCAAGCGAGCCGGAGACACTGACTCGCTGTCCCATCAGAAGCGCCACTATGCACTGCCCTTCGCCTTCTAGCTGAACTGTGCAGCGGGCGCACGGGACGCGGGACTGTAACTGCGCAGTGTAGAGAGAACTTCGAGAGGCAACATTACATGCTCCGCGCCAGTGGGAACTGGGAGTGTGCCTGTACGGAACGTGCTGTGTGGTGTGTGCCTGTGTGTAGTTATGGCCATGGTCCAGCATAAAGCTGCAGGGAACGAGAACGAACAGTTGGAACACTGAAATTCGCGCCCATTAATCACGTTAAAGGCTGCTTTTAGGTTAAGATTTTTCCGGTCAATATAAAATACACATAACACGGTTACAGTGGCCAGTGCAGGTGTTTAAAAGTAACCAATTCAAGAATATTTTCACCAGTTGAATGTATTGGCCTGTATTGTGAGTAATTAGTGAGTAATTAATATCTCAAAAATTTCCCTCAACACTTTCTCGGGGATTGACGTTAAACATTAATTTGGACTTTAAGGAAACTTTTAAGCCCAAGAAAAATATGGGTCGTCGCTTTGGAATTAAAAATATAACTGGATGAATACATTGTTGTACTTTCGTGCTGTTAGGCCGGGCGCACATTGAGAAACAGTTGGCCGCAGAGCAGGGAAGAGCAGAGCAGAACAGCGCAAAGCTTACGAAATTGCGAAGTGGACGTGAGCGCACTTTGCCACGCAGGGTCTCGTCGGTTTTCAGAAATAACGTGTTTTCTTTAGACTCTGTGATACTGGGGCATCCAGTATAAAGAGGCTCTTTTTTTCTTTTTCTTCAAGCATTCGCGATTTTTCTCATTTTGTTAGTCATCTTCACAATTTCCCTTGTGCTGATGGCAACGCGGTTATTCAGCTTAAGACAATCGCAATAAAAACAACCACCTTCGCCAGTTTACAAGACTGAACAATATTTCTATGTTACCGATGTTCGGCGTTCATATGGACTAAGCAAAGAATTTAATTCATGATTATTTTTTATATTTTTTACGTCGCACCGACACAGATAGGTCTTATGGCAAGGATGGAATAGGAAAGGGCTAGGAATGGGAAGAAAGCGACCGAGGCCTTAATTAAGGTACAGCCCCCAGCATTAGCCTGGTGTGAAAATGGGAAACCACGGAAAACTATCTTCACGGTTGCCGACAGTGGGGTTTGAACCCCCTATCTCCCGAATGCAAGCTCATATCAAGGCGATCCTAACCGCACGACCAACTTGCATGGTAAATTCATTAATAGGATCACAGTGGGGGAGAGGGAAAAATATGTATTTACAAATGTACTGCTAGATTTTCATCTAGTTGTCACAAGACACAAGATACTAAAATCAATCAACATTGACAATCTGTTGTGAACGCGTTTGCATTTATATTTGACAAGACATGATAAATGATTTTTCGTATTTATCTCTTCACATAAATGTGATGATGGATGACGGTGACGGAGTCGGCGATGATGCTCTCCATAATCAGCATTAGATCTTTGTCTTAAATTCTATATGTTGCGAGAACTTGGGTCACGGATTGTTTCATAGATATTTGAGGATTACATTATTTTATTTGCTGTTTATTTAACGTCGCACTAACAAATCGAAGGTTTTCGGCGACGGAAGAAGAGTGGAAGATTGGGATGGTAGCGGGCGTGGCCTTAATTAAGGTACAGCCCCAGCATTTGCCTAGTGTGGAAATAGGAAACCACGGAAAACCATCTTATTGGCTGCCGACAGTGGGGTTCGAACCCACTATCTCCCGAATGCAAGCTCACAGAGGCGCGACCCTAACTCCACGGCCACTTGCTCGGTGGATTACATTTTAGGCCTTTCTCTAAACTACCTTGTTACGCAGCGTGAATAAAATGATTTATAGCCTAGACTGTAGTGCCTTATTCCCCGAATTTACATACCGATTTTCATTAAATTCTGTTCAGCCATTTTCTCACGAACATACATACATACATACATACATACATACATACATACATACATACATACATACATACATACACACACATACATACATACATACATACTGTACCGGTAAAAGAGCCCGACTCTCAGATTAAATTTTAAAGTGGCATGAAATAGAGTTCTCAGGGTGAAAAACTGGATTAATTGTAGCTAGGGCTCGGTACAGGAGGTAGGGTCCTATCTACAGAAAAACTTTGACTCTGATTGTATAAGAGTTTATTCAAATAAGTCATGAATTTGCACATCACCTCTAAGTAGAAATGGACTGTCTTCCTCGTATTCCAATAGTATGGCTCGGGTTCTCCATCTCACCAAGCCAAGCTGGTTGAAGCACGTTCCAGAAGACTCCAGGGATTCCAGGGACTCCAGATACTCCAGACAGAGGCAGCTGGACTGTCTGGATTGACGGCAAGTAGAGATGTCTCGAACTCTGAGGCCCGGGTTGAACCCCAATGATCCAGGCGATGTTGTAGATAGTCATGCACTGCCTCAGCCCAATGAGACTGAAAGGATTGATGTTCCCAAGGTCACTAGTAGCACTGAGTCCATGAACACCTTGGATGATCAACTTACAAGCAGAGATCTTGATAATTGTACATCAAGACTTCCAACACTCCTAAAATGATATGAGTGGTATTACTAATTTTAGAGTTCATCACTAGGAAAGTCTTCGTCTCTGAATAACGTTTGGCAACGAAAAATACAAGTCCCTTCTTGTGAAATTATAGTTAAACTCAAAGTTCATTACTGGCGAAGGTGCAAGTCTTTGCCTAAACTCGAATGAAAACACAAGTCCATTCACTTGGAAGTTTGAATATATTTAAAGTTAATCACTGGTGAAATTCATAAAGTCTTTGAGTGACCACTGACGAAAACACAAGTCCTTCCACGTAAATAAATTCACTGACGAAATTTATAAGTCTTTTAAACCAACACTGGCAAATGTACAAGTCTTTGAGTAAATGCAAGTGAAATCCTAACTTTGTTCAAAGCCGTTGGGAAGTTAAAGTTCATCACTAGCAATGTTAATCTTTCACTGTCTATTAGAAGAATGAGTTCCTCAACAGTTGCAAATATTCCACGTAAATAACACAAGTCCATTTTACGAACACTTAGAAAAGTTCCAATCTCGAATACTCGTAAATAATACAAGTCCATTCAAGGATCACGTAGAAAAGTTCTGATCTCGAACACATGAAAATAATACAAGTCCATTCAGTGAACACTTAGAAAATTCCAGCTTCGAAGACACGTAAATAATACAAGTCCATTTAGTGAACACTTAGAAAAGTTTCAGTCTCGAAGACACGTGAATAATACAAGTCCATTCAATTAACACTTAGAAAAATTCCAACTTCGAAGACGCGTAAATAATACAAGTCCATTCAGTGAACACTTAGAAAAATTCCAGCTTCGGAGACACGTAAATAATACAAGTCCATTTAATGAACACTTGTATATATTCTAAGTTCAATTACGAAGACTTAGAAAAATTTCTATAATGCTCGAAGTCTTATGAGTCCACTTTATAAAACTTGGAAGAATCGTCTTCCCACACTTGTATAATGACAGAGTTCCACGATGATAGTAGCAGCAAGAGTGTCCCCGCTGACTACTCAGCTGAGACTGTGTGAATAGGCTACAGTATATCCCCTTTTTATTCAATCCGGGATGTCTACGTCATAATACGGTTTGATTGAATATCTCCCGAATCCCTCGATGGATTTGCTTGAAACTCGAGCATTGGGACGTTTAGGTGATCCCAAACAAGATGACATATCGCTCGGCTCGCTAGCACAATTATTATAGAAATTTTAAAAATTTTCTCAATCGAACTCTCTAGAACAAGTGACGTGGAATCCAGAAAATACCAGTCAAGGCTGGTAACACGTGTTGAGACGAGCGGGCGGTCTAGCTAGCCCCTGTGGCTACGTCACAGCTCACAGTCGTCACACACTCGCTAGCTGGTCCTCGCTGCTGGTAAACAAACCAGGGGCGCTCGGAACATTACGCGTGGTAAATAAACGTAACTTATGCTCAAAAAATACTAATGTACAGGTCGTAACCGGTACAATACATACATACATACATACATACATACATACATACATACATACATACATACATACATACATACATACATATATACGTACACTAGCTGATGTACCCGTGCTTCGCTACGGGATTCTCAGAAAGACTGACTTGGTGGTTTTCCTAACTGAATTCAACATAGGTCATTACAAAAACGTCAGTAGGAATTTAGCGATAGAAATCAATGTTATCATATAAAATACTCGATCAAATGAAAAACCGCACACTTTCTCACTTTCAACGAACAGTACTACGGTGCCGATCTAACAGTCCAAAGTTCCAGAGCTGGAACAACCAGGTCGCAGACTGCCATGAACACTCCTCTGTCATTATTCCGTTAAAAATGCACAGTACTCATTCCAATCAGTGCCTCAGAGTAGGGATTGAATAGCTCGAATGCTATTATGCTATTTTTTTAAAAAAAATGCTATTTGCTTTACGTCGCACCGACACAGATATGTCTTATGGCGACGATGGGTTGCGAAAGGCCTAGGAAGTGGAAGGAAGCGGCCGTGGCCTTAATTAATGTACAGTCCCGGCATTTGCCTGGTGTGAAAATGGGAAACCACGGAAAACCATTTTCAGGTCTGCCGACAGTGGGGCTCGAACCCACTATCTCCCGATTACTGGATACTGGTGAATGCTATGATGAACCAGTGTGTTACGTTCCTGCAGTATCAGAAAATGTATGAACCAGAGGAATGGCATGCTAAAGAAGAAAGTTTCCCAACTCCCCAGCTATTTCCCGCCAATGTTCAGTCGGGCTGTTATACTCGGTACGCAGTAGTAATCCCATCTATCGGAGTTGAGCGGCACCATAAGAAACGAAGAATATCACAACAAACAATGGTCAATGTAAAGTAATTGTTGATCAGTGTTAAGCGCTTTGGATATTGTAGGCCTTCTGAAATACCACTCTTATCATAGTCGGTACAGTAAAACTGAATGAAACATAAATGATCGGAAATTGTATTGTCTATAACTTTTGTTACGTAGCACCATACTTTTTTATAGCACCAATAACATAGGTACCGGTATTTAAAATTAAATTTTAGGCGCCTTCCCCTAAACTACCATTTCATCTCGGGGAAAATAATATTATTTACTGCCTAGACTGTAGTTTCTTAACCCCGACTCTATATAGCGGTTTTCATTAAATTCTGTTAACCCATTTTCTCGTGGCTCGGCGTTGATATGGACTTAGCAACAAAAATACAAATTCATTAATATCTGTGTTATCATAGCCGGTACGGTAAAAATGTATAAGACATAAATGACTGAAAATTGAATTCTATATAACTTTAGTTATATAGTATTTATCGATAGGACCGCTAATAATATAAATATTCTATAATTAAATTTAAGGCCTTCCCCTAAACTACCATTTCACTCAGCGTGAATAAAATTATTTGTAGCCTAGATTGTAGCGGCTCATCCCCCGACTTTACATACCGATTTTCATTAAATTCTCTTCAGCCGTTTTCTCGTGATGCGTGTACATACAGACAGACAGACAGACAGACAGACAGACAGACAGACAGACAGACAGACAGACAGACAGACAGACAGACAGACAGACAGACAGACAGAAATTACGGAAAAGTAAAAAGTACATTTTCTTGTTACTATGGACATGACAGATACAGAAATACCATTATTTTCAAATTCTGAGCAATGTACAGACAAAACTCTTATCTATATATATAAAATAGCTTGTCCTGACTGACTGACTGACTGACTGACTGACTGACTGACTGACTGATTCATCATCGCCGAGCCAAAACTACTGGACATAATGAAATGAAATTTTGGGGATATATTCATATTAAGATGTAGGTGCTCGCTAAGAGAGGATTTTTGGATATTCCTTCGCTAAGGGGGTGAAAAGGGGGGTGAAATTTTAAAATGAGTGTATCTATATCTCAAAACTTAAAAAGTTTACAGGTGTAAAATTTGGTATTTAGAATCTTCTTTAAAAATAAGAAAACACATATTTTTTTGTTTTCAGAAAATCCCAATAGGAGGGGTGAAAAAGGGTGAAAAATGGGGGAAAATGGGTTGAATGCCTTTAATCAGGATACCGGTACTTATATCTCAGAAACTGAAGATATTACAGACCTGAAAATTGGTACTTTTGATCTCTTTTAAAAATAAAGAAACAGGTATTTTTTTGTTTTTGGAAAATCCAATTAATGGGAGGGTGAAAAGGGGGTGAATTTTTAAAATGAGTGAATCTATATCTCCAAACTTTTAAAGTTTGCAGATCTAAAAATTGGTATTTAGAATCTTCATTAAAAATAAAGAAACACGTATTTCTTTGTTTTCGGAAAATCGCAATAGGAGGGGTGAAAAGGGGTTAAAAAGGGGTTGAATGCCTTAATGAGGCTACTTATATCTCAGAAACGGAAGATATTACAGACCTGAAAATTGGTGTTTGGGATCTCCTTTAAAAATAAAGAAACACGTATTTTTTTGTGTCTGGAAAATCCAATTAAGGGGGGAGGTGAAAAGAGGGTAATATTTTAAAATGAGTGTATCTATATCTCATAACTTTTAAAGGTTATAGATGTGAAAATTGGTATTTAGAATCTCCTTTAAAAATAAAGAAACACGTATATTTTGTTTTCGGAAAATCCCAATAGGAAGGGTGGAAAAGGTTGAAAAATTGGTCGAATGCCTTTAATGAGTCTATTTCTATTTTTGAACCTGAAGATATTACAGACCTGAAAATTGGTGTTTGAGATCTCCTTTAAAAATGAAGAAGCAGGTATGTTTGTTTTTGGAAAATC
Source organism: Anabrus simplex (assembly GCF_040414725.1). NCBI lineage: Eukaryota > Metazoa > Arthropoda > Insecta > Orthoptera > Tettigoniidae > Anabrus > Anabrus simplex. Next base: position 144,655,351 of record NC_090265.1, on the reverse strand, counting down.
CAATTAATGGGGGGGGTGAAAAGGGGGTGATTTTTTAAAATGAGTGTATCTATATCTCAAAACTTTTAAAGTTTATAGATGTAAAAATTGGTATTTAGAATCTCCTTTTAAAATAAAGAAACACGTATTCTTTTGTTTTCGGAAAATCCCAATAGGAAGGATGTAAAAGGGTGAATAATGGGTTGAATGCCTTTAATGAGGCTGCTTATATTTCAGAACCTGAAGATATTACAGACCTGAAAATTGGTATTTGGGATCTACTTTAAAAGTAAAGAAACACGTATTTTTTCGTTTTTGGAAAATCCAAATATTGGGGGTGAAAGGGGGGGGGGTGAATTTTTTTTTAAAATGAGTGTGTCTACATCTTAAAACATTAAAATTTACAGATGTAAAACTTGGTAGTTAGAATCTCCTCTAAAAATAAAGGGACACGTATTTTATTGTTTCCTGTAAATCCCAATAGGAAAGGTTTAAAAGGGTGAAAAATGGGTTGAATGCCTTTAATGAGGATACATATATCTCAGAAACGGAATATATTACAGAACTGAAGATTTGTATATGGAATCTCCTTTCAAAATAATGAAAAACGTATTTTTTAGATTTCGGAAAATCCAATTAATGGCGGTTAAACAGGAGTGACAAATTGGGGTGAATTTTTTGAAAGACTATATCTACAGAATATCTTGGAAACATAAAATGTTTAAAGACGTAAAAAGTGGGTGTTTGGAATCCCCTGTAAATGTAAAGATACATAGGTGATTTGTTTTTGGAAACTACACTTAAGGGGAATTCAAAAGGGGTGAATTTTAAAATGAGAATTTTTACAGCATATCTAAAAATACTTAACATGTTACAGAAGTGAAAAATTGCATTTTTTATCTCTATTAAACATAAAGAAACGTGTATTTTTAGTTTTCGGAAATACCACTTGGGTGGAGGGGGGGTAAATGTGACTGAAAATGGTGTTGAATTATTTTAATAATAATAATAATAATGTTATTTGTTTTACGTCCCAGTAACTACTATTTTACGGTTTTCGGAGACGCCGGAATTTCGTCCCGCAGGAGTTCTTTTACGTACCAGTAAATCTACCGACACGAGTCTGACGTATTTGAGCACCTTCAAATACCACCGGACTGAGCCAAGATCGAACCTGCCAATTTGGGGTCAGAAGGCCAGCGCCTCAACCGTCTGAGCCACTCAGCCCGGCTGATTTCTTTTAATTAGGCTACTAATATCTCAAAAATGAAGATGTTACAGACGTGAAATTTGATATTTGCAATCTGCTTTAAAAGTAAAAAAACACGTATTCTCGGAAAATCCAATGAAGGGTGGGGGGGGGGGGTGAAAGAATTGAAAAATTAATTGACTTAATTGTATGAGAATACATACATCTAATAAAAACTAAAGTTGTTACAGACGTGAAAATTCGTATTTGGATCTCCTTTAAAAACAAAGAAAAGCGCGTTTTGGGGGGGAAACAATCTTGGGGGGCGGGAGTGTGAAGGAGTTGAATTCCTTTCATAAGGACACATAAATCAAAAACTGAAGAAGTTAGAGTCGTGATAATTGGTATTTAGAAGATCCTTTACTATTAAAGAAACAAGTATTCTTTGCGGGAAAATTCACTTGGGGGGGGGGGGGGAGTAGTGTGACATGAAGTGAAAAGAGTAATTTTTTTATGGGGATACTTATATCTCAAAACTGAAGGTAATAGACGTGAACATTGGTGTTTGGAATCTCCTTTAAACATAAAGGAAAACGCCTTCTTTTAATTTGGGGGGGGGGGGGGTGGCGGTAAATGAACTTAACGGCGGTGGGGTGTAAAAGGAGGTGAGACCAATTGATTTTACTGTTCTTAATGTACTTATAAGGATCCTCCGTTGCTCAGGCGGCAGCGCGCCGGCCTCTCACAGCTGGGTTCCGTGGTTCAAATCCCGGTCACTCCATGTGACATTCGTGCTGGACAAAACGGAGGCGGGACAGGTTTTTCTCCGGAAACTCCGGTTTTCCCTGTAATCATTCATTCCAGCAACACATAATAATAATAATAATAATGTTCCGGACTTTCGTCAAATGTGCGGACCGCGCTGGAAACGGCTCCTGGACGGGTAATGACTAAGAATGCAGTCCAGCCGCGGGTTCAGTGCCGCCAAGGCACCCAATATGACACCACGCCGGATCTCCTGAAGGATTTTATCCATATTAAAAATGATTATAGGAAAAGGTGGCAAAGATTTACGGACCCAACTGACCGGGAGGAATACCTGAGCCTAGCCCGGGAAGTACGAAATCGATTGCTGGAAAAGAAGATTGAAAAATGGGAGGAAACGTGCCGTAATCTAATAGAAAACGAGTCAGATCGGGAATTTTGGTGGATTCTCGCAGAAAACGAGTCAGATCGCGAATTTCGGCGGATGATATATCTAAAACAATAAGCATTCAATTATAAATTTCAGTATAATACCGTAGCGAAGCACGGGTATCTTGCTAGTTTTATATATATAGATACTGCATTGCAGTCCACATGATTCACATAGTACCTACAAAACATGGTGAGACTGAATGGCTGTGGTAATTTTCTCCTCCATTTCTTAACTAACTGCGTGACACGTGCGCAGGAAACTGTATTTCGAAGACTGCGCGTGGTAGGCGGAAGTAGGTGCAGAACCGGCCTGCTCTGCTCTGTCCTGCCCTGTCTGTCAACTTGCGAAGGTGCAGTGATTTGTGTGGATTACAAAAATCTGCTTTAGCTGCTTCGCCTGCGTCCCTTATGCTCTCTGCACTTCGAATTCCTTCCCTCTCAACTTCCATTTACTTTCTTCAATATCTCGAAAATTTCCCTCAACACTTTCTCGGGGATTGACGTTAAAAATTAATTTGGACTTTAAGGAAACTTTTAAGCCCAAGAAAACTACGGGTCATCGCTTTGGAATTAAAGATATAACTGGATGAAAAAATGTTGACACTCCAACACAGGGCGGCACACAGCCGGTATCGACAGGCAGACAGCCAAGGCCAACTAATCTATCTAGTGCGGCCTTGGCACAGCACGTTCGGATCAGGCACATTCCAGCTGAAGCGGAGCATGTCCTGTTGCCTCTCGAAGTTCTCTCTAGGACGCAGTTACAGTCCTGTGTTCTGTGTCCCGTGTCTCGGCACTCTGTACCGAAACACTCCGCCTCAAGTTCCTAATGTTGCGGAACAAGTGAATGTTCCGGTCTGCCCAACCCTAATGTCTACCCCTTAGAGCCGTCTCCCGATACGGGGTCGGAAATGAGGCGATATGACATTATATGGCATGTTTTTGAGACCGGGTGCCCTTCCCGATGCCAACCTCAGTTGAGGAACAAAAAAAAAATGAAATGGCGTATGGCTTTTAGTGCCGGGAGTGTCCGAGGACATGTTCGGCTCGCCAGGGGCAGGTCTTTTGATTTGACTCCCGTAGGCGACCTGCGCGTTATGGTGAGGATGAAATGATGACGATGACGACACATAAACCCAGCCCCCGTGCCAGCGAAATTAACCAGTTATGGTTAAAATTCTCGACCCTGCTGGGAAGCGAACCCGGGAACCCTGTGACCAAAGGCCAGCATGCTAACCACTTGGCCATGGAGCCGGACAATTGAGGAACTAATGGAAATGAATTATGAATGAAGCTAGGTAAGAAGCTGGAAGAAATAGGCACTGTCCCTGGAAGTTAAAATGAGAGACAACATTCTCAAGACAGCCGCGGTGGGGCTCGAACCCACGCGTCTTCCGAATGAAGATCTTGGCTCCATAGCAGTAGCGCGTTGGCGTGGGTAGCGACTCCGCTCGGTGACGATAGGCAGCTGTGATTGGTTGAAATTCCTGAAACTCTGATACTGGACTGGTCACTGATTTATGATCCAATTATTCGAATAAATTCCATTCATGCAGTAAATAAAGAAGGCTGAAAACAACAACATCTCAGCTGACACAAGGACAGCTGTTAGATCCTTCTTACCCGTCTGATGCGAATTATATTTTTAACTAACATGCAAGATACTTAAAATGACTCCAAATCCCATCTTAGAATATCGACTCATCAACATAGAATATGCATTCATCCCGGCCACGGTCAACAACGCAGTTCTCTGGTTAACTGCAGCAACCATTCACTTCATTATGGACCACCGACGGAAACCAAGATAGATGGAAATATAAGTGCAATAAGGAGATTACATTCATTCTTACACCAGTTTTAATTCATAGCATAACAGTGTTTGAATATGGTAATTATCGAATCAGTAGAAGGTGCTAATGTGACACGGAGAGCTTAGTGAACTGATAATATAAAAAATCAAGTTAAAATGTGATCAGTTCTTGTCATATGTTTGTTATCATAAGAAACCAGGACGATGAACTACGGATAGTGTATCTCATCAGCATTTTTGTATACGTTATACATGTTTATTGTAAAAGGTTAATTTGGTAATAAAAAAGTGAAAAAGTCAAGAAAATAGAAAAAGATAACAAAAGCAAAATAACATCAATTAAAACACAAAAAAGAAACACAAATAAAACAAGATTAAAAATAAAATAAAACGAAAAACAAAAACAAAGTAATATTGCATAACTAAACGTCAAAGATGCAAACAAATAAAACAAAAAACAAAGAAATAAAAAAGAAAACGGAAAAAATAACAAAGGAGAATATCGAACTAAAGCGAAAAAATAAATAAAATAAAATAACAAGGACGTAAACAAAATAAAATAATAAAATACAAAATAAACAAAAAATAAATAAAACAGAAAACAATAAAATAAAACATAAAAACTGTCTTTACGTCGCATCGACACAGATAGGTCTTATGGCGACGATGGGATAAGAAGGTCTAGGAGTTGGAATGAAGCAGCTGTGGCATTAATTAAGGTACAGCAACAGCATTTGTCTGTTGTGAAAATGGGAAACCATGGAAAGCCATCTTCAGGGCTGCCGAGAAGGGGTTGAAACCCACTGTCACCCGAATGCAAGTTCACAAATGCACTCCCCTAACCGCACATCCACCTCGCTCGGTGATGTGAATGACTTATACGGCAGAATTAGCAGCCATCTCAGACGAAGTTAGTGGGTTTGACCCCGTCTCTGTCCGGTGGTATTTGAAGGTGTTCCAATATGCCAGCCTCACGTTGGTAGATTCGGCAAGTAAAATATTTGTACTTTTTTCTAGTAGTTTCACGTCGCACTAACACATCGAAGGTTTTCAGTGATGCAAGGATGGGAAAGAAGATCGGAAAAGTAGCGGCCTTGGCTTTAATTAAAGTACCAGGCCTAGCATTTTCCGGGTGTGATAAAATAACTCTTGCGTGGCGAACGTTTGGCACTTCGATGTGTTCGAAAACCACAAAGGTAGGCAATGGGATGTAAAACCAATAACATTTATTATTGTGATTATTATTATTATTATTATTATTATTATTATTATTATTAATTAACAACTTTATAGTTGGTAATATAGCTCGTATTTCGATACTTTACATATATGAAATAGAACTTAATCATAATTTACAATACAAGTCTTCATTATTCTCTTCACTATAGAGGTGCAGCCTTTCCAATTTATGATTCGTGTTCACCATTCAGGATGTTTTAACGATGTCGCAGTCTTCAAAATTGCAGCCTTTTGTTCACGTTGTGAATGTAGGTGGGGAGCTGTAGTATCTTTAAGTTTTCTGGGAATGATATCGGTGTAAGACAAGTGTTGAGAAAAGAGTAAAGGAAGAATATTGTCATTCTCCCTCTTGTTTCCAGTTCCTTGCTACTTCCATAGCCAGAGGAGTACATTTATCGACCTTCTCCCTGTATTTCTGTTTCATATTGTGGCCATTCGAGATAGCGATGTCATGAGATCTGTGTGTTGGTTCTTTTTGTTTGTTAATGTTATGTAAGGTCTATTATGCTCAGTTGTTTTACCAGTTTGTATCGCGCGATTAAAGCAGATTTTAAAATTTCCATTTTCTAGTACACTTTGTGGGAATTATTTACAGGAAGGCACTCTGTTGTGGATCAAGGATCGGACCAGGGCAATTTCTTGGTGTATAACTTTGACTAAATCATTACGTCTATCAGAGTACGATGTTGGCGCTAGTAATCTGCAGCTGCTGATGATGTTCTCAATTGTTTCTGAGCTGCTGTTGATTTTATACACTCGTCATTCCTAGTTTTAGGATTTTTAAGGATGTAAGTAAGTATTCATTTCTGCTACAAGTGGCTTACAAACGGTGGCAGCATAAAAATGAACAATACAGTACACAATCAAGTGAAATGAATATTATAATATTATAATATATTATACTGATTCTGAATGTCAAGCGAGAAAAAAGTCATAATGATGATGACTCCTTATATGAAATATGCCATGAACAATCCCAAAATTGTCACGTATTTAAAATGTGTTGCACATTCAATCAAACATGTCAGTGGTCTGTCTGGAGTATCAAGATTGTAACTCCATGGTCACGTATTTAAAATGTTGTGTAATATCTTGTAATAACACGGCCTTTGTATAACAGGAACAGGTCAAAAACTGTCAGACATTGAAAAATGTGTCCAATCGCTCTTTGTTGAGATCACTGTATCTTGGACCGCCTGGTTGAATTCCTCAGTTTCTGGAAATAACACTCCCCTAGACAGCAGTGATTCTGAAAGTAGTTTGTCATTATTATTATTATTATTATTATTATTATTATTATTATTATTATTATTATTATTATTATTATTATTACTGTGTTGTTGAGTCACCAGTCCATAGACTGGTTTGATGCAGCTCTCCATGCCACCCTATCCTGTGATAACCTTTTTATTTCTACGTAACTATTGCATCCTACATCTGCTCTAATCTGTTTGTCATATTCATACCTTGGTCTACCCCTACCGTTCTTGCCACCTACACTTCCTTCAAAAACCAACTGAACAAGTCCTGGGTGTCTTAAGATGTGTCCTATCATTCTATCTCTTCTTCTCGTCAAATTTAGCCAAATCGATCTCCTCTCACCAATTCGATTCAGTATCTCTTCATTCGTGATTCGATCTATCCATCTCACCTTCAGCATTCTTCTGTAACACCACATTTCAAAACCTTCTATTCTCTTTCTTTCTGAGCTAGTTATCGTCCAGGTTTCACTTCCATACAATGCCACGCTCCACACGAAAGTCTTCAAAAACATCTTTCTAATTCTGATATCAATGTTTGAAGTGAGTAAATTTCTTTTCTTAAGAAAGCTCTTCCTTGCTTGTGCTAGTCTGCATTTTATGTCCTCCTTACTTCTGCCATCGTTGGTTATTTTACTACCCAAGTAACAATATTCATCTACTTCTTTAAGACTTCGTTTCCTAATCTAATATTTCCTACATCACCTGCCTTCGTTCGACTGCACTCCATTACTTTTGTTTTGGACTTATTTATTTTCATCTTGTACTCCTTACCTAAGACTTCATCCATACCATTCAGCAACTTCTCGAGATCTTCTGCAGTCTCAGATAAAATAACAATATCATCGGCAAATCTCAAGGTTTTGATTTCCTCTCCTTGGACTGTGATTCCCTTTCCAAATTTCTTTTTGATTTCCTTTACTGCCTGTTCTATGTAAACATTGAAAAGGAGAGGGGACAAACTGCAGCCTTGCCTCACTCCTTTCTGGATTGCTGCTTCTTTTTCAAAGCCCTCGATTCTTATCACTGCAGACTGATTTTTATACAGGTTGTAGATAATTCTTCGTTCTCGGTATCTGATCCCTATCATCTTCAGAATCATAAATAGCCTGGTCCAATCAACATTATCGAATGCCTTTTCTAGATCTACGAATGCCATGTACGTGGGCTTGTCCTTCTTGATTCGATCCTCTAAGATCAGACGTAAAGTCAGGATTGCTTCACGTGTTCCTACATTTCTTCTGAAGCCAAATTGATCTTCCCCTAACTCAGCTTCAACTTGTTTTTCCATTCTTCTGTAAATAATACGTGTTAAAATTTTGCAGGCATGAGATACTAAACTAATAGTGCGGTAGTTTTCACACCTTTATTATTATTATTATTATTATTATTATTATTATTATTATGAAAAAATGAAATGTCGTATGGCTTTTAGTGCCGGGAGTTTCCGAGGACATGTTCGGCTCACCAAATGCAGGTCTTTCGATTTGACGGCCGTAGGCGACCTGCGCGTCTTGATGAGGATGAAATAATGATGAAGACGACACATACACCCAGCCCCCGTGCCAGCGAAATTAACCAATTATAGTTAAAATTCCAGATCCTGCCGGGAATCGATCCCGGAAACCCTGTGGCCAAAGGCCAGCACGGTAACCATTTAGCAATGGAGCCGGATTATTATTATTATTATTATTATTATTATTATTATTATTATTATTATTATTATTATTATTATTATTATTATTATTATTATTATATCCTTCGTGATACAGCACAGATTTCAAACAGAAAGGCAATTTTACAATACCTTTCACATCAGATCGTATCACACACATGTTTGTCCTATGTAGCAATTTTCCAGCGTATCTCCTGCCATACGCACTCACGCGTCATTTGGGTGCGTCGTGACGCTGTTTTGTAATCGATAGCGCTACCTCCTGGAGACGCCCTACTTGTCGAGACGGAACACACCATATGCTCATCTCTATTTTTTCTGTCCAGTGGTTGCAACCCCACACAGATTCCCTGAGAGCCTGCTTTGATTGATAGCTCGTTGGAGTGTATATTTATCCACCCGTAACATACAAATAATGGATGGAAGAGCATACAAAATAAAAGGAAAAGAGATAGAATAAATGTATAGAGACAGAAATGATATTGGAGGAATGAAATATAGTGGAGGGAAGGGAAACATTCTGAATAAACATTCCATAAAAAATAAAAAAGAACAAACTGGGGGGAATCAAAAGAGAAAGAAGAAATCATTTGCTATGTGATGGTCTAAACCCTTATAATGCACTACATCAAAAGCATGCTATGTCTTTAACAAAGTTTTTCTTTTCAATTCAACCAAAACTCATTACTGTTAACAAGTAAAAGACGTGTTTCCAGACCCCTTATCTGATATGCCATCACATTGAAAGGTGCATTTAAGTATCCAACATCACGAGCATTTCTTTCTTCTTCTACTCCTCATTTGTTAAGGAAATGAACGTGAAATACCTAATCTTTCCGGGTATTTCCTTAATTTATCCTCGTTTAAAGAAAACAACGGTGAAGAGAGTCGTGGTATTTACGTTTCTTCAACAAATTTAACAATTTAGATGATCGCCAGGTCGAGTATGTTGTGTAATCGGGCAAGTTGGCCGTACTGTTAGGGGCGCTCAGCTGTTAGCTTGCACCTGGGAGATAGTAGGTACGAGTACCATCGTTGGCAGCCCTGAAGATGATTTTCCATGATTTACCATTTTCACACCAGGCAAATGCTGGGGCTGAACCTTAAATAAGGCCATGCCCGCTTTCTTTCTACCCCTAAGCCTTTCCTCTCCCATCGTCGCTATAAGACCTATCTGTGTCTGTGCGGCATGAAACAAATTGTAAAAAATGTATGCTGTGAGAAAAGAAGTAAAAGATTTGAAATTAAATCTGGTAGTATAATGAGGAGTGTCTGGTTTTTTTTTTGCATTTTCCTGGTGTGAAAATGGGAGACCACGGAAAACCATTTTCAGGGCTGCCGACAGTGGGGTTCGAACCTACTATCTCCCGAATACTGGATACTGGCCGCACTTAAGCGACTGCAGCTATCGAGCTCGGTGAGTGTCTGTTCAAAAGGCGCTATTTCGATCATAAGAAAGTTGAGGAAAGACGGAAGGAAAAGTATAATAAAAGGGCTCATGATCGGGTATTTACAACTTTTAACGAATTATATTTTTCTGGTCTGGATTGCTCTTGGCACTCGATAAGAATTCAACTACTGTAATGCATGTGGACGAAACACTTACTTTTTCTTGAAGTGGAAAATGCACCGTTTGAACGGACACTCGTCAGTTACTCGGGGGATGTCTAGCTGAGGTACTAAAGGCGTGCTCGATTCATCCAGAAGGCTTAGGTCCGGTTCCCCGTCACAAATATGTAGCAATACAGAAATGAGAGTTCCACCTCTTCAGAGACACATGGACCTGGTGTTCTCACAGTCTACCAGAAATAAGTAGCAGGTGGCTGGGCTCTAACACACTTACGTTCCACTCCTCCAAGGTCCTCTACCACCTGTACGCAGATGACTTTAACTTCCGATGTATGAGTAGAGCGAGGAAGTTATGCCAAAGGCCTTTTTAATCTGGATGTATATATGGAAGTGTCACATAGAGACAAACTTGTTTCCGTACGTTTGGGAGCGGTAGGACGAGTTATTGTTTTAACTTTTCTGCCTATTTTACCTTCCGTAGCCTAAATGTTAGTTGAATGACTTTTTAAAGTTGTTGTGAATATTTTATACTGGTATTTATGTATTAAAACGAATCAATATATATAGCGTGTTAGGAGCGCGCAACTGTCAGCTAGCATTCGGGAGATAGTGGGTTCGAACCCCACTGTCGGCAACCCTGAAGATGGTTTTCCACATACATATATTTCCAGAATACTGTATTAGTAATAAAGAAGAAATTTCACTTTAACTTCATAAATAAAAAATACCATTTACATAAACGATATTTTCATATTACACAAATCTTCACTAAAAACGCCCCAAGACAAATGGTGGAGAGGGTTCCCAATTAAGTGCTGGTGGTGATTATTGCTTTAAGGGGAAGAACAACGTGATAACCATAATCTATTAACACCTAATGAGAAGGAAAATGGAAGAGGTCCGATACTTCGAAAAATGAAGGTATATGGCAAAAGAAAGGAAAGGGCCACGAAAATGAAAGACTCTCTAGGCCTCACAAATCTAATACCATCGGGGTAGGAAAAGAACAAGAGTTCATCAAGGGAGGTCAGACAAGAAAAATAAGAGCGAGGAACCTGACACAAGTAAGTGGAAGCATCGCTAGACTCAGCTAGGGCAACCGTGGTCGACAACACACACTCCCAAGTTGAGAGGCCCTTAGTTGCCTCCTATTGCGACAGACAGGTGATTCCATTGACGTTATTCCATTATTCCCACCCATAGGGAAATGAAGTGAAATGCCGGGAGTGTCCGAGGACATGTTCGGCTCGCCAAGTGCAGGTCTTTCGATTTGACACCCGGAGGTGACCTGCGCGTCGCGATGAGGATGAAATGATGATGAAGACGACACATATACCCAGCCCCAGTGCCAGTGAATTAACCAATTATGGTTCAAATTCCCGACCCTGCCGGGAATCGAACCCGGGACCTCTGTGACCAAAGGCCAGCACGCTAACCATTTAGCCATGGAGCCGGACAACCATAGGGAGATATAAGATTAAGAACTAAAATGTGATGCAGATAAGTGTTACGTAGCTTACGATAAAACATCTTTATTATTTTAGTGCCCATTTTTGTCATTATAAATAACTATGTTCATTATTTTACTGCATGTTTCCTAAATGCTAAGTGCTTATTTACCTGCCTATTTTAGCAAAAATAAATGCCTGAACTTTCGGGTTCTTCTTATGACGTTATCCCTATAATACCCGGCGTGACAAATTTGTCACACGACTTTCAGGTGCTATCAGAAGCTATAATCCATCTCTTTTATTCTTATTGCCCAGTGTAGCACATTTGTCACACAGTCGTGAACACACTCTGGTGGATAGTTTCTTCAACTGTGGTCCAGGAAGTTCGCGCCATTTTATTGAAGTCAACCGGTCGCTGCTGTGAAGGAAGATGACACGCAAGGTAAGTTTGTTATTCTTACTGTTTCTATAATTTCGTGTTTTCCATACTTATAAAGTTGTATTATGAAAGTACCGTATAATGTTCATTGAAGAGAAAATGTACTTTGGGAGTGCACTAGCTCAATATGTGTAGCTGTAGGGCCATTTGAGAATCTGATGTTACAAATATGTAACACTGGGCATTGGAGGGTGTTTCCAATGAATGGCATGTGTTATGTATTGCTGTTTTTTTTTTGTCTGTCCTGTTGAAATTGAGTAATTATTGACCATCACGTATGCCATATACGAGTGAAATATGGGGTAATAATAATAATAATTTGCTATTCTTTTCAGATTTCCATAGAACGAGTAGAAAATGGTATCTGTACATCTTTTGGCATTTGATATGCATTGCAGTTGTCAATAGTTGGATCAAGTACGGGGAGAATTGCAAAAGTCTACAAGAGCAACACATGCCATTGAGAAAGTTTCAGGCTGAAATTGCATGTGCCCTTGTTTCAGCTGGCAAAGGTAAAGCAAAGCGAGGATGACCTAGGTAGCAGAGAAAAGCAGCTACAACAATTCTTCCAGTTATTGATTGCCAGAGAGACAAGTACGAGCACTGGCCAATATGGAAAGACACAAGAGGATGCTGCAAGATACGCATCAAGATGGCCTCCCACATTTAGTGTGAAAAGTGTAGTGTACTTCTTTGTCTGAACAAAGACCAGAATTGCTTCAGAAGGTTCCATGTGTAGATATCGCTAGAAAATTATAATCACAGTGAAAATTCAACTGAAACTGAACTAATATGCTCCTTTTTTATGTTCATTTTAATATGCTTTTCATTTTTATATGCTCTATTACTCTAATTTTAAGGCCTATTTCTGTTAAAATGTAAATAATTAATATCAAGCCACTCTTTAGGAAGAGAATGGCTGTACCGGGCATACATAAGAAGTCAGTTAACAATAAAATATTTTTTGAATGAAATCTATCGTGTACCTAGTACTGTAAATGCCCAGTGTGACAAATATGTCACATTAAAAATTAAAGGTTCAAAAACTTAAATGGTACAAAATGCATATAATAGAGTAAGTTGAGGCTATAGGAAGTAGTTTTACTGGAAACATAATTTTTATATCATCATACGCTTGGTTTGGGCATTACAGGGTTATACAGGAGTAACTATAAAGTGCGGCCAGACTTTCAAGGCATATTCCTCACATGTAGAAGAAGAATATATGTTATATGGACATGGGTCCACCGGGCGAGTTGTGGACGCGCCGCTGTCAGCTTACATTCGGGAGATGGTGGGTTCGAACCCCACTGTCGGCAACCCTGAAGATGGTTTTCCATGGTTTCCTATTTTCAGACCTGGTAAATGCTAGGGCTGTACCTAAATTAAGGTGACGGCCGCTTTCTTCCCACTCCTCGCCCTTTCCTATCCCATCGTCGCCATAAGATATTTCTGTGTCGGTGTGACGTAAAACAGCTTGTAAAAAAAAACAAATGGGCCCGGAAACATGAAATATTCAAAATTCCCTCCGTTAATATAGATACGTTGAGCGGTTTATGCTGCTTTCCTTCTGTCGTCGTTGGCCAGTGTGTGGCCTGGCGCAGTGCTGGTGTAGCATTACGTAGTGGCGTAGTAGCCTGGGTAGTTGAACGGCAGTGCGGACAATGGCTACCCATCCATGAATGACCACGCCCGATGTTGCCCAACTTTCGATAGTGCTTACGCTGCGTTCCAATGCTTTAGTGGGGTAAGGAAGTGAGGGCTACGCTTCGGGGCTGGTGCTTCGTGATTGGGTCAGTTTCTTGGGGTGGGTTTAGTTAAGGATTAACTGTCGGCTTGGCATGTGTGTGTGTGGGGGGGGGGGGGGGGAGAGGTCGGTGCAGGTCCTGGGAGCGAAGCGAACCACCCTAAGTTATACCTTATGAACCATAATAAAGGTGATCATGGTAATGGGATTTTAAATAAGGGTCACAAATCCCTTCATTTGGTTATGAGGGTATTTAGGGGTTGTAGTAAGGATGTAAAGGAGAGAGCACATAAGTCACTAAAAAGACCTAAATTATACTGAAAATGAAAATCCACAGCCTGTGTCCAGTCATTGAACCGTGTCAGGAATGGAATGAAGGAAGCCCCCATCTAGCGGCGAGGATAGGAATTGTGTCGATTGCCGACGCCTGTTGCACTCCTCTGGGGCAATGATTAATGAATGACAGATGAAATTAAATGATATTGGAGAGTGCTGCTGGAATGAAATATAACAGGGAAAATCGGAGTACCCGGAGAAAAACCTGTCCCGCCTCCGCTTTGTCCAGCACAAATCTCACATGGAGCGACCGGAATTTGAACCACGGAACCCAGCGGTGAGAAGCCGGAGCGCTGCCGCCTGAGACACGGAGGCTCCTAAATTAAAGTATGGTTCTAATTTGTGGTACGCTCACCAGGATTACATGACACGAGAACTGAAAGAAGTGATTTCCAACAAAAGAGTCATTTTACGAAAATGTTGCAAACTTTGGGATAGCAAGACTTGGAAGTAAGGAGACGAGATGCTCGACCATGCGGAGTGTTTCCAGCTGTCAGTGGACAGATGGCTTGGAATGACATTAGTAGACGAATAGGCCTGAGTGGTGTTTTTAAAATTAGGAAAGATCACGAAATGAATATAAAGTTGGAATTCAGGAGAACAAACTGGGGCAAATATTCTTTCATAGGAAGAGTGACTGGAATAATTTATCAAGGGTGATGGTTGATAAATTTCAAACTTATTCGGAATCATTTAAAAACAAACTAGATAGAGAACTGATTGGGAATCTTCCACCTGGACGACAGCCCTAAATGCAGATCAGAGGAGATTGATTGATTGATTGATGTTGATGAAGACCGTGACAACTTAATGTAATAATTACTATTAACTTCATTACTAGTTAACTGACCATAACTTGAACTTTTGGTAGCACTTAAATCACGAGACTGAGCTGAGGAACAAAATGTTGCTTGTTGCAAAAAAATCTAGTTCCATACTCTTCAAGGCCATGCTATTATACTTATTGCATATTCTGTTAAGTGGTGAATTTTACAACTTTACACTGAGCATACATATCATATCACTATATCTCTACGTGATCTGGGTGATTTAAAATGGGAACCTGTGAGCAGACACCCGTACCTCACATTCATAGCAAATACACAATAATTGCTCATGAATATAAATTTCAGGCCGGGTTAAATATCTCAGACTGTGAGGTGCTCGCCTTCTGACCCCAACTTGGCAGGTTCGACCCTGGTTCAGTTCGGTGGTTTTTGAAGGTGTTCGATAGATTTACTGACACGTGAAATAACTGCTGAGAGACAAAATTCCTGTACCTCGGCATCTCAAAAACCGCCAAAAGTGGTTAGTGGAACGTAAAACGATATTATTATTAGAAATCTCAGGAAGTGTTTCTGGAGTCTTTGTATTATTTCGATACCTTTATTGTTACATGGATTCCGTATAACAGTAGGATGTTCATTGCTATAGTGTACTGACGTACCGTACTGTAATGATAACTATATGAAGATATCTGTAACCTTGATTTGAAATCTCGTTAATGCCATTACCCCTGTGAAGATATTCTCTTATATTAACTCGTAAGTACCTCTGAGGTACTTCCACCCCATAAATACAAGAATTAAACTAGGATTTTCATCTTGTTGAATCTTACGACCTGACTTTTCATCCTATTAAACATCATACCTTTGTCTGATGTCCATCTCGAAAAATTGCAATGTTGCCAAGGTCTTTTTCTCAGTCACTCAAATCCTGTAACTTATTTACTGTATACAGTACGACAGCATCTGGAAAACAAAGAGCCCTATCTTTGATTCCAATTCTTTACTCTATCATTTATATACACCAGAAAACATAAAGTTCCACTAACGCTGCTCTGCGGGAGGCCCCACTTAATCTAGCCTACCTGGTCATATAATGCTTCACCTACTCTAATTCTCTGAGTTCTACTTTCTAGTAAAGTAGTCACCAATTCAATCACTCTTTCGTATAGTCCAATGACCCCATATTCGCGAACAGCCTCCATGATGTACCTATCAAAAGCCTTAGATAATTCAACAGTAATAATGTTCATTTGTCCTCCTTAATTCAAAGACTGTATTGAACCCTTGAACTTACCGTTCCATCGTTGGTCGGCCACAGCTGCTTCAATAGAGCAAAATCGAACTCCTAAATCTTGGGGTCGTAGCGGGTATATTTCGATCACGACCTTGACCAAACGATGGGGTTCAGAAGAGAGCCTAACTACTTGAAATGAGGAGCAAATATGTGTTTACTAAATTTTGTTAAATTATCAAATGCAAAAAATTATGTTTATAAACTCATTCATCAGAAAAAAAATTATTCAACATTAAACGCAGTCACATTGTACTGCGTGAATGTTATCTTTTACATTTATCGAAGAACTTTCTTCAGAGAAAAGTAAAAAATATCACAAATTAGTGGACAGCGAAAACTAGAAAAACGAAAATAAAACCTGAAAATCGGGCACCTTTTCAATCCAAACGATAATTGAGAATTAATCCACACGATCCGTGGAAAATCTGACCTTCAACAAGTAGAATTCCAGATTTACATTTAATTAAGGTTATCCGCCAGTCTAATACCCTACCGGATATGGCAACACCCGCCGAATGGACCCTTAATTGACCCAAATTGACTATCAGTTGCTTTGGATAGGTTGCGAAAAATTACTGGAAAGCATGGTGTTCACTACAAGTTAACAGCAACAGTCATAATTAACAATAAAATTCCACCATGTATTGTCATCTCGTGACACCCTTAAGTTATGGAATAATCCCGATGCTGAAACATGCATCACCCAAAGAGCTGTTCAGAAGGAACCAACAAAAACTCGATCCGAGAGGACTTTACAATACGTCGTTCTGAAGGAACAAAACTGCGAAATGCAGGAAACACTTATTCATCATGCATTTAGAAGAAATGCTAAACACTGAAGTTAAAGAAAAAGTGGTAAATCACTTGAAAATATTCTTACGAAACCAACTTTCAGGTTATAAACGGTTATGTTGAGTTTAATGAAATTACAAGTCAACACGATAAAATAAATACAAAAATACCAAAGGAAATCACAAAGGAAATCTTTCCATTCCCACAATTATGACTACCATTACAAATCCGTCTACCTATGTTTGTCCCAATAAACTAACTACAAGTTATTGATAGACCAAAAGTCTCACCTATTATACAATGAAAGAACGAAAATTTAAAATAAAATATATTAACAGCTGACGAATCGAAAACGCATTCGCAACTCAAGTCTCACATGGCACTATCAAAGCATATCGGACATCTGAACGACAAAATAATTAAGCCAAGATATAACATTAAAAATACTAAAGTTCAATGAACTCGAACGTGCATGGCAAACAGCGGTAATATTCAATCTCCGTTAGCTCAGTATCCATGCTGGACAACCCTCACGTTTATGCCACTAGTGGTTCCATGCTCTTATGTAACCACCTTCTAGCTGGTAAGGATTGTGGCGAAACATGGCCTCAATATTACTTTGCGAACACTCTTCGCATTACATACACTACTGCAGACACTACCATAGTTCAAGTCACTTCGCAAAACACCTAACCTTAGACTTGACTATATACAGACGACACGCTAATCCTGTCGTCGAGCTTACATGGTGTCTACACACAGCATCCTAAATCTTTCGTTGAGCGTAAACGAGGATGTCTACTCATCCGTATACTCCTATAATACGCGCAAGTCCTAAATCTATCGTCGAGCGGAAACTGGGATGTCTACCCATCCTCTACAATATCAGGAGAAATCGTTCCTTCAAACATAATTGCTGATATTTAGCTTGAAACCTTATCGAAACTCGAACACAATGAAACGAAGCTTGCCACAGAATGAACGCAAGTCTGGAAATGTAACAAAGTCCATTATTATCAATAAACGTGAAATGAAAACTTATAACGCGCGGCTACTCAATCCACGACTCAAACACGATCTCAAAACACGCAGTGAAATTAGGAAAAAAAATCAGCGCTCGTCTAACTTTATGCGAATATCGTTAAAACGGTAATCATCACCATCACAAGAAATTCACAATATAATTCTATTGTGAGGCCAAAAAATCGCCTACCATCGCACTGTTCCAAACATCTCTATCCAAGAAACTATCTAGTGAAGCGAATTTCATTGATCTACACAGCCAAACTATCACTTTAATAACGTCCAATATCTCATCCCACAATGTTTGCGATTTATAATTTCGTCTCGTAATAAAAATTATACTGAATGAAAATTGGTTACAACAATTAAATAACACCAACCATATTTCAGAATGCCCTTCTGTTCGTGAGGTCGCTTACTAAAACATGCACTATGCTGATTTTATATAAATTATCATTTGGACTTAACTGCCAAGAGCTACAATCTTCTACAGACATTGTTTATCACGGGGAGTTCTTGACTTGAAATCATAATAGGCGTTACAACGCACCCACTTCGAATCTGACGATCATCAAATCAGTCAGCTGTTCCGGATTGCTAACGGAACCTCATTTATAGCCTGCCTCCGAAATATCACATTTAATATACAGCCTGTCTCAAAAATTCTTCGCCATCGACAAATATATCCTGTCCCAAAAATTCTTCTCCATCGCCTGTCATCACGGCGGCATTACTCATGAAATACAGGCTTCCTATGCCTTCAACGTCTACACAACTATTCTCTTAACTTTTCATTCCGACACAATCCATTTCTTCCTGTTTCAAAACTCTTCAAACCTCGGTACTCCCATGACGAACAATTTTATAAGAATCTTTTCATTCGTTTCATTACATCTTTCGGACCTCAAGGACAAGATAACATACCGTGATTTCCTATATCACAAAATACACGGTGTCACAAAAATTAACTTCCCACGAATAAATATAACTTTATCAGACTTCACTGGATTTCGAAACGAATGCAAATCTTACTCGACATTACTGTTAAATACATGTTTTAACATAGATAAATTTTATCCTGATGTAAATATTATTATTATTATTTCGATTAACTTTTTCTGAGCTCATAGGATATTCGAATTTATCATGTTCACGGCGACTATATAATCGTTATCACCTTCCTAACTTTAATCAGTTTGAACAATATCTCAAAGAATTTTAACACATTATTTGAACCTCGCATTTTACAGTTTCTGAACGTGATTCTTACCGGCCTGAAGAGTTCCACACGCTGACAAAAAATATAAACACTTCGCCTGGAAAATGTTATTGGGACAAACAAATTCTATCTACAACATTAATACAAAGTATAGACAGACCTGTAATGTAGTCATCTTGGAGTTCTGGCTACATTTTAGCCACCTGGCCTCAGATTCAGCCGCACATGACTGTAGTTTACATCGTCTTCTTATAGATTACTTACAAATACACAGATTTTTCACTCGCTATTAATTAATAACAACACAAATGACACACTCTCTTCGCTCGTTATCATGCGAACGTACTTCTCTCTCTGCTGACGACAGCGAACTGTCTCTGGGGACTCTGTTCTCATCCACCCTACTCGGCCAGGTGTTCCAAAAGATAACAAAATCAGACCTGTCTCTGACTAGCCTCCAAACCTCCTTTGACAATTTCAAACACACAATGTAATAAATGAAATCAGCTACGTATTTTAAGTAGATATCTATGCCTTCACGGTTTTCGTCGGCGGAAGCTCAGGAAATTTTCTATCACTTTCAATCAAATAATTTAACTTGAACAATCTACCTGAATATATAACATAAGTTATTTTTAAGAAACAAATCCGTCGCTTTCTTGTAGACGAGCGACGTGGGTTCCTCCGCCCAGACCTTCAGATAGAATGTGTAAATGTGGGTGGTGGGGACTCCTTTTATAATGCTAGAGGTGACGCTATCCTGATCATGAAGCCTGGTGGTGCAACCCTCTAATTCCATACCCGCTGGACCAATTTTCCTGACATTTATTCCAAAAATTCCACTAAAATCACAATTCACACTGGTGATGTTTTTATATTTTTCCATACTTACAACGGGCATAATAAATTTATTTCTGACATCTAACTTGGTGCGCTTTCTTCGAATATGACCTTCACACGTGCCGCAAATGCACCAGTACGGACGCCAACTTCTCCCCAGGCTTAATTGCATTTAAATTCACCCTGTGGATTCTGTCTTCATTTAATGTTTATTAATAATTTCAGTCCTTTATTCCTGGATTAACCATGTCGCCAAAATCTCTCGTTGAGAAAGTTTTTCCTAAATTGTTAAATTAGTCAGTACTCGAAATCAGCCGAAGCGTCCCGGCATTTCACGAGCGGGTAGCTCGCTCGCCGGGTTGAGTTCTGTTCCCACGGAGGGAAAGAGACTCTCGAAATAAAACATGGCGACTCTCAAAAAAGTTATTTGTAGCTGAAAAAAATATCTTAAATTATTTATCATCGTAGAATTATGGGTTCAGTATCTTGCTGGAATCCTACAAGTTGATTCTCACTGGAATAACATTTCTAGAGCCCGAACTGCTTTCTTTTTTAGTAATTTCGCAACCCTTCTATTATAATTAGAAAGAATGATTTCCCAGAGCGAACATGTAATGCTTGTCAAGCTGACTGGCTTTTCGTTATATGCTTTATGTTTATCACGTTTCTTTTTTTGTTCACTGGGGTTGCAATATCAACTCTCCATTCATCTGGTATATGTCCTTCATACAAACAGTAACCACATAAATATTTGAGATTTGGTACAATATCCCAGCCCGTTGTCTTTAGTAGATCCCCTTACATCTTATGAATACCATCTGATTTTCTTGTTTTGTGCCATTTTGTAAATAACTTTACTATCATAGGTGCATTTCAGAACTTCGTCAGTATTTTTAACATCAGTAACTGGGTATTTTTCTAATATCCAACTATCTTTACATATTTCTGGGTGAATACTTCTGCCTTCTGTAAATTCTCACATATACATAAAACTTGCTCATTAGTGATACCTCGAATGTTCTTCCTGGAACCTGTTTCTGCCTTAAAGTAACTATACAGACCCTTCCATTTTCCCTAAAATTCGTACGACTGCCAATTACGTTTGCCATCCTGTTATCTTTAGCTGATTTTTGCATATGCTGTGGGTAAAAATGTATGTTTAAATGATCGGAGGCTCTAGTTTCTATAACTTTTGATGTTTATAGATTTCAGATGTAAAATATACTGTATTTCCATAGATAATTGGAAATAATTATCACGAATATCTTCGTTATCAACACCAATTTTAAAGATGTATGATAATGAGCACAGAAAGCTCCATCTTACGAATATCCTGCCAGGTTTTTTGTGACTTGGGGAGTGGTAGTTCTGTCGGTATGGAACGGTGTAATTGCTTTAATTAGAGGTGTTGACAACTCTTAATGAGAATGTAGTTCTCATGAATATGTATTGATACAGACTGTTTGAGGATGAACTAATTACGAATCAGATTTTCACCGTGGGAACTTTCAGTGCACTCGTAATGGTTGCAAACGCTGTTTCTGGTATGAACGCGATCAGTTATTCGTGAGTTTATTGGTGTTTTACCTCGTTCCACCATATAAATTATGGTATAATCCTCCAATGACCTGCTGAGTTCTGTATTATCCGCCTCATTGAGGTGCACATGAGGGTATACTGACTGCTGTAATGGTACCTAAATTACTGTAGCCCCATGTCACATGAAGATATCTGAGCTTGTAAGAGCGAACCTCTTCATGAGCTGTTGAGTATGGGAATGGGGAGAGACTTATAAAATAAGGCTCTTCCCTTCTTTCGTCATCTTTCTTTCTTTCTTTCTTTCTTTCTTTCTTTCTTTCCTTCTTTTCTCCATATTTCCCTACTTCCTTCCTTCCTTCCTTCCTTCCTTCCTTCCTTCCTTCCTTCCTTCCTTCCTTCCACCTTCTTTTCTATCATTCTTTCTTTCCTTTCTTCCTTCTCTCCTTATTCCCTTCCCTCTTTAATTTTCCTTCCCTTTCCCATCCTTTCTTTTGTTTATTATTTATTTTTTCTTCTTTGCTTCTATATTTCCTTCCTTCCTTCCCTCTCTCATTGATTATTTCATTTTATATTTTTACTTCCTCCCTTCCCTGTCATTTCTTTCTCTTTCTTCTCTCCTTCGTTCCTTCCTTCCTTCCTTCCCTCCCTCACTTCTTCCTTTCCTTCCCAGCTTTCTTCTCCTTATTTCTTCCTTTCCTTACCATTTCTTCTTGCTTCACTTCTCCCCCTCCTCGTCTTTCCTTCCCTTCGTGTTTTGCGTTCCTTACTGTCCCTTCTTTCCTTTTCTTCCTTTTCTTCTCATCTTCCTATCCTTCTTCATTCATTCCCTTTCAAAGCCCCAGCTCTCGTACCCTTTGACGGTTATAACAATGCTTTTTCATATCAAGGACTATTGGTTAGTAGTTACATGTCCTGTATGAAGTAATCATTATTATTATTATCATCATCATCATCATCACCATCATCATCATCATCACCGTTATCGTACATTAGGAATGTTGATCACCAGTACAATCATCACGATCATATTGGTACTACGAGCGCGAATCAAAAAGTAAGTTACCCTAGCTCACCGCGAGAGCGCTCTGTGTGTCATGACCATGGCCAATGCGGAGCAAGGTACAGTAACTGCTGACACGTCCGACAGGAAGGTTAGTGTGATATCCCGTCGTGCTGTGTATGTAGAGCGGGTTACGCTAAAAGGCGCGTCAACTGGATGTTCACTCTAAATTGAAGGTGCGTGCAACGATCAGATTTCTATGGGCAAAACGACTCGATTGCACGGACTTCCATCGTAAAATCTCTGCTGTATATGGTGAGCATACACTTTCTCGCCCAGGTATTGTAAAGTGGTGTAAGTAATTTGACGGCGTACACATAGATCTCACGGACGAATATCGCGAAGGCAGGCCTGCAACGTCCAGTACCGTTGCAAATGTTAACCGTGTGAATGGGATTATTATAGAAAATCGGCGCATAACACGGCAGGAAATTACCAGTATGCTGAATGTTTGGTATGGCAGTGTGTTCTCCGTTGTTCACCAGCACCTTGGATTTCGTAACCTGTGTCAAAGTTGGGTCCCGCGCCTGCTCAACGATGTTCACAAGGGACAACGTTTCCAATCGTCACTGATATTTGCAACGGCATTATGTGGAGGGCAACGAGTATCTGCGGCGAATCATCACACGGGATGAAACATGGGTCCACCACTTCACCCCCGAAACAAAGAGAATATCGATGGAAAGGGTGCACACCACGAAAGAAGGCCAAGGTCCAAACTTCAGCAAGAAAGGTAATGGCGACAAGTGTTCTTTGACATGAAGGGTGAGGTGCACGTGGAAGTTATGCCGAAAGACACGGAATCAACTCGGCTTCGTACTGTCAAACGTTGAACCGGTTGCGTGAGGCTATTAAAGAAGAGCGGCGGAGAAAATTGAGCGCCGGTCTGATTTTGTTCCATGATAACACAACACCTGACGTAGCCCACCAAAGTCCGAACTGCTGCAGTGATTCAAGTGGGAGGTTAGCAACATCCTCCATACAGTCCAGACTTAGCGGAATGCGATTATCATGTGTTCGGTAAGCTGAGAAAGGATCTCGGTGGACGACGATTCCGAAACGATGAGGAGGTAAAAGCAGCTGTCTCCAGGTGGTTACATAGCGCTAGAGGTGATTTCTACGCATCCGGAATTGAAAAGTTGGTTCACCGTTCCGAGAAATGTTTACAGTTTCTTGGGGACTATGCGGAAAAGTGAACCTACATTGTATGTTGTCATAGCCGTGGCCTATGTGTAGGTGGTTTCATAAATGGTCATAAGTTGGAAGTGTAACTTACTTTTTGAATCGTCCCTGTCGTGTACCGACCTCCCACGGACTCGAACCGGCGGACTGCCAGGTGGAAGGCAGCCGGGGTTCGCAGCCGAGTCTTGAGCTCAAGGTGTCAGAGGAGATTAATTAGTGTTAGAATAATGATAGTCATCGACATGAGACACCTTGTAGTGATGGAATAATAATTATAGTTAGATATAATATTTTAGAAGGCAAAAGTAACTTTCAAGAAGCTACATGTAGTGGAGAGAGTTTGCGAAGTGCGCTTACACAAGTGTTGACTAAGAGCGGGGACTTGTTGATCACAACAAGGTATTTACTGTGTATCGACAAACAGAGCTAGTATGCCAGTGGGCCAGGCGGCCGCCCGAAACCGACAAAGGAACAAAGCCGAGTGCAAGGCCAATCAGGGTCAGTACAGATGCACTTAGAAAAACAAGGAAGGATGAGGAGAAAGTGAGACAGAAGACAGTAGTGCCTAGGTAGCAGCACTTACTGTGACAACTATTGAGAATAGCCACTTGAGGGAGCCACTGACAAGATGATCAGTTTGGCAATGCCGTAAGACCCAACCCCTTGGTAGGAGGTAGGGATAGAACTTTGACTTCAGGAGCGGAGATATAACCCCTGGCCAAGATGGCGCGGGGCCTTCTTCCAGCCAGTAGTTCGTACTTGTCAGAACGAGATTCTTTTCGAGCATAGCCCAAGTGCCGCAGGGCAAGATTCAGATAGACGCGTAGTAGAATAGTAGGCGCGTGGAACAAGCTCGCTCTCTCTACAGATCATCACATTCAGACTTGTAAATATACTGTACATAGTAGTTTTAGTTGTCCTCAGTAATAAAGGACAGATAAATAATTTCATCTTTTATTTCGGGAGTTGCGGGACGAGTCATACCTACAATTACCTCCCTACATTCCGCTCCGCAGGACAGGTAATACTTCAACATCCAACGGCCTGGTGACCAACCTACGAGAACGTCTCTCAGGACAGGTAGGTCACGACATCCCGTTACCGACGGGAACTTGAAGATTTACATACAAGTCATACGAAATTTATATAAATTCTAGCATTCTATGTAGCGGGCAAAAACCGCAGGATGATTGAGGAACTTCATGATAACACTTTGTGTTCCATAATCTCCCTGATGAACAGATATACGGCGTATTCCGCTGAAAGGTGGGTTCATACTTTTCTCGCCATCTAACCCACGAAAACCATCGAGTTTATACGTATGATGACTAACATTACTTCACGTGACGATCTTGGTGGCATGTGAACTGTTGAAGGCAGAACTCAACGTTTGCAACAACCAGCGGACCCAGGGTCTAGCAATGGGAGGGCCAGTCACTCGCGGTAGAATATTATCCCCACAGACATCAGTGTGCTCCGTTTATTCGGGTGTAGGGAAGAAATATGAAAATAAAAACATACAGCCTGTTTTCCAGTCAATGACCGGGTCAGGGATGGGATCTATGAAGCCCCGAACTTGCGGAGAGGATAGGAATTGTGCCGGCTGCCGAGGCCTGTCGCAATCCTCTGGGGCAATGATTAATGACTGACAGATGAAATGAAGTAATATTGGAGAGTGTTGCTGGAATGAATGATGACAGAGTAAACCGGAGTACCCGGAGAAAAACCTGTCCCACCTCCGCTTTGTCCAGCACAAATCTCACATGGAGTGAACGAGATTTGAACCACGGTATTCAGCGGTGAGAGGCCGGCGCACTGCCGCCTGAGCCACGAAGGCTCCCAGGGAAGAAATATACTCGGCAAAATCCGATTGAAATGAATGGACGATTTACAAAGTGTAGATTTTATATAAAACGTATCGTTTACTAGTGGCTTCGAATTCTTTCCATTTTGATAGTAATGTCAAACAATGGTAGCTCCTGCCCGCTTTCGCGTGAAATAATGGCAGTGCTTCAGCACTCCTGGCGAAGTGTATGTGAAGCTTGTCTGTATGAGTCTAGCAAGTGGAAGTGACACGTGCGACAGTCCCTTGACCAGACTCAAAGAAATTGGTGGAAATCCGGTCCTTGCGGTAGCGGGTTACCTTTTCTTAGAAGTAGCGATTATGAGTTAGAAGTGAAAAGGGGGGGGAGGGGGGAAGCAAATCAAAACCGACAAAAGCTACAAAATAGTGAATTATTTTATGTTCTCTGAGCGAATTTCGATAGAGACGTAAAGGTTGAGTCTACCAACTTTAGTGCGGTAATAATAGTGCTATACTATAAAACTTTCACCAAATGAACAATAATTACACATGTATTACAATTAAATAGAACTTCGGCGTGATTATACCATTAAAATCATTTTGTATTTGACTACACACTAACAAAGTAACAGGCACTAGATAGAACTGCACAGACACATTTACTGAGTGAAACTGCCAATTGACGAAAATGCATGGCAAGGGGGTGAATCATACCCCAGTGTTCATGACCTTGGTAAAAATATACCCCTGCTACCCTTCCTCAGAACACATATTACACGCTGCTGCGCGAGTCTCCGCTACATGCTGTGACGCTGTACGAATCGTTTAGCCGCAACGAACGACATGTTGTGCCTATTTCCGCCAAGTATCAATCTTAATAATTAAAGAAATTAAAGAAAATAATTAGCTGATAACATAACAGGGTTTCTACAAATTGTTTTTTAATAATTTCTACAATTGCTAGTATCAGGCAGCTAAAATGGAATAAAAATGCAATGTTTCCTACAGAAAGTGGGGAGAGGGATGGCGATTGCCCCATCTAATGGCCGCTACTACATTTCCTCACGTTTCGCCTTCGGCACTATGTAAGTTGGAGGGATCATCCTCCCTTGTCATCTTGCCTCGTGTCCGACTCTTTGGCTGAATGGTCAGCGTACTGGCATTCGGTTCAGAGGGTCCCGGGTCCGATTCCCGGCCGGGCCGGGGATTTTAACCTTCATTGGTTAATTCCAGCGGCCCAGGGGCTGGATGTTTGTGCTGTCCCCAACATACCTGCAACTCACACACGACACATAACACTATCTTCCACCACAATAACACGCAGTTACCTCCACATGGCAGTTGACGCCCGTCCTAATCGGAGGGCCTACCTTACAAGGGCTGCACTCGGCTAGAAATAGCCACACGAAATTATTATAATCTTGCCTCGTCTCCCCACGCCTCACTTCTCCTCGCCCCCCTTCAAGCACACAAACCAGCTGAATTTGTCGCGTGTGACTTTTTGAACACTTACTAACGGGATAATACTGATCGAAGATGCACATTTTAGCATATAATATCCATCGTAATTGTATTTTGTTCTTTACTGTGTAGTTCATTTTCAGAATACCATGGAGGTGTTAAAAACATTGCTTAATGCATTTTATTTATAGATTTTCTGACTCTGTGCTGGATGTGTGAGTGACCTCGGCCGCATCCTGGAAATGTCGATTTAAAACACAAACAAGCGCAATTTTAAGGCAAATCGGTAGAGTTACGAAAGAAACGCATTTGAGCATTTGAATTGGAAATTTAATTAAAATATATTTGTTTATGCTCCTGTTTTTGTTAGACTAATAGTTTATGTTATTTTTTATTTTTCATCGGACAAATCATGTGCCAAGACATAGATTTTTGTGTCCCGAAACAACTTTTAGGGTTACGAGAAAAATGCGCATAAACTTGGAGTGAAAAAACTTACACCATTATAGTAAACGTTGAAAGAGCCTCTGTGGTTCAGGCGGCAGCGTGCCGGCCTCTCATCGCTGAGTTCCATGGTTCAAATCCCAGTCACTGCATTTAAGATCTGTGGTGGACAAATCGGAGGCGGACAGGTTTCTCTCCAGTTACTCCGGTTTTCCCATTCATCTTTCATTCCAGCGACACTCTCAAATACCATTTCATCTGTCAGTCATTAATCATTGCCCCAGAAAAGTGCGACAGGCTTCAGCAGCCTATAAAATTCGTATCCTCGCCGCTAGATGAGGGCTTCATTCATTCATTCAATTCCTGACCCGGTCAAATGACTAGAAGGAGGATGAGGATTTTCTTTCCAGTAACCGTTGAAAATGCTCTTCTTCAGCCTGTAGGGAAGCGTTGTAGCGTGTGATGATATTCCGGTTCACTCAGTGCAATTCAATCTCTTCAATGTTCAAAGTTTCGACAGAAACCCCATTTAAAAATGTAAGTTACAGCGTAGTAAAATACGCCATTAAACACTTGAATCAGAAGCCATAAGACATAATAAACTAATCAATTACTGTTCTATAAGAAGCAATCACCATGTACGAAAGCTTACAGATTAGCTGAGACCATGAAATAACTGGGCCAGCTGTATGGGTCGGGTGTCTATTGTATCATCCACTCGCCCAGACATGGCACTGGGAATAACCGACAACTCGACTGAAGCTCTTACTATATAAGTTTTCCAAACTTGAGCTCGATTGGTCGAATAGATTTTACGTAAAGGAATACAAACAAACAAACAAACAAACAAACAAACAAACAAACAAACAAACAAACAAACAAACAAACAAACAAACAAACAAACAAACAAACAAACAAACAAACAAACAAACAAACAAACAAACAAACAACAAACAAACAAACAAACAAACAAACAAACAAACAAACAAACAAACATGCAAACAAATCGGATTTATATATTAGATTTATAGATTTATATATTAGTAAGGATCACTAGAATGTGAGAAAACATTAAATACCGGTTTTGATCTTACTGTTAACTTCCAGGTCAGTCCCGCGATTTAGGGGTAGCGTGCCTGCCTCTTACTCGGAGGCCCCGAGTTGGATTCCCGGCCAGGTCAGGGAGTTTTATCCGGACCTGAGGGCGGGTTTGAGATCCACTCAGCCTACGTGATTATAATTGAGGAGCTATCTGACGATGAGATGGCGGCCCCGATCTAGAGAGCCAAGAATAATGGCTATGACCACACGACACCTCGAATTCTGCAGGCCTTCGGTTGAGCAGCGGTCGCTTGGTAGGCCAAGGCCCTTCGGGGCTATTGCGCCATGAGGTTTTTTTTTTTTTTTTTAAGTTCCAGTCAGTTGAGAGATAAAAGGTAGGCTAACTTACAATTATCTCCCTAATAAGTGGACTTAAAATATTAAGGTTTGTCAAAATATTTTCAGTCGTGGACAAACTGACAAGAAACTAACAAACAAACAGCCAGAATAACCGAAAACTTGAAACTACTGCTAAAGACTTGTGTTGGCCTGAAGGGGAACAATCTGGATGTCAGAGGTGAACTATCGTAAATGCAAAAACGACAATTTTAAGATTTGTATCCTATGTGACTTGTTTTGGGATCACTATTGTATGTTTCGAAGGAATGATCATAAACAGTATGATACTATCATATGTGAGGAGTACCCAGAGATAAACAATGGTGTATGATCACACAACAGTTCAACCTTATGCCATCTGGCGCACGCCATATGGTATTGGCTCATACGATAGTTTTCTATGGTCAGAACTGTCAATCCGACCTGCCTTTAAGGTAGTGAGATATGCTCCTCGCCAACTTCTTTCTGTTTTCCTGTAAAGTTAGTGAAATGTCATGATAGTTTACCTCTGATATCCAGAAATATCCCAAATAGTTTCAAATGAGACAAATATCAGCAGATCCCCTACCATTTCATTTTATGTATAAACACAAGTGTATAAGGCCCTTTCTGACACCAATTCTACGTCCAAGAATGTATTCTCTATTGCGTCCTTGTGTGGTGGTTCTTAGTGTGGTGTGTTGTGTTGCATGTATATAACGAGGAGAGGTTTGCCACAGAACAAGCACCTAGTTCCCGAATCAGAGGAACGAACCAAACGCAATTAAAATCCCTAAATTAACTTGAATTTGAACCTAGGGTGCCTGAAACGAAGGGTCCCACGTTAACCATTCAGCCAAGGATCCTTAAGTAGTGATGACTGTCTTGGTGTGGAACTAAATGAGGCCACAGAAGTAGTTGCAAATAGCGCTTAGTTAATTCACACTCGCCCACAGACTGAACGCTGAAAGGCATAATAATCCTTAACGAAAATGTATGTTTGCATAATAATAATACACTGACTGACAGAGCAAATGCAACACCAAGAAGGAGTGGTTCGAAAGGGATGAAAGTTGGGGAAAAAAACAGAGACGGCACGGACGAATAATTGATGTTTATTTCAAACCGATATGCAGGTTACACAATACGCACGGCATCGACTCAGTAGGATGTAGGACCACCGCGAGCGGCGATGCACGCAGAAACACGTCGAGGTACAGAGTCAATAAGAGTGCGGATGGTGTCCTGAGGGATGGTTCTACATTCTCTGTCAACCATTTGCCACAGTTGGTCGTCCGTACGAGGCTGGGGCAGAGTTTGCAAACGGCGTCCAATGAGATCCCACACGTGTTCGATTGGTGAGAGATCCGGAGAGTACGCTGGCCACGGAAGCATCTGTACACCTCGTAGAGCCTGTTGGGAGATGCGAGCAGTGTGTGGGCGGGCATTATCCTGCTGAAACAGAGCATTGGGCAGCCCCTGAAGGTACGGGAGTGCCACCGGCCGCAGCACATGCTGCACGTAGCGGTGGGCATTGAACGTGCCTTGAATACGCACTAGAGGTGATGTGGAATCATACGCAATAGCGCCCCAAACCATGATGCCGCGTTGTCTAGCGGTAGGGCGCTCCACAGTTACTGCCGGATTTGACCTTTCTCCACGCCGACGCCACACTCGTCTGCGGTGACTATCACTGACAGAACAGAAGCGTGACTCATCGGAGAACACGACGTTCCGCCATTCCCTCACCCAAGTCGCTCTAGCCCGGCACCATGCCAGGCGTGCACGTCTATGCTGTGGAGTCAATGGTAGTCTTCTGAGCGGACGCCGGGAGTGCAGGCCTCCTTCAACCAATCGACGGGAAATTGTTCTGGTCGATATTGGAACAGCCAGGGTGTCTTGCACATGCTGAAGAATGGCGGTTGACGTGGCGTGGCGTGCGGGGCTGCCACCGCTTGGCGGCGGATGCGCCGATCCTCGCGTGCTGACGTCACTCGGGCTGCGCCTGGACCCCTCGCACGTGCCATATGTCCCTGCGCCAACCATCTTCGCCACAGGCGCTGCACCGTGGACACATCCCTATGGGTATCGGCTGCGATTTGACGAAGCGACCAACCTGCCCTTCTCAGCCCGATCACCATACCCCTCGTAAAGTCGTCTGTCTGCTGGAAATGCCTCCGTTGACGGCGGCCTGGCATTCTTAGCTATACACGTGTCCTGTGGCACACGACAACACGTTCTACAATGACTGTCGGCTGAGAAATCACGGTACGAAGTGGGTCATTCGCCAACGCCGTGTCCCATTTATCGTTCGCTACGTGCGCAGCACAGCGGCGCATTTCACATCATGAGCATACCTCAGTGACGTCAGTCTACCCTGCAATTGGCATAAAGTTCTGACCACTCCTTCTTGGTGTTGCATTTGCTCTGTCAGTCAGTGTAATAATAATAATAATAATAATAATAATAATAATAATAATTGTACGGGAGGTACACCTGCCCCGTGCATTTAAAATAAGCGCCTTTTAGTAGGCCATCTATAGCATAAACGTAGAAACTCAGTTTGGAAGAAGTTTGAACATTCACCGACAGAGGTCTCTACTGTCAACCTAGGTGCTCCCTCTGACGAGAGGATGGACAATTTAATTTCAAGAGAATTTGGCACTCATTAGTTGGTAAAACTGAATTGTTTGTAGATTGTTTTGGTGTTCTAAAGTTATCAACACTTCTATCTCTTCCCGCCAACTTAATATTGTAGCCAATAGGAAATTTTGTACCTTTTATTAAGTCACCAATGAGAAAATTTTTATATTTATTTGACTATCCAGTGGAAATTGTGGGTGTCAGGGCTTCGGCCCAGAGAAATCTGGAACCTTTCTCTGTGCTATAAAAGCTGGGACCGTTCGGGCCACGTTGTCTTTGATCGCTCCATTCCAGCAGTAGAGTGTGTTAGTACAGGACGTAGGGGAGGGATTGCCTCGTCCATCTCCGGAAGGTCCACCAGTTCAAGGTAATGGCAGACATTTTGTAAGCCTGTAATGGTCTCAGAAAGCGAGTTCGAAGGGAAGGTTTCAAAATTCTTTAGTAATGTAAACTTCCATTTCTAGATGTAAACTTTCAAACCAGTCTATAGAACTTAACCGAACTTAGAAAATAATGAGTGAGAAGCCTCTTTTATTCCCTTTCAGCTTGATATTGAGGTGGCTATAACTTTGTAATATTTAAAATCTACCTGTTAATTTTGTAAATTAAAACTTTCTCTCCATCTAGTCATCTCCGTAGTAAATGCTTAGCCTCTGTGACTTCGACCCATAAGCCCACATAGTGTTTTAATGATGTTCTGGTGAATTCCTAAGGAGTGTAAGTGTTCGTCTCCTAGCATTTTAGTTTTCGGCCAGTGACTCTAACCGTTTCTTCTTTTGACTAAGGCAGGCAGAATGGGCACTTATTACTCCTGTTAAAATTCACTATTTTCATTCCATTTTCCTGTGTAATTTCGACTGTTGAACAAATAAGACAGTGTCTAGAGTTGGTTTTTGTTTTTGCCTTTAACAAGCTTGGATAGTAACTGTGTGGAGCAAAGACGCTCTGTTCCTACTATTGTAAATTCTCGAAATCTACCTTGGGGATTGATTGAAAGGAGCAGTAGTGCTCTCGTAAAATTTATAACTGGGGAGCTTCAAGCTCATGTTGTTATTCAATGTTGTTGTATGAGTTTCTAATATTGTTTCTCGAGCTCACGAGCTAGACTTTTGTACCTGAATATTTCTTATTACTCAGAATAATTTAAAAAAGGAAGAAAGGAAAATGAAGAAATAAAATTACTAATTTTGAGGTTTTCAATTAAAATTCTATCTTTTCTCTATCCACCCATTCATGCCCGCACTTCCTTTCACTTCTGTCCACCACGGTATCGCCGTAATAATAATAATATTAATATTATTATTAATAATAATAATAATAATAATAATAATAATAATAATAATAATAATCTGCAGTCGCTTAAGTGCGGCCAGTATCCAGTAATCGGGAGATAGTGGGTTCGAGCCCCACTGTCGGCAGCCCTGAAGATGGTTTTCCGTAGTTTCCCATTTTCACACCAGGCAAATGCTGGGGCTGTACCTTAATTAAGGCCATGGCCGCTTCTTTCCCATTCCTACGCCTTTCCTATCCCATCGTCGCCATAAGACCTATCTGTGTCGGTGCGACGCAAAACAAATAGCTAATAATAATAATAATAATAATAATAATAATAATAATAATAATAATAATAATAATAATAATAATAATAATAATAATAATTTGATGTGGCTATTACTAACCTGGCACAACCTTTGTTAAGTAGATGCTCTGTCGTTGGTAGGTGTATCGGAATCTGCACCTTAGTGTGATGGAGGAGTAGTGTTGTGTGTGTTGTGTAAGTTGCTGGAATGTTGAAGACAGAACACCTACTGAGTACCGGAACAAAGGAAATTAATCGTTTACGATTGAAATTCCATAACACGACCAGGTATTGAACCCAGCGCACAGTGGGGTAGATGACATCAAAATCCGCCATTAATTATTAGATGGCAAATTAAATCGGATTCGTGCTACAATATATCATTTCAGCAACACAGACATACAGATGAATGAGGCAGACATGTGAACTTTACTCCTGAACTCATTTATTACATTAAATCACTCTAAAGCTAAGTACAGTAGTTTTGGCAGAAAGCAGAAACAAATAATGTTCGCCAGAAAGTAAATCAATGTGCAGTCATTGTTCGTAGCATTGAAGAACAACTGTAAGAACCTGATACGTTTCCTCACACTGAATATAATTTTAATCTTGCTTTCATATGAAGAGATACTGTATTTCATTTATTGCACTTCTGTTGCCTCTCGTAATCCGCCAAAGGTATTTGAAGTCATATCCCGCGGTTCTCTCTGCAGATTCAGGAAATAGCTGCCTCGGGCGACCGCGACTTCGACGGGCATTGCTCCTCACGGGCACGACTTCGTAATTCGTAAATGTAACAGAACCTTTTAGCCCCACACTGTTTTGATGAGCAAACCTGTCAGCTAACCGATTTTCACAAGTCCACCGTTTTCTAAGCTCAAAAGGGAACAAAAGAAAATATCTCATTAATTCCTGGAAAATCACATTTCGTCTCCTTGTCAGAATGTTCAGCTTACTTGCTTTCGGTTCAAAGGGTCTCGGTTCGATTCCCGACTGGGTCGAAGGTTTTAACTGAGTATAGTTAATTTCCCGAGCTCGGGAGCTAGGTGTTCGTGTTCGTCTCAATACCCATCTTAATTTACATACACCACATTAGACTACTAACCACCGCAGCGAATACTTACGGCTGTATTATAAAACTAGGCTTATGTGCATACATTGCCGATCGAAGGTAACTGTGATAAGGCCAGGAAGAACTATTGCTGGAAGTTCACTTTCGGAGCAGCCTGTGTGCTCCGCAATTATTTTCTTGAGGTATTTCAACTTACCGCCCATTGTCTTCACCAGTAAAACTCACACTATTTCAAGTAATTCTTGTCTTGGAAAGTTGCTTGAGTTTTAGGGTCAGAATGCATCTCTCTCTCCAGTCGTTCCACTCATGACTGAGTATCGTGACCTAAGGACTTTGTTGTTTCTTTTATAAGCTGATACCATTCTGTACGAACTTGCGTTTTCCGGACAGTAATTCTTAATTTTAATTCCATGATCTTTCTTACTTGAACAACCCATCTTTTTGCGACCCGTCCTCGTGTCCTTGTGCCAGAAATTTTTCCAAGTTGTCATCCTCTATTATCATAGAATGCATAGGAAGGAAGAAAACAGCTGAATAAACAGAAGGGACTGCTAAGAGACTATATCAGATTTCAAGAAATTTGACAAAACGTAAAAGCTTTTAAAGTCAGATTTTAAACAAAAATTACAGTAAAAACGACACGATGTAATAATAATTAATGGAATGTTTAAGTGCTAATTTGCACGTTTAATATTGCAGACGACAAACTGCGCTTTGTGGATCTTCTCAAACACCCGACTCTGCCATGTTTGGAAGGACAAGATTCGATCCCGAGTGCCACGTGAACTAATCTAATGTGAAACTCCCACAGCCATCTATTCAGAAAAGTCTGCTATTATCAACAGTTCCCCAAATTCATTCATCATATCATCAAAAATTTAGTTTCCTAATTTCGTGTCAAGGACCAATAATATTAATTAACTGATTGTAAAATATAACTATCATATACTTCTGTAAAATAGAGTTCAAATTACAGGATGTATCATAATTAATAGCGCAAATTGAAACAGCTCTAAGTACACGATACTAGAAGCAAAAATATCTTAGGAAACGTGGTCCGCAAACGAGCCGTTTGAGAGATAATTTATAATTTGTGTTTACCAGTCACCACTAACTTGACTGTGTACAAACGTCATCCTAGTTAGGAAAAGGTACCAATACAACAATGAGATAAGTTATTAGATACTTTGGTAGAAGTGCAGTCGATTTTAATGAACAAGAGAACAGCCTTACTTAGTATGTTGCACTTACATGTTACAATGACTGTACAGTGCACTTACTCGTAGTTAAAGGAAGTGTAAACAACTGCAGTTCTACCAAAGTATCTAATAACTTTTCGTAATGTGTACTGGTATCTTTTTCTAACTAGGATGATGTTTACACGCAATCAAATCAGTGGTGACTGGTAACCACAAATTCTAAATTATCTCGCAAACGGCTCGTTTGCGGACTGATGTTTACTAAAACTTTTTTGCTTCTAACATCGTGTACTTACAGCTGTTTCAGTTTGGGCTATTCATTATGATACATCCTGTATAAGTATTTGGATATTAAATAAATAAACAACTAAAACAAATCTGATTTCAACTGTTACCTCATGTATGATG
This sequence comes from Anabrus simplex, assembly GCF_040414725.1. Lineage (NCBI taxonomy): Eukaryota > Metazoa > Arthropoda > Insecta > Orthoptera > Tettigoniidae > Anabrus > Anabrus simplex. The sequence continues at coordinate 144,619,692 of NC_090265.1, read as the reverse complement.
GCTGAAATAACATAAATGTCTTACTTACCAATAGGATTGCCTTCCGTGTTAGTTTCGTACAGAAAACAGAAGGAGGAAGACACGTGTAAAGTGTAGTATGCCGCTGAGCCGCAGAATAGGAAATACTGTTCAGTATATGCTTCCTCTTCTTCTGTGGTTGAAACTTCAGACAGCGATACCACAATGATACAAGTTCAGACGAGTCTAGAGCTCGCAAGCCCGGCAGGCAACATGGATTCGTTCGGATATACTCGCTTCTTCTCACTGCTGACAGGAATTTCCTGATTAGTCAAATTTTATTTTTTGAATATATGCCAAATTTTCATGCCATCTACACCACTGTCCCCATGACCCGAAGGCCGAGTCATTAAGCAGACAAGTACATAATATGAAATAATAATAACAATAATAATAATAAATAAAATTAACTATCGTTCAATTTTTAAAACCAGACCCTTCCTAACATCCCTTACAGAATCAAACCACAATAAGACAAGGAAATGAACCGAGGAACGCAAGGTAGAGTTCAGCAAGACAATGGAGGATTACTGGGCCAAGAGAAACGGTCAAGGTACAGGAAGAAAGCAGCAGCCAAACCGGTCAAGGTACAGGAAGAAAGCAGCAGCCAAACCGGTCAAGGTACAGGAAGAAAGGAGCAGCCAAACCGGTCAAGGTGCAGGAAGAAAGCAGCAGCCAAACCGGTCAAGGTACAGGAAGAAAGCAGCAGCCAAACCGGTCAAGGTACAGGAAGAAAGGAGCAGCCACACCGGTCAAGGTACAGGAAGAAAGGAGCAGCCAAACCGGTCAAGGTACAGGAAGCAAGCAGCAGCCAAACCGGTCAAGGTACAGGAAGAAGGCAGCAGCCAAACCGGTCAAGGTACAGGAAGCAAGCAGCAGCCAAACCCACCAACAAGAACACCAGAAGCGGCAAACATCGACAACAACACAGATAAAGCACAAGCACCGTGGTCCTCAGGAGGCTCAAACGAACTAACAGATAATAATAATAATAATAATAATAATAATAATAATAATAATAATAATAATAATAATAATAATGTACCTGTCCCGAGCATCGACAGAGTACTAAGTATCAAAATCATGCCTCACAAATATGTCATGGATGGAAATCTTATGGATGAAGAACCTCGGAGAATCAAACCCGGGCATCGAAGTCCCATCCTCCCTACTTTCATTTCCAGCAGCGGCTTCGCTCGAGAGCATATAGGCCATGGTTTTGTCCGGCGAAAATAGAGTGGACAAGTACAATAAATATCTTGAAAGTAGGGCACTATAGTAAGAGAAATACTTTAATCTAATAAAGAATAAGAATGGATTTTTACCTAGTTCAAAACACAATTTTAGTCGCTGAGAGATTATATATGGATATTATGTACATACATGACATGCCAATTAATTTGCCTACGTGGCAATGTTTGAGATATGCTACACTTAACGTATCGCATATGTAATGCCATCATATATCTTCATGATTTCGTTATTCACTCTTGAATTGCACTCTGACACTCCCAAATCGAAACCACTCAACGTCGCGTATATTACAGTCTCACTTCAAATATTAGGGACTCCTCCCTTTCACTTTGATAATGACACCATTTGGGTATTCGCATTTCGTTACAAGGGTCATGGCCCTGTCAGCCCCTACGGCAAATATACCATCCACTTATTACTATAAAAGGAAAACACAAATTGACGAATACATTTGGTATTTCCAATGGTTCTTCGCCTTTTTTTGAGAGTATGTAATTAGTACATTCCATATATATAATCAAAATACCTAATCATGAAAATACCGCAGTTGCCTATTACTAACGGTTCCGATAATAATTCATTACGAATCACCATACTACAGAACACATGTGTCTCTCCGGGATGACAAACTAATTTCTAATATTTGCAATGTGGTCATTACAATGCTGGTGAGCCTATAACTTCAGATATGAATCACCAAAAAATTACACAAGACACAAACAATAAGATATATAGTACGGTGGAGCATTTCCCCTGTAAACAAGACATGACTCAATGCTTTCGGTGTCTGTGACCACACAAAGGTCCTCTGGTATGGACTCAAGAACTTCGGTACCAGTCGGGTATCGAACCACGCCATTTTGACTCCAGGCATTATCTGAAATTTTCTAATTACGAATTAATTTTATTACACTAATTGGAGTAAATGACCAACTACCAGCTCATTAAACACAGAGCCTTCCGGTGGTAAAGACAGATTACTACGCAAGTGAGCATTTTAAGTACTGCGCGTTTAAATGGGCGAAAATCTCTGCAGGTCAACAGTATGACATATTTGGAAACAGGGCCGGCAAAAAGAAAATAAACACGACGAAGGGTCTGGCGTCTCGCCTCCTTCTTCCCCCCCCAGTTTGAGGCCATATTTCATTCACCTAAGGTAACACGCCCTGGCCAGTACAGCTGATCGGCTGCACAATATTATATCCACGGTAGCTACCGTGACTACATCCGCAATGAGCTATCGAATTATTAATTCATATCTATCGCATATTTTTCCGGGCATATTATCCTCAATATATATTAATCACATATTACTAACGTTCTTCCAATGCCTCTGGAAATTACACTACTGGCTTATATTATAATTATTATTATTATTTCTCATATCATGCATATCTTTCCAGATATTCTCTCCATCGCCCTCAATTTCAAATACATGTACTTAATAACCACACTACTACAATGCCTCTAGAATACATCTCGATGATCATTACCGACAGGGCATTAAAGTATAATACTTCACACACTCGGGTATCTTTCTAGGTCAATATTTCGTAACTCCAGTCAGTATTTTCTTTCTTCACTTAGCAGCACCCTTAAACTAAAGGAGGATGCCTATAACCATGCACATTTTAATTTGTGAAGCACCTGGTCATCGTTTCATCGCACAGTTGGTAATCGGAACTTAGGAAGATCTTACCAGCTGATGAAAATGGAAACATTATGAACGTTAGCCGAATTATTTAAGTCCACCCCATCTACGAATTCTTCACTAAATACACATAACAACATATAGGACATTAACACTAATACATGCAGATTCTCGGAGATAAATTTAGTGATTGACCAATAAACACCCTGAAGACAAGTAAAACAAAGCTAATAAAGAAACTATACCCCTTTGATACTTACGTATCCCGCTATCTACACACTAGACATGAAATCAAAATGCATGCTGTTGAATTTATTTACAAAGGTAAGTTACTATATTAATGGGACCTTTGACGGATTTTCATGCCAAGATACCATTGGAATGTACTTATCGTTTTGGTGTGTAACCTGCTGTCATCTGGAGATACCCATAGGGATTTAGTTGTCCATGATGACCAACATCTCGCTAGCAGAAGATCCTGGGTTCATCTGGCCCCACGCTAGCTTCATGATGTATTGGAAACAGCTATCTCCAAGCCATTGAAAGTCCCACGCTATCCTTCCACTCAGGAATACCGCTGGCACATAGGCACGTCCTCGTAGTCGCTGGTACTGGGTTCAAGGGGCACTCGCATACATGTGAACACAAAAGTAAGTCGAGTTATGAGAAGTATTATCTGACTTCTAAATAAGTGCCATAATGGTAGTGAGCACTCATTGCCTCCAGGTGGACTACCATAAATCGCGATGAATGTTCCTGAAGGTCGCCACTCGCGCCCCGTTCACTACAGATAGTGATACTTGACAATCTGTCTATTCCACAAACTGCACGTCACTATTAACTCACTCGTCCCTGGCTAATATGAATAAGTTATCTGATAGAGTTTATAGCCTCTGGTAGCTTCACACGAGTTCACTATAGCACTATGATATTTTGTTCTCACTAATCACAGTACCAACTATTCTGACGAGTACAACTAGCGTGACCCGGTCTCTAAATGAAGCTCATTTGCTTAGCCTGTCTAGAATATTAATTCTTAGAATGTCTCATACATTTTCATCACAAGAAGAGTACTGATCGCACTTAATGCCGTCGATACCACACACACACACACACACACACACACACACACACACACACACACACACACACACACACCTATCACTCAGAGACTATAGATATGTGCACAAAGAAACACTTAATCTGCACTGTGACGTGAATCGCACAAACCATGACATAGAATAAGCTGAAATGTGCAGGATGATACGCCTTATATAGCCGACTATTGGAGTTCGCTATGGAATAGGTATGCCCCTCCCACTTTTACATATTCGCTTCGTTAATTATCATCTTCCAGTGTCGAATGGATACTCAATTTGTAGCTCTTTACACACTCTATTTTCATTCAAATCGGATCGTGTGTTTCAGAGTAATTACAAATTTTGGATTTTAGGCGCGCGTGGTGGAGGCAATGAGGACTCCCCAGCTTTCAGTTAAGAAATCCCCAAGGGCCATCTGGTAGTTATCACTGCGATGCCGCCCTAAGTGGCGTCATTAAAACTGCGTCGAGAAGTAAACCACATTTCTACATCATTAGATACTGCAAATTATGCGAAGTTTATTGATCCTTCTTATATAGTTTTCCTGGGCTTGTGGCAAATTATCACTATTATTATTATTAATGTCTGGCTCCGTAGCTAAATGGTTAGCGTGCTGGCCTTTGGCTAAAGGGGTTCCGGGTTCGATTCCCGGCAAGGTCGGGAATTTTAACCATAATTGGTTAATTTCGTTGGCACGGGGTCTGGGTTTATGTGTCGTCCTCGTCATCATTTCATCCTCATCACGAAGCGTAGGTACCCTATGGGCATCAAATCAAAAGACCTGCGTCTGGTGAGCCGAACTTGTCCTCGGACACTTCCGGCACTAAAATCCATTTCATTTTAATATTATTATTGGTAAGCCCGCAAAATCGTGGGTTGGTATCCAGGATATAGGCATGGGAGTGATAGTAATATACAGTTCGTAGGTTGAAACCCTGTAAATTAGCCACGCCTTCTGACACAAGCAGCATCCTAAGCCTCCCGTCATATCGTCAACTCTCTTGCACGATAGAGAGGGTATTATCAAGATCACACTGTATCCAGAGCTTTTCTCTCTCCTTAGGCGTAATTAGGGCTCCAGCTTCCGAACTCGCTCAGCGTCGTTCTGGTATTGAACGGTTTTAATAACAAAAAATCCATCTCTCGAAATGAAAAAAGTTTGACATTATCAAACTGTAATTAGACCTGAAGCATTATATGCAGTAGGATGTTTAACACTTCGAACACACAGCCTGCTTGAAAAACTGGCAATTAGGAAAGGATTATCCGAAAAATTCTTGGTCCCAACATCGAAGATGGTGTTTACAGACTTCGGAGCAACTTAGAAATATACACTTACACCGAAAAGATCTCAAGCCTAATGCGGATGAGAAGGATAATATTTTACGCTCACCTCTTCCAACAGAAGTCTCAAAACGATTCCTTCTTGGTTGGTGGAGATCGACAAGGATATTTTAACTATGGAATCTCAAAAACAGACATTCAACTCCGAGCACCACTCAAGCACAAACGTATACAGGTTCACCAAGAATGAAGTCCCAACTCCACTGAAGCATGTCCATTCTGATACATGGAAGGAAGCACGCTCCGAAAGAATGAAAACCTGGTGGGCCCTCAAGAAGACAAATAGTTGAGATCTCGCTGTTCTTAGTGGCTCTAACGATGAAGAGGAAATGATAAAAATAATAATAATAATAATAATAATAATAATAATAATAATAATAATAATAATAATAATAATAATAATAACAATAATAGTGCCTAGTGACTATGTATGCCTAGTTCTTGCAATCTTCTGATTGCTTTTCATTTGCTTGTAGCTTAGTATCTCAGTGTGTATGATATCACTCCGATGATCTTTGGCAATATGTCTTGTCCTTTCCTTCCCCAAATTTTTTTCATTGAAGTTGTCATTGGGTACGTCCAAGAAAAGTGATATTCTTCTCCTGATCATTGTTGTCTGCAGATTTTAGGGTGCACTTGTTCTCTTTCTGTGATTAACGTTCTTTCGTTTACTATTATTCTTAAGAGACGCCCATGTAACCTAAATTTGCTCTGAAATGGGTCACTTTACTTGCAAGTAAATCCACCGATGTGGGTGTCACGTATCTGAGCATTCTTGAATGCCAACCGTCGGAACTGGAATTTTATTCCACAACAGTGATCAAAAGAAGGAAGCACGTAATCAACTGAGCTACTCATTCCGATTTCGCGGTGGTGATTGCTGTTTTAAGAGGAAGTACAACTTGCCAACCATCCACTTTGATTTGAAGGAACCGGTGCGATCCTTCGAAGGATGAAGGTATCGGCAAAAAATATCGGAAGGTCTACGAAGGGCATGAAAATTAAAGACACTTCAGGCCTAGCGAACCATATATAGTCGGGTTCGGAAAAGAACAAGTGACCAATCGAGGTCAGATAGGATAGATAAAAGGGAGGAGCCTAGCACAAGTAAGTGGAGCAATGCTAGGACTCAGTTAAGGATCCACGCTCCCTTGTTGAGATCCACATGAGTTCCCAATTTCGTCTCCTCTTATGACAAGCGGAGGATACTCTCGATGTGTTCTACCACTCCCACCCACTGGGGAAAACTACTCACCCTGCCAGTGATATAATGTGGATGGGACTGATGACCAAATTGTTTTTGTCCTCAAGAGAAAAGTTGACTTGTGTTTCCTTTCTTCACCATTAATACAATTTCTCGCAACTTTTGAAGATCAGACGAGAACAGACAAAACGTTGTGTGGAAAACTGCGGACAACTTAAAGCGACAGATGCACGAGATCTTCCTATTGCGATTTAGCTATAAAGTTTATTAAATTTGTTGAAGCAGAAACCCTGTTATTTATTTCTGGCTGTATTTGGCTGAACAAATATTGAACCCTTGAACTTACCATTCCATCGTTGGTCGGCCACGGCTGCTATAGTAGAACAATTTAGAACTCTTAAATCTTGGGTCGTTGCGGGAATAAATTCGGTCACGATCTTAACCAAACGATGGGGTTCAGAAGAAAGCCTAACTACTTGAAATGAGGAGCAAAAATGTGCTTACTAACTTTTATTTAAACTGAAAGAGCACGATAACATCGTTAATTTAATATGCATTCTTGCCACAAAACATAAAAAACATTTAATTATTGATTTTTGAAAAGTTCCTAACACAGTCACATTACATAACGTCACTTCGTTTCTTCCAATGTCGAAGAGTTGCTTCAGAGAAGCTAATATGTTAGTGGACAGCGAAACTGAAAAGCTGAAAAAGGGAAGACCTGAAAACCGGGCACCTATCATTCCAAACGAGAACTGAGAGTTAATCCACACGATCCGTGGAAAATCTGACTTTCAACAAGTAGAACGCCTGATTTTCTCTTAATTAAGGTTATCCACCAGTCAAATACCCTTCACGGATACGGAACATCCGCCGAATGGACCCTTAATCGAACCAAACTGACTATCAGTTGCTTTGGATAGGTTGCGAAATATTATAGGAAAGCATGGTGTTCACTACAAGTTAATGGCATCATTCACAATTGAAATAAAATTCCACCATGTATTTGTCATTCATGACACCCTTAAGTGATAAGATATCCCGATGCTAAACGTGCATCACCCCAAACAACTGTTCGGAAGGAACCAACAACAACATGATCCGGGAGGATCTTACGTTAAGTCGTTCTAAAGGAACAAAACTGCGAAATGCAGGAAACACTTACTAATCATGCATTTAGAAGAAATGCCAAACACTGAAGTTAATCAAAAAGTGAAAAGTCACTTGAAAATATTATTATTGAACCGATTTTCAGGTTAGAAATGGGTTTATTATGCTTAATAAATTTACCAGTCCACGCTAAAATTTACTACAAATTTAAGGAATTCTTTCCCTTGAAAAACAATGCTACCAGTACAGATCTCTCTATTTACTGTCTGTCCCAACACACTACTGGTAAAGTGATTACTTACTTATTCTAACTATGAATACGAATGAAAATACGACAAGATTAAAATATAAAATAAAATTACTGGCTGACGAATCGAAACCGCATTCGCAACTCAAGTCTCATTCCAAAACACTGAGTGTCAATAATGCACACTATCAACGGAAACGGACGTCAAGACGAGGAAACAATAAAGTCCGTAAAAAATAAATTAACATCTCGAAGTCATACAGCTTAACACGCACGAAGAAACACAGTAAAAATATAATCTAGATCGGGTCGATGTCCCACACTTGGACAGCCCTCGTTTGTCAACAGCAGTCCCGTTATCTCAATGAGAGCTTCGCATAGACCCTCTACAATAAATCATATCGCACTGTAATGGCTACCTTCAACCAGGCCACTTCACACAGAAACAAACAAAAGGAACATCTTAACCGAGACTTGAATGTGTACAGCTACCATCCCAGACCTATCGTCGGGCTCACTTGAAATCTGTACACCCTAAACCTAATCAGTATGTACATGATGCCTTCCAAGTCCTATCGTCGGGCGTGACCTAGGACGTCTCATCATCAATGACTCCAAGAATAAACACGTGACGTCCTAAATCTATCGTCGGGCGTCAAAGTGGGTCGTACTGCGTCTCCCTTAACATATCAGGCGAAATGCAATTCTCAAACAACTCTGATATTTAACACTAGATTTCGTCAAACAAATACGCACGACGGAACCCACGTCTCTATTATCAAATGAATGCAAGTCGAAACACAGCAAGTGTCTACCTCTCGAAAAGTACAGTAAGTGTCTACCTCATTATAATATGTGAACTCAGAAATAAATAGACGTGACGAACGGTTCTCCACCTCGAACACGATCTCAGCCTGTGCACTGAAGTATTAGGGAAGCAAATGAAAATTCCCAACACACGTTTCCCTTTTAGTGGACGCCTTCAAAATAATAATTATCACCATCGCATTCGAAATTCTCAGATCGCCTATCATCAATTCCAACCATCTTATCCATGACCTCTCCAATGAACAAATTAAATATAACCCAACCGTGTGTCCAAAGTGCTCTCTGATCCTGAAGATCGTTCATTATCTTAACAAAAATCACTGGATGTTTACTACCCAGACCTTTACATTTTACTAGAGTCGTTTTCACTTGGAATCGTTCTATAAATTTCACAATGCTTCACATCATAGTCATCTCAAATTCGGATTGATTGCGGAAAACAATACAGCCTGCCTCACACAGCCTGTTTCTAAATACTTCCTCTACAAAAATACAACTTGTCTCAACACACTTTCTCCTCGCTTTATCCCAGCGGCATTACTTCCATCTCATCTCCACGTACGTATAAATCCATCGCTTTCAATCCCTTTTCCTTCACGACCCTTTTTCATACTTCGATCCCCTGGTGAAAACGATAACCATCATTAAACACATCTCTTACCTTACTATTATTAAGACTTTCGGACCTCAAGAATCCAAGAGCACACATCGACCTTTCGCAATACTGGTATACACGATGTCTCAAAAATTTCCTTCCCATTAATGACTGTGACTCTAACAAATTTTATTGACATTATCTAAATATGCTTACGATCCTTGTCGAAATAACTGGTTAAATGTAATTTAACGGAGAGGAATTTCCTTATCCCGTGGTAAACATTATTATTATTATTATTATTATTATTATTATTATTATTAACCAACATTTCTGAATGCAACTGACACCTGAAATTACAATATTCGCCACGACAAATTTACACTTATAACGTTCACAAATCCGCACTTGAATGATATCTCATCTCAACACAAAATTTTAAGCGTCGCATTTTACCGTTCTTGACATGAAATTTACACACTGAAATTTTCACACGCTGACCAAAATTTACAACGCCTTTCGCCTGATAATTTTCGAATATCACCCGACAATCATCTGGAAATTTTGTTTAGGACAGACAGCAACTAACTAACTAACTACAACATAATGTAAAATAGACAGACCTGCACATTGGTGACATTCTCAGCATTCTGATTACATCATCTCCAGCAACCTCGTACTTAACCACTCATTTTCACGGACAACATTTTCATTTTCAACATTTCACTCATCCAAACACTACCCTTCACACACACACGAGATTAAAATTACCATAAATAATGCACTTTCTTTGTAACTTGCACCACGAACTTCCCTCGTTCTGCAGTCGACTCTAACTGTCTGATGCGCCTCCCAGAGTGGTTTCTCTCCCCGTTGTTTCAACAAGAACAGGTGTTCGGCCGATAAGGGAGTAGAACTATTTTGAATCGCTTCCCCCAGACCTTCTCCACTTACAAGAGTACAGGAAATGATAAAAATAAAATCTGCTGTGTAATTTTCCACCAGCCTACACCTTCCCAGTTCGTCTGCAAACGTTCACAGTTTCTCCAATCACTTTTCTTCTTAACTAATATATGGACTTTAGCCACGAACATGTATTGAATTATCGTCGGTCAATCTGGCGCGAATTTCTAATGACGACGGGCACGAGCTCCCGCGGCTTCAAGTTCCAGATCGACACTGAAAAATCTACGGTGGGGGGTTTCTTTTATAATTTCCAGAAGGACGCTATCCCCTCTATGAGGCTTGGTTGTGAAATCTGCCAAATTTGCTTCTAATAGACCAATTTTGATAAGATTTGTCCCAGAACTCCGGACAGACTTGCACTTATGTTAGGTGTTAATTTTTATAATTTTCCTACACCCACAACAGGAGAAAAAAATTGTTTCTGCCCGTGCGTTTCGCGCGTTTTCTTCTGCCCACGACCTTGGCACGTGTAACTAGCTCGCTGTTCTCACGCTAACACACACTTAGGCTTAACTGCATCTAAAATTGTCCCTGGTGTCACTACCTTCACAGAGGGTGTATGAATAATTTTGCTTATTTATTTCTTCCTTTACTATCTTGTCAAAATCCCTCGTTGTGCAGAATTCATTAATTTAGAAAATTGTCGGGCACTCGAGTTCCACCGAGGTGTCCCGGCAATCCACGAGCTCGCCTTGCGGGAACCTTCCCACGCAACATCGGGCTCTTGGGAGCGCAAAATGGCTGCCCTCAAACATACAGTAGTTTCTGAATACCAAATAAATATTTGTGAAAAATAAAAATTTTTCTCACCGTAGAATTATGGGTTCATAATCCACCTACAAACGACGAAATATTTACCCAGAAAGGGGAAATATTTAAACAGATATATTCCTTCAAAATTCTGAATTGTACATGGGAATTTTGATACAAATGAACCATGATTCTACGTAAATTTTCCCAGCCGATCTCACTCTTGACGTAGGGCTCTGTTACTTTCACGTATTTCCCTGTTTTCTTCTTCCAACAATAGAATTGCGTTACAGATGTCATCAACAAAGTCTTCTCTTAAGAATGAACATTGTAAACATTCAGCGTCTTCCTCTTCTTTACTCCCACTGCTTGCCTGTCCTTGGAGTGGTGCCTCGACCTGTCTTCCTCTCGACGTGACGATCATATTTACTGGTTGTACCTCTTCTTCTTCTTCCTCTTCGGTGACCATTTCCCCAGCTGGTAAGGCTGCGTCATCCTGTAATGGGATTCTTTCTTCGGCCCTATGATAAACCTTTAAGTTGGCGGCATTGAATATAGCCTCGCTGCTGCCATCCAGACTCTGAATTCTGTAGGAATTATTCCTGAAACTTTTGACCACCTTGAAAGGCCCAACATACAAGGGAGCAAATTTAGCATAGATGTTTTCCTGCGGTTTTGACATCATGGGTCTCCTAACAAGCACCAATTCGCCTTCCTCTAAGGGACGGTGGAATCTCCGGTTCCTCACCCTGCGCAACCGGCGGTCTGCCTGCCGACGTAGATGTTCTGCCGTACTTTGAATGCATAATTCCTGTGACGGGCGGGGATCGATGGGACACTGGATTACACTATGCCAGGATCTCACAGGATACCTATTGAAGTGCACGATAGATGGAATCCTCCCAATAGATTCGTGTATGGTGTTATTTACACAAGTTACTATCAGGGGTAGCACATCAACCCACTTGAAATGTTCTTGGGCGCAATAAATTCTACAGAATTTTGCAATTACTTGCATTACCCTTTCGCTAGGATTTCCCTCAGGATGTCTCACGCTGCTCAGGATGTGATGAATTTCCATATTCTGAAGGGCAGTTTTGAACTGTGCAGAGGTGAACTGGGGACCATGATCTGTCAGGAGGAATTTCGGTGTGCCCATTTCCGGAATGATATTTCGGGAAATACACCTCAAAACTAGCTTGGTGTTAGCTTTTTGCATGGGAAACAGAGTCGTATACTTGGAGAAAACATCGATGGTTACCAACACGAACTTGTTCCCACGCTTTCCTTTCACGAGCGGCCCATAGATATCCATCGCGAACAGCTCTTTAGGTTGTGAAGGTAAGAGAGGAATAGGCGCCTGCCTGATCAGATAAGGGTTTGCCTTAACCCGTTGGCATGTATCACAGGTGATGATGATGTCTCTGACATTTTCCCTCAAATTTACCCAGGTGAACGTTTCTTGAATGGTTGACACAACCTTATCAATCCCTCCATGACCAATAACCCTGTGTACGTGCCAGATTAATCCCTTTCGAAGCTGCGGTGGTACCAAAATTCGGGATTTCACGTGATCGCTGTCCACGAATTTTACCAACATGTTATTCACGTACAAGTAGTTATTTGACAATTTCTGGATGGCAAAGTACCGTGGATCGTCAGCCGGAAGTGTCCCTCGGAGGAAAGAAATCATTTTTCCGCAGAAAGGATCTCTCAATTGCAAGTCTCCCAGTTGTCTCAACTCTGATAGGAAATCGTGGTCTTCCTCTTCTTTCCTGAACTTTATCTGGTTCCTGCTCAAATCAATGACTGCGTTGGTCTCACGGATAAAGTCAGCCCCTAAAATCACATTGTAGTGCATTTTGGACATGACTACGAATGCATGAGCGAAAGTGGAATTTCCAATTTGTACGTCCAAATAAGTTTGTACCTTACAAACAGCAATTTTGTCAGGAATGACCCCTCGAATTTTTACATTTGACACCGGAATAATTGGCAATTTATTTCGTTGTCTCAAATCGTCGAAAAGAGCTTGGGAGATGATGCTGATACTGGCCCCGGTATCTACCAAACTTTTGACATGAAGATTACAGATGCGGACATTTATTAAAGGCAGTTTCTTTACTTGATTGCTCTCCTGTTTTAAATGGTCTTCCACCAAGTCATCAGAGGTAATGATCCACGAATCTATCTGTGCGACCACCCACTCATCTGACGTCTCTTCTTCAGAATCTGGGATGAGAGACTCTGAAACATCTCCTACTGGGAATTTGAAGTTTTTTTTTTTCTATCAAGAGTCGACATTGACTCTTGCTCGAAATTCGGCGCAAACGGGTTCAGACCGGAGTTTCGTTGGTCTTGCCTATGTGCCTTCTGGAATTCCAAACTTTCAGCCCCGAAACAATCGGTGTTGACGTCCTGGCGCTGTATAGCCCCCTGCCATTTTTTTCTTTCGTGGTCCTTCCTTAACCCGTCGGTGTACTGAACACGTTCACGGTACCGTTCATCCTCATCACGGCGGAAGTTCTGGGTTCGATTATTTCCCCAGTCCCTGCGGTTATTAAGTCCATTCCTGAAATTCCTCTGGTTTTCTCTGTCCCCATCGTATCGCCTCCAGTAAGGGTTCCTCCTTTGTGGATAATTCCAATTACCCCTACGCCTTTTCCAATCCTCATTTCGTGGATGCGAGGGTTCCCAGTTATTCCGAAACTCACGCCTCCGCTCAGTCGGCTGTGGTTTCCCCTGCTCGGGTGCCTCTGGACTTCCCTCTGGAACCTGGCTAACAGTGTTTACATGTTGCTCGTGCGATCGTCCCCCTCTGGGTGCTATTTGATTATGGGTATGATCCAATTGCCTAAGGATCATTTCTGCCTGCATGGGGGTCTCTACCTTTGATGCAATGAGCATCCTTTGCACTTCGGGAGGTAACTGCTTCTGGATGGCCTGTACCAACTCTTGCTCCGAGGGCGGCGCCTCAAGTTCTCTGAACTTTACCATTTGGGCAATAAAGTATTCACTGAACTTTGTAGGGCCTATTGCATTATACCGACGTGAGTATAGCTCTAATCTAAGACTCTGCTGAATTTCCGTACTCCAAAATTTATTGAGAAACGCCCTCTGGAATTCATCAAAGGTATCAAAGTGGTATCGGAAGCCTTTAAACCATAAAAGTGGTGCCCCCTCTAAATATCTTTCAGCTACCCTCAACTGACGTTCCTCAGGAATCTTGGCGTCCCGGATGTACTCCCTGAGATCCTTAAGAAACCCCTTCGGCGTGGTATGTGGACCTCCATTAAATTTCTTAGGCTGGTCCTCATGTAACTTGATCATGTTAATAACGTTGGTGACCCCTGAGCTTTGAGATCGACTGGTATCTATATTCGAGCTCTGACCGTTGCTATTCACATGACTGATATTTGGCAATTGACCACTGAGGTCAGAGTTAACAGCTGTCGAGGTTTGACTTAATACTTTGTCCACCTTGGACTGCATATCTACCACGCTGCTAATCCAACTGCTCACTTCGCTCTTAATGAACCCAACTTTCTTGTCTGTCTCTTCCTGGGCTGACGTGATTTCCCTTAAATCCTGTTCTATACTAATTTGCCTGTCATTGAATTCCCTGGTATGTTCAGTTTTCATTTCAACTAGCTCCTCTTGAATTTCTTTAATTAAAATTTCGGAGTCCTCATTAGCCGCTTTGAGTTTACTAATTGCTTCCTCATTAACTTGCAACAGTTTCTTCTCCATGGTTTCGGTTTTTGACAATACCTGACTCTCCAATTCCACACTAATTTTATCTACCTTGTTGTTCAGTGACTGAATGTCCGCAGATAATATTTGACGTTGTTCCTCTATTATGGTTAGCGTTTTCCCCTTTTCCTTATCACTGGAGATCCGCATCTCTACGACCTGTTGTGTAATGTCGTCCTTAAATTCAACCTGACTGTCGATCAGCTGCTTATGCGCCGCCTGGCTTTCCAGTAAATGCTTGTCAAGTTCCTTTCTCATCTCATCCTGACTATCACATAACCTACTGTACATGTCGTGGCTTTCGTCAAAACGCTTGTCCATATCGGTTTTTAAACTGTCATGGATTTTAGAAAATTGTTTATCAAAATCGTTCTTTAAATTGACCTGCACTTCCGCAAATTGTTTGTCAATTTCATCCCTAATTTCCACTCGGCTATCATCAAAACGCTGGTTGAGTTTACCTATCTCGCCCCTAACTTCCTCTTTAAGTTCGGTGCAAATAGTGTATGTCTCCTGAACTACGTTCTTCAATCCAGCCTTCAACTCATCACTAGACTCTCTACACCTAGCCTGGGTATCCTCAATACTACTCTTTAACTCGTCACTAGTGTCTTTCAAACTAGACTGTAACTCCTCCCGAGTGTCTTTCAAACTCGACTGCAACTCCTCAATCTTACCATCCAAACTTTCATTATGAGCCTTCATGTCCTCTCTCAAATTCTCACTCTGGACTTTCGTGTCCTCCATCTTACTATCCAAACTATCTAACATTTGCCCTTTCGTATCCTCCATCTTACTATCCAAACCGTCTATCTTACTATTTAAATTCTCATTCTGGACTTTCATGTCCTCTATCATCTGCATTAACTTCTCCAAGGTCGCCTGACCTTCCATCTCACAATACCACAAAGAATACAATAATGAGTACGCTGGCTGTTGATGCAACCAGAATACTCCAAACTACTAGGGAAAGAATTCACTACCTACTGCGTTTTCACATACAAACGCTATTATAATTTAATACCGAAACTGACAACATTCCAACAGTTGTCTCATAAAATTTTGTTTAGGTGGCTGGTATCACAAACTTGTTTAATAAAAAGAAAATTCTAAAGTTAATAATTTACTCTGGATAAATATCCCAAATGGTTTCGCTTCCGTAAATTAAGTAAATAACGAACATGTTAACGCATAAACTTTGAATGTAATTCAGCGTTACCACTTCCAAAATTTATATTGGCAACATGACATAAGCTTCAATATAGCTTTAAATACTAATTTCCTAAAATGCATTGTGACTGTTATTATTATTATTATTTACCAAGTAGTTACGCTCCTCGTTAAACGTGATAATATCTAGCACTCTCATTGGGCATAATTCGTTTAACTGTGGCTCAGCCATAGTTCTCACCCGCTTGCATTATTTATAATGTGGCTTAGGCCTCAACATTATTTTATATTTTCCTAACATTTGTTTTCAATGGATAATTTCATTATCGTTATCGTGGCATCGTATCGTTATCGTGACTTTGGGCTCCTCATCGTTGGGCGCCACTTCTACTGAACCCTTGAACTTACCATTCCATCGTTGGTCGGCCACGGCTGCTATAGTAGAACAATTTAGAACTCTTAAATCTTGGGTCGTTGCGGGAATAAATTCGGTCACGATCTTAACCAAACGATGGGGTTCAGAAGAAAGCCTAACTACTTGAAATGAGGAGCAAAAATGTGCTTACTAACTTTTATTTAAACTGAAAGAGCACGATAACATCGTTAATTTAATATGCATTCTTGCCACAAAACATAAAAAACATTTAATTATTGATTTTTGAAAAGTTCCTAACACAGTCACATTACATAACGTCACTTCGTTTCTTCCAATGTCGAAGAGTTGCTTCAGAGAAGCTAATATGTTAGTGGACAGCGAAACTGAAAAGCTGAAAAAGGGAAGACCTGAAAACCGGGCACCTATCATTCCAAACGAGAACTGAGAGTTAATCCACACGATCCGTGGAAAATCTGACTTTCAACAAGTAGAACGCCTGATTTTCTCTTAATTAAGGTTATCCACCAGTCAAATACCCTTCACGGATACGGAACATCCGCCGAATGGACCCTTAATCGAACCAAACTGACTATCAGTTGCTTTGGATAGGTTGCGAAATATTATAGGAAAGCATGGTGTTCACTACAAGTTAATGGCATCATTCACAATTGAAATAAAATTCCACCATGTATTTGTCATTCATGACACCCTTAAGTGATAAGATATCCCGATGCTAAACGTGCATCACCCCAAACAACTGTTCGGAAGGAACCAACAACAACATGATCCGGGAGGATCTTACGTTAAGTCGTTCTAAAGGAACAAAACTGCGAAATGCAGGAAACACTTACTAATCATGCATTTAGAAGAAATGCCAAACACTGAAGTTAATCAAAAAGTGAAAAGTCACTTGAAAATATTATTATTGAACCGATTTTCAGGTTAGAAATGGGTTTATTATGCTTAATAAATTTACCAGTCCACGCTAAAATTTACTACAAATTTAAGGAATTCTTTCCCTTGAAAAACAATGCTACCAGTACAGATCTCTCTATTTACTGTCTGTCCCAACACACTACTGGTAAAGTGATTACTTACTTATTCTAACTATGAATACGAATGAAAATACGACAAGATTAAAATATAAAATAAAATTACTGGCTGACGAATCGAAACCGCATTCGCAACTCAAGTCTCATTCCAAAACACTGAGTGTCAATAATGCACACTATCAACGGAAACGGACGTCAAGACGAGGAAACAATAAAGTCCGTAAAAAATAAATTAACATCTCGAAGTCATACAGCTTAACACGCACGAAGAAACACAGTAAAAATATAATCTAGATCGGGTCGATGTCCCACACTTGGACAGCCCTCGTTTGTCAACAGCAGTCCCGTTATCTCAATGAGAGCTTCGCATAGACCCTCTACAATAAATCATATCGCACTGTAATGGCTACCTTCAACCATGCCACTTCACACAGAAACAAACAAAAGGAACATCTTAACCGAGACTTGAATGTGTACAGCTACCATCCCAGACCTATCGTCGGGCTCACTTGAAATCTGTACACCCTAAACCTAATCAGTATGTACATGATGCCTTCCAAGTCCTATCGTCGGGCGTGACCTAGGACGTCTCATCATCAATGACTCCAAGAATAAACACGTGACGTCCTAAATCTATCGTCGGGCGTCAAAGTGGGTCGTACTGCGTCTCCCTTAACATATCAGGCGAAATGCAATTCTCAAACAACTCTGATATTTAACACTAGATTTCGTCAAACAAATACGCACGACGGAACCCACGTCTCTATTATCAAATGAATGCAAGTCGAAACACAGCAAGTGTCTACCTCTCGAAAAGTACAGTAAGTGTCTACCTCATTATAATATGTGAACTCAGAAATAAATAGACGTGACGAACGGTTCTCCACCTCGAACACGATCTCAGCCTGTGCACTGAAGTATTAGGGAAGCAAATGAAAATTCCCAACACACGTTTCCCTTTTAGTGGACGCCTTCAAAATAATAATTATCACCATCGCATTCGAAATTCTCAGATCGCCTATCATCAATTCCAACCATCTTATCCATGACCTCTCCAATGAACAAATTAAATATAACCCAACCGTGTGTCCAAAGTGCTCTCTGATCCTGAAGATCGTTCATTATCTTAACAAAAATCACTGGATGTTTACTACCCAGACCTTTACATTTTACTAGAGTCGTTTTCACTTGGAATCGTTCTATAAATTTCACAATGCTTCACATCATAGTCATCTCAAATTCGGATTGATTGCGGAAAACAATACAGCCTGCCTCACACAGCCTGTTTCTAAATACTTCCTCTACAAAAATACAACTTGTCTCAACACACTTTCTCCTCGCTTTATCCCAGCGGCATTACTTCCATCTCATCTCCACGTACGTATAAATCCATCGCTTTCAATCCCTTTTCCTTCACGACCCTTTTTCATACTTCGATCCCCTGGTGAAAACGATAACCATTATTAAACACATCTCTTACCTTACTATTATTAAGACTTTCGGACCTCAAGAATCCAAGAGCACACATCGACCTTTCGCAATACTGGTATACACGATGTCTCAAAAATTTCCTTCCCATTAATGACTGTGACTCTAACAAATTTTATTGACATTATCTAAATATGCTTACGATCCTTGTCGAAATAACTGGTTAAATGTAATTTAACGGAGAGGAATTTCCTTATCCCGTGGTAAACATTATTATTATTATTATTATTATTATTATTATTATTATTATTATTATTATTAACCAACATTTCTGAATGCAACTGACACCTGAAATTACAATATTCGCCACGACAAATTTACACTTATAACGTTCACAAATCCGCACTTGAATGATATCTCATCTCAACACAAAATTTTAAGCGTCGCATTTTACCGTTCTTGACATGAAATTTACACACTGAAATTTTCACACGCTGACCAAAATTTACAACGCCTTTCGCCTGATAATTTTCGAATATCACCCGACAATCATCTGGAAATTTTGTTTAGGACAGACAGCAACTAACTAACTAACTACAACATAATGTAAAATAGACAGACCTGCACATTGGTGACATTCTCAGCATTCTGATTACATCATCTCCAGCAACCTCGTACTTAACCACTCATTTTCACGGACAACATTTTCATTTTCAACATTTCACTCATCCAAACACTACCCTTCACACACACACGAGATTAAAATTACCATAAATAATGCACTTTCTTTGTAACTTGCACCACGAACTTCCCTCGTTCTGCAGTCGACTCTAACTGTCTGATGCGCCTCCCAGAGTGGTTTCTCTCCCCGTTGTTTCAACAAGAACAGGTGTTCGGCCGATAAGGGAGTAGAACTATTTTGAATCGCTTCCCCCAGACCTTCTCCACTTACAAGAGTACAGGAAATGATAAAAATAAAATCTGCTGTGTAATTTTCCACCAGCCTACACCTTCCCAGTTCGTCTGCAAACGTTCACAGTTTCTCCAATCACTTTTCTTCTTAACTAATATATGGACTTTAGCCACGAACATGTATTGAATTATCGTCGGTCAATCTGGCGCGAATTTCTAATGACGACGGGCACGAGCTCCCGCGGCTTCAAGTTCCAGATCGACACTGAAAAATCTACGGTGGGGGGTTTCTTTTATAATTTCCAGAAGGACGCTATCCCCTCTATGAGGCTTGGTTGTGAAATCTGCCAAATTTGCTTCTAATAGACCAATTTTGATAAGATTTGTCCCAGAACTCCGGACAGACTTGCACTTATGTTAGGTGTTAATTTTTATAATTTTCCTACACCCACAACAGGAGAAAAAAATTGTTTCTGCCCGTGCGTTTCGCGCGTTTTCTTCTGCCCACGACCTTGGCACGTGTAACTAGCTCGCTGTTCTCACGCTAACACACACTTAGGCTTAACTGCATCTAAAATTGTCCCTGGTGTCACTACCTTCACAGAGGGTGTATGAATAATTTTGCTTATTTATTTCTTCCTTTACTATCTTGTCAAAATCCCTCGTTGTGCAGAATTCATTAATTTAGAAAATTGTCGGGCACTCGAGTTCCACCGAGGTGTCCCGGCAATCCACGAGCTCGCCTTGCGGGAACCTTCCCACGCAACATCGGGCTCTTGGGAGCGCAAAATGGCTGCCCTCAAACATACAGTAGTTTCTGAATACCAAATAAATATTTGTGAAAAATAAAAATTTTTCTCACCGTAGAATTATGGGTTCAATATTATTTCTAAAACAAAGCAGCTGAGATTTCATATCGCTTGGTTTGTAACTGGAGGGGCTGACTTCAAGGTAGATAGGTCCCTTCGCGAGATTGCTTTCTCTAGCAGATTTACTTTCTTCAAACAGCTGCAAAGTTTGTGTGCTGGGTGAGCTTGCTGTTACTTCTCTGACTCGTAACTTCAATTCTATGAACAAATTACCTTTGGTTGTTATTTCAGTGTGTGTTTACATACCAGTGAGTGAAGTCGAATGAATTCAACTATAGAGATTTTAAACTTTATTCAGCTAGAGGACTGACGGTAGTTTTCGTGGCAAGGGAGAGAAATAGAACTATGGGAGCAGTAACGCTAACAGTACATCGTTGAACTGGTGATTATGAAGATACTGCCCACGAAGTGCCATGCCGAAATGACTGCTACCCATCTATATATGTTTACAGACAGTGGAGTGTCACGTTGTTCGACTCCTTGGGTAAATAGTTACTGTGGTGACCCTCGGTTCATTGGACCCTGTATTCGATTCCCGACTGGGTAGTTGACTTTAATCACGTATGGTTAATTCCTCTGGCTCAGAGTTTGGTGTTTGTGTTCGTCTTAATACATATCTTCACCCGCACATAACACATCATACTACCAACCACCAAACAAACATGCAATACATCCCTCTAATATAGGCTTGGCGTCGGGAAGGGCATCGGGATACAAAGTAGGGTTTAATCCCCATTGATGTTGACGTTAAATAACTAGAAAAAGACCAGGAAAGAGGAAGAAGTATGGAGTGTCACGCTTTCAACTCAATGAACGTCATGTAAATGCGTATATTTTGAAGAACTTTGAAAATTTTCCTATTTTACCATGTTTATAACGCCACCATCAGACGACTTACCGGCGTCGCTGTAATCAGAGAGAAGGTAGAGAAATAGTGGCTTCTTTAGTACGGACGCGTCCTGCGGGAAGCAGCTAACAGTCTTTGGATGGACACAACGGGGAAGATTCAAATTAAAGTTATTTGGCATCATAAATGCTGATCTCAAAAATAGAAACCTGAATACACATGATCCAACAGAGTGCACAATATAACGTGCATTGATTCGAAATGCAGACTTCACTCTGATGAGAGAACGCTAAGAAGAACCTAATGTACAGTATATTGCAGAAACTATCTAACCGATAATATAACCATAAAAAATGTTATGCATTCTCCACCAACCAAAAGTCTAAGGTATTCTGTACAATGTTATGATTTCGTGTGGCTATTTCTAGCCGTGTGCAGCCCTTGTAAGGCAGACCCTCCGATGAGAGTGGGTGGCATCTGCCATGTGTAGATAACTGCGTATTATTGTGGTGGAGGATAGTGTTACGTGTGGTGTGAGAGTTGCAGGGATGTTGGGGA
Source organism: Anabrus simplex (assembly GCF_040414725.1). Lineage (NCBI taxonomy): Eukaryota > Metazoa > Arthropoda > Insecta > Orthoptera > Tettigoniidae > Anabrus > Anabrus simplex. The sequence goes on along the minus strand of NC_090265.1, from coordinate 144,597,660 downwards.
CAGCACAAACACCCAGCCCCCGGACCATTGGAATTAACCAATGAAGGTTAAAATCCCCGACCCGCCCGGGAATCGAACCCGGGACCCTCTGAACCGAAGGCCAGTACGCTGACGATTCAGCCAACGAGTCGGGCTGTAGAATGTTGAAGTGGTACTTCAAAAGTAAGGCATCTTCCAGCTTATTGACAACCAAAACCAAACAAATCAATTCGAATGTAAGCTAACAGAAATACAAATCATTCTTCTTGAGGTAAGCACAATGTGTAGCAATCTCATTCAATACTGACTGACATGTCCCTTAGCATGAATGCAACCCTGCGTCCAACGTGGTATGCTGCCCACGAGTTCATTTAACCACGGCTGTTCTAATTTATACCATTCTTCAGTGGCAAGAGAGCCTCCGTGGCTCAGGCTGCAGCGCGGCAGCGTAGCAGCACGACAGCCTCTCACCGCTGGGTTTCGTGGTTCAAATCCCGGTCACTCCATGTGAGATTTGTGCTGGACAAATCGGAGGCGGGACAGGTTTTTCTCCGGGTACTCCAGTTTTCCCTGCCATAATTCATTCCAGGAACACTCACCAATATCATTTAATTTCATCTGTCATTCATTAATCATTGCCTCAGAGGTGTGCGACAGACTTCGGCAGGCGGCCCAATTCCTATCCTCAACGCTAGATGGGGGCTTCATTCATTCCATTCCTGACACGGTCAAATGGCTGGAAACAGGCTGTGGATTTTCATTTTCGTGGCGGGGCAGAACTTGTCCGCACAACTTTTTTCAATCTATCCCAAGCGTATTCCATGGGATTCATATCTGGGCTACATGAAGGCCAATCCAGTCGGCAATGCCGACAAGATTGACGAAATCACTGACGATGCCTGCACTAGGGACGCGGGAGTTGTCACCCATAAACTTGAATTCTTTCCCGAAATTCTGATGAAACAGTTCAACGATGGGTTGGATAACGTTATCCTTGTACTGGGAGCGTTAATTGTGCTCTAGATGGAGAACAATGGCGTCCGACGCCGCGACGTGATGCCACCAGAGAACATCTCTGATCCTCTACCTCTGTAATCGATGGACGGGATGTCTCTGGCGTGCAGTATTACCAGGTGCCCTCCACACACGTTATTGACGGTCATCGGGTATCAGACATATGGGGCCAATTTTCATCCGTGAAGAGAAATTTGCGCCAATTTTCTATAATCCATTCTTCGTGATTTTTTGCACCCATGTGTCCCGTTCAGCATGATATCTGGGTTTAAAGGTCAGGCCTCTCCATGGCCATCTAGAACAGGCATCTTCAATCGAGAGCGAAATGTCTTCGGAGCCAGTTTACTCCCCGCTCTCGAGGAAAGAGAGCAGCTTAGCGAGCAAGTAGGGGAAGTGCATGACGTAGTACGTACTGCAGGTCAGTGGCGCAAAGGTAAAGCACGTCTTTCTGGACAGGTTAGATTGCGACACGATCCGCGTGAACTCATGAGAGGCGACACAAGTGTGTTTCCGTCTTTATCCTCACACCACACGACGTTCAACTCTAGTCGGTTAATGTTGCATTTACTATGGAAGAGGCGTAGGCCATCGACGCCAACAAATTTCAAACCTTCTTGGGAAGAAGAGTATTTAATAGTTCAAGAAAATAACACAGAAAAATGTGTAATATGTAATAAAATATGAAATCACACTTTAAAAACCATTAGAAGAATATAAATTGGTGTTAATGCCACTATGAGAGTAGGTTTCACGATATCAGGCGTTAGAAAAGGATCTGAAGCTGTTCGGTATTCCCTTCTCAGTTGATGTGCAAACTGTTAGACCAGAACTGCAGCTAGAACTGATTGACTTACAGTGCGATACTCAATGAAAGATAGGTTTGCAAACACAAACAGTTTGACTGAATTTTATGTTCGCTTTGCACTGGAGAGATTTCATAGAGCGTACACATTTAATGCTCATATTGTAAGTATGTTAGGATCAACATATTTATGTGAACATACGTTTTCATTAATGAAGATTTGAAAATCTACACACAGAAATAGGCTCACCGATGAAAACTTGATATGTGTTTTGAGAATTGCCAGTGCGCAAGCGATAGTACCAAACGTTGACACACTACTACCTAAACGAGCCCAAATGTCCCGTGAAGGAGGCGTACACCACTGATATGTTTCAGTTCGTGTGTTTACTTTGTTGTCATAGTCGTAAATGCCATACAAATATTGAAATTTATGTTAATGAGAGTGCAAAGAATATGTACAAATCACATAAATTGTATTTCCTTTCGGTAAATGTACGTTTGCCAAAGCTTCACCTAATCGTGAAAATGTATTTATTCAGGAAATATTGCTCACTGCTGTATATTTCCTTTGTCGATGAATAATTTTCTTGTCCTTTTATACCTCGTAATCTGTGTACTGTTCGTCTCATATGATTCATGCCGCAAATTATTATTATTATTATTATTATTATTATTATTATTATTATTATTATTATTATTATTATTATTATTATTATTATTATTATCATCATCATCAGTTTACCCTCCAGGTTCGGTTTTTCCCTCGGACTCAGCGAGGGATCCCACCTCTACCGCCTCAAGGGCAGTGTCCGGGAGCTTCAGACTCTTGGTCGTGGGATACAACTGGGGAGAATGACCAGTACCTCGCCCAGGCGGCCTCACCTGCTATGCTGAACAGGGGTCTTGTGGAGGGATGGGGAGATTAAAAGGGATAGGCAAGGAAGAGGGAAGGAAGCGGCCGTGGCCTTATGTTAGGTACCATCCCGGCATTCGCCTGGAGAAGTAGGAAACCACAGAAAACCACTTCCAGGATGGCTGAGGTGGGAATCGAACCCACCTCTACTCAGTTGACCTCCCGAGGCTGAGTGGACCCCGTTCTAGCCCTCATACCACTTTTCAAATTTCGTGGCAGAGCCGGGAATTGAACCCGGACCTCCGGGGGTGGCAGCTAATCACGCTAACCACTACACCACAGAGGCGGATATTATTATTATTATTATTATTATTATTATTATTATTATTATTATTATTATTATTATTATTATTATTATTATTATTATTATTATTATTATTGTACCGGGCGGTACGCCTCTACGACGCAAGTTCAAATCTTGCGCCAATTGAAACTCCTCTACAGGAGAAACTCTGAACTTTAAAAACGGAATCAACTCAACTGTTTATCAGAAGATGTCACTGTGTGTATTTCGATTTGTTTTTGTTTCTCATTGATCGGCAAGTGTGGACATTCCCTTATAGATGTCACTGCTTAAAAAACTATGATCATGCACCCTGGTGCGAAGTGAAGGAACGTTCGGAAGAATTTTTGTTTTCATTAGTTTGTTCTTTACTAAATTTCGTTCTTTCATTTGTGGGTTGGCAATATTAACCCTTTCTTTCCGCCTATTTTGAAGCTAGCCAATCAATAATTTCTGTATTTAATTTCCCACCTATCACAGGTTTTTCTTCATTTTTGACGTGTAAATTTTAACCGACCAATAAAAGGTTGTGGGTGTGGCTGTTTCATTCAGGAAAGGTCTCGAATATTCCACGAGGGTTTAAAAACTGCTGATTTTATGGTCTCCTGGCCACTCGTACAACATCTAGCTTAGTGTGTGGATATGTAGCAGGAGGCGGGAAGCGCCTCTTTCTTCTGGAAGCAGCTCTTAAAAAGGTAATGGCCATTTAACATCTTTTCTTGCTAGCTCAGCAGTTTAACTCGCAGGGAAGGTTCGAAACCTTTAATATGTAACCAACATTTTTAAAATGTAAATCACATTTCAGTCTATGTAAAAACTACAAATATCTTTAACTGTAAAGCGGGGATAGAGAGTGCTTTACCCTCTAGAGCTCCCCTTCATTTTGAAGTTGAGGTGACTACGTTTTCATAACCGTTTCTTCTCTTCCATAAAGTGTTAAAGTTTTCTCATACGAGTCACCTCCCTAGCTTGGGATTAGCCTCTGTGTAATCGGCCGAGCGCCACTTAGGTTTTAAAATGTGTATTTAGGAGTGCAAGTTCACGCCTCCAGTCCTCACTGTACTTTGAGCCAGTAACTTAACCTGTTGTTTTTCCTTCATGCGAAGGCCCTGTAGGTTGGGTACAAGTACCCCTGTTTCTTTGTAAGTGTGCCTTGAGGGCAGTTAGAAGTAAAGTTTATTGTGGCCTTTGATAGGCTTGTAAAATTGAGAGCGGGTCTGCTCTTTCTTGTATTTTGATGTGTGCCTCTAGGAGGCCTGACAGTGCTAGGTGGGAGCAAGCGTTCCATGTACTAGGGGATTTCTGCCCTTATGTAAAATTATAACTTCTAAATTTGAGCCAAGAGCTCACCATATGTAAAGAGAGGGGTTCAAAACCCAAGAACTGTAAATTGTACTAATATTGTGCGTTTTTTACTTGTTTCTCTGCTACTTGGTACTGTTATTCTGTTACTTGTTGATTTTGGAAAGAAAATATAACCTTGTTAAAATTTTAAAATCAATTTTGGATTTGTAGTAAGACCCATTCAAGCCCGCACCTTCTGTTCACCTCTGCTGATCCACCAAACCTCCGAACAAGTGGTATCAGAGCGTGGTTGAATGGGTCTCAATTCAACCCCTTTTTACGGCTAAACATTGCTTTCGTTTTGAACTCTAACAATTTTCTCCGTCGCTGGAATTTTTGGTTTTGTTTCTAAATTGTCAATCTTTTGTCATCATGTCCGGCCCTCGCGATGTCCTCCATCCCGGCTATTTGCGCAAGGAGGAATTAAACTATGAATTAGCTATTAGAAATATTCAATCTGGAGGCACGGTTGCGGCAGATACCACTAAGCTTAAAGATTCTCTTGATTTGCCGATTACTACACCTACTTTGGGAGAGAAGGAAATCGACGACTCTCTCTCTACGATCACTGACAATACTACTGAGCTAGCATCCGTAGTTAGTTTTTAGAAGGAGGGGATCCATCCCCAAATCAACTTAAAGGAGTACAGGCCAGATTGTACCATTTTTCTAATAGAGTTAACGATCTATTGTCTCTAAAGATGAATGACATTCAAGGGAAGGAGGCTAGTGCTCTTCTCGAAAGCCTTTCTAAACTGTCTAGTAAGGTTAGCCTATTGTTAACTGGGGCAGTGCCCCCCAAAACCGACCAACCCACTCTGGTAAACGTAGTTAGCGAGGAAGAGTCTTCCAAAGGGGAAGAAAGTGGGAAATCAGTAGGAGTCCAACATACATCGGCTCCATTAGAAACAGAGTTAGGTCGTCGTACATCCATCCCTCCATTTGTGTTGAATAATGCACCCTCTGAAACTGCTTCTCCACCCTCTAGGCCGTTACCTACTATGTCACCCGGGTTCAGTAGTTTGCCTCGCCCATTAGCAATGTTGCTCAGAGGGATTTCTAAGCTTTCTGTTAACTCCACCAGTGATGTTATTTCATTCCTAAGGTTTTTAGTTGAGTTCCAAGAACACGCCCTGGTATTTTCTCTTTCTCCGTGTCAAATGTTGCAGATTATTTATCCCTATTCCATCGGTGTCCTATCAGACAAAATAGTTAGAGCCATTGCCGAACAATCCACTATTGAAGAGTTTCATGCCCACCTTCTGGCAAATTTTATCCCTGCTCGAGATAGGTCATCGCTAATTCAAAAGTACTACTACCGAGTACAGCGTCTGGATGAAAATCTTGCCGACTTCATCCAAGATATTAAATTCTACACTAGAGTATTTGCTCTCCATTTTCCCGAAGATCAAATTGTTCAGGCTATTGTAGAAGGGATTTCACCTCCTTACAGGTCATACTTGTGTTTTGAGTCGCGTCCTCAGACCTTTACCGAGTTGGAAGCTATGGCTGTCTCAGCCGAAGGGGTTAGATATGCCGACACCTTATGTGTCGCGAAGGAACCCCCTCCATCTTCAAGCAATCTTCGGCCTCCACCTCGCCGAACCTTCACTGCCCGCAAATGTTACGCTTGTGGGTCGGTAGATCATCTACGTAATAAGTGTCCATTAATTAAATCCAATGGGACAAACAATGGAGCAGGGTCATCTCAAGGATGTTTTAAATGCGGCGCTTTTTCCCATATTGCCAAGAACTGCCCTAATGCTAACAGCACCCCCTCCTGCTCATCTTCTGGTGCAACTCCCACCAAGAATCAAAAGTGACTAGTGGCTTCGGCTGAGTCGGTAGATTCACCTTTCCAAGGCTCAGCCCCGGTTAAATCCGACAAAAATTCAGGGAAAAGTCAGAACTGTTCTACATTACCATTTGAATGTCCCAAAGAATGTCTTAAGATTGCCGCGGATACCCCCGCACCTGTTCCATTTCTCACAATTGAATTGAATAATGGACCTGTCACCGCTCTGTTGGATTCTGGGAGTGTGTGTGTTCCATTATTTCGGCTGAATGGTATTCTAAATTAAAATCTGTTTGTAAATTTTCTGATGTTTGTTCGTCTTCGGTTCAATGCATTTCAGCTAACACTTCTCCAGTAGAAATTGGGTTTCTGTATGCCAAAATTGGAATTGCCAAAATTGGAATTGCCAAATTTACTTGGAAATTTAAACTGTTTGTGGCTAAGCACTTGTCTTGCCCCATTATATTAGGAGCGGATTTCATGTCACACACCGGCCTAGTGCTCGACATTCAGAGCAAGTCGTGCACCTTCAAATTTGCGAGTAATTTCAAAATCCCTTTACTAAAATGTAATTCTATTTTTTTTGCTAGGGGCTTTACGTCGCACCGTCACAGATAGGTCTTATGGCGACGATGGGATAGGAAAGGCCTAGGAGTTGGAAGGAAGCGGCCGTGGCCTTAATTAAGGTACAGCCCCAGCATTTGCCTGGTGTGAAAATGGGAAACCACGGAAAACCATTTTCACGGCTGCCGATAGTGGGATTCGAACCTACTATCTCCCGGATGCAAGCTCACAGCCGCGCGCCTCTACGCGCACGGCCAACTCGCCCGATAAAATGTAATTCTGTATCATGTTCATCTGTTTCGCCTACCAAGGATGATATGTTGTTAGACCTTAGAAATCTACCTGAGGACCAGGCTGAGAGTATTCGCAAGTTGTGTCAGTCGTTTCCAGAAGTTTTCTCTGATACTCTTGGTGTTAATGACCTCATCGAATACAAGATTGAGGTTACGTCTTCGATCCCTGTTCTATTTCCTCCTTATAGATTATCTCTACCTAAAATGAAGGCTCTGAAAGAGATCATAGATCAAATGTTGAAAGACGGTTTTATTCGGCCCTCTAAGTCTACATATTCATCACCTATTTTCTTAGTCCCAAAACCCCAAGGTGGCTTCAGGCCTGTGATTGACTATAGGGCTCTCAATTGGTGGTGTTACAATCTGTGCCCTTTTCCGACCTTCACTCTTGTTTTTCATGTTTTCGAAAAGCTAAGTTCTTCACCATCTTAGACATTAATCAGGCTTATAATCAGATCCCCCTAGCTGAGGAATCTAAACATCTTACAGCGTATGCCACGGATTGGAACTTGTATGAGTACAACTGCGTGCCTTTCGTGCTCCCCACAGGAGCAGCTGTCCTTACGCAATTGCTAGATAGGGTCTTCTCCGACATCAAATTCGAGTATTTATACCATTATCTTGATGATGTCGTCGTATTTTCTGAGACCTTTAAAGAACATCTAGATCATCTGAAAGAGGTCCTTAATCGCTTCCGTAAGGCAAGATTGACGGTGAAGTTGTCCAAGGTTGCTTTTTCTAAGCCTTCTATGTCATTTCTAGGGCATATTGTGTCACCCGATGGTGTCGCAGTGGATCATTCTCGAACTCAGGCTATCCGTGATTTTGAACCTCCTAAGGATGTCAAAGGAATTGCCAGGTTTATTGGTATGGTGAATTTCTTCAGGAAATTTATTCCTAACTTCGCTAACAGAGCGGCGCCCTTGAACTTACTGCAAAGGAAAGGCGTCAAATTTGAGTGCGGGCCTTCTCAACAAGCCGCTTTCGAAGATCTCAAATTAGCTCTGTGTAATGCCCCTGTTCTTGCTAGGCCTATGCCTGATTTTTCGAAGAAATTCATTGTCCAAACCGACGCGTCGTCGTCGGCGGTGGCTGCAGTCCTTCTTCAAGAGACTGATCTAGGGAGGCGACCCATCGCTTATGCGTCTAGAACTTTATCGGCTCAAGAAGCCAAGTATTCAATTTATGAACTTGAAGGTTTGGCAGTCTTATGTGCTCTAGAAAAGTTCCGCCTCTATTTGGAACATGTCAAGTTCGACTTGGAGGCAGATAACGAAGCCCCAAGCCTTAAGTCGGGTCTTAGCTAGGCCGCGTCGTTCTGGTCGTATATCCCGCTGGGCCATCATAATTTCTGCCTTCCAATTTGACATTAGGCATATAAGAGGTACTGAAAACATTGTTGCTGACGGACTAAGCCGTATGTTTTCCAACGAAGTAAAGCCCCTTGAAAAGAAAGACAGTTCTTCACTTCCCGAGTCCATATCTCCCGGTGTCAAAGCCATTCTAACAGATGCTCCCATGTTGTGTCGGGATATCGAAAAATATCAACATGAAGATCCGACGCTGGCCCCGATCATGGAAACCGTTTCTTCTGGGGAACATGTAGTCCCTTATGTGCTGAGGAATGGTGTTTTATGTTGCCCGTCGAGGCATGATAAGAAGATGAAAGTTATGGTTCCAGCTGTCCTTGTACCTATGATCTTCAAGTACTACCATGAGACCCCATTAGGGGGGCATTTAGGCATCTTTAAAACTCGAGAAAAGATCCGAGAAATGTTCATTTGGAAAGGTATGGACGGCGAAATTCGGGAATTAGTAAAAGCTTGTAAATCTTGTTGGCTTAGTAAACCCACCATGTCCACTAAGCTAGGCCTATTGTCTTCTCACCAAGCGTCGCGCTCCATGGAACCTCTTTACCTCGACTACGTAGGGCACTTCCCCCAATCAAAGGGGAATGCCAACAAGTTCATCCTTGTGTGTGTAGATGGCTTCACTAGATTCTCATGGTTATTTCCGACTAAGCTGGCTACCGCTCAATCCACCATTTCTTGTCTAAATTCCATCTTCGCTTCTTTTGGTCCGTGTCAATATATTGTTTCTGATAATGCTAAAGCTTTCACCTCCAATATCTTCCGTAAATTCTGTTCCTATCTGTCCATCTCTCATGTGACTACGTCTGCATACTATCCTCAACCATCTTTGGCTGAACGGGTCAATCGTAATCTGAGGTCGGCTCTGATTGCCTATCATCACGATGATCATTCTAGGTGGGATACATCCCTGCATTGGTTGGCCTTTGCTTTGAATTCGGCGGTTCATGAATCTCATAAATTTACTCCAGCTTCATTGATGTTTAAGTTCGTTCCCAACACGCCGCTCTCTAACCTTTGGTCTCTTAATGATATTTTACCTGAGACAATGGATCCTGATAATATTAGAGATCTTTGGAAGAAGGCGAAAGCCAATCTTAAAGTTTCTCACGAAAAAGTTAGGGAAAGATATAATCGTGGACGGAGGCCCACCAATTTAAAGGTAGGAGACCAAGTTATGGTCAAGAACTTTGTTCCCGCGGGCAAGCTTGCCCCCAGATTTCATGGGCCGTGCATTATTTTAGATTTTCTTACGCCGATAACATTGTTAGTAAGCAATCCAGCCACCGAGAGGATCTTTAGGGTACATCTTTCACAGGTTAAGCCTGTGTAATTTCTTTGTTAACTTTGCTACGAAATGTTGCTTGAACTCGGAAGGTTATATTTTTTCCCTCTCTTCTTTTTCTAAGTGTCAGGCCTTCTGCTCTTTATGCTCTGTATTTGTTTGTAAACCCTCAGGTTATTCTGCTGTCCGTCCATCCCGGCCATTACCAAGCTCCCGTCTCCTGCTAAACTATACCAGTGGCTTTAAGAAAAAAAAAGTCCACGCCGCTGGCCCCTCAGCCTCAACAAGTAAATCGTACCCTAAAATAAATTGTCTCCAACAACATCTTTCTGCCGCAGAGATTTTAATATTTCAGTGTCCCCGCAGCCGTTCGGCGCCGTACCTCCACTGAGGTAGGGTACGGGCCCACTCCACTCCCGTGATGTCGACTGGTTTACGTCGCGCCGGAGTCCATTTCCCGGCAAAGGCTAGCGTGCGGTGCACCGTCTGCCAACTCATCTGGAGGCTTATACTTGTGCTCTAATCTGCGGCGTGCAGCGGGACTCCCCCTCTCATAGTGCGGGAGTGCGGTATCTCAGGGTACTTGAGGGGTCTGAGCGGCCTCCACTGGATACAGGCAGCGGCGGCAGGTCTTGCCGTCAAAATTAATCGGCAGCTAATGTACTTCAACAGCTACATGAGCACTCTATATCTGCAATTAGTACATTTTTGTTTCAAATCAACCTTTGGTGGACTTAGAAAAATATTACTTCCATGAATTAATGTTTTTGTTTCGCAATTCTACTACAACAAAGAAACTCTAAAGTTGGACTTAAACTAGTCCCACACATCTATATCAAACAACTTAAGAGACCTCCGGCTACTGAAAAATTGTATTTTCTCTTCTAAATTCTTCTTCAACTAATCAGCAACAAACTTGAACTTTTGTTTTGGAAAATCGGTTTTTTTTACATTCTTCTGTGTCACCCCTTGTAAGGACTTTGGGGGGGGGGAGGTCTATACCGGGCGGTACGCCTCTACGACGCAAGTTCAAATCTTGCGCCAATTGAAACTCCTCTACAGGAGTAACTCTGAACTTTAAAAACGGAATCAACTCAACTGTTTATCAGAAGATGTCACTGTGTGTATTTCGATTTGTTTTTGTTTCTCATTGATCGGCAAGTGTGGACATTCTCTTATAGATGTCACTGCTTAAAAAACTATGATCATGCACCCTGGTGCGAAGTGAAGGAACGTTCGGAAGAATTTTTTTTTCATTAGTTTTTTCTTTACTAAATTTCGTTCTTTCATTTGTGGGTTGGCAATATTAACCCTTTCTTTCCGCCTATTTTGAAGCTAGCCAATCAATAATTTCTGTATTTAATTTCCCACCTATCACAGGTTTTTCTTCATTTTTGACGTGTAAATTTTAACCGACCAATAAAAGGTTGTGGGTGTGGCTGTTTCATTCAGGAAAGGTCTCGAATATTCCACGAGGGTTTAAAAACTGCTGATTTTATGGTCCCCTGGCCACTCGTACAACATCTAGCTTAGTGTGTGGATATGTAGCAGGAGGCGGGAAGCGCCTCTTTCTTCTGGAAGCAGCTCTTAAAAAGGTAATGGCCATTTAACATCTTTTCTTGCTAGCTCAGCAGTTTAACTCGCAGGGAAGGTTCGAAACCTTTAATATGTAACCAACATTTTTAAAATGTAAATCACATTTCAGTCTATGTAAAAACTACAGATCTCTTTAACTGTAAAGCGGGGATAGAGAGTGCTTTACCCTCTCGAGCTCCCCTTCATTTTGAAGTTGAGGTGACTACGTTTTCAAAACCACCTCTTCTCTTCCTTAATGTGTTAAAGTTTTCTCATACGAGTCACCTCCCTAGCTTGGGATTAGCCCCTGTGTAATCGGCCGAGCGCCACTTAGGTTTTAAAATGTGTATTTAGGAGTGCAAGTTCACGCCTCCAGTCCTCACTGTACTTTGAGCCAGTAACTTAACCTGTTGTTTCTCCTTTGTAAGTGTGCCTTGAGGGCAGTTAGAAGTAAAGTTTATTGTGGCCTTTGATAGGCTTATAAAATTGAGAGCGGGTCTGCTCTTTCTTGTATTTTGATGTGTTCCTCTAGGAGGCCTGACAGTGCTAGGTGGGAGCAAGCGCTCCATATACTAGGGGATTTCAGCCCTTATGTAAAGTTATAACTTCTAAATTTGAACCACGAGCTCACCATATGTAAAGAGAGGGGTTCAAAGCCCAAGAACTGTAAATTGTACTAATATTGTGCATTTTTTACTTGTTTCTCTGCTACTTGGTACCTGTTATTCTGTTACTTGTTGATTTTGGAAAGAAAATATAACCTTATTAAAGTTTTAAAATCAATTTTGGATTTGTAGTAAGACCCATTCAAGCCCGCACCTCCTTTTCACCTCTGCTGATCCACCAAACCTCGGAACAATTATTATTATTATTATTATTATTATTATTATTATTATTATTATTATTATTATTATTATTATTATTATTATTATTATAAAAGCTGTTGTTCATATGGTAACATTTCCGAGCGGCAATACAGTACGGATACGGTATGCAACCCGCCTGTCCGCAGCTCTCTTGTCACGTGACCAACACCCGTCCAGAGCGGAGCAAGTAACACCGGCTCCCTAGAGCAACTACGTGATGACGTCTGGTCTAGAATACAGAAAGTCTTAGTGGAGTCCCTTTCGTACAGTTTGTTTGGACGCATGCCTTTCGGTGGCTCCCATAAAGTATCTATTAATCACGGTGGCATTGCGCTATGGGATGCTGCGGGCTAGAAGTTGCAGATACCGGTCACCTACCGCAGTTGTTGCCCGGAGCAAGTCATGAACACTACCTGTGTTTTGAAAATGATGCTACATCCGCACCACATCACATTGCCTCACTGGTATTCGCCTCGTAACGTCTCTTGTTGACATAAAGCAACAATCCGTGCGCAATCAAACGTTGATGTCTGTCGTCTTGTCATCGCAGAATGTCCGTACACTGATCACAAAAGCCTTACACTGTTGTCTGAATGAAGGTGCACATGGAACGGCCTCACCGGTATTCAACGAAGTGCGTATGCTTGCGATAAATGGAGCTATACGCAAGTTCGTTTACATGTTTAGGCAGTTCAAAGGACGAGGAGTTTCGCATCATGTCTACGCAGGTCAAGGAGGATTATGTTTATGACATACACAAGTAATGCCTAACTTTTCTTGATGTGCATATCGAAATTTTCAGAGATGCTTTAAAACGACTAAATAAAGCCACTGACTAAAATGTCTAAATTTAATTAAATGTTATTTCACCATAGAGCCTCCGTAGCTCAGGAAGCAGCGCGCCGGTCTCTCACCGTTGGGTTCTGTGGTTCAGATCCCGGTCACAGTATGTGAGATTTGTGTTGGACAAAGCGGAGGCGGGACAGATTTTTTTCTCCGGGTACTCCGGTTTTCCCTGTCATTATTCATTCCAGCAACACTCTCACTCTCCAGTATCATTTCCTCTCATGTGTCAGTCATTAATAATTACCCCAGTGGAGTACGACAGGCTTCGTCAGCTGGCACAATTCGTATCCTCGCCGCTAGTTGGGGGCTTTATTCACTCCATTCCTAACCCGGTCAAATGACTGGAAACAGGGTAGGGATTTTCATTTTCATTATTTCACCATGTGTGGTGTAATGGTTAGCGTGATTACCTGCCATTCCTGAAGGCCCGGGTTCGATTCCCGGCTCTGCCGCGCAATGTGAAATGTGGTACGAGGGCTGGAACGGGGTCCACTCAGCCTCAGTATGTCAACTGAGTAGAGGCGGGGGCGTCGATTCCCTCCTTAGCCATCCTTGAAGTGGTTTTCCCTGGCAAATGCCGGGATGGTACCTAACTTAAGGCCACGGCCGCTTCCTTCCCTCTTCCTTGTCTATCCCTTCCTCCTTTCCAGTTGTATCCCCTGACCCAAAGTCTCACGCTCCAGGACACTGTCCTTGAGGCGGTAGAAGTGAGATCCTTCACTAAGTCAGAGGGAAAACCAACCCTAGAGGGTAAACGGATTAAGAAGGAAAGAAGAAGATTATTTCATCATGAAATTGATAAAGACAGCGATCATCATTAATACGTATCTGAAATTGGAATTCTCCGAAGTTATAATGGACTTAAACAACAGCCATCATAACACTTGCTGAAAAGCTTTTAGAGAACAGATAACCAAACTTTACAATTTGATATTTGCAGAATATGGAATTCTAACTCCAAGTGTCCGTTCTTTCTCATTGTAATTTTTTGCTAGTGAATGAAGAGGAATGTTTGCAATACATAACTATGACTTAGTTCTTAAAAGTTTTAATTGAGTTGATGTCGGTCACCGTAAAGCGGATGTTCTTTGAAGTTGCTACAAATAGAGCGAATGATGTGTGTATAGAGTTTAATTAAATTGTGGGGTAGTATTCCTTGCTTCTCTCACTTCTTGGCAAGCCGTCCAATTAGGGAGGCAGACTTCTCCAACCCTCTCAGCCTGCCGCCTTCTTCACTTTATTGGCTTTCAGTTCCGTACCAGGCGAGGAGTGCATTTCCAAACCAACCCTTTGCTCAGGGAAGGAGGTTTACTCACACTAGCCAAAATAAATTTTGGTTCTATCCCCTCTTTCTGTTTTTTGCTGTGCTAATGTTTACCTTTAAGTAATGACTGAGACTCAAGCGCTAGTGACCATGTATTTCCCTACCGCCAGAATGAATGAACACCAATAACAGAAAACAACAACTTTCCTTAGCAGTGTCTGGTTGTTAGTTTCGTGTTGCTAGCAAATGTACCCGTGCTCCGCTCCTCTATTCTACATTGTATACGGATATCGAAGGCATTGTTTTCTTTGCTATTGGCTTTACGTCGCACCGACACAGATAGGTCTTATGTTGACGACAGGATAGGAAGGGCCTAGGAGGTGGAAGGAAGCGGCCCTAGCCTTAATTAAGTTACAGCCCGAGCATTTGCCTGGTGTGAAAGTGGAAAACCACGGAAAACCATCTTCAGGGCTGCCGACGGTGGGATTCGAATCCACTATCTCCAGGATGCACGCTCACAGCCGCGCGCTCCTAACCGTACGGCCAACTCGCCCGGTAATATCGGAGTAAATTACTGTGCATGCAGTGAATAAGATTTTTTTAAAAATTGCATGTCTCTTAGCGTTATCCAAGAAACAGCATGGGGAGATCCCCATACTTTGTTTCCAATGTAAAGTGTGAGTTGCGGAGTTGTGATGATAACGTCAGGCTCACTTGTCTACTGCCATTCACAATCGAGTTGGGAAGTTTTCGTTATAATGGCAGGCCCTCTTTCCTACTTCCTGACAGACTACAGATGAGGAGTTATTACAAAGACAGGCCCCCTTTTCTACTTCCAGACAGATTACAGTTGAGGAGTTTTCATTATAAAGGCAGGCACATTCCCTACTACCAGTCAAAATTGAGTTGTGCTGTTATCAATACAATGACAGGCCCGTTTTCCTAATGCCAGCGAGCTTACTGCCAGTCACACCGAGTTGGTGAGTTTCCATTAAAATAGCAGGCCACTATGCCTAATGCCAGTCACATTTTAGATGGGTATATTTGTTTATAATGGCAGGCTCCTTTGCCTACAGCCAGGCACCATCGGGTAGGGGAGTTTTAAACAAAATTGCATGTTCCTTTACTTTCTGCCAGAAAAAGCGAGAAGGGAATTATTCATTGCAATGGCAGGCGCTCCTTACTAATGCCAGATACACAGGAGTTGAGAAGGACCCCATTTCTATTGCCAGTCAATGTCGATATGGGAAGTACTGATTACAATAGCAGACACACGCTCTTTAGATCGCTACATATCGACACCAATTTTTATACTGTATATATTTAATTTTCTTTGAATGGTAAAATAAGTAAGATTTCAACAAGTATCGTCTTCCGGTGACTAGGTTGTTTGTAGTATTATACGTATATTATTCGTATATTCTGCTGTTAAACGTCTGTCTTTTTAAAATGAATATTATTTATCTACAGCTGATTCCCAGTCCACAAGTAGTACAGGCGCGATGGAAGTGCTTGGTGTTATATCCGCTGTGTGAACGATTACACTTTCTTGTGTTATCGGTAAGCTCTGGCATGTTCTGATGCAGACTTCTTGAGCTTACTCAATTTCTAAGGTTTTCTTCTATTCATCTGAACGCGTGAACGGTAGATTTAGATCCTTTTTTTTTTCTAGTTGCTTTACGTCGCACCGACACAGATAGGTCTTACGGCGACGATGGGACAGGAAAGGGCTAGGAGTGGGGAGGAAATGGCCGTGGCCTTAATTAAGGTACAGCCCCAGCATTTGCCTGGTGTGAAAATGGGAAACCACGGAAAAACATTTTCAGGGCAGCCGACAGTGGGGTTCGAACCTATTATCTCCCGAATACTGGATACTGGCCACACTTAAGCGACCGCAGCTATCGGGCTCGGTTTAGATCCATTTAGATCGAAGATATTCAGACCTTTTGTTGTTGCAAATTTTAACACAATTTTCGACTTTTTAACTGACGTGGTCACGAATTTATTGAAGTTATGTTGGCCAGCGGCGGCTAGTACGATAGAATTTTACAGTATAACACATAACACTCTAGCACCATGAGTTGCGAGATATTCGTACTAATTTTACTGCATAGCGACAATCTCAATTTCAACTTAAAATGGTGGACACCCCCTCCTCTCACCAACATGTAACCTGTTAGCGAAACTAATTTCAAAGAACCTTTTTCATTCTTCCCCTTTCTATCCGTATATTAATCAACAGGCTTGTGTCAATGTCAATATATTGTGTGTACACCTGTTATGTTATGTGCCTCCCTCTCAGACTGATTCCAATGGTTCCGTCAGATTCAGCTTCGAATACTAGCGCTGTACCACGTACGGGGACCATCTGGTGATGAATGAACGTACCACCTCCACAAAGTCTAAATTCAAACCTCATTCTTGGAAAAGTCTTCCTCGTGAACAGTTGAGAATTTCTTCTGAAGACGCAGAGCAAAGTTCTATGAAAAACGTAAAGAGTTTTCACCTTATTTTCTGGAGACGGCATAAGCCCAAACGTCTATATCATGTCCATTTAGATATCTATATACGAGTATATAAAATTGGATATTGGTATATTTAAGACTAATAGACTCAAAACTACTGGACCGATTTCGCTGAAAATTTCACAATTTGTTATTACTTCTGATAGGGTTTATGAAGTGGTTTGAACGAAATCCGATAGGTAGTTTTATTATTATGAGTATTTTTTTGTAATTTTATTAAATTGCAAAGCCGCACCATGACTGTATCGATTTGATGGACAGATTGTCGCTAGGTGACAGCAGCTTACACTATACCATGTTAATCCGGCAATAAATGCTGTATACAGGAGGATTGGAACACGCCGCCGTATTTTATAAAGTACCTATCTTGACAGGAGGTTCATTCTTATGCCTGTTACTTGGAAATAGCAGTCCAAGATGCCGTCATCGAGATGTATTTCGTGTCATAGGACCAAATTTGATAGGTCTTCCAAGTTTGAAGAATGTACCTGTGTATTAAATGTGTAGAATATTTAAGAAACTGAAAAATATAGAATATCAACAGTGTAATGACACGAGTTATCACCAACTCCTACGAAGAGCAACTGGGGGTTCCCAACGAGCAAAGGCAAGTCTATGTAATGAATCTATAGGTCTATATATATAAATGTCATTGTATGTCGATATATATGTATTACATCTCCTAAAATACTGGAGCGATTTCAACCAGACTTGGTACACTTATGACTTAGTATCAGGAGACAAACCTCGTTGTGGGAAGACGCCGCAAACACCCTTAAGTGGGCTGAGTTATAAAAATAATCGAAAATAGTGTCGAATCCATCCTTTTCCTGGTCGCTGAGAAGAATAGTGACACTCCGGATTTTAAAGTCCAAGTTAAGCCCACTTTGGGGTGAGGGCGAGGGAGAGTGAGTTATTATTATTATTATTATTATTATTATTATTATTATTATTATTATTATTATTATTATTATTATTATTATTATTATTATAGAAAATAGAGTCGAATTCATAATTTTTGGGGTGACTGAGACGAATAGTGACACTCCGGAATTTTTTAAAGTCCAAGTTCATCACCCTTTGGGCTGGGGGGTTAGGAGGAATGAGATATAACAATAATCGGAAATAGTGTCGAATCCATAGTTTTCGGAATAGCTGAGATGAATAGTGACACTCCTGATTTTTTAAAGCCTAAGTTCAACAGCCCTTGGCATGGGGGGTGGGAACGGTTAAAAAAAGACCAAAATGACCGAGAATACGGATGTACGTGTGTATGTTCCAGCATAGGTGTCAACTAAACTTGGCACAAATATTACCTACTATCTAGAAAAAAATACTGTAGGGGAAAGACGCCCATAGAAGCCCTAGGGAAGGGGGAGAGATGTTATTATAACTAAAAACAGCCGTTATTAGTGTTGAATCCAGACTTTTCTGGACTACAGGAGAGATTTCAACCAAACTTGGTACACGTATGACTTACTATCATTAGATAAACTGCGAGGAGGTATGGTAACCCTAGCACGCCTAGGGGTTGGGTGGGATGGGCTGAGGTGTAAAAATAATCAAAAATAGTGTCAAATCCATAGCTTTCGTGGTCGCTGAGACGAATAGTGACACTCTGGACATGGTTGAAGCCCATGTTCAGCCCCCATCGGCATGGAGACGGGAAAGGGTGGAAAAGAAATTGTTCAAAGTGACCAAAATTACGGATGTATGTGTGCGTCTTCCAACATGGCCCTCATACGAAATTGGTACACATATGACTTACTACTGAGATGGAATCAAAACGAGCTGTTCTACTCTTCAATTGGTTTTTTTTCGGAAAGTTTCAGAGGTATTTGTTATCTATCTTGCGGTTCATCTTTAAAGTTTAACAATTTATTTTAGCAAGCTGTGATCTGATTGTTGCGATATTTCACGAATCCGGTACTATACGATTTTGAGTTTTAATCGACCAGGCTGATCAGTCTAGTTGTCTGACACCAACAACAGCGTCCTATCACATCGACAGCCGAAGGGGTACCAATTAATCGCGCGTGACACGGCCATTGTCTATCATGCGCTATCAAGGCCAGATGGCGTCACAGGAGGATGGGAGTGGTTTCAAATTAAGAGCATGTCCTGACAAAATAAATTATGCGTGCAGTGTATAGTGATGTAGTTATTAACATTCAAACTCTTACATGACACCGTAAGTAATTCGTCCTTATTTGTGGCTAAGTTAGGGCAGAAAGCCCTCTATTACACTTAACCACAGCATTAAAATTATACAGTTAGATAGTAAACAAGGTCGGCGAGCAGTTGCAGAGTGGGCTTCGGCTGGTCCGGCAGCTCTGCACTCCGACCGAAGAACCGAGCAGAAGAAGGGGTGGCCGCGACTCAGCTGTGGGTCTACGCCTCTGCATTCGGGAGTCGGAGAAGGGCTGGTCTCCACGTTTGGCCGTCCTGAGAATGGTTTTCCGTGGTATTCCATTCTCCTGAACTAACGCGAAAGCCGGGAGATTTCCTGGTACAGGCCCTTCAGGAGGGGTATGAAAATATTTTAGTAGTAGTAGTAAACAAGCCATGGAGAAATTATTAATATAGTAGTATTACTAGCAATCATGGAAGCCTCCGTGGCTCAGGTGGCAGCGCGTCGGCCTCTCACCGCTGGGTTCCGTGGTTCAAATCCCGGTCACTCGATGTGAGATTTGTACTGGACAAAGCGGAGGCGGGACAGGTTTTCTCCGGGTACTCTGGTTTTCGCTGTCATCTTTCATTCCAGCAACACTCTCCAGTACCATTTCATTTCATCTGTCAGTCATTAATCAATGCGACAGGAGTGCGACAGACTTCGACAACCGGCACAATTCCTATCCTTGCCGCTAGATGGGAGCTTCATTCATTCCATCCCTGACCCGGCTAATGACTGGAAAACAGGTTGTAGGTTTTCATTCATACTAGCAATCATGGAGGTAATAATAATAGAATTAACTGCAGAATGTACAGCATGAAAATATAAGTGAAGATAACGACAACTATTAAAATAATAAAGTAATAATAAAAAAAGAAAAGCTGGTCTGAGTAGCTCAGACGGTAGAGCGCCTTCCTTCTGAGCCTAACTAGGCAGGTTCGATCACGGCTCAGTCTGGTGGCATTTGAATGTGCTCAAATACGTCAACCTCGTGTCGGTAGATTTACTGGTATGTAAAAGAATTCCTGCAGGACAAAATTTAGCTATCTGGGCGTCTCTGAATACAGTAAAAGTAGTTGGTGGACATAGAAACTAATAACGGCATTAAAAGAAGCAAATGTCGTAAAAACCTATAATTAGTTAATACATTTCTACCTTTTAGTAAAATATGCTCATTTGCGCGCACACTCACACATCATTCATCATACAAGTCAGCTGAAAACACTCAGCAAGTGTTTTCAAAAATCCATCTTATGAGAACGAAAATCTCTAACGTTGTCAGGGAGGGTATTCCACAGGTTAGTGGCAGTAAATAAGAGGGAGAAATATAGTTGGAGAGAAACCGGGTCGTGTATGGTGTATACGAGGAGAGGTTTCTAAAATCTGAAGAAAGGTAACTGAATTTAGAATTCCGTCTAGACACGACAACATGTGGATACTGCAACGCTCATGCGCATGGAGCCCTGACCACTCCCTATAAAAAGATGAAATGTGTGAGAATAATTTGGCAACTTTCATATAAATCTAATACAGGTGTTTAAACTCTGTCTGAGCATCTTACTGGCTTGTAGTACAGTGTCACAGTAGTCTAACACAGATGAGATTAGAGAATGTACCAGCCGTATTTTGAGATGTTCAGGAAATATAGTAGAGTAGCGTTTGAGAGGATAAAAGAATTTATGAATTTTACCGCTTACATGTGTCACTTGTTCAGTCCAATTTAGCGCCTCAGTCATTATAGACACATAAGTTTCTG
Source organism: Anabrus simplex (assembly GCF_040414725.1). Lineage (NCBI taxonomy): Eukaryota > Metazoa > Arthropoda > Insecta > Orthoptera > Tettigoniidae > Anabrus > Anabrus simplex. The sequence goes on along the minus strand of NC_090265.1, from coordinate 144,577,010 downwards.
ACTGACGTACAATAGGGCAAGGCAGATTTATTTAACATAATTGGGAGTGCATATCTTCGTTTCATCTGGTACCAAATACAACAACAACAACAACAACAATAATAATAATAATAATAATAATAATAATAATAATAATAATAATAATAATAATAATAATAATAATAATAATACATTTTTCTAGCTGCATTACTTCGCACCGACACCGATAGGTCTTACGGCGACGGTGGGATAGGAAAGGGCTAGGAGTGGGAAGGAATCGGCCGTGACCTTAATTAAGGTACAGTCGCAGCATTTGCCTGATGTGAAAATGGAAAACTACGGAAAAACCTTCAGGGCTAATAAATTATATAATTATAAATAATAATAATAAATATATTTATTATATAAATAAAATAAATACATTTATTATTATTGTTTTATCTTTACGTCCCGCTAACTGATCTTACGTCTTTCGCAGATGCTGAGTTGTCGGAATTTAGTCCCGCAAGAGTTTTGTTTACGTACCAGTAAGTCTACCGACATGATGCTGACGAATTTGAGCACCTTCAAATACCACCAAACTGAGCCCGGATCGAACATGCCAAGCTGGGGACACAAAGCCAGCGCCACATCCGTCTCAGCCAATCAGCCGGTCCCAAATATTATAGTCTGAGCAATATCGTGACATGAATTTTCTTACAGGGGCCACCAGGTGAGACGCTTTCTACGTCAAATGGCTGGCATATGCACCGTGTCTACATTATCACTCCAAAAGTTACAACGTCCGATGAGACTTGCGGGCAGTACTAGGTTTTCTGTTTGAATGCCGATGTGTCATTCCTAAATTTACCTGGCACTCCCCGAGAGGTATTGGGGTCACTCAAAATCCCTTGAGATTTATTTATTTATTTATTTATTTATTTATTTATTTATTTATTTATTTATTTATTTATTTATTTATTTATTTATTTATTTATTTATTTATTTATTTATTTATTTATTTATTGCCGGGCAGAGTGGCTCAGCCGATTGAGGTGCTGTTCTTCTGACCCCAACTTGGCAAGTTCGATCCTGGCTCAGTTGGGTGGTACTGGAAGGTGCTCAAATTCGGCAGCATCATGCCGGTAGAGTTACTGCTACGTAAACAAAACTCCCGCGGGACTAAATTCTAGCACCTCGGCGTCTCCAAAAACCATACAAGTATTTAGTGGGACGTAAAATCTATAACATTAGTATTTATTTATTTATTTATTTATTTATTTATTTATTTATTTATTTATTTATTTATTTATTTATTTATTTATTTATTTATTTATTTATTTATTTATTTATTTATTTGGAGCCTCCGTGGCTAAGGGGGCAGCGCGCCGGCTTCCCATCGCTGGATACCGTGGTTCAAATCCCGGTCACTCCATGTGAGATTTGTGCTGGACAAAGCGGAGGCAGGACATGTATTTCTCCGAGTACTCCGGTTTTCCCTGACATCTTTCATTCCAGCAACACTCTCCATTAATATTTCACTTCATCTGTCATTCATTTATCATTGCCCCAGAGTAGTGCGACAGGCTTCGGCAGCCGGCACATTTCCTATCCTCGCCGCTAGATGGGGGCTTCATTCATTCAATTCCTGACCCGATCGAATGACTGGAAACATTTATTTATTTATTTATTTATTTATTTATTTATTTATTTATTTATTTATTTATTTATTTATTTATTTATTTATTTATTTATTTATTTATTTATTTAGTGTATGTATGTTAGAGCCAGGAGTGGCCGAAGACATGCTTGGCTCGCCTCGTGCAGTTCTTTAAATTTGACTCCACTGGGCGACTTGCGTCTCTGGCTGAGAAATGTTGACGTTGTTAATGAGGTAGGGTGAAACTGAAATGCGACACCGGGAGTGACACTGGCACATAGCCTTCTCCTGTTCAATAACATCAAGGTGTCTCCTGAGGCCTTAAAGTCTCCATCTGACAGAAGAATCCCTATCAACAGCGCCGTATGCTCTCACTCCATATGGAGAGAGTGCTGGAATTCAATGCAATCTTTGGGCACACAATCTAATGACTGGAAGTTGTATACCATGACTCCGTCAGTCAACATCCTTATGGTGAATTGTTTCAGTCAACGGAACTCGAACTTGTTAACCACGGTGTCAGACTTGACGCCTTCGATCATGGTCATAAGGTGGGCTCCTTGAGAAGTAAACTCATACAATTCATAAAGGACTCCGTACATTTTTTACATCACCACTTCGTTTTAATCAGATGCCCAATCTACTGAATTAGTTCAGTTTCAACCTAATTCTATAAGACGAATAGACCTACACGTAAGTTACAGACTCACACAGTACAGAAAATTAAGCAGTTTGAACTGCCAATACGACTGCTATCCAGTCAGGTGACCAGCAGGTATTGTACTGTGGTCCTATATGGTGGGCGGAACAATTTACTCGCCCGAATAGCTAGGCTTTCCGTGACCGGGTCCAATACCTCCAGTATGATACAGCTCACCGCTCATCAGTTGGTCCCCTGAGGTTGTTTTAGCGCCGTTCCAGTCCTGAATTAATACTTTGGACGAGCCGGAAACTATCTAAGCCTCTATTTTCTTTTTTGAAGAATGTCTTGCCAATACGATGCTTTTTTCCTTGATTGTGTTTGTAACATAGGCCGTCCGTTACTCCCACTCCATGTAAATGGCTATAATTTTAATTTCGTGTGGCTATTACTAGCCGAGTACAGCCCTTGTAAGGCAGACCCTCCATAAGGGTGGGCGGCATCTGCCATGTGTAGGTAACTGCGTGTTATTGTGGTGCAAGATAGTGTTATGTGTGGTGTGTGAGTTGCAGGGATGTTGGGGACAGCACAAACACCCAGCCCCAGGGCCACTGGAATTAAATAATGAAGGTTAAAATCCCAGACCCAGCCGGGAACCGAACCCGGGACCCTCTGAACCGAAGTCCAGTACGCTGACCATTCAGCCAACGAGTCGGACATGTATATGACTGATACATACACAGTAATAATATTATTAATAATAGTAATCGTAATAAGAATACACCCTGCGGGTGGGGGACACACATGTAGAATACATCCACGGTATCCCCTGCCTGTCGTGAGAGGCGACTAAAAGGGGCGACCAAGGGACAATTGAATCAGAACCATGAAACTACTTTTGATTCGTACCATCACGCGGGGAACACCATGGGTTGCCTGAACTTGCGAGTAGTACCACCATATTAAGTACGAAATAGGTTTGTGATTAGTAGCAGCAGAGAGTGGTTCCCCTGTGGTTTTCCAGTACCCGTTAGTCGTACCCATGTGAGCAACACCGCGGATCTGGGCGTTGCCTGTGAGTTGTACCACTATATGAGCGACACCGTGGGTCTGCGTTGCCTGTGATTAGTATCCACTATGTGAGGAACACTACGGGGCCCGTGGGACCGGCACCCCTGCCTAGTACACCCAGGTGAGGAAACTCATTGGTTTGCGTTGGCTATGAGTGGCGCCATTGTGTGAGAAACACCATAGGTCTGCGTTACCTGTACGAAGTACAATACTTGTGAGTAGTACCATCTTGTGTGGAACACCGTGAGTCTTCGCTACTTTTGATTAGTACTCCAACATGACAAATACCATGGTTCTAATTTACTAGCGATAAGTACCATTTTGAGGGGCCTTAGACCTGGATTTTGAACCCCTCTAGACATAAAGCATACTCGATTCAAGATTGCGCTTTATAAGTGGTCCCTTGGTCAGTAATACTGCTATATATGATCCTTTTTTGCGTTGATTCCACTGGTTTTTTTTTTTGGTTTCATGTCCATCCATTCATTCTTCATGACATTTTTCTTATTTTGGTCAGTGGATGATTTTGAACTTTTTGTTGTAATTTCATTTTGTATCATTAGGGGCCGATGACCTTCGATGTTAGGCCCCTTTAAACAACAAGCATTATCATCAACATCATCATAATCAGTAATAAGAATATGAAAATACATCAATCCAAAAGTAGTAAAATAACTCACGATGGCAGAAGTAAGGACGATATAAAACTCATATATAACAGGAATTAACTGTAGGATATTCCACCATTCAACGCAATATAGAATACATAACATTTATTAATTGAAAACCGGTTTCGATTCCTTGGAATCATCATCATTTCACGGTAAATAAACAAATCAAAGGATTTTAACAACAATGGACATGAAATCTGCCTTTAAATACATTGAAAATGGTTGGCATGGGTTATATGGCATAAAAACACATTAAAATTTAAAGAACATCCTAGGATCCAAGTCACAGATAACTGCAGTGCGTTTGTACAAAAATCAAAATAGAAGAAGCACAGACGATACGCGTGAAGGGGAAGAGAGTAGACTAAGCTCGTTGGACTTCATCCAAAATATTATAAAAACGGAGCCAAGTTTTTTTCATTTTTTGCTATTTGCTTTACGTCGCGCCGACACAGATAGGTCTTATGGCGATGATAGAATAGGAAAGGCCCAGGAGTGGGAAGGAAGCGGCCGTGGCTTTAATTAAGGTACAGCCCCAGAATTTGCTTGGTGTGAAAATGGGAAACCACCGTAAACCACCTTCAGGGCTGCCGACAGTGGATTTCGAACCCACTATCACCCGGATGCAAGCTCACAGCTGTGCGCCCCTAACCGCACGGCCAACTCGCCCGGTGGAACCAAGGTTGGAATTCAAATTTGTCCCTACACAAATAATAACAATAAATCGAATGCTATTGTACGATTAACGTTTATTTCTAACCTTCTCTTTCAATTCCTATAGGAAAAGGGAATCGTGCGTTGGGTAGTAAAGTGAAAAATGTTCTTATATGCTTTCAGAAAGGAGTAAGAAAAATATTTAATTTTCTCTCGATTCCCGACGCGAAGTCGGGAACTGGACTTCTTCCAACTTCGCAATCTAACTTCTTTCATCTCTTCTGGCTGTTTGGTCACCTGGCCTGTTTTATAGGGAGCCGAGTGTTATGCCATTAATTACAGGGAGGAAACGTGTTAAGGATATAAGAGTATGTGTTCTCTATTTCACTCATTGATGTAGTGAAACACTTTATATAACCTGAAATATGAGGCAGCAAAGTGACCAGAATATTCTGTCCAGCACGTTGGTACTTTGTAGAAGTTCTCCAGCAGGACGAGACCTCTTAAATTAAAAGAGTTTTAGAATTCAGTAGCCAGGTTATCATCAACACAAGTGTCTGATTAACTCCCTATTCAGAACGCCTCCTTTTCACAACCGTGTTCAAATGAAAGCGCACTCCACTGTCCCCCGGGACAGATGCTGACAAATAGGTCTTCAGCGTATAAAATTGAATAGAGCCTGCTGCTCTAATTAGTGTATCAGATAAGACTCTTTTAATTCAGCATCGTATGCTTTCTACATTTTAGATAAAATTTTCATTTAGACACCATGGAAGTGTTGAGAATACTGACAGCGCAGTGATTGTTGTTGAGACCATCAGACAATGGACTTCTTTGATGATAATAATAATGGTAATACACTATAATCACCAGGTGTTTTTCCTGTTTTAATTGTATGCAGTACCATGCTCCGCATATTATTATGATTAGTAGTAGTAGTAGTATTTATTTTATTATTATTAATGTATACATAATACTATCATCATCATTAGACTGTTATATCTTTCAGTTTTCAGTCTGCAAGCTTCTGTGAATTAACTAAGCGCCTCCACAATCCCTCAATGTGTAACTACAATGGATCCGTGACCCCTTAACATCGAATCATTAAAAAATGAGTCTAATCATCGTCGCCTTGGCATCCGTCAGTTGCTATTATCCTCCCTGAACGAGTCCATTATTCGTCTAGGTAACCTATCCTCAGTGTTGCCAGTTTAGCCATTTTATAGCTAGTTCTAGCCATTCTGAATAGTCATTTGCTACAAAAATTTGAGTTTAGCTCTTAGCTACATTTTCAGCTATAAATTTCCGTTACGTAAGACATTTCGGCTTTCTTCTATTTTAATATTTGTTTTCACGATTCATGGATATTTTTTATATTGTAAGAGTGAAATAAAATCAAGGGTCACAAGCACAACGCGATAATCTTTGAAAGAACGGTCGATCCCTTTACCAGTCTGCGTTGGCGTACAACAGACTTCTGAACTACAACTCATTAGGCGCACGTGAGGGAGAAGGTAAAATGGTGTCAGAACATTGTAATTGCAAGTGACCACGTATAATATTATCATAACTGACATTGTGTTTAACATATGCGAAAGATGAACAAATTTCACTGTAAAATTCACCGATGATCTGCGGTCACGCCTTTCATAGATATAAATACTATGCAAATATCAAACATTTTGTTGAAGTTGTTGTTGTTGTTGTTGTTGTTGTTGTTGTTGTTGTTGGGGAAACCCTGAAAGTAGTGAAACTTTCAATTGTTGATATAGCACGTGCCCTCGGTGTTGTTTATGATAATATAGACTTGCTGGTAACCCAGTGTAAAAAAAATACTTACACTAAATAGGAAAGTACTGTACTTGAATACAATACAGTTTTGTGTTGAATTCAATGCTAGAGAAGGAAATCCATTTCAAGAACTTGTATTCTTGGCATTTCCTTTATTAATACTATCGTATTCAAATGATGATGTGGAACGTGTCTTTAGTTGCGTTAATATGGTAACGTCCAAATCAAAAAAGAGAATGATTACACGAACATTAGATGCCATTCTGCTTGTACGTTTTGGCCCCAATAGCTGCTGCCATTCATACAAACTCCCTGCAAGTGTGTTTAAAATAACTGGCCCCTCGCGGGTGCTTCTAATACTGCACCTGTACCTTCTGCTACCTCTAGTAGTGCTGTTGGAGATGAAGAACAGGATGAGGAACCCATATTATTCAATAATTAGGTGCGTTAATCTAGCCTTTCTTTAAGCTATGTCAGTCTGTAATTTTACCCACTTTTAGCTATTTTTTAATACAGTTTAGCTACTTTTTGTGTTCGTGAGTTGGCAACTTTGCCTATCCTTCTCCATCCGCCTAAAAGGACCCGACCACGTACAGCTTCATCCACAGAATTTTATTCCAAACAGCCTTTATCTCCTCATTCCGCCTTTGTCCATCGACCTTCTACCATTGTCCCCATCTCTTTGTACCAGAAATCATTCTCGCTACTTTCAGTTCTGTTACTTACAACTTATGAATAAGATATCCTGACTCCACCCAGCTTTCACTCTCGTGTACTAAAGTCGGGCTGAAAACAGACTGTTTTAGAGATAGTTTCGTTTGCGAGCTGACTTCTGTTTTACAGAATACCGCTGGTCGCGACTACGAGCTCATTGCATTAGCTTTGTTGCATCTCGGTGCAGTTCCACTTAGTAGGCTACATCCTGCGTTAATACACCTCCTAAATACTTGAAATGATCAACCTGTTTCAGCTTTGTACTTCGAACTGCACTTGCATTGTTTATTTTTCTTTTATATATCTTCTATATATAATTGGACGTTGGTATATTTGAGATTAATAGGGTCAAAAAACTACTGGACCGATTTCGCTGAAAATTTCACAATTTGTTCTTATAACTTCTTGGAGGGATTATGAAGTGGTTTGAACGAAATCGGATGGGTAGTTTTATTATTATGAGTAATTTTATACAATTTTATTAAATACTAAAGCCGCTCCAAGATTGGATTGACTTGATGGACAGATTGTCGCTAGGCGATAGCAGCTTACGCTATATCATGATAGTCCGATAATAAATGTTGTACATAGAAGGATGGGAACACGCCGCCATATTTTATAAAGTACCTTTCTTGACAGGAGGTTCATTCTTATACCTTTTATTTGGAAATAGCAACACAAGATGCCGTGATCGAGATGTTCTTTCATACCATAGGACCACTTTTATAGGTCTGGCCAGTTTAAAGAATCTACCTGTGTATTAAATGTGTTAAATATTTAAGAAACTGAAAAATATAGAATATCAACAGTAGAATGACACGAGTTAACACCCTCTCCTACGAAGAGCAACTGGGGGTTCCCAACGAGCAAAGGTGAGTCTATGTAATCCATAAATAGTTCTATACATATATATAAATGTCATTGTATGTGGATATGTATGTATGTATTACATGTCATCCTAAACCACAGGAGCGACTTCAGCCAAACTTGGCACATTTGTGACTTAGCATAAGGAGACAAACCTAGTGGGGGAAAGACACCACAAGCACCCTTAAAGGCGGGCGGCGAGGAGGCTGCGTTATAAAAATATTCGAAAATAGTACCGAATCCATATTCGGGGTCGCTGAGATGAATAGTGACACACCTGATTTTTTAAAGTCCAATTTCAGCCCCCTTTGGGGTGGGGTGAGATATAAAAATAACCAAAATTAGTGTTGAATCCATAGTTCCCGGGGTCGCTGAGATGAATAGAGACACTCTGGATTATTTATCCCTAAGGGATGGAGGTCGAGGTGGGGTAGATACAAAAATAATCGAAAATAGTGTTGAAACCATACTTTTTGTGGTCGCTGAAATGAATAGTGACACTCCGAACTTTTCATCCCTTAAGGGTGGAGGTCGAGTGGGGGAGGAGATAATCGAAAATAGTGTGGAATCCATAGTCTTCGGTGTCGCTGAGATGAATAGTGACACTCGGGATTTTATAAAGTCCAATTTCAGCCCTTTTTGTGGTGGGGGCAAGGGGTAAGTGAGATATAAAAATAATCAAAAATAGTGTCGAATCCATAGTTTTGGGGGTCGCTGAGGTGAATAAAGACACTCTTGGGATTTTAAGTCCAATTTCAGCTCCCTTTGGGGTGGGGAGCGAGAAGGAAATGGGGTATAAGAGTAATAATAATATTAATAATAATAATAATAGGATATAGAGTCGATTCCATAGTTTTGGGGGTCGCTGAGATGAATAGTGACACTCTGGAAAGTTTTAAAGTCCAAGTTCATCACCCTTCGGGTTGGGGGGCGAGGGGGTGGGACTGAGATGTAAAATAGTCAGAAATAATGTCGAATTCATAGTCTTCGGGGTCGCTGAAATGAATAGTGACCCGCGGATTTTGTATAAGTCCAATTTCAGTCCCGTTTGTGGTGGGGGGTTAGGATATATAAAATAAACGAAAATAGTGTCGATTTCACAGTTTTCGGAGTAACTGAGGTGAATAGTGCTACCACGGAATTTCTTAAAGTTCAAGTTTAGCTCCTTTGGCATAGGGAATGAGAAAGGGTAAAAGAATTGACCAAAATGACTGATATTTTGGACGTATTTGTGTATTTTCCAGCATTGCTGTCAACTAAATTTTGTGAAAATATTACTTTCTATATGTGAAATATAAGGTGGAGACGATACATTCCTAGAAACTTTAGGGGAAGTGGTGAAATGTAAATATAAGTACAAACGACCAATAATAGTGTCGAGTTCATGATTTCAGGACTACTGGGGCGATTTAAACCCAACTTGGTACTCTTATGACTAACTATCAGGAGACTGACAGCGTGAAGGAAGACACTCCTAGCGCCCTTAAGAGTGGGAGTGAGGGGTGTGGAATATAAAAATAATCGAAAATAGTGTCGAATCCATAGTTTTCGGGGTCGCTATATTGAACAGTGACGCTCCAGATGTCATTTTAAGTCCAAGTTGGCAGGGGCGTGGGAAGGGGTGAAGAAATGAAAATGTCCAAGTGACCAAGATCATGGAGGTTTGTACGTATATTCCAGCACAGATGTCAACTAAACTTGGTAACAATATTACCTACTATCTGGAAAAAATGTTGTGGGGGCAAGACACACCTAGAAGCGCTAGAGAAGGGGGCGAAATATAATAAAACTAAAAGCGGCCTATATTAGTGTTGAATCCATACGTCTCTGGACTACGGGAGGGATTTCAACCAAACTTCGCACACTTATGGCTTATCTGGAGACAAATTGCAAGAAGGTATGGTAACCCCACCGCCCATAGGGTATTGGTATATTTGACGTTAATAGACTCAAAAACTACTGGACCGACTTCGCTGAAATTTTCACAATTTGTTCTTAATTCATCAAAAGGGATTATGAAGTGGTTTGAACGAAATCGGTAAGGTAGTTTTATTATTATGAGTAATTTTATGTAATTTTATTACATTGCAAAGCCGCACCAAGATTGGATCGAATTGATGGACAGATTATCGCTAGGGGACAGCAGCTTACGCTATACCATGATAGTCCGCTAAATGAAATGGCGTATGATTTTTAGTGCCGGGAGTGCCCGAGGACATGTTCGGCTCGCCACGTGCAGGTCTTGTGATTTGACGCCCGTGTTGAGGATAATATTTGCTGTATATAGGAGGATGAAAACACGCCGCATTGACTTACAAAGTATCTTTCTTGATAGGATGCCTATTATTTTGAAATAGCAATCAGTAGTATAATGGGAGAGTTCTGCCGCCTCCTCCTCCTCGCGCGGCGCGGGAAATTTGAATTCTGGCGGGAAATTTGAATGTTTGGCGGGAAATTTGAATTTTGGCGGGAGATTTGAATTTGTAAACAAAGCCACGTGCTTTTTGACAGCTGTCATCGACAACAACGCATCGCTAACCTCACTGCTGCCATCTTGACGGGCCTAAACCTCAGTAGTGCCAACTTAACCTAACTAGCATGAGGTAAACAAAGCCACGTGTTTTTTGACAGCCACGTGCTTTTTGACAGACAACAACGCATCGCTAACCTCAGTACTGCCATCTTGACGGGCCTAAACCTCAGTAGTGCCAACTTAACCTAACTAGCGCGAGGTAAACAAATCCACGTGCTTTTTGACAGCCACGTGCTTTTTTGACAGCTGTCACTTAACCTAACTAGTGCGAGGTAAACAAAGCCACGTGTTTTTCGACAGCCACGTGCTTTTTGACAGACAACAACGCATCGCTAACCTCAGTACTGCCATCTTGACAGGCCTAAACCTTAGAGGTACCAACTTAACCTCGCTAGCGCGTGGTAAACAAAGCCACGTGCTTTTTGACGGCCACGTGCTTTTTTGACAGCTGTCATCCGCCATCTTTAAACACTGTGCTGCCCTCTTTCGTCACCTGTCATCGGTAGTGCTGCCGGGCCTAAACCTTAGTGCTACCAACTTAACCTCACTAGCGTGAGATAAACAAATCCACGTGCAGCTGTCATCCGCCATCTTTAATCACAGTGCTGCTCTCTTTAGCTACTTACCTTTGAAATGTGGTGGCGGATAATTTGAAAAATGCTTTTTGACAGCAGCCATCTTTGAGCACCGTGCTGCCCTCTTTAGCTACTTGCCTTTGAAATGTGGTGGCGGTAAATTCCACATGCTTTACAAACCCATGCGATTTTCTGACAGCTGTCATCCGCCATCTTTAATCACAGTGCTGCCCGGTGGCGGCAAATTCCACGTGCTCTTGTTTGGAAACAAATCAACATGCTTTTTTGACAGCTGTCAACCCCCATCTTTAATCACCGTGCTGCCCTCTTTAGCTACTTACCTTTGAAATGTGGTGGCGGTAAATTCCACGTGCTTTACAAACCTATATGCTTTTCTGACAGCTATCATCCGCCATCTTTAATCCAGAGAGAACAGTGCTGCCCTCTTTGTGATGGCAGGAAATTCCACGTGCTCTTGTTTGGAAACAAACTCACGTGCTTTTTTCTGACAGCTGTCATCCGCCATCTTGCATCACAAACCTCAGTGCTGCACTCTTTAGCTAGATGCCTTTGAAATGTGGTGGTGGCAATTTGAAAAATTCTATGTGCTCTTGTTTGGAAACAAAGCTACGTGCTTTTTTTGACAGCTGACATCTGCCATCTTTAATCAATAGAGCACTGTGCTGCTATCATGCGGGCAATTTCGTCAGCTGTCATCCGCCATCTTTAATCTACAGTGCACCGTGCTGCCCTCTTTATGACATGTAGTAGCGGGCAATTTGAAAAGTTCTGTTAGCTATCATCCGCCATCTTTAATCAAGAGAGCACCGTGCTGCCATATTTAGCTAGATACCTTTGAAATGTGGTGGCGGCAATTTGAAAAATTCTATGTGCTCTTGTTTAGTAAACAAAGCCACGTGCTTTTTTGACAGCTGTCATCCACCATCTTTAATCAATAGAGCACTGTGCTGCTATCATGCGGACAATTTCGTCAGCTGTCATCCGCCATCTTTAATCTACAGTTCACCGTGCTGCCCTCTTTATGACATGTAGTAGCGGGCAATTTGAAAAGTTTTGTTAGCTGTCATCCGCCATCTTTAATCAAGAGAGCACCATGCTGCCATCTTTAGCTAGATACCTTTGAAATGTGGTGGCGGCAAATTGAAAAATTCCACGTGCTCTTGTTTAGTAAACAAACTCACGCGCTTTTTGTCAGCTGTCATCCGCAATCTTACATCGCAAACCTCAGTGCTACACTCTTTAGGTACATGCCTTTGAAATATGGTGGCGGATAATTTAAAAAGAAAAATTCTGCAGCAGCCATCTCTCGGCGCTAATTGCACAAGATGGTGGCTATACATGACTCTTTAAAGGTGCTTATGCAAGATGGCCGCTATACATAGACGCCCTTGGGATGCTTACGCAAGATGGCGGTTATACAAGGCTCCTTATGAGGGATGCTTGCGCAAGATGGCGGTTGCTCTTATGAGGCGGCTTAAGGATCCTTGGCTAGAGACGCCCTAAGGATGCTTGCGCAAGATGGCGCATGCAAGATGGCGGCTATACATAGCTCCTTATGAGACAGCCAGTACTCAATACAACATGTGATCAGAACATTGATTGATGTGTTCAGAACACAAAATAAGTAGAATCGAACACTGTACTCGATACAACATGTGATTAAAACATTGTCTGGTGTGTTCAGAACACTACATAAGTAGAATCGAACGCTGTACAACATGTTAGGGGATACCTTTGTTTAGATTGAAACATAACAACACTAGAATTGAACACTGCACTCGATGTCGTTACATGTGATCAGAACAATGATTGATGTGTTCAGATCACTAAACAAGTAGAACCGAACACTGTACAACATGTTAGGGGATACCTTTGTTTAGATTGAAACATAACAAGACTAGAATTGAGCACAGCACTCGATACAACATGTAATCAGAACATTGATTGATGTGTTCAGATCACTAAACAAGTAGAACCGAACACTGTACAACATGTTAGGGGATACCTTTCTTTAGATTGAAACATAACAAGACTAGAATTGAACACTGCACTCGATACAACATGTAATCAGAACATTGATTGATGTGTTCAGATCACTAAACAAGTAGAACCGAACACTGTACAACATGTTAGGGGATACCTTTGTTCTAAGAAAATTAGATTGAAACTAACAAGACTAGAATCGAACACTGCACTCGATGTCGTTAACCTTAACATGTGATCCGATACAACATGTTAGGGGATACCTTTGTTCTAAGAAAATTAGATTGAAACATAGCAAGCCTAGAATCGAACACTGTAAGAACATTGTTTGATGTGTTCAGTACAACTTCAATGATTTACCTAGTGTAAAACACACACTGTGCACATATCGCATAGCTAACACTTCAAATGACTTGCTTAGTACGAAAATAAAAAAATCTATACCGCGTAGCTAACTCGTTCATCGCACTGCTCAGACGCGTAGTAATTGCGAATACACTCATACGAAAATCAAGAAAGCACACTGCGTAGCCAACTCGCTCGGCTCACTCGCTTAGTAACTGCAACACTGATACACACACGGATAAGAATGTTCCGAGATACTACATACTTACATGTTTTTTTTAAGGGGGGTGAAAGATCATAAATTATATGTACACATGTTGTCTCCTCCAAGTTGTAAGATGAAATAGACGCAGTACTGCGAGTTTCCGCTCTACCTGGCGAACGGAAGTAGCATTATATCTCAGCAAAAAAAATAATCGTGAGCTTGCAAGTCAGACACAATGATGGATACCGCGATTCAAATCCTGGCAACTTATGCCGTCGGGAAGGGCATCCGGCTAGATCATGTAATGACGATCGCGCAGGTCCCTCGCCTAGCATTTGCTATTTTTTACAGCTTCCAGTTCGAACCCACTATCTTGCGAAGTAGTGAGAATGATTGAAGAGTGTTTGAGGGTGATTCATTTGTTGGATGGAGGCGTTAAGCTGTGTGCAGGCTTCTTCGGTAGGAGTAGGCTATGTCGGGACATCTAGTTATCGATTTAAAATCCTAGTCAGGAAGGGCAACCGGTCGTATAAAACTATGGTGTATGACTAAGAGGCGGGGTGTGCAAAAAAGCCAGCAATAAGTAAGGGTTGTTGATAGGGGGCGTTAAACCTTGTGCAGACTCCTTCGAAAATGAATTTGAGTACAGGAGTGTTGAGGGTGATTCATTTGTCGGATGGAGGCAATAAGCCTTGTGCTGGCTTCTTCAGTAGGAGTAGGCTATGTCGGGATATCTAGTTATCGATTTAAAATCCTAGTCAGGAAGGGCAACCGGTCGTAAAACTATGGTGTATGATCTAAGAGACGGGGTGTGCAAAAAAGCCAGCATTAAGTAAAGGTTGTTGAAGGGGGCGTTAAACTTTGTGCAGGCTCCTTCGAAAATGATTTTGAGTACAAGTGTGTTGATGGTGATTCATCTGTCGGATGGAGGTAATAAGCCTTGTGCAGGCTTCTTCGGTAGGAGTAGGCTAGAATCGAACTCGGACCTCCGGGGGTAGCAGCTAATCACACTAACTACTACACCACAGAGGAGGACTATTTCAGTTTTACAGAACAGAATATTTTACAACCTTAATTGGTACTGTGTTTTAACCTCTCCGTACAGAGCTTACATGGCTGAATGCTACTCAGCTAAGAAGACGTTCGTGAGTTACAAGTCGCTTATCAGCACACCGTGTCTTCGTTCAAGGTTAGTCGAGCCGGAAGATACGTGTACAATTTCAGCTAACACATGCATTCCACAACTCGCTCAGAATGACTGCGTCGATACAACTTCAAAGACTGTAGAACAAACCCATAGCCTACAGTATGCATGCCTCTCACCCGGTAGTCTCGGGTTCGATTCTCTTGGGAATAAAAATGTGTTTTACAGATTTTAAATCGCAAGAATTTGTTGAGTTGTCCTTCCTGACGCAAAACTAGCAGTATCTAACCTCTTACATCATACACTATAGTTTTCAACCGGTTGCCCTTCCTGACGTCAAATAACTCGGATTAAGAATCTGTTTTACAACTCGAGAATCGGGGATTTACAGCTAGATGCTCTTCTTAGATTTTAAATCACTCTATCACGAACTATTGTTTTACAGCCGGATGCCCTTCCTGGCGCAAAACTATGATTTTTAAATCGCAAGAATTTGTTGAGTTGCCCTTCCTGACGCAAAACTAGCAGTATCTAGCCTTTTACATCATACACTATTGTTTTCAACCGGTTGCCCTTCGTGACGTCAAATAACTCGGATTAAGAATCTGTCGAGAATCGGGGGTTTAACAGCTAGATGCTCTTCTTAGATTTTAAATCGCTGTATCACGAACTATTGTTTTACAGCCGGATGCCCTTCCTGACTAAGATTTTAAATCGCAAGAATTTGTTTTAAGACTCAAGTCTTGTTATGTTTCTTTCGTAATCTGCAAGTCTAAACATGCATATCGCTGCACACTCTTGCCTTCGCGATGCGTGTTCGATAATTGTTTTCGACCGGTTACCCTTCCTGACGTCAAAGAACTCGGATTAAGAATCTGTTTTACAACTTCTAACACGAGAATCGGGGATTTACAGCTAGATGCTCTTCTTAGATTTTAAATCACTGTATCACGAACTATTGTTTTACAGCCGGATGCCCTTCCTGACGCAAAACTAAGATTTTTAAATCGCAAGAATTTGTTGAGTTGCCCTTCCTGACGCAAAACTAGCAGTATCTAGCCTCTTACATCATACAGTATTGTTTTCGACCGGTTGCCCTTCCTGACGTCAAAGAACTCGGATTAAGAATCTGTTTTACAACTTGAGAATCGGGGATTTAAGCTAGATGTCCTTCTTAGATTTTAAATCGCTGTATCACGAACTATTGTTTTACTGCCGGATGCCCTTCCTGACACAAAACTAAGATTTTAAATCGCAAGAATTTGTTGAGTCGCCCTTCCTGACGCAAAACTAGCAGTATCTAGCCTCTTACATCATACACTATTGCTTTCGACCGGTTGCCCTTCCTGACGTCAAGGAACTCGGATTAAGAATCTGTTTGACAACTTGAGAATCGGGGATTTACAACTAGATGCTCTTCTTAGATTGTAAATCGCTGTATCACGAACTATTGTTTTACAGCCGGATGCCCTTCCTGACGCAAAACTAAGATTTTTAAATCGCAAGAATTTGTTGAGTTGCCGTTCCTGACGCAAAACTAGCAGTATCTAGCCTCTTACATCATACACTATTGTTTTCAACCGGTTGCCCTTCCTGACGTCAAATAACTCGGATTAAGAATCTGTCGAGAATCGGGGGTTTTACAGCCAGATGCTCTTCTTAGATTTTAAATCGCTGTATCACGAACTATTGTTTTACTGCCGGATGCCCTTCCTGACGCAAAACTAAGATTTTAAATCGCAAGAATTTGTTTTAAGACTCAAGTCTTCTTATGTTTCTTTCGTAATCTGCAAGTCTAAACATGCATATCGCTGCACACTCTTGCCTTCGCGATGCGTGTTCGATAATTGTTTTCGACCGGTTACCCTTCCTGACGTCAAACAACTCGGATTAAGAATCTGTTTTACAACTCGAGAATCGGGGTTTTACAGCTAGATGCTCTTCTTAGATTTTAAATCGCTGTATCACGAACTATTGTTTTACTGCCGGATGCCCTTCCTGACGCAAAACTAAGATTTTAAATCGCAAGAATTTGTTTTAAGACTCAAGTCTTGTTATGTTTCTTTCGTAATCTGCAAGTCTAAACATGCATATCGCTGCACACTCTTGCCTTCGCGATGCGTGTTCGATAATTGTTTTCGACCGGTTGCCCTTCCTGACGTCAAAGAACTCGGATTAAGAATCTGTTTTACAACTTGAGAATCGGGGATTTACAGCTAGATGCTCTTCTTAGATTTTAAATCGCTGTATCACGAACTATTGTTTTACAGCCGGATGCCCTTCCTGACGCAAAACTAAGATTTTAAATCGCAAGAATTTGTTTTAAGACTAGTTGAAATTCCTGACGCAAAACTCGCAGTATCTAGCTTCTTACATCATACACTATTGTTTTCGACCGGTTGCCCTTCCTGACGTCAAAGAACTCGGATTAAGAATCTGTTTTACAACACGAGAATCGGGGGTTTACAGCTAGATGCTCTTCTTAGATTTTAAATCGCTGTATCACGAACTATTGTTTTACAGCCGGATGCCCTTCCTGACGCAAAACTAAGATTTTTAAATCGCAAGAATTTGTTGAGTTGCCGTTCCTGACGCAAAACTAGCAGTATCTAGCCTCTTACATCATACACTATTGTTTTCAACCGGTTGCCCTTCCTGACGTCAAAGAACTCGGATTAAGAATCTGTTTTACAACTCGAGAATCGGGGATTTACAGCTAGATGCTCTTCTTAGATTTTAAATCGCTGTATCACAAACTATTGTTTTACAGCCGGATGCCCTTCCTGACACAAAACTAAGATTTTAAATCGCAAGAATTTGTTTTAAGACTAGTTGCTGTTCCTGACGCAAAACTGGCAGTATCTAGCCTCTTACATCATACACTATTGTTTTCGACCGGTTGCCCTTCCTGACGTCAAAGAACTGGGATTAAGAATGTTTTACAACTCGAGAATCGGGGATTTACAGTTAGATGCTCGCTGGATGCCCTTCCCAACGGCATAAGTTGCCAGGATTTGAATCGCGGTATCCATCATTGTGTCTGACTTGCAAGCTCACGATTATTTTTTTTTTGCTGAGATATCATGCTACTTCCGTTCGCCAGGTAGAGCGGAAACTCGCAGTACTGCGTCTATTTCATCTTACAACTTGGAGGAGACAACATGTGTACATATAATTTATGATCTTTCACCCCCCTTAAAAAAAACATGTAAGTATGTAGTATCTCGGAACATTCTTATCCGTGTGTGTATCAGTGTTGCAATTACAAAGCGAGTGAGCCGAGCGAGTTGGCTACGCAGTGTGCTCTCTTGATTTTCGTATGAGTGTATTCGCAATTACTACGCGTCTGAGCAGTGCGATGAACGAGTTAGCTACGCGGTATAGATTTTTTTATTTTCGTACTAAGCAAGTCATTTGAAGTGTTAGCTATGCGATATGTGCACAGTGTGTGTTTTACACTAGGTAAATCATTGAAGTTGTACTGAACACATCAAACAATGTTCTTACAGTGTTCGATTCTAGGCTTGCTATGTTTCAATCTAATTTTCTTAGAACAAAGGTATCCCCTAACATGTTGTATCGGATCACATGTTAAGGTTAACGACATCGAGTGCAGTGTTCGATTCTAGTCTTGTTAGTTTCGATCTAATTTTCTTAGAACAAAGGTATCCCCTAACATGTTGTACAGTGTTCGGTTCTACTTGTTTAGTGATCTGAACACATCAATCAATGTTCTGATTACATGTTGTATCGAGTGCAGTGTTCAATTCTAGTCTTGTTATGTTTCAATCTGATCTTCTTAGAACAAAAGTATCCCCTAATATGTAGTACAGTGTTCGGTTCTTAGGACAAAGGTATCCCCTAACATGTTGTATCGGATCACATGTTAAGGTTAACGACATCGAGTGCAGTGTTCGATTCTAGTCTTGTTAGTTTCAATCTAAACAAAGGTATCCCCTAACATGTTGTACAGTGTTCGGTTCTACTTGTTTAGTGATCTGAACACATCAATCAATGTTCTGATTACATGTTGTATCGAGTGCAGTGTTCAATTCTAGTCTTGTTATGTTTCAATCTAAAGAAAGGTATCCCCTAACATGTTGTACAGTGTTCGGTTCTACTTGTTTAGTGATCTGAACACATCAATCAATGTTCCGATTACATGTTGTATCGAGTGCTGTGCTCAATTCTAGTCTTGTTATGTTTCAATCTAAACAAAGGTATCCCCTAACATGTTGTACAGCGTTCGATTCTACTTATGTAGTGTTCTGAACACAGCAGACAATGTTTTAATCACATGTTGTATCGAGTACAGTGTTCGATTCTACTTATTTTGTGTTCTGAACACATCAATCAATGTTCTGATCACATGTTGTATTGAGTACTGGCTGTCTCATAAGGAGCTTTGTATAGCCGCCATCTTGCATGCGCCATCTTGCGCAAGCATCCTTAGGGCGTCTCTAGCCAAGGATCCTTAAGCCGCCTCATAAGAGCAACCGCCATCTTGCGCAAGCATCCCTCATAAGGAGCCTTGTATAACCGCCATCTTGCGTAAGCATCCCAAGGGCGTCTATGTATAGTGGCCATCTTGCATAAGCACCTTTAAAGAGTCATGTATAGCCACCATCTTGTGCAATTAGCGCCGAGAGATGGCTGCTGTAGAATTTTTCTTTTTAAATTATCCGCCACCATATTTCAAAGGTATGTACCTAAAGAGTGTAGCACTGAGGTTTGCGATGTAAGATGGCGGATGACAGCTGTCAAAAAAGCACGTGGCTTTGTTTACTAAACAAGAGCACATAGAATTTTTCAAATTGCCGCCACCACATTTCAAAGGTATCTAGCTAAAGATGGCAGCACGGTGCTCTCTTGATTAAAGATGGCGGATGATAGCTAACAGAACTTTTCAAATTGCCCGCTACTACATGTCATAAAGAGGGCAGCACGGTGCACTGTGGATTAAAGATGGCGGATGACAGCTGACGAAATTGCACGCATGATAGCAGCACAGTGCTCTATTGATTAAAGATGGTGGATGACAGCTGTCAAAAAAAGCACGTGGCTTTGTTTACTAAACAAGAGCACATAGAATTTTTCAAATTGCCGCCACCACATTTCAAAGGTATCTAGCTAAAGATGGCAGCACGGTGCTCTCTTGATTAAAGATGGCGGATGATAGCTAACAGAACTTTTCAAATTGCCCGCTACTACATGTCATAAAGAGGGCAGCACGGTGCACTGTAGATTAAAGGTGGCGGATGACAGCTGACGAAATTGCCCGCATGATAGCAGCACAGTGCTCTATTGATTAAAGATGGCAGATGTCAGCTGTCAAAAAAGCACGTGGCTTTGTTTCCAAACAAGTGCACATGGAATTTTTCAAATTGCCACCACCACTTTTCAAAGGCATCTAGCTAAAGAGTGCAGCACTGAGGTTTGTGATGCAAGATGGCGGATGACAGCTGTCAGAAAAAAGCACGTGAGTTTGTTTCCAAACAAGAGCACGTGGAATTTCCTGCCATCACAAAGAGGGCAGCACTGTTCTCTCTGGATTAAAGATGGCGGATGACAGCTGTCAGAAAAGCATATAGGTTTGTAAAGCACGTGGAATTTACCGCCACCACATTTCAAAGGTAAGTAGCTAAAGAGGGCAGCACGGTGATTAAAGATGGGGGTTGACAGCTGTCAAAAAAGCATGTTGATTTGTTTCCAAACAAGAGCACGTGGAATTTGCCGCCACCGTTCAGCACTGTGATTAAAGATGGCGGATGACAGCTGTCAGAAAATCGCATGGGTTTGTAAAGCATGTGGAATTTACCGCCACCACATTTCAAAGGTAAGTAGCTAAAGAGGGCAGCACGGTGCTCAAAGATGGCTGCTGTCAAAAAGCATTTTTCAAATTATCCGCCACCTCATTTCAAAGGTAAGTAGCTAAAGAGAACAGCACTGTGATTAAAGATGGCGGATGACAGCTGCACGTGGATTTGTTTATCTCACGCTAGTGAGGTTAAGTTGGTAGCACTAAGGTTTAGGCCCGGCAGCACTACCGATGACAGGTGACGAAAGAGGGCAGCACAGTGTTTAAAGATTTCGGATGACAGGTGTCAAAAAAGCACGTGGCCGTCAAAAAGCACGTGGCTTTGTTTACCACGCGCTAGTGAGGTTAAGTTGGTACCTCTAAGGTTTAGGCCTGTCAAGATGGCAGTACTGAGGTTAGCGATGCGTTGTTGTCTGTCAAAAAGCACGTGGCTGTCGAAAAACACGTGGCTTTGTTTACCTCGCACTAGTTAGGTTAAGTGACAGCTGTCAAAAAAGCACGTGGCTGTCAAAAAGCACGTGGATTTGTTTACTTCGCGCTAGTTAGGTTAAGTTGGCACTACTGAGGTTTAGGCCCGTCAAGATGGCAGTACTGAGGTTAGCGATGCGTTGTTGTCTGTCAAAAAGCACGTGGCTGTCAAAAAACACGTGGCTTTGTTTACCTCATGCTAGTTAGGTTAAGTTGGCACTACTGAGGTTTAGGCCCGTCAAGATGGCAGCAGTGAGGTTAGCGATGCGTTGTTGTCGATGACAGCTGTCAAAAAGCACGTGGCTTTGTTTACAAATTCAAATCTCCCGCCAAAATTTAAATTTCCCGCCAAACATTCAAATTTCCCGCGCCGCGCGAGGAGGAGGAGGCGGCAGAACTCTCGCATTATATTACTGCAATACAACATGCCGTGATCGTGATGTACTTTCATGTCATAGTACCAACATTGATAGGTCTGCCCGTTTTGAAGAATGTAGCTGTGTATTAGACGTGTACAATATTTAAGAAACTTTTAAAAATATAGAATATCAACAATGGAATGACAAGAGTTATCACCCCCTCCTAACGAAGAGCAACTGGGGGTTTCCAACGAGCAAAAGCGAGTCTATGTAATCTATATGTCTATAGGTGGGTATGTAGGTATGTATGTATTGCATCTCCTCCTATACCACTCGAGCGATTTCAACCAAACTTGGAACACTTATGACTTAATATCAGGAAAAAAAACTCGTGGGGGAAAGACACCACAAGCGCCCTTAAAGGGGAGGCCTGGGGAACGAGTTAAAAAATAATCGAAAATAGTGTTGAAATCATAGTTTTCGGGGTCGCTGAGATAAATAGTGACACTCCGGATTTTAAAATCCAACTTCAGTCCCCTTAGAAAATAGAGCCGAATTCATCATTTTCAGGGTGGCTGAGATGAATAGTGATACTCCGGAATTTGTTGAAGTCCAATTTATTTTTTATTGCTTTACGTCGCACCGACACAGATAGGTCTTATGGCGACGACGGGACAGGAAAGGGCTAGGAGTGGGAAGGAAGCGGCCGTGGCCTTAATTAAGGTACAGCCCCAGCATTTGCCTGGTGTGAAAATGGGAAACCACGGAAAACCATTTTCAGGGCTGCCGACAGTGGGGTTCGAACCTACTATCTCCCGAATACTGGATACTGGCCGAAGTCCAAGTTCATCACCCTTTGGGGTGGCAGGGACGAGGGGGGAATGATATATAAAAATAATCGGAAATAGTGTCGAATCCATAGTTTTCGGGGTCGCTGAGATGAATAGTGACACTCGGGATTTTTAAGTCCATATCCAGCATCGTTAGCGAGGGGGGGGGGGGGGGCGATGGGGAGGGAGATATAATCATATTAATAATAGAAAATACAAGTCGAATCCATAGTTTCGGGGTCACTGAGATGAATATTGACACTCCGGAATTTTTGTAAGTCCAAGTTCATCACCCTTTGGGGTGAAGAGCGATGGGTAATGAGATATTAGATAATCGGTAATAGTGCCAAATCCACAATTTTCTGGGTCGCTGAAATGTATAGTGACGCTCCGAATTTTTTAAAGTCCAAGTTCATCACCCTTTGAGGTGAGGGACGAGGGGAGAGTGAGATATAAAAATAATTGGAAATAGTATCGAATCCATAGTTTTCGGGATCGCTGAGATGAATAGTGACACTCCGGATTTTTCAAAGTTCATATTCAGCACCCTATGTGGGGGGGGGGGGGGGACGAGGCGGGAGTGAGATATAATAATTATAGTAATATAAAATATAAGTCGAATCCATAGTTTTCGGGGTCGCTGAGATGAATAGTGGCACTCCGGAATTTTTTAAATTCAAAGTTCATCACCCTTTGGGGTGGGGGCGAGGGGTAATGAGATATAACATTAATCAGAAATAGTGACAAATCTATAGTGTTCGGCGTCGCTGAGATGTATAGTGACACTCCGGATTTTTAAAAGTCCATGTTCAGCATTAAGAGATAAGTATTTCGTAGTGTTCCCTATTGAAGTGAGTTCAGCGACCCGGGGGGGGGGTGAGTGAGACTAAAAATTAATCGAAAATAATGTCGAATCCATACTTTTCGGGATGTCTGAAATGAATAGTGACACTCCGGATGTCGTTTAAGTCCAAGTTGATCCCCAGTAAGCAGGATTGTGAGAAGGGGTGAAGAAAAGAAAATGTGCAAATGACCGAGATTTTGGGCGTTTGTATGCATGTTCCAGCATAGGTGTCAACTAAACTTGGTACAATACTAAATTTATTTAATAAATCACACTATCTGTAAAAAATACTGCAGGGGCAAGACACCCCTAGAAGCCCTAGGGATGGGGGTGAAATATAATTATAACTAAAAACGACCGATATTAGTGTTGAATCCATAGTTTTATGGACTACGGGAGAGATTTCAGCCAAACTTGGTACATTTATGACTTACTGTCTTGAGACAAACTGCGAGGAGGTGGGGTGGGGTGGGAAGGCCTGAGATGTAAAAATAATCGAAAATAGTGTGGAGTAGTAAGACGAATATTGATACTCCGGGCGTCGTTCTGTGTATGTTTCTTCCAACATAGCCCTCATACAAAATTGGTACATATATGACTTACTATCTGAAAAAAATACTATTGGGTAAAACACCAGTAGCACTCCTCGTGGAGGTGGTGAAATATAAAGATAAACGAAAATGACTGATATTCATGTTTACGATTTCATTGAGTTGAACTGTGGGACTCTGGATGGATAAGTCATACTTCACCGCAATTGGTATGGAGGTTGAGGAGAGGTGAAAATGAATGTTAAAAAAACCGTCAAAAATTTTAAAAATAATAGAAAATAACCGATATTAATGTCGAATTCATTGTTGTGACTCCCTTAATATCGTTTAAGTCGACGTTCAGCCTCCATTGGGACGGTTCACTGAAAGGAGTTTTGTAGTGTATAGTATAAAATGACCGAGATTAGTGGTGAATCCACTGCGTCTGGGGTCTCAAGGCTGATTGGTGAGAGTCTCAATGACAGTTTAAATCGTGTAGATCATATCTATACCGTGACTGATAAACACATGAAGTTATCACCTATTATCTTTTTGAAAGGATCAAATACTTCCCAATTAATTTGAGCTTCCACAAGGATAAAATTTTACCCAAAAATGAAATCATTTAAAACTTGAAATCAAACACATCTAAATAACTCTAAAGCTATATAATAGATGGTAAAAATCCATATCCCAGAAAGGAATTCTATAAAAATTCACTTTAACTTAACTAACTGGTGATACTAATCTTAAAAGTAAACATCCTAAACCAACCGGGCTACGCCGGGTAGTCAGCTAGTATAGTATAGAGTTCAATTCGGAAAATATATTTTTTCGAGAGGAGAGGTGAAAATAAAAATTAGGATAAGGTAATAAAGGAGGAGGATTAGTAGATAAGAGAAGATTAACAGAACTGGACGTTAAAAGAAAATGGGAAAGGATAGGATAGGGAAATAAAGGAGGGGTAGCTTAGAGTGGGTTAGGAGGATGGATTATTGGAGATAGAAAACGTGGGTAGGAACTGTGTAAAGCATGGGAAATTGAATTCATGTTTAGAAATTTAGCATTTTTGAGAAGAAGGATTAGGACGTCGAAAAGAATATTGGGTTTTTCAGATATGTCGTTTAAATTGAAATTAAGGTTGAAGTATTGATCAAGGTGAATAAAACGATTTTCAGTAGTGGTTAGAAGGGGGCGTTTGTTAATGATTTTAAGTATTTTTATGTCTTTTTCAATATTGGTGAAATTATGTTTGGAGTCTCGTATGTGTTGTCCTATAACAGAGAATCTGTTGTATTTAATGGCGTTGATATGTTTGGAGTATCTGATATTAAAGTTGCGTCCAGTTTGACTGATGCATGAGGAGCTGCAGTTGTTACATTTGAATCTGTATACTCCAGATTTATATTTATTTTGTGATTTAGAGTTGTGTAATATATCAAAAGGCCCCCTGGTCGCCATCCCACGCTCTAAGTTAAGAGCCATGGGGCTTTCATGTTCTTGTATAAGCTTCACAGAAATTGTGAAAGTATGTGATGGAGAGTTAAAAAAGTTTAACTGTTATATTAATGTGAGATGTAGCTCGTGGGGGAAGATTTTATATAGCAATGTAAGGTAGTATTTAGAATTTATGCGACATGCATGTGGACTCTCGGGTGGATGAAAGCCTCGATACGGCCTGTATATCACGAAGGAAGTTCTCTGAATAACTGGAAATGATATTACGGTTCAGTTTTTGGAAGCTTGACATGTCGGATTTGTTTCTAAGGAAACGTATAATCTCATTATTGTCACAAAAACGTATTAATATATGAGAAAGTGGCAGCTTCTCATACATGCGACACATAGTAGTCACTGATCATTGAGCGTGATGCACCATCTCCAGGACTGAGGTAGAAACGTTACTACAGTATTTGATAGCCTTAAAGGAAAAAGTGTCCAGAACAGAATGCGAGGGCGGAAGTTTCACAGCCCAATTCAACAATCCTCTGGAAGGAAACAATATAATATACGAGAGAAACTGAGTTCTATTTTCTTACGACCCTATTCCTTAGTGTAATAACCTATAATTTTAAGTTCTGGTAGGAAATAATGGAATTGGGAGAAGCCTTCATTCTGCTCCATTATCGCAACACATTCGGTGAACAGTCAACAATAAGACACGACAAAAACATACTATTGTTGAACAGGTCGCTTACTGCGCAGTCCGCATTCAGTTCATATAAGAAGGATAAGAAAAATTGTCGCTATTCCCCGTTCACCCAGCACGCGTCCGTAAGGATTCCGGGGGCGATCAAGCGTGCTGACTCTCTGGATGGTTGCCACGGGTGATGGCGGGGAGGGGCCATCACTACGGGGAAGCCTGCTGCGATCGCAGTTGGTACTACCCCACTGTACTTGTTAATATCGTCGGGGTGACAGTCGAACTCGACACGAGGTACTGCTCCTCAGAACAGGGGTTTTCTCTGTTTGGGGATTCAGTCCCGAGTGTCGGAAACGACTGAAACTTCGGAGATATTAACAAATACGCGGGATGAGGTGCGCGTCCGAAAGGATTCCGGGGGCGACAAAGCGCATCGACTTACTGGATGGTCGCCACGGGTGATGGCGGGGAGGAGCCATCACCTCTGCGAAAGCTTCCTGCGTTAGGTCAAGGAGGCATGGTGGAGAACCCACTTCTCACAAGAAAGAAGAAACGTGCGGTGAGTCGACAAAATGACGCATGTTCAGTTGACGTGAAGAGTTTCAATTGTAAAATGTTGGTATCAATGGATGGTAATAAAATCTATGTATGGATAATTTTGTATATCCCTATGATATTCGCTAAATAAAATTCATCATCACTGTTCTTAACTGCAGTATTTTTTAAATATTCAATCAAATAAAGAAGGCTAAATGTATTTACACTGATGGGTTATTGAAAAGCTCACAACCATATTGTTAACGGGAGATTTAAGATAAGATAATACACACCTCCCATAATTTCGGAAATAATAGAGCCGGGAGATGGTATTGATTATTTTAATCTTAATTTTCGATACATGCAGTTTACAAAAATGATTATAGTATAATTGAAAAAACGTGCACTAAAAGCACAAACAAAGAATAACCTGTCCGGAAATATGATGAATAAAAATTTAATACAAGTATTTGTGAGTAATTGAGAAGTTGAACAGAAAAAAGAATGGCCTGAAAAGTGTGTTATAAATATTATTGTAAGAAATGGAACTTCTCGGACATGCTATCGAGGAAACATGGCACCCACCCCAAAGAGGTCAGCACAGTAGTTATCCTCAGTCCCTCCATATGTCCGACTCCTGAAATGAATATTAATACTGACTCTCGAAAGAAAAACAAAAAAATCGTGCAGACTGATAGAACTATTACGATAAAATTATTATATGCTATATCTATAATCTACGTACCTAACGGCTCTACTCTTCAACGGAATTATATTTTCTAGTATATACATATAAATGAATGCTTGTTTGTGTGTCACAAATAGACTCAAAACCTACTAGACCGAAATGTCACAATGTTTTCTTATTACTCTTGGGAGGGTTTAGGAATTCATTTGAACGAAATCCGATGGGTAGTATTTTTGTAATGAGTAATTTTATGTAATTAATTTAATTGCAAACCCGCACCAAGATCGGATCATCTTGATCGACAGACTGTCGCTAGGCGACAGCAGTTCACGCTAAATGAAATGAAATGGCTGTTGGCATTTAGTGCCGGGAGTGTCCGAAGACACATTTGGCTCGCTAGGTGCAGGTCTTATGATTTGGCTCCCGTAGGCGACCTGCGCGTCGTGATGAGGATGCAATGATGATGACGACAACACATACACCCAGCTCCAGTGCCAGCGAAATTAACCAATGATGGTTAAAATTCCCGACCCTGCCGGGTATCGAACCCGGGACCCCTGTGATCAAATGGCTAATCATTTAAGCCATGGAGCCGGACAGTTTACGCTATATCATGATAGTCCGGTGAGAAATGCTGTACATAGGAGGATTGGAACACACCACCAAGCTTTATAAAGTACATTTCTTGCTAGGAGGGTCATAACCGTGCCTGTTACTTGGAAATAGCAACCCAATATGCGGCGATGGAGATGTACTGTACTTTCATGTCATAAGACCAACTTTGATAGGTCTGCCCAGTTTGAAGAATATAGCTGTGTATTAGATGTGAAAAAGTGAGGGTAATTGTAGCCTATCTCAAAACTGAAGGTCACAGGCGTGAAAATTGGTGCTTGGAATCTCCGTTAAAAAACGAAAGATGTATTCTTTTGTTTGAGGAAAATCCACTTAAGGGCGTGCGTGAAAAGAACTGAAAAAGTAGTTGAATTATTTTTATGAGGATACGTATATCTCAAAAAATGAAGATGTTATAGACGTGAAAATTGGTACTGGAATATCCCTTGAAAATAAAGACACACGCATATTCTTTTTTTTCGGAAGATCCACTTAAGGAATGGGAGGAGGGGTGTGAAGAAAATGAAGACTGGGTTGAATTATTTTTATGGGGAAACTTATAAAACTGATGTTACAGACATGGAAATTGTTATTTGGAATTTCCTAAAAGAATGTATTATTTTTCGACTTGAGAGTGGGCTGTTTCTCACATGGACAGTTCCATGTCACAAAATCCAATGCCACACGCGGTTTTCAAAAAGTTACTGGGGTAAATGAACCTCACTTTTCCGGTAAGTTTTTGTGCGTTAGGAAGTTTCAGAAAATCTCTTAGTGCAGTAGCGAGGAATGATTACTTTCATCAAAGTACGAAATCCACGCGAGCAAAGCCGCGGCTAACAGCTAGTATAATATAAAAAGGGTCGAATCCATAGTTTTCGTGGTCGCTGAGAAGAATAGTCACATTCTGGACATCTTTGAAGTCCATCTTTATCCCGCATCGGCATTGCGATGAGAAGGGGTGAAAAAGAAATTATCCAAAATAACCGAATTTACGGATGTATGCGTATTTCTTCCAACATTGCCCTCATACAAAATTAGTACACATATGACTTGCTATCTGAAAAAAAATACTCTCGGGTAAAACACCCCTAGCACTCCTAGCGGAAGTGGTGAAATATAAAAATAAACGAAAAAGACTGGTATTAATGTCGAATACCATTGTTTACGAGGTTGCTGATTAGAACTGCGACACTCAGAATGGTTACATCAGATATATGGGTGTATATGGGTATGTTCTAGAATAGCTTGCAGTGAAACATGCCAACCCCCGTTGCTGTGGGGAATGGGAGGGGATGACATTTAAAAATAATGGAAAATAACCAACATTAATGTCGAATCCATTGTTAATGTGTCGCTGAGACGAATTGTGACGCTCTGAATACCGTTTAAGTCCACGTCAGCCTCCTTTGAGACGGAAGGCTGAATGAGATTTAATAGTAAATAGTAAAAAATGACCGAGATTAGTGTTGAATCCACTGCTTCTGGGGTCGCAAGGCTGTTTAGTGACAGTCTCAAAGCCAGTTGAAATCGTGTAGATCATATCTATAGCGTGACGGATAAATACATGTACAGTAGTTAACATTTATTATTTTTTGAAAGGATAAAATACTTCCCAAACAATTCAAGCTTCCACAAGGACAAAGTTTTACCCAAAAATTAAATAATTTAAAACATGAAATCAAATAGATCTGAACTAATCTAAAATTCTATAATAGATGGTAAAAATCAATATTCCAGAAAAGGAATTCTATAAAAATTCACTTCAAACATAACTAACTGGTAATCATCATCATCATCTGTTTACCCTCCAGGTTCGGCTTTTCCCTCGGACTGAGCGAGGGATCCCACCTCTACCGCCTCAAGGGCAGTGTCCTGGAGCTTCAGACTCTTGGTCGGGGGATACAACTGGGGAGTATGACCAGTACCTCGCCCAGGCGGCCTCACCTGCTATAGTGAACAGGGGCCTAGTAGGGGGATGGGAAGATTGGAAGGGATAGGCAAGGAGGAGGGAAGGAAGCGGCCGTGGCCTTAAGATAGGTACCATCCCGGCATTTGCCTGGAGGTGAAGTGGGAAACCACGGATGGCTGAGGTGGGAATCGAACCCGCCTCTACTCAGTTGACCTCCCGAGGCTGAGTGGACCCCGTTCCAGCCCTCGTACCACTTTTCAAATTTCGTGGCAGAGCCGGGAATCGAACCCGGACCTCCGGGGGTGGCAGCTAATCACGCTAACCACTACACCACAGAGGCGGCTCAACTAACTGGTAATACTGATCATAAAGAGTAAACATTCAAAAACCAACCTGGCAGTGCCGGGTGATACAGCTAGTTTATTATGTGAGTAAAGTACTGGAATCATAGATAAGGAATAAGGAGACGAGCTGCTCGACTAAGCGGCATTATCCGAGCTGGGGTGGAATGACATTAGTAGAACAATAGACTTGTATGGATTATTTAAAAGTAGGAAAGATCATAATATAAGGATAAAGTTGGAATTCAGGAGGGTAAATTGGAGAAAATATTCGTTAACTGGCTCAACGGCTCGTTGGCTGAATGGTTAATGCACTGGTCTTCGGTTCAGATAGCCCCGAATTCGATTCCCGGGCAGATCGAAGATTTTAAATGCGTATGATTAGTTTATGGCTTGGGGACTAAATGTTTGTGTTCGTTATTTCTCTTCATCTGCATACGCACACTACACTACTAACTAGTATAGAAACATGCAATAGTGGATACACCCCTCCACATATGTTTGTGGTCAGGAATGGCATCCGGACGTCAAACTGGACCAAATCTATCTCACGTTACAACAACAATGAGTTGGAAAGAAAGCCAAGAAAAAGTAAATTCGTTTATAGTAATAGGAATTGGGGATTGTAATAATTCACCAAACATACATGATTCTTTTGAATCATTTAAGAAAATACTAGGTACTGTAAAAGAAAGAAATCTCCCATCTGCAAAACAGCCCTAAATATAGATTAACGGTGATTAATTGATTGATTGATTCATTCATTCATTCATTCATCCATTCTTTCATTCATTCATTCATGTATGCATTCATTCATTCATTCATTCATTCATGCATTCATTATTATTATTCTTCCTCTTCTTAATCGTTTTACCCTCCAGAGTTGGTTTTTCCCTCGGACTCACCGAGGGATCCCACCACTGCCGCCTCAAGAGCAGTGTCCTGGAGCGTGAGACATTAGGTCGGGGTATACAACTGGGGAGAATGACCAGCAGGTTAATTCATTCATTGATTGAAAATGTTTTAAGTAACAATTCAACAAGTTCATTTTTCAATTATTTGTGGAGAAAGATTCCTAAGTTCAATTTTTTTAGCCTTAATAATATGCTTGTCCGCCTCTATAGTGTAGTAGTTAGTATGATTAGCTGCCACCCCCGGAGGCCCTGATTCGATTCCCTGCTCTGCCACGAAATTTGAAAAGTGGTACGAGGGCTGGAAAGGGGTCCACTTAGCCTCGGGAGGTCAACTGAGTAGAGGTGGGTTCGATTCCCACCTCAGCCATCCTGGAACTGTTTTTACATGGTTTCCCACTTCTCCTCCAGACAAATACCGGGATGGTACCTAACTTAAGGCCACGGCTGCTTCCTTCCCCCTTCCTTGTCTGTCCCTTCCAATCTTCCCATCCCCAACCAAGGCGCCCGTTCAGTATAGCAGGTGAGGTCACCTGGGCGAGGTACTAGACCTCCTCCTCAGTTGTATCCACAGATCCAATGTCTCACGCTCCAATACACTGCCCTTGAAGCAGTAGAGGTGGGATCCCTCGCTGAGTCGGAGGGAAAAACCAACCCTGAAGAGTAAACAAATTAAGAAAGAAAGAAATAATATGTTTCATTTTCTCCTTTAGCATTCATATTCAGCTGAGCATGACTTATTGTTCCCAAAGCTACGGAAGGCTTGTAATTTCATGTAAAAAATATAATTTCTCTTGTTAACAGAAAGAACATTTAAAATACGCAAAAACCTCTTTGCCAAAAATTTAGAAAGCGAACTTAGGGATTCTTTTGCATTTGGCCTTCTAAATTATCATATTAATCGTAGAATATAAGAAAATCCTCCAAGTAGGAATTCATTAACGGAAAGAGGATTAGATTGGGAAGAGATTGGGAAGAATCTCCTGGGATAAGACGTCCATGACAAAGTGAGTTGGCATAACAACGTCCTTCTTATGATGATTTCGGAATGCAACATTGAATACCCCCAATAAGAGCGTTAACGCAAATGCTATGATCTAACATTAGCAATTTTCTTAACTTGTTTTCATGTTATCCATGTTATTTTCAGACGTATTCCGCATATTGCGAGTCATAATACATAACTGAAGAATCTCAGTCTATACACAGTATGATTCAGCAGCCCCTTTTTCAATGTCGTTTGCTGCAGCCCAACTAACGTGCATATGGTTATAGAGGTGCTATTCCCCTGCAGGCGTGCTGTATGGTACTAATCTTCAGTGAGCACATTTTGCGCACGATCCTGAACTCTAACGAAATGCTATATCATCCGTTCGCAAAACATGACGCCTGCGGGTTGAGTGGCTCAGACGGTTGAGGGGCTGGCCTTCTGACCCCAGCTTGGCAGGTTCGATCCTGGCTCAGTCCGGTGGTATTTGAAGGTGCTCAAATACGTCAGCCTCGTGTCGGTAGATTCACTGGCCCGTAAAAGAACTCCTGCGAGACTAAATTCCGGCACCTCGGCGTCTCCGAAAACCGTAAAAGAGTAGTTAGTGGACGTAAAACAAATAACGTCCGCCTCTGTTGTGTAGTGGTTAGCGTGATTAGCTGCCACCCCCGGAGGCCCGGGTTCGATTCCCGGCTCTGCCACGAAATTTGAAAAGTGGTACGAGGGCTGGAACGGGGTCCACTCAGCCTCGGGAGGTCAACTGAGTAGAGGTGGGTTCGATTCCCACCTCATCCATCCTGGAAGTGGTTTTCCGTGGTTTCCCACTTCTCCTCCAGGCGAACGCCGGGATGGTACCTAACTTAAGGCCACGGCCGCTTCCTTCCCTCTTCCTTGTCTATCCCTTCCAATCTGCCCATCCCACCACAAGGCCCCTGTTCAGCATAGCAGGTGAGGCCGCCTGGGCGAGGTACTGGTCATTCTCCCCAGTTGTATCCCCCGACCAAGAGTCTGAAGCTCCAGGACACTGCCCTTGAGGCGGTAGAGGTGGGATCCCTCGCCGAGTCCGAGGGAAAAGCCGAACCTGGAGGGTAAACAGATAATGATGATGATGATGACTGGGTGTAACGAAGAGGGGTACCAATGCATAAAACTAGGTAACAGTGCAGTAATTAATGTCTTAAATACCGAACCGGATGGCGTATGTACACTGCTCTCGTCGTACTACCAACGTGCTTGCAGCAATGTAACGAAGCGTACAGTCATAGGAAAAAGTATACGTACACCTTAAAAGTTAAGGAATGTTATCGTTTGTAGTTGACGCATTGTCCATAGACTGCTAGAAATTTCACTACTATTCTATATTTCGGTATTCCGCGAAACATGAGTATGAACACGTACCGGAAATAACAACAGTACTTGAGAAATGTTCGTTTTAACAAACGTATCATCCAATAAGTTTGAAATATAGATGCATAAAAAGTATTCGTACATGTGGTTTATCTTCACATCAAAGTCCTTGATGACATCCCTTGCAACGCAGGTAAGCAGTAAAGGTCACGTCTTGTACCAAGCCAGTTGTGCTTCAGTCGTTGTGAACAACAAGTGATACAGTCAATCGGTAAGATGGGCCGAAAAATGAAAGAAACAACAGAAGAAGAGAGAAGAATTGTAATTCAGTCTCATAATTCCTGTAAATCGCTCTCGGAAATATCGAAACTTGTGAAGAGACCAAGATCTACAATTCAGGGAATTATTGACAGGTATGGTGAGAGAAAATCTTTCAAAAATGCACGTAGATGTGGACGTCCATATGCAAACTAGACGAACGAACTAGAAGACTAATCCTCAGGAAAGTTACGAAAAATCCTAGAATCAGTGCTGCAAAATTGACGTCTGAGCTAGGAAAGGATTTAAAACTCAATATCTGTGCTTCCACAATTCAAAAGTTTTTATATACGAATGGGTATCATTGTATAAATGCCAGGCGAAAACCTTTAATTACTTCAGCAAATAGGAAGAAACGAGTACAATATGCTACCGACTATAAACATGCGTCTCTAGAATTCTGGGATCGAGTTATATTTACGGATGAAAGTAAATTCACTGTTTTTCAAGAACATGGCAAAAAGGTGTGGAGGAAAACAAACACAGAACTCGAAGAAAAAAATCTGGTTCCTTCAGTGAAGCATGGTGGAGGTTGTTTAATGGTTTGGGGTTGCATGAGCTCAGCTGGAGTAGGTTCGTTAGAATTCATAGATGGAAAGATAGACCGAAAATACTATATTGAAATTTTGAAGAAAAATCTAGCATCTAGTGCCGAAAAAATGGCACTTCTGGGTAATTATGTATTTATGCAGGATAATGATCCAATGCATACGGCCCTTGATACACGATTGTGGGTTTTATACAACACACCCAAATATATGGTAACATCCCCCCAATCCCCGGATCTGAATCCGATTGAACATGTGTGGGCTTATCTTAAAGAGAGATTGAGCACAAGAAATATTTCATCAAAGACAGCTTTGAAAATGGCTCTTTTGGAAGAATGGGGTAAGATTGAGCCCACCTTCACCTCCAAGCTAGTTCATTCAATGCCTAGGCGGCTTGAGGCCATTGCAAAATCGAAAGGATTGCCAACAAAATACTAAATATGTACTAAAATCAGTGGCGAATGAAAGTAAAACCGGACTGTACGAATACATTTTATGAGTATGAAATCATGGTATTTTCAGTTATTTATCTATTATAGACAGAGACATGTATCAATTTTATGTTTTGTGATGTATATACCTTTACATAGTGTACAGAAAGCTAACCTATTGATGTTATAAAATGTACATGACAATAAGTGTACTAAGTAAAGTATTTTTGTTTCAGTATTAAGTGTACGAATACTTTTTACTATGACTGTATGTGGTTAGAAGTTTGCCTAGCAAACGTCCGAATGTGCCAGCGGCGGTTCGAATCCTGCATCGATCGAATATTTTTGCATCGGTATGATGTTTGAATACGTAAACACAGGCCTACGTTTGCCACATTCAAACAGAAGAATAACGCTGTTATTCATATTGTGCCCTGCTTATACTCCGCTGGTTAGGGCTTGAATGTACTTCGGCATGTTTTCCGCAGAGGAAAACGTTGGCATGCTCCTCATTTATGGGGAAGCAAGGCAAAGCGCGTGCGAGGCACTACGTCTGTACCAGGAACGGTATACCGACAGGCGACACCCGGCTGCTACAACATTCCACCGTGTTGAAAGGCGTCTAAGGACAACACGTGATTTCCAACTAGCCAGACCCCTGTGGGTGGGGGCGGTAGAATAACACCCACGGTATCCCCCGCCTGTCGTAAGAGGCGACTAAAAGGGGCCCCAAGGGCTCTGAACTTTGGAGCGTGGGTTGGCGACCACGGGGCCCTCAGCTGAGTCCTGGCATTGCTTCCACTTACTTGTGCCAGGTTCCTCACTTTCATCTATCCTGTCTGACCTCTCTTGGTCAACTCTTGTTCTTTTCCGACCCCGACGCTATTAGGCTTGCGAGGGCTAGGGAGTTTTTCATTTTCACGCCCTTCGTGGCCCTTGTCTTTCTTTGACCAATATCTTCATCTCTTGAAGCGTCGGATCCCTTCCATTTTTCCCTCTGATTAGTGTTATATAGAGGATAGGTGCCTAGTTGTACTTCCTCTTAAAACAATAATCACCACCACCACCTTCCAAGCAGCCACCAGTCCGCGATAGGCCCGTTAGATCCGGTGAAATACAGGAGCCCGTTCTGGAAGCAGCTCGTAATAATCCACACATCAGTACAAGGGCGATTGAACGACAGGTGAACACCAGCCAGCCGTCCGTCTGGCGAATACTGCATGAACATAAATTTCACCCATACCATCTTGAGCTTCACCAAGAGCTCGCTATTTGCTTTACGTCGCACCGACACAGATATGTCTTATGGCGACGACGGGATAGGAAAGGCATAGGAATGGGAAGGAAGCGGCCGTGGCCTTAATTAAGGTACAGCCCCGGCATTTGCCTGGTGTGAAAATGGGTAACCACGGAAAACCATCTTCAGGGCTGCCGACAGTGGGGCTCGAACCAACTATCTCCCGATTACTGGATACTGACCGCACTTAAGCGACTGCAGCTATCGAGCTCGGTCACCAAGAGCTCCATGGGCGGGATTTCGATGCTCGAATGGAGTTCTGTACCATGATGGACAATGATGCAGCATTCGTATCGCATATCTTGTTCTCGAAAGAATCGCGCTTCCATAATAATGGGAACGTCAATCGCCACAACATGCACTATTGGAGTCCGGATAATCCTCACTGGGTGCAACAGGCGGTCAATCAGGTACGATGGGGAGTGAATGTTAGGTGTGGAATCTCAGTGAATCGTCTGATTGGACCTTATTTCTTTGAGGACCATTGGACGAGGCCCACGCTACCTGCACTTTCTGCGTCAGGAACTCCCACTGCTGCTGGAGGATGTGCCCTTGCACGATCCTTTGACGATGTGGTTGAATAGGATGGAGCTCCACCACATTCGACTTTGCCCGTTCGTAACCATCTGAACGAGGAACTGCCAGGGAAGTGGATAGGACGAGGAGGCCCTGTTTCTTGGCCCGTCAGATCAGCGGATTTAACGCTGTTAGACTTCTTCTTGTGGGGACATTTGAAGAACGTCATTTACACTCAAGTGCCGGAAAAGCCCGACCAGCTCCGACAACTCAGCACGGACGCCTGCCGAGCAATTACACCTGGAACGCATCAGCACGCAAGACGATCTATTGGACACCGGGCCCGAATGTGCATAAACCAATACGGTCATCACATCGAGCATTTGCTGCGATAAAACGTTGTCAGAGCAGTTGTGTTCCTATTATTTCCAGTCTGTATGTGTCCGGCCTGCTAACTAATCGGCCCTTCTTAGGGCCACAAACACATTCATTCACACACAATTTGCATGAAAGCGGGTATTGAACTTACTTGCGTGCGGTACGTATTAAACAAATATTTCAAAGATTTGTAATCTTCGCCCGGGGCTTGAACCTCCCACCTGACATGCAAGCCTACTGCGCCACGACTTTACCAACTACTCTACTGTTCCGTACGGCACAGTGGGCAGCTTATAGCAAGTATTAGGTTTACTGGTCGTCGGTAGATGCAGAGTGGCCCTCGGCCCTTAAGTGGTCCAACAGCTCTGCACTCTGACCGGCCAACCGAGCAGAGGAGAGATGGCCACGGCTCTACCGTGGCTCTACGCCTCTCCATTCGGGAGACGGGACAGGGCTGGACCTCAAGGCTGGCCCCAACCGTCGGCTGTCCTGAGAATGGTTTTCCGGTTTTCCATTCTGCTGCACTAAAGCGACCGGGCGAGTTGGCCGTGCGCGTAGAGGCGCGCGGCTGTGAGCTTGCATCCGGGAGATAGTAGGTTCGAATCTCACTATCGGCAGCCATGAAGATGGTCTTCCGTGGTTTCCCATTTTCACACCAGGCAAATGCTGGGGTTGTACCTTAATTAAGGCCACGGCCGCTTCCTTCCAACTCCTAGACCTTTCCCATCCCATCGTCGCCATAAGACCTATCTGTGTCGGTGCGACGTAAAGCCCCTAGCAAAAAAAAGCACTAAAGCGAATGCCGGGATAGTTCCTAATATAGGTCACGGCCACCAACCCCCTCACCTTCTACGAGCATCTCCTTCCCTCTAACAAAGGTCCCGGCCTGAGAGATGGCGTCACCGTCTAAGAGGCCCGCCTCCCCCTTCAGTAGGAGTAGTAGTAGTTTACTGCGGTCACAATATCAGTTTAGAGTTTCGCCGGCGGGTCAGGTTCATATGATCTAGAAGGCACACGCATGTCTTCCAGTATTTAATACGAGTATAACATTACGACACCCTATCATGGTGAGCCGGTAAATACCAATATATCCGGTTGTGTTGTCTGAGCATACCGGCCACGAACCTATTACGCTGGCGTAGCAGGGGGAGAGGTGATACTCCCACGTGGCGCATCCCAGGTGGCGGATAGGGGGGTCCTAACCGGCTTGCCGGCGGACTTGAGGGAAATAAAATACCTCACGCGGACCAAACACACTACCCCTGCGGGTGGGGGACGCACATGTAGAATACACCCGCGGTATCCCCTGCCTGTCGTGAGAGGCGACTGAAAGGGGCGGCCAAGGGATGATTGAATTAGGACCATGAAACTACTTTTGATTCGTACCATCACGCGGAGAACACCATAGGTTGCCTGTACTTGCGAGTAGTACCACTATATTAGGTACGAAATAGGTTTGTGATTAGTAGCAGTATAGAGCCTGGCCTGGGGGTTTTCCAGTACCCGTGCGTCGTACCCATGTGAGTAACACCGCGGGTCTGGGCGTTGCCTGTGAGTTGTACCACTATATGAGCGACGCCGTGGGTCTGCGTTGCCTATGATTAGCACCCACTATGTGAGGAACACCACGGGGCCCGTGGGACCGGCACCCGCGACTAGTACACCTAGGTGAGGAAACTCATCGGTTTGCGTTGGCTATGAGTGGCGCCATTGTGTAAGAAACACCATAGGTCTGCATTACCTGTACGAAGTACAATACTTGTGAGTAGTACCATCTTGTGTGGAACACCGTGAGTCTTCGCTACTTTTGATTAGTACCCCAGCATGACAAATACAATGGTTCTACTTTACTCGCGACATGTACCATTCTGTGGGGCCTTAGACTTGGATTTTGCACCCCTTTAGGCATCAAGCATCATTGTGCTTTATAAGTGGTCCCTTGCTCAGTAATACCTTTATTTACGATCTTTTTTTAGTCTGATCCACTGTTTTGTTTGTTTGTTTGTTTGTTTGTTTGTTTGTTTGTTTGTTTGTTTTTGGTTTTGTTGGGTTCATGTCCATCCATTCATTCTTCATGATATTTTTTATTTTATTTTGGTCAGTGGATTCATTTGAACTTTTCCTTATTTCATTTCGTACCATTAGGGGCCGATGACCTCGATGTTAGGCCCCTTTAAACAACAAGCATCCTCATCACCATCATCATGAGCATACCGGCAGGACGGAATTATTATTGTGGCTTGCATAAAACTACATTGGAAGGGGCGACTGAATCACGCTGGATATAAAATGGCTAATTCTGTCTGTCATTCACAGTTATATTGAGAAAACGAAAATATTTCAACAGCTGAAATTTTCACCAGTTATAGATTATTGTGTCTTATATACAAGAAAACTACAGTGAACCCCTCATGACCACGACACATGAACTTTCTTAAAAGAAAAATACGTTTCCATCAGTGAAGCCGTTGTCGCATATTCGTCATTATGACGTAGGTACACAGCTATATCTATCGGCATGATGGCTTCTTTTGCGTTCCGCAGGTACTGTATAATTGAAACGTAAAATGGTACTTACTAGTTATGGGTTACAAGAACAGTGCAAT
This sequence comes from Anabrus simplex, assembly GCF_040414725.1. NCBI lineage: Eukaryota > Metazoa > Arthropoda > Insecta > Orthoptera > Tettigoniidae > Anabrus > Anabrus simplex. Next base: position 144,537,759 of record NC_090265.1, on the reverse strand, counting down.
GCAATGAAAAATACTATCTTTCAGTGAAATGAATGAATCGGTTTTTTTTTCATTCTGGCCTTTATTACTATTGATAAACATTAGATGCGACAGTCTATTTGGTGGCCTTAATTATTAACGCGTCAAATCCTTATGGCACCGTAGTGAGACGGTTGGAATCCCGTTCGTTGGTAATATATCTGCCGTCAGAATGTTGGTCGGTAGGATAGGGGAGGTTGTGTTATGGAATTTCTGATCACTAGAATGCGTGCCAAAAGCCTGAATTAAATTCAAACCCTCTCCGCAGTGATCGTATGAAATGAGGGTCTATGGCGCTATTGATGGTGATTCGTTTTGGACAGTTGTATGTAGCTTTCTCAGGAGTACGCAGATTCATAGACATAAAATGAAAACTCCGAGCTACAACTGCACTCGATATGATGTCTAAGGAATTACTATAATACCTGCTTTGATTCCATTCGTACCGAGCTCGATAGCTGCAGTCGCTTAATTGCGGCCAGTATCCAGTATTCGGGAGATAGTAGGTTCGAACCCCAGTGTCGGCAGCCCTGAAAATGTTTTTCCGTGGTTTCCAATTTTCACACCAGGCTGTACCTTAATTAAGGCCACGGCCGCTTCCTTCCCAATCCTAGCCCTTCCCCGTCCCATCGTCGCCATAAGACCTATCTGTGTCGGTGCGACGTAAAACAACTAGCAAAAAAAAAAAAAAGATTCCATTCGAATGCCGCATAAAATCCGGAAAATGTTTCATTCATAAGATAAATTAATCGTCCTTTTATAATTTCCACTTACTTTATATATGGTAATTTAGATTGACTTCTGCCTCTGTGGTGTAGTGGTTCATGTGATTAGCTGCCACCCTCGGAGGCCCGGGTTCGATTCCCGGCTCTGCTACGAAATTTGAAAAGTCGTACGAGGGCTGAAATGGAGTCCACTCAGCCTCGAGAGGTCAACTGAGTAGAGGCGAGTTCGATCCCCACCTCAGCCATCCTCGAAGTGGTATTCTGTGGTTTCCCACTTCTCCTCCAGGCAAATGCCGGGATGGTGCCTTACTTAAGGACACGGCCGCTTCCTTCCCTCTTCCTTGCCCATCCTTTACAATCTTCCCATCCCCCACCAAGGCCCCTGTTCAGCATAGCAGGTGAGGCCGCCTGGATGATGTACTGATCATCCTCCCAGTTGTATCCCCCGACCCAATGTCTGAAGCTCCAGGACACTGACCTTGAGGTGGTAGGGGTGGGATCCCTCGCTGATTCCGAGGGAAATAAACCGACCCTGGAGGATAAACAGATTAAGAAGAAGAAGAAGAAGAAGAAGAATTTAGATTGACGAGGACAGACTTATGTACTAGTGATTTTTATATTAGGTTATGGATCCATATTTCTTCCGTCTTCAACATATTTGTGTTACCCTTAGAATTCTGCACCTTCATTATTTCCTAGCATTATACGAGTAGATCCTTTGGTTTTGGGACATGATTGTTTGGACGGTTAGATATTCAAGAGATAGATCATTTGATGTGTACGTCGAAAGCAATTCAGTTTCAACTACTTGTGAGATAGGTCGTCCGATTTACTTATTCTGTTGTCAGTTGTTGGATTTTCTGATGCACGAAACTGAAAACATATGGTAAGTATATTGCGAGTAAACAACCTCCAATTATTTTTTATTGCTCCTAATTACTTCTGCAAAACTCTCCCGCTTCATTTCCTCTGCACAACCTTCTTTACTCAGTCCTTATTCTCTGCCAAACCTAACGCTATTATATTACCGGTACCCGTTCACCAAGATGTGCTTCACTTTCTCCTTTAGCATTCCTGTTCACTCAAGTGTTACACATTCATTAGCCTCTCGCCATTGTGGATAAGAATTGAAATCAAATTTTAAAAACTGAAAATTCACGTTTCAATGGTTGGATAATGCAAAAGTCCCATTACAATAGTTTTACATTTTTGGATTAAACAGGCACACGGCTACAGTGTTTTGCTGCATCTGTTGCACAAATACCCTACGCCAATTTGTACCCCCAGTACATCCACATGCAAAATAATATTCCTAATTTCAAGTTCATAGTGTACAACTCAGATTTGTTTTTCCGTATATTCCAGTAAATTTGACGATTTTCGCATGAAAAGTTTGCATTCCATTATAATAATAATAACAATAATAATAATAATAATAATAATAATAATAATAATAATAATAATAATAATAATAATAATAATAATAATAAATTGTACCGGGAGGTACACCTCAACCCCGTGCATTTAAATGAAGCACCTTGAAGAACTCTATCTAACACAACTATTTCAAGAAATTCGGACTTTTCTCCACAGATGTATCTATTTAAAAAAAAACTGATGTCATGCACTCTGGTGTAAAGTAAAACTAGTAAAAAATTTAAAGACATTTTGTATTTATAGGTTTTCTAAACTGAATTGATTATTCTTTCTTTTTATATTTCAAAGTGTGCAACACATTTAACTCATCCCGCCAGCTTTGGAGTCTGGCCATTCAGAAATTTTGTGTATTTAATTTTCAGCCAATTGCATGCTTCTTGTAACTTTTCGATTGTCCAATAAAAAGTAGAGGGTGTGTCTGGACTTAGTCCAGAGCCTTCTCGAACCTTCCTTTCGGATATAAAAGCCGACCCCGTTTCAAGCTAACTTGGCTTATTGATCGTCGTGTTACTGAGTGTATGTGTTTAGAGAGGAGGCGGAAGCCTCATCCATCGGCAAGCAGAACATCAGCTAAGGTAATGGCTAACATTTTTCTAATTCTGCGGCTATCTCTGCAAGCTAACTCGAGGAGAAAATTCCGAAAATATTTTTTTTTCTTTTTCTCATCTAAAAGTTCAAGTAAGTCAAGAGTACTTAACTGAAATCCGGCATAGAGAGTGCGTTACCCTCTCGAACTCCCCTTCAATTTAATTTGGAGGTGACTACGACTTTGTAACTGTTTTCACTATTATAAATTGTAACTTATATTGTCCATCTAGTCACCTCAGTAGTTTAGTATTAGCCTCTGTATTGTCAGACCACAAGCCCAAGTAGGGGTTTAATCTTTGATTTCAAGGAGCGCAAGTTTTTGATTCTTGATTTTTGGGACAGTAATTGAACCTGTTGCTTTACAAAAAAGGCCGGTAAAATGGGTACTCGATACCCCTGATTTACTTCTTCCATATTGGGACCTTTCCCACCGTCCGCCATAGCTCATGGGACCATGTGAACGGCAAAAAAAATGTAACCCTCTCGGGTCATGAACACATGGGACCATGCTCCATAGAAGACGACAGTCAAGGGACCTTTTCGGCCTAGTGACAATGTTGCCGCACCGGGATTCCATGTAATTAATCCACTCACGTGGGCCTACAAGTGCCCTTACGGCCTACAAGGTCACTGCTAGTCTCCCGTTCATAAGGTCTGAACTCCGGCCACTCAGGGTCACGGAACGTCCGCGGCGTTAAATGAAATATCTTACAACTAACTTAAAGGCATAAAATGAACGGAAGAGGTTATGGATGCTAATTATCGGCAAAATAGGCACAGAATAAATTTTCTGAATATTTAATTCACTCCCGTTGAACACATTTACAATCTACAACCTTGAACATCAAAGTTAAATTACATCCATTGAATTTAACTACCAGCAACGGACAACCATGTCCGGGATATCACCCAAGTGAAAAATTAGATCCACATCATTATAAGAGTCTTTATGTGGTCTATTGACATTACGCCGTTGAACATTATAACACAACACAATCACCTATTCAAATCAAGCACCTGGGTGTTCACATATAGCTTCAAACAACTCGGAGAAATTTGAGTTGCATTTCCTACAATCTTCGCTGTTAAGCTTGGTTTCGAATTTAAGGACACGATTATTTTACCTGTTGAGTACGGTATACAGTCTGATAATGAACCTAACCTTTTACAGGGAAAAAATAAGAAAACTGTGACCTTACGGATATAAATATTCCTGGGATTAATTCCCACATTACATATTTAAAACACAGCAAGTTACACTAATTTACCCTAAGATTAGAGTGGCCACCAACATCGAACATAACACGAGAAACACAATATTAAAAGAATTTAAAAAGAATCATAAAATGATAGGCAAACTCCACGGAGTTACAACCTATACCAGAAATATAAGATGCACACAATTCTAGTTACTCCAAATCACCTCACTTGAGAACTAACTATACACATCAGAGGGCCTGAACCCTCCACTCAAACGAACTACCAAAGGATTTTTCACGAAGTCTCAATTAAACAAATCAATTAGCATCAAAACAACATCCTATTTACACTATTATCACACCTGGAAGAGAAAACACATATTATAACATTTCCCATACATGGTAGCTGCATCTGGTTTATCATTAGCCGTCGTTTGTGTGACTGACTCCCTTTTGTCATGTCCGAGGTACGAACGGGAGACCAACAGGTCTCTCGAGTCGGGGAACCTGAAAAATCAAGACCCTATCTATCGCTTCTACATGTGTATGAATTAAGTGTTCCTGCATTCACCCAACTTAGCCTTATTAGAATGTGTTAATCGATTAACATAAAACATTTTACTAGCAGAGCAAAAGAGGGTTCGAGGCACAACACTTCCTTGAGAAAGACGGCCATACATTTGCCTTTTAGCAGGCCTGGTTTGACGCGACAAGCGAGCTCCGACCCTCCCGGGGTAGGATGCCATAAATTTCCTGGTCAACCGCCCGCACACCGGCCACATTCTCTTTAAACTCAACATTAGTGCGTTTACAAAAGCCTATTCAGTGGGCCAATTTATTCACGCGAACAAAAATAACAAATACAAACAGGTGCATAGAATTATGCTCTAACCCGCTCAGGTATTCTTCATCTGACCAATCTCTCAACTTTTTGTCGTTACATTATTTTACTCTTTCTCTCGCTTTTATAGGAGTCCGGAGTTCCATCCTCGTGCCTCTCATAGTATAACTACCACAATCCACGGGCTAGCAAACTAGAGTTTAATAATATCACAGAATTTACTAATAACAATAGTCATAATAAGCACAATAATGATAATAATAATAATAATAATAATAATAATAATAATAATAATAATAATAATAATAATAATAATAATAATAATAATAATAATAATAATAATAATAATAATAATAATAATAATAATAAGGACTATGTACATGACATGAATTTATATTACCTTCATTAGATCGGCATAAAATTATCCGACCAAACTGATTCATTTAAATGAAATAAAATGAATTAACAAAGGTATTTAAGCAATCACAACAAAAAAAAAATTTAACAGGGGCCCTAGCTAGTGTTGGTGGGGTGGACATTTGTACCTCGGCGCCATGACTCTTCACACACATATGATGCAGCAACGCCTTAAGTTATCATGCATAAAATACAACTACGTTACATTAAATCGAGTACTTCATCTATCCAACTTTATCTGGTTCACAGGATATATGGCAAAGATTCTTGTGTCATCTTAACCTGACTTCTTTCATATATCTCTCCAAGAACGAAGGCTCCTTTATTACCTCAACGAAATTAATTAGCCTTTCCCCCCCGTCTCCTCTGACAGTACTCATAAAACAAGGATACAACCATGCTCATGCAATAAAGACAACTAGATGGGAAATTCATACCCTATTCCTAATTTGTTTCCCTCCCGAACAATTTTAAAATGATTAAAATTAAAAGAAAAATGCCGCCCACTCTAATCTTACTACTTTAATTATTCAATATAAAATCATCCCACGCTATTCCTATATTCTGATATGATTTATCTACAGGGAATATGAATATCATAAAATCATAATTTTGTACTCAACAACGCTGGTCCGTTGTCCATCGTACGCCGTTCGAGCCCAGAGGGAGGGCTCCCTTGTAGGTCTTAGCCCATCATGCTGAAGTGGGAGATCGCTGGTTCAGGACGTTCCATGATGCTCCTGGAATAATCCATAGCGTTGGGGTTTGAACACTGAAATTACACTGTTTACACTGTTTTCACAAAACTTCCTCCGCTCACGTTACAGGCAAATTTTCCTTTCTTCTAACCAGAATGAAAGTTATGAATGTATACGATACCCTGGTACAGGACGCAGCTAGCCTATCCTAATCTAACATATGCAATTCCGAGCTCACAGTTTCATTACCGGAACAGTTTAACCTCCCGCATTACCCCAAGGTGAGCTACTTATGTTTATTCTCAACCCTGTCTTGTATGCTTTGTTCAGCGCACTCCTCAAATTACGCTGTTTTGAAGCACGATAAACATTGATACAATTTTGTTTATGTGATAACCACTAATTCTTCGTACTATCACTATTCACTCGCCTGCCGTTTACACAGTTTCTAACATAGATTATAATTAAGAGGCTCTCTGCCTCCACTACGGGATACTGATTGAAAAATAACGTTCCACGTTCGACAGACGGCAATTCATTGTTTCACAGTTTTCGGTGCGAATTTATGTCACTCACGTTCCTTCGTGTCGCACCGCGATCAAACTATAGATGCCCACATCATGTTTACACAGTTCAGATTTTTACTGCAGATTCGCACTGAAATCCGACTTTTCACACTCCCGCTTACAGAAAATTTACCATACAAAGAGAAGGAAATCAGACCAAAAATCGGCCGTGTGTTCAGCTCGTAGACTCCTCGAAGACTGGTGTCCACCCTCATATGTGCAGGCAAGTATAAGGGCTACCCAAGGGTGGGGGATGCTTGGGAGACATCTCCCTCCTACAAATTTCAGTTTTCCAGATCCACAAGGCATACTAATCTCAGCGATGCGGCAACTTGTGTGGCCAACTACTCCGAAATACAAGACGTGATGCGGAACTCAGGATGATCGGCGGATTTGTAGTAATTAATTCCAATAAAATCAGGGTGGGGGTAGTACTCGCTATTAGCATTTGGCGCCACTGTGAGCGTGGGTACGCCGAGGCGGTTACGTAATCTTATGAAGATGCATTTTCGTAGGTGAGATTATTCTACCTTGATTTTCAATTTTGCCATTCATCCAATATTCCTCTTATTACTCTGACGTATGTTTTCTGGTTAGCTTAGCCTTTATTGAGCTGAAAACACCCCTGAAATCACCCCATCGCTTTGGCATCGCTGTGCGTTGGCGTTTGTTTTCAAGATGGAGTCAGCAAAATTGTGTTCTTCTTCCCCTTGTTCCATGATACGCGCGCAGTTCGGGAGTTTTTCTGAGCCACCCACTGGGTGCTCTAGGCGCCTCTATGTCGCGAAATGTTATGCAATATGACGCTACTGCCAGCATCCACACAATGGAAGCTACAATCCTAATAATTTCTTAAATATATAATTCGAAATATTTATTCATGTGATTATACGGTCACAATATAAACTTAAAGGACAACTTATATGGTCTTCTAAATTGTAGGTCGTGCCTAGAGAGGCCTGAAAGTGTAGACTTTATTGAGCAAAGGCGCTCTAATGTAAAAGTTAAAGGTTGCCTTGAGTAGGCTTTGTAAGGTTTTGGAGCGCAGTCTCCTTGGTAGAATTATAGAGCATAGTGTCTCTTTCTTGTAATGTAAAATAAATTTGTGTGAATATTGAATGGTGCCTTTGGATGGCTGTAACTTGAAACCTTTGGAGAAAAAAGTGCTCTTGAATATTGTGTGATTTAAATACCCTCTAAAAGAAATTGGGATATTCGTCTCCTTGCCTATCTAGTTAAACACAACAGTGGTGATGTAGGGACTTTTGTAAATTGGGAACTTGGAGCTCAAATTGTAACTAATTCTTTGTTTTTCTGTCTTTGTATCCCTACTTTGTACCAAACTAGCTCTGTACTTAAAATCTTGTTCTGTCGCCAAGCGAACTGTTTTGTTCAAATTTAATATCTGAATACAAATATAGCCTTAATTTTTAAAGTCTTAAATTTATCTTTTGACTTTTGAAGACAGACCCATTCAAGCCAGCAACTTCTTTCACCTCTCTGTTCTACGCAAACACGTTAATAATAATAATAATAATAATAATAATAATAATAATAATAATAATAATAATAATAATAATAATAATAATAATAATAATAATAATAAAAACTCCAGTAGATTAACCAAACAAAACTTTGACTTCTTCCGCAACGGGAAAACAAAACCCAACTGGTTTAAAGGAACTGAAAAAGACCTAGTAGAATAAAAAATGACAGATTATTCACTATTCGATCGAACAGCTAAAGTAGTAACTAAAGACGAAAATATAAGGTTCGAAGACAAATCTGCACTAATAGTCCTCTTCTTCTTTATCTGTTTACATTCCAGAGTCTGTTTTTCCCTCGGACTCGGCGAGGGATCCCACCTCTACCCCTCAAGGGCAGTGTCCTGGAGCTTCAGACTCTGGGTTGGGGAATACAACTGTGGAGAATGACCAGTACCTCACCCAGACGGTCTCACCTGCTATGCTGAACAGAGGCCTTCCGGGGGATGGAAGATTGGAAGGGATAGACAAGGAAGAGGGAAGGAAGCGGCCGTGACCTTAAGTTAGGTACCATCCCGGCATTTGCCTGGAGGAGAAGTGGGAAACCACGGAAAACCACTTCCAGGATGGCTGAGGTGGGAATCGAACCCACCTCTACTCAGTTGACCTCCAGAGGCTGAGTGGACCCCGTTCCATCCTTCGTACCACTTTTCAAATTTCGTGGCAGAGCCGGAAATTGAACCCGGGACTCCGGAGGTGGCAGCTAGTTACACTAACCACTACACCACAGAGGCGGGCATTAATAGTCAAACCTATTATCTCGGAAAAGGGGAGAGAAAGCGAAGATCAGAAAGAATGAAGGAATACTGGGCACTAAGAAAACAACAACACACAGAGAAATGATTGATTCGCCGTATCCCAAAGAGGGTGAAACAAAATAATAATAATAATAATAATAATCTGCGATATCAGAAATTACTAACTGGGGTGCTGGGTTTCTGAAGTTGGTGCAAAATAGACGGCCTATGTACTGTGGCATATCATATATGCCCCAAATATTAATTATATAATATGGTGTAACATTGTGCATCTAATACAAGCAGGAGTCATGATGCAACCTAGAAGTTGCGTAATGCAGTATTCCGTCATCGCGTGACATCAGTAATAGCTTCTTATCTAAGCATAGCAACAGTGAATATCTCGGGTGGCAATTTGTTATAAAGCTATACTCCACGGTTTTAATATGATATAGAAGCCAGTTAAACATTAAAAGAACCACCTGTAGACAGTTGCAATACTTAATTTGAAATAATAAAGTAATTAACATATTTTTATTGAATCAGCGCTTTTGCAGAGTAGTGGGTGAGCAGTAACGTCATCGCGCCAGTGGAATCCCCTAAGATATGACTAATACCGGGAGTGTGGTGTATATAGCAGCCTCTGGAAATGGAAAGTCACTCTGCTTTGAAGTGTGAACCGTGCGGGTCGGTGTTTGTGATATTAAGCCAGTGGTATAGGAAAGTAACTTTTTTTTAGTGACCAGTTTTGAACATATAAGTAGTCAATTGGTGAAGCTGAAACGTTTCCTTTATGAAAATATGCATTACATGAATGCAAGTGATAGATTGTAGTTACGAGTGTGCATAGTATATTAACAGAGCAATTACCTTTGCTATATAAATAATATCACGTATCACGTATGTCAAAGTGCGGTGGTGACACGGGATAATAACAATAAAAACGATAGTTACTGTCGATATTTCCGTACCCGTGTATGCGTAATTTGCATACGGTTTGTGCAAATACCGTGTTCGGTACGCGTTCGGTTTCGCGAAGAACTTGTACGGACCGTCGTCATCGTATCGGTACAATTAAATAGTGTGTGCGAAGCACTATTATTTTTCTACATGATGAAGAGAGAAGAAAAGACTTGCAGAGTATTTGATAACGCCATGCAGTTTGGTGCAATAATGGCGTAATTTGCTGGACGCTGTGGCCTGGAATCATGAAGAAACTGAGACGCTACCAGTTAAGTTCATTTTAATTATAGGCATGCTTAGATAGAAGGAATTAGGCTAATTCGATCCCAGTGTAATGTAAATGTAAATGTCAGTCTTGTTGTGACTGAGCTATGTTGTATTTTTATAGATTAGTGTCATGTTTCAGGGAAATGCATGTTTGGAACCATGATTTTTATATATTACTTTATTTCCTTTTTATAAGATGGGAAAGAGGGAAATGATTAGGTGTAGATGAGGATATATATGTCTAAAGGTAACTGTGTATTCCATTTTGGTACAAGATGTAGACTCTTTTAGTATGAAGGCTACACAGCCTAAAGATTGGTCTGGGAATAAAATGTAGTAAGGTATTTGTTTCCCTGCATGTAGCACGTTTATAGGAGTGCATGGCAGTGATGACCAACGTAAAAGTGCACCGTCGAACTAATATCTTCTAGATCCGCAGATAGAACTAGCTAATTGGTATTGAGTTATGTATTTACGACAAAAAGGCAAGATTAGCCTGATACTGAGATTACAATGTGTGTTATTACAGGACCGGCGTGCCTGGAAATGGATATCGGAAAGATATAATGGTGTCAGCTGCATGAAAAGAGAGAGGTTTGATTTGCCTCAAGTGTCCATTATGATTGTGAGAATCGAACTCACGGACCCCAAAGTGTTAGGCCAGATGTGTTGAGTATCATATCTGCAAGCCGTGTTATATTGGAATATGTAGTTAAGGCCATAGGAATGAGTATTGGTGCCTTAGTTTGAGTTCGAGGCCTTGTGTTAATTAAATGAACAGAGAAGTGAATGGCAGCGTAATTTATGTTTTCAAATATATTAGAATTTCTCAGGCAAGAATTACCAAACCAATTAGTTAGAGTCTTTTCTGGCGAAGTAAGATGTTTCATAGCTGGAGCATTAGAAGTGTTCCGTGATTTATATTACAGCGTGCTAAGTGAAAGATCAACAGACGGATAGCTGAGCCTGGAGTTCGGTGTTCTTTTTACATGAAGAAGTCTAGTATCTTATTGTTTACATTTCAGATATTGAATACACAGATGATATTATTTTTTTTATTGCATGTCTTTACAGGTTTCTCCGAGAGTGTATTTTGTATTAATTTGTGTTACTTGGATTGTTATTGATTATGTCATTGCCAGCGTTGATATCTACTTGCTTTGAAATATGAGTCCGGAACTCAAGTTATTGGGAAGTAGGCTTTTAAGCCATCCAATTTATAACAGAACAGTCTGTTGAGTAAATTCAAGGTAGATGTAAGCTAATGTCCCTGAAATATTGATTTGATGATAAGTGATGTACATATAGTTTTATTATGGATCGGATTTAGCATAATTTTATTCTGTCGCGGTATGTCCTGTAATTATAATTTGAATGATATCCGTCAGGATGCGTTAAAAATGAATTTAACTGCGTAAGTCGAAGCGAAGTGTGAATTTCTTCCCCAGGTCGTTGCGTTTATTTTGTGAATGTTTTCATTTTGAAACGGGACATTGCCCGTCCTTTGTAAATTGGTGTAATTTATGTTAATTATGTGCCCGGCACATATTAATTTTTTTGGCATTTATTTGAGCCATATTTTAATTATTTTCCATTTTTTTATTATCTCGAATTTCAATAATGTTTATTAGTCAATAAATCCATCTTACCCCTTCATTTTTGTATTTTATTTCGGAAATATGATACTGTTTCCCGTTCATGTACCCATGGTATTTATTTTATCCTGAGATTTTTAATTTATTTTACCCCGATCAATTTTTTAAGAACCGAACACGCAGCTCTCCGATTGGCGCCGGTAGACTGTATTTCAGACGGGAACGGTACAGTACCAATTTCGACATTCTGATGTTCTACCATCCAGTAACGAAGTGGAACTCTATTGGATAGTTTTCTTGGCCAACAATAAATTAATTTCGTTGTGTGGACACAACTAGTTGTGATGAAGCTTCAGGAATTACTGCATGCGTTGCCACGATTTTTACCTGCACTTCAAAATTCGACTATTTATTCCGGATTCAATGACATCGAACTTGGGATCATAAATATATATAAACCTCCATCTACAACATATAAAGTAAATATAGTGCTGTAAGCATGTTTTCCTCATCTCCTTTACCTTTAACATGACAATCATCAACTCTCCTGCCGTCGCAATTAATTGACGTGTTGAAGCTCTTTTAAAGGAACACCTTCAAGGAAGATGAGCTTTATGTACGCTGTCAGCCACATAAAAGACCCCTATCGATCTCCAATCTATGATGGGCCCGAGAATCAATCCTTCATCTCCGAGGAAGGCTGCTACATTCGTCAACCATTATGGTACGAAATTGTATTTTGGTGGTGGTATTCTTATGCATTCATGTCGTTTCGGACAATTAAGGATATGTTGTATGATCGTGTAGCATTGTTTATCGCTGTCCGGCTCAATGGCTAAATGGTTAGCGTGCTGGCCGTTGGTCACAGGGGTCCCGGGTTCGATTCCCGACACGGTCGGGAATTTTAACCAAACTTGGTTTAATTCCCCTGACACGCGGACTGGATGTATGTGTCCGTCTTCATCATAATCATCATCATCTCATCCTCATCATGACGGGCAGGTCGCCTACGGGAGTCAAATTAAAATACCTGCACCTGGCGAACCGAAGTCTTCGGACACCTCCCGGCACTAAAAGCCATACGCCATTTCATTGTTTATCGCTGGGTTCTCCTTACACATACGATAGTATCATACAGTTTGCCTTCATTCCTGTGAAACATACACGTACAATAGTTAATCCATAAGAAGACGCGACCAAAATAAGTCATATACAAAGAACCTCAAAATTGTCGTTTCTGCATTTACGATAGTTTATCTCTGACGTCATTTCAACTGTCTCCTTCCCCGGGCTTTCATATTTGCGCAGTGCTCCTGCATTCGTTGCCAATGTTCTTCATTTCTTTGCTTTCAGCTTCGGCTTTCTTGGAAATTTTCGTGGTCTTGACGTCTCTTCTTAAGTGGGTTGCGCTGCAGGATATCGGCAAGTGTGATATCCACCTCTTGTAGATATTTTTCTACCTCACTGAACCAGGCCCCTTTTGTTTTCGTATCTTGGAAATGCCATAGGAGAAGATCCGCTTGGTTGACCTTGCAGGACTCACTCTTGTCACGTAATCATAGAAAGTATTAATATTATTGTTATTTTACCGGAGGTACACCCGCTCCTTGTATTTAAAATAAGCGCTTCTTAGAAGGCCACCTGTACTTCAAACTATGTGGTAGAAGGAGTTTGAACATTTTTCGACAGAGGTCTCCACTGTCGAACTAGAAGCTCCCTCTGATGAGGGGATGAACAACTAAATTTCAAGATAAATTTTGTAGTCATTAGTTGGTAAAACTGAATTGTTTGTAAATTGTTTTTGGTGTTCTAAAGTTAACACTTCTATCACTTCCTGCCAACTTGATATTATAGCCAATAGGGAGTTTTTCACATTTACTTACCTCACCAATGAGAAAATGTTTATATTTATTTGATTGTCCAATGGAAATTGGGGGTGTATCAGAGCTTCGGCGCAGAGAAATCTGGAACCTTCCTCTCTGCTATAAAAGCGGGGACCGTTCGGGCCATGTTGTCTTTTACCGCTCCAGTCCATCAGTAGAGTGTGTTCGTACAGGAGTCAGGGGAGGGCTTGCCTCGTCCATCTCTGGAATATCCACCAGCTCAAGGTAATGGCAGATATTTTGAAAGCATGTAATAGACTCAGAATGCGAATTCGAGTGGAAGGTTTTAAAATCCATTAGTAATGTAAACTTCCATTTCTAGATGTAACCTTTCAAACCAGACAAAAGGACTTAACCAAACTTAGAAAATAAAGAGTGAGAACCCTCTTGTATTCCCTTTCAACTTGATATTGAGATGACTATAATTTGTAATCTTTAAAATGTACCACTTAATTTTGTAAATTAAAACTTTCTCTCCATCTAGTCATCTCCGTAGTATAGGCTCAGTCTCTGTAATTTCCGGCCATAAACCCACATAGGGTTTTAATGATGTTCTGGTAAATTCCGAAGGAGTGAAAATGTTCGCCTCCTAACATTTTGGTTTTCAGCCAGTAACTCTAAGCTAACTTAACTAAGGCAGGTAGAATGGTCACTTATTGCCCCGGTTATAGTTCACTATTTTTATTCTATTTCCCTATGTAATTTCGACTGTTGAACAAATAAGACGGTGTCTACTGTTGGTTTTTGTAAAATGTAGATTTTGCCTTTAATAATCTTGGAGAGTAACTGTGTGGAGCAAAGACGCTCTTTTCCTACTATTGTAAATTCTGGAACTTAGTCTCCTAGAGGAGTTACTGAATGGGGCAGTGATTGCTCATGTTAGATTTGCATATTGGGAGCTTTAAGCTCAGTCTGTAAAATTATTTTCATTAGATTATCCTAGACTTTTCTAATATTGTTACTCAAGCCCTCGGGCTAAACGTTTATATGTGATTTTGGTTATTGTCTAACCATATTGAAAATTTGAAAAGAAACATAAAATATAAGAAAAATAATCACAAATTTTAATGTTTTTAATTATTATTTAATCTTTTCTCTATCCACCCATGTATGCCCGCACCTTCTTACACCTCTGTCCACCAGGGTATCTCCGTAACAATTATTATTAGTACTATTAGTAGTGTCTGGCTTTGTGTTTTATCTGGCACGCATATTACAATGAAAAATGTTACTTAAATACTGTAAGTTTTCCCTAGCACATGACATTTATTTTCACATGACACTCAGTTATTATTCCGACTTAAAATCTCCAACTTTTGTGTTATATTGACAGTAAAATACTGCACACCTCAAAAATGAATTTACCAAAAGGGAACCTTTATTATATTTCACTAATTGCGAATGCTTTTAACTCGAATGTGTGGATAATCCGAACTTTTCTCCCAGCCCCTTCACATTCCTATACAACTCAGTGTTCTACATTCACTGGTACACTGTTGAGCGACTTAATTAACTGCGGTTTGGACGAAATGGCGCTGTATTTGGTTCTGGAAATGTAATAATACAGCGTCACACTTGATTGCAATGTCGTCAGACTTCATACTGGCAGTGCGAATTAACAATAAAGTACAGGATGGGTAAGACATGAGACCTCAGAGCATTTGATGGTGGCTAGATAGTCGGCTCCATACGTATGGGCCATTCCATCTGGGCTATCCACTGGCCACCGTGTCAAGACGGCAGCGTGAGTACGTGGATTCGAAAAAAACACCGCTGCCACAATCGACTCCCATGGTGTACAAAGGTTGATTTCAGGGTTAGCTGTCGGCTAACTTGGATTGTAAGAGAGGATAGACGGATCACAGTGCAGCACAGTGGATATGAGCAGTCATACCATCCAGAACCACTTCATCCAGTGGGGTACAGAAGCCACAGTCCCACAAGGGGATCTCTCTAAACCGCACATCATAAGGCAGAATGAGACGGCCAAAGGAACATTGCCACTAAACTCTGAATGTATGGTAAAAGATCACCTGGACAGATGAGTCAGTACACCAATTGGTACACACCTATGGCAGTGTATCCAAGCACTTGAGGTAAAGTATCCCTCTTGCCATCAGGGTACCGTTCAGGCTGATGATGGGTGCAGACTGCTCACGTGAGACGACATGTGGCCCCTGATATATCTGCCAACGTCCTTCGCCAACGAACGATACAGAGACTTGCAGTCAAATCATCTCCACACATAGTTACGCCTTACTACACTTACAGCAAGATTATTCACTTACCTATCGCACCCGAATACTGGACGATTGCTTCGATTACGACACCATGGCAATGAGGATGCTTGCCTAGCACCCAGCATTATCTGAACTGACTACTGTACATCTGGGATACTGTCGAGAGGGATGGGCATACCCTGCACATTGTTCCGAAACTTGTCCTTGCATTATGGGAGGCTTTGCAGTGGACGTGGATCAGGATTGCTTCCCAACGCTTTCAGTTTGTTGTCGATCCCATGACACTCCGCATCGCCTCCAGCATCACGGCGAAAAGTGGTCCTACCCGCTACCAGAGAGGTATCTCTAGTTCAATTGCTCATCAATAATCGCACTACTGAAGCCAGACAAGCATGACGTATTATTTTTGGAGCAAACGCGTGCAAGCGAGCTGAAATTTTGAGTGACTGATAATATGGTGATCAAACCACGGGACCTACAGCTTTACGGGGAATAAGAACTACAGAGATGTTACTTCCCATTTCAAAAATCTCACATGTATTGCCCGGGATTCGAACCTCGGCCAGCTTGTTTCCAAGAAAAACTCGAGGTTCAGTGAGTACGATATCAACAGCCTTGTAAAAATATATAATACATTTTCAGACCTTCCCTAAAGTAATATTTCTTCCTTGGTGAATACAAGTATGTATAGCCTAAACTGAGCGAGTGGTCACATGATTTGGAGCACGTAGCTGTCAGCTTGCATTAAGGAGATAGTGGGTTCGAATCAGACTATCGGCAGCCCTGAAGATGGTTTTCCGTGGTTTCCCAATTTCACACCAGGTAAATGATGGGACTGTACCTTAATTAAGACCACGGTTGCGTCCTTACCACTCATAACCCTTTCCTATCCCATCGTCGCCATAAGACCTATCTGTGTCGGTGCGACATAAAGCAAATTCCAAAATAGTGCAGCCTAGATTGTAGTGCCTTTTTCCATGACATTAATTTCCGATTTTCACTAAATTCTGTTTAGGCGTTTGCTCGGGATGCGCGTACATAGGGACACCCATACATTCTCCTCCTTCACTCACTGGTTTTACTCCCATCCAGGGAAGGTAGCCTAGATCTACTGGGTCCAGGCCACTTCCTTCGGAGCTTAGCAGCTCTACTATCACAGTAACGTTGGTCCGAAATACTCGTATATCTCACGCTGATCAAGGCTAATGATCACGATGTCTCAGCTCCTAATCGTGACAACAAGCACAACCTAATAGATCCACTCTCAACGAATGCATCGTAACCTGTGGCCAAGTAGCAGGCTGTAACTTCCGCCATAGTAATTAACTGAATTTCGGAAATCTATAAACGATTATGAACCAGTAACTTTGCTTAGCTATTTGTCTCTAAGAGCAGAAGTGCGATAAACTACACAAGGTCAAGTGAATATCTTATTGGAACCTCGTTGGTTAGATTGTAATGTAGGATTGGTCTGTTAGGTCAAAACCCGGAGGATGGTTGGATTCCCAAATAGCACCATAATGGTTATTATTACATAGGGACCCACTCCCCGCAAAAAAAAAAAAAAAAAAGGAAACGATGGTGGCACCAAAATGAGGTGTACTAGGCAGGATGATGGTGGCGGTGGTGATTACGGTTTTAATAGGAAGTATAGGTGGGTAACTAACTCTAATCAAAGGGAAAGCCTGGAAGAGGTCCGACACTTCGAAAATGAAGATATTGGCAAAAGAAGGGGAAAGGGCACGAAGGGAGTGGAAACGAAAGATACCCTAGGTCTCATAAATCTAATAACGTAGAGTCGGAAAATAACAAAAGTTGGCCAAGGGAGGTCGGATATGAAAGATTAAGGTGGGCAATCTGACATAAGTGGAAGTAATAGCAGACTCGGCTACGAGAACCAAGGTCGCCAACCCACGTTCTTAAGTTGAGGGCCCCTTATCCCCATTTTACTCGCCTCTTACAACAGGCAGGAACATGAATAATGTAGTACTGCAGGGATAGCACTTTTCGTAATATTCTGACGCACTCGTCCTCCTAAAGTCATTACTCAGCAACACCCATACCTCAGAAGTTTTCGTACCGAGCTCGATAGCTGCAGTCGCTTAAATGCGGCCAGTATCCAGTAATCGGGAGATAGTGGGTTCGAGCCCCACTGTCAGCAGCCCTGAAGATGGTTTTCCGTGGTTTCCCATTTTCACACCAGGCAAATGCCGGGGCTGTACCTTAATTAAGGCCACGGCCGCTTCCTTCCACTTCCTAGGCCTTTCCTCTCCCATCGTCGCCATAAGACATATCTTTGTCGGTGCGACGTAAAAAAAATAGAAGTTTTCGTACCAACACCGCTTTGGTGGAAGCTACATTTTACTACGGCCTGTGCCAAAGGACAGATGAAAAAATTTTACATACCAAGAAATAGCAACAGGCGGAGGAGAATCATAGCTCATACAAAAATAACTGAGCATATAAACATTTTACAAAATAGTACATAATCAAGGAATAATTTCTCAATATCTCCATCCTGTCCGTGTAAGCTCGTTCACCATTTAAATTTTTTTGACGGGCTGAGTGGCTCAGACGGTTAAGGCGCTGGCCTTCTGAACCCAACTTGGCAGGTTCGATCCTGGCTCAGTCCGGTGGTATTTGAAGGTGCTCAAATACGACAGCCTCGTGTCGGTAGATTTACTGGCACGTAAAAGAACTCCTGCGGGACTAAATTCCGGCACCTCGGCGTCTCCGAAAACCGTAAAAGAGTAGTTGGTGGGACGTAAAGCAAATAACATTATTATTAAATTTTCTTCTGTACGTTACCATAATATAATAATAATAATAATAATAATAATAATAATAATAATAATAATAATAATAATAATAATAATAATAATACACTGGCTGATGAAAGACTTTCCTATTTTAAGTAGGGCCTCAAACTGCACTCGAAAATGACGCGATCAAAATCTACTGAGACCGAACAATTATTGCAGATAAGACGACTACTCACAGCAGACCGGATACAGAGGTGTTGGAGAAGGAAACAAAACGATATAGCTGTCCTGAACATCGGAAGCCTTCATGAAAAGTACACCGAGAAAATCAAGTGTACATCACTGGTGGAGCACATTCAAAGACAATAGCACTGTGAAAAGGTGATAAATGTACCAATTATCTTTCGGAGTACAGCTGCTATACCTAAAATTCCGGTGGAAGGACTGAATACGTTTGATGTCAACACCAACATCTACAGGACTATGGCGAAGGTGGTGCTCATTGGCACGAACGGAATGGTTCGAAAATGTATGGGTTCAAATTCTGACTAAGAATGTAGTGTAAATTTTTATTGTGTTTTGATTTCCTAAAATCTGTACAATTGTTTGAATATCATTACCACGAAAATGTAAATAATAATAATAATAATAATAATAATAATAATAATAATAATAATAATAATAATAATAATAATAATAATAATAATAGACTAATAATGCTATGGGCTCACAATCCCTTCAACCATGATCGGTTTCAAGGGACGCCAGAGAGAGAATTTAGCCTAGGAAGAGATTCCCTGACGGTGTCGTAAGCATACGTGAATTTGAGCTCTCCCAAAAGCCATCTCAGCGATGTCGAGATTCATTCTTTCTTAATCAGCTTACGGTCCAGCGCGGGACCCACCTCTATGGGCTCAACGGCAGTGTCCTGGAGCGTGAGACTTTGGGTCGAGGGGATACAACTAGGAAGGAGGACCAGTACCTCGCCCAGGCGGTCTCACCTCCTATGCTGAATAGGGGTCTTCGGGGGGGGGGGGGGAGTTGGGAAGATCGGAAAGGATAGACAAGAAAGAGGGAAGGAAACGGCCGTGGTCTTAAGGTAGGTACCATCCCGGCATTTACCTGGAGGAGGAGTGGGAAACCATTGAAAACCACTTCGAGGATGGCTGAAATGGGAATCGAACCTCCCCTCTACTCAGCTGAGTGGACCTCGTTTCAGCCCTCGTACCATTTACCAAATTTCGTGGCAAAGCCGGGAATCGAGCTCGGGCCTCCGGAGTTAACAGCTAATCACACTAACCACTACACAAGAGAGGCGAACCAAATTCACTACTACCGTTCGTTAATTACAGTTTATGAAATCTGGAGTTCACGCATCGTGTTGCGTTGCCTCTAGATAATAATAATAATAATAATAATAATAATAATAATAATAATAATAATAATAATAATAATAATAATAATAATCGTATTGCCTCAGCTACCGTGCGCAGACATTTCAATTTGACGCCATCTGGCTGTCTGCTCGTCACTTTCGAAGTTCCGTTTTACTTTAGGCCCACTAGATGGCAGACCGCGTAAACCGAAACTCTCTTGGTTCGGAAATTTTGTCGGGTAAACACCAAATGTGTCACCAGAGATTTTTTACATGCCGACATTGTACGACATGGAGTGTCGAATGGACTTTTTTCCGCCCTTCAAAAATCCGACTGCCTCTGCCGGGTTTGAACCCGCTGTCTTGGGATCCGGAGGCCGACAATCTACCACTTATCCACAGACGCATCTGTTGCCTCTAGAGAGCCGACGGAAGTGAAATGGAACAAGTGTTGTGACTTCAATTTTTGTTTGGCCCAGCGTAGAGCCTGTTACACGAGGCGTACTTATCAACACTCTGCCCGTAGATTGCATTGTGGAAAGGTCTCGTTCACACCCACTATTCAATGTTATGAGTATGAGCGTCATCAGATACAGATGATGTACAATTGCTGCAAACAATTGTGGTATAAATTTGATTGTTTGGACTATACATCTTATCTTCATTGCCTCCCTTATCAACTCCCGAATCGTTTCCTTGCTTTTTGTCAGAGAGGAGAGATTCATTCTGCATGTGTTATCATTTTCCTTGTCTGTCTGTCTGTCTGTTAGGTCATCAGCCCAGAGGCTGGTTGGATCCTCAAATAGCACCACCAAAGGTTATGCGGTTACAAGGAAACCACAAAAACCAATGACAGCACCAAAATGAGGCGTACTAGGCAAGACGAGGAGTGAGGTAGTTTGCCATTGCTTTCTTCACTTGGTCAGAAAGTGCTATTGCAGCAGGACTGACCCTATGAGCAGCACCTTTCATAACACTCAGATGCACTAGTCGTGTTCTGAATGTCATTACTCAGCACCACCCATACCCCAGCAGCTCCCATATTGTCACAGCCATGGATGAGACTGGAACTTCAGTGGAAGCTACACTTTACTCTGGCCTGTGCCAAGAGGTGGATACAAAAGTACTGTATCCATCATGAAATGGCAGCAGGCAATCATTTTCCTTATAGATTCAAAATACAGAAGTCGTCAGGTAGTATCAATTAATAGACTTCAAATACTTAAAGAGTTCAAGCAAAGCAAAGTCACCTCCGTACAGGCCATGAAGGCCCTTAGAGGAGTAGAAGGTAAAGGCTTCCACCATTGTGAACCTCGGCACGTGATGGGGTAGAGTGGTTAGCTCTACGCCCGGCCGCCTTTGCCCCCAGGACTTAACCTGGTACTCATTTTTGATGTAGGCTGAGTAAACCTCAGGGCCATATGCACCTCCGGAAGAGGAAATCACGTTTCTTAAATTTTTTCGACTTCCTGACGGGGATTCGAACCCACGTCCTTCCAGGCGAACCGAGCACGCCTTTACCGCCTCGACCAGACAGCCCCTGCTTAAAGAGTTCAGTTATTTAAAATTTCCTCCCTTAGCAGTTTATGATCATTTTAAAATATGTTTCAGTCAATAAGATAAAAATGTCTCATGTCATTGTGTCAAATCTGTAACGCATAGCATTGGTGTAATGGTTAGTGTCATTAGCTGCCAACCCCGGAGGCCCGAGTTCGATTCCCGGCTTTGCAACTAAATTTGAAAAGTGGTACGAGAACTGGAAGAGGGTCGACTCAATTTCCGGAAGTCAACTGAGTAGATGGGCGTTCTATTTCTACCTCAGCCATCCTTGAAGTGGTTTTCCGTGGTATCCCACTTCTCCTCCAGGCTAATGCTAGGATGGTACCTAACTTAAGGCCACGGCCGCTTCCTTCTCTCTTTCTTGTCTATTCCAACCTTCCCACCCCCCTACAAGGTCCCTGTTCAGCATAGCAGGTGAGGCCACCTGGGCGAGGTAGTGGCCCTCCTTACCACTTGTATGCCCGATCGAAAGTCTCAGGCTCCAGGACACTGCCCTTGAGGAAGTAGAGGTGGGATCTCTCGCCGAGTCCGAGGGGAAAACCAACCCTGGAGGGTAAACGGATTAAGAAAGAAAGAAAGAAAGAAAGAAAGAAAGAAAGAAAGAAAAGGATTGATCAATTGGAATTCAGTTCGTCTTTTCAAATATGTTGATAGACTTGATTTTAAGTCACAAAATACTTCGAGTGTAAATCAAGATTACAATTTTTGCGTAGGTAAAGAGTTTTCTCATGTTATAATGAAGTTCCTAACTTTCTTACAACGTATTCAAAAACACTTCGGGCCTTTGATCTTCATGTAATCACATAATCTAGATAATACATGAACATGCCCGTTCGTCGCAAACACGGATCTGCAAGTCAAAGAGCCAGGTTCGTGAGTAAATATGCATACTGGTCATCGTCGTTTACAGAAGCATAATAAATGCATGAATATGTAAATATTCTAACTCAAGTACTACAATAAACTGCCCTAGGCAGGGAGAGTACTACCAAAGTTATGAAAGTCATGGCATGAAATAGAATATTTAAGGTATTTGAGTTTTATTGTAAATTTTGCAATTGAGGCTAGTTCTACGGAGGCAAAAAATTCAACCCATACTGTTTCCAAAAGAGGATCAGTCTCCGTCTTGCGTCATCATTTATATGATTCAGTCTTAATGTTCTTGATGTTTATAGAGGATATTTACGATTACTCTCTTTAATAAGTAATATCTTTTCATGTGAAGTTTGTTCTTTGCTCTTTTTCCTCGTCTTACAGACGTTTATTGTTCCATCTTTCATGCCAAAATGCATTTATATTCGTGGCTATACAGATTTCGTTTCCAGCAATTTAAATTTCAAATAAAATGTGTCCTTTTTAATAAAATATAAGCTTTTTGTCCATTATGACAATCGTGAAAATCAACAAAGCAAGGAAATAAATATATATGTATTTCTATATAAAGAACATTATAATTTTGTATAGGGCCTACACTTCAAATGTTTGACTATCTAGCGAGTTGGCCAGGCGGTTTGGGGCGCGCAGCTGTGAGCTTGCATTCGGGAGATAATGGGAACTCCACTGTCGGAAGCCCTGAAGATGGTTTTCCGTGGTTTCCCATTTTCACACCAGGCAACTGCTGGTGCTGTACGTAAATTAAGGCCAAGGCCGCTTCCTTCACACTCCTAGCCCTCTCCTATCCCATCGTTGCCTCACACTTCGTTTTTATCTTGGATTAATTATTCAAATGTTGAAAGCAGGTTCAGTTCAACTTTTGTTTGTCTGTTTGTTTGTTTGTTTGTTTGTTTGTTTGTTTGTTTGTTTGTTTGTTTGTTTGTTTGTTTGTTTGTTTGTTTGTTTGTTTGTTTGTTCGACATCACCGGGAAACGCCACAGCAGAATTTCTCGTAACTCGGTATTTAAGTTTTGGGATTTAGGATATCCGTGTTGTGCGGTAGGCTGTTACCATACAGTAGCGTAGTAATATTAACGGGGCCTAAAGAAGAAATATCAAACTTCTAGACGGGCTGAGTGGCTCAGACGGTTCAGACGCTCGCCTTCTGACTCCAACTTGGCAGGTTCTATCCCGGCTCAGTCCGTTGGTATTTTAAGGTGCTCAAATATGTCAATCTCGTGTCGGTAGATTTACTGCCACGAAATTCAGGCAGCTTGACGTCTCCGAAAATCGTAAGAGTAGTTAGTGGGTCGTAAATCCAATAACATTATTATTATTATTATTATTATTATTATTATTATTATTATTATTATTATTATTATTATTATACCGGAGGTACGCCTTCTCCGTACATTTGAATTGAGCACCTTTTAGAAGCTCGTCTGTGATGTGAACCTTGAACTGTGTATTGCAAGAAGCTTTAACTTTAATCTTCAGGTGTCTCTACTGTCGATTTATGTGCCCCTCTGGTAGGAGTACGGACAATTAATTTTCAAAGGAAATCTATATTTCCTAAGTTGGTTAAACTGAAGTGTTTGCAGTTTTTTTGAGTTCTAAGGTTACTAGCACTTCTGTCTATTCCTTCTTCCTGAAATTATTAGCCAATCAGAAATTTTGTTAATTATTTTGTTCGCCAATCAAAATTGTGAATGTGTACAGGCCATCGGCCTGAAGAGTTCTGGAACTTTCCCCTCTGCTATAAAAGCTGGGAGTTTTTGAACCATGTTGTCTTCTTTATCGCACCAGTCTAGAGTGCATACGTTAGTGGAGGCAGGCCCATCAGCTCAAAGACATATTTTGAATATATGATAGCTCCAGATAGCTGACTTGAGGGGAAGGTCTAAAAATTCATTCTTAACGTACATTTCTCAAGTTTAATATCATCTTTTAAATATAAGATTTCAAGCAAGTAGGACAGGTAGGACAGTAAAAACTGTTTTCGAAATGTGGAATGTAAAATTCGGATTAGAAATTTGTGCTTTTGAGAGGCTGGAAAGCTGTAAGTTTGGAGCTCAGTCTCCCATAGTGTGAATTGAATGGAGCAAAGGTGCCCTTTGGAATAGTGTAACTTTGGAGTTACAAGCTCATTCTGCAAATAATTGTGTACCTGAATCTTGATCGTTCCTGTTATTTGAGCAGACGACCTCCTGATTTGTTTTTGTTGTTTATCAAAGTTTAAAGCCAAAAGAAAAAAATAAATAAAATTCCAAATTTTATTGTTTAAATTATGCTTTGAACGTTTCTCTGTCCACCCATTCACCCCAGCACCTTCTTACACCTCTTCAACTCAAGAAAATTCCGTAGTAATAATAATAATAATACCAAGTTGAATGGGAATTTTTAAAATTCTTATTGTTATCATCATCATCATCATAAACAAATTTCTCCCTTAGTATTAGCTGTATCGAAACATTATAAATAATTAAAGTTGTGCTGAACATACTTTCCAATCTTTTAGGTTTACGCTTCATCATGCGAGGAATATTAACGGAGATCTAGAATTATCCTCTGTGGTGTAGTGGTTAGTGTGATTAGCTAACACCTCCATTGAACGAGGTTCGATTCCCATCTCTGCCACGAAATTTCTAAAGTGGTACGAAGGCTGGGGGATCCACTCGGCCTCGGATGGTTATATGATTAGAGGGGGTCCCATTCCCACCTCAGCCATCCTGGAAGTGGTTTTCCGTGGTTTCCTAATTCTCCTCCAGGCAAATACCGGGGTAGTACCTAACTTGAGGCCACGGCCGCTTCCTGCCCTCTTCCTTCTCTATCTCTTCCGATCCTTCCATACCCCCACAAGGCCCTTGTTCAGCATAGCAGGTGAGGCCACCTGGGAGAGGTACTGGTCCTTCTCTCCGGTTGTATCCTAGGGAGAAACCAACCCTAGAGGGTAAACGGATTAGGAAAAGGAATATTTGGACTTGTTAGCTTTTTCAAGAACATTCAAATTTCTCTGGAAAAATTAGCTCCGTCTAAACAGTGAACAAGTACACATATTATAGAAAGCTAATTTTCAATCTTTTATACATGATAAATGTTACTGTACGAGCAGTAATTACGGAGATATTTATTGGCCCATCAATGGCGAGCATTGCTGACGTGGAATTAATATAATTAAGTCGCTAGGATTACAATTTAACCGGTGACAGAGATGATTTGTATAGTGCTTGTTTCATCAAGTGAAATAACCACGTGGTTATCAGCCGCTATTGGCCTGGAATATAATGGAAATATACCATTGTGTACACACCTTCCTGTCGGTAGGTTTAGTACCGAAGTACCTTATGTCAGTATTTACCCACATACCCGTCAGCTGCAGGTAGTACAGCCAGTCACACACAGGCCTCTTCTTCTCGGAGGAGAGAGTCACATTTTTGAAGGACAGCAAGGAGTCCATTCGGTATTTCATGCCGGAAAATGTTGGCATATTTACCCGACGACATTCATTAGAACACATCTATGTACCACCAAGAGACCCCTGTTTTGGTCTGCAATCTTGTAGAGTAAAATATACCACCAAAAATGACATACAGGCAGCATCATTGGTTAGCACCAATTATTATTATTATTAATATTATTATTATTATTATTTATTATTTATTATTTATTATTATTATTATTATTATTATTATTATTACGGGGTTATAGTGGATCAAAGAGGTGAAAGAACGTGCTGGGGTGGATAGGCGGGCAGGCGGACAAGGAATTCACCAAAGCATAAGTTAATGCCCTAAATTTTGAAATTTTATTTCTTTCCTTCTTTTTTTTCCCTCTTAAATTTGATAGACAGAAAATGTGGAAAAAATAACAGTCAAGAAAGTCCAAATGAGCTCGTCAGCTCTCACAAGAACAGCGGAATATAAGTCCGAATATCAGGTACGAAAACTTGAGAGAACTATCAACACGTTAACATACAAAGAATTAGCATTATAGCTCTGAACAGGTACATTACCTTATAAGAGCAGATTTGCTCCACTCAATTATAGCCTAGGAGTCTGAGCTCCAAACGCAAATTCAGTCCAGACTCTCAGAGGCATAAATTCTTACATCACAAGGTTAACCTGACAATTATCATACAATCAGTTAGCCATGGTGTGGGCTCATCGTCTGCTCAACAGTTTTATAATTCATGTGTTCCAAACGGAACTTCACACCACAATCTATTATTTGATAAAACAGGGTCGTGACTGCCCATACTACTGGCCTTAATATGAACAAGAAAAGATTGATTATGATCGGCCAAAAACAAAATGCAAGGAGGAGAAAAACCTGCACTCCTTCTAGAAAAATCTTAAAACCCTAAATGGGCTAAGCTTATACTACAGAGGGGTGACTAAATGAGAAATATTAAATCCCAAAAACGAGTTCAGAATTTAGATGTTTAGAAAACTTTAGTCACCCCATAATAATAGAGGGTAATCACGCTTTGATCGCTTTGTTTGCATGTTTTCCAACAGGGATTTGAACAGAGTCCTCAGACTTGCCAAAAATCTACATTTAAACCATGAAATTTTTTTTTGCTAGGGGCTTTACGTCGCACCGACACAGATAGGTCTTATGGCGACGATGGGATAGGAAAGGCCTAGGAGTTGGAAGGAAGTGGCCGTGGCCTTAATTAAGGTACAGCCCCAGCATTTGCCTGGTGTGAAAATGGGAAACCACGGAAAACCATTTTCAGGGCTGCCGATAGTGGGATTCGAACCTACTATCTCCCGGATGCAAGCTCACAGCCGCGCGCCTCTACGCGCACGGCCAACTCGCCCGGTGTAAACCATGAAATTAGAATTTGACATGAATAAAAGAAGTTTCAAACCTTCCCCTCAAGCTATCAGCCTGGAGCTATCACATATTATGAATTTCTGCAAAGAACTTGCTTGCTGGGACTTCCAAACGCCGCCCGCGGCCTCTGCCCCCTTAGTACACGCCGCACACAATAAACTGGAGCGATGAAGATGACGAAACAACCCTAAAGTTCCCGGTACTTAAGGGGAAGTTTCCAGAACTCTCTACAGATAGGCTGGTTGCCTGTACACACCCCCAATTTTAATTGGCTAGTGAAAATATCTACAAATTTCTGATTGGTTGAAAGCTATTGAAGAAGGATTCAGCAGGAGTGTTGACAACTTTGATACATGAACAAAAGAATGTTCAAAAACTAAGGTCAGCCGACTGTGAAAATACACATTTCTTTATAAATTAATTAAAGTTCGACCCGCTAGGGGGAGCAATTAAACCGATGATAGAGACATATTGTGGTTGAAAATCCAAGTATCATGCATAACATCAGTTCAAGACAGATTACCTAGATAGCCTTATAGAAGGCGAGCAGTTTAACTGGTCGGAGGTGTACCCCCGGTACAATTATTATTATTATTATTATTATTATTATTATTATTATTATTATTATTACGTGTCCAGTTAGCTTGCGCGGGGTTCTTCTCTGGAGTGAGTAAGGACAGGACATAACCTTAGGTGAAACACTGGGGTGGGGGATTCAATCCCGACACGGCGCGTCCAAATGGCTGATAGGGGATGTCCTGTAGATATGCAGGAGAGGTGTGAATAAGGCTTAGCCAAATAAACACCCGCGGATCAACTTTGGCAAAAAGGACTGCAGTCAACAGCCTCAACGGCGGAAGAAGAGGTTTCTCAACGGCTGAGAGGGCAGATGAACTGGCTCTACGGCTCACAACCGTAGTAGGAACAACGGATGGAGCAATCTGTGCCCCAAACTTACAGTGAGGTAACACCATGCATTATGGAATCGCTTTCGGAAAGAATTACCCCAGGTGGTACTAAGCAACGGAAATCCACCATTGCTTCAGGTGGCACACACAGACCTTCGGATTCTGGGATTTCTGTACCACCATGCAAGATGGAGTCAGAGCCATCTGGTAGACAGACCAATGACGGACTAATGACAAATACGACGATGACTGTCACCGGAATCTTACGGACTAAGAAGCATGACTATTTTAGGACTGTCAGCATACAAACTCGGTTACAGGCGGGAAAATTAAAACGAACTCTGGATGAGATGGAAAAGCAGAATAGCTTAACACTAGCATTACAAGCGACGCGTTTTACAGACACGAACGCCTTTGATTCAGAGAAATGCAGGATCTTCAAAGTAAAACCTGGACGGAAAATGGGAAGAAATCTGCAGCAACTGGCACAGTGTTTTGTGTAAATATGCAAATAACAGACTCTGTAATGGACTTCAGTTCTCCCTCTGAAAGACTCTGCATTCTAACATTGAAATGCGCAAACAAGGGATATACATTGTTCAATGCACACGGCCCCATAAACGAAGAAAACCGAAACAATCCTGAGAAATTGGAAGCATTCTGGGACCAGTTAGAGAACGAACTACAGAAAACTCCTAGCAACAATGTAAATATTCTTATGGGTGTTTTCAGTGCACAAGACGGAAGGGAATGACCCTTTCGGAAAATCGTTGAATTCTACCGGGCTCATATCAGAACAAACGCAAATGGTAAAAGGCTTATTGAACTGTGTGAAACGTTTGACCTTAAACATGTCCACTTACTTCACGAGACTTCCAAGAAAAAAAGAAAACATGGTGCTTTCCGCGAAAAGACCTAGGTGAATATCAGTTTGACTATGTTGCCATCTCAGGACGAAACACTAAGGAAATTATGAATGTAGAACTTCGCAAAGGAGCTAGTCTAGACTCGGATAACTTCTTGACATGAATATAAGCCAGGCCTATTCCATTAAACAAAAAAGACTGAATCTGAATAGGGTCATATAGGTAAACCATGAAAAGCTACATTATAACAGAAACAAGTTTCACCGTGGATTATGGAAACGCTTTCGGAAAGAACTACCCCAGGTGTACCAGGCGATGGAAATCCACCATTGCTTCAACGCTTAAATGGGTATCAAGTATCAAGCTTTAGTTTTTGAAGGGAAGATGGAAAACTGGCAGTGAAGAAGGATGAAAATTGTGAGATCTTGGGCAGATACTTTGAGAAACTGCTACATTGTGAAGAGCCCAAAGACAAGTGGCCTAGGAAAAATCCGGAACAAAAGAACAGATATTCAGTCCCACCATATGAAACAGAACTTCGTAAAATAATTACGGAATTGAAGAATATCAAAGCCGCAGGTGAAGACTCAGTCACAATAGAGACGCTGAAAAGTGGTGGAGAAATCAAAATTAAAATTTTAAGGCAAGGAATGGAAAGAGTCTTGGAATCTGAAGTAATCCCTGTTGTTTAGAAAACTGCTCGATTAATCCTTTATATAAAAAGTGTGATAGAATGTATTCTTATAACAATCGTGAGATTTCCATTGTCAATGTAACGTATAAGACAGTATCAAAAGCACTGCAGACAAGTCTAGTGGAGGAAATAGATCACCAGCTTGGATAACATCAAGCGGGCTTCAGAAAAGGAAGATCATACGTGGAGCAGATCTGGAAAAGAGTACTGGAAAACTACATCTCCTAAGATTTGGTAATTGTCTTCGTAGACTTTAAAAAAGCGTAGATTCGGTTGACAAGGAAGTGCTGTTCGACGTACTGGTAGAATTAGGAGTAGATGCCAAAACAATTGAAATTATTAAGCACGACATATTGGTAGAATTCTGAGTAGACGCCAAAACAACTGAAATTATTAAGCAGACAATAGCGGACACCCCTTCAAAAGTAATGTTCATGGGGGAACTCTCGAAGGAGTTTGAAATCGAAACATGGGCCACACAAGGTGATGGGCCATCTCCGGTTCTCTTCAACTGTGTTTTGGAGAAGATCATCCGCAAAAAAACTAAACAAGTAAGGACTGCTTTACCAAGTATGTATTGGACGATCAAAAATTGGCATCAAGATCAACTGCATTTCATTCGCAGATGACCTCGCGATCCTGTCTACACACATTAACACAGCTACAGTGCAGATAAATATACCAAATCAGGAAGCAGAAAATGCAGGACTTCAAATTTCCTTTGAAGAAACCAAGTATAAGACCAATATCAAATCACACCCTCATCAATTGAGGACGGAGCATGGTAATATAGAAAGAGTTTACAGCTTCAAGTACCTCGGAGAAATCATACTGGCCGTGGCCTTAATTAAGGTACAGCCGGTGTGAAAATGGGAAACCACGGAAAACCATCTTCAGGGCTGCCGACAGTGGGATTTAAACCCACTATCTCCCGGATGCAAGCTCACAGCCGCGCGTCCCTAACCGCACGGCCAACTCGCCCGGTGAATGCAAAGATTTTTGGCGGCAAAGAACTCTCCCCTTAATGTGTTATTGTTGCTTAACGTGGTTTCCATCGGCTGTAAACGAATATATTATTATTGTATACTACCCAGTGAGTGATTGCCTATATTAGTAATAACGTAATGATGATAATGATCATAGGATGGAATATTTTGTCCCCTTTCTCAATTATGCAGAAGTATTTAAGAAGAGAATAAATATCAATAAACATAAAAATGAGCAAAGTTATGAAATTATTTAAAGTAATTGTAATTATTAGATCTGTATGGAATGAAAGACGTCTTCAACTGTAAACTGATTGTATATTGTAGAAGAACTTTTTCTTATACTTCATCTGGTATTTTCAATTCGGTCGATAACACTATGCACTTCAACACTGGTAAGATGGAGGATCGACTGTATCTGTGGTCCAAGTAGGAACTTCAACGTCTTATTCGAATTCTAACCGCGAAGAATGTGCCAGCTATGGAAATTCGTCGTCGGTTGGTGGAAGTAAATTGCGAAACTGTGATTCGTCGGAGTATGACAAATTTCGTTGTTATATTTTGGATCAACCACCGTACAGTCCTGATCTAGCATTATTTTAATTTCATATCTTTCCGGTTTTGAAAGAACATTTTGTGGGGCATGGACTTCAAATTGATTATGATGTCAGACTAGTAGTGAATCTATGGTTGAACGTTCAGGACAGTACATCATAATATGGCGGTAAAGTTGGAATCCAAGAGAACAACGTAGGGCAAATGTTCACATAACGGAAGATGAATTAGGGGTTAGAATAATTTGTCAAGAAAAATGTTCGATAAATTGAACAGTTGATAGTGATAGTGATGTGATCAGGATGGACATGGAGAGAATGACTAGAAGAGTATTATTATTATTATTTCTTCGTTTCAGACAACTAGGGACCACGTCAGTTGAACTGTCTCCTTTTTCGAGTTTTAACTGCCACCCAATGCTCCTAGCCGGCCCAGTAGTATAGGGGTAGCGTGCCTGCCTCTTACTTGGAGGCCCCGAGTTCGATTCCTGCCTCGTCAGGGATTTTTACCTGGATCTGAAGGCTGGTTCGAGGTCCACTCAGCCTGCGTGATTAGAATTGAGTAGCTATCTGACGGTGAGATAGCGGCCGCGGTCTAGAAAGCCAGGAATAACGGCCGAGGGGATTTGTCCTGGTGACCACACGACGTCTCGTAATCTGCAGGCTTTCGGGTTGAGCAGTGGTCGCTTGGTAGGCCAAGGCCCTTCAGGGCTGTAGTACCATGGGGGGGTAATGCTCCTGCATTCGTCTCCGGTGTTGTTCTTTTCTCTCTTGGGTCCACTCCTTACCTGTCTTCAGCTTCGGATTTTCCTGGAAACCTTTGTGCGTACGTAGTTTACCTTGAGCGGAACACGCTCCTGGATATCTTTAGGAGAAATTTCCATTTCTCGTAGACCTTTTTTGACTTCTGTGAACCATGCCCCTTTGGTTTTCTTATCTTAAAAGTACGTTAATATCCGTTGAGATGTCCTGCCTGGCTTATTCGTGTCACTTATCTTCTCCACGTGCTTGTATAATTCGGTGGTTGTGACGCCTTCTGTACTCGCTGTTTTCTTTGATGGAACCCAGGATTTTTCTCAAAATCTTTCTTTCTTTAGCCCCTAGTTTTTCCATTAGACCTTTCTTGTTCATTGTAAGAGTCTCTGCCGCATACGGAGCCTCTGGTCGAATATCAGTGCAGTAATGTATAATATTGTTTAAGAATGTCGATCTCTTATTTTAGATATCTTTAGTTAGTTGGTAGGCCATTTCCATTTTGTTAATGCGTGACACGAAGGCTTCTTTCTCTGATAGGTTAAGCTCTATCTATTCATCGAGGCATTTAAACTTTTCTGCCTGCTTAATTTTTCATAGTCCGACCTCCAGTTCCCTTGGTACTGATTT
Organism: Anabrus simplex; assembly: GCF_040414725.1. NCBI lineage: Eukaryota > Metazoa > Arthropoda > Insecta > Orthoptera > Tettigoniidae > Anabrus > Anabrus simplex. The sequence continues at coordinate 144,505,241 of NC_090265.1, read as the reverse complement.
TATGTTTGTCATGAAGTGCGTCTCCTCTAAGGAGATTTGAAGCCCAGCCTTCAATGCTTAATTCTTCACTTAGTTAAGTTGTTCTTCTGCCGTATCAATGGAGTCTGAAAAGATCACTAGATCTTTTGCAAAGGCTATACAGTCGATTGTAAGATTCATATACTTGTAGCCTAGCCTAAACCCATTTTCTACTCCTAACTTTGCGTTTCTTTCCGCCATTCTCGGATGACCTTTTCTAAAACACAGTTGAAGAGAAGAGGTGATAGCCCTTCTCCTTGTCTCGCTCCTGTCCTGATTTCAAAGGCATCAGACATCTGTCCTCTGAACTTTACTTTGGAGGTGGTGTTAGTCCGGGTTTGCTGGATAATTGCTTTTTTCTTGTTATCTAAGCCAAACTCTTCAAGGATTTGCAATAGGGTGGTTTGATCAATTGAGTCATACACTGTCCTAAAATTAACAAAGATCACTTCGAATTCCCTGTTCCTGAGTTTCAGATATGAAAGGATGGACTTCAGATTCATAATCTGCTCAGCGCATGATCCTTCCTTTCCGAAACCACCTTGGTATTCCCCCAGTTAGGGATCGATTTATTGTTCCGCCCTATTCTGTAGAGATTTTGAGAGGATTCACGGTAGTTGTTAACTATCACTCCTTTCGTATGTAGTGGATGAATTACAGCAGAGGTCCATCCACTTGGGAGTTTTTCGCTTTCTCAGATCTCTCGAATAATTGCAACAAGCTTGTCGATTGCCTTATCCCCTGCATGCTTCCACAGTTCAGCAATTATCAAATCTTCACCCGGTGTCTTATTGTCCTTCAGCTCTTGGATGATCTTCCTGATTTTTGCCTTCGTAGGTGGGGACGAATCTGGGTGGGAGTTTATATTTTTCATTATTACTATTATTATTATTATTATTATTATTATTATTATTATTATTATTATTATTATTATTATTATTATTATTAACAAATACACCGCAGTTAGTAAATATCCCGGTGGCAATGGTCGCTTACAGTAGTGTGATAATAAAGTAAAATAAAAACGTAATTACATCAAAACAACTACAACAACAAGAGTACAACAAGCAATTGAATGGAAAGAGAATATTACAAGAAATACTACTAGTTTAACATTCTAAATCCAGCATCATCAAATACAAATTCACACAAAACTAAGGTATTTCCAGCTCTTAAAACTTCGGCTTAGAATACTATAGGTTGATATTTTTGACTATTTGTTTTACGTCACACCAACACAGATATGTCTTATGGTGACATGGGATGGGAAAGGCCTAGGAGTTGGAAGGAAGCGGCCGTGGCCTTTATTAAGGTACAACCCCAGCATTTGCCTGGTGTTAAAACTGGAATCCATGGAAAACCATCTTCAGAGCTGCCGATAGCGGTGTTCGAACCCACTCTCTCGAATATTGGATACTGGCCGCACTTAAGCGACTGCATCTATCGAGCTCAGTAACTACTATAGGTTGAGCTTATTACTACCTTATCATTACAAGTGATAATAAAGTAAAATTTTAAAACTACTCAACAACAACTACAACAACAAGAGTACAACAAGCAATTGAATGGAAAGAGAATATTGCAAGAAATACTACTAGTTTAACATTCTAAATCCAGCATCATCATATACAAATTCACACACAACTTAAGTATTTCCAGGGCTTAACACTACAGCTTACAATACTGTAGGTTGAGCTTACTTCTAGCTTAACATCACAAGTGATAATAAATTACAGTTAAAAAGCTAATTACCCAACAAGAACAAAAACAACTACAACATGAGTAAAACAAACAAATCCATGGAAAGAAAATATTACTACTAGTTTAACACTCTAAATCCAGATGGAAATCACAAATTCAGTGTCCGTCATTTACAACTTTTCACTTTACACTAGCACTAATGATCTTCTTAAATGTGTTGATTCCGAAGGGAATCTATCAAAGACTGCTGCAGGTAATTTATTCCAATCCCGTACGGTCCTTTTTACGAAGGAAAACTGGTTTTGTGGCCCTAATTTTATGCATGTGATCATTTCTCCATAAGTACGAGGGAGGTTCGAACCTATTCTTAATATTACTCCAGGCAGCCCTTCCGCTGTAGCTCTCATAAAGACCACTCAGGCGAGCTCTAGTTCTTCTAGATTCAAGACTTCCCCAATTAATGGAATTCTTCCTACTTCCGTTTACGAAAGGCATAGCTCTTCTTTGAACTTTTTTCCTAGTGAATTTATTAAACCTACCCTGTACGGATCCCAGAACGCAGATCCATATTCAAAGGTACAGAATAGGATAGAATATGGTAGACAACGGTAGAACGAGAAAAAAGACAGGAATTAAGTGGGTTGTCGATTTCGAAAAGGACTGTTCTGAGATGGGGATCAACTTGGAAGGGAAGATATGATACACCAAGAGCTCAATGACAGACAAAGGTACAGGAACAGGATAAGGAACCACCAGTGGAAAAGACAAGAGAAGAGGATACTGAAAATATCAGCTGAAGAACGGGAGAGGATTTTTTTTTTTTGCTAGTTGTTTTCCGTCGCACCGATACAGATAGGTCTTATGGCGACGATCAGACAGCAAAGGCCTAGGAATGGGAAGGAAGCGGCCGTGGCCTTAATTAAAGTATAGCCCCAGCATTTTCCTGGTGTGAAAATGGAAAACCACGGAAAACCATCTTCAGGGCTGCCGACAGTGGGATTCGAACCCACAATCTCCCGGATGAGAGCTCACAGCTGCGCGCTCCTAATCGCTCGGCCAACTTGCCCGGTGAACGGGAGAGGAAAGAGAGGATGAAGAAAAAGAAAACCCAAACTATGACAATCTGCCCGTGATCCTACAGAGGGCGTAAAGAAATAAAGAAAGAAAGAAAGAAGACATGGAATCTGCCACCTGCTCGACAGCCCTAAATGCAGATTAATGATAATTTATTGACTGTATGAATGAAAATCGCAGCAAGTCTCGCCAGTCGCTATGTTCCTTTATCTCGGTACCAGACACAGTTATATCCTCTGAACTAGCATTTGGCTGGAGTCGGGTTAAGTCAATTTTTATTTTTATTTTTGTGAGCTTTTTATGTGTCTTAAACTCAGAAATATCTTTCCATCTTTCTCACTTATTTCCTACCATTACTTGTTTCCATTTCCACAGATCTCCTCATTTTTCTAACTCTGGGTATCTCTCCATCTGCGTACCACTTCACCGAATGACCTGAGCACCAAACTATACGAGTGTGCCCTCCGTAACACAGGTTGGCAACCTGCATTATTAAAGTGCAGAACAAATCCAAGAGATGGAAAATAATGGCACAGAATCTTACCCGGTGGAGAGAAAATAAATTCATATTAGCCTCACTACGGGACTGTACACCTTTACAGAGACGTAACCTCATCTGCTTTGCTGTGAGTTGATGGAGGAAAGTCTGGTTCAACTCATTTGATGGTTGAACTTCTAAAATTACTGTAATAGCCGGTGTGTTCAGACGCATGTGTGAATGATACATACATGCATATAATTAATTTTGAAAGGATATTTGTAATTTTACGTGAGTGTCGATGGCATTATCATAGCCACAGGACATCCAGTTTCACGTGGTATATGAACCACAGGAACTTGACTTTTAATTTCACATGCACTACTCGGGATTCGAACAGTGGCCCCTTGGTCAGAAGTCAGCGAAATTCCATTTAATTATGACGAACTATATAATAATTTTTCCGAATATATTTACGTGTATTAAATTAATAACACCGGGCGAGTTAACCGTGCGGTTAAGTGTCACGTTTACATTTTCCTTGTTTTTGTGTTTAGTGTTGTTATGCCCACCAGCGTGGGGTATTATTATATCCTTATAATTTATTGTCTATGTCTTGGTTTCATGGTATTTTGTTTTTGCTTGTAACTTTCCTAGTTTTGCTTGGTTGTTTTTCGAATTGAGAATTTCCATTTTTCTCCGCTAAGATCGATTAAGTTGTGAAACTGTAAGATCGGGAGAAAATAAAGGTTTCTTTTCTAAAAATAAAAAATTAAGGGTCGCGCAGCTGTGAGCTTGCATCCGGGAGATAGTGGGTTCGAACCCCACTGTCGCCAGCCATGAAGATGGTTTTCCGTGGTTTTCCATTTTCACACCAGGCAAATGCTAGGGCTGTTCCTTAATTAAGGCCACGGTCGCTTCCTTCCCACTCCTAGGCCTTCCCTCTCCCATCTTCGCCAGAAGACCTATCTGTGTCGGTGCGACGTAAAGCAAAAGAGCAAAAAAATTAATAAAAGTAACGCCAGGTTCTTTGGATGAATAGTTAGCGTAGTGGGCTTCGGTTCAAAGGGCACCGCGTTGGATTCCCGGCCAGGTCGGGGATTTAAATCTTAATTGATTAATTCCAATTCCCCCTATCTGGGGACTAGGCGTTAGTGCTGTCTCCAACATCTTCGCATCTCATACACTACACACAACACAACATCCAATTTCCCACACACGGCAGATGCCGTCCACCCTCGTCCGGAAGTCTGCCTTACAAAGGACTACACCAGGCGATTAATAACCAGAAATATTATATTATTATTATTATTATTATTATTATTATTATTATTATTATTATTATTGTTACCGTGTTTTTGCGGTAGTTATGCGTGAAAGAAGGTGCGGGGTGGTGAATAGGTCTCAAGCTACGAAAGTAAAATTAATTTAAAATTTAACAAGGTTATATTTTTCTTTTAAAATAAAGAAATAACAAGCATGGCAGGTACAGAGTAGCAAGGCAACAAAGAGCAACAATAGTATTTACAGGTTTTGGGCTTCAGGCCCCGAACTTCCTATTCTCGAGCAGTTAGCCCGAATTTACATGTACATAAGGTTCAGCACAGGGGCAGAAAACCCCAATTATGCCCAGGAGTACTTGCTCCAAATTACACAGTAATACCTCCTAGAGGCAAGCAGAAACAAATTGCAAAAGAGCGATCCGCTCTCAAGGTTTTAAGCCTATCACAAGGCCACACCTAACTCCACCTTCAAGTTGTCCTCTAAGGACATATACACAGGGGTAAAATACCCAACCTACTGAGGTCTATTAAATGAAAAGAGGGATAATTACATGACCTCTAAAACACCAAGTTGAGAGGAGGCGAACTGCACTCCTAATACATTTCGTTTTTAAAACCTAATTTGGCTCTAGGCCGCAAATGCAAGGGCTAATCCCATACTAAAGAGGTGACTTAAGAAAGAAACAAATTTACCTTACGTTAAGGAAGAATCGGTTGTGAGAAGTAAGTTCACCTCAAGACAATATGATTGGGAGCTCGAGAGGGTTAAGCACTCTCTATCCCGATATGCCTTTTAAAGATAGAATAGATACATTTTAAGGAAGGTTACATGATGGAAAAACTTCGGACCCGCCCCGAGAGTTAAACTGCTGAGCAAGCAAGAAAAGAAGTAATTAATCGGCCATTACCTGGTAGTTGACCGCTGCCGGAGAAAGAGGCGCTTCCCGCCCCCTGCTATGTACTTTACACACAGAAAGATGGAACAGAAGTGGCCCGGAGACCCTAAAATCAGCAGTTTATATTCTCTCGCGGAAGGTTCGAGGCGTTAGGGGAATGAAAACACCCTCCCACAAACTCTTTATTGGGTAGGATACAGCAACATATTCAAGTTGGGGGAAGATACATCCTATTGGTCAGAAATTACTAAAAGAAATTCGGGATTGGATAAATTTAAAACAAGGGGAAAAAGAGGGGTATACAGCCAACTTAAACAATAACAGAAAGAAATTTAACAAGAAACAAACTTTTGAAATAAAAACTTCTCCAAAAAATAGTTCTTTCACTTCGCACTAGGGTGCACTATTGTTGATCTTCCGTAGTGTCCTCTAGAAGAGAAAGTTCACACTTCTTACTACAAGCAAAACAAAAATACGTCGAAAATGACACAGTTCAAAAACTCTAAAGTTTCCAGGTAGTGACATCTTCTGAGAAACTTGAAAATTAATACCATCAATAAAGTTCAGACATCCTCCAGCAGAGGAGTTTCAATTGGCGCATATTTTAAATTAGCGGCGTGGAGGTGTACCGCCCGGTACAGACCTCCCCCCCCCAAAAGTTCCTCCAGGGGTGACACATGAAATTTGTTTGCAAACAAGGTCCAAGTTTTGATGTAGATATGGAGATTAATTGCCGAAGAATTTATAAGATTTTCTTAATGTGGTTTGATTCAGTTTCAGAATTTTTGTTGTATCCGGAGAAGTAAAGTTTTTATGGTTGTAGAAGTTGAATTCAGAAGATAAACTTTTAATACTTGAAAGTGAAGAAAAATTTTGCAAGGTCCACCAAATATTGCTGTTGAATTCCCAAGTGCAGTAATTGCTGATAGTAATAGTTCATGTAGTTTTAATGTTGATTAAGTTGGATGGCCAGACTGGCCGTTGCAGCTTGCGTCCAGAGGAGGCCGCTCGGACCCCTCAAGTACCCTGAGATACCGCTCGCCCGCACTATGAGGGGAGCAGTGGTGTTGAAGCACGCCGCGCCCGCGGTGAACATATACAGGCTGCGGTCCAGTAGCAGGTCGTCCGCCGCACATCAGCCTTAGCCGGGAGGAGAGCTCCGGCTCGCCGTGCCCATGTGGTCCTCGCTGGGGAAGAGGGGGCCCTTCCTCTGACCCAGTCGCAGCACGGCGCCGCGCGGCTGCGGGGGCACTGAAACGTTAAAGCTAGGCGGCAGAATTGTTGGACCATCATCTTTTCTGAGGGCACAGGCTTTGTGGAGAGGTTGAGGAGCCAGCGGCGTGCAGATATCCATGGCATTTAATATAAGCAAGCCACAATGTGTATAGCAGGAGACGGGAGCGTGGTAATGGCCGTGGTAAGGACAGAATGGCAGTTTAACGGTGCGGGGAGGGTTTAGAAAAATACTTACATATGAAACAAAATATTATAGAAGGGGCAGAATGCCTTAAAAGAGAAAACTCAAAAAAAGTATAACCTTTATATTCCTTTCAAAATAATATGAAGCAAGTTAACACAGAAATTATACAGGTTTCACCTGTGACAAGTGAACCCTAAATATCCTCTCGGTGGCTGGATTGCTTAATAACAAGGTAACCGGCGTAAGGAAATCGAGAATGACACACGGCCCATGGAATCTGGGGGCAAGCTTGCCCGCGGGAACAAAATTCTTGACCATTACTTGGTCACCTACCTTCAAAGGGGTGGGTCTCCGTCCACGATCATACCTTTCCCTAACCTTTTCATGAGACACTTTAAGATTGGCTTTAGCCTTCTTCCAAAGATCTTTAATGTTGTTCGGATCTATTGTCTCGGGTAGAATGTCACTCAGAGACCAGAGGTTAGAGAGCGGCGTGTTGGGAACAAACTTGAACATCAAAGAGGCTGGAGTAAATTTATGTGATTCATGAACCGCCAAATTCAAAGCAAAAGCTAACCAATGCAGGGACGTGTCCCACCTGGAATGATCTTCATGGTGATAGGCAATAAGCGCGGACCTGAGATTACGGTTAACCCGTTCAGCCAGAGATGGTTGAGGGTAATAAGCAGAAGTTGTCACATGAGAGATGGACAAGTCAAAACAGAATTTACGAAAAAGATTTGATGTGAACGCCTTAGCATTATCAGACACGATGTATTGGCACGGACCAAAAGAGGCAAAAATAGAATTTAAGCAAGTAATGGTAGACTGAGCGGTAGCCAGCTTAGTCGGAAATAACCAGGAAAATCTAGTAAAGCCATCTACGCATACAAAGATGAACTTGTTGGCATTTCCCTTTGACTGGGGGAAGGGTCCTACGTAATCGATATACAGGCGTTCCATGGGGCGCGACGCTTGATGAGAAGACAAAAGGCCTACCTTGGTGGACATGGTTGGTTTACTAAGCAAACAGGATTTGCAAGCCTTCACTAGTTCACGGATTTCACCGTCCATACCTTTCCAGATGAACATTTCACGAATCTTTTCACGAGTTTTAAAGATACCCAGATGCCCTCCTAATGGGGTCTCATGATAATACTTGAAGATCATAGGTACAAGAACAGCTGGAACGACAACTTTCATCATCTTATCATGCCTCGATGGGCAACATAGAACACCATTCCTCAGAACATAAGGGACAACATGTTCCCCAGAAGAAAGGGTTTCCATTATCGGAGCCAGCGTCGGATCTTCACGTTGGTATTTCTCGATATCCCTGAAGAGCATGAGAGCATCTGTTAAGATGGCATTAACATCAGATAGTATGGACTCGGAAGGTGATGAACTGTCGACCGGTTCATGGGTCTCGACGTCGTTGGAAAACATACGGCTGAGTCCATCAGCAACAACATTTTCGGTACCTCTGATATGCCGGACATCGAATTGGAAGGCAGAAATACGGATGGCCCAACGGGCTATACGACCAGTACGACGCGGCCTACCTAAGACCCAGCTTAAAGCTTGATTATCTGTCTCCAGGTCGAATTTGACGTGTTCCAGATAGAGACGGAACTTTTCTAAGGCAAATAAGACTGCCAAACCTTCGAGCTCATAGATGGAATACTTGGCTTCTTGAGCCGACAAGGTCCTAGATGCATAGGCGATGGGTCGCCTCCCTAGTTCAGTCTCTTGAAGAAGGACTGCAGCTACTGCTGACGACGACGCGTCGGTTTGGACGATGAATTTCTTTGAGAAATCAGGCATAGCAAGGACAGGGTCATTACAGAGAGCTAATTTAAGATCTTCAAAGGCGGCTTGTTGAGAAGGTCCCCACTCGAATTTGATGCCTTTCCTACGAAGAAGGTTTAAGGGCGCCGCTCTATTAGCGAAGTTAGGAATAAACTTCCTGAAGAAATTCACCATACCAATGAACCTGGCGATACCTTTAATGTCCTTGGGAGGTTTAAAATCACGGATGGCCTGTGTTCTAGAATGATTGACAGCTACACCATCAGGTGACACAATATGCCCTAGGAATGACATAGAGGGTTTAGCAAAGGCAACCTTGGACAACTTGACAGTTAACCCAGCCTTACGAAGGCGATTGAGAACTTCTCGCAGATGATCTAGATGTTCTTCAAAAGTCTCTGAAAATACGACGACATCATCTAAGTAGTGGTAAAAGTACTCAAATTTGATGTCGGAGAAGACCCTATCTAGTAGCCTAGTGAGTACAGCTGCTCCCGTGGGGAGACCGAAAGGCACACGGTTGTATTCGTATAAATTCCAGTCCGTGGCAAACGCTGTAAGATGTTTAGACTCTTCGGCAAGGGGAATTTGATTATAGGCCTGATTCAAGTCCAAGATAGTAAAGAACTTGGCCTTACGGAACCATGAAAAACAAGAATGAAGGTCGGGAAGGGGCACAGATTGTAACACCACCTTCCGATTGAGAGCCCTATAATCAATGACAGGCCTGAAGCCTCCTTGGGGTTTCGGGACTAGAAAAATAGGTGACGAATACGCCGACTTAGAGGGCCTAATAATACCATCCTTCAACATCTGATCAATGATTTCTTTTAATGCCTTCATTTTAGGTGGAGATAGCCTATATGGTGGAAAACGGACCGGAATCGAATCCGTGACCTCAATTTTGTATTCAATAAGGTCAGTAACACCAAGAGTATCAGAGAACACCTCTGGAAACGACTGACACAGCTTACGAATACTATCAGCCTGCTCCTCAGGTAGATGTCTAAGGTCTAACAACATCTCATCCTGGGTAGGCGAAATAGATGAACATGATACAGCATTACACTTTAATAAGGGAATTTTACAATTGGACGCAAATTTGAATGTGCACGACCTACTCTGGAGATCGAGCACAAGACCAGTGTGAGAAATGAAGTCCGCTCCCAGTATGATGGGGCAAGACAAGTGCTTAGCCACAAACAGTTTGATTTTCCATGTAAATTTAAAAATACGAATTTTGACCAGTAAGGAACCTAAAATTTCTAATGGAGATGAATTAGCCGAAACATATTGCACCATCCCGCGTCCAGGTTGACTACACGAGTTTCCAGACTAGCTCTTGATAATACTTTCATCTGCCGAATATTCTTGGGTTGTGAGTTCCGCGTGAGAAAGAAACACCGACGGCCTACGGTAAATACCAACCTACGTAGATGAACGTCTTCAACACGCTATTAGTCGGTTACCGTATATTTTTGATACCAAAATTTATCGCAAAAATCAGATTATCGTGGCTTGTCAAGAACATCGTACATGACATCATCATGATCGCAACGAAAATTAATCATTCCAAGCTTATATCTAGTACTTACTCTAAGCAGACCTTGAAAGAATCCAATATTACTCTACTCAACTTTTATTCATAAATTGATTTATGGATGAATTGGAATAAACGTTGATTACCTTGAAAATCATTTATACAGTATAGCAGGTTTCCTATTCAATCAGTTTCTCAATAAATATATTGATGTTGTCTTGAAGAAATAGGTTTGGGAAAACCTCTGATAAATAAATAAAATAATAAACTTAGGCCTTATTCATCTGAATCATAATCTTAGCCTATCGAAAAATTGTATTATAACTAAGTAGTTTCCAAGGAATTCAAATGAAAGGAAAAATAATTAAATTACATAATAAGTAAAATTACTCAACATAATTGAAAAAGTTGGATAATTGCAATAATTATAATTATTATAATGTTTGTAATGAAAGAATTATTTGGATGCATCCGAAAGTTCTAAGTAAAATAAACTATATTCCTACTATATACAATTCAAATTAAAGTTCAATTGGAAAATGAGGAAAACGCAAAGAAAATGGCCAATAATTAATCACTCAATTAATTAATTAATTAATTAAGATCTGGAATCTCTGAAAATTAAGTTAAGTTGCTTCTCGAAACCATCAAGATTCAATTGCCTGAATTAAATTCGCATACAATCACAGAAATGTATATCACTCGGTTGAAAATAGTTCATCTCAATGTCCACGCACAGTAGAAAAATCGTGTGAAAAGATTACTGTCTGATTCTTAGGTATCTACTCTATTCGAAGTTTCAATTTGTTCAATGTTTCATATTTTGTACCAATTAGCCTCCATATAAGCAAAACTAAGTCCACTTTAAGTCGTAAGCATTTTCAAATTATTTCCATCGTAAGGATTACATTGCTAAATTATTCAATTATTCCTTTAATTCATGGTTAAATTTCAGCTAAAGTGCGTATATGACTTACCATAACATTTCCAAGTATATCACGATTAATAATCCAACGAAATACCATGTATGGAAAAACTGACACATAGGAAGACTCTATCCTCATCTAAAATCCACATATGAAAGTCTAAGTTACCAGTGATGACTAATATTGCTCCAAGAGAAAATAAATAAATCGTAAGCTGACTTGCCGTAAGTGAGAATATATGAAAACAGTCGTAGTTATGTCAGTGAAGGTCTAAATGTTTATGTAAGTGATCTCTTGGCTCTTCGAAGATCCTACTTATTCAATTAATTCTTTAGTGATGGCATTAAGATCGTATTCTAAACTGTATCATATATATATTAGGGAATAAAATAGCAATCAGAAACAGTACGTTTCACCTCCGACACCTTAGCATGTGCAACCCACACATACTACCATTTCTCGAAGAAATACTATGACCGACACCTTAAATAACAGTAACTATCACCATCAAAATACACTAGCAATTCATATGCTAACTATATTCATTATTTAACACTTCCATTATCGCGTAGCATTTATAATTGAGGCACTCATTCCATCAAAACACAACATATGTACTATCACCTGCACATATATATATTCATTACCATTACTGTCATAGTATCAAATAAATAGTACACTGTAACCTTAAAATTGTGCCATCAAATTTCCTTGTAATACTCCCTAAATACGATCTTTACGCTTGCTCTTAGTTAAAACCATCATGCATATAAATATTAGGTTCCTCATAATACTCTAATATTTCACTGACAACAAATTATGAAAAATATCAATCACTTCTCCACTCTCATATTGACAGATTTACGAACGGCATTTCACTGGTACCTTAACGCCTATGTTTGGAATTTACGGTAACTTTGGATGAATACCTATTTCCTTGTGAACACACACACGTATATTAATTACGCACACAAAATGTTACTACATATATTATACATTAACCCAAAGAATAAGGTTTTCTACTTACGATACGACTTAAATGGGGACTTATCTTTGCTTATTGGATCTGGCTTCCATTTCGCTGTTGATCGTCATGGGATGGTAGGTCTTGCTCCCTGGTTCGGCTTAAGTAATAAGGAATCATCTCGTCATCACAGCTGACTACTATCCTCCTGGATCATCCATCTCGTCAAGCGTTACCATAGCCAGAGTAGTCCTCGCCTCAGCTTCTTAGAACATCATGACGGCCTCCATTGCATCAAGGACAGAATAATACAAGGCATTAGTGGATTTATACATGGTAATCTGCTTAGTAATGCTAATGTGGTCAGTATATTTGTTTTCTGTTCCGCTTAATTTGCCTATAAGACTCTAAATATCGTCTTGTTTCAAACTGCCTTGCTCGCCGAAACGTTATGAATTTTATGTGCTTTAAGGATTGCACTCTGTTCCGTCTACTTCAGTTCTCTTGATGTTATGCAGTATCGGGCAAATAAAATGTTCCGAGCCCAACCGTGACGTAGTGAAGCTCCAACTTGACGTTTCTTATCAGCTGGTCTTTTATCTCACGTATATGTCAATTACAGCTGGTGTTCGGCGGGTTATCGTGGACTTGATCTTATCTCTAACAGTAGACTAAACTCTCCAATTATTACTGGGTTTCTTTACGCGATTCCGTCTTTCTTGGTGTGGTGCTCAATTAAGAATCCTTTCTTTAATGGAAGACTTTTTTTTCAATAATTGATTTAAATAATCCGCTCTCGTCATTCTTTCGCACTGCCTTCTAAAAAAAGAATTCCTTCTGTGATTGCCGGTTGAATTTATCATCTCTTCAGTTCATACAGCTGTTAATTGTTTTTATTCTGACCCGCTAATAGCCGAAGCGCCATTTTTGTTCCAAATATAGTGACTATAGAACGGTGAAATGGCACAATATTGAACAGTAGATGAGCCATAGTCAGGTAATTTACAAGCAGATTTCAATTTAGAATACCATTGGTCCGAAATAATAGAACAAACACTGCCTGAATCTAATAGAGCGGTTATAGGCTCGTTATTTAACTCAATCTTGAGAAAAGGGACCGGTGCGGGGGTATCCGCCGCAATCCTAAGACACTCTTTGGGGTATTCAAAAGACGGATTTGCAAATGGAACGTTCCCTGAAGTTTCGATCTGTTTACCAGGGGCTGAGCCTCGGGAAGAGGGATTAGTCGACTCAGCCGAAGCCGCTAGTCACATTTTATTATTGGCATGGGTGGAATTTGCACCAGAAGTTGAGCAGGAGGGGGTGCTATTTGAGTTTGGGCAATTCTTGGCGATATGTGAGAAAGCCCCACATTTAAAACAGCCTTGTGATGAACCAGCCCCATTCCTTGTCCCACTCGACTTGATCAGTGGACACTTATTGCGAAGATGGTCAGGCGACCCGCAAGCATAACATTTACGGGGATTGACTGGTCGGCGAGGTGGAGGCCGAGGATTACTAAAAGAAGGAGGGGGTTCTTTCGCGACACGCAAAGAATCGGCGTATCTAACTCCTTCCGCTGAGACGGCCAATGCTTCAAGTTCAGAGAAAGTTTGCGGGCACGCCGCGAAACACAAATACGACCTATAGGATGGTGAGATACCTTCCACAATGGCTTGTACAATCTGATCCTCAGGGAAGTGAAGAGCAAACACCCTAGTATAAAACTTAATGTCCTGTATGAAATCAGCCAAGTTTTCATCCAAGCGTTGTACACGGTAATAGTACTTCTGAATCAGAGATGACCTCGCGCGAGCAGGAATAAAATTTGCAAGCAAGTGTGCATGAAAATCTTCAATAGATGACTGTTCGGCTATGGCTCTTACTATTTTGTCTGAGAGAATACCAGTTGCATAAGGATAAATTATTTGCAAAATTTGACACGGAGAAAGAGAAAAAACAAGGGCATGATCCTGAAATTCAACTAAAAATCTTAAAAATGAAATTACTTCACTGGTGGTATTAACGGAAAACTTAGAAATACCTCTAAGCAACATTGCCAATGGATGAGGTAAGCTGCTAAATCCGGGTGACATCGTCGGTAAAGGTTTAAGTGGCAAAGAAGCTAATTCAGAACGTACGTTATTCAATGAGTTACGGCGTTCAGACTCGTTGTCCAATGGGGCAGAGATGGTTTGAGCAGCAATGGTTATCTTGTTGACTTCTCCCTTAGGAGGCTCTTCCTCACTACCTACATTCACTGTGGTGGGTAGATCGCTTTTGGTAGGAACCTCCCCAGTTAACAATTGAGTGACCTTGCTAGATAATTCAGAAATATTTTCAAGCAGCGTACTAGCTTCCTTCTTCTGAACGTCATTCAGCTTTAGAGACAACAGATCGTTAACTCTATTTGAGAAATGAAACAGCCTGGCTTGCACACGCTTAATTTGATTAGGAGAAGGATCATTTTCATCAAAAAAACTAACTACAGATGCTGGCCCAGTAATATTCTCGACGATCGTGGAAAGAGAGTCGTCAATTTCTTTCTCTCCCAAGGTGGGGATGGAAATGGGCAAATCAAGGGACTCTCTAAGCTTGTTTGTGTCTACTGCAACCGTGCCTCCAGATTGCACATTTCTAATAGTTAATTCGTAGATTAACTCCTCTTTGCGCAAATAGTTAAGATGGAGAACATCGCGAGGGCCGGGCATGATGACAGAACAATTTTGAAAAAATCAAAAAATTCCAGCAACGGAGAAAATAGTTAAAGTTGTAATCAAAGCAATGTTTAGCCGTCACAAGGGGCTAAAATAAGACCCATTCAACCACGCTCTGCTACCACTTGTTACCGTGTTTTTGCGGTAGTTATGCGTGAAAGAAGGTGCGGGGTGGTGAATAGGTCTCAAGCTACGAAAGTAAAATTAATTTAAAATTTAACAAAGTTATATTTTTCTTTCAAAATAAAGAAATAACAAGCATGGCAGGTACAGAGTAGCAAGGCAACAAAGAGCAACAATAGTATTTACAGGTTTTGGGCTTCAGGCCCCGAACTTCCTATTCTCGAGCAGTTAGCCCGAATTTACATGTACATAAGGTTCAGCACAGGGGCAGAAAACCCCAATTATGCCCAGGAGTACTTGCTCCAAATTACACAGTAATACCTCCTAGAGGCACGCAGAAACAAATTACAAAAGTGCGATCCGCTCTCAAGGTTTTAAGCCTATCACAAGGCCACACCTAACTCCACCTTCAAGTTGTCCTCTAAGGACATATACACAGGGGTAAAATACCCAACCTACTGAGGTCTATTAAATGAAAAGAGGGATAATTACATGACCTCTAAAACACCAAGTTGAGAGGAGGCGAACTGCACTCCTAATACATTTCGTTTTTAAAACCTAATTTGGCTCTAGGCCGCAAATGCAAGGGCTAATCCCATACTAAAGAGGTGACTTAAGAAAGAAACAAATTTACCTTACGTTAAGAAAGAATCGGTTGTGAGAAGTAAGTTCACCTCAAAACAATATGATTGGGAGCTCGAGAGGGTTAAGCACTCTCTATCCCGATATGCCTTTTAAAGATAGAATAGATACATTTTAAGGAAGGTTACATGATGGAAAAACTTCGGACCCGCCCCGAGAGTTAAACTGCTGAGCAAGCAAGAAAAGAAGTAATTAATCGGCCATTACCTGGTAGTTGACCGCTGCCGGAGAAAGAGGCGCTTCCCGCCCCCTGCTATGTACTTTACACACAGAAAGATGGAACAGAAGTGGCCCGGAGACCCTAAAATCAGCAGTTTATATTCTCTCGCGGAAGGTTCGAGGCGTTAGGGGAATGAAAACACCCTCCCACAAACTCTTTATTGGGTAGGATACAGCAACATATTCAAGTTGGGGGAAGATACATCCTATTGGTCAGAAATTACTAAAAGAAATTCGGGATTGGATAAATTTAAAACAAGGGGAAAAAGAGGGGTATACAGCCAACTTAAACAATAACAGAAAGAAATTTAACAAGAAACAAACTTTTGAAATAAAAACTTCTCCAAAAAATAGTTCTTTCACTCCGCACTAGGGTGCACTATTGTTGATCTTCCGTAGTGTCCTCTAGAAGAGAAAGTTCACACTTCTTACTACAAGCAAAACAAAAATACGTCGAAAATGACACAGTTCAAAAACTCTAAAGTTTCCAGGTAGTGACATCTTCTGAGAAACTTGAAAATTAATACCATCAATAAAGTTCAGACTTCCTCCAGCAGAGGAGTTTCAATTGGCGCATATTTTAAATTAGCGGCGTGGAGGTGTACCGCCCGGTACAATCATTATTATTATTATTATTATTATTATTATTATTATTATTATTATTATTATTATTATTATTATTATTATTATTATTATTATTATTATTATTATTTCTAAGACAGTGAAGAAATAAATCGGCCCAAAGTGTTATTTACATCTATAGGATCGTGGAGGTGCATAATTAATACACAGAACCTTGTGTGCTGAACACGGAAAATAATAATAATAATAATAATAATAATAATAATAATAATAATAATAATAATAATTGTACCGGTTTGTACACCTATACGCCGCATATTTGAATGTTCCGCATTAACTTACCTCTCTACTGGAGAAACCCTGAACTTTAACAACTGAACTAACTCTACTGTTTATCAGAAGATGTCACTGTGTGTTTTTTATTTGCTTTTGTTTTTCATTGATCAAGAAGTGTGGACATTCTCTAACAGATGTATCTACCAAAAACTATGATAATGCGCTCTGGTGTTAAGGAATGAACTTTCTTGGAGAAAATTCGTATTCATAAGTTTTCTCTTTACTAAATTTTGTTCTGTCATTTGTGGGTTGGCAGTATGAATCCTTTCTTTCCGCCTGTTTTGAATGTAGCCAATCAGGAATTTCTGTAATTAATTTTCGGCCAATCGGGGCTTTCTTCTCCAATTTTGTATGTAACTGTGTACTGTAGCCAATAAAATTTTGAGGGCGGGTTGTTATCATTCATGAAAGGTCTCGAACTTTCCACAAGGGTATAAAAAATGCTGTTTTTCTTGTCTCCGTGCCACTCGTATAACATCTAACTCAGTGTGTGAATATGTAGCAGGGGGCGGGAAGCGCCTCTTTCTTCAGGCAGCAGCTCTTCAACAAGGTAATGGCTATTTAACATCTTTATTTCTCGCTAACTCAGCAGTTTAACTTGCGAGGAAGGTTCGAAACCTTTAATATGTAACCCTCCTCTTTAAAATGTAAATCCCTTTTCAGTCTATGTAAAATCTACAAATCTCTTTAACTGTAAAGCGGGGATAGAGAGTGCTTTACCCTCTCGAGCTCCTCTTCACTTTGGATTTGAGGTGACTATGTTTTCGTAACCGTTTTTCTCTTCCTTCTTAATGTGTTAAATTTATCTTGTATACTAGTCACCTCCATAGATTGGGATTAGCCCCTGTGTAATCGGCCTAGCGCCACTTAGTTTTTAAAATGTATATTTAGGAGTGCAAGTTTACGCCACCAGTCCTCTCTGTACTTTGGGCCAGTAACTTAACTGGTTGTGTTTTTTTTTCTTCATGCGAAGGCCCTGTAGGTTGGGTACATGATACCCCTGTTTCTTTGTAAGTGTGCTTTGAGGGCAGTTAGAAGTAAAGTTTGTTGTGGCCTTTGATAGGCTTGTAAAATCGAGAGCGGGTCTGCTCTTTCTTGTATTTTGATCGGGGCCTATAGGAGGCTTAACATGGTAATTAGGAGCAAGTGCTCCTTGGTATGATGGGGTTTTCTGCCCCTTAGTTCAAATTTGTACCTAGGTAAAGTTGGGCTAATAGCTCAAGGATTGTGAAAGTGGGGCTCGAAGGCCAAAACTTGTAAAAAAATCCCTGAATTGGTAAAATTATTCTTGTACCTGCCTTTCATTGTTATTCCACCTAGTGGAAAATTGTTTTCTTGGTCTTGGACCGGTTAGTTGGTTATTGTTTGACTCGCTGGTTTTTGTTGAAGTCTAAAGCTCTTTGTTAAATCTTGTTAAGTTTTGATATTTTTGAAAATATAACCTTTGTTGAAATTTTAAATTCATCTTGTGGCCTTGTAGTTAGACCCATTCTAGCCCGCACCTTCTTTCACCTCTGCCTTCCAAGGATAACTTCGTAACAATAATAATAATAATAATAATAATAATAATAATAATAATAATAATAATAATAATAATAATAATAATACCAAAAATCCAAGATTAACACAAATTAAGAGGTTGCATAGGAGAGTAGAGGTATGGAGACAGACAGAAATTAGTAAGTAGGACGACTAAAACTGAATTATAAAGTGGCTGAATACATAACTATCTACTTGTCTTCCTCTTCTCCTTCTTCTTCTCCTTATTCCTATACATGAATCTTCGTTATAGACTGTTATCCTTGTCAGCGTTCAGTCTGCAAGCCTCTGTGAATTGACTATACATCCCCACAATCTTCTGTTCGTAACTCGTTTAGTCCCATAACATTCATCTTTAAATCATTAGAAACTGAGTCTAAACATCATCGTCTTGGTCTCCCTCCGCTCCTCTATCCTCCATGACTAAGACTATTATTCTCTTAGGTAACCTATCCTCCTCCATTCACCTCACATGACTCAACCACCGACGTCGGTTTATGCGTACAGCTTCATCAATCGAATTCATTTTTAACTTAGCCTTGATCTCCCTATTCCGAGTACCCTTCTGCCAACGTTCCCACCTTTTCGTATCACGGATTATTATTCTATGAAAAGCAAAACCGTACAGCAATGAATGCTCTTCAAGAAGTGGAATAAAAACGTATCCACTACCCGTAAGCTTAACCGTAAGTGGGATAATATGGTTAGCTCAACGCCCGGCTGCCTTTCGCCCCATTAATTAACCCGGTACTCATTTTCTGAGTAGACTGAGGCCACGTGCCTTCCGGAAGAATAATTCTCTTGTATAAATGTTTAGACATCCGAACAAGGAATCGAACCCACGTCCTTACGGGTGAACAAAGATGATCTTTTAATATGATGTTAACTCATATCGTTAGCATATACTGGTCTAGATTTTTTTAAATATGTGCTACGAAAAAAAAATATTTTTAAATAATATTTCCCAATTTTACTATTTCTGTGGATATTTTATCCTAAAAAGTAAAATATTCACGAAATGTCAACCAAAGTAGATCTGTACTACCACAACAGTTTCATAAACATGTGGTAAATATTTCACGGAAATGCACCCAGTAGTTTCTGAGAAAAGGGAGCATTTGTTTCGGAAGAAGTGATCTTGAGGAAATTGCATTTAAAAGTAAAAGATTCTGTAAAGTTCACCTACTGCAGAATAGACGCTTTAAAACCCTACCAACACTGCATCTTTCGATTGCAGCCCAAGCAGGGTGACCAACTAATAAAACATACATTTCTATTCAAAACACGCCAAACCACAGCGTTCTAGATTGAACAGTCCCTAAGATATGTGTAAATCAGAGATACATTGCACAAAACGTGTCTTGAAATAGAAGTGCACCAATATATTAAATAAATTATTTAAAATACTAAATATTCGAATATTTGAATGAAACAAATGCCACATTAAACACAATGATTCGCATATTAATAAAATATCAAAAAGTGAAAATGTCAAAATTTGCCGATTTGGACCTTTACGACTTCCCTTAAAGGAATATAACCAAGACGTTCTATGTCAGGTCAGTATAAAGTGTCGAGGTCTTATTCTTGATTATTGTTCCGACATCCACCATCTTAACATAATTTAGCTGCGGAAATTCCTCACGACTTGGCCTGTAGTAATCACTTTACGGGTTAAGGAAACTTAATTATTTCGATGGTTCTCCACTGCATTCTTCGCTCTCGATCGTGTCTCTCGATATCAAATTGTTTAATAGAAGCGAGAAAAAAGGAGGGCGCGCGGCATTTTTATGCTGCAGTTTTACGCCTGAAGTAACCTAATAGATTTTGGTAATGGCGTAAAGAAAAAGTATCTAAGATAACCCTAGCATAGTAGATGAAGGAAATCAATCGATTAGTTATAATGAAATTAAAGAATTAATGGAAGAGAATAATAGTAATAATAATAAAATACCTATCGAGCAGGGGATTGTCAGAGGCCTGCTATTCGCAGCAAGAGCCGCCCTCCTTAGTCAGACATCGACCATATTACAAAATTTGAAAATTTCATTCTGAGAAATAGAAAAATATAGAAATAAAGATACTGGGAGACTATCTACAAATCATTTTCTGTCTATACCTGAGAACGTGATTAACATTCCTCCCCCAACAACCCTGAAAAAAAAGATAACTGCATTAACAATAAAATTTCAACTTTTTGATATTTTTAAGGTACATACATAGAGTAGTAGCCTCCGTGGCTCAGGCGGCAGTGCGTTAGCCTCTCACTGCTGGGTTCCGTGGTTCAAATCCCTGCCAATCCGTGTGAGATTTGTGCTGGAAAAAGCGCAGGCGGGACAGGTTTTACTCCGAGTACTCTGGTATTCCCTGTCATCTTTCATTCCGGCAACACTCTCCACTATCATTTCATTCCATCTGCCAGTCATTAATCATTGCCCCAGAGAAGTGCGACAGGCTTCTGCAGCCGGCACAATTCCTATCCTCGCCGCAAGATGGGGGCTTCATTCATTCCATCCCTGACCCGGTCAGATGACTGGAAGGCAGGTTGTAGGTTTTCATTTTCACATGCATGCATACATACATACATATAAAAATCATTATAGAGTGGTATGCCTTTCAGCGTTCAGTTTGCAAGCGTCTGTGAATTTACTAAAGGTCGCCACAGTCCTCTATTTGCAGCTGGGCCTGTGGCCTCAATTAGTTCTATACCCTTTATCTTTAAATCGTTAGAAACTGAGGCTACCGGGCTGAGTGACTCAGGTGGCTGAAGCGCTGGCCTTCCGACTCCAACGTGGCAGGTTCGATCCCGGATCAGTCCGGTGATATTTGGCGGTGGTCAAGTACGTCAGCCTCGTGTCCGTAGATTTACTGGCACGTAAAAGAACTCCTGCAGGACTAAAGTCCGGCACCTCGGCAACTCAGAAGACCGTAAAAGTAGTTAGTGGGGCGTAAAGCAAATAACATTATTATTAGAAACTGTGTCTAATCATCGTCGTCTCGGTCTCCCTCTACTTCTCTTACCCTCATTAACAGAGTCCATTATTCTCCTAGGTAACCTATCCTCCTCCATTCGCCTCACATGTCTCCAACACCAAAGCCGGTTTATGCGCACAGCTTCATCCACTGAGCTCATTCCTAACTTAGATCTTATCTCCTCACTCCGAGTACCCTCTTGCCACTGTGCCCACCTGTTTGTACCAGCAATCATTCTCGCTACTTTCATGCCTGCTACTTCTAACTTATGAATAAGATATCCTGATTCCACCCAGCTTTCGCTCCCGTAAATCAAAGTTGGTCTAAAAAGAGACCGATGTAAAAATAGTTTCGTCCGGGAGCTGACTTCTTTCTTACAGAATACTGTTGATCACAACTGCCAGCTCACTGCATTAGCTTTACTGCACATTGATTCAATCTCACTTACTTTATTACCATCCTGGGAGAACACATAGCCTAAATACTTGAAATTATCTACCAACTTCGTATCACCAATCTGGCATTCAATTCTGTTGAATTTCTTACCTACTGACATCCATTTAGTCTTGGAAAAGCCAATTTTCATACTATACTCATTGGACCTATTTTCAAGTTGCAAGATATTAGACTGCATGTTTTCGGCACAATTTGCCATTAAGACCAAGTCGTCAGCATAGGCCAAACTGCTTACTACATTTACACCTACCGAGCTCGATAGCTGCAGTCGCTTAAGTGCGGCCAGTATCCAGTATTCGGGAGATAGTAGGTTCGAACCCCACTGTCGGCAGCCCTGAAAATGGTTTGCCGTGGTTTTCCATTTTCACACCAACCAAATGTTGGGGCAACGGCCGCTTTCTTCCCCCTCCTAGCCCTTCCCTGTACCATCGTGGCCATAAGACCATCTGTGTCGGTGCGACGTAAAGCAACTAGCAAAAAAAAAAAAACATTTCCACCTAACTGAATCGCTCCCTGCCACTTTTTTCCTTTCAGCAGATGATCCATATAAACTACGAACAAGAAAGGGGAAAGATTACAGCCTTGTCTAAACCCTGCAAGGACCCTGAACCAAGAACTCATTCTACCATCAATTCTCACTGCAGCCCATTTGTCAACATAAATGCCTTTGAATTATTTTAGTTACCTACCCTTAATCCCATAGTCTCCCAGTATGGCGAACATCTTTTCCCTCAGTACCCTGTCGTATGCCTTCTCTAGATGTACCAAATATAAACACAACTGTCTATTCCTCTCATAGCACTTTTCAATTGTTCAACGTTTTTAAACTCCGAAATTATAACCTGACTGTATTGCGGATCTGAATAGTCACCCTCATTGGAGGACGGACGATTTATTTCTTTAATAAATCTCTCTGTATCTGCCTCTGTGGTTTAGTGGTTAGTGTGATTAGCTGCCACCCCCGGAGGCCCTGGTTCGATTCCCGGCTCTGCCACAAAACTTGGAAAGTGGTACGAGGGCTGGAACGGGGTCTACTCAGCCTCAGAAGGTCAACTGAGTAGAGGTGGGTTCGATTCCCAACTCAGCCATCCTGGAAGTGGTTTTCCGTGGTTTCCCACTTCTCATCCAGGCAAATGCCGGAATGGACCTAACTTAAGGCCACGGCCGCTTCCTTCCCTCTTCCTTGTCTATTCCTTCCAATCTTCCCATCCCCACCAAGTCCCCTGTTCAGTACAGCAGGTGAGGACGTCTGGACGAGGTACTGGTTATCCTCCCCAGTTTTATCCCCCGACCTAATGTCTCACGCTCAGGACACTGCCCTTGAGGTGATAGAGGTAGGATCCCTCGCTTAGTCCGAAGGAAAAACCAACCCTGGGTAAGCAGATTAAGAAAGAAAGAAAAAAGAAAGAAATAATAAATCTCTCTCTCTCTCAATAATAATAATAATAATAATAATAATAATAATAATAATAATAATAATAATAATATCGCCTGAACTATTGTGTGGAGGCATTTTTATATCACGCCATTTAGCCTACCTAGTTTTCAATTTCGACGTTCTGTTAGACTCTACCAGATGGCAGAGAAGCTAAAACTCCTTTGTGAAATTTGTTACTGTGGTTTAATTAATTGCAACAAAACAGTGTGGGTCATTTGCCTCTACGATAGCATTAAGGAGGTGGGTTGAACTCCATTCCAGTCAGCTATAAATATAGTGTTCTGTGAATTTCCATTTTTAGAACATGGAATATTTGTCTAGAAGTCGAAACTTCCGGTGCTGTTTAATATGAGTCAGTGTGGTAACCAGAACTTTTCAATTGGTAATCACGTGAAATTTTTTTAAATTAACATGCTAACAAGTAACCTCCCATTTCCACCACTTAACGTAATTTTACAGTCTACACCACTCTATCTACAGAGTGTTTCCGAAATGAGTACCGTATTTTTGAGGGATGATAGGTTATGTCACGATCGCTTGCTAAGAATCATGGTGTTCCTGGTGATCCATTATCGTGCTAATGTTGTCCTTGCCCAAGCGAACAGGTAAGCTGCCGGAAGTCCTGTGAGGATGCTAAAAATAGGCATAACTGTACATGGTCATTTTAAAAATCTGTTTGAGTGCCTGTAAATTTTGCTTGCAACCTCAATTCATTAATATCATAACTGACAAAACTTTAGATCAGCAAGTGTATGTCCACATATCAAGCACAGAGTCGTCATCTTTCTTAATATAATGTATGACGACAATTTTCACCTCTCAGTTAAATTTAAATGATAGCGACGTCAATTCTCGACAGGTAAACACAAAAATATTCAAATAACCACTGGCCTAGCCCGGCCACAAAAAGTGCTACAATACGTCCACCAGGAGCGTCCTAGTGTGCTTAAGCACACGTACGGAGCCGTCATGCAGCACTGTGCAATGCTTGTTGATTCCTGGATTAGGTTAGTAATAACATCTCAATCAATCAATCAATCAATCACCATTGGTCTGCATTTAGAGCAGTTTCCCAGGTGGCAGATTCCTTATCTGTTGTTTTCCTAGATTTTCCTTAATAATTGCAAAAAAATCGGAAGTGTATTGAACATCTCCCTTGATAAATTATACAAATCCTTAACTCCTCTTCCTATAAACGAATATTTGCCACTATTTATCCTCTTGAATTCCAACTTTATCTTCATATTGTGATCTTTCCTACTTTTAAAAACACCACTGAAACTTATTCGTCTACTGGCATTCCACGTATCTCTCCAGTGACAGCTCAGAACATACCGCTTACTTGGTCGAGCAGCTCGTCGTCTTTCTTCCATATCTTCCCGGCTCAGACGTTACGACATTTTCGCAACGCCACTCTTTTGTCTGAAATCACCCAGAACAAACCAATCTGCTTTTCTCTGGATTGTTTTCCAGTTCCCGAATCAAATAATCCTGGTGAGTGTCCCATACACTGGACACATACTCCCGTTGGAGTGTTACCAGAAACTTAAATGCTCTCTCTTTTAGAATCCTGCTACAACCCCTAAATACCTTCATAACCATGTGGAAAAATCTGTACCCTTTATTTACCATTCCGTGTATTTGATTACCCCAATGGCTTTTCCTCGCAAGTTATTCGCTTCCAAGACATGAAACGTCCAGGGAAGGCTCATAAACCCGCAGAACGGCTAATTAAACAGTGATGACTGAAATACAACTGTAATATTCCAGAGTGATACTATTATTTTGTATTGGTTTTATATCTCACTAAATCGGGAGACGCCGAGGCGCCGGAATGTAGTCACGCAGGATTTCGTTTACGTGCCAGTAAATCTACTGATACGTAAATGACGTTTTTGAGTACCTTCAAATAGCACCGGTTTGAGCCAGAATCGGAACTGCAAACTGGGGTCAGAAGACGAGCGCCTCAACCGTCTGAGTCACTCAGCCCGGCAACAAAGTCGTAAAAAGATGGTCGGATCGGCTTATTACGTCCTCTAAACATCTTGTACTCTGATGGTAAAGGTTGTAAATGGATCACTTTGGTGATAACATCAAGAATGTATAATATAACTTGTTTTCCGTGTTTGGAAGACGGGTTTCATTAAGGTGAGCACTTTCAAAATATTTATTGTCAGTACTTGGATTGATATTTAATATAAATGGTTAAATAGTCAAAATATGGAGTTAAATATGGGTTATATTTTCATGAAAATCGTGGAAAAATAATGTGAAGAATATCTATACCTTATAAAATTTTAATACTGTCAAATATGTATTGCTTAAAGATGAAAGTAAAAAAAAAAAAAAATAGAATTTAACTTAAAGTCACAGAACAACAGCTTAAACTTTTCGATGTGGGTTGAGTGACAAGGCCGAAGAAAGGAAAAAAGGAAGAAGGGAAAACGCATGCGTATAGCAGAACTTTCTTCTCACATTTGAAAGAAATACCAGATTCCAGCTTCGAGTTATTGATGCTAATATAATACATTTTAAATTATTTTCTTAGAAGAATAAATTTGAAACCATAAAATATAGATTACACAAAAATAAAATGTTAAATTGTGTAAATATATGTGTGAGTTTTCGACAAATATGTAATAAAGCTGGAAAAATGGAGAAATATGGAAAATAAAACATGTTTCAAATCACTCCAAATAATCTCATTCATATAGATATGACAAAATAGAAACGGTAGCTAATGAAACAACAAACATGAATTTACATTCAAATAGCAGCTCTGCTTATTATTATTTTCAAGTAGTGTTATAGTTAGTGGTATTGGCTATAACTTCACGGACTACATCACAACTACCTGGCGAGTTGGCCGTGCGGTTAGAGGTGCGCGGGTGTGAGCTTGCAACCGGGAGATAGTGGGTTCGAATCCCACTGTCGGCAGCCCTGAAGATGGTTTTCCTCCGTTTCCCATTTTCACACCAGGCAAATGCTGGGGCTGTATATTAATTAAGGCCACGGCCGCTTCCTTCCAACTCCTAGGTCTTTTCTATCCCATCGTCGCCATAAGACATATTTGTGTCGGTGCGACGTGAAGCCACTAGCAAATAAAAGAAACTTCACAACTACCATACAATGCTGCGGAATTGCCGTATTTCTGCGGAGTTAGCCGAAGTACTAGGAGAATTAATTTAAAAAATAAATTGTTATTGTTTTGAAGTACTAAATAAATATATCGTAAGTAACAGTAACAGAAAAGTGAATATGATTTTGATAAAAATTCTCAAATTGCAACATATTCCAATTTTGTCCTAATATAACGGATATTGCCAAGCCTTCCCAGTTACTATACCTTATATACAAATATGCATACACATATACGCATGCACACACATATATATACATTCAAGTATGTTTGTCTGAAAGTCCTGAATAATACTTCTGAAACATTCTACATAACCATAGGAACTGTGTAATTTTGGTACAGAATTTTATCAAGGGATTTTGTGTGAAGGTGGTCCAAAGAGTGAAAGGCATTCAAAGACAAGAATGACAGCATTTTACAGAAAGAGAACATTTGTTGAATTTTGTAAAATAAGGAAAAAATTGACATTAAGGACTGAAATGTAGACAAAAAGGTAAATCAGAAGGATAGGTTGGTGGCTGACGGGTGTTTATAATAATAAAGCTATAAGAAAAAAATATGCAATAAAGACATGGAAATGACTCACCTACTAAAAGACCGCAAGGAAACAAGAAAGATCAGAGATAAATATATATATGGGAAGTAGATAGGTAAAGTCGAAAATGAATCTGAGCTTTATAAAGCTTTCAAACAGAGAATGGAAGACACGAGGACAATAGCAAAACTATGTAATATTATAAGAGGAATGTGGAAAAAGGGAAGATGTAGTAGTGAGGATACGTATGTGAAGGTATCGTAGACTCCCTGACGTACTTCAAGTGTAGGAAGTATCTGAAAAGGTAACTTTATATAATCATTTATTAAAGATTATACTTCTGGGAAACTCTGTGTATGTACTGTAAGTATACTTTTAAAAATTGTAATACTTTTTCTTAGTTGGATTATCTTTAAAACCGTTATTGTAAAAACTAACTGAATATAGTCTATTAATTATGATTACAATAAATGAATATTCTCTCCCCAGTTGGCGGTCATCCGTGGCTGGGAGGGAAGAGTATTCAATCTATACATTCGTTCACTTGCATTACACAAATCAGTCAAGAGTTGTGCAATACGCACATTGATATACGAAAACTCACGGAATAGAAGTCTGTAACTCCAATTTAGAGCGATACCATCACACCAGCATGGCTTTGGAATGCCCAAAATAGTTTTAATTATCAGGAGATCATGTCATTCGTGTTGAATATGTCACCAGTTCAGGGCCAAATGATGCGTGTTAAGTGTGATCGATCGGAGCTGATAATACCTCCTCAACGAGTGGGACTCTTTAATTTCTTTAGTATAACTTCAGCAACAGTCCAGGCGATAAAGTTCACAGTTAAGAAGTGCATTCTTAATAATAATAATAATAATAATAATAATAATAATAATAATAATAATAATAATAATAATAATAATATCCGCCTCTGTGGTGTAGTGGTTAGTGTGATTAGCTGCCACCCCCGGAGGCCCGGGTTCGATTCTCGGCTCTGCCACGAAATTTGAAAAGTGGTGCGAGGGCTGGAACGGGGTCCACTCAGCCTCGGGAAGTCAACTGAGTAGAGGTGGGTTCGATTCCCACCTCAGCCATCCTGAAAGTGGTTTTCCGTGGTTTCCCACTTCTCCTCCAGGCAAATGCTGTGGTGGTACGTAACTTAAGGCCACGGCCGCTTCCTTCTCTCTTCCTTGTCTATCACTTCCAATCTTCCCATCCCCCCGCAAGGCCCCTGTTCAGCATAGCAGGTGAGGCCGCCTGCGGGAGGTACTGGTCATCCTCCCCAGTTGTATCCCCCGACTCAGAGTCTGAAGCTCCAGGACACTGCCCTTGAGGCGGTAGAGGTGTGATCCCTCGCTGAGTCCGAGATTAAGAAAGAATAATAATAATAATAATAATAATAATAATAATAATAATAATAATAATAATAATAATAATAATAATAATAATAATAATGTTATTGGTATTACTTTTCACTGACTACTGCGGTTTTCGAAGAACCCGAGGTGCCAAAATTTTGCCCCGCTTCTCATGAGACCACTCACTTCTACGTCGTCCAGCTCGTATTAAATGAGCCGGGCTGAGTGGCTCAGACGGTCGAGACGCTGGCCTTCTGACCCCAACTTGGCATGTTCGATCCTGGCTCAGTCCGGCGGCATTTGAAGGTGCTCAAATACGTCAGCCTCGTGTCGTTATACTTACTGGCACGTAAAAGAACTCCTGCGGGACTAAATTCCGGCACCTCGGCGTCTCCGAAAATCGAAAAGTAGTTAGTGTGACGTAAAGCCAATAACAGTATTATCATCGTATTTATTGATATAATACCGCATGGGAGCCAGGTAGATAGACTTCTTTTCTCTGTCTACTTCCTCTGGTTGGTCGGAGTGCGTTTCAAATCTTACCGTGGGGTCTAATACTCGTATATCCCTTCTTTCCTTTAAGAGCGATCATGTGTATTCTCGTGCTGCCATTTACTCCGATGTCATGGACTAACTCATACACTTGAAGTCCTTTCTCATGGAGTGTCTGTGCTATGGACGACCTGATATTGTGATGTCTGGTGTTTCGGTGAACTTCATTGAAGGCACATAAACCCAAGACGTGAGGCAATGTTTCACTCTCATGGCATCATCTGCAGTGGTTACCATCAGGGGACCTTCCCTGTACAACTCTTACAGGTACAACTTTATTTTTAGCGCGTCTCTCCACTCCGTGCTAGAAAGGCCATCGTGTTTTTTTTCTTTTTTTTCCTATTTGTTTTACGTCGCACCAAAACAGATAGGTCTTATGGCGACGATGGGATAGGATAGGCCTAGTAATGGGAAGGAAGCAGCCGTGGCCTTAATTAATGTACAGCCCCAGCATTTGCCTGGTGTGAAAATGGGAAACCACGGAAAACCATCTTCAGGGCTGCCGACAGTGGGGTTTCCAACCCACTCTCTCCCGATTACTGGATATATCGTGCTTTCTAACCCAGCTGTTTGCAGGAGGGACCTCCTTGTACAGACACATTCCGTGACCTTCGCTTCTCAACTGGCACCGTTTCTCAAATTCAGATTCAGTTTCTTGGTGTCATTCTCACCGTTCTTGCTCTTTATTCCATGGTTTTATCATTTACATTTAGCGCAGTTTAGCATTTGTTAATATCTTCATCTAGATTTCTAGTGGCTTTAATATATTGATTCCCCTCCCGTTTCAGAATGTTGCAGCTGTACGATAGCACTAGGCGATTTTAATATAGACACTTTAAAAAATATTAATCATACCTGGAAAACTTCGTAAAATATTTCTGATTCTTATGATTATTATTATTCTCTTTTCCCAATATTGACTTTCGTTTTTCATTTCGTTGCTTCGGTATCCACTTACTAATTATTATTTCTCGTACCTAATTTTTATAGCTTTGCCTGCTGTCGCTATGTGTTTTGTGTTTTGTCCGTCTTAATAGAGCTCTAGCTCTCAGGGACTTTGTGTTCAATAAATAAATAAATAAAATAAATAAATAAATATGTAAGTAAATATGTATGCAGACGATCTATTTGTAATTTTGGCATGTATCATTTTCTCTGAGTATTTTTGAGAAAATTGTAAACAGTTGTGGAGGGAAATCACATTTACGATGTAGGAACGAGACTGCCACGGATTTGTAGTTGTAATTATTAAAAATGCAGGGAATGGCATATAAGAGAATAACATTGTAGAATGTAGAGTATAATGAGTCCGCGAACTGAAGACTCATACAAGCAAAACATCCTCGTAGAAATAATTTCATTATGTCAATATTGTCACTTTAGAAATATTTATAAACGATGCAAAAATATTTGGTTTTTATCCAAACAATTCAAGCTGCATATTTGTTGTTCGTCAATATTTACTCCCAAATGTTTGCGTGAGGGCCTTCAATGCTACACGCAAGTAAACAAATTTTACTGTCAAATTCGACGGTCAATTTGGGTGTGGAAATAATTATAAAGCTATTAGGATTGGGAACATTCTGTGGATTTCATCGAAGGTATCACTGTAATACACAGGTACTAGGTATTATGTATGCTGATGTAGAGATTAAATCTGAGGAACGAAGAAAAATATCATTCAGAATGGTCATAGAAACTTATAGTATCCAAATTCTAACCAGCCAACTGTATTTCCATTAGCAATGGGAGATAAACACTTTGCATATACTGCGCATATTAAGTCCTGAAAAGAAATCGTACTGACTGCAGCCGCCGCGCTCCTAAATTCTAGTTTCCTCCAGTTACTCTTCTACTACTGCTACTACTGCCCCTGTTAACCTTCTCTTAATCTTTCCACTCCAAAATGGGTCATATTGCTCTCATTGTATTATAATTGTAATTAGGATATTTTTGCCTTTACTGGCAGGACCTAGTGTTCACAGTGCAATATGTCTTCTGGTATAGGCTACAGCAATTTTGTTACTTTCATTGACCTGTCATAGTCTTATCCTTGGCTCTGGCAATATGAAAGTGACTGAGGTATGAGCGATGCTAGTAATGCCATTCCTTATGCAGCCAGTCCCTGCTATGAATGGTGTGAAAATGTTGCTCATAGAGTCGGTTGATGGATGCATTTCATTGGGCTTGGCAGACTGATATGTAATAGCAACTGGCTCGGTGAAGAAAGTAACGGGAAACTACCTCACTCCTCATTTCCCTAGTACGTCTCTTCAGTGATGCCTAGGCCATCTATGACAGCTTTTGGCAGAGCTGTTGAGGATCCAACCGGCCTTCGGGCTGACGACTGAACATACCCCTTTATTGTAATGTATTCCCTAAATAATGATATGGTTATCTCTGTCGCTTACTCCTACTACGTCCTTTGCTATGGTTTAACAAAAGTAAGCTTACACTTAATAATAATAATAATAATAATAATAATAATAATAATAATAATAATAATGCAAGAATAACTGATATAGAGAAGCAAGCAAGCTTCTTGTTTTACGTGGAATTTGAACTAGAAGGACATTACTTACATGCCCTGTTCAGGAGATGAAATGTGGCCGTTTTAGTTATGAAGACAGTGACGAAGCAACTCGGTTTCATGCTCCCAACGCTATGTGTTTTGCGTCACTTAATTTATGTAGATTTACAGGAACAATGGGACAGGAAACTGTTAGAATTGAGACTATAGCGGACGAAGTCTTCATTAAATTACAGTCCCGGTATTCACCTGCTGTAAATGTGGGAAACCACGGAAAACCATCTTCAGGGCTGCCAACTATGGGGTTCGAGCCCACTATCTCTCGAATTCAAGCTCACAGCTGAGCGCCTCTAACCGCACGGCCAACTCGCTCGGTATTTTTATCTTTGCTGGTGATTTAACGTCGTACCAACACAACGGTCCGCCTCTGTGGTGTAGTGGTTAGTGTGATTAGCTGCCACCCCCGGAGGCCCGGGTTCGATTCCCGGCTCTGCCACGAAATTTGAAAAATGGTACGAGGGCTGGAACGAGGTCCACTCAGCCTCGGGAAGTCATCTGAGTAGAGGTGGGTTCGATTCCCACCTCAGCCATCCTGGAAGTGGTTTTCCGTGGTTTCCTACTTCTCCTCCAGGCAAATGCCGGGATGGTACCTAACTTAAGGCCACGGCCGCTTCCTTCCCACTTCCTTGTCTATCCATTCCAATCTTCCCATCCCCCAACAAGGCCCCTGTTCAGCATAGCAGGTGAGGCCGCCTGAGCGAGGTACTGGTCATCCTCCCCAGTTGTATCCCCCGACCCAGAGTCTGAAGCTCCAGGACACTGCCCTTGAGGCAGTAGAGGTGGGATCCCTCGCTGAGTCCGAGGGGAAAAAAGACCGAACCTGGAGGGTAAACAGATTACGAACGAAAGAAATAACACAACGAAGGTTTTCGGTGACGGAAGGATGGGAAAGGGCTAAGATTGGGAATGTAGCGACCGTGGCCTTAATTAAGGTACAGCCTGGTGTGAAAACAGGAAATCAAGGAAAATCATCTTCAGGGTTACCAACGGTGGGATTCGAATCCAATATCTAGCGAATACAATTCACGGCTGTGCGACCCTAAACGCACGGCCCATTCGCTCGGTCCAAGGGTCTTGCTAATCTGTCCTTAAGATTACAAATAAATGAGGGGCGTACCCGATTTGTGTTTTTTAGTTATGTACGATGAGGTATTCCATAGCGAGGAATTAGCCTGGAGAGGTTCAGTTAACGTCCCCACTCCCAAAACGGGTCACATTGCGCTCATCGTATTATAATTATAATTAGGACATTTTCCGCTTACCGTAATGATATGGTTACCTCTGTCGTTTACAAGAAGCATATTCTCCTTTCAGGTTGGACTTTATGTCTGTAATAGCTTGAGCGTCGTGAACTCCCTCCGCAATTTAGGTAGGGGGGAGGGCAAGCATTTTTCATTTAGTTATCGTTGTTACTCTTAATTCTGCGTACATCAAACTACCCGTAATCTATTTAAAAGTTGGCAGTATATCCTTTCCTACCATCCTCGATAGAAGTCAGTATCAGATAACATTTCTTTGTGGATCGTGGTGCTTGTGTCATGATTATGAGACACACATAATACGAAGTTATTCTCACCTCTCATAAATATTTTTTTTCAGAATAAGTCTTATTTATTCACCTCCACTTTTGATTTCGCTGCACCGGGCGAGTTGGCTGAGCGGTTAGCGGGGCGCAGCTGTTAGCTTGCATCCAGGAGTTAGTGGGTTCGAGCCCCACTGTCGGCAGACCTCAAAATGGTTTTCCTCGGTTTCCCATCTTCAAACCAGGCCGCTTCCTTCCCATTCGTGGTCTTTCCTATTCCATCGTCGCCATGGGACCTTTCTGTGTCGGTGCGACGTAAAATAAATTGCAGGCTGTTCTAAGGAGGGGTAACCTATGATTTTTAGTTTTTGCCAAGACGACCTCCACCCTCCTCCTCGGCACATTACCAAGTGCAGAAAATCTTGCAAGGAATGACCGATGAACACAACTCGACCCGTCCGCAAAATGGGTTTTACAACCTCGATATTCGCCTTCGTGAAAATATTTGTTGTCCTAATAGACGTGACAAAAATAAACAAAACCTGGAACTGAAGATTGGTTCAAAAGATTGAAGCAAGGTGTAGTAAAGTTAATGCAGTGAGCTCGCAGTTGCGATCAGCAGTATTCTGTAAGAAGGAAGTCAGCTCCCAGACGAAACTATCTTTACATCGGTCTGTTTTCAGACCAACTTTGCTTTATGGGAGCGAAAGCTGGGTGGACTCAGGATATCTTATTCATAAGTTAGAAGTAACAGACATGAAGTAGCAAGAATGATTGCTGGTACAAACAGGTGGGAACAATGGCAGGAGGGTACTCGGAATGAGGAGATAAAGGTTAATTTAGGAATGAACTCGATGGATGAAGCTGTACGCATAAACAGGCTTCGGTGGTGAGGTCATGTGAGGCGAATGGAGGAGGTTAGGTTACCTAGGAGAATAATGGAGTCTGCTATGGAGGGTAAGAGAAGTAGAGGTACACCAAGACGACGATGGTTAGACTCGGTTTCTAACGATTTAAAGATAAGAGGTATAGAACTAAATGAGGCTACAACAATAGTTGCAAATCGAGGATTGTGGCTATGCTTAGTAAATTCACAGAGGCTTGCAGACTGAACGCTGAAAGGCATAACAGTCTATAATGATAATGTATGTATGTATGTATGTATGTATGTATGTATGTATGTATGTATGTATTTATTTATGTATGTATGTATGTACTTATGTATAAATAAAAAATTGTGCCTTAGCTCATACTTACGAAATTTATAGTTGCTTTCGCTTGCTGTTTTATGGAATTATCGATGGAATCCGAATTACAGGGACATTACTTTTATTTCAAAAATCCTGCATACAATGACCCGTATTGGAATTACGATCGATTTGGTGAGAAGCAATACAAATACACTCGGCTATCATGCCATAAGACAATGCGATAATTTTATTGGTTTTACGCCACTCCGACTCAGACAAACCGATGCTACTGTATAGAAGAGCAATTCTGTATCTTACCGGGAGGTCCCACGTTAAATTTCTGACCCAGGTCAGGGATTTTAACCTGGAACTGAAGACTGGTTCAAAAGAAACTCAGCCTACACGCGAACAATTTAGGAGTTATCTGACGATGAGACTGCAGCCCTGCTCTAGAAATCTCGTAAATATTCTTGCAAAGAAAAACGGCCGAGAAGATTCGTCGCACTGATAACGCGTTACCTCGTAATCTGCAGGCTTTCAGGTTGAGCAGCGGTCGTGGATGGCTAAGGCCCATCAGTCTTTAGTACAATGGGGGATGGGGGAGCTACACAGACAGATCTTAGGGAAACAATGGAATAGAACAGAGAAGGAAGGCACAGCCACAGCGGTTGCCCGGTGTGGAAACGGGAAAACATGGAAAACTGCCATCAGGTCTACTTACAGTGGGATTCGAATCCATCATCTCCTGAATGCAAGCTCTCAGTTACGTGGCCGGAACCGCGCAGTCAACTCGTTGGGTACAATGTGAATGAACTTCTCTTCAAATTATTCGGGGAGGACGAAGAACAAATAATCTGAACCTTAAAAAGAAGAAAGGGAAAGACGATGAAATCCTGGGAAGATGATACTCCCTAAGCCACACAAACTTGCTTCCGTCTGATGAAGAACGGACAAAGTGCTGACTAAGAGCAACTGATTGGAAAAAAATGAAAGGTATGTTGAAAAGCAGTGCCAAAGTCCGGTGGGGTCTGGTGTTCATCATTCCCCTATCACTCGTTGACAGCCTCTGGAGCTGGAGTTGAAGTGGGACCATACAATACTAGTTACACCATGAATTTTTAACCCACTTCTCTAGCTCCCTCTGTCTGTCAGCAGTATAGTGCTGGCCTCAGTATCCCAAGAACCTGGGTTCAAACCCAGCAATGGTAGTTGGGTGTTTGAAGCGGGTGAGGAACGTCTATTCTGTACCCCATGTCGTACGATGTCCATATCTAGAAGATCTCTGATGACATATTTGATGTTTACTCGAATAAAATATTTTAAAAACCCACCAAAGTTTGCCCAACAAAATCATTTTCTGCCCTCTGATAGTGTAAAATGGACGTCAAAACTGGCACGGAGCAGCCAAAGTTGTGTCTACGAGCACGGCAACTGATAACAGGCATTCCTCCAGTCATGTTATATATTGCATACTCTTTGGTAATACTTGCCTTCAAAATTCAACATAATTTGGCTCGGAGAAAATAAAACTAAAATTCATTAGTAATTCGTCTATTCATGAGCAAGCAACACTGGAAACTTGCATGCCCCTAGGATGAATACAGTGAAGTACGAAATTAATTGTGTATTGTGTAGGGCTATAATAGCATTTAATTCAATTTCAGACTCGATGAGAGCTTGTCAGAATTTTAATAAATTCTAAAGAAATATTAAGAAACATTAATGGACAAAATTTAATGTTCTTGGATGTAGTCTGTTTAAATGAACTTATTATCAGGTTTCATTTCGAGCTACTGTATGCAGTTCTGTGTATACAATCTTTTAAACAACAATTGTACCGTTGAAAATGTTGTATTATAGATTTAAATTATTATACAAATTGATCAGCTTCAATTCAATTTTTCATTAATATTGTATCTGTGCCAGCTCTTTAATGTACTGCCACAATACGGCCATTAGCTCATAATCCTTGAAACAATAAAATATCAACACTGAGAAAACTGTAAAACTGACGTTTCTAGAAGGAGGCAAAGAAGCAGCTAGTGACAAGATTTACCTAGGATCAACACCCCCTAGTCAGTAAGTACATTCGCATATCTAGTATTGACATTACAAACAACAGCTGTTGTCGAGGTACAGAGTCAATAAGAGTGCGGATGGTGTCCTGAGGGATGGTTCTCCATTCTCTGTCAACCATTTGCCACAGTTGGTCGTCCGTACGAGGCTGGGGCAGAGTTTGCAAACGGCGTCCAATGAGATCCCACACGTGTTCGATTGGTGAGAGATCCGGAGAGTACGCTGGCCACGGAAGCATCTGTACACCTCGTAAGGCCTGTTGGGAGATGCGAGCAGTGTGTGGGCGGGCATTATCCTGCTGAAACAGAGCATTGGGCAGCCCCTGAAGGTACGGGAGTGCCACCGGCCGCAGCACATGCTGCACGTAGCGGTGGGCATTTAACGTGCCTTGAATACGCACTAGAGGTGACGTGGAATCATACGCAATAGCGCCCCAAACCATGATGCCGCGTTGTCTAGCGGTAGGGCGCTCCACAGTTACTGCCGGATTTGACCTTTCTCCACGCCGACGCCACACTCGTCTGCGGTGACTATCACTGACAGAACAGAAGCGTGACTCATCGGAGAACACGACGTTCCGCCATTCCCTCATCCAAGTCGCTCTAGCCCGGCACCATGCCAGGCGTGCACGTCTATGCTGTGGAGTCAATGGTAGTCTTCTGAGCGGACGTGCCTGCCGGGAGTGCAGGCCTCCTTCAACCAATCGACGGGAAATTGTTCTGGTCGATATTGGAACAGCCAGGGTGTCTTGCACATGCTGAAGAATGGCGGTTGACGTGGCGTGGCGTGCGGGGCTGCCACCGCTTGGCGGCGGATGCGCCGATCCTCGCGTGCTGACGTCACTCGGGCTGCGCCTGGACCCCTCGCACGTGCCACATGTCCCTGCGCCAAACATCTTCGCCACAGGCGCTGCACCGTGGACACATGCCTATGGGTATCGGCTGCGATTTGACGAAGCGACCAACCTGCCCTTCTCAGCCCGATCACCATACCCCTCGTAAAGTCGTCTATCTGCTGGAAATGCCTCCGTTGACAGCGGCCTGGCATTCTTAGCTATACACGTGTCCTGTGGCACACGACAACACGTTCTACAATGACTGTCGGCTGAGAAATCACGGTACGAAGTGGGCCATTCGCCAACGCCGTGTCCCATTTATCGTTCGCTACGTGCGCAGCACAGCGGCGCAGCGGCGCATTTCACATCATGAGCATACCTCAGTGACGTCAGTCTACCTTGCAATTGGCATAAAGTTCTGACCACTCCTTCTTGGTGTTGCATTTGCTCTGTCAGTCAGTGTATTTTGTAAAAGTGAGTGTTGACAGTATACATGATAATTCTAGTTTGTTCTCAACTCTATGCACATTTTGTGCGGTGTATTTTCAAACAAAAATTATTATTATTATTATTATTATTATTATTATTATTATTATTATTATTATTATTATTATTATTATTATTATTATTATTATTATTATTACCTATGTCTTGTAAACTGTATTCGCCTGAGGCTATGAGTACCCTGTTCCTGTCTCTCAAGCCAGTCGAAGCAGAGTGTACCTACTACGTTAACTCCTGAACTTTCGTAAAATGTTAACGCGTATTCAGATCACTGGCTCATGATTTCCAGTTTCCTCTGATGTTCGTTTCTTGTAGAGACTTGTATAAATGCATATGAGTAGAAAGACTACAGTTCAGTGGCATGCCGCTTTTCATTAATCTCCAGCTATCCTCCTTCTCTCGGGCCCCTAGCGCTGCAGTACATCCCCTAGCCTGTCAGTAGCTCAAGCAAACCCCTCGTTAAATTCATCCAGATTGTTGACTCCACTGCAGTCTTCGATAACAGTTTTGAAGCTTCTTTTGATCTAGCGTTCATCCTTCACCGTAATTAGAAACTCTTTGCTTACAGTCTAATAGTATTCTAGAAATTGTTTTCGTTGAAGCATCAACTTACGAATTTAGACAATAATATTCATATTGAGAGCCAGGCTGGTGGTCTTCTTACATGGAGGACTCGAATTCACTTCCAGATTCCCCCCGAGGAGTTTGATACCGGGTTGATAGTTGAAGATAGGAATAATTTTCCTCAGTATATCAAATGGGGAATTTTCTTAAGGTGGGCAAAAATCTAGTTCAAGACGGCTCATGAAATCGTTACGCTGACCGCATGATTCTCCAATACATGTATAGTCCGCGCACCTTTTAGCGCTATTTCTTTGTACAGGGGTTGGAGGAAGGAGGGGGCTCTCACGGTTCCGGTTATACTGCCAACTGAATGGAAATGAAATCTGAATTGAATCGATAATATGATCGATCGATATGAATTTTCTAAACCTTTATTATCTTAAGCCAACAACTGTGTCATACACACTTTATATAACATAATATAACATTTCTCGATGCGAATCTTGTTCCCAGCATGAATTGTATAGTTTGACTTTGCTGTGTAAACAACAGCAGTACTAGTACGTAAAGTGTACGCCAGATGTCACACAGCGATGCATAAGTGATTCATAGTTTGTGTTTCAAAGGTTGCCAATACGAATCTCGAAGATACCCGAGGTCGACCTATTCAGCACTAGGGTGTCCATGTATCGCTAAAAGGTGCGCGTACGGTAGGCCATATGGATGACCAGCAGTCGGCTTGGCAGTTAAATGAGCGAAGTTTACAAGAAGTTGCTTTACGTCGCACTGACACGGATAGCACATATGGTGACAATGGGATAAGAAAGGGCTAGGAATAGGAAGAAAGCGGCCATGGCCTTAATTAAAGTACAGCCCCAGCATTTATTTGCCTGCTGTGAAACTGGGAAACTACCGCTGAATGAACCTCGGTTTTATTTTAGTTTATTGTAGTTTAGCTTAAGTTAATTTACTTGAGTTGAGTTTAGTTTAGCTTAATTGAATTTAGTTTGGGTTATTTTAGTTTAGTGGAGTTGAATTTGCTTTAGTCTAGTTTAATTTAGTTTAGCTTAGCTGAGTTTAGTTCAACTATCTTGAGTTGAGTTTTGTGTAGTTTAATATTTAATTTGGTTTACTTTAGTGCAGTGCAGTTTAATTTAGTCTATTTTATTTTAGTTTAGCTCTATTAATATATTTTAGATTACTTTAGCTTCGTTGAGTTATTTCAGTCTGATTTAATTTATTTTACATTAGGTGAGTTTAGTTTAGCTTAGTTGAATTGAGTATAGTCTAGTTTAAAGTTTAGTGCAGCTTAGTTCAATTTAGTTTAGTTCAGTTTAGCTTTCTTTGGTGCAGTGCAATTTATTTTAATTTAATCTAGTTTCGTTTAGCTTATTTAAGGTCAGGTTAATTTAGTTCAGTTTAGCTTAATTGAATTTAGTTCAGTTTAGCTGAGTTGAGATTAGTTTACTGTACTATGATTTAGTTTAGTTTAGTTTAGTTTAGTTTAGTTTAGTTTAGTTTAGTTTAGTTTAGTTTAGTTTAGTTTAGTTTAGTTTAGTTTAGTTTAGTTTAGTTTAGTTTAGTTTAGTTTAGTTTAGTTTAGTTTAGTTTAGTTTAGTTTAGTTTAGTTTGTGTACACAGGGCATCATATGACATAGCATTTCCGGGACTAAAATGATGGCAGTAGGGAAGAAATTTGAGAGAACTGAATGTCAAGTAGGAAATGTAACTCTGGAACAGGGGAATCGTTTCAAGTATTAATTTGCATTTTTACTACTATTGCGCGTCTCGACGCCGTCTCTCAGGCCAGGAGAGTTGTTACGAAAGAGGAGATGTGCGAAGAATGTGAGAGGGTTGGAGGCCTTGGCCTATACAAGGAATTGTCTCGGCATTCGTCTTAGTGCAGGAGAAGCGAAAACCACGGACCACCATTCTCAGAGCACCAGAACGGTGGGGACCAGCCCCTCTCCGTCTCCCGAATGCAGAGGCGTAGAGCCACGTCAGAGTCACGGCCACCCCTCCTCTATGTGCATTTTTCCTGGATGGTAGTATACTAATTGAAACTAAAACAAAGGTGCAGCAAAGCTAATGCAGTGAACTTGCAGTTGCAACCGATAGTATTCTGTTAGAAGGAAGAGTGTTCCCGGATGAAGCTATCCTTAGACTATACTGCTAATAAGAAGAGATGGCGTCTGACAGGTAAGGTTGGAGGGAGGAGCACTGCACGTGGCATTTCACGATGTTGCCACATTCCAGCATTCCTTTCTGTACATGCTCTTACCCCTCGCTTCCGGCTCACTTGTTCTCTCCGTCATTCTGATCACTGTGATCTGTTGTAGACTGCCTGGCCAGGCGGTGTCGTCCCATTTGCGATCACTCTTATACAATCAGGTTCTTATCAGCGACATACAAACAGTCAGGTTGCTGTGAGGGAAATCCTTACTGAAGGATTAGTACAGGAAGATATCCCTCAAGTAACTGGCGAAACTGGGAATCTTACGAATCGTATGTTGAAAGTCATTAAATTACTTATATTTACCGTTTGAGACTGATGCGTTTATATCGGGATTGACAGGGAATAAACAGGACTCATATAAACCTTTTATTTACCGAGCTGGATAGCTGAAGTCGCTTAAGTGCGGCCAGTATTCAGTATTCGGGAAATAGTGGGTTCGAACCCCACTGTCGGCAGCCCTGAAGACGGTTTTCCGTGGTTTCCTAATTAATTTACACAGCATGTTTGTACTGCCGGATGCCCTTCCTGGCACCAACCTCAGTTGAGGAGCTAATGAAGACGAAATGTGTTATGGTGTATAAAATTGGGTAAGGGGTGCCTATGGATAGGAACTGTACCGACATTTGCCTGGAAGTGAAGATATTAAGCCACAGAAAACTATTCTGAGAAGAGCCGACGGTGGGATTCGAACCCACGCGTTTCCCGAATGCAGAGCTTGGCTCCATAGCCACAGAGCGTTAAAACGCGCGGCCACTCGGTCTACTTTCATCTATACAAATAAAATTATAATTTTTGTCTTACGCTTCGATTAGACGTACAAGATTCCAGAACTTAATGTTAAGAAAATGTTTAGATTACAATAAGTTGAAAAAATGACGATTCTATAATGATAGCGCGAAGAGAATATATTGCGTTCGGAAAATAGTGGGTTCGAATCCCATTGTCGGTAGCCCTGTAGATGGTTTTCCGTGGTTTCCTATTTTCACAACAAACCAGGGTCGTTTCCTTCCTACTCCAAGGCCTTTCCTATCCCATTGTCGCCGTAAGACCTATCTGTGTCGCTGCGACGTAAATCCAGCTGTAAACAAACCCTTGTCACCAAACATCCTCCCTTTTCCGTAAATGTCTGTAAGAGTATCCATTATATAAAGCTACGCCTTAATTAGCAGTCCCCTTGCTGCGTTAAAGTTGGGAAACCCTGACAGGCTGCTGAAAATTTTACAGTGATCGCAAATGAGACAAGAACTGGTCTTTCTTCACATTCTTGTTTTCCACTGTAATGGGACTGGTCGCAAATTGAACAAATTTTGCTTTGGAATGGAATTAAGGGAACATTCCTTTCCGATAAACTCGTAGCCTTCTCTTCAAAGAATTCTCTTGCAGCACATATCATTTCTCTTCCTTGGTGATGAACTGTCACACCATGGCCGGCGGTATTTTTTTCACGAGGTGGACGAGTCCTGGGTCTCCCTCTCCCTCGAGGAGTATTCATCGTACTCAAAATATAAATACAATGATTGCATGTGGGTACGTACGTAAATAGTATTTAAAATACAATTAGAAACTTACTAACGGCCACTCACACTGAACTGCTTGCAACAAGATCTAGCTCACAAGTGAAGTGAGAGGTTTGGCAACTCCCAGCAAGACGAGCCTCCCAGAAGTTTTATCTCCATGGCAACCGCAGTCGCCCCACCCTCGTTTCCATGGCAACCACACAGCCACTCCCTTTATCCCGCCTCGGCAGGCAGTAAACGGACCTCCCTCTACGAAATGTCACAAGCCATCTCTTATTATTAGCAGTATAAACTACACAACGAACATTACGTATTGGACAAGAAATATCTTAATTGGAGGTAAGATGGCGTCATCACGTCTCACTCCGAAGGCTAGCGCACATTGAGCCATCTGGTGACGAACGAGAGTACTACTTACAATACAGCAGACCAACCGTAAAGTATTCTTAAATTCAAAGCGTCATTATTTACGGAAGCCCTCCTCGTGAACAGGCGAGATTTCCTTCTGAAGAAACATAAAGAATACCACCTTGTTTACTTGATATAGCATGTCTATAATTACGGATCGTGAAAGCATCAATCTAAATAAACCCAACTCAGTCAAAATTAAGCTTTGCTGTACGGGAGTGAAAGCTGGGCGTTGGTAGATGCAGAGTGGGTTTCGTCCCTTAAGTGGCCACGGCTTGTCTGTGGTCCAACAGCTCTGTACTCTGACCGGCCAACCGAGCAGAGGTGGCCACGGCTCTACCGTGGATCTACGCCTCTGCATTCGGGAGACGGGACACGGGCACAGGGCTGGACTTCACGCCTGGCCCCACCCGTCGGCTCTCCTGAGAATGGTTTTCCGTGGTTTTCCGTGGTTTTCCATTCTCCTGCACTAAGGCGTAGTATAGGCCACGGCCGCCCACCCCCTCACCTTCTCCGTACATCTCCTCCTTCCCCGTAACAAATCTCTCGGGCTGAGAGACGGCGTCACCGTCTAAGAGGCCCGCCTCCCCCTTCAGGGGAGGAATGAAAACGTTTAGTAGTAGTAAAGCTGGGTGCCCTTACGATACCTTACTCATAAGTTGGAAATAATGGACATGAATGTAACGAGAATGATGGCTGGTTCAAATAGGTGGGCACATTGACAGGAGGGTACTCTGAACGAGGAGATAATCGAAATTTAGATATGAACTCAATGGACAATAAACTCGCATAAACTGGCTACGGCAGTCGGGTCATGTGAGGTAAATGGAGGAGGATAGGTTACCTAGGATAATAAAGAATTCGGCCATAGAAGGATACTAAGGTGACGATGGTTAGACTGAGGGTTTAAGGATTTAAAAATTAGAAGTGTGAAATTAAACAAGGCCGCAGAGATATTTGCAAACAGAGGATTGTGAATGCGCTTAGTTAATTCACAGAAGGTTACAGAGTGAGAGCCATAATATTCAATAATTATAATATAATAGTTCTAGCCTGATGCAGCCCTTGTAATGCAGACCCTCCGACAAGAGTGGGCAGCTTCTGTCGTTTGTAGGAAACCGCGTATTGTTGTAGCGGAGGAGAGTGTTGTGTGTAGTGGGCGCGTTATAGAGGAATGTTGGGGACAGAACAAAGCCCCAGTCCCCAAGCAATGGACATAAATTAAGATTTTAACCCTCTGACCCAGCTGGGAATCAAACCGA
This sequence comes from Anabrus simplex, assembly GCF_040414725.1. Taxonomy (NCBI): domain Eukaryota; kingdom Metazoa; phylum Arthropoda; class Insecta; order Orthoptera; family Tettigoniidae; genus Anabrus; species Anabrus simplex. Next base: position 144,461,816 of record NC_090265.1, on the reverse strand, counting down.
GGACCCTTTGAACAGAAAGCTACTATGCTTACCTTTCAACCAAGGAGGCAGACAATAGTCTATGATTATTTTTTATTATTACTATTATTATTATGTGCGCATGGACCCAATGGATCACGATTCTGTTTTCTGAGTTGCCAAATAGCTCTCATCCTTTCTCCGTGGATCCTTTTTCGTTCTTCTGTCCAATTGGCTCCAGTCTTCTTTTTCACTTCGTTCTCTGGTTGCACTTTCCATCCATTAATTTTTTTCCTATAGAGGTTTCTGTCCGCGGTGTCAGTTGAGTTCATCTGGGCTTTATCCAGATCCTTCTTCACTTCCAGTACCCATGGAATATTTTTTACATGTTCTATGTAGGTGAGAATCTTGTGTGTCAGTCTACTTGCCGGCAATCTGTGGACGTGCCCATAAAATTTCAGACCTCTTCTGCGGATGTCTGCTGCAATGTTGAAAAGCTCATCTGTCACTCTGCGTGACGTCAGTCTATAACCATCTTCTGTTTTTCGGGCTCAAGAATTTTCCTCAGGATTTTCTGTCTTCTTTTAAAATGTTTTCTAGGTCACCTTTCCCGTTTAGTGTAAGGGTCTCGCTGGCATATAAGACTTCGAGCTTGATTACTGCATTATAGTGTCTGATCTTTGCATGGAGGGACAAGCACTTTTTATTGTATATGTTGTGAACCCTACCGTAGGCTTTCCGAAATTTATGTAGGCGAATTTTCTGGGCAGTCTTCTCGTCTCCCATTGGTTGAAGTATTTCTCCCAAGTACTTGAAGTGTGGTACTCGGTTGATTTGCCCATATGTCGAGTTCAAATTTTGGATGTCATGCTTTGAGCAGAAGAACTTGGTCTTTTCAAAGGAAATTTGTAAGCCAACCTTTCCGACACATTCGCTAAGGGTTTCAATTTGTTTAACGGCTGTGACTACATCATCTGTCAGTATGGCCAGGTCATCTGCAAAAGCCCACTATTATTATTATTATTATTATTATTATTATTATTATTATTATTATTATTATTATTATTAATCTGCTTACCCTCCAGGGTCGGTTTTTCCCTCAGACTCAGCGAGGGGTTCCACCTCTACCACTTCAAGGGCAGTGTCCTGGAGCTTCAGACATCGTGTCGGGGAATACAACTGGAGAGGATGACCAGTACCTCGCCCAGGTGGCCTCACCTGCTATGCTGAACAGGGGCCTTGCGGGGGATGGGAAGAATGGAAGGAATAGACAGGGAAGAGGGAAGGAAGCGGCCGTGGCCTTAAGTTAGGTACCATCCCGGCATTTGCCTGTGGGAAACCACGGAAAACCACTTCCAGTATGGCTGAGGTGGGAATCGAACCCACTTCTACCCAGTTGACCTCCTGAGGCTGAGTGGACCCCGTTCCAGCCCTCGTACCACTTTTCAAATTTCGTGGCAGAGCCGGGAATCGAACCCGCGCCTCCGGGGGTGGCAGCTAATCACACTAACCACTACACCACAGAGGCGGACATTATTATTATTATTATTATTATTATTATTATTATTATTATTATTATTATTATTATTATTATTATTATTATTATTATTATTATTATTATTATTAACTGTGTCCTCTGAACTGAAGGCCACCACGGTAACCATTCAGCCAAGGTGACTGTAATGAAGTCTATAATGGAGATGTATTATTATTATTGTATTTTTTATTTTTTTATTTTCACATCGTTGTATCCTACTAAGGAGCGGAATTGAAATTAGTTAGCAGATTAATTTGCTTCCTTTTTGGCTCTAATTCATATGTTTGCCATAGTATCGTAGTATTACCACCACCACTAACAACAACAACAACAACAAAACATGGTCATACGTTATGGTGATTTTATATGTTTTAATTCCCATTATGAGTGAGAAAATAATGCTAATTAAATTATTATACACAAGTCATTAATTAATGTAATTATATTTGTGCACAGTGAGAATATAAGAAGTGCATTTTTAACACATTTAGAAGAAAAAGAGATCCCTCCCGTAACGAGATCCGAATGACAGATTCGTATGAACACAGTTCATATCGTCGCTTAAGGATCAGAAACACGCAAGGATAACATGCGAATTTTACACCGGAAGGAAAGAAACGTAACATTGTTAAAATATATCAAAAGTCTTAAGAATTGGTCTCTTATAATGAAATAGCTCAACTAATTTATATGAGGAGAAACATAATTACTGTACGTATTTGTCCGTGTTAGTTACGCGATACTGAACCGCTGTATTTAGCTGTATTCTGACTAGGTGGTGTTGTACCTTAAACGATGGTACAATCAGGGGCAAGGCTGGTCCGCTATGAAATATTAGACCCAGTACAACCGTCATGTTAATTTCGCTGACCGATCGAAGTCGAATTGAGTCTAAACCAGTTTATATAGGCCTGTATTGCCAATTCCGTCCTCCATTTCGACGCTGAAGCCAGCGTTCGAGAGGACGACAGAAGCAGCAAAATACAACAATATAGATTTTAAGTTCGTTGGTCTAAGCCCAACGACGAACGAGACTATGCTAAAAAGGCGTTCATTGGCCCACACTGCCCTCAACACGTGTGGAACAACGCGAGGGAGGAGAGGAAGAATGTATTACATTCTGTAACAAACATTAGTTCTTATCTTCCACTCGTTAATCTTCACTCACTTTCTTTCTAGTGGTTTTACGTCACACCGACACAGATAGGTCTTATGGCGATGATGGGATAGGAAAGGCCTAGGAGTTGGAAGAAAGCGGCCGTGGCCTTAATTAAGGTACAGCCCCAGCATTTGGCTGGTGTGAAAATGGGAAACCAAGGAAAACCATCTTCAGGGCTGCCGACAGTGGGATGCGAACCCACTATCTCCCGGATGCAAGCTCACAGCCGAGCGCCTCTAACCGCACGGCCAACTCGCCCGGTGCACTCACCTTCTATACTCAAAGTTGTGTAACCTAATACCGGCACAGTCGGTTAATATTGTTTATATTAAGTCTAAAAATGCCAGAAAATCGTATTTGTAGTTTTCCTGACATGTGAGAGAGTACCTTATCAGTGAAATACTGTATGTTAAAACTGATAGTAATGATATGAGTTGAGTCTATATTAGTCAGTTACGATTCCTATGTATCGCGCTATGTAAACTAAATTCGAATGTATGTATTACTATAACCAAACCCCATGTCGCAAGAGTCTCGAAGGGCCATGGCCTACCACGCGACCGATGCTCAGCCCGAAGGCCTGCAGATTACGAAAAATGTTATAGTCGGCACAGCGGATCCCCTCGGCCGTTAATTCTTGGCTTTCTTTTCCAGGGTCCCTATCTCACCGTCAGATAGCTCCTCAATTGTAATCACAGGCTGAGTGGATCTCGAACCAGCCCTCAGATGCAGGTAAAATAAACCTGAGCTGGCTTGGAATCCAACTCGAGGCCTCCAGGTAAGAGGCAGGGCCAGCATTTATTACTGTAGCTACTGTATTAATACATTTAAAACTGATGTAGACTAAGTGGATATAGCAGCTCCGATTATTCCTATGGGTGGAGGCTTAGAAAATACCATGGGCGTAATGGTCCAATACAGTCGCTCCCAAGGGGTTCTGTGAGTTGGTGACCCTAGCTGAGTCTGGCATTTTTCTCCATAAGTCTGGCACTAGTCCGCTTCTATGGTGTAGTGGTTAGTGTGATTAGCTGCCACCCCCGTATGGCCAGGTTCGATTCCCGGCTCTGCCACGAAATTTGAAAACTGGTACAAGGGCTGGAACGGGGTCCACTCAGCCTCGGGAGGTCAACTGAGTAGAGGTGGGTTCGATTCCACTTCAGCTATCCGTGAAGCGGTTTTCCGTGGTTTCCCACTTTTCTTCCAGGCAAATACCGGGATGGTACCTAACTTAAGGCCACGGCCGCTTCCTTCCCTTCTCCTTGTCTATCCCTTCCAATCATCCCATTCTCCACCAAGGCCCCTGTTTAGCACAGCCGCCTGGGCGAGGTACTGGTCATCCTCTCCAGTTGTATCCCCGACCCGATATCTCACGCTCCAGGACACTGCCCTTGAGGCGGTAGAGGTGGGATCCCTTGCTGAGTCCGAGGGTAAAGCCAACCCTGGAGGGTAAGCAGATGAAGAAGAAGAAGAAGGAGACGAAGAAGAAGAAGAAGAAGTCTGGCACTTCACTTTCATTTCTCCTATTCAATATCACGTGGACGTCTCCTAATCTCTTCCGAGTCCGACTGGCATTAGATTCGCAGGGTCTATAGAATCTTTCATTTAACGCCCTTGTGGCCTTCCCTTTCTTTGTCGATACGTTTATTCTTCGAAGGGTCGGATCACGTCCATTTTTATTTTCCAATTAAGGAGGGAATGGTTCACCAGTTTTACTATCTCATTAAATATTAATCACCTCACTACCACTAGTACTGAATCTCAAAGAACAGAATGAGAGTAAAGTTCCTCGCAGGTGTACTTTCTCACAAATAATTGGAACCTATGGATATAATTTTTGTTGTGGTTATGTACAGGGCTTTATGCGTATATAGGAGGATAATAATATATTTTTTGAATAATTAAAATTATCTGATAATAACGGCGTATGTCCTCCGGTGAGGCCTGATGCACATCATTTTCTAGTAGGTAGTCTATAGACGACCTACATGTCTATGAGGATGGGGCGCCACCTGAGATGACTTGACGTCCGAGCCAGACGAATAAATCAATTAAGGTTAAAATTCCCGATCCAGCCGAGAATCGAATTCGGGTCTCCCTGGACCAAAAGCCAGAACAGTAACCGTTTAACCATGGAGCCGGACAATTCTCTGATAAAATACACTGACTGACAGAGCAAATGCAACACCAAGAAGGAGTGGTCAGAACTTTATGCCAATTGCAGGGTAGACTGACGTCACTGAGGTATGCTCATGACGTGAAATGCGCTGCTGTGCTGCGCACGTAGCGAACGATAAATGGGACACGGCTTTGGCGAATGGCCCACTTCGTACCGTGATTTCTCAGCCGACAGTCATTGTAGAACGTGTTGTCGTGTGCCACAGGACACGTGTATAGCTAAGAATGCCAGGCCGCCGTCAACGGAGGCATTTCCAGCAGACAGACGACTTTACGAGGGGTGTGGTGATCGGGCTGAGAAGGGCAGGTTGGTCGCTTCGTCAAATCGCAGCCGATACCCATAGGGATGTGTCCACGGTGCAGCGCCTGTGGTGAAGTTGGTTGGCGCAGGGACATGTGGCACGTGCGAGGGGTCCAGGCGCAGCCCGAGTGACGTCAGCACGCGAGGATCGGCGCATCCGCCGCCAAGCGGTGGTAGCCCCGCACGCCACGTCAACCGCCATTCTTCAGCATGTGCAAGACACCCTGGCTGTTCCAATATCGACCAGAACAATTTCCCGTCGATTGGTTGAAGGAGGCCTGCTCAGAAGACTACCATTGACTCCACAGCATAGACGTGCACGCCTGGCATGGTGCCGGGCTAGAGCGACTTGGATGAGGGAATGGCGAAACGTCGTGTTCTCCGATGAGTCACGCTTCTGTTCTGTCAGTGATAGTCACCGCAGACGAGTGTGGCGTCGGCGTGGAGAAAGGTCAAATCCGGCAGTAACTGTGGAGCGCCCTACCGCTAGACAACGCGGCATCATGGTTTGGGGCGCTATTGCGTATGATTCCACGTCACCTCTAGTGCGTATTCAAGGCACGTTAAATGCCCACCGCTACGTGCAGCATGTGCTGCGGCCGGTGGCACTCCCGTACCTTCAGGGGCTGCCCAATGCTCTGTTTCAGCAGGATAATGCCCGCCCACACACTGCTCGCATCTCCCAACAGGCTCTACGAGGTGTACAGATGCTTCCGTGGCCAGCGTACTCTCCGGATCTCTCACCAATCGAACACGTGTGGGATCTCATTGGACGCCGTTTGCAAACTCTGCCCCAGCCTCGTACGGACGACCAACTGTGGCAAATGGTTGACAGAGAATGGAGAACCATCCCTCAGGACACCATCCGCACTCTTATTGACTCTGTACCTCGACGTGTTTCTGCGTGCATCGCCGCTCGCGGTGGTCCTACATCCTACTGAGTCGATGCCGTGCGCATTGTGTAACCTGCATATCGGTTTGAAATAAACATCAATTATTCGTCCGTGCCGTCTCTGTTTTTTCCCCAACTTTCATCCCTTTCGAACCACTCCTTCTTGGTGTTGCATTTGCTCTGTCAGTCAGTGTATTACAATGAAGGAACATAAAATACCATGCATTTATTATTATTATTATTATTATTATTATTTATTATTATTATTATTATTATTATTATTATTATTATTATTATTATTGTCATTATTATTATGAGAAACTATACAATTCCTGAATAACGAATCCATCTAAATGTTGACCGTAACATTGGCTACCACAAAAATGACTCACCCAGTGTTCAATATAAAGATATTACTTTCTTGTTAACAGGTATAACCTATATAATAAATAATGGTGAACACAAAGCCATTTATCACGGAGAATTTGTTAAATAAAGGTAGGTTGTTTGCATTCCTCGTCGAAATATTATTCTGTATTTCTAGTTTTGAAAGAAAAGTATGAAGTCGTTTGAAACTATGAACTCGGTTACGCGTGTCATTTTCTTTGTAGTTTTACATAGTTATCATCTTGGATAAGCCAAAGGAGAAAGCTGAGGTTTTGGTATTGTGTTTGTCATGTGCAGAGAACTCTGGGCTCAGCAGTACTGGATAGCTTCAATGAAGCTTAACCATAAAAGGTATTTCAGTGGTAATGTTCACGATACTAAAAAAAATAATGACTGCATACAAAGCCAACCTGGACTCACAAAACAAAGCAGAGGCTTGGGAGTGTTGGCATCAGTGGTGGAATTAAAATACAACGTTAATCCAGGTTTAGTTTGGTGAACGATGTTGCAAATAATGTCCCATTTCATTTTAGTTGTGTTTAGCATACGGATTTAAAATCGGAATGGCCCTATGTTTGCTGCGGTACATACGTCGTGCATATTGTTCTTAATCCCGTATTTTATTCATGGAAGTTTACGGAAGAGAATTATTTTAAATGGAGTTAGGGATTATCTCAGTCAACAACATTTATGTACCTTATTAGAATATTCTCAGTCTGGCACGGTCCTTCCTATAGACGTGCAAATGAGTGGAGATGGTAGTGCGCTGTACTTATGATGCGATACATTTTCTACGTTCAGAACTTGTGGCCGTGACCCGGCACAGTGCCATTCCATGTTATCAAATGGATGGTTCTAATCAGGATGAATATCTTCGGAACTACATCGATTTTCTGAATAGTTTATTTGCCCTATAATACCACACAATTTACTCCGAAAGATGGCACTCACTACTGACTCAAAAATGTGATTTCATAGATTCTCATCGTTTCTCGTCCCAATACTTCATACTTTGATCTTAAATGAATATTAAACTCATTTGACATGGGAAAATGACATAAAACTTCCGATATATCGTTCAGAAATGTATGGAGTGGCTATGTGTTAAGGAGCTCTCTAAGGTTACGCTATGTTATGAATTTCAAGTTGTTTTATTTAAGCCATGGTCACTTCACTAGCTGTGTAACATTTCTTCTGCAAATTAATGACTTTCTTCTTCTTCGTCCGAATAGAACGTTAGCGAGGATATGCTCCTTTTCTAGTAAATGCTTCAGCTATAATTCGCCTTATAATACACTGCTTAGTCCAGTAGGGTCTTACTTTTGCTACTCTTTAAAAATGAAATATCAATGATCTGATGTTATTCATAGAGGTGGGCTAAACTGTTGTTTTCCAATAACATGTTCTAACATTCCAATTCCACTGAGATAACATGTTCCAGAAACATGTTATAAACATAACATCTTCCAAAACTAGCAAAGCATAATGTTACTAGAAGGCACCAGATATCTTGACGGGAGAGTAATACAGCGCTTTCAGTGGAAGGGGCAGTCTCTGACCACACAGCCACGTGTAGCGTCGTAGCGTTCCAACCTTAAAATGCAGTACAGCAGTAATGGGATAATTTCGTTCCTTTCCTTCTCCCATGTTCTTTTTATTTTGCTACTTGCTTTACATCGCACCGACACAGATAGGTCTTTTGGTGACGATGGGACAGGAAAGGCCTAGGAATGGGAAGGAAGCGGCCGTGGCCTTAAGTAAGGTACAGCCCCACCATTTGCCTGGTATGAAAATGGGAAACCATGGAAAACCATTTTCAGGGCTGCCGACAATAGGGTTCGAACCCACTATCTTCCGGTTACGAGCTCACAGCTGTGCGCTCCTAAGCGCATAGCCAACTAGCCCGGTAATCTCCCATGTTTTGCGGGTAGCGCTGTCCTGCTCTAATGCAGCGGGTTTGTCAAATATCCGTAAATCAGAATGTTGTCGGTTAAAATGGGTGAATATCGTGTTCTGTACAGAATTTCAAGGCGCATTTCATGCCGTTAACAAAAAAAATGTAAAAAATAATTTAGTGTGAAAATGGTAATATAATGGAAAGTTACGCCAAATACAAAATCTTCATTCCATAGAACTTATCATGTCATAACTCCTATTTTATATTCATTATTTTCCTATTTTTGTCACTTCTGGTGAAGAAACATTTCAGCTCGATGTAGATACGTTTATTTTTAAATTTAAATGATAAAAAATACAGTATATGCGTTTATTTTCAGTCATGTTCAGGGATTTTTATGTGCAGGCACGAAAAAGTAAGTTGCTGGCCAGCGTCTTTCCTATTAAATTTGCATGGGGGGTCAAAGCGAGGCAAATGGACTTCAGATATGGAAGTCGAAGTTCTTATCTTGCTTAGTTCTTAATTTGTGACAGGAAAAATTTTGGTTTCACGCGTGACTCGGCTGGCTGGCTGTCTGGCTGGCTGAAGTACCGGTAGTGATCTCCCAAACATGCGCTTTTAACATTTCCAGACAGTCGCATGCAGTGCAATGCTCATTTGGTCAGTAGTATGTATAATAGTGATTAAATACATATCAGTGACAAATGTACAATTATTGAGGGCAAGTGTATTTCGTTTGTGTGGTTCGTGAGTTCGTGCACGTGCGTGGGGATCTTAGTTCGAAGGAAAAGTGCAGAAGGATGTACAATGGATCGTCAAATTAAAAAGAAACGTTCCGTAGTTCACAGAACAGAGGCAGAAATGTGTACATGAAAAAGTCAGTCGCTGGCCACCGTTTTTGCTATTGACTTGGCATGGCGTGGTTAAAGCGAAGCAAACGGACTTCGGATATGGAAATTATTTTTAAATCATACTTCAAGTCTTTATCTCGCTTATCTCTTAATTTATGACGGGGAGAACGTTTCGTTTGTTTACGTTTCACGAGTGACTCGGCTGGCTGGCTGGCTGGTCAGTAGGGATCTCCCAAACAGTGAGCATTTCAATATACAGACAGTCGTGGGCAGTGGTGTTCATTTAATCAGTACTATAAGACTGATTAAATAAATATTAGTGATAAATGTATAGTTCTTGAGGACAAGTGGATTGTGTTTGTTGTGTTCGTGTAGTCTGTATAGTTGTGAGTTCGTGCTCGTGCTCGTGCGGGGGGGGGGGCTGTTCTTAGTTCGAAGATAAAGTGCAAAAGGATGTACAATGGATCGTCAAATTAAAAAGAAATGTTCCCTAAGTAAACTCAGGAGAAAAGAACACAATATTATAATGAGTGTCATGGATTTTTTTTGCTAGTGGCTTTACGTCGCACCGATACAGATAGGTCTTATGGCGACGATGGGATAGGAAAGGCCTAGGAGTTGGAAGGAAGCGGCCGTGGCCTTAATTAAGGTACATCCCCAGCATTTGCTTGGAGTGAAAATGGGAAACGACGGAAAACCATCTTCAGGGCTGCCGACAGTGGGATTCGAACCCACTATCTCCCGGATGCAAGGATTATTTTTTAAAGACTATGAATGTGAGTAGCGCAGTCAGTGAAACAGCCAAAGCTACCAGGTTGTTCCGAAATAACAATGCTATAAGGAAGGAACACACACATGGTCCTTTGCGAATTCCCGCCAAAGAAGCCAAAAAGAGAAGGACGGCAGAAAAATGCAAGGAAAATTAAATATGATGAAATTGTGCAAAGTGGAGTGCGTCGGGTGGTTCACGCTCTTTTATTTGCTAACATACCACCGACATTGAATGTGATTTTGAGTCGGGTAAATGGATAAGATTCTTTGCCACGATTTTCCAAAACTACTTTGTATCGCTTCTTACATGATATAGGCTTCCGGTATTTAAGACGGGGTAATAAAGCAACTTTCATTGTAACCCATGAAATTATTAATTGGAATCACAGATATCTCAGGGAGATAAAACGTTTGACGGCACAAAATAAAGCTATAATTTACACAGATGAGTCGTGAGTAAATATTGGGCAGACAGTGACAAAAGAATGGAAGGATACACGAGTGAAAAGTGCACGGCAGGCCGCCATTGAAGGGGTGAGTTCGGGACTTAGGCCACGGAAAAGCCGAGGACCGCGATTCGCCTTAGTCCACGCGGGTAATGAACATGGTTTTGTTCCAAATGCTGAACTAACATTTTAATGCCATAAAAACACGGCGGACGCCCACGAAGAAATGACTGGTGAAATTTATGAGAAGTGGTTTTCGAAACAACTGTTGCCGAACACTCCCGAAGGTACCGTGATCGTGCTGTATAATGCCGCTTATCATTCCCGTAAGTTGGAAGCTTTGCCGGTGGCTTCTTGGCGAAAAGATGACATCGTACATGGTAACGTAAAAAGGAAATCTCTTTTGAGGACGAGATGCTCAAGCGAGAATTGTTGCACATCGCTTCTCAGCATAGGGCCCTGAATGATAAGCAGAGAATATATGAAATGGCAAAAGCGGCAGGTCGGCAGATTCTACGTCCCCCGCCTTATCACTGCGAGGTAAACCCTATTGAGATGGTGTGGTCCCAGGTGAAAAACTACATCCGGTATCATAACGTATCATTCAAGAAAAATGATATGGAAAATTTAATAACCGCTGCGTATAAGAACATTACGGTGGACAACTGGGCAAATTACGTGAACGAAGTAAAGAAAAATGAAAGAGATTTGTGGAACTCAGACGAATTACAGGAAGATGTTGACGATGAAAAGTTTTAATAAGTCTTTCTTCATCGTCCAGATCATCCTTAAGTTCACCTCCCGAACCCGGTTCATCCAAAGCGGGAACATCAGGCCTTGCAGAAATGATAGAAGGTGTACGTCCAATGTTTGAGAGCAACGACAGTGATTAAAGTATGTTGTATTTATTTTACCATCCTACAAATATCAATTTATGAATGAATGAACTTAAAATTACAAAATTACAAACGAAAAATGTGGAACTGTGACACCCTGTTTGAGTCACACTCGAGCGTGATCTTCACGAGTCGATTTCACAACAGCGCGCTCCATCTACGCTCTTCTGCAATTTAAGTTTGGAACGCTCTACACCGTCAGCTGTATGAATTGGGTGTGAAAATGACCGGAAACGCCTCCGCTGATAGCCTCGACGGTGACGGTTTCGATTAATTACTGACAAAACTGAATCGAGAAAGCATTTTATATGTACACTAGGCTCGTCCTTTTCACTAGACCACCGGGGGAGTTGACCGTGCGGTTAGGCGTGCGCGGCTGTGAGTTTGCATCCGGAAGATAGTGGGTTCGAATCCCACTGTCGCCAGACCTGAATATGGCTTTCTGTTTTTTTTCCATTTTACATCAGGCAAATGCTTGGGCTGTACCTTAATTAAGGCCACGACCAGTTCCTTCCCACTCTTAGCCCTTTCCTATCTGATCTTCGCCAAAATACTTACCTGCGTCGGTGCAACGTAAAGCCAGTTTTAAAAAAAAGCAATAATCACCTATAATATCGGTGAACATATTGTGCTTATGTCATAGATTACAAATCGTGAAAATCAGGTCTCGAAATAGTACGCAAAACAAATAAGTTGAAACGATTAACAAACTTAGCGCACAATATGCGTAATCAAATTCTTCACTTGACAATCGTACTTTAAGATCACACTTGGTGATCAGTAAATCAAGAAGGAGAAGGCAGTACAAAATATCACACATTTTAGGAACAAATGTATCATGATGAATGTTTTAAAAACAACGGATGTCTGTTTCAGTGTGACAGGTTGTGGTGATGATTGAGATGACTGGGGGCTTCACCTGTGGATGCGGTGGGTATAATGCCAATGACTATGACTGTTCCAACATTTTCATTTTAAACTGACGGTATAGCAGTCCTTAATTTGGTGCAGAGTCATCTTCGTTACATCGTGGGTACCGGTAGAAAATGAAGAGGCTGAGTTTGAATGGGCTCACAGATTTAGATAGGGAATTTTGAAATTAGCGACTGTAGACTGAAAATGAATACAATAATATAATAAAAATCTTCCGGGCTATTATGCCGTGGACCACTCCTCTCGTTTCTTCCAATCGTTTCGACTACTGCTGCGGTAGTCATCTTCTGTGGCGTCGTGTATCCCGCTGGCGACTGCGAAAGTTCTTCAGTCTGTCGAACACACAAGTACAATATAAATATCATACTATGACATGCCCGCAAAAACACATTACTAAACAAGGAATAAAATCCATACTATTAAACAAAGAATGACATGTTTCGTTCTTGAAAGAGCATCATCAGATTCTATAAAATCACATTCAAATATTTTTAATATTTCTGTTTATTTCTGTTTAATACTTAGGAACTTGAAATCTACGTCTAGATCTCTTGTCCAGTATTTGAAGAAGCGTTTATTTCAACCTCTTTTCATCCATTCTGAACAGGTTGTCAGCAGCCTTTCTTATAGATTCCATCAGTTGCTTGAACAGGATCTTTTTCTCAAACTTCTCAACTTCTCCTAGTAAAGCTTTTCCAGTTATTCGGAGGTATTCACTAGCGCATGAACATTTGATTTAAATCAGAGTTAATGCTTGCAACAATCCAATGATTTCAAGTTACTAACGAGGGAACACATACATTTGTTTCACTTGGATTCGGTTGAAATTTGGTAGGAATATTCATGGGAGGCAGTAGAATGCTAAGATGAAAACTGCATGTCCCCAGCGCAAGTTTAAACGCCTAAATAGAACAAATAAATAGTCGTAAAATTAGAAGTGCCGTGGGAGTATCTGGGTGTGGCGGAGAGGGAGGGAGGAGCGAAGCAGCGGACGTGAGCAGCGTATAGTCGGGCTGCTCGCTCGAGTCGAATGAATGACCACCCACCCCCACCCTCCCGGCCACTCTTCTTTACTACACTGCACTTCGCACATACCTTGTATCCTCCCGATTAGAAACGTCAACGCAGATCAAGAGGTGCACATTGATTAGTCGTCCGATGAGACAACGTTCTCACAATGACAGGTAAAATCTGACGTTCTTATAGTCATTTTTATGAATGGTAACTGTATGTTTACTTTAACCATGTATGGTAATACTTGATTTTTTACACCTAGATACAAAAAAGCGCCCACGACAGAAGTCATTCAATCCGTGCAATGTAGTAGTGTGCCTTCAGAATTGTTTTGCAGAGTGTGACAAAAAAGACACCCCATTTTCTGAAGATGAAAGGAATGTGGGATTGGAATTATATCGTAAGTAGATCAATGTATTTATATATATTTACTTTTACGAGAAAAAGAAGCGTTCACAGGAATTGCGCTCTTGTCTCCGTTTTACGGGTCTAATTGCCGACAGGGTTTTGGATACCGATATGACAGTGGAACTGGATAGCACATTGGATATGTCAGATGATGACTTTCATTTCGAGGAAGACAATATTGGAACACCGTTATTTGACCTCGTCTCCAGAAATGTAGCTCCTAACCCTGCATCCACAACAACGGCTGAACGATGCCTAATCCTAATAGCTTATAAGAAGAAGGTCGTCGAATATTGGAGAAATAAAGGTGGGAAACTGAGGAGCTTCGCATCAGTGAAACACAGGTTTTGTAAATTGAAGTTCCGGCAAGAGCTTTACAGGTGGGAGCAACAACTGGAAAAAGGTGGCACAATGGGAGAAAAAATAAATTTGTTACGAAGAAGACTATCAAAAGTTCAAAGAAAGTAGACAACGAAACAAAATTGTTCACGATATAAATATTAAAAAATGAGCCTTAAAGTACGCTCGTCTAGTTAACTACGACACTTTTCGAGCGTCTCATTCCTGGGTAATGAGTTTTAGAAAGAAATTCAAAATTGGATCAAGAAAAATTTGCAAATTCGTAACTAAAAATTACCAATTTGAACAAGAAGATACTAATTGTAACGCGACACTGCTGAAGAAGTGTCGCAATTAATAGAAAGTCATGGCCCAGAGTGCGTGTTTAATACTGATCAGTCTAGTTGTCATGAAGAGTTCCATTCTGGCAGGACCCATAATGAACGAGGAGAAAAAGTCGTATTAGCGGAAGCACAATCTATGGATTCACTAACTCCTAGCTACACAATACAGCCAATAATTTCGGCATATGGACAACTCCTGCCGAAGTTGCTAGTGGTGTTGAAAGAAAAAAATGGCAAATTTGGTCCTAATATAGAAAAAACTATTTACCACACCAAATGTGTACACTTTGCCTTCAAAGTCTGGAAAACTGACCAAAGAACTTGTACAAAAATGGTTACGGGATGTTTATTGTGAGCTAGTACCAGAGTAGGCTACAGTGTTTTAGTTATCGATTCCTGGACCGGACAGAAAGAAAATATTTTAAATGCGAAAATTGGGAGTAACAAAATCATTAATGTTCAAACAATTCCGAAAGGAGCCACTGGACTTATCCAGCCGTTAGATGTTTTGGGCTTCCGCATTTGGGAGCAATTTATACGTATTTTGTACGATTTAATTTTGTTAAACTCGTTAGACATCAAGGTACATTTAAGGAACAACATTTTCAAAGTGCAATCTTTGACGCACAACCAGTTCTCCTCTCCGCGTTTTCGTAGCATGTGGCAGTACAGTTAGTACAAATGTGGCTATGTCAACAAGAAACCTTCACAATTTGTTAATCCAGTCGATTATTGTTTCAAAGAAGAGCCTTCCTATAAGCAATGTAATACTTGTGAAAGCGACAACGCTGTAAGGTGTGCATGGTGCACACAGTATCTGTGCCTTGTACACTTTTTTGTAAACAATCACTATTGCACTAATTACAACGAGTAACAAGAACTCGGGCGTGAATTCTTCAAACCTTATTGGCATCGTTGTTCAAACATCGTCCTTTGTACATTTGTTTCATGTGCTGTTTTCATATTTACGTTTTGCTCATCTGATCGGGAAGTTAAGGGGAATGCGCTAACTATACGCTGCCTGGCTGCTGGCGCAGCTCGACACAGCCCGGTTGGCTCACGTCCGCTGCTTCGCTCCTCCCTACCTCTCCGCCAAACCCCGATACTCCCGCGGCACTTTTAATTTTACGACTATTTATTTGTTCTATTTTGGCGTTTAAACTTCCGCTGGGAACATGCAGTTTTCACCTTAGCATTCTACTGCCTCCCACGAATATTCCTACCAAATTTCAACCGAATCCGAGTGCAACACATGTATGTGTTCCCTCGTATTAAACTTTTTTTTAGAATTGGCTTTACGTGGCACCGACACGGATAAGTCTTATGGCGACGATGGGATAGGAAATACCTAGGGGTGGGAAGGAAGGGGCTGTGGTCTTAATTCAGGTACAGCCCCAGCATATGATGGGAAACAACGGAAAACCCCCTTTGGGGCTGCCGACAATAGGGTTCGAACCCACTATCCCCAGGATGCAATCTCACAGCTGCGTGCCCCTTAAGTGCACGACCAACTAATCTGGTCCTAAGTATTAAACAGAAATAAGCATAAATATTCTAAATATTTGAGCGTGATTGACTAGAATCTGATGTTGTTCTTTCAAGAACGAAACATGGATTGTTCCTTGTTTAATAATGTGCTTTTCTACATGAATTTTATAGTGTAATATTCATATTTAACATATTTGTTCGACAGACTTAAAAGCTTTTTAGTTACATTCCAATGTATTATGTTCCATCTCCCACTGTATTCCTTCCACGCTCACTGCTCACAGGACCAGCCAGCTATGATGCCGACTACACAGAAGGCTCGTTCTCCCACTGCCATTTCACAGATTGCGTGAACGGATTTACGTCCTTCAGGGCAAGTTACGGTATATACAAATATTTCATTATATGAAAAGAAATTATGGTTTGGAATAATTTACCAACAGATATGTTCGATAAATTTTCAGTTTCTTTGAAATCATTTAAGAAAAGAATATATAAACAACTGATAGGGAGTATGCCTCCTGTTCATTCATCCTACGTCCAAAATGAATACGAAGTGGGATGGGGGAGGGGGGATAAGGTGGCCGGGCACCAAGCAGTTGTTTTCTTTAAAAATTAATCCTTATTTGCAGCATGAGATCACTGAAGTAACTTAGTCCTTTATCATAAGCAAGTTAATCCACTTGGATCTCTGTACTCAACCGTTTGACTTGAGATTAACCACCTTTAATTAATCTTCTGTCCCACTGTGCCTGCGAAAACCGCTGTGTGATACCTTTTTGGGAGAAATAATGACCTGCAGCACATATGTCATCAAGAGCAAAAATTCTTTGCAATTACTCGCACAATATTGAACCTTAAATGACAGAACCTTACCAGCCAAAGTTCTAAGCTGAAATATTTCATATAACGATTTTCATAGACGCAACAATGATATGTCGTTTGTGTTCCTTTGCACCTTTTTCTCAACCCAAAGTGTACTACTCATTAAAGTGTATATTTAGATTTCTAATTTAACTAAATACAATGTGTTCTTGTTTAAGTTATATGCCCCTTTAGGTTTTCTCATTCACTTGTTCTGAAATAATTTTGTTCTATGTATTGTATTCAACGTATACGCTACATAAAGAGGTGCATTAGTAAACCGAAACAAATAAATTGTATTCAATTGTAACACTTAATGAATTCCACAGGCTTGTTCACTCTATTTTTTCGATGGCGAACGAGCATACTAATTTTTAAGTGTAATGAATTAGAAGAAAATCACCGATAGGTGAAAAGTAAAGTGTCCAAATTACAGACAGAGACGTAAGTAGCTTATATACTAACAACTTTGAATAATATATTCGAGTACAAATTTGAGCTTATTTTCGGAATGTACAGTACTGCAGAGATGGAAAAATTGTAGCTCTGAGGGCAAGAGAGCCTGTTGAACCACATTGCCTGTCACTCAAAGTTCACATCGCCACCATTCGCCTGGCTCTTAGCTGTTCAGTGTCCCTTCTTTCACACGTTCGTTGTTCTGCTCTTTTTTGTTACAATAACTCTCCCACACGAATGTTACGAAGCATCAACTTAAAGCTAATCTTTAGGAAGTCTTAGGTTTGTGGAATGTGCCCAAACTACACATTCTGCATGTCTGCCTTAACAGTAGTTAGTTATCTGGAGATCTGGGGATTTATCTAACACGAAACGACGAGTGTTTCCTTAAAACTTCTTGCCATCAAATGCTGATGAACTTTAGACAGGAAAGTACCTATCAGGAGACCATAAAACGTGATTTTATTCGATACCTATACAACTGCAGCCAGTACTACAAGCTGGAGATGGACACGCCACGTTTTTACATCTACCAGTGAATGTTGATTGGATATACTGAGCTGTTTCTTAGATATTTGGATGGTATTCGCTAAAGAGAACCAAGTAATATTAACTTGATTTCGAGAAAAACTGAGAAAAAATTGACACATCCCTACTTATTTACTCACAGTATGCACCCATTGCATGGTTGTAGCTGTAGATGAAGGAGATGTTTACCTTTCATCCACAATAGAAGTTCTGGAGCATACTTCTAAGATAATATTTATTGATAACCTTTGATTTGAAAATTATATGACTCATGGGTTAATGATCTTCAACTTTAGTAGTTCACATTCATACTATATACAGTACGGTAATAAAAATTATACAGCACTTGTAATCAGCATTGTAATGTCTATACGTATCGTTTTAATAAAGATAAGTATTGATATTGAAAAGAATAAGTGATTGCTGATCAAACAAAAATGGAAAATGTCTTAGTATTTCTGAATTATATTTCGAATGAAAAGTAAAGTAAATTTTCTTCCGTCATTGCATTAACGTAATGAACATCTGTCTGAAATGATCTGTCTGGTGAAAACTAATCTGTAATTTTGTATATAGATAACTTTCCAAGCGGTTTAAAAGTTATCTACGTTATTTCGTGTAGTAGGTTCATAATTTGGAGTCATCTCCTCATCCCCTTTCCTCGAATGATTTTAGTGAGATATCAAGGTTTGTTTTACTTTTTAATTATCACTCTGTATCATGTGTCTGTGTGAGGATGGATTACAAACAAAGTAGTTGTGGCATCGAGGAATGAACAATCGCAGATTGCTCGCATAGTGAAAAAAGTTTAATGTCAAGTTAGTGATATTATTTCACAAATCCGCTTCAAAATAATGCAATATCATTTGATTTAAAATCTATTCCTACTACCCAGGACTCTGTCATATGGTAAATAATGGTGCAAATGCACATGAAATTAACTGAAATATATCATGCCTAATTTAGGAAACTATTTCCCGTTAAAATATAAAACTCGCTGTTAACACTTAACTTTACACACTTTGGTGTAGCAAATGAACGTACAGAATTGGTTTGTAATGTCGATCTGGATATGTTCCACGTCACCAGTAAATGGAAGTTTTACATTCATGGAAAGAGACGTAAAGTGCATGACGAGCACAGTTACAAGTGCAGATCCCGTTAAACATGAATAGAAAGTACATCGACAGCAATGCAGAGGATGAAGAATGTAATTTAGGAGGAATTTTGTACAGCACATTACATACTATCACATGCTGAAAATCATATGTGACAATGCTTTTGATTGTTTGCATAGAAATGGCGCTGTAGTTGCTTTCGGTTACTTTAACTCCATATAGGGCTTACAAAACAACAGAACATAATGCGGGAACAAAGCTTGTAATCATATGCAATGCGGGCCTGTATACTTCAGTGTCCTGTATACCAATGGCTCCTACAAATATGCTGCCACTTACGAAGTAGCGTAGCGTAACGTTTAGCCCTATTAACTGCCGCATTGTCCGGCTTCATGGATAAATGGTTAGCGTGCTGCCTTTGGTCACGGGAGTCCGGGTTTCGATTCCCGGCAGGTTCGGAAATTTTAACCATAATTGGTTAATTTCGCTGGCACGGGGACTGGGTGTATATGTAGTCCTCATCATCATTTCATCCTCATCACGACACGCAGGTCGCCTACGCGAGTCAAATCGAAAGACATGCATCTGGCGAGCCGAACTTGTCCTCGGACACTTCCGGCACTAAAAGCCATTCGCCATTTCATTTACTGCCGCATTTGAAGGCTCTCGTTCAATTCCGGTACTGCCAGAGTTTTATGGACGGCACGAGGGCTGGTCTGTAGTTAAACAGGTACCGTATATGCAGCTCATCTTCATTGGGGGTGTGCCTGTAAAGAACTGCACCACCCAAAGTGTAATCCTTTGATAACGTTGTTCCCGGGTTTCCGTGGTTCACAGAGGAACAGGAAGGGCCTGGGTTGAATTGATGAACAGGGGATTACTTAGAGCAACGTTTAGTAAAACAAATTTGGACATTTTTCTTTCCTTTCTTAAAATTGAGAAACAGAAAATCTGAATGAATAACAAACAATTGAACAGGTTAATAGTTATATCGTCAACTATAACAATATCTTGAACTTAGAAGTCCTGAAATCAGGTACAAAACTTGAGATAATTACGTAGTCACTAAATTACATAGAGAAGAGCATTAGTGTTCCTGACAGGTACACTATTTTGAAAGAGCAAGATTTGCTCCGAGCAGGTACACTTCACAGGAGTCTCAGCTCCAAGATACAAGAGACTGGCCTCGAAGAGGCAATCAGTTTTATATGCCACACTTAAAATTACACTAGACAACCCATCGGCTTCAAAGATTTCATACACGGTTGCCCCATGGTGGGCTTATTCATTACTCAACAATCGGATTAGTCACTGTTAAAACTAGGGAACAGTTACCCTATGAGCAATGCAGACTAAACAGGGGCATAATTACCCATACTACACGACTTTAAGAGTAAAAAAGGGAAGGTTGCACAAAACAGGCCATAAACAAATGGCAAGCAGGCGAAACACCAGCACTCCTTGTAGAAATTACTAAAAAACCTAAGTGGGCTAAAAAAAAGAGGTGGCTAAAGGAGGAACATTTAAAACCGAGACAAGATTTACAAAATTTATATGTTAAAAACTGTAGTCACCCAATTGCGATGTTGAATGGGAGAGGGCAGAGGGTAACCACTCTTCGTTCCCTATTTCCCAGAAGGGAATAGAACCAGAGTCCCCAGACTTCGCCGAAAATCCTACATTTAAACCTCCAGTTTACAAAATTACACTAAAGGAAACGGCTGAAACCCTCCCCTCAAACTACTCGCAGGCGCTGTCACATATTTAGGTAAATTTTGCCATTACCTTGTATCGCAAGGAGGCCGCGCCCCTGCCGCCCTAGGCCTCCATCAGGTCGCAGTCCCAAGCACTGGAGCAATTCATATGAGACGGCCCAAAATTGCCCTGTTTGTATAGTCCATTTGGGGAAGCTTCTATATTAAATTGTAACTGCACCTTGTTGATAGGTTGAATTCCCATAAACACCCCAGGGTTTAATTGGCTAGAGAACGTATTTACCAGATAGGTAGATTACAATAGGGCAGGAACCAGCTGAAGCGTTAACAACTTCGGTAAATTAAAAAAATCCTCAGAAAAAGGTTTACCAATAACAAAAATGAAATTTCCCAAGCTCTTAGTTTGTTTTTAGTCCTGGAGAGAGAGCTAACAAATTGATGGTAGAGTCATCTTACAGTAGAAGGCGGAATTCTTCGGGAGTTTACAAGTTCAAGTCCTTTGGCATAGATAGCCGTAGAGAAGGCGCGCAGTTGAAATAGCCGAGGAAGGTGTACCCATCGTTCAAATGTAATTTCAATTTCTAATTAATCGGAAATCACTTCTCTCACGCTTTTTCCACACCATGGTGGGTTCGCGGGTCCACTGTGTCACAGATAAAGTCTTTCCTTCATGACTCCAACCTCATGTGAAACGATGTATTGACGGGTTTCTTTAGTGGTAGCTAGTGAAGTGTCTTGTGCATAGATGAAGATATGTACATCAAGCACAAACACCAAATAACTAGTCGCTATTAAAATTCATGGCCCTGTTGGGAATCAAACACGACATTCTGATCTGAAGATTGCTACGCTGAGATTATGTTATAACAAAATTGACCAATTCTTTCCGAAAATTTTCAAGAATGATTCAGTACGTTTATTCGCTAAAGGATCATTGCTATTATTATTATTATTATTATTATTATTGTTATTATTATTATTATTATTATTATTATTAGTAGTAGTAGTAGTAGTAGTCAATCAGCCAATCATCAATGATTTGCATTTAGGGCTGTCGATAAGGTGGCAGATTCCCTATCAATTGCTTTGCTTGCTTTTACTTAAACCTTTGCAAAGAACTTGGAAATAATAGTTGTAATATTACGTCTCCTTAAATACCTTTATTATTTCGGAGACATTGAGAGGTCAAAATTATATCCAGCAGGGGTTCCTTTACCCACCGGAAAATTTACTGACACGAGGCGGACTTGTTTAAGTACGTTCAAATGTCATCGGACTATGATGAGATCGCATATGCCAATTTGGCTCCCATTCATCTCAGCGATTATTATTATTATTATTATTATTATTATTATTATTATTATTCAGATGTGCGGCATTTATTTTCTTCCGCGAGTCATTTTATCGTTATGCCTTTACGAGCACAATTTTCTGTTGAAAACGAGTGATCATTTTTTCTTCAACTTGTAAAGATAAATGCAACAACATTTATTGATAACCGATCTTCTGTTCTCACAATTACTGGAACCGAAACACCCCGAGCTAATTAGAGCACATATGATATATCCTATTTATGTATATCGCCTCCGGACAAGGAATCTGGCCGCAGGCTAAATGTACCAGTACATGACGTTTCCATTAGGAGAGCTTTTTAACGCTCTGTTCTCTAGTTAGAGCTGAAAGCTCTCTGCGTATAATGAAGGATTGAATAATGATAAAAGTTAAAAAATGTCTCCAGAAAGATTCAGGAGATAGGCAAGTTCGCTTGTCAGCGGTGGATTAATGGCAAAGAAACTCAAGGGTGAGGTGGGATCCAAAAACTAATTGTGCACTTGTTATAACATGGGGTGGAAGAACGGGGGGAGGGAACGAGACTGGACAGTGATTGATTGAATTCTTGTTCCGTCTTGATATAATTACGGTGGGTGTCCTCTTCTCTGATTAGAAAAGAGGACAACTTTCGTCCCGGTTTAGTAGCTGCGTTAGCGAATGAAAAGATGGTTTCCTTCAGCTAGATTAAGTTTTATACTTTCACTTTACTGTCTCAGTCTCGTGCTTGGCTTTGACGACATGGAAGTGTATGAAGTATGAGTATTTCCAGTATGATGCGAACGAGTTGTTCGTAAGGTCGGTTGTTGTACATATTTCAGCAGGATTAGTAAGCTAAAATGTAACAATTTCTTCTGACTCTTTCAGCCATCCTTCATTACCTGCCTTCCACTTTCTATATACATCATTCAATTGTCTGTATTATTTTCTGCCCTCCTCATTCTTTGCATGCATTCATGCACTTAGGAGATTGTCAATTATTTCTTGTATCTTCAGAGCTATCCACTGTTTCTTACTTGATATTAACTTTCTTCAGAAGCTCTACTAATCTCATTCTTCATGACTGTCTACTCTTCATCTACTGTGATTTCTTCTGCCTTTTTATTCAGTCTTTTAGTAACATTCTCCGTGAAGCAATCCCTCACACTCGTTTCTTTCAACTTACCTAGATCTCATCTTCATGCATTCCGTCCTTTCTTCAGTTTCTTCAACTTAAGATGGCATTTCGTGACCATCAAGTTGTAGTCAGAATCCATGTCTGCTCCTGGAAACATCTTGTAATCCAGCACATGGTTTTTTAATCTCTGCCTAACCATAATTCTATTTGATAACTTCCAGAGTCCCCTGATTTTTCCCACGCATAAAACCGTGAGGTGTTTAAATCAAGTATTAAAAGGGACTAAATTATGAACAGTGCAGAATTCAACCAGCCCACTTCCTCTTTCATTCCTTTCAACCCAATCGGAATTCTTCTACCTCATCTTCCTTGACCTATCATTAGATTCCAGTCCGCCATCACAATTAGATTATCGTCTCCTTTTACAAATTGTATTAAATCTTCTATATCTTAGTGGCGGCTCGTGACAAAATTTTCAAGGGTTTCACATCAACATTTTTGTTCACGCCTGAAATGTACCAAAGTAGAAAGCAAATCAGTACAAAACAACTTACTTAAATCATTTTACTAAATGTTCCTTGTACAGTTTCTTCTCCTCTCATAATATGGTACAACCCCTGCAACCAAGGATGCATTTTTTCTGAGATTAATCTGCGAGTATACAACAAAACTAAAATGACCACTGCCGAGTTGAGTGGCTCAGACGATTAAGCACTGACCTTCTTACCCCAACTTGGCATGTTCGATACTGCTCAAATACGTCAGCTTCGTATCGGCAGATTGACTGGCACGTAAAAGAAATCCTGCGGGACAAAATTCCGACAACTCGGCTTCTCCGAAAAGCTTTTGGGTCGTAAAAACAATAAAATCGGCGTTATTTATATTATTATTATTATTATTATTATTATTATTATTATTATTATTATTATTATTATTATTATTATTATTATTATTACGACTGCTACTAAAATGTTTTCTTTCTGTACACCTGATGGTGCTGGGGTGATTTGAGGTGATTAGAACTTGAGAGGGGAGTGACCGTGGCCTATAAAAGTAACTGCTGTTGTATTTTATCACTCGCTTTGGAGAGGAGAACGGAAAACCATTCTCAGGACGGCGGACAGGAGGAGGAGACCAACCCCACCGCCTCCCGAAAAGCTACAGTAAAGCCGTGGCCGCTGTTAGCCGAAGCTACTCATCTTTGGGAAAGTAAAATTCACAGCAGCTTTGCTACAATTCTGTAGGCTATTGTAGCGAATATTAAAAGATGCGAGCACTGTCCTTGGTTTTATATAGCATCAAGTTCACCTAGGCTTGACAACAATCATAAAAAATACTGCGTACTGGTACCACATTTACCGTTACTCAAATTAATGTCACTGTAAACGATTTTCCACCTATAATGTAAAGTAAACTTCTTCCCGCGATTACGAACACCTCTTCAGAATTACCTACTGGCAAATCTTTCGGCGATGTAATGCAATAGTAACTTCTGTGAGCTGTGGCCAGCAGTAACAGGGTAGGTGGCGGACCCTTGTTGTTAACTGTAATACTATATCTAGTTTGAGGGTGGCTTAGAGTTCAGGGCCTCTCAGGGTGTATGCGCCCGTGCACTGCACGGTGCAAGGTGCAGGAGACGACTTCACTAGATTGACCAGAGTGCAAACCCCCACTTCTCTTTCCCTACATCTCTCTCACCGTTCGGCCTGTCTCCGCCCCTCTTCACTTTCCCCACTGATATTTCTCTCACCGGAAAATGTTTATGTGCGGTGAGAGGGACACTCAGTTGTACGGGACAATGTTACCGGTGTTAAAAACTCGTCTTTCAATATGGTTTGAGCAGACAATTTATCTTCTCTAGCTCTTCTTTTCCTTTTTCTTTGCAATTATACCAGTAATATCTGGAGTAAGGGATCGGCTGACAGCAATTCTGAGAGCCTTCTTTAAATTACAATCAGAAATACTCGCACGCAATCTAGCTTTCGTAAAGTCAAAATAGGAAAAGAAAACTTTGACATACAGTATGCATGTGGGACTAAACATAGAAATAAACTTAGCTGATTCTCGATGCAGCCAGAGAAAATCTTCCTTCGATAAATTTTCGTAGAATTCGAGCAGTGTCTTTGTATTGAACAATAGATCTTTTTGATGATCACGTAATTATTGTCCCAGAGATTAAGCATTTGGCTTTACCGTCACGAATGATAAAAAAAATACGAAAGTTCCCAGTTCGATTGAAATTAACTTTCAGAAGTGTTTGCTTCCTTGGAAACAGGTTACTCCATAATTATATTGTTGTCTTGCGTTTATATATTTCGCTGATAAGCAAGCCGTCTACCTCCGAACGCTTCGTCGCTCTCAGCACACTACACCATCCGAGTCAAGCCCAGTTGAGCCGAGTCGGACCGATGCACAGTGACGGAGCCCTTGCGCCTCGGTTTGCACGCATGAGATTTTGGGAGTTTGGGAGGCCCTGGCTTAGACGGAAAGGCACATACCTTACCGTGCTCCTCACTCATAGGGGTTATCTGTGCATAAACCGTGACGTCATCGGCATGCGCATGCGTTATAGTCTTCAGGCTCATAGCACAACAGCCAGTGCGCTTCCTGCATTGTCAGTCGAAACGAACAACTGTCAGTGATGGTGTAACAGAGCTTCGATATAAGTCAGACTCTTGTAATCGATTGATTCAATGAGGTCGAAACAAGGGAAACAATTCTCAATTTTCCGCGAATACGTGAATATGCATTAGAATTGGGTGTTCACGTGCTCATGTGCTCCTGAGAGCCTACCGCCAATGCTATCTCTACATATATTCTGTCGATTTCTTCATCACCCGCTGAACTAGTAGACGTATTGCCCCCATTTTTCCCGAGCTAAGCCCAGCCATCGAGCGAGGAATCCCAAGGTGGACCGTTCGATCGTTGGCTACCACTTTCTAGAGGCATTTAAGGGTTGTTAAGGATTGATGACCAAGCAGGATAAAAAGAAATATTAAAACAACACTCTGACATTTATTCACATAAGCAGATAAATAACAAAATATTCTTGATGATATTTTTCTTTTAACATAACAGAGCTTTCATAATATCGGATTTCTTCCTCGACTTAGAGTGACACGTGTTCATATCTCCAGCTCTACTGTGCTGTAAATGAAACCAAAGAAGTAATTAGGCCACTTGCCTTTTTAAACCAAACATTTGACTGAAAGAACTAAATAAATTAACATGTGTTCAAAGTTTCACCAATTTAAAGTCGTCTCAACACGTGGTTTTTGCGATATACACAACTGAATTAGTCATTTACAGTATTTAATATTGATCAATGACACCAACATGAACTTCAGTAGCAAAGAAAAACTGTTTCCAAATTCTCAAAATTAATTAATTATTATCTTGATTATTATTATTATTATTATTTTATCATTCAGTTAACCTGTTTCATTGTCACACGATCGTGTTCTTATTAATTCTCCACCGCATCATTTACCTAATGTTCATCATTAGCATTTCAGAGTAATGATTTTTAATTAATTATTAATGACTTATTTTCACAATGTTTCAAAGCAATCATGCGGCTGACAAAATTTCTACCTTTGATCTTTGCATTTCATTTCTATTCAAATTAATCTTAAAGTATTTCAGATTTTTAGAAATTTACATTACCAACGTGTGAGCTAGTTAAATAGATTCTGTTTACAAATCGAGTGCCTTCACAAAGTAACGAGATGATCTTTCCTTTTAAATCTTCCTTGACTTAATTTAATTAAACTTTCCCTTAAGGGCATGAAATTATTTCTTAAGGCAACACACAACGATGAATGTGATCCGCGTCACAGCGAGTGAGCGACCAGATCAAAATTAAATGAAATCAACATGGCACAAGAGAAATATACACATTTACACACACACACATTCACACTAGGGAAACACGTTTTTATGTACACTATTTACATCGAATCCTGATTTGGCAATTTTATTTATGATTTTTATCGATGGTCGGGACGCGTAATGTCTCGCAGAAATAATCCGTGTACAGAAATTCTCTTACATTTATGGTGGCTAGTGATCGAAATCATGGGTATCACTTGGTAGAAACACATTTCACATATCAGCGCAAGTTCATCTAATTCATGAGATTATAATGGAAGATTCTAGTAAAATCCATAAGCACTACCATCATGTGGGCTACAGGTTGAATTTACCGCAAGCGTGAGCCTTACTCGCATTATTTTTACTTCCTACCTGTGAAATACACTCGCAAACACGTGCTCCACAAATTATAATCTATCTTGCGCTCCAAATACACAAGAATAAATCAATATCACCACTAATTCATCATTTACTCAATTATGCAACAAATATCCCTCAGGATAGGCCATATTCCAGACCCTACATGAACAGAGCACATTCCATCTCACATTTAGGAACTCTACAGTAGTTTTATGGCTCACGAGCGTTTACATCTGTTTTACCCGATCTTTAGTCAATATTATTATTATTTAAGTGATTATTACATCTACTGATTCTCCTGGAATGTCGTAAAATTAGATGACTTCATCATAAAAACAACAAGTGATTTTAAAAGACACTAGGTTCGACCCTATTCACTCAAAATGTACGCGCAAATTTTCCGTCCGGTAACTTTCAATATTACAAATAAAGTAGATTTATCGTGTGGTCAGTGATTATTAAACTTAAGCTCCTTAAGCATGGGAAGTCATTCAAAGACAACCTACATGTCTACACTAATAGATTCCAAAATTTCATTCACACGTACCTAGTCTACCACGACACCTTAAGAAGTAGGAAAATGAAATATTTCTAACTACAGCAAACTGATAGATCTACGACTTAAGAAGAAAGACCTCTAGTTGTACAAAAGATAAGACAGATAAATTAAATTAAAAAGGTACTCAAGTTTTTGTAGAGTTCGATTCCCGTCGACAGTCAGTTATTTCAGCATACTCCGGCCAGTCTCCTTCCCATTACCAGAGACGCCTTACATTTTTACAGCTCCATGGAGGCTCTGCGATGGATGTCCCTCGATGAAATGATGTTGGTAATTGCGGAATTCTTCATCTTGAGGTGTTCAATTCCAAGACGTCTTCCGTTGACTGCTGGTCACAAGCTGTAACTGAGATGACAAAATTAAGTATTTTTGCACAAGCACACGCAGAATATAAACAGCTCGTCTACACTGTCACACTTAACTTGGCTCCTAGGTGTTTTTATTCCACAGAATTCACTAATCATCAGACTAAATTCTGGTAGAACGGACGTCGACTTGACTTGAAAATTTTCCTTCCACGTGGTCCGGTAATGTGATGTCTCACGCAGCGAACAAGCATTAAGAAGAGCATAAAGAGCATTAAGAGAGCGATTCACTCGAAACAAGGCCTTTTATCTAATTAGCCCAGGAAGGTGTGTTCTTCAGCGAGAACGGTAATTGGCTGATGATCTCCTTTAATTTGCGCAGACTATTCCAGAAACAAGCTGGGTCGCGCGTGCGAAGGTAGTCACGTGGTTTGCTATAACCTTGGCACAGTCTCGCCGATGACGTATCGCACCCCTCTGAACGACAAAAAAAACTCGTTCTCGGCTCGCCACGACTTCCCAAGTGATGTGTTGCGGCTTCAAGCAGACAATAAAATTTTTGCTTTCCACTTGTTAAAATATTCGTAAGATCGCCAATTTTCACGGGGACATCTCTCCCTTGGTTGGAGCATAATTTCGTTTGTAGATGAAATTATAACATGACAGTGTCCATTACTATTGTTCCGGAAAATTGGCTGTTGAATCACCTGGTAATAACTTAATTGAGCTCGCGACAGGTGTGAGACTCGGGGTTCTTCGTTCCGCTCCTGGCATCCAGTAGCCTAGTCTCTCCATACAGGGTGTTCCTCAAGTTTTATTTCCATCTTCAGTAACTTATTTTTCCCTTTTAACAGATGGTTACACGGTGTCAGCTAGTGGTGTAGGTGTTCGGTAGAGTCTTAAATTAGCGGCATTGTGGACAGCTTCGTAAGATTTATCCAGACTTTGTATTTTATAGGAGTTGTTGCCAAAGACTTTAATGATCTTGTAGGGTCCCACAAACAAGGGTGCAAATTTAGCATAAAATTTGCTCGTAGGCTCGGACACAGCTGGTCTCCTCAATAATACGTATTCGTTTAATCGGAGAGGTCGGTGAAATCTTCTCCCTTGAACCCTTCGGTTACGTCTCTCAGCGTGGCGTCTCAGTGATTCCGTTGCCTTCTCAATGTTTTCCTGGGGAGTAGGTCTTACGGTTCCAGGACACTGAATGATGTGATCCCAAGATCTCACAGGGTAATTATTAAAATGAAGCACTGATGGAATTTGAGAGGTTGCTTCATGAATAGTGCCATTAGAACATTCCATAATAATTGGAAGTACATCTACCCATTTCCAATGAGCATTCCCGCAGAATATTCTACAGAACTTGGCCAGCTCTTGCATTACACGTTCCGCTGGATTACTAGACGGATGTCTCACGGAATTTAGTACATGTTTGATGCCCAGTTGGGTCATGGCTTGCTTGAATTCGGCCGAGGTGAATTGCGGTCCGTGGTCTGTTAGAATGGCCTGAGGCTTTCCCATGTGAGGAATTATATTCCGGGTGATTCTCCACAGAACGGCTTTAGTGGTGGCCTTCTGGATTGGATATAACGTCACGTACTTGGAAAACACATCGATGGTCACAACCACATGACGGTTCCCTCGCTTAGAAGTTGGAATCTGACCGAACAAGTCCATTGCGTAGAGTTCTTTCGGAGCAGATGGCAAAATAGGAATGGGACTTTGCTGTAATAAATGAGAGCTTGGTTTGACTCTCTGACAAGTGTCACATGTCCTGATGACATCATTTACAAAGGTTCTCAATCCTTCCCATGTGAATGATTCTAATATCGTGGCAACAGTCTTATCTACTCCACCATGACCTGTAATTCTATGGACGTGCCAAGTAAGAAGTTCCCGTAGCTTCGGTGGTATAACAGCTCGTAGTTTCGTCCTAGCAGAGTCAATGAACTTATGCAGGATTCCATTGATATAGCGGAAATTTCTAGCTTGTCTCCTTATTTTCCGAAATCCTGGCTCGTTTGGGGTAAGCTTGTCTTCGAGACAGTCAATGATAGGCCGTAGCTTAAAGTCCCGTTTCTGTGCCTGTCGAAGGTAACCAAGTTTGCGTAGGAACTCGTGGTCTTCCTGTATTAACGTTATCTGATGTATCTCGGCGACTTCAGAATTAGGGTTTCGACTCAGGCAGTCGGCTAACAGGTTGTTCTTCCCGGAGCAATGTTCTAACTGGAGGTTAAATTGTTGTGCAAAGAGTGTCCATCTGAAAACTCGTTCGGAAGCCATAGTTGTTTTTAACATGAAGGTTAATGCACGATGGTCAGTCCTGACAATGATGGGAAATCCGTAAATTAATTTCTGCCAGTATTTGAGAGCGTAGACTATGGATAACATTTCCAGTTCAGTTACGGAGTAATGTTTTTCGTGCTTCCTTATCTTCCTGCTGACGAAAGCCAAGTATGTCCTGTTTCCAGGGTTCTCCTTATCTTCTTGGAAAAGAACGGCTCCTATCCCAATGTTTGAGGCATCAGTTTGTAGATTAAAGGGCCTAGTAAAGTCAGGGTATCCCAGCTTAACGTTGTTTACGAGCATTTCTTTCGTCTTAGCGAAGGCTTTGTCACATTCGGCGCTCCACTTCCATCTATTGCCCTTCTTTAGGAGATCCTGCAACGGAGCAACTGTCTGAGTGTAATTAGGACAGTGGTTCGAAAAGAACTGGGCCATTCCCAAGAATTGCCGGACCTGTTTCACTCTCACAGGCTTAGGAAAATTACTAATGGCTTCGATCTTGACTGGGTTGGGTTTCACGCCATCGCCGTCTATGATGTGTCCCAGAAATAGGATCTCGGACTTGCAAAAGTGAGACTTCTTCAGGTTCACGTGGAAGCCAGCGTCGGATAAATTCTTAAGGAGTTTCTCCAATTTAACGAGGTGTTCCTCTAATGTCTCACTCGCTAGGAGAAGATCATCAATATACCTCGTTGTAAAGGCTTTAACCTCGTCGGTTAGGCATCTTTCGAGTGCTCGGATAAGCGCGCAGCCAGCGTTACGGATTCCAAGGGGTAGCCTGCAGAAAACATAGGTTTGCTGGTCGTATATGAAACCTGTCAATAGCCTGGATTTTTCTTCAAGTAGAATATGGAAGTAGGATGACGTAAAATCAACAGAAGAGAAGTATCTCATACCCCTGAATTTTCTAATGACGTCTTTGATCGTCGGAGGCTGATCATTCTCCGGAATTAGCTTTTCGTTCACAGATCGAGCGTCTAAACACACGCGCAGCGATCCGTCTGGCTTAGACACGACTACTAAAGGGTTAATGAATGGACTGCTAGCTTTCATGACGATTCCATCCCTCTCCATTTCTTCAATAATCTTGCCGACTCTGGAGTAAAATTTTTCCGGTATCGGATACGGCTTCTTCTTGAAGGGTAGCCAGTCTGTCACAAGAAGTGAGTATTGAAAGTTGGGAATAAGACCTGGTTTGGAATCGAACAAGTTCTTATATTTCAGTAGCAAATTCTGCAGTTGAATCCGTTCTCCTTCCGTACCCATGGCTTGCCTTGACTTCTCAGAAATGAGATCGAAGGGGTGTACGTCGTTATCGCCTTCTTCTAATACTTTATCCATGGCCATTAAAATTTCCTCAGAGGCCTCATGGTCTTCGGTTTCCCTCGGAGATAAGGCGTCTGTTTCCCCGCAATAAGCAGATGGATCGTTTACATCTGAAGGGTTTAGCATAGCAGTCTCGGAAAAATCCGCCTTCCTGAATTGAATGGAGTTTGACTGCATGTCAATCATGGCTTGGTAAGACATTAGGAAGTCTGCACCCAAAATAATATTAAATTTAATGTTGGACATGGCTAGGAATACTTGAGGAAATATCGTCCGTCCAATCTCGACATCCAACAATGTCTGTTGTTTACACATGACAGACTTGTCCGGTATTATGCCTTTAATTTTCACGTGAGATACCGGTATGACAGGTATATCATTTCGGTCCCTCAGATCTCTCAAAAATGCCGTCGAAATGACGCTAATCGTCGATCCAGTATCTATGAGACATTTTACGTGAACGTTGCAGATCCGTGCTGAAATGATGGGTAACGTCGATGGTATTTCGCTGTTACGCTGACCAACTTCGTCCAACAAGTCTTCGGGCTTGGTAGTCCATGAGTCGACCTGTACCACAATCCATTCTTGAAGTTTAGTGATCTTGCCTTCAGGATTCAGGCTATCTCCCCTTACTGGAGATGGAGTTTTTTTTTGTCGGCACCTTGGCTGTGCTCCTGACTCGAGTTGTTATGTTGGCTTCCCCGAGCCTTGGCCTCTTGGTATTGAAGGCTTTCCGCCCCCACGATATCAGGGTTGGTATCCTGGGTTTGGATTGCTCTTCGCCATCGTTCGTTTTCCTGTGTCGAGTTTTGAAGGTCCTTTAGATATTTTTCCTTTTCTTCTTCTCGCCAGTCTCTCCTTCCTCTTGAGTGGCGGAAGTCCTGGTTTCGTTTCCAGCTCCTTCGGTAATCTGAGTATGGACGCTTCCTCTCGTTACGTCTGGAATATTCCCAGTTTCTAACGGGTCTATTTCTGCGTACGGGCGATCGATCACGAGGTGAATCTTGCCCTCCAGGGTTACGTTTCCACGTTCTCCCTTGGTTGACTGATTTCGATTCTTCCTCCTTATTCGTTGTTACCTGATGGATCTGAGGTTCCGAGTTTCGTCCCTGACGAACTGGTTCCTTGGACGTCATGTCTAATTGTCTTAATAACGCCTCAGCCTGGATTGCAGATTGTGTATTTGAGGCTATCATGATCCTCTGCACATCTGGTGGTAACTGTCGTGTGATCAACTTGACCAACTCAGGTTCTGATGGTGGTGAGTCTAGTTCCCTTAATTTTCTTAATTGACTGGACAGGAAGTCCGCATATCTCGTGGGCGTAGATGATGCATATTTCCTGGCGTATAACTCCGTCCTAAGGTTGTATTGGACGTCGCTATTCCAGTACTTCTCCAGGAATGCTTTTTTGAAGCTTTCGAAATCGTCAAACGAAAATCGAAATGCGACAAACCAGGTATGAACTGAGTCTTCCAGGAATTTTTCGGTGACTCTTAACTGCCTTTCTGGTGGAATTTTCGCATCGCGAAAGTAATCCTGCAGTTCCCGAATGAAGCCTTTCGGAGTCACGTTTCCTCTAACGTTATTGAATTTCTTGGGCTGGTCTTCGTGAAGACGAATTATATTTACTATTTGCGTCTGGCCGGTTGTATTCATTTGAGACGCATTTACTGTCGGCTCTGAAGAAATGTCAATTGTATTCGCAGCGCCTGTCCCTGCAGTTGCAAGTGGAGTTGACGTCTGACACGTGCCGGTTACACGTTGCTCCAGTAACGCCTGCTTCTCTAGCAATGAGTTGGTGACCTTGCTAGTGTTCTCGTTCTGGATCTTCAGGAGATGCATTTCATGTACAAGCTCCTTGATTCCGTCCGTGTACTCCTTTCGAATCCCTTCGGTTTCAGTTTTTGACTCAGTCGTGACCTTGTGTATGGCATTCATCAGGGTGGTTTTGATGGTTTTTATTTCGCCCCAACTATCCTCAAGCGACTCGTGGATATAATCCATCCGTTCTGAGCTATCGACTTGGGATGTCTCGATTTTGTCGAGAATGCCCTTTTCGACTTGTTGTAGCTTTTCGTTTAATCCAATGAATTTCTTCGCCCAAGCCGTTTTCGTAACCTTAAGGTCCTCTGAATTTGTGTCAATCTTTTCCTCAATATTCAGGAATGATTGTTCGACTTCGCCCTTGTATTTGTCGATTCCAGTTAATATGTCCTGCTGAACGTTCGCCAGTCGTTCACTGAATTCATTGGACATGCCCGCCATAGACTTGGCAATGTTTTCGTTTACCTCCTTTTTCATAGTAGCGAAATCATTTTTGACTATTACGAGCTCGCTCTGCATTGAGGCTAGCTTGCCGTTAAAAAGTTTAATATCTGAACATATTTTTCCTAAACCCTCTTCAGTTTGGTTTTTAATGTCCGTCAACTTTTCTTCAATAGCTTCCCCGAGAGATTTTTCGAGGTTTATTTGTGCGTCACTGAGATCACTGAGTCCTTTCTCTAAGTGTACCTGACTATTGTTGAGTTCAGAGAGTCCTTTCTCTAAGTTTTTCTCTAAGTTAGTTTGACTATTATTGAGTTCAAAGAGTTCTTTCTCTAAGTTCACCTGATTTTCACTAAGTTTTTTCTCTAAGTTTTTCTCTAAGTTTGCCTGATTTCCACTAAGTTTTTCCTCTAAGTGAGCCTGATTTTCACTAAGTCTTTTCTCTAAGTTAGCTTGACTAATGTTCAAGTTGGCATTAATCCTCTCCTCCATAGCCAACAACATCTGCCTTAAGTCCTCCATAGTTACAATTATTCATTAAATGGCTATTCTGGTACTGGAAGGATTCTGATCGGAATACTGAAATATTGGGAATCGAACTCCACCAAATTTATGAAGGCACCGATTTGTCGATATCATGAAAGTTCCAAATTTTCACCAATATCGGTCGCAATTATGAATCTAACTTTAATTAATTATCATCGCAGCAAATTCAAATTTCTAATTACCAGCAAGAATTTGTTTTTAACAATATTCATACAAGTTACATTTAACATGTGCTTATGTTAGCCACAAGAATTTGGGCGAATAAATGTGTCAGAGTCAGCCTAATTTACTTGGTCATCTGATCTTGTCAATGTCATAAACACTGGACAGCACAAGATCATTTTCGAGCTTGGATAAGCCAATCTCGAGCCCCACGCTTGGATTAAGCCATCTTAAATGCCCCCATTTTTCCCGAGCTAAGCCCAGCCATCGAGCGAGGAATCCCAAGGTGGACCGTTCGATCGTTGGCTACCACTTTCTAGAGGCATTTAAGGGTTGTTAAGGATTGATGACCAAGCAGGATAAAAAGAAATATTAAAACAACACTCTGACATTTATTCACATAAGCAGATAAATAACAAAATATTCTTGATGATATTTTTCTTTTAACATAACAGAGCTTTCATAATATCGGATTTCTTCCGCGACTTAGAGTGACACGTGTTCATATCTCCAGCTCTACTGTGCTGTAAATGAAACCAAAGAAGTAATTAGGCCACTTGCCTTTTTAAACCAAACATTTGACTGAAAGAACTAAATAAATTAACATGTGTTCAAAGTTTCACCAATTTAAAGTCGTCTCAACACGTGGTTTTTGCGATATACACAACTGAATTAGTCATTTACAGTATTTAATATTGATCAATGACACCAACATGAACTTCAGTAGCAAAGAAAAACTGTTTCCAAATTCTCAAAATTAATTAATTATTATCTTGATTATTATTATTATTATTTTATCATTCAGTTAACCTGTTTCATTGTCACACGATCGTGTTCTTATTAATTCTCCACCGCATCATTTACCTAATGTTCATCATTAGCATTTCAGAGTAATGATTTTTAATTAATTATTAATGACTTATTTTCACAATGTTTCAAAGCAATCATGCGGCTGACAAAATTTCTACCTTTGATCTTTGCATTTCATTTCTATTCAAATTAATCTTAAAGTATTTCAGATTTTTAGAAATTTACATTACCAACGTGTGAGCTAGTTAAATAGATTCTGTTTACAAATCGAGTGCCTTCACAAAGTAACGAGATGATCTTTCCTTTTAAATCTTCCTTGACTTAATTTAATTAAACTTTCCCTTAAGGGCATGAAATTATTTCTTAAGGCAACACACAACGATGAATGTGATCCGCGTCACAGCGAGTGCGCGACCAGATCAAAATTAAATGAAATCAACATGGCACAAGAGAAATATACACATTTACACACACACACATTCACACTAGGGAAACACGTTTTTATGTACACTATTTACATCGAATCCTGATTTGGCAATTTTATTTATGATTTTTATCGATGGTCGGGACGCGTAATGTCTCGCAGAAATAATCCGTGTACAGAAATTCTCTTACATTTATGGTGGCTAGTGATCGAAATCATGGGTATCACTTGGTAGAAACACATTTCACATATCAGCGCAAGTTCATCTAATTCATGAGATTATAATGGAAGATTCTAGTAAAATCCATAAGCACTACCATCATGTGGGCTACAGGTTGAATTTACCGCAAGCGTGAGCCTTACTCGCATTATTTTTACTTCCTACCTGTGAAATACACTCGCAAACACGTGCTCCACAAATTATAATCTATCTTGCGCTCCAAATACACAAGAATAAATCAATATCACCACTAATTCATCATTTACTCAATTATGCAACAAATATCCCTCAGGATAGGCCATATTCCAGACCCTACATGATCAGAGCACATTCCATCTCACATTTAGGAACTCTACAGTAGTTTTATGGCTCACGAGCGTTTACATCTGTTTTACCCGATCTTTAGTCAATATTATTATTATTTAAGTGATTATTACATCTACTGATTCTCCTGGAATGTCGTAAAATTAGATGACTTCATCATAAAAACAACAAGTGATTTTAAAAGACACTAGGTTCGACCCTATTCACTCAAAATGTACGCGCAAATTTTCCGTCCGGTAACTTTCAATATTACAAATAAAGTAGATTTATCGTGTGGTCAGTGATTATTAAACTTAAGCTCCTTAAGCATGGGAAGTCATTCAAAGACAACCTACATGTCTACACTAATAGATTCCAAAATTTCATTCACACGTACCTAGTCTACCACGACACCTTAAGAAGTAGGAAAATGAAATATTTCTAACTACAGCAAACTGATAGATCTACGACTTAAGAAGAAAGACCTCTAGTTGTACAAAAGATAAGACAGATAAATTAAATTAAAAAGGTACTCAAGTTTTTGTAGAGTTCGATTCCCGTCGACAGTCAGTTATTTCAGCATACTCCGGCCAGTCTCCTTCCCATTACCAGAGACGCCTTACATTTTTACAGCTCCATGGAGGCTCTGCGATGGATGTCCCTCGATGAAATGATGTTGGTAATTGCGGAATTCTTCATCTTGAGGTGTTCAATTCCAAGACGTCTTCCGTTGACTGCTGGTCACAAGCTGTAACTGAGATGACAAAATTAAGTATTTTTGCACAAGCACACGCAGAATATAAACAGCTCGTCTACACTGTCACACTTAACTTGGCTCCTAGGTGTTTTTATTCCACAGAATTCACTAATCATCAGACTAAATTCTGGTAGAACGGACGTCGACTTGACTTGAAAATTTTCCTTCCACGTGGTCCGGTAATGTGATGTCTCACGCAGCGAACAAGCATTAAGAAGAGCATAAAGAGCATTAAGAGAGCGATTCACTCGAAACAAGGCCTTTTATCTAATTAGCCCAGGAAGGTGTGTTCTTCAGCGAGAACGGTAATTGGCTGATGATCTCCTTTAATTTGCGCAGACTATTCCAGAAACAAGCTGGGTCGCGCGTGCGAAGGTAGTCACGTGGTTTGCTATAACCTTGGCACAGTCTCGCCGATGACGTATCGCACCCCTCTGAACGACAAAAAAAACTCGTTCTCGGCTCGCCACGACTTCCCAAGTGATGTGTTGCGGCTTCAAGCAGACAATAAAATTTTTGCTTTCCACTTGTTAAAATATTCGTAAGATCGCCAATTTTCACGGGGACAGTATAGACCTGCGCTATTATGCTGGGCAATAGCTTTGTGTCTACCTTGACAACAATAGGCCGTTTAGTATGCTGATTTTATTAGCTTACTCGCTGCCCTATTTTCTTATTCACTGTTAAACCAACTCCTACATTTCCCCCGTTTGTTTTTGTGTTGATAGTTCTATACGCACCAGATCAAAAATTCTGCTCGTCCTGCCAACATGCGTAGTTAATAATAATAATAATAATAATAATAATAATAATAATAATAATAATAATAATAATAATAATAATAATAATAATAATAATAATAATTGTACCAGGAGGTACACCTCTACGAGGCGCATTCAAAATTAGCGCCTAAAAAAACTCCTCTATCAATCAAAAGTGTGAAACCAATAATACAACAAGTTAGAACTTTAACCAGAAGATGTCACCACCGAAATATTATGTAATTTTGTTATTGTGCAGTTGCCTAATCTGAGTGAATTTCTCCTTGTTTTGTTTGCCATTCATCAAGAAGTTTGGACATTTTTTCACAGATGACACCACTAAACACTGTGATCATGCACCCTGGTACGAAGTGAAAGAACTTATAACTTCTTTTTGTATTTCTAGGTTTTTGTAACTGATTGATGTTCATTTAATTTTGGGTTAGCAGTTCTTCTTGTTCTTTCCACCAGTTTTGAACCTAGCCAATCCCTAATTTTTGCAATTAATTTCCAACCAATCCCGTATTTCTTCTTCACCTTGTATCTGCCCATAAAAATTAAGAGGGCGTGTCCTGATTCATGTTGAATGATCTCGAACCTTCCCTGAGGGTTTATAAACTGCGGCTTTTCACGTTTCTTGGCCAATAGATCGTCATCTTTCCGTGTCTGTGTGTCAAAGCAGGAGGCAGGCGGCCTCTTTCATCGGTCAGCTGAACATCTACAATGTAATGGCCACAGAACTTCATTCTTCCTTGCTACATCCGCAGTTTAACCCGAGGGAAAGGTCCGACTCTTTAGTATGTAACAACTTTTCTAAAATGTAACTTTCTTTAGACTAATGTAAAAACTTCATTAAATCTTTAACTGTAAATTGGGGATAGAGAGTGAATTACCCTCTCGAGCTCCCCTTCATCTTGGTTTGAGGAGACTACGTTTTTATAACTGTTTTTCATTCTGTCATGTGGTAAAGTAATTCTATACGAGTCACCTCAGTAGTTTGGAAATAGCCCCTGTTTCATCGGCCTAGAGCCCCTTAGGTTGTTTTGTGTTCATATCTAGGAGTGCAAGTATACACCTCCATTCAGTTTGTGTTTCGGGCCATTTACCTAACCTGTTCTTTTCCGCAAAGGCCCTATAGGTTGGGTACGAGATACCCCTGTTTCAAAGTGTAAGTTGTGCCTTGAAAGGCCCGAGATTGATGTAATGTTGCCTTAAGTAGGTAGTAAGAAACTGTGAGCCGGTTAGCTATTTTCCTAGTTTGTAATTGTAACGAGTGCCTCTGGAAGGCTAGATATTGTATTTTCGGAGCAAGTGCTCTATGAATTAAGGGATTTCTGCCCTTTACGAAATAATTCTTCCTCCATTTGTAAAAGTGTAAAACTAGGGGCTTAAAGCCCAATAGTGTTAAGATTCTGAATCATGGAATTTTCCCAATCTTTTTTAATGATTGCCACTTGTACCTATAATATTGTCATAAAAATGGTTACGTTTGAAGTTCTGAAAATATAAACTTCAGTTTGGTTTTAAATTAATTTTGATTCTGTAGTTAGACCCATTCAACCCCACCACCTTCCCTTACCTCTTTCTGCTCCATGGGTATCCCTGGAATAATAATAATAATAATAATAATAATAATAATAATAATAACCCCGTGGGGGTTTTAGCCTCTTCCCCTATCGGGCGCGTCCCAGGTGGCGGATCGGGGGGCTCGCCGGACTTGTCCGGAGGGCTTGAGGGACCAAAAACAGGCACAGTCAGGAAACATCTTGAGGCAACCTCTGAGGCTCAATACCTTAGTTGTGTAATACGTTCCTAACTCTCTTACTAAATTTACAAACATATAAAACTGTATTTAACTTGAAAATATGAATATCTGCATTTAAACATGAAAATTATGAAAATTAACATTCATTAAATAAAATACACAATCGTCGAACCCTGGACTCACACTTACTTCTTACCTGCTTACTTACACATACGTTATTTGAAGGGCGCCAGCTACCACTCAGTGCAGCAATAATAGAATGAGAATCTTGACTATCTCTAGGGTGTGGGGTAATAAGCTTACTTTTGACAACATACCATATAAGTTCTGGGAAAAGGAGATTGGCGTTCGGTTTCCCCATTAATTTTGAGGTTAAGGTATTTTACTGTCACTGAAATAAAACTATGAATTCGTTTGATAGAACAAAATATATTCTTTAAATAATATATAAAAATAGTGAGTCCCGTTGCGATAAAACAGATGAGAACATGAAATTATGACATTGCAACTGAAAAAAACTAGACATGAATTTGAATTCTTCTTGACCGGACATTTAACAATTTATACGAAATATTTCCCTCACTGATTCACTTTACTGTACCTTTAACACTTTGAGTGTAATTACGAGGTATTCCTTAAATCTGGTGTTTACTGTAGATGTGTCACGCCTAACTTGGTGATACATCCTTGTGACTGCTTCTTCTCCATATCATCTGACTTCTTTGTAAGTCAATATGGTATTACCTCATGGCAGGTGGTGTCCCTCTCTGACTTCATGGTAAGCCCTCGCGTCCGTGTCTTCAACTAAGTGACCGACCAACCTTGGCCTCACTCTCTTAATGACCAATGATTAATGGCTCACTGAGTCTTCTCCATCTCTCGTTCACACTCGTTGACTGACCGACGTAGGCCTCTTCATCTCGTAGACTTCTTCACTGTTCAGCTTCCGTTTAACTAATGACCGACGCTACAATATGCATCCACCTTTTATAGACGTTGGTTGACACAGCTACGTAATCTCCAGAAATAACAATGACATACTCCCACAACGCCTCAAACTGTTGCATGTAATGGTGAAATCCCCTGGGGCGGCTGAGTCTCTGAGCGCATTGCTAAAAGCTCACGATGACGTAGCCATGACGTAGCAATGACTTGGCAGAATCGCCAGCATTATTGCAAAATGTAACGATGCCATATCCAACATCTGATATATAACAATTCTCACTGTACATGTATTGAGTGTTATTTTACACACACGTATATATGCATACATCTAAGTACAATCCTGCAAGCGACAAGCATTGCAAAATTGAATTGAATAAGAATTATAACAAAATAATAGTAATCTCACAGATAAAATAATAATAATAATAATACTGACATAATAATAATAATAATAATAATAATAATAATAATAATAATAATAATAATAATAATAATAATAATAATAATAAAATACAGATATTACCTTGTAACGGGATTTGAACCGTTACAGTTGTAAATATGAGATCCACAAAGATCAATCTCCCCATTATCTTCAACTTACTAGCATGATGGCAACGTCAGTTAATGATACTACTACCCCAGGCCCTAGTATTCATACTAGGTTTTCTCGGTCATCGGATTCTGGGGGACCGAGAACATCATGCGGGAATGTATCGGAGCTTCCCAAATCTCTTCGCCCAAAGGAAAAACATTTTATTGGCACTTTAAACATCAACACGCTTCGCAAAATTGGAAAGTTGAAGCACTTAACAGACACATTAGACCAACTCAACATCCAAATTCTGGCACTCCGAGAAACTAGGTACAGTGACGAAAATCATTTTGAATCAGGAAACTATATAATTTATAAAGGTAAACCAGCTACCCTCCTCCGTAACAAAATATTACAATTTGGCACTGGTTTTGCAGTGAGAAAAAATATCACAAATTCGGTATTATACTTTACATCTCCTTCTGAAAGAATTTCGCTAATGACAATCAAATCAGGAAACAAAGCTTATACACTAATCAATGCACATGCACCTACAAACAATTACAATCAAAAAGACCCACAGAAGGTAGATGACTTCTGGGAATTACTAGAAGAAATTACAGCCAAAATTCCAAACCATCATGTCAAAATTTTGCTGGGGGACTTCAATGCACGGGGACTTCAATGCACAAATTTGCAAAGAGAAGAAATTTAGGACCACTGTAGGACTTTACCCTGCTCACAAAAGAACCAATAAAAATGGAGAACGTTTAATTGGCTTCTGCGAGAATTTCGATCTAAAATTGATGTCAACCCATTTCCTGACACTTCCACAAAAGAAAATGACATGGAGATCCCTGAACATGCATTTAGGAGAATTTCAACTACATCATGTGGCTATTTCCAAGAAAAACCAAAAAGAAATTATGAACGTTAAAGTCTAAAAGGGAATTATTGACTCCGACCACCACCTATCTCTTGTTAAAGAAAAGTTTCAACCCAACAGGAAGAAAACCAAAACAATCAGAAACCCAAGAATCGACCCTGAATTTCTGAGACAGAACTCAGACAATTTACTTGCGAATATCTCCAACGATGCTCCTTCAAACTGGCTAGAACTCAAGGACACACTCTTGAAAGCTTCACAAAACATCAGCAACCCCCCAAGGAAACGCAAACACAGGTGGTGGAATGACACCTGTGACAAGGCCATATAAGTCAGAATTAGGTCCTGGCTAAACTGAAGTTGCCATAAAACTGATCAAAATCGTGATGAATTCTTCAAAACACAGAAACAAACCTCAAAAATCATCAGGTCTGAAAAACGAAGATATGATAAAACAGACTGGCAGAAATAGAAGAAGATTTCAAGAAAAACAATACACAGAATTTCTACAGAACATTCAGAGAAGAATTATCCAATTACCAGGCACCTAGTATCTGTATCAAACGTACAGATGGGACTTTGGAAACAAGTAATAAGGGAAATTGTGAACTCCTAGCAAACCATTTCATGGACCTCTTAAACTGTGAATCTCCGAAAGAACAATTCACCTATGAAAAACCAACACCTAATCCAGATTCAGAACCCCCTACATTACAAGTAGTCAAACAAATAATCAGAGAATTAAAAGACAACAAAGCACCAGGAGAAGATGGA
Organism: Anabrus simplex; assembly: GCF_040414725.1. Lineage (NCBI taxonomy): Eukaryota > Metazoa > Arthropoda > Insecta > Orthoptera > Tettigoniidae > Anabrus > Anabrus simplex. Next base: position 144,419,029 of record NC_090265.1, on the reverse strand, counting down.
ATAATCGCTGAAATGTTGAAAACTGGTGGTGACAAACTGGCCCAGAGTATTCAAAAAATCTTACAGGACATCTGGTTTTCTGAAGAAATTCCGGAGGATTGGAAATGTGCATTGATTCACCCACTTCACAAGAAAGGAGACAAATCAGATATTAATAACTACAGAGGAATTTCTCTCCTCTCACTCGTATATAAAATCTTCTCTAAAGCTCTACTTAATAGATTAGAGAAACAAACAGACCACCTGATCGGAGATTATCAGGCTGGATTCCGAAAAGGGAGATCCTGCGCAGAACAAATCCTAAACCTAAAAACCATACTACAGATTCGCAAAACCAAACAAACAGTAATCACCTTTGTTGACTTCAAAAAAGTGTATGATTCCATAGATCGGCAGACCCTGTTCAACATACTAGAGGAATTTCAAGTCGACAGGAAAACGAGGGAATTGATTAAACAAACTCTGACCAACACAGCATCAAAAGTTAAGTTCTTGGGAGAAATTTCTGAACCGTTCGAAATCAGAACTGGTGTCCGACAGGGAGATGGACTATCCCCACTACTATTCAATTTAGTTTTGGAAAAAGTGATTCGTGAATGGAGAAAAGAAACTAAAGGTATAAACATTGGCAGACTTCTTAAAGACAAAATTCACCTTGACTGCTTAGCTTTCGCAGATGACCTTGCGATTCTTTCGAACAACAGACAAGAAGATATCCAATCCATAAAAAAATGGAATGAAATAGCCGCAAAAACCGGACTTCAAATTTCATTTGAAAAGACGCAGTTTATGGAAGGAACTAAATCAAGATTCGACAATCAACCATTAATCACCAATTGTGGAATAATTTCCTAAGTAGACAAATTCAAGTATCTAGGTGAAATTATTCAGCAAGCAGGGTTAAATCAGGAAGCTAACAAAGAAAGAATTGCTAAACTGCAAAGGGCTTACAAAATCACATGGAACAGATACAACAAAAGATGTATATCAAAAAATGCAAAATTACGACACTACAATACAGTCATCAAACCAGAGGCACTTTATGCATCTGAAACACTGATCATTGGCGGCAGGTCACAAATGAAAAGCATTGAGAAACCAGAGAGGAAATTTATCAGAAAAATCCTAGGACCAAAGTTCGAAAATGTAATTTGGATGAAAAAGAAACCACACGAAATTTTTCAATTCACAGAAAAAATCACAGATACCATCAGAAAGAGACGACTAAAATTCTACGGGCACCTACACAGAATGGATAACAACAGGCTGACAAAGAAAATTCTAAATCTAGCTCTAACCCTGAAAATCCGCAACAACTGGTTAGCACAAATTCATGAATATCTACAAGAAATGGGTATTGAGGACGAAACCATTCAAGATAGAATGAAATTTAGAAGCTTAGTAAACAAACATAAATTTGCAGAGAAACCAACAAGAAAGAACACAGGCTGGACAGAAACACGCAGAAAGGAACACAGTGAAAAATGAAGAGATATTGGGAAGAAAAGAAGAAGAAACATTGTGCAAAATAAGTTCAAACGCGCTCCACAGTTGGGCACAACGAATCAAAAAAAAATAATAACAACAATAATAACAATAATAATAATAATAATAATAATAATAATAATAATAATAATAATAATAATAATAATAATAATAATATTGCCGCTCTTTCGCACATACTGGCGAGATCACAGATGTGAACTGTATCACACATATGGACTTGGCCCTTGTTTTATGGCTGACTGCCCTTTCTGTCGTCAACACACTCAGCCCCCTAAACAGAAGACCGATCTCGATAGCTGCAGTCGCTTAAGTGCGGCCAGTATCCAGTATTCGGGAGATAGTAGGTTCGAACCCCACTGTCGGCAGCCCTGAAAATGGTTTTCCGTGGTTTCCCATTTACACACCAGGCAAATGCTGGGGCTGTACCTTAATTAAGGCCACAGCTGCTTCCTTCCCACTCCTACCCTTTCCTTCGTATCGTCGCCATAAGACCTATCTGTGTCGGTGCGACGTAAAGCAACTAGCCAAAAAAAAAAAAAAAAAAAAAAAAACCTGAACAGAAGTAATTATTAACTGGACGAGTAAAGTATCCCCTACCCGGATGGGAAACGAAGCTAGGACAGAGATGTACATATTCCGCTAATTACTTGCCCATGCTTTTTTTTTTTAACGCTATTTATTCGGGGCGTCGACCTATGAAGATCTTTTGCCCCTACTTGCCCCATATATGAGGAACCTGCGTGTATTATGTAAATGGCGGAATTGTCAAGTGTTGAACGTGAGGAAAGGAACTTTAAAACGACACAAACACCCAGTTCCTAGACCAGGGATATTAATCATTTACAATTAAGTACCCCTGACCCGGCCGGGAATCGAACCCGGGGCCGCCAGGTTACAGACGGAGGCGTTGTACCTTACACCGCGGGGCCGGACTGCTATGGCTACTTGGAGAGCAGGCAGACTGCTACACTCCCGTCCAGGTCAAGCTCAGCCCAGCCCAGGAGGCTACAGTTTAACTTCTTTCTTGCTTTCTTATTCCTACTACGCTAATCAACGTAGCATTTATTTTACTTTTGCTTGCTCATTGTTTTGATACGAGACTCGCGTGAATGTAGACAGGAACGGGGTTACTCGCCTGAATTTGTATAGGATTCGTCAACACAAGTGTTCTTTTATTGAAGTAATGATTATTAATTACTAGCTGTAGTACCCCTCGTTGACGTGACAATCATAAGAAAATGAAAACCTACAACTTGTTTCCAGCCAATGACTGGGTCATTGATGGAATGAATGTAGCCCCATCTTGCAGCGAGGATGGGAATTGTGCCGGCTGTCGAAACCTGTCGCACTCCTCTGTGGCAATGATTAATGACAGATGAAATGAAATGATAGTGGATAGTTTCGCTGGGTTTAAATATGACAAGGAAAACCGGAGTACCGGTGAAAAACCCGTCCCGCCTCCGCTCTGTCCAGCACAAATCTCACATGGAGTGACCGGGATTTGAACCACGGAACCCAGCGGTGAGAGAACGGCCCTCTGCCGCCTGAGCCACGGAGGCATTGGGACAATCATATAATATTTGTGAAGTTACCTAACTCCCCACTCACTTTCTGCCAATATTCAGGCAGGCTGTTTTACTCGGGACGAAGTAGTAATCCGATCTATCGGAGATGAGTGGCAGCAGAAGAGAAAAAGCGCATCACAACAATGGTCAAATGTAATGTTATTGTTGACCACTTTTATGGGTTTTCGATATGGTAGGCCTTCAAATGTAGTTTTATTCCTACAAAGAGATTTTTTTTTTTTTTTTTTTTTTTTGCTATTTGCTTTACGTCGCTCCGACACAGATATGTCTTACGGCGACGATGGGATAGGAAAGGCCTAGGAAGTGGAAGGAAGGGGCCGTGCCCTTAATTAAGGTACAGCCCCGGCATTTGCCTGGTGTGAAAATAGGAAACCACCGAAAACCATCTTCAGGGCTGCCGACAGTGGGGCTCGAACCCACTACCTCCCGATTACTGGATACTGGCCGCACTTAAGCAACTGCAGCTATCGAGCTCGGTACTAAGAGATATTAGGGCATCTAAGTAAAGGGAGCCTTTCCTTCATTCATGACTCCCTTTTGTCTTGTTCTTCAAGCGATAGTTCAATTTCGTTTTTTTTATCTTTATAATGATCTTAACAATTTTCCTTGTCGATATGGACCGATGAGCGCGTGGTTTTACACCCTAACACAATCTTGACAAAAAACCATCGACGCTTAACACAATTAAACAATATTTCCATGTTAGCAATGCTTGGCGTTGATATGGACTAAGCAACAAAAATCTAAATTCATGAATTCTGTTATGATAGTCGGTATGGTGAAACTGCATAAGACATGTATGTGATCGGAACTTGTATTCCCTATAACATTTGTTATGTGATATTTGATGTTAGGTCCAATAAAATAGATTTTTTTAAATTTAGACACTTTTCCCTAAAGTACCATTTCATCGAGCATGAATAAAATTATTTATAACCTATAATATACTTGAAATTTGCCGATGATATTGTTATTTTATCTGAGACTGCAGAGGACCTCGAGAAGTTGCTGAATGGTATGGACGAAGTCTTGGGTAAGGAGTACAAGATGAAAATAAATAAGTCCAAAACAAAAGTAATGGAGTGCAGTCGAACGAGGGCAGGTGATGCAGGAAATATTAGATTAGGAAATGAAGTCTTAAAGGGAGTAGATGAATATTGTTACTTGGGTAGTAAAATAACTAACGATGGCAGAAGTAAGGAGGACATAAGATGCAGACTAGCACAAGCAAGGAAGAGCTTTCTTAAGAAAATAAATTTGCTCACTTCAAACATTGATATCGGAATTAGAAAGATGTTTTTGAAGACATTCGGGTGGAGCGTGGCATTGTATGGAAGTGAAACATGGACGATAACTAGCTCAGAAAGAAAGAGAATAGAAGCTTTTGAAATGTGGTGTTACATAAGAATGCTAAAGGTGAGATGGATAGATCGAATCACGAATGAAGAGATGCTGAATCGAATTGGTGAGAGGAGATCGATTTGGCTAAATTTTTTTTTTTTTTTTGCTATGGGCTTTACGTCGCACCGACACAGATAGGTCTTATGGCGACGATGGGATAGGAAAGGCCTAGGAGTTGGAAGGAAGCGGCCGTGGCCTTAATTAAGGTACAGCCCCAGCATTTGCCTGGTGTGAAAATGGGAAACCACGGAAAACCATTTTCAGGGCTGCCGATAGTGGGATTCGAACCTACTATCTCCCGGATGCAAGCTCACAGCCGCGCGCCTCTACGCGCACGGCCAACTCGCCCGGTTGGCTAAATTTGACAAGAAGAAGAGATAGAATGATAGGACACATCTTAAGACACCCAGGACCTGTGCAGTTGGTTTTTGAAGGAAGTGTAGGTGGTAAGAACAGTAGGGGTAGACCAAGGTTTGAATATGACAAGCAGATTACAGCAGATGTAGTATGCAGTAGTTACGTAGAGATGAAAAGGTTAGCACAGGATAGGGTGGCATGAAGGGCTGCATCAAACCAGTCTATGGACTGATGACTCAAACAACAACAACAATATACTACATTATTACCAGACTTTACATACCGATTTTAATTACATTCTGTTCACCCAATTTCTCGTGGATTGGCGTTGATATGGACTTAGCAACAAAAATGAAAATTCATGAATATCTCTTTTATCACAGCCGGTACAGTAAAAATGTATACGACACGAATGATCAGAAATTTAATTGTAGGCCTATATAACTTTAGTTATATAGTATTTATCTATAGGACCACTAATAACATAAATATTCGAGAACTAAATGTTTTACCTTCCCCTAAACTACCCTTTAAATCAGCGCGAATAAAACGATGTAGAGCCTAGATTTTAGTTCCTCGTTCCCCAACTTTACATACCGTTTTCCATTAAATTCTCTTCAGCCATTTTCTTGTGATGAGCGTATATAAGTACATACAGACACATGACGGAAAATTAAAAAATTGCATTTCCTTGTTACTGTGGGCACGACCGATACAGAAATACCATTCTTTTTTTTTAATTCTGAGCAATGTACAGACAAAACTCTTATTTTACATACTCTATATAGATCAAATAGGGGTTGCCTGGCAGTGGCGGTAAAGGCGTTCTCGGTTCGCCCGGAAGGACGTGGGTTCGAATCCCCGTCAGAAAGTCGTAAAATTTAAGAAACGAGATTTCCACTTCTGGAGGTGCATGTGGCCCTGAGGTTCACTCAGCCTACACCAAAAATTAGTACCAAGTTAATTCCTGGGGGCAAAGGCGGCCGAGCGTAGAGCTGACAACTCTACCCCATCACGTGCCGAGATTAGGAATGGTGGAAGCATTTACCTTCCACTCCTCCAAGGGCCTTCATGGCCTGTACGGAGATGACTTTACTTTGCTATATAGATTAAATTAGTATTTTGTTTAAAATGTACTTCCTAATTTAGACGTCATATGTAACTGATTAACAAATATTTCATTCCGTCAAACATATTTCTTTCTTTCTTTCTTTCTTTCTTTCTTTCTTTCTTTCTTTCTTTCTTTCTTAATCTGCTTACCCTCCATGGTTGGTTTTTCCCTCGGACTCAGCGAGGGATCCCACCTCTACCGCCTCAAGGGCAGTGTCCTGGAGCTTCAGACTCTGGGTCGGGGGATACAACTGGGGAGGAGGACCAGTACCTCGTCTAGGCGGCCTCACCTGTTATACTGAACAGGGGCCTAGCGGGGGGATGGGAGGATTGGAAGGGATAGACAAGGAGTAGGGAAGGAAGCGGCCGTGGCCTTAAGTTAGGTACCATCCCGGCATTTGCCTGAAGGAGAAGTGGGAAGCCACGAAAAACCACTTCCAGTTTAGCTGAGGTGGGAATCGAACCCACGTCTACTCAGTTGACCTCCCAAGAGGCTGAGTGGACCCCGTTCCAGCCCTTGTACTGTACCCATACTGGGTCCTTTAAGGGCAATTATTACATAATTTGATTTCACAAACATATGTATAGACGGAATTGTTGGATGAGAACCTTCAAAAGTCACTTACCAGGTTTGAAGTCTCGTCCTCCCTACTTTCATTGCGTCTCCGACTGAACTCAAGAAGTATACGGGCGATGGAATGTTCGAAAAGAAAGTAGGCACTACATAAAATAAAATGAAAGTAGGATTCTCTATAATGTGAGAGGAATACACTACTATTATTAAATGAGAAGAATCTTCGTTCAAATATATTTTTCTAAACATTCTATTATACTGATAAAAACCACACGAGATTATGCCATATTTCAACATATGAGCAAAGAAACAATCAAGACTGATGCAAAAATTATGTACATGGTATGCCTTCATGCCCTTGTAGTTTATTCACAGTCGTAGTTGGTTCTTGGCATACCTCAAGTCATTTGATTAATACACACTGATACGTGATTTTATTCATTTATAACAATGATATTAAATGGCATCTAATATTTTAATATGCTAATAAAAATGGATATTAAGTAGCATCCATTTAATTGATTAATTAATTATCATAAATCGACATTAATTAATCATATTTTAATTAAATATTAATCATCATAATTTGGAATGAAATCATCAGTACATCTACTTTACACACGGCCGGGCTGAGTGGCTCAGACGGTTAAGGCGCTGGCCTTCTGACCCCAACTTGGCAGGTTCAATCCTGGCTCAGTCCGGTGGTATTTGAAGGTGCTCAAATACGTCAGCCTCGTGTCGGTAGATTTACTGGCACGTAAAAGAACTCCTGCGGGACTAAATTCCGGCACCTCGGCGTCTCCGAAAACCGTAAAAGAGTAGTTAGTGGGACGTAAAACAAATATTATTATTATTATTATTATTATTATTATTATTATTATTATTATTATTATTATTATTATTATTATTATTATTACTTTACACACGAGATTGCATCGCCGCATATCAAACATATGGTCCATTTGACCATGACAATTATATATTACACTGAACACATACGTGTATCCTGTGTTTACCTAACAAATTATATTCGATGAAAAATTAGCCAACGCTGGAAATCGAACCCATCACCATAGAACACATTGGGGAATAATAAAACACATAAACACATTACATAAAAAATATCAAACATATTTCACACAGTACATCTTGAAGATACAGCTTAATCAAGCCATAGTATCAGCATAAATTCTTCGTTCCAACATGATTTGAACTCAGGTACTCCTGCTTCCAAAGTAAAAAATTTAAAACTCCGATTACGAGCTAATTAAATGCATAAACATAGGAAAGGATCTATCCTTCGCAAAATCAGATAATTATCCGTATTACTCATAACGTATCATTAGAATGGAATTTAGATTGGTCTGGTGAATGAAAAGGTTCTCGCCAGTAAACATTAGCCTGCTGGAAAACGACAAGCATTCCTCCGACCATAAGTCCACCCAAATAAACCTGTCAATCATGACAACAGCTGTGTGACCAGCTCTGTAGCTACAAACACGAAATCGTCGTTCTTTCTTTCTTTCTTTCTTTCTTTCTTTCTTTTTCTTTTTCTTTTTTATATATCATCTCGGCTTATTCTCAAGTACGTATTCATTTGAGAGCCATTACTTCTTATTATTCATTATTTGGCTATATATACAGCCCAACTCAATAAATCACAACAGCCACAATTATTATTATATTTTATCATTCCAACAACACAACATGTTACAGCTTCGCCCTTCCATATCATACCACCGCATCTCAAATCGTTCTATAAATTTACAGAGAAGACTCCATTCTTGCAGGTTATTTAATTCTTCTCGCATATCTATATAATTTACATACTACCTCGGTTTAGGACATCTTCAATGATCATTTGTTATCATACGGGATTTATAAATACCTGAATTACCTTGAAGCGAACATATAGTTTATATACAAACTACAAACTACTGTGAAAATCTTTACCAGATAATAACATTACGAAGAAATATAAGTTTAGCTAAATTGCTATTCTTCCCAAATATGTGCTTCATCTACACTAAGAATTTATGGAATCTATATAATAATTTATGCAAATGAGCTTGCTAAATATCAATGATTATTCTTAAATAATTTTAAAAACCTAACTAAAATAATAAATCTTTCCCAGTCACACACGTATAGTGTTCCCTACATTTTAATACTATTAATCATACATTTTAATATTTACAAAATAAAAATTGCTACTGGCATGCAAATCTTGTAGTAAAGTATATTCAAATCATGTGTACATATTAAATGATGGGTATGGTTTGCTGTCATCTCGGGGTACACCTTAGGTTTCTACTCCTTCATGATGAGCGGTCTTCTCTTTTATAGTCCTTGGTTCCTCTCCATACTACCACGATCCAAGTCTCGAACTGTGGTGTTCTTAGTTGAGTCTCTGGACGCTCCCTGTATAAATGACTGCAGGCACTTAGGTGCGATTCTTGTAGACTCCAGATCTCGGGTTCGACGATTATTCACGAACATACAGGCAGAAATGGGAAATCAGTTATTAAACACTGTTTATGTACTTTCAAAGGGATCTACTACTGGCACGATACACCCATAATTTTAAATAGATCAATGCAAATAGTGGCAAGTTTGTAGAAATCACTGTTCATTTCCCAATTAATCACATAGTCTATCACCACGAGTGTCCATGGAGTACGCAAACGCTAATTTTGTCAGGAACAGTTATTTAATTTTATTGAATGTCACTCACTCGTAAAATGCTTTGGATCGGTTATCAATAATTGCTGACGATTGTACCATGAGCCGCAACTGACTGTCGTTGATATTTGTAGTATTGAATATCGAGATAAGGCTTCTATTTATAAATACTGTACTTTTTCTTGTACCACACGGCTTATTTCGCGATATTGATCGCAATGATGTGTTTTTCTTCTATGACACAACTCTTCATAAACTGATATCCAAGTTCACTCTTAACGTGTGAGTACCGCAGCTACACAAATGAGAATGAGATACTGTATCTAGGTCCTGGCTCTACTTATAGCCTCCGGACAAAAAGGTCACGGGGGAGGTAAATGATGCCCCTGCTGAATTTGAGGTCCGGTAATCGGAATCTTTCAGCGACGTGAAAACACTCAAATTATAGCTTGTGACCTCTACTCTCTACTGAATACATATAAAACTAAAGCGATCAGTAGGTCATTCACAATCTCAAAAGCGTCCTTTTAGAAAATCACGCGTCATGGTTCATCACGCAAGATCTCCCACTTTTTTCCACACGTTGTCAGATTTCAGTAGTCAACTTTACTCTGCGTACTGCTATATGACAAGCGTCATTTCCGATCCACTATTCAAGTATTGCATTTATATGCATCAACAATTAGCATTAAATACATCGGTTCGAATGATACCTGACTCATAATTTTCCAAAAATTATTTCAGATGAAGGTGTTCTTATTCTTCCTCTTTTTTTTAAATTATAGTGAAGTGGCACCAGTGAATGCGGTGTTGAATTAGTAGAGGACATTTACTTCTCAGGGGTTAACACATCTTAACTCAGCCCACTCTCCGACAACCTACATCTCCACGCGTAGCGTCCTCTTCCCTTCTCGCTTCCTCGGAAAGAGAGCGCGATTTCAAGGTTCAGCGGTACTGCGCTATCCTTTTCTCGTTACAGCGCATAAAACTGCTCCCTTCAGGCTGGGGTATCGCAAATCACACCCCAGTTCGGCATGTAGACTGCTAATTACTACATTATATGTCACAGAATGTTGCGGAAAACGGCATATATAATTAACTAGACCTGCTAACATGCCTATGGCATGGTGATGAACGGTTACAGTACCACTTTTCAAATTTCGTGGCAGAGCAGGGAATCGAACCCGGGCCTCCGGGGGTGGCAGCTAATCACAGTAACCACTACACCACAGAAGCGGACCAAACATATTTACTTAAATAAATATCAGGCTCTCTGAACAAAATATTTCAATAGTTAAATAAATATAATCAAAACTGAGATACTTTGTGATGTACTTTGGAACTAACGAAGAGATCTAGAAGCCAAGTGATACAGACTGCAGGTACTGTAAAAATGATAAACAACTCAAAAAGATTCATTTTATAGTGAACTTCTTGAAATAGAAACAAAAAAAAAGATAAGTGTAAGCTTAAGCCCATGTTTTAGACGTATAATGATGCCACTTTCTCTCCTAGTTTGTTACGTCCTCATACGCATTGCATCCCAGTATTTAATTCATGGATAAATTACCGTTTGCATGTATTACTATGTGCATGCATCAACGTTGAACGTTTTTCACTGACTACATTCCCCGAGCAACTGAAGACAATCGCGTGGAGGAACACGTGGTGGATATGTTCAGCACTTTTCTCGCTATATAGGAAAGCCGGGGAAGCACTTGGAAATATTTTTTCCACCACCGCAGTATATTTTCTTCATCTACAATATGTCACTTTCTTAATCATACAGTTTCGTATTGTGTAAAGATACGTATATTTCGGACATTCAAATAATAATTTCGTGTGGCTATTTCTAGCCGAGTGCAGCCCTTGTAAGGCAGACCCTCCGATGAGGGTGGGCGGCATCTGCCATGTGAAGGTAACTGCGTGTTATTGTGGTGGAGGATAGTGTTATGTGTGGTGTGTGAGTTGCAGGGATGTTGGGGACAGCACAAACACCCAGCCCCCGGGCCATTGGAATTAACCAATGAAGGTTAAAATCCCCGGCCCGGCCGGGAATCGAACCCGGGACCCTCTGAACCGAAGGCCAGTACGCTGACCATTCAGCCAACGAGTCGGACGGACATTCAAATGGATGTTATAGTAATTGTCTTTTAAGAAATTTATTTCTGGTAGATTTCTTTACAATGCCATACAAAAATAATATTCACATCAACATATAGTACAAATTACTCGAGAATATAACAAAACATAACCTTTTACTACGTCACATTGTTATTCATAGAGATGCCAGTTCTTCAACTAAACATATGAATGAAATGATCCATAGCGCCAATCCTAGTACTTTGTGGAGTAACCTTTGGCTTTAATGACAGCTTGACATCTACGCTGCATGGAATTTACTAGCCTCGCACACATTTCATTGATACTGTACCATTCTTGGGTCACCACTCGTTTTAACTCATCTTAGGATGAAACCTTTCTACTGTGAACCCTAGACTTCACAAACGCACATAAATGTTCAATAGGGTTTAAGTCAGCAGACTGGAGAAGTGTTTTAAATTGTTTTGTAATATTCCAAATTAACCACTCCTTATTCAGAGCAGCGGTATGTTTGGGGTCGTTATCCTGTTAAAACTTATAGGTCGGTAGCATTCCCGACTTTTCAGCACTTTGTTTAACGTTGTTCTTCAAAATATTAGTGTACACTACTTTGTCCATCATGCCTTCAATAAACTGAATATTCCCTACACCTTGTGCCGACATACACCCCCCCATCATAACAGATCCACCTCCGCGTTTCACTGTGGGAACTGTACTGGCCACATCGTTGTCCGTATTGGTCTTTTCTACACCCTGCGGGCACCATCGGAACCAAACAGGTCGATTTTAGCTTCATCGGAACTCCTGAACTCCAGAACTCCTGGCCCTTCTTTTCGTGTTCTTTCGCAAAGAGCAGTCTTGCAGCACGGTTCTTCTTACTAATATAGGGCCTTTTCCTTGGTACACGGCCATGGTAATCGTGTCGATATAAAACTCACCGGACCGTCTGAGTACACATTTTCTTCCCAGTAGCAGCTTCCAGCTCTGCCCGCAGCTTTGGAGCACTTATGAGAGGGTTGGATTTCACTCGCCTCTTTCTCCTTGTGGACTTAGTTTCTTTTGTTTGGATTTTCTTTGCACATTCTTCACTGTCTCTTCGCACTTAAACTTATTCACGGCATATTGAACAGTGGCATGACTTTCCTTCACCATGAGTCCTATTTTTTTGCAGGGAGTATCCTATAAGTGCTAAATTGACAATCGTCTGTTTCAGCTCATAGCCAAGCTCTTTAACCCTGCCCATTTATATCAGCACACGCACAGGTCTAAGACGAACACAACCAGCAATACCTCGCCTAGCACCACACCTACTTAAGTAGGCCTATACCCCGTTCAATGCTGTCGGATGACGCCATCTATACTAGTGTATGAATAACAAAGTGACTTGAAGTTTTAGAGTGTATGCAGTTTTTATTTACGTAAACACACATTATTTTCACTCACAAGAAAATTGTGCAATGAGTGGTTACGTCTTGTTAATACATTCACGAACACAAGTTAAAAATGAAAACCTACAACCTGTTTTTCAGTCTTTGACCGGGTCAAGGATGTGATGAATGAAACATATATAGGCTGTTATTACAATGGGGTCGCCACTCCCAAGGTGATTTATTAATGAGTGATAAATGCTATGAAATGAGAATGGAGAGTGTTGCTGGAATGAAAGATGACAGGAAAAACCGGAGTAAAACCTGTCCCGCCTCCGCTTTGTCCAGCACAAATCTCAGATGGAGTGACCGGGATTTGAACCACGGTATCCAGCGGTGCGAGGCCGACGCGCTGCCGTCTGAGCCACGGAGGCACGAACACAACTATAAATCAATAGTTTCCATAACTATACAGGCACATGGAACGTTTTATAACGAAATTTGTTGTGTATGAATAGGAAAGTGACATAATGTATAAACCTTTCTTGTATGGACCTTCTGACATCACCATGTAACTTCACTAACGTTCAGCGGCACACACGCGTCGCATCGTTAGCGAACTCCACATACTACTGTATATTGTACACTCTTGTCAAGTCCGGCAATCTAAACGGGTCCTACGAAGCTTGTCAGATCCTTTTTTTTTTTTTTTCCTCCTGTGACTATCGTGCTCAGTATGTGTGAATTTCTGCTTTGCTGACTCACAAGCTAAGCTGTTTTGCTTGTTGCAGAGCTCAAATACGCCAGTCTCGTATCGGTAGATTTACTGGCACGTAAAAAGAATACCTCCTGCAGGACTAAATTCCAGCAAATTGGCGTCTCCGAGAACTGTAAAAGTAGTTAGTGGGACGTAAAGCTATATATTATTATTATTGTTATAAACAGTACTCTCGACTTACGCCGTACTAGGCATTTTCGTCTCTTTTCTTTTCTCCAGGGTTGGTTTTTCCCACGGACTCAGCGAGGGATCCCACCTCTAGCACCTCAAGCGCAGTATCCAGGAACGTGAGATTTTGGATCGGAGATACAATTGGGAAGGAGGACCAATACCTCGTCCAGGTCGCCTCACCTGCTATGCTGAACAGGGGCCTTATGGGGATGGGAAGATTGGAACGAATAGACAAAGAAGAGGGAAGGAAGCGACCGTGGCCTTAAGTTACGTACCATCCCGGCATTTGCCTGGAGGAGAAGTGGGAAACCACGGAAAACCACTTCGAGGATGGCTGAGGTTGGAATCGAACCCCTCTCTACTCAGTTGACCTCCCGAGGCAGAGTGGCCCCGTTCCAGTCCTCGTTTTCAATTTCGTGGCAGAGCCGGGAATCGAACCCGGGCCTCCGGGGTGGCAGCTAATCACACTAAACACTACACCACAGAGGCGGACAAGCATTTCATTCTCTACGAATAATAACGCCAGTCCCTGAAATGTACTGTTGTTTGAATCCGCATGTCCTGAAGTTGACATCCCTGTGTTTGTCATGAGGGTTATAAATATAAGATTAACTGTCTCTTATTTTATGAGTGTTTTTAGAGTCTGTCATTCATCGGATTCTAATATTGGAATTGAAGTTGAAAGTGCACGACATTACCCATCGCAGCTGCCACGTACAAGGGCTAATAAAGACCTCTGCTTACACTGAAGAGCTCTAAAACTGAGTAATAAGTATCACCAATAACACATAGAGTTAGGGGAGATACGACTGGCCTGCGCTTTGGGAAACCACAATGTAGCTCGTCTAATGTAGTTAGCTTTTAGTAGCGTCTGTTATCTCGTCGTTAGCGTATCTTCAATGGCTATTATTGCTGACTGACTAGCTTATGGATTTCCTATGGGGCCAGTTACCATAAGCAAGAATGTTAACGCAGTATAGAGGACCATAGAGCTATAACACAGTATGTTACTTTAGGTATAATAAAACTGAAGGAAATATTCATGTTTGTTTTTCCCGGGTCAGCCGTTATTTTGAAAACAATCTTTCTTTCTTTCTTTCTTTCTTTCTTTCTTTCTTACTTACTTTCTTTCTTTCTTTCTTTCTTTCTTTCTTTCTTAATCCGTTTGCAGTCCAGGGTTGGTTTTTCCCTCAGACTCAGTGAGGGATCCCACCTGCACCGCCTCAAAGGCAGTGTCCTGGAGAGTGAGACTTTGGATCGGTGGATACAACTGGGAACGGGGACCAGTATCTCGCCCAGGTGGCCTCATCTGTTGAACAGGGGCCTCGTGGGGTGATAGGGAGTTTGGAAGGTAGAGACAAGGAAGAGGGAAGGAAGCGGCCGTGGCGTAAGTTAGTATCATCCCGGCATTCTTCTGGAGGAAAAGGGGGGGAAACCACGGAAAACCACTTCGAGGATGGATGAGGCGGGAATCGAACCCCCTCTACTCACGCGACCCTCCCGAGGCTGAGGGGACCCAGTTCCAGCCCTCGTACCACGTTTCAAATTTCGTGGAAGAGCCGGAAATCGAATCCGGCCTCCGGGGAGGCAGGGAATTACACTAACCACTACACCATCGTGGCGGATATTTATAATCATTATCATCATAATCATCGTGAGGGCTGCGTAGGTGAGGCAGTCAGCTGGTTCATTTCCCCATCAGTAAGTCGAGAAATTTTGACATTCAGTTCTGGAATGAACTCGATGGTGGTCGAGTCACGTAAGGCGAGTAGAGGAGGGTAGGTCAATAACGAAAATAGTGCACTAGTGGATGGAAAGTAATAGGAAAGCGGAGTGGCTGAGCATGTTAATGCGTTGCACCTATGCAGTAAGAAGACGATTGGGTTCGAATCCCATTGTCCGCTGTGCTGAGAATAGTTTCCTTGTGGTTTCCCCATTTTCACTTCGAAGTAAATGCCAGAACAGTTCCTATTCATAACCTAAAGCGGATATCTTCCACCCTCTTATCCAACTTCATTGACCATAATTTCATCTTCATTGGCTCCTTAACTGAGGTTGGCCATAAAAAGTAATAATCTTATGGTCTCAGCTATCGTGTGCACGCATCTTAATTTAGCTCCATCTGCTTGCTCGTCAATTGCAACGTTCCGTTTTACTCTGTGCCCACTAGATTGTAGAGTAGTCCAAATCTCTCTTGGGCGTCTGTGGCTGAGTTTTAAATTATTTTGTCGGGTGAACACCAAATGTGTTCACCAGAGACATTTTACATGTTGAGAACGATATGGAGTGTCGAATGGACACTTTTGCGTCCTTCAAAAATCCGACTGTCGGGACTGAACCCGCGATCTTGGTACATGGAGGCTGACACTCTACCACTGATCCGAAGAGGGTGGCCCGAAAATTATGCCATATAATTTAACCTCACCTCAACCCCGAACACGCATCAGGAAACGGGACTATACACATGTCTAGCTATCTTAATCTGTTTATCCTCCAGGGTTGGTTTCTCCCTCGGACTCAGCGAGGGATCCCACTTCTACCACCTCAAGGGCATTGTCCTGGAGCTTCAGACTCTGGGTAGGGGGATACATCTGGGAGGAGGACCACTATCTCGCCCTGGCGGCCTCACCTGCTATACTGAAAAGAAGCCTTGTGGGGGATGGCAAGATTGGAAGGGATAGACAAGGAAGAGGGAAGGAAGCGGCCGTGGCCTTAAGTTAGGTACCATCCCGGCATTTGTCTGGAGGAGAAGTGGTAAACCACGGAAAACCACTTCGAGGATGGCTGAGGTGGGAATCGAACCCCTTCTACTCAGTTGACCTCCCGATGCTGAGTGGACCCCGTTGCGGCCCTCGTACCACTTTTCAAATTTCGTGGCAGAGCCGGGAATCGAACCCGGGCCTCCGGGGGTGGCAGCTAATCACGCTAACCACTATACACCGCAGAGGCGGACCTATACACATGTACCAGGTGTATACGCATAAGTCTGTTCCGGTTTCACTAATGGCGCCAGCGAACAGTACGCAGAATATGAATTTGACACACACGTCAGTTTGTTCGCCTGACATTAACCTACCAACACACACAAGTTGAGTCCGCTAAACACTAGCGTCTGTGTTGTATCGTTCAGTGATCATGTCGACGTTTGTACCTGAAAAAGAGCATTTGCAGCACGCATTGCTTTTCTTATTTGAGGCTGTGAAAAGTCATCGTTTGCTGGTAGAAACATATAGTGAACCCGCTCTTTCCATTAGAATATGTGAGACATGGTTTCGACAATTTAAACGTGGTGATTTCTATGTGTAAGACAGTGCGCACTGTGGCAGACCACTGAAGTGCGAAGACGAGCGATTGCAGGCATTACTGGATGATGATTCAACTCAAACTCAACAGCATTTGGCACAAGCATTAAATGTATCCCAAGAAACAATCAGCAAACTTTTACGAGCAATGGAGAAGATCAGTAAATTCGGTAAATGGGTCCGACGCGATTTGAATGAACGGCAAATGAACTTTTGAAGCCCGGCGAAACTGTTAATACACAACGCTATCGCCAACAAATGATTAATATAAATCACGCATTGATTAAAAGACGACCGGAATGGGCCAGAAGGCATGGCAAAGTGGTTACTTTACGCGACAATGCGTCGTTTCACGCAGAAAAACTAGTGAAAGACACCTTGAAATCGCTTTGTTGGGACATCCTTCCGCACCTTCCGTACTGCCCCGACCTGGCGCCATCTGACTATCACCTTTTCCCATCAATGGAGTAGGAACTCGCGGAGCAGCACTTCAGCAATTTCGATGAAGTTAAAATGGCTCGACGAATGATTTGCTGCAAAAGAAAAGCAGTTTATCTGGCATTGGTGTTCATAACTTACCTGAAAGATGGGTGAAGTGTGTAGAGGCTGGTGGCTTTACAGTAGTACCGACACAGATAGGTCTTATGGCGACGATGGGATAGGAAAGGCCTAGGAGTTGGAAGGAAGCGGCCGTGGCCTTAGTTAAGGTACAGCCTTGCCTGGTGTGAAAGTAGGAAACCATCTTCAGGGCTGCCGAACACACTATCTCCCGGATGCAAGCTCACAGCCGCGCGCCCCTGTAGAAGCCGATGACCAATACTTTGAATAAACAAAAATGAATTTCCCTTGAAACTTACGTGTTTTCTTTACCACAAAAACCGACAAAAGCTTATGCATACATCTGGTAGAGCAAGAAAAGCAGTGGGAGACGATGGTAAGAGTTAGTTTTACATGATTTAAAGGTAGGAGACCTAAACGAAAAAGGTGAGTCTGAAGAGCTGCTTTAAAATAGAGTAACCGAGAGAGTTGGCAGTGCAGTTAGGGACGCATAGCTGTGAGATTTCATTCGGGAGATGGTGGGTTCTAATCCCAAACCCCAGCAGCCGTGAATATGGTTTTCTGTGGTTTCCAATCAATCAATCAATCAATCAATCAATCAATCAATCAATCAATACTGATCTGCATTTAGGGCAGTCGCCCAGGTGGCCGATTCCCTATCTGTTGTTTTCCTAGCCTTTTCCTAAATGATTTCAAATAAATTGGAAATTTATTGAACATCTCCCTTGGTAAGTTATTCCAATCTCTAACTCCCCTTCCTATTAATGAATATTTGCCCCAGTTTGTCCTCTTGAATTCCAACTTTATTTTCATATTGTGATCTTTCCTACTTTTATAAACGCCACTCAAACTTATTCGTCTACTAATGTCATTCCACACCATCTCTCCGCTGACAGCTGACAGCTCGGAACATACCACTTAGTCGAGCAGCTCTTCTTCTTTATCTCAGTTCTTCCCAACCCAAACTTTGCAACATTTTTGAAACGCTACTCTTTTGTCGGAAATCGCCCAGAACAAATCGAGCTGCTTTTCTTTGGATTTTTTCCAGTTCTTGAATCAGGTAATCCTGGAGAGGGTCCCATACACTGGAACCATACTCTAGTTGGGGTCTTACCAGAGACTTATATGCCCTCTCCTTTACATCCTTACTACAACCCCTAAACACCCTCATAACCATGTGCAGAGATCTGTACTCTTTATTTACAATCCCATTTATGTGATTACCACAATGAAGGTCTTTCCTTATATTAACACCTAGATACTTACAATGATCCCCAACAGGAACTTTCACCCCATCAACGCAATAATTAAATGAGAGGACTTTTTATATTTGTGAAACTCACAACCTGACTTTTAACCCCGTTTATCAACATACCATTGCCTGCTGTCCATCTTACAACATTTTCGAGGTCACGTTCCAGTTGCTCAGAATCTTGTAAATTATTTATTACTCTATACAGAATAACATCATCCGCAAAAAGCCTTACCTCCGATTCCACTCCTTTACGCATATCATTTTTATACATAAGAAAACATAAAGGTCCGATAATACTGCCTTGAGGAATTCCCCTCTTAATTATTACAGGGTCAGATAAAGCTTCACCTACTCTAATTCTCTGAGATCTATTTTCTATAAATATAGCAACCCATTCAGTCACTCTTTTGTCTAGTCCAATTGCACTCATTTTTGTCAGTAGTCTCCCATGATCCACCCTATCAAATGCTTTAGACAGGTCAATCGCGATACAGTCCATTTGACCTCCAGAATCCAAGATATCTGCTATATCTTTCTGGAATCCTACAAGTTGAGCTTCAGTGGAATAACCTTTCCTAAAACCGAACTGCCTTCTATCGAACCAGTTATTAATTTCACAAACATGTCTAATATAATCAGAAAGAATGCCTTCCCAAAGCTTACATACAATTTTTACATCGCGAAGGTCCTCGGGCTGTACCTTAATTAAGGCCACGGCCAATACTTTCCCAATACTAGCCAAAAATAAATAGAGTACAATGTAGGTGCAAATTAATTGACGAAGTTTTGGAGACAGAACACTGAAAGTCATAACAGTGTGTAATGAGGATATATGTGTGATGTTTCACTTTCAGAGAAGCACATTGCTTTCATGTAGACACAAAGTGCAACAAAATTTAGCACCTGGGGGTAAAGGCGGCCAGGTATAGATAAGAGTTAACCACTCACTCAGCACTCAGGTAACGAGCAGTGAAAAACTTTACCTATAACCCAAGGACATTCATTGCCTGCTTTCCATGAAAGGGCTTTGTTTTGCTTTGCTTTTATCATCGTCACATTGTGAGTCTCTTAAGCAGTTTATTTTCATAGGGTGGTAGGTACGAACCCTACCATTGGCGGCTCAAGGGATGGATTTCTTTAGTTTTCACTTTTTCACAAAAATCAAATGCCTGTGAACTCCACCTTAAAAGCTATAGAATAGAGCAAAACAAATAATTGTCTTCTCACATAAATCGGAAACCTTCCTAGGTAGGTAATCTGACCGGTAAACAGATTATTTTGGTGTACCTCAAATCATGGGACAAGGTAAGTCATTTTTGAGGTCATTTTCATGCAGAGAAGTCACACTGAAAACAGGCCGATGTAAAGATAATTTCATCCGAAACCAGAGTTCTTTCTAACAGAATACCGTTTATCGTACTGCGATCTGAAGTGAAAAACCTGTAATAAAAACAAAAGAAACGTAGGGTGGGTTCACAAAGCAGACAAACTTTCATTTTTACTAACATAAATGTTTGAATTTAATGACGTAGGTTATAGGATGTTAGGTTGTGCCGCCATGTGTAATTAACGCAATATTTAAATGCGAACGGTGTGAACATTTACCAAGGCTTACGTTTGACTTTACTTCACTCGAAGGCAATTTGTGTTAGTTTCGTCTCGTAGGAATTAACAGGATTGTCGAAACGTGTATGCTATCCTGAAGTTTGTTCACGATACAAGTTTTTAACTGGATTATGGTCAAGATGGTTGTGGCCAGCGCAGTCGCGTCAGAAAGGAACGAGATCTGTCTTCTCCCACCTAAGAGCCAACTTCTCGCGAATGTTCCCTGTCCGTATGCTAATTCAATTTGTAAATGACTGGCAAACCTTCTGAGGATTATCACAGCACCAGTTTTGCATCCACTCGTCGGAAATGATATAGACCGTAGAACGGTACGTGGTCCAGCTTTCAGTTTTCAAGATAAGCGTAAGTGGAAATAATACGCTCGTCTTTTCTCAATTACTTCTGGGGTCAATGGTAGTTTGGATTTCAGGGACATTTTTACAGTCATAGTTTAAGGTAATTACAGATAATGTTCAAATTAAGGCTGCCTTGTTACTAACCAGCAGTTGCACCGTGTGACAGCAGGAAAGACTGAGTAGGGGAGAAGACGTTACATCTTTGATTTTAATTCTTTATGTATAGTTTTTAGAAAACGTTTAACTATCTTACAATAATCAAAATACATCATGTGGACTGCAAAGCAGTATGTACGTATGTACATGCATCGTGAGAAAATGGCTGAACAGAATTTAATGAAAATCGGTATGTAAATTCGAGGAATAAGGCGCTACAGTCTAGGCTATAAATCATTTTATTCACGCTGGGTAATAAGGTAATTTAGGTGAAGGCCTAAAATGTAATCCACGGAGCAAGTGGCCGTGCGGTTCGGGTCGCGCAGCTGTGAGCTTGCTTTCGGGAGATAGTGGATTCGAACCCCACTGTCGGCAGCCCTGAAGATGGTTTTCCATGGTTTCCCATTTTCACACTATGCAAATGCTGGGTCTGTACCTTAATGAAGGCCACGGCCGCTACCTTCCCAATTTCCCACCCTTCCGTCGCCGAAAACCTTCGATGTGTTAGTGCGACGTTAAACAAACAGAAAAAAAATCTATATATATATAAAAGTCATTGTATGTATGTGGGTGGGTGGGTTTGTACCACATCTCCTCCCAAACCATTGGAGCGATTTCAACCAAATTTGATACACTTATGACTTGGTATCAGGAGACAAACCGCGTGGGGGTAAGACATCCCAAACACCCCTGGGGGCGGGGGGCGGGGGGGGTCATATATAAAAATAAATGAAAATAGTGTCGAATCCATACTTTTCAGGGTCGCTGAGATGAATAGTGACACTCCAATATTTTTAAAGTCCAAGTTCAGCCCCCCTTTGGGGTGGGGGCGAGGGGGGAGTGATATATACAAATAATCGAAAATAATGTCGAATACGCAGTTTTCGGGGTCGCCAAAGTGAATAGCGACACTCCGGATTTTCAGTATCAGGAGACAAACCACGTGGGGGTAAGACACGCCAGGAACCCTTAGGGGCGGGGGGCGAGGGGGCTCATAAATAAAAATAAACGAAAATAGTGTCGAATCCACACTTTTCGGGGTCGCTGAGATGAATAGTGACACTCGGATATTTTTAAAAGTCCAAGTTCAGCCCCCTTTGGGGTGGGGGCGAGGGGGGAGTGATATATACAAATAATCGAAAATAGTGTCAAATACATAGTTTTCGGGGTCGCCAAAGTGAATAGCGACACTCCGGATTTTTGGTATCAGGAGACAAATCACGTGGGGGTAAGACACCCCAGGAACCCTTAACGGCGGGGGGCGAGGGGGGTCATATATAAAAGTAAATGACAATAGTGTCGAATCCATACTTTTCGGGGTCGCTGAGATGAATAGTGACACTCCAATTTTTTCAAAGTCCAAGTTCAGCCCCCTTTGAGGGGGGGAGAGGGGGGAGTGATATATACAAATAATCGAAAATAATGTCGAATACATAGTTTTCGGGTTCGCCAAAGTGAATAGCGACAATCCGGATTTTCAGTATCAGGAGACAAACCACGTGGGGGTAAGACACGCCAGGAACCCTTAAGGGCGGGGGCGAGGGGGTCATAAATTTAAAAAAAACGAAAATAGTGTCGAATCCACACTTTTCGGGGTCGCTGAGATGAATAGTGACACTCCGATTTTTTTTAAAGTCCAAGTTCATCCCCCTTTTAGGGTGGGGGCGAGGGGGGAGTGATATATACAAATAATCGAAAATAGTGTCAAATACATAGTTTTCGGGGTCGCCAAAGTGAATAGCGACATTCCGGATTTTTCGTATCAGGAGACAAACCACGTGGGGGTAAGACACCCCAGGAACCCTTAGGGGTGAGGGGCGAGGGGGATCATATATAAAAATAAACGAAAATAGTGTCGAATCCATACTTTTCGGGGTCGCTGAGATGAATAGTTACACACCGAATTTTTTAAAAGTCCAAGTTCAGCCCCCTTTGGGGTGGGGGCGAGGGGGGAGTGATATATACACATAATCGAAAATAGTGTCGAGTCCATACTTTTCGTGGTCGCTTAGGTGAATAGTGACATCCCGCGAATTTTTAAATTCCAAGTTCAACCCCCTTTAGCTTGGGGGACAAGGGGGGAGTGATGTATAAAAATAATCGAAAAGAATGTCGAGTACTCTTCGGGGTCGCTGAGATGAATACTGACACTCCGGATTTTTACTATCAGGAGACAAACCACTTGGGTTAGGGCACCCCAGGAACCCATAGGGGCGGGGGGCGAAGGGGTGAGATATAAAAATCATCGAAAGTAGTGTCGAATGCATACTCTTGGGTTCGGTTAGATGAATAGTGACACCCCGGGATTTTTTAAGTCCAAGTTCATCCCCCTTTGGGACGGGGAGCAAGGGGGGTGAGATATAAAAATAATAGTATTTAGTGTCAAATATACAGTTTTCGGGGTCGCCGAGGTGAATAATAACACTCCGGAATTTTAATATCGGGAGACAAACCACGTGGGAATAAGACACCTTAAGAACCATTAGGGGGGGGGGGGCGAGGGGCTTGAGATATGAAAATCATCAAAGTAGTGTCGAATACATACTTCTGAGGTTGCTGAGATGAAAAGTGACACTCCAATTTTTTTAAGTCCAAGTTCAGACCCTTTGGCGTGGGGGCGAGGGGGAAGTGATATATACATGTAATCGAAAATTGTGTCGAATACGTAGTTTTCGGGGTCGCCAAAGTGAATAGTGAAACTCCGGATTTTTAGTATCAGGAGACAAACCACGTGGGGATAAGACACCCCAGGAACTATTAGGGGCGGGGGGCAAGGGGGGGTCATATATAAAAATAAACGAAAATAGTGTCGAATCCATACTTTTCGGGGTCGCTTAGATGAACAGTGACATCCCGGGAAATTCTTAATTTCAAGTTCAGCCCCCTTTAGGGTGGGGGGCAAGGGGGAGTGATATATAAAAATAATCGTAAGTAGTGTCGAATCCACAGTTTTTAGGGTCGCTGAGGTGAATAGTGGCACTCTGGACATTTAAAGTCCAAATTGAGGCCCCTTTTGTGGTGAGTGGTTAGGAAGGGAGTTAGATATAAAATAATCGAAAATAATGTCACATCCATGGTTTTAGGTGTCGCTTAAATGAGGAGTGACACTCCGGTTGTCGTTTAAGTTCAAGTTGATCCCCAATTGCCAGGCGGGTGAGAAGGAGTCAAGAACAGAAAATATCCAAATGACCGAGATTAGGGATGTTTTTTGTACGTTCCAGTATAACTGTCAGCAGAACTTAATACAAATATTACCTACTACCTGAAAAAAAATACTAAGGGGAAAGACACCCCTTGAAGCCTTAGATAAGGGTACGAAATGTAATTAAGACTGAAAATGACCGATAAGTGCGGAAAATAATTTATCATGTCTTGTCAAATATAAATGCAAACGCTTTCACAACAGATTGTCAATGCTAATTGATTTTAGTATCTTGTGTCTTGTGGCAACTAGATGAAAATCTAGCAGTACCTTTGTAAATACCGGTATATATTTTCTCCCTCTCCCCCACTCTGATCCTATTAATGAATTTACCATGCAAGTTGGTCGTGCGGTTAGGATCGCCTTGCTATGAGCTTGCAGTCGGGAGATGGTGAGTTCGAGCCCCACTGTCGGCAACCCTGAAGATGGTTTTCCGTGGTTTCCCATTTTCACACCAGGCAAATGCTGGGGGAGCTGTACCTTAATTAAGGCCACGGTCGCTTCCTTCGCAGTCCTAGCCCTTTCCTATTCCATCGTTGCCATAAGACCTATCTGTGTCGGTGCGACGTAAAACATATAAAAAATAATCTTGAATTTAGATTTTTTTGCTTAGTCCATATGAACGCCGAACATCGCTAACATAGAAATATTGTTCAGTCTTGTAAACTGGCGAAGGTGGTTGTTTTTATTGCGATTGTCTTTAGGTGAATAACCGCGTTACGATCAGTACAAGGAAAATTATGAAGGTGACTATCAAAATAAAAAAATAAAAAACGCGAATGCTTGAAGAAAAAGAAAAAAAGAGCCTCTTTATACTGGATGCCCCAATATTACAGAGTCTAAAGAAAACATGTTCTTTCCGAAAACCGACGAGACCCTGCGTGGCAATGTGAGCTCACGTCCACTTTGCAGTTTCGTAAGCTTCGCGCTGTACTGCTCTGCTCTTCCCTGCTCAGCGGCCAACTGCTTCTCAATGTGCGCCCGGCCTAACAGTTGCAAAAGCGGATTTGTATCTCTGTTTCTCTCTGCTCTGTACGCAGAAAGCCGTCCCGCCATCCCAGTTGGTCCGCACTATAGTAGGTCTAAACAACAGGAAATAATATACAGACAACAAACTATTATAGACAATTTGGTCACCGAAAATAGGCGACTGACGAACATGGTGAACAACCTTGCCATGAGGTGTGATGACCTTGAGCCATATTCAACGTCTAACACTGTTGAAATATTTGGTGTTCCCGAGTCTGCTAATGAGGATGTAGTGCAGACTGTCATCAATATAGGCAAGGCTTTAGGCCGCTATTAGCCGCGGGCGACTAGTGGCTCAACTGAGCAACTAGTTGCCGGTCGTCATCTGAGCCGGCAACTGCTCTGGCGACTTTTAGTTGCTCAACTGCGTGACGGGGCATTGCAGTAAATGTAGCCTATTAGCCGTGGGCGACTAGTGGCGCAACTAGTCGCCGGATGTACCTCCCCGCGCATACGGAAACGTCACTCAAGTTTGTGTTCTCACTAGTGCTCTGCATTTGGAAGAAAACAACCGCTCGAGCATTGCCCACTTCGTGCCGCTGCTCGACGGCTGGGAAAAGCCCGCGCTGCGATAAGGCTGTGGCCGGCAGTCCTTCACCTCTCGGGTGATCAGTGGAACTGTCGAGCACTGCCGGGCGCTCGAGCGTAATCGTAAGGTTACGTGCCAGATGCGACCCGGCCATTATCGTGCCAATAGCGACCGAGCGGATATGCACCGTGCCGCATGCGACCCATCAATCATTTACAATTGATCTGCATTAAGGGCTGTCACCAAGTGGCAGATTTCTTATCAGTAGCTAACTTGGTCTTTTCTAAAATAAAGGTCTGACACCGTTGTTAGCAGGTTCGAGTGCCGTTGGTCGAAAGAAAAATATGATAATGTTGCTGGCTTTACGTCCCAGTAATTACTTTTATGGTTTAAGGAGACGCCGAGGTGCTGGAGTTTAGTCCCGCAGGACTTATTTTACGTGCCAGTAAATCCACCGACACAAAGCTGACGTATTTGAGCGCCTTCAAATACCACCAGACTGAGCCTGGATTGAACCTGGCAAGTTGGAGTCGGAAGACCAGCATCTCAACCGTCTGAGCCGTCAAGCCACTTAGCCCGGATGAAAAAAATTTCACCATGAGAATGTAGGCCGGCAGGGTAGGAAAGTTGGTGTATACAATTTGAAATCACTAGATTGCGTACCAAAAGCCTGGATTCAAATCTAAACTTCTTCGCAGTGTTCAAATGAAGTGAGGGAATATGATGCTATTGATGGTGATTCGGCCGTCGGATAGGGACGTAAAGCATTGAGCAGACCCCTTGGTATTATTCGAGAGGAGTAGGGTACGTGCCGACACCGGGTTTCATCTTTCCCTACCTCATTATCATAATCTCACATCCAGACGCGCAGGCCTCCCATGTGCGTCAGGTAGAAAGACCTGCACCAGGCAAGCCGAACACGTCCTCGGTCCTCGGACACTCCCGTCACTAATAGGACACGATAAGTAAGTAGGCCTAAGTCGTAAATAATTTCAGAGAATTAGGATCTTTTTTTTTTTTTTTTTTTTTTTTTTTTTTTTTTTTTTTTTTTTTTTTTTTTTTTTTTTTTTTTTTTTAGTGGTATAACGTCGCACCGTAACAGACAGGTTTTAAGGCGACGATGTCCGACTCGTTGGCTGAATGGTCAGCGTACTGGCCTTCGGTTCAGAGGGTCCCGGGTTCGATTCCCGGCAGGGTCGGGGATTTTAACCTTCATTGGTTAATTCCAATGGCCCGGGGGCTGGGTGTTTGTGCTGTCCCCTGCAACTCACACACCACACATTACACTATCCTCCACCACAATAACACTCAGTTCCCTACATATGGCAGATGCCGCCCACCCTCATCGGAGGATCTGCCTTACAAGGGCTGCACTCGGCTAGAAATAGCCACACGAAATTATATATATTATAGGCGACGATGGGATAGGAAAGGGCTAAGAGTGGGAAGGAAGCGGCCTTGTCCTTGATTAAAGTACACATCGACTTTCACATTTGCCTAATGTGAAAATGGGAAACCGCGGAAAACCATCTTCAGGGCTGCCGACAGTGGGATTCGAACCCACTTTCTCCCGGATGCCAGCTCACAGCTGCGCGCTCCTAACCGCACGGCCAACTCACCCGGTAGGAAATTTATTGAACATCTCCCTTGATAAATTATTCCAATCCCTAACTCCTCGTCCTATAAACGAATATTTGCCGCAATATGTCGTCTTGAGTTTTAACTTTATCTTTATATTGTGATCTCTCCTACTTTTAAAAACACCACTCAAACGTATTCGTCTACTAATGTCATTCTACGCCATCTCACCACTGACAGCTCGAAACATCCCGCTTAGTCGAGCAGCTCGTCTTCTTACTTCTAAGTCTTCCTATGCCAAGATTTGCAATATTTTCGCAACGCAACTCGTGTGTTTTGTTACCAAACATTATCGATTGTTTTCTGAAAGTGATTCAAACTTAATTTCGGAGTCCCCGGTACAGCGTAATTAGATTCTGATACAAATATAGATATGACTAGCTAATGTACCCGTGCTTCGCTATGGAATTCTACATTGTATTCAGAATTCTAGGTTAAATACTCTACACGTTGTGAATAAGATTATATTAAACTACATAGCTCTTAAAGTTACTCAGAAAAGCGACGGGCAAGTCACCATAGGCCCTACGTATTTTCGCATGTGAAGACTTGGTTAGGAAATTATAATGGCAGGTCCTCTTGCCTACTGTCAGTCACAATCAACTTGGTAAGTTTTCATTATGATGGTAGGCCCACTTGCCTACTGCCAGTCAGTGGAGTTGGGCAGTTTGATGATAATGGCAGGCACTCACTCTCTACCTGTCTTTTTACATCATCAGAAAGACTGTCTTTGTGGTTTTGCCAACTGAAATCATCATAGGTCATTACAATGAAGTCAACAGAAATGTCGCAGTTACAAGCAATGCTATCATAATTATGAAATACTCGATAAAATAGAAAACCGCTCATTTTCTCATTTTTAACAGTACTATGCTGCCGATCTAACAGTCCAAAGTTCCCGACCTGGAATGACCAGGCCGCAGACAGCCGTGAACAATCCTCTGCCATTATTCCTTTAAGTGTGCACACTGCTCATTCCAATCAGTGCCACAGAGAAGGAATCAAATGCGTGGAGTACTACGGTATGAGAAACCAGTATGTTACGTACCAGTAGTATCAGAAAACCGATGAACCCGAGGAAAGTCATGCTAAAGAAGAAAGTTATCTAACTCCACATTCCCCTGTGGAGGGGGGTGGTAGAATTACACCCACGGTATTCCCTGCGTGTCGTAAGGGGCTCTCAACTTGGGAGCGTGGGTTAGTGACCACGGGGCACTGAGTTGAGTCCTAGCACTGCTTCCACTTACTTGTGCCAGGCTCCTCATTTTCATCTATCCTATCCGACTTTCCTTGGTCAAATCTTGTTCTATTCCAACCCCGACGGGATTAGAACTTTCTAGGCCTAGAGAGTCGTTCGTTTTCACGCCCTTCGTGGCTCTTGTCTTTCTTTCGTTGATATCTTCCTTTTTCGCAGTGTCAGATTCCTTCCATTTTTCTCCCTGATTAGTGTTAAATAAAGGATGGTCATCTAGTTGTACTTCCTCTTAAAACAACAATCACCACCACCACCAGCACCACCACATTAACACGTAGCATTTCTCCTCTAATGGTTGGCGTCAAGAAAAGCATCCAGCCGTAAAAGAATAGCAAATCTGCTACACACCCTGACCCGCAACAAGAAGCGGATAGAGTGGGGAGTAATAGAAACGAGCCCAGTGGCATCACTGCTCGCTTCTCACCAAGGTAGTCCGGGTTTGATTCCCGGCCAATATTTGTGGGATTTACGAAATGAAATACCACGCCCATTTTCCTGGAGATGAAAAATGGGAAACCACGAGAAATAATTTTCGAGGATGGCCGACGAGGTATTCGAACCCAGCAGCCTACCGAAGTAGCTGTAACTAGTCGTCCGGCAATGCACTGACCTAACCTGCTTGGTACCTTCTCCCAGACATGGAGGCGCAGCTCCATATATGGAGATATTTTTAGGAAAATACTGTTTATTTGCTAATGGCTTTACGTCTCACCGACACAGATAGGTCTTATGGCGACAATGGGATAGGAAAGGCCTAGGAGTTGAAGGGAAGCGGCCGTGGCCTTAATTAAGGTACAGTCCCAGCATTTGCCTGGTGTGAAAATGGGAAACCACGGAAAACCATCTTCAGGGCTGCCAACAGTGGGATTCGAACCCACTATCTCCCGGATGCAAGCTCACACCCGCGCGCCGCATGGCCAACTCGCCCGGTGGGAAAAGACCTAAACGCATCACCATATTTCGTGTTGCAAAACGAGTTTCCCCCAGAAGTGTTATGTAAAGTAGGGGCAGTAGCTGCTTATAAGACTTTTTAAAATTACATAGCACTTCGTTTATCTTACCTTATCTTGGGTGATGACACAACTTATCAAATGACAATTTGCTTGTCAACGCCGGTCGCATCCTGTCAACGCCGGTCGCATCCGGCACGATTACAGGTTATGCGGTCGCTAGTGGCACGGGTCGCATGCGGCACGGTCGCATCTGGCACGCCACCAATCGTAATCCCGGTCGGTGACAGTAAAACCGCCGCGCGCTATACATTGCGGAATTCATTAGAAATCGTGCGTAAAATCAGTTGGTGACTGGGCTTTGAGCAGTGCAGACAGCGTTATGGATCAACCAAGTATAGGTCGTAAACGCCGCATTCAAGAAAGGAAGAGAAGTATTCTGGAGAGAATTGGCAGCGGCTCGTTAGTCCTGAAGAAGAAAGATATGTCGGAAGAGGAGGCGAAGAGTGAGGCTTGGAAATCGTTTGCACTTGTAGTGGATACTGTCACGCAGGCTTCTTCTGGGTTCGTGCAGTGTGCCACATGTGATACTGTACTTTCGTACTAGCCAAGCACAAGCACAACATGTATTTGAACCACAAGAGAGTCACAACGAAGTAAGAAATATTTTTATAAGTTACGATCGTTTATAAACCTGCTGAATTATCGGAATTTAATTCTGTATATATTGTTTATCCTTTTCAGTGCAAGACGAAAATAAAAACGAGAGCAGCATACTTCATCATAGAGAAGTGCAAATTGGAGGCTATCCATTACAAAGCCACGGTTCTATGGCCATCACGACGTCATTTGAAGAAAGTCACAGCAGTAGAAAAGCAGGTCGCGTATGCTGAAGTTCGACGATTGTGCTCGGAACTGCCTGTAAATGGTGAGCTCGAATAACTGAAAAAAAAATAGTAAACGAATGTTTCTGTATAGGCTTTTGGGCTTATGCCGTGTCAAGAAAATAAGGCATAAGCCCAAAATCCCATACAGGATCATGTCTTTAAGTACGGGCCGGGAAACCATTAATGGCAGAAAAACGAATGTTTGTTTGTCTAATCTTCCACCTTTCGTTAGATCAGCGATTATGCCGTCTAAAATGTACAATATTTGGGAAGGGTTTCGCAGTCTAAAAATTCCACAATGCGTTTTGATGTAATTTTTGCGATATATTTAGGAATTCGCTGGAAATATAGCTTTTCAGTAACCAGTAATCCTAAGTTTTATACATATTTCAAGGTGACAGGAATGCATTACGGATGTTTTGTTCATTTTTATAGCCCATTCAAGCAAACAGTGACCAAGTTCTTCCCATGAAAAAGTCCAAGGTGGACTGGCGTTCGGATGAGGACGACGAAGATGGACACACAAATACTACTAATGATCTCGACAGGTACCTTTCACTCTCCAAATCCGACTGTAGCTGTGCCGAAGGACACATTTTGAAGTGGTGGAAAACGCATGCGGAGTTATTTCCAAGGCTGTCGGTAGTAGCCAGAAGAGTACTCTGCATTCCTGGCACTAGTGCTGCCAGCGAGAGAAATTTTAGCCAGGCCGCTCACCTGCTATCCAGCGAAAGATTGTGCTTGGAATCAGACAAAGTGGATGCTCGCTTATTGATCTATCACAATTTCGTAAGTATTATGAACATACCACGTAATCAAAAGAAAGGAAACATTCCTCAAACGCTATAAATGTATAATTCCACTTTCATTTACTTCACATGAAGAAGTGCAAACCGCCAGCTGTAGTAGTAGCTCCAGGAACACAAATGAATCCTGTGCATCAGGCAGCACCAATGACGAAAAACGAATTGTATATTTATGATTCACATATAAATTTATTTACAGGTCGTAATTTGTTTATAAATTAACGATTGTAAAATGAAAATTGATGAGTATTTGTTTAAAAACAATCCTGCATTTGATATTAGTACAGTGTATATGTGGCCGAGTCTGGAGATAGGCTACACATAGCCCACTATTACTGTGTCCCCGTTTTGCAGTCGCTTAAGTGCGGCCAGTATCCAGTATTCGGGAGATAGGAGGTTCGAACCCCACTGTAGGCAGCCCTGTAAATGGTTTCCGTGGTTTCCCATTTTCACACCAGGAAAATGCTGGGGCTGTACCGTAATTAAGGCCACGGCCGCTTCCTTTCCACTCCTAGCCCTTCCCTGTCCCATCGTCGCCATGAGACCTATCTGTGTCGGTGCGACGTAAAGCAACTAGCAAAAAAAAAAACTGTGTCCCCGTTTATCTAGCGAACGGAACAAAATACCATATGAAGACATTACAGTTCATAACGTTACAATTATTGGAATACATAATCACCTCAAAGACGAAGATCCAATAGTCTGCAACATTTTAACACACTTCAAATGTAACATATACAATTGTAATATTTAGGTTATAGAACTGATCGTAAAAAACGAAAGACATTTGTAAAAGAAATGGGTGAGGATTAATGTAAAGTAGTGGCCTATGATCTCGAGTCCGGCGAAGCGCAGCTCACTGGCTGGCTAGCACTGAGTCCGCCGGTTACTGGCGACCGACCGAGCGTTTGGCGCGCTCGGCCAGTCGCTGATGATCGATAGCCCGCAACCGGCTGCACAGGACGCTCGGCCACATACTCCCGAGAGCCAGAGAGGCGAGCGGTACTCCCCGGTAAAAATCAGAGAAAATGCAGACCTCTAGTTCTCACACCAGCTGGACTTAATGCGGACGATGGAACGCAATTGAATCAGCGATCCACCTAACCATTATCTTTCTTCATTACCTTGTTTGGTCTCGTGCTGTGGCAGAGTGAATATTTTACTTGATAGTTTATTTATTGAACATGGAGACATCATATAAACTACAACAGCAAATGAAGGAGATGGCAAAATAATTTGAAAGTCAAATAAATAATGAAGACCATTTTTGACTTAGAATGAAAACCGGTCACTTGGGATTCCAGAACTGAAGCTTAGGCCTACACTGACAAAATAAAAACACTGAATTCTTGGAACAGCATTTTAAAGAACTTTCGGTGAGTATAATATTTTTTTTTTTGCTCGTGGCTTTACGTCGCACCGACACAGATAGGTCTTATGGGGACGAGGGGATAGGAAAGGGTCAAGAGTTGGAAGGAAGCGGCCGTGGCCTTTATTAAGGTACAGACCCAGAATTTGTCCGGTGTGAAAATGGGAAACCACAGAAAACCATCTTCAGGGTGCCTACAGTTGGATTAGAACCCACTATCTCCCGGATGCAAGCTCACAGCTTCGCGCTCCTAACCGCACAGCCAACTCGCCCGGTGTGTATTATAAAACGTTTACTAATCATATATGGAAATACAGTATGTAATGCCCATATAAATTCTATAATCGTTTGCATTTACAAGTACCAATGATCCATTATATGGCTCTATTAGTGAATTACAGCTCAACTGGGAAACATTTGTTTAGTCCTATGTCGTTTCCCGTTATTTTTTCATTCATGTGGCCAATCAGATCGCAAAATGACGGCAATGTATAATTTAATCCTCTGGTCAGCCAAAAAACAAATATAGGATGTTTCCGCACTTTCCTAACCCTTCGATTTTTCCATTTTAATACAAGTGCAAGAAGAAGAAGTTGTTCGTAGGACGCCATTCTCTCAACTGACTATTCCCCGGTATGAACCGAGCAAGTATTCACAAGTTGCGCCACTGATCGCCCGGTACTTAAATCCACTGGCAACTAGTGAAAAAAGACTTCGACTGGAGTTTATTGCATTCCTTCAAAAATATTGATGATGTTGATTTCTTTTATACATCTCTGTACAAATGTTTCGAAAACTGCGTTCCAAAGCAGAAAGTCATTCGAAAATCCAAATATCCAGTTTGGTTCACGAGTGATATTATTCAGTCCATAAAAATAAAGAATAAATGTGCTATAAAAAGGGCATTTTCAAAATATTACGATACGATACTTAGACAGATTCGGTCGGCCGTCCTGAGAATGATGTCCGGTATTTTTCTGTTCTCCTTCACTAAGGCGAATGCTGGGACAGTTCCTAGTATATGCCACGGTCACCATTCAATTCACATTCTCCTAACATCTCCTTCACTGTATCAAATCTCCCTCGCCTAGGATTCCCGCCAATCAGGGACGCAATGAAAACTTGTTTAGTAGGAGTACTATATGTATTCAACACGATCTAATAACCTGGAAGTTTATTTCAAGTACAATGAGGTAGAGAAAACTAAATATTCGCTTGAATCAAGTGTACTTTATGTAAACTGCCAGCTGTGGCTTATAGTGTTGGCTACTAAGCGGATGATTCGAAGCAGTGTATCGATTCATTCAACTGTCCGAGTGAAGTGAACTGCAGCAACGGCAAACTCACGGCACACGATTCAGCTGACTCGCAGCAGACAGTACTGAGTGGAGCGCTCGTGTATCAGTGAGACACGACACACACATACGGTTCATTATCGGAACACTCGACATTGGCGGGGAGCCGAACTTCCGCTGCGAGCGAGACATAAAGAGCCATGGCTAGAGGCATGATTTTTTTCGCATTAATTTTTTAACGATTTCGTGAGAAGGATATTACTTTTCGCGTTGTTTTGCGAAATAGATATTGCCGTATCGCTTTAATTTCGTTTTAATGAAATTCTAAAATTAATCATTAAGGGGTTTCATTACTATCACTGATCGTTGATTGTGGAGGTTTAATTGATAGACTGTACATACCTGGAACATACTTTTGAAGCCATTTCTGAACTGCAGGGTCGTCTACCTTCTCCAGCGGAATGTTGGCTTTGAGTAGCATCGCTGTTGTTTCGTGAATAAACTCTATTTTTCACTCTTAGCTTTCTTTTGCATATATAATGAGAGTTCTATTTTTGCCTGCCGTTTCACTGTTGGAGT
Source organism: Anabrus simplex (assembly GCF_040414725.1). Taxonomy (NCBI): domain Eukaryota; kingdom Metazoa; phylum Arthropoda; class Insecta; order Orthoptera; family Tettigoniidae; genus Anabrus; species Anabrus simplex. The sequence continues at coordinate 144,384,623 of NC_090265.1, read as the reverse complement.
GCTAAATTTACGTTCTGAATGTTCCTTATTTTTAAAACAATGTTTTGAGACAGTATCTTTTTCTCCCATTCGATATGAACATTACATATAAACCTTCACTCGCAAACTGTTTAGCTCTGCTGTGCACCGTAACACTTGTCGAGCGACCCAACTTCGCTACTGTCTGTGATCACTGATCACTTTCTTAATTTTACCTGACCACGAAGCCGAAACACACCAATCAATTGTGCTGCTTGTAGACGTCATTAGGGATTCCAGGATTGCACAATGCCGTGAGGAGACAGGCTGGGGTGGGATTACCAGCCACCACAAGAACAACATTCCAAACATTTCGTTTGACAAGAAGCCTGGAGCCAACCCCTTTTTTTGATGCCATATCTTAAAGAGATTTTCCAGAACATTAATGATAATATATTTCTTTCCTGTTGATGAATATTTGTTCGCTCTTCCTTTTCTTTTCATACATAATCTTGGAACAACATGTCAAGTTCGTTATTCACTACAGATTTCGCTGTAATATCGCGCTTATCGCGAAATAATTGAATTTCGCTTTAAAATGGCCTTATTTCTTTAATTCGCTTTAATTCGTGAACATATATTTTCTTGACCAGAAACATATGATTCGTAAAGATATCGCAAAATCGCTTCAAATTATTTTTGTCGCGTTTATCGTTAATGCGAAAAAATCATGCCTCTAGCAATGCCTCACTGAAAGAATCGTGCGCTATAACGGACTCCCGCCCTCAACTCATTTCAAAACAATACCCACTTGCTTTCACTGTCTTCTTCTTACAGGGAGGTTTAGATAATAGCTGGATTTATGTAGTGTTAAAAAGATGGTTAAAACATAATTCCTCCGTCGCCGAAAACCTTCCATGTGTTAGTGCAACGTTAAACAAATAGAAAAATTAAGAAAAATTCCAAACCAACTAGTAAGCAGGTAGGCTATTGGTTTATTATATTTATTAGTTTAATTAGTATTATAACTTAGTTGACATCCGACAAATAATTCAATTCAGCTCTCTGGCCTACCGTATTAGTCTGAGTCATGCTCATGACCATTCAAAATTATTTGTTTTATATAGGGAAAACCTGCTCAGTAATCTCTCAGTTCGTATGCCGCATTACTGAACAAGACTTCAATAATCGAATCACGAGATCACCGGTGTACGTGAACAGTAAGTGAGCCGACTGACGCAATGACTTAACTGAAAGGACGTTGAATCAGAACACCGTGAATACAGTGAAATTTCTAAGTTTTTTGAAATACTTTAAGAAAATAGTAGGAAATCTATTGATTGAAGAGTAATGAGATTTGGAGCACAACTAGTGTCTGAGTGTTATGAAAGGTGCTGCTCATAGGATCAGTCGTGCTGCAGTAGCACCTTCTGGTCCAGTGAGGAAAGCAATGGCAAACTACCTCACTCCTTATCTTGCCTAGTACGCCTCATTTTGGTGCTGCCATTGGTATTTGCGGTTACCCTATAACTGCATAGCCTTTGGTGGTGCTGTTTGAGGATCCAACCAGTCTCTGGGCTGATGACCTAACAGACAGATATCAAAGTGTGAAAGCTTTCACGACCGGAGTCAATATAATCAAAATCTTTCGGGTTATTCTGCTGTGGTCCACTCCTCTCCTTCCTGCCATTCCTGCGGTAGTCATCTGCTGTGGCGTCGTCTAAGTACTCTCTCCTGTATCGCGCAGTCGCCAGTGCAGCAGTAGTCGAAACGTCTGGCAGAAATCAAAGGAGTGGACCACGGCAGAATAGCCCGGCAGATTTTGATTATATCAGCAAGTAATTTCCCACCTGGGTGACAGCCCCAAATACAGATTATTGATGAGTGCGTGCAGATATTTTTCATCTAATTCTATATACTTATTTAATGTAGTTGTCAGTGGAGGAAAGGAAACTTGTTGCGAAGAGGTGACTGTAGGAGGAACCTGAACGTGTAAGCTGGGTCACGCATAGGAAAGCAGTTCATAGAATGAAGACCAGATGGCAGCAGTGAACATTGATGCTGTTGCTACTATTTATCAATACACACTACACAAATGTAATAGGAAAAATGACTCTAATGTGCCGTGAATCGGATCACTGTATCGATTCAGTGACGTGAACGGAATCAAATGAATCGATTCGGTAAAATGAATCGAATATCCGATCACTAGTGGCTTGCTGCTTGTTGTTTAAAGGGGCCTAACATCTAGGTCATCGGCCCCCATCACCAGTGGCTTCACGCTTGTGGCTTGTTGAAGAGAGGATGTAGATGATGTCTGGACACTCCTGAGTCTCTAAGGGGACGTTCAGCGCATAATTGATTATTCTAACGTGGAATATTGTGTTTTGATCTGCCTGCTTCCAGAAGCATGTGTATTTTATGCCCCCACATTGATCCTCTTCTAATTGGCCAGGCCTGGATATCTTTGTTTACTTACGGCGCTCCGCACAGTTATCAGCTTCGTGCAGGCATCTGCAACGTAATTACTCTCCTGACCAGTGTTCATTCCCTGCCAAAGAGAGTGTTACAACATGTCCATCAATATGCTCTGTCGCGTCCTCTCTTCACGTTACAGGGGTCTGGAGGGTATACAGGAATGTACTGCGACATCTTCTATCAGGTCAGTTCCATGAGTTTCTGTCCTAAGTACAGCGAACATTTTGAGTTAGAAAGTTACGGATATCTATATAAGTAGGGAAAAGTACCTTTCATTTACCTTATTGTCCCTTTTTCTTCTTCTTCTTCTTCTTCTTCTTCTTGGCAATGTGACGCGTTGTATATAAATCAGAATATGTATTAAGACGATTGCACGCACACACATACCACCCCGAGCTAGAGAAATGAAATATACGTAGTTAAAATCCCCGACAATGACAGGAATCGAACTCGGGCCCTCTGACCTGAAGATCACTATACCGACCATTTAGACAGAGAGCTGGACTGTGGAAATCTATGCCAACAGAAAATTGTACGTTTGTCGTTTGTACATTTCTTTTCCCATGTGTCAATTTTATATTTCTATTTTAAATAATAGCTTTAGTGTGCTTTGCTGCAGCCCAGCTCTAGCCGAGACAGTAATGGCGTACTCACTCCGGCCGTAAGGACAAGGGTTCGCTTTTCTATCAGGGAGACGAAATATTTAGGAATAAGATTTACACTTCTGGATGATGTATTGCCATGGGGTTCACTCACCATGCACAAAAAATTAGTAGACTACCAACTTAATTCCTGTGATCAAAGGCGGACAGGCGCAGAGCTAACAGTTCTATCCCGTGATTACGACTAGTGTAAACCTTTGCCTTCAACTCCTCCACGGGCATTCATGGCCTGAATGGAGACGCTTTGTTTTTGTTTTTTCTTGTATTTTTACTGCAGCCCAATTGCTGGCGTGGATTAACCCTGGAACAATCTCCCTTAAGAATTGCCAGGAAAGAAATCTTGAGTTTTAAATACTAGCAAAAACACGAGTGTGCAGTACTTAGACCTATTGTAAGGAAAAAACAGAGATAGGTTTCATCCTAAGAATTAGCTACTAGAGAGAGAGAGGGGCTGGGGGTTGCGAGAGATCGGCAGCAGTAGCGGCAATTAGGGGGGGGGGGGGCGAGGGGGCATCCCCCCCACCCGACACTTTGCGGACAAAACAAATTTTAATTCCATTTTAGTCGGCTGAAACTAGGAATTACAGGAATTGTTAAGAAAAGCAATTTTTACAAGCCATTTTATAAGTTGATTCTTTCCTTTATTTCTTTTAATTAATTATTAACAACATTATTACCCTGCTACGCATACAATGTCGTTTGTCGTGGCAAACCGTTTTGTACAACGCCACAGCAAGTAGTGAAGACTTTGCATTTGCTGTGAGGAAGGGTGCCAGGGGTATACTTTTTTTTTACCAAGGTCATGGACACTGTGGTATGATTTACCTCCTTGCCACGCGGATTCGTCAGTCTGTATAATCACACCGTACTTCTATTTAATTGTAATACATGTGTAATATTGTTCCTTTGGTGAGAGATTTATTGTAGAGTATTGAATAAAATCTCAAAAAATTTATTTTAAGTTGGTAAACTCTCAAGCTTTACCTCTGTGTGGAAATTCGCTCAATGAGCATCAAAAACTTAACAAATTTTTCAGTTTTGATTTATATACCCTCCCCCGTTCTCTGCCTGCTATTTCCCAAAACCCTGGTACTTATTGTTGTCTGCGCACCCCCCCCCCCCCAACACACACATTTAATTGGCAATCGCCGCTACTGATGGGCAGAGTGCCTCGGATGGTAGGGCGTTGCTCTCTGAGCCCAATGGGCGGGTTCGATCCTGGCCAAGTCCAATGGTATTTAAACCTACTTAAATACACCAACCTCTTGTCTGTGAATTCATCGGCACGTGAAAGAACTTCTGTCGGACAAATTTCAACTCACGTTCAGCACGAACAACCATATCATTTCAAGTTGCAAATATTTCAAAACATAGAATGTTAGGCAGGATTAGATTATTCTTATTCTTATTCTTTTTTTTTTTTTTGCTAGTTGCTTTACGTCACACCGACACGGATATGTCTTATGGCGACGATGGGACAGGAAAGGGCTGGGAGTGGGAAGGAAGCGGCCGTGGCTTTAATTAAGGTACAGCCCCAACATTTGCCTGGTGTGAAAATGGGAAACCACGGAAAACCATCTTCAGGGCTGCTGCCGACAGTGGGGCTCGAACCCGCTATCTCCCGCATACTGGATACTGGCCGCACTTAAGCGACTGCAGCTATCGAGCTCGGTATTCTTATTCTTATTCTTATTCTTATTCTTATTCTTATTCTTATTCTTATTCTTATTCTTATTCTTATTCTTATTCTTATTCTTATTCTTATTCTTATTCTTATTCTTATTCTGTCCTCAGCTGACGTTTGGTCTGGGTCGACGCCTAAGGACGCACGCTGCTGTGGATGCCAACGGATGTCTGATTTCATTCGCAAGCTGCTTCCGTGGTTTACTGGGTGGTACCAGGTGGATAGAATAACCCAGTTGCCGGTCTCAAGCCCGGATAAAGGCTTTTTGCGCTCCCCCTGAGGGACTGTAAAAACCAGGTATGAAATCGACTGAAAATGGAATTATGGAGCTCGATAGCTGCAGTCGCTTAAGTGCGGCCAGTATCCAGTATTCGGGAGATAGTGGGTTTGAACCCCACTGTCGGCAGCCCTGACAATAGTTTTCCATGATTTCCCATTTTCACACTAGGCCAGGGCCTCCCAGAGTGCGTGCACGGTGCAAAAGACGACTTCGCTTGGTTGACCAGAGTGCAGACCCCCACTCCTCGATTTGGAGCAATAGCGGTGTCTCTCTTTCCCCACGCCTGTCTCGCTCTGGTCAACCAAGCCAAGTCGTCTTTTGCACCGTGCACAGTGCATGCACCACGCGCATGCACCCTGAGAGGCCCTGCCGTAGATCATCGATGGACTCTCCGGGAATTATCCGTAGAGGTTGGACTTAGTCATCAAACGGTCTGACACATACTGACGAAATGTATTAACATGAGAACAATTGCGTCCGTTGCGTTCCACATCAACTCGCAAGCAAGACAAAGGTGTATTCTGCCCGAAGGCAGGTCCTAACTTCAGCAAAGGTGTGCCTGAGCCGTAGTTTACGTACGGTAGAGTAGCCAGTTCCTTTCCGCTCCTCCATTCTCTTACCCCCCACCCCGACCAACAGCGCGTGGCAACCCATCCAAATCTTGACCACACCCAATGTTGCTTAACTTGGGAGATCTCACGCGATCTGGTGTTTCAACACGACTACGGCCATTGGCCATCAATTCACCGATGTACAGAAATGGCACCGGTATGCACTGGCTGACACCCACTTGGACAGACACCGTAACGAATGAGACGCATTTTTGCAGCGTATTGTCACTACTGATGAGACGTGGGTACGAGCCTACGAGCCTCAATTAAAGCGTCAATTGAATGAATGGCGTCACCCATGTTCGCCATGTCCACAGAAATTTCGACAGGTACCCAGTCGGGTGAAGGTTATGCCGATTGTGGCATACGACTATGAGGGCGTTATTCACACGCACGCTGTGCCAGACGGACAAACCGTCAACAGTGACTACTATTGCCGATTTCTCGAGCGCGCCTGGCTATGCCATGCAAACATCCATGTTTATTGTAAGACGATCGCCCTATCGGCAAACAATGTCAGGTTCTTTTTTTTTTTTTTCTTTTTGCTATTTGCTTTACGTCGCACCGACACAGATAGGTCTTATGCCACCGATGGGACAGGAAAGGCGTAGGAATGGCAAGGAAGCGAGGCCTTAGTTAAGGTACAGCCCTAGCATTTTCCTGGTGTGAAAATGGGAAAACACGGAAAACCATCTTCAGGCCTGCCGACAGTGGGATTCAAACCCACTATCTCCCGGATGCGAGCTCACTGCTGCGCGCCCCTAACCGCACGGCCAACTCGCCCGGAATGCCAAACTATTACTGCGAAGGTGGCATTGGAAGGTCTTGGAACAGCCTCCGTATTCACCAGACATGAGTCCTTGAGACTTCGACCTGTCTCGGAAGTTGAAGGAACCCCTCTGAGACCGCCGATTTCCTGACTTGGCATCTGTACTCCGCGCAGTAATGCGCTCCGTCGCTGTCATCAACACAGAACGCTTTGCCAACGGTTCCCAGTGGCTTCTCGATATTTGGCAAATTATAATAGACTTTGCGGGTGGCTACATTGAAGAAATGTATTGCAATTTTACTTGTTTATTCATTAAATATTGCATTCTACCAATATTGCTATTAATTTATTTACAGACCTCGTATAATTGACGGATAGACCTCAGAAAGTGATCGGTCTCATGAACACTTCTTTTTTCCTCGCATGACTAGAGCACCAAATGATATTTAAAGAGAATAAGGTTGAGATTTGAGAACTCGTGGTCAAGATGCCGTGAATGGCAGAATAGTTTCGGTAGTGGAGGATCGAAATAACCTTTAGATAGATTGCTTAATTACCCCCTGTGGGTGGGGGCGTTAAAATAACATCCACGGCATCCTCTGTATGTCGTAAGAGGTTACTAAAAGGGGCCCCAGGGGCTCTCAACTTTGGAGCGTAGGTTGGCGACCACGGGGCCCTTAGCTGAGTCCTGGCAATGCTTCCACTAACTTGTGCCAGGCTCCTCACTTTCATCTATCCTGTCCGACCTCCCCAGGTCGACTCTTGTTCTTTTTTGTCGCCGACGGTATTACAGCACTCGAGGCCTTGGGAGTCAGTCATTTTCACGCCCTTCGTGGCCCTTGTCTTCCTTTGGCTGATAACTTCATTTTTCGAAGTGTCGCATCCATTCCATTGTTTTCTGCCTGATTAGTGTTGTACAGAAGATAGTTGCTTAGTTGTTCTTCCTCTTAAAAGAATAATCACCATCACCTGCTTAATTACCCATTAAGGGATCTGTCATACTTGTAAAATTTCCGTCCATTTTATTGTCCAGTCCCGGTGGTGAGGTGGTTAATGTGCTATCTTCTCTTAATTCAGATCGTTGGTTTGATATCGGCTGTAATCTCTGGATTTCTAAAAATCCACAGCTCGCCATGTCACCCAATAAAAGAATCGGATGATAATAATAATAATAATAATAATAATAATAATAATAATAATAATAATAATAATAATAATAATAATAATAATATCATCTATGGCCTCCGGTACCAGGTGCAGGCATCTTGATTTCATGCCATGGAGGCTGCCGTTCCCTTTTACTCTGCCAGTAAACCAGATATCTCTTGGATGAGCTAGGGCTGTGTTTATAATTAATGTTGTCGGGTAAACACCAAATGGATCACCAGAGAATAGATTTTTTCCGCCCTTCAAAAGTTCGAATAACTTTGCCGGGTTTGAACCCGTGATACTAGGATCCAGAGGCTGTCACTCTACCACTGATTCACCGAAAAATCTAAAGAATCCGCTCAGCACATTACGTGTTTCTCTACGGGTTTGATTTATTGTTCGAGCGCTGAATTTATAAATTATATGTTTATACTTCAGAGGTTGGCAAAAAATAAATTTGCTACATAAATGAGCCAACGGCCGTAGCCGTGTTGAAACACCGAATCCCGTGAGATCTCCGAAGTTAAGCAACATTGGCCGTAGTCAAGATTTAGATGGGTTGCCACGCGCTGTTGGTGGGGGGTAAGGGAATGGAGGAGCGGAAAGGAACCGGCCATACTACCACACGTAAACTCCGGCTCAAGCACACCTCAGCGCAAGTTCGGACCTGCCTTCCCGCAGAACACACCCTTACCTTACCTTACCTTACATAAATGAATAACTTATCCTTGATTTTTAAATGCATATGTTGTAAAGGATTGTCTTTAGCACCAACCTAGTAAAAAGCACACATAACGCTGTTACAGTTTCTTATATGAATTGTTCTCACTACTACTGCTAAAATTATTTTCATTTCGAACCCTGAAGGGGTACGGCGGGCTTCCTAGAAGGTGACGCCTTCTCATATGCCAATGAGATTAGAAACGATGAATGAGAGGTATGGTGAAGGTGAAAGTGTTGGCGGTCGTCGCCTGTACTAGAAACAGTCATTGCCTTCGCCTTAGTGCAGGAGAATGGAAAACCACAGCAAGCCATTCTGAGGACAGCATAGATGTAGACCCACGGTCCAGTCGTGGCCACTTTTAAGCCGAGTGTACTCTGCATCAGCGCTCATAACGTCCAGAAAAGGCAGTTTTGCGATTTGAATATCACAGATATGATTTATTTTTAATCGAGCGAGTGGCTGTCAACTTGTATCCGGGAGATAGTGGGTTCGAGCCGCACTGTCGGCAACCCTGGAGATGGTTTACCGTAATTTCCCATTTTCACACCACGCAAATGTTGGGTTTGTACCTTAATTAAGCCATTGCCGCTTCCTTCCCACACCTAGCCCTTTCCTATCCCATCGTCGCCACAAGACCTATCTGTGTCGGTGCGACGTAAACCAAACTAAACCCTACGGCACTTAACGCCCTTGAAAGGGCTTTGGCCTGCCCAGCGACTACTGCTCAGCCCGAAGGCCTGCAGATTATGAGGAGCCGTGTGGTCAGCACGACGCATCCTCTCGGCCGTTATTCTGGGCTTTCGAGACCGGGGCCGCCATCTCACCGTCTGATAGCTCCTCAATTCTAATCACGTAGACTGAGTGGACCTCGAGCCAGCCCTCAGGTCGAGAGAGAAAAATCCCTGACCTGGACGGAAATCGAACCCGGGGCCTCCGGGCGAGAGGCAGGCACGCTACCCCTACACCACGGGGCCGACCTGCGACGTAAAGCAAATGTTAAAAACAATTGTTTCGTTATTTGTCAGCTACCTACTTTGTAATATTTCCTTATGCAATATGCCAGAATAATCGCACGCTGAAAAAATGTTTTTATCGTTACTGTAAAATGTACGATTTGTCTATTACAACACACAATAGACGTTTCGCGCAAATTATTCCAGTGGCTGTCCTTAGTACAGACTACCGTGTCGTTGTTTCCTTTCCAGTTTTTTTTGCTTTACGTCGCACCGACACATATATGTCTTATGGCGACGATGGGATAGGAAAGGCCTAGGAATTGGAAGGAAGCGGCCGTGGCCTTAATTAAGGTACAGCCCCGGCATTAGCCTGGTGAGAAAATGGGAAACCACGGAAAACCATCTTCAGGGCTGCCGACAGTGGGGCTCGAACTCACTATCTCCCGATTACTGGATACTGGCCGCACTTAAGCGACTGCAGCTATCGAGCTCGGTTTTCCAGTTTTTGCTGTTCGTTTAACGTCACCCTGATTCCATCAGGGTTTATGACGATGCTTATATAGGACAGGACTACCACTGGGAAGGAAGTGACCATGGCTTTAATTAAAGTGAAAAATCAGTGAGAAAATGAGAGACCACGGGAAACCATCCTCAAGGTGGCTGGCAACGTCTTCCGAATACAAGCTCACGTCTGCGTGATTCTTACCGCGCAGCTAACTCACTCGGGAATGTATGAAATCTGTTCCAGCTATCAGTCAAGGAATAAAATCCTTGAACGAGCCAGGAAATTGACCCCGGGACATGCAGAGAGACAAACGCACTGAAAATGAAGTATATTTCTCTTTCTTTCTTTCTTTCTTAATCCGCCTACCCTCCAGGGTTGGTTTCTGCCCCGAACTCAACGGGGGATCCCACCTCCACTGCCGGAAGGGCAGTGTCCTGGAGCGTGAGACTTTGGGTCGGGGGATACAACTGGTAAGGAGGATCAGTACCTCGCCCAGGCGGCCTCACCTGCTATGCTGAACAGCGGCCTTATGGGGGGGGGATAGGAGTATTGGAAGGGATGGAAAAGGAGGAGAGAAGGAAGCGGCCGTACCATCCCGGCATTTGCTGGAAGAGAAGTGGTAAACCATGGAAAACAACTTCGAGAATGGCTGAGGTGGGAATTGACCCCCTCCCCTCTTCTACTCAGTTGACCACCGAGGCTGAATAGAACCCATTCCAGCCGTCGTACCTCTTTTCAAATTTCGTGTCAGAACCGGGAATCGAACACGGGCCTCCGGAGGTGGCAGCTAATCGTCCTAAATGAGGTATATTTACTGGGAATAATTTAAAACATACGTTCATTTAGTATATCCCCTACTTGAACCTTAGTTTGGACACTTGTAGTTAAAATGTGAGCACGCTCATGTTCATCCACACACCACTATAATATGGTCGCTACCGAGCTCGATAGCTGCAGTCGCTTAAGTGCGGCAAGTATCCAGTATTCGGGAGATAGTAGGTTCGAACCCCACTGTCGGCAGCCCTGAAAATGGTTTTCCGTGGTTTCCCATTTTCACACCAGGCAAATGTAGGGACTGTATCTTAATTAAATAAAAAAAATATAATAAAGCAACCCAAACAAACTCAACGGCCGCTTCATTCCCACTCCTAGCCCTTTCCTGTCCTGTCGTCGCCGTAAGACCTGTCTGTGTCGGTGCAACGTAAAGCAAATAGCAAAAAAAAAAAAATGGTCTCTGGTTTTATTTAAACGGAGTTAATTAACAAAGAGTAAACCCGGCGAGTAGGAATAAAAAAACTAAATAAATTTAACCTGCATGTGTGTAATTACGTTATGATTGATCCGCAGTGTTGTAATAAGAGCTGGCAGCCATTTGCGTTCCTCTCGACTTCCAGATTTTGTTAGCTGTCGTAGGTATTCAGTACCTCTATAGTTCGTATATTAAATCATCAGTGCGAAGGCTGGTTGATCCCAAACGTACATATCGTTATTTAAGGAACAATACTGCCTGTCTGACAATGCTCACCCAATCAGGTATTTTCCTTAAGACTGATAATGTCTCACAGCCGCATATTGATTTGCAGTCCATTCGAACAATTTTCGTTGTGTTCATTTTCTTAAAACGAACCTTATACACAGCATACTGTAGGAGTGCGAAAATATGTCATGCAAACACACACCCGTACATCACGGGACGGTAAGGAAAATGAACTGAACGAAAAAAGTCTCGATTGACTGCATATCCATATAGGGCTGGGTGCCGTGACCTGTCTTAAGGAAAATAGTGGATAGGAGGAGCCTTGTCAGATAAGCGGTATTGTTTCTGGTTTTACAGCTTACTTTAAGTAGCACCAACACAGATAGGTCTTATGGTGACGATGGGATAGGGAAGGTCTAGGAGTAGGAAGGAAGCGGCCGTGGCCTTAATTAAGGTACAGCCCCAGCATTTGCCTGGTGTGAAAAATGGGTAACCTCGGCAAACCATGTTCAGGGCTGCCGAAAGTGGGGTTTGAACCACCTATCTCCCAGTATTTTTTCTTATGCGACGATGTGTGTTTACTGAAACCCTAAGAAACAAAGAATGCTGATGAGGTACAGTAAGACAAGAGACTCAAAGTCAACATTTGTGGACAAATGAAGTGAAACGCCTATTTTGTCCATCTGCTAGCTTGCGTCTCTACAAGCAAAATTTGCAATTTATATATATTAGCTATGTACCACTGTCGGGCCTGTTGTCTATGTACGTAAACAAATCTGTAATATACAGAATTTATTGTAGTAGCTCCTCCATGGACTGTCGTGATCCTAAGGGTTTTCGGGAGCTTAATTTTAAAATAATAAGATTACCTTTACGCACACACTCTCTTCCCTTAACTTGCATTGAATAAAAGACACACATTACATATTTACACATATACATGAAACTCTTTGTACAGATACACTTTTAACCCTTGGTTAGGTAGTCCTTCATACCACACATCGTCGCCGTCCCCGGCCTGCCCCTTCTCCTCACCCACCTAGTACACATCTCCGACCTAATCCACCCCCACCCCGTTACTTTTCGCCACCATCGCCAACCTCTCACCTCCTTAGCCTTCTACTCACTTCTCTTGTTAACTTCTCTTCCTTCTATCACATCCTTGCAGCTCATCGTATCCCTTGCAACCTTGGTTAAACCTTCCCTTCTTGGCTTCTCTCCTATATAAGTATTTGTACATCTCTCCGCAAAGCAATAAATAACCTACACATCCGTTATTCTCATCTCCTTAACTTCTTCATACCACATTACCCACCTCCCTCTTTTCTCACATCTTCTCCACCCCGTCATCTCTCCTGGCCAGAGAGAGGGCGACACCCTCTAGGTGGCCCGCCCCACCCCTTCAGGGTGGGGAATGAAAACTTGGAAACAACAACATAGGTAGTCCTTCTCAAAGTCTTTGACTAACCAGTTACATTGCATTTTATATTGTTACAATATGATCATACCATACAAGCTTGGTAGTTACTTAGCTTTTGATTGAAGATTTCTTCAATTTTCGGCGTCGTCTTACCTGTCTTCGGCGTCGTCTTGTCTCCTGAATTATTCTCTGCGCCCACAATACCGTAGTCGCGTTGAATGATGCGATGTTTGGCTCATGCGGACGTGTAGCTCCGGGTTTCGAATACAACACCCTCAAACTCCGTCGTTGACCAAATTAGTCTTTCTCCCCAAACAGTTCTGACTACTAGGTTAGGTATACTGATAGGACAGGCTCACTATGACACTCGACCTTCCTGTCAAACAGTTCGATGGTCGTGTTATTACAGTTCAAGTCTTTGCATTAGCAACCTGCTAATTATGCTGTACACAGTATCACCCTCACTGCCTCGTGGAACTCGATACAGTTTCTAGGCTATTTGCTAAGCCACATTCAACTGATCCTGCAACTCACTGCTACTTATATAACCTCCAAATCCTGAACTATTCTGTCTCACAACCACACACACATTACTTGTACTGAAGCTAGGCAGTTTGTCTCCTTTGCGGCGTTCAGCCACAAACACACAACTTACTATCACGGTGGTCAGTCTGATTCTCCCTTGTGGCGCTCAGCCACAAACACACAAGTTGCTACAACGGTGGTCAGTCAGATTCTCCTCGATCTCCGAAGTATCAATCCCTATATCTTACGTTCCGAAGTTTTTCGAATCTTTTCCCTCTCTACTCCCGTAGAATAAGACGTTTTAAAGTCTGATTTGTTCACGAGTTTCTCCCACTAACTGAAGGGGTTTGTCATAGAATTAACTCGAACAATTTCCTTCTCGCTGCGTCAACATTCTACGCGATATTTGCTTCGATTTGCTTCTCGAAACATTTACAGAACTTCTTTTGCGTTCTCTGATTTACACTGATGGCGTGTAGCTGACTATTGCACAACATTACACATAAACCGACTTTATGTTGCACCAACTTGCTTCAAGTAAAACTTGTATGAAGTCTTATACTTTGAGTACCTATAACTTCTGATGGTGAGAGAGCCTTCCAAGTCTAGAAAGCCGAGAATAACGGCCGAGAGAATTCATCGCGCTGATCACACGACACCTCGTAATCTGCTAGCCTGCGGGCTCAGCAGTGGTCGCTTGGTAGGCCAAGGCCTTCAGGGCTGTTGCGTCATACGGTTTGGTTTTAATTCCTCTGTGTACCAGTGATAGATTGCGGCCTTTAAGATCCCAAGATCGACGTTCAGACTTATCAGCCCTCCATCATGCAGACGGTTTCGCACTGTTTGATCTGAACATTCACTCTGGTGGCCCTCCGAATATTCTGGCGAAACGAGGTCGTTCTAGAAATGGGCCTACCACGTGTTGAAACCAACAAATACCGATCCTCCCTCTAGTTGTTTTGCATGGATTTTCTTTCCGTAGTGAATGTCACAATTCGAATACGATCCGTAGCAGAAATGGGTACGCTTGCCATGTTTACTCAGTGAAACATGTGCTGTCTCTACACCACCAATTTTAAAATGACCGGCACAACGAATATCGAACCAGGTCCGGGCTTAGCGTTACTATGTGTCTCAGACATTGGCCTACAATGAATATTGTAAACATTTTTGCGGTACCGTGGCGTATACAGTGTATAATCGTAATATGCAAAGCTTCTTTTTAGCACTCTAGATCTACTGATCCTTTTCCGTTTAAGGGAAAGAGCACAATTTATAAATCTCAAGTTACGCTAATATACTATTATTGCCCACAAAAGGGAAATATTAAATATTCATATTTACTCCCCTACATCCCAGAGTGGTAACATGATATGCCATGAGTTTAGTTTAACAGTACAATAATTGTATCATGACAAATAAAATCATTTACCAAATGTCCGAAAAATTTGGGACGAGAGTACTGTTGGGAACTGACAGAATATCTGAGATAAATGAATTAATACACACATTAATTAACACATTCCTACATTTAAAAAAATTATTTACTTCAACATTACACAATATTCTTCTCCTTCTTAATCTGTAGCGCCTCAAGGGCAGTGTCCTGGAGCGTGAAAATTTTAGTCGGGGATACAACCGGGGAGGATGACCAGTACCTCTCCCAGGCGACCTTACCTGCTATGCTGAACAGGGGCCTTGTGGGGGGATGGGAAGATTGGAAGGGGTTGACAAGGAAGAGGGAAGGAAGCGGCCGTGGCCTTAAGTTAGGTACCATCCCGGCATTCGCCTGGAGGAGAAGTGGGGAAAACACGAAAACCACTTCGAGGATGGTTGAGGTGGGAATCGAACCCATCTCTACTCAGTTGACCTCCCGAGGCTGAGTGGACCCCGTTCCAGCCCTCGTACCACTTTTCAAATTTCGTGGCAGAGCCAGGAGTCGTTGTTCATTCGACGGTAAGATTGCTGCTAGTGCGTGTGGCGTGTCTGTCTGTATTTGCGCCAGAAACCCTTGTTTAGGACAAAGACTGTGACTACTTTAGTGCAGTTGCGCTAACGTTTATTCAATGGATCGGTGATCCATAAACTTTCCAATAATTAATCAATTGTATGATTGTATTTAGACGTCTTACAGTGAGGTCGCTAGTACCTAATTAACTGACTGTAGACAATGCTGTAGATATAGACTTCTTCATGAAGAGGTACGGGTAACCCCGAAAATATATTGCGAAGTGCGAAGAAGTGCAAGTATAAACTAAAGCCATTTGTGTTATTCCCGCCAGGCTTATGTGTCTGAATCAGTCGAGCATGAGATAATGACAATTTGTTCGACCGATTAGGTTGCTAATTTCAGATAGTAGATATATTGCCTATATTCATTCGTGCGCGGTTAGGCAGATAAAGGGGAACAATGATTTTTAACGTCGCAGATCGCCAGTACTGATTTCTGCCTCAAAATTTAAATAAAGGTACCGTGAGTGCTGTGCTGTTAATCAATTAGGCATTTCATTCCAGCGAAAACCTGTGGTGTGTTTAAGAGACGTGTGATACGAGACCTTGTATGTAAGGATCATTAGGAGTTTATTACCTGGAGGGTAACAGCGAAAACCTGTGGTGTGTTTAAGAGACGTGTGATACGAGACCTTCCGACCACAACCTCAAAACGGCCTCATGAACGAGCCATCCCTCTAGAAAACGGCCTCATGAACGAGTTACCCTTGGAGACTGGACCCAGAGGATCGACCCAGGACCACATCCCTACCATGATTGGGCTGAGCAGGCACAGCCTAACCCTGAAGGAGGGATAAGGAGGATACCAAAATGATAGATAAGTGAACTATACTTGTAAGCATGTGTTAGGGTTAGGGGGTCGTTACGCAGAAATGTAGTAATTGAGTATGTAAATAGTTGACTAGGACGGGATTATAGCCCATCAGGATGGTTATTAATGTGATTTTTAAATCACTAAATTGTAAAGCATAGATGTTTTTATGTAGCAAATAGCGACGTGAGCTATGTTACGTGCTGGGAAGAAGAATGCCTATTGTTACTTAAGGTCGTTTACTGAATATTAGATCAGTACATTCCTTAGTATCTGGCGTCGGATAAAATTTTCTTGTATGTAAGGATCATTTGGATTAGTTTATTGCTCTCTCTGTTTGGAAGGATAGATATATCTGCGTAACGTAGTGTTTGCATGGTGCCTGAATACGATTTATATGCATGTATCTGTTTGATTGAATCCTGGTAAATTACAACACGTTGTATGCAGTGTCATTTAAATCTTTGACCACGTTTCACTCTGCCAAGCATGGACCTGAACCGTGGACCTGGAGGGTAACAGGCGCGTCATAAGTATAGATGGTCGTTATTTTACGAGAAATAGTACGGTATAGTACTTTGTATGAAATGAGTTAGGCCCGAGATGATCAGTTATTAGAGACAGATATATAGAATGAGAATTGGCTCCTTATTTTGTTCTATGCTTAGGTTTGTCAAAAGAAAAAGAAATGAGAACCCTCTTGTGATATAGTGTCCCGAGTGCAGTGGAACTGGGTCGCTGGCTGCCTTGTTTACAATTTTTTAAGCAAGGGGGAGGCTTTCATGGCTAGACGGACCGGTCAATGGCCCAGCACGGCATTCCAAGAAGTCGCAGCCATTTTTAAAAGCCAAGATTGTAAGGGATTCTTTCTTTCATGCTGAGAGTTGTGTGTGACAACGATTCTTCCTTTCCTTTTGTGTCTCTTTTTCTTTTCCACTTACTTGTCAATATAGATGTGCATTTATATATATATATATATATATATATATATATATATATAGTATCTTTGTACTAAGGAATTAGGATTATTAGTTTATCTAGTATGTATAAAGATTACTCAGAGGATATGGGTTCACATCCCTATGTATTTTATATGTGGTCGGGAAACATGTAGCTTCAGTGTTGAGTTTATCTTAGTCGGCGTTTGTAACATGCAGTGTTTCTATTTAGATGTAAATATTCCCCCAAAATATGAGGGAACCTTTAATAATAGCCTTATTTCTGCGAAACATCTCTAATCCTAGCATCATGTCTTTTTATTTTGTAGGTCTATTGGTGATGTTCCATATACAGGACACAAGGCATCATCACGATAGTTTATTTTGTTTTTGTAACGTCATTCATGTTATTCTTTGAATATAGATGTAAGTCTTTATGGCATTTATCCTTTGCACTACGAGTGCGATCTATTTCAAAGAAAATAGTTTGTGAAGAAAGAAACTTATGCTTGGTCTAAATTACATATTGAACTAGCAACGGAGTTCCTCATTTCGTAATTTAAAGTAATAGAATAAAATTCCTGTCCCATGATACTCTCGTCACAAGAACCCCAAATCGACCGTCTGTCGGTTGCAGCTAGGCTGGTGCAGTTATTGAGATGTAAGCAGGTAAGTTCGGTAATCCATTATTGTTTGATGCCCTGTCGGGTATAATACTACCTAGTTCCAAAACCCTATTATTTCTTCTATACCTGCTTTTTGCAGGACTGGTGATTCTGCCATGCTTCGCCTTAAAATGTAATTACCACCATCGATTATACATGAAATAACTACACTGTCTCATATCTGCACCAGCCAAGATTGCCTTCTTATCCTGTAGTAACACTGATTCAGCTGAAACATTTCTGTGCCTTCTAAGTCATTGTCCTTACTCAAGTTTCTCACATTGCTTACTGTATGTAACACCGCCATCGAATAGTCATGTTGTAGGTATTATTATGCGGACGGTAGGACTGAAATTATTTTGCAATTATACGGTTACAAAGTCCTGTTAGAATACTTTATCATTTTGCAGCAAAGCCGCGCGCGCTATTTCGTTACAGTGGTGAATGTTCCTCGTCCTTGTTTTACTTTATATTATTTTTGTAGAGAGCATATTTGGAATTCCACATCGAGAATTTAATATCCTTTAGTTATGCTAACCACTCGGTTAGGTTATCGGCTTGTTATATGGGAACTGCGGGAAATGAATGTAGCAGTGGAGTTCGCAATCCCCGGGAGATGGATGTTACAGATCCCTCACCCATTATTGTGGTACTTACTTGCCACATGTTGGTAACAGTAACAATGCTTCGAAATGCCTTTCGAACAGCGTTGTCAAAAATGGCCACTGGTGGCTTCCGTTCTGGTTTTGCCACGAGCCTGTGCCCAGACTTCGAAGGTCAGTCCTGCGTCTCAACCTGTGGATATGAGTTAAACGGAATCTCGTGCATTGCGTAAAAAAAGATCACAGTTGGAGTACCTACTCCGCTTAGTTTCAGGAAATGATATACGATATTTAGTAATCAAATCGTCCCATTCATTGGCTGAATGGTCAGTGTTGAGGCCTTCGTTTCAGATGGTCACGGGTTTGAATCCCGGCCGGGTCGGAGAATTTTTTTCGCGTCTGATTAATCCTTCCGACCGGGGAATTGGGCGTTTGTGTTTCTCCGAACACTTTCCTCTTCATATTCAGACAGCACACTACACTACCAACCACCACAGAAGCACGCAATAGTGATTACATCCCTGCATATAGGGTTGGCGTCAGGAAGGGCATCCGACCGTAAAACAGAGCCAACCCATCTGTGCTACGCAGTTCGCACCCGAGACCCCACAGATGTGGAAAGAATATGATAATGAAAAGAGTATGATTTAATTTTTATTACTGTTGAAATAATAATAATAATAATAATAATAATAATAATAATAATAATAATAATAATAATAATAATAATAATAATAATAATAGGCCTGTACTTAAAATTATCTAAACTTTCTGATACAATGAGACTTCGACGAGTTCAATATATAAGCCATTTGGAATGAATGGAAACGATAGACATACTTATAAAATACACAAATGTTTGCTAATCAAACGAACGAGATATAAATGGCATAAGCAAGTAAAGAAAGCCCTCACTGAATTAGAATCACCAAATCTGCAAGATAGAAATATAATCAGGAAAATTACTCACGCAAGGGCATTTGAGGAAGACGGGAAGAAACTAATACGACGTACTTGGTCGGAAGAACAGAAATTCCAGCAATCGATCAAAATGAAGGACTACTGGTCAAGGAGGAAACCTCAACAAATGTTGATTCCGCGTGATCCTAAGTGACCTATTCTAGCATAATAATAATAATAATAATAATAATAATAATAATAATAATAATAATAATAATAATAATAATAACTGTAATTCAGAGGCAACTAATTCTTATTTTTGTGTTTCAATTTACGCACAAAAGAGGATGCGGTTTACTTTTTTATGTTATGCCCTTGCTGTTATTTATTTATTTATTTATTCATTTATTTATTTATTTATTTATTTATTTATTTATTTATTTATTTATTTATTTATTTTTGCTCTTTGCTTTACGACGCACCGACACAGATAGGTCTTATGGTGACGGTGGAATAGGAAAGGCCTAGGATTGGGAAGGAAGCGGCCGTGGCCTTAATTAAGGTACAGCCCCAGCATTTGCCTGGTGTGAAAATGGGAAGCCACGGAAAATCATCTTCAGGGCTGTCGACAGTGGGGCTCGAAACCACTATCTACCGGATGCAAGCTCACAATCGCGCGCCCCTAACCACACAGCCAAGTCGCCCAGTCCTTGATGTTATTAATGGTGTGAAAATGTTACTAATGGGGTCAGATGAAGTATGCATTTCAATGGACTTGGCAAGCTGTTATAAGAGCAACTTCTGGTTCGGTGAGGAAAGTAAATGTAAACTGCCTCATTCCTCCTTTTGATTGTGTGCCACTTTACTGACTCTGTGACAGCCAAGTGCGGAGCTGTTGAGAATCCAACCAGCCTTCGGACCGAGCACTCAAAAATCAATCAATAAAATAAACAAGCAAACATAAATTGTGATAATAATGTTATTGGCTTTACGCCCCACTAACTACTTTTACGGTTTTTTGGAGATGCCGAGGTGCCCGAACTTAGTCTCTCAGGCGTTCTTTTACGTGGCAGTTAATCTTCCGACACGATGCGAACGTATTTGAGCACCTTCAGATACCATCGGACTGAGCTAGGAACGAACCTGTCAAGTTGGGGTCAGAAGGCAAGCGCCTCAACCGTCTGAGCCACTCAGCCCGGCAAACAAACAAACAAACAAACAAACATGCGTACATTATCGTAATTAAAGTAATTACGTGTAATTCCATTTATGAAACAGGAGTGTTTGGGATTGTTTTTGTGTTTTATTATTAATTTATGCATTATTATTAATGATATTTATTCATTCATTTATCAATATGGCCACTCGTGGGCCACGTTTATCCATCAACCTGATCTTCTGCCACGCAGACTAATGCCCTTCTCTTTGCTCTCTCACCAAATATCCTAAGTCATTGGCATCCCCTTTCTCTTTCTTCCGACGAGGTGTTCCTTGGCTTGGCCAGTGGCTTTTCGGGTGCGTCACTCACTCCCACAAACTTTTTCCTAAATGTTGTTCTGTCCCATAGCTCTTCCTCCTCGACACCCACTTCTGTTAGGTCTTTGTGCGGCTGTGTAAGCCACCCAGGCTGTGTTTACATTTTTCTTGTATTTTGAGTATTTTTTTGGCAAACCACTCTTGATTCATCCTTTTAATCTGTCCATAAAATGTCTGTATTCTTTTCCTCATCGACGTCGTATTTTTTGATGGTATTATAGAGTTCGTGGCTCGATCTCAACCGAAGAGTATGTTACGACTTCATTGCACCCAAGATTTCTCGCAGGATATTATTATTATTATTATTATTATTATTATTATTATTATTATTATTATTATTATATAATTGGCTGGGGCCATCAACGACCACGTTAAGTCTTGTTGCATTTGACACTGAACTTGGCCTTCTTTAGAGCCCAAATTTCCCTCATTCTTTGTGAGTGGGCCTGCTTACGCTCCTCTGTCCAAGGGGCACCGTGTCTTCTCTTCGGTTGTTCGTCTCGGTTTAGCCCGTTCGTCAATATTTTCTATCGGAAGAGATCTCTGTTAAGAGCGTCTTCAGCTGAGATATGTAGCATATGCAGGTCTTCTTTGGTATTTCTAAACCAGGGAATTGTGGTTTTGGGGTTTGAATCAAAAAAGTGAAAGATTACTTTAGTTAACTTTCTTCCGTCCATTCTTTTCAGATGACCGTAAAATCGTGCCCGTCTTTTTCTAATTGTGTCGGTAATTTTCTCTATTTTGCTGTAGACTTCCTTCTTGGATCTCTTTTGTTGGATTCCATTTCTGTACTTTGATCCCAAGATTCCTCTCACAATTTTGCGTTCTCTTTTCTCCAGTTCTTCAAGGAGTCCTTTGTTGGCATTTAGAGACAGGGTTTTGGCTGCATATAGAACTACTGGCTTCAGAACTGTTTCATAGTGACGTATCTTGGTGTTTTGGGAAAGACATTTTTTTACTGCAGATTGTGCGGGATGTTTGGTAGGCTATTTCCAGTTTGCGTACTTGCTCCTGAAGTGCTTCTTTGTCCAGTCCATTTTTCATGATGATCTCACCCAGGTATTTGAATTTATCTACTCGGGTGATGTCCCCGTATTTTGTATGGAGTTTTGGTGGAGCCTCTTTGATGTTAGTCATTACTTCTGTTTCCTCAAACGATATCTGCAAACCAGTTTGTTCGGCAATTTCCTTTAATATTTCAACTTGAGCTCTAGCGGTTTCTATGTCGTTTGAGAGAACAGCAATATCATCGGCAAATGCTAAGCAGTCTATTGCGATCCCCTTGGATTTGGTTCCTATTCTCAATGGACTGTAGTTGGTTTCCTGTATTCTCACCCGCCAGGTTCTGATGATCTTTTTTTTTGCTAGGGGTTTTACGTCGCACCGACATAGATAGGTCTTATGGCGACGATGGGATAGGAAAGGCCTAGGAATTGGAAGGAAGCGGCCGTGGCCTTAATTAAGGTACAGCCCCAGCATTTGCCTGGTGTGAAAATGGGAAACCACGGAAAACCATTTTCAGGGCTGCCGATAGTGGGATTCGAACCTACTATCTCCCGGATGCAAGCTCACAGCCGCGCGCCTCTACGCGCACGGCCAACTCGCCCGGTGATGATCTTTTTAAGAACACAGTTGAAGAGTATCGGGGATAGCCCATCACCTTGTCGGACTCCTGTTTTGATGTCAAAGGAATGTGAGAGACATCCGTGGAACTTCAGCTTGGATTTTGTATCGGTCAGGGTGGCTCTAATTAATGCCAGCAGTTTCAAATCAACTCAAAATTCATTTAGGATGTTTAGCAGGACTTCCCGGTCAATGGAGTCGTACGCTTTCTTAAAGTCCACAAAGACAGACACATACTGCTTGGACCTTAGTGTACAATATCTGATGATCGTTTTGAGATTTTGGATCTGTTCAGCTGTTGAGTGACCTTTTCTGAACCCTCCTTGGTATTCACCTATTTGATGTTCGACTTGTGCTTCCAAACGCTCCAGGATGGCAAGTGATAGAATTTTGTAAGTCACGGGTAGCAAAGATATTCCTCTGTAATTGTTGATGTTCTTCATGCTGCCTTTTTTGTGTAATGGATGGATCAAATCTATTTTCCAATCTTCGGGTAGGGTCTCCTTGTTCCAAATTTCTTCTATTTGCTTTTGCAAGATATCAAGTGATTCCTCTGGGGCATATTTCCATAGTTCTGCTACTATTGAGTCTTCCCCCGGCTCTTTGTTATTTTTGAGACGGGCAATGTGGCGCTTGATTTCATCTCTGTCGGGTGGTGTGGAATCTGGGTACCTGAGTAAGGGTTCCTTGGTCTCAATGGCGCTTTGCGGTTTAGAGCAATTAAGTAAATTCTTGAAGTAATCTGCCAGAATGCTGCAATTTTCTTCATTTGACGTCGCCAGTGTGCCGTCCTTTCGCTCAAAGCATAGAGATGGTGGTTTATAGCCAGTGAGTTTGCGTTTGAAGGCTCTGTAGTACTCTCTGTTTTCATTCTTCCTAAAGTTTTGTTCTATCTTTTTAATGAGATATTTTTCGTATTTACGTTTCTCGGTTCTGAACACCCTAGCTGCTTGCGCACGTTGGCTTTTGCAGGTTTCCCAATCATTTTCTGATTTCGTAGAGTAGTACTGTTTCCACGCATTGAGTCTTTCTTGGAGGACTGATTCGCATGTACCATTCCACCAGGCATGCTTTTTGCTTCTCTTGATTTCTGCAACGTCTTTGGCGGCCTCAACAAGGAGACTTTTGGCGCTGTTAAAGTCAGAGTCATTTGGTCTAGCCTTCTCCTGGAACTCCTCGACAGTTTTCCGAAGTTTATCATTGTCGAAGCGTGTGATCTGTTTGGTTGTCTTCCTTATGTTTGCGGGAATTGGTTTGAATTTGATAAGAGACATATAATGATCTGAGGCCATATTGATGCCTTTCTTTACCTTGACATTCATAATCTCAGGGCTGTTTATCCTGGAGATTGCAACATGATCAATTTGGAACTCTCGGAGAGCTTGGACGGGAGAACGCCAAGTCATTTGCTTTCTGGGTAGATGGCGAAAGTGTGTCGACATGACCTGCAGGTTGTGATTTTCGCAAATGGACACCAGTCTTTTGCCGTTGGGATTG
The DNA here is from genome assembly GCF_040414725.1 of Anabrus simplex. NCBI lineage: Eukaryota > Metazoa > Arthropoda > Insecta > Orthoptera > Tettigoniidae > Anabrus > Anabrus simplex. The sequence goes on along the minus strand of NC_090265.1, from coordinate 144,360,843 downwards.
GTCCTTTTGTGAGCAGGGTAATTTCCTATAACTTTCTTGTACTTCTGTTCACGACCTAGTTGGGCAATGAAGTCACCCAAAAGAAGCTTGACATGGTGTTTGGGGATTTTGTTTAATTTTTCATCCAGTAGGTACCAAAAATCATCAACTTCGTCTGGATCAGACTTGTTCTTATCGTTTGTAGGAACATGTGCGTTAACTAGGGCATAGGTTTTGTTCGCGCATTTAATTGCGAGTATAGACAATCTGTCATTCACAGGTTCGAAATTTGCAACCGATTTAAGGATCTTGGTCCTAACAGCAAACGCGGTTCCAAGCATCACAGCTCCATTGAGGATTCCTCTTTGCGCTTTGCTCTTGAAAAATCGGTAGCCTTCGGATTCAAAAATCTCTTCATCTGGGTACCTTGTTTCCTGTAGGGCCATTATGGATATCTGATTCTCGTGAAGAGCTTTGGTGAGAATTTTCAGCTTGCCAGTTTGTGTAAGTGAATGTATGTTGAAAGTTGCTAGAAAAGTTTAAGATTTTGGCCTGAGTTTTTGACTCTTCGGGATACACCGAGACGCTCCGACTCGTCTCTTGCATGATGTCGAGTCTCCCCCAGAATCCGAACGAGACTCGTGCGCCGTGGCATTCACGATGAGGGATTTGTCCGAAGATTTACCCACTGGGGTATGTTTCTTGAAATGTTGTGCCATCATGCTTTTTGACTTGACTTTGCTTTGGACGGGTACCCATCCTTTTACAACTAGGGTTGTTAGCCCTAGAGGTTGCCTCAAGATGTTTTCTGGCTTCTGGTCATTTACCAGTCTTCGCCGTAACCCTGGCAAGGGACCAGTTTTTTTTTCACGGTGGTATTTTAATTCCCTACTACCCTCTGACTCTGCTGGCGGCAGCGAGCTTCCCCAATTCCAATGGGACGCGCCCGATGGAGGTAACCGGTAAATCCCCACACGGGTTATTATTATTATTATTATTATTATTATTATTATTATTATTATTGTTGTTGTTGTTGTTGTTGTTGTTATTGTTCCGAGGTTTGGTGGATCAGCAGAGGTGAAAAGAAGGTGCGGGCTTGAATGGGTTTAACTACAAATCCAAAATTGATTTTAAAATTTTAACAAGTTTATTTTTTCTTTCCAAAATCAACAAGTAACAGAGTAACAGGTACCAAGTAGCAGAGAAACAAGTAAAAGACGCACAATATTAGTACAATTTACAGTTCTTGGGCTTTGAATCCCTCTCTTTACATATGGTGAGCTCTTGGCTCAAATTTAGAAGTTACTAGCAAATGTACCCGTGCTTCGCTACGGTATTCTGCATTGTATACGAATATTGAAGTAAATACTGTACATGCAGTAAATAAGATTGTTTTAAAATAGCATGTCTCTTAGCGTTATCCGAGAAACAATATGCAGAGGTCCCCATACGTTGTTTCCAGTGTAAAGTGCTTGTTACGGATTTGTGATGATAACGACAGGCTCACTTCCCTACTGCGATTCACAATCGAGTTGGGAAGTTTACATTATAATTGCAGGCCCCATTGCCTACTGCGTGGTCACAATCTATTTGGGGAGTTTCCGTTACAATTGCAGGCCCCCTTTCCTACCTCCAGACATATTACAAATTGAAGAGTTTTTATTATAATGGCAGGAAACTTCCCTACAACCAGTCAAAATTGAGTTGTGCAGTTATCATTATAATGATAGGCCCCTTTTCCAACTGCCAGCCAGCTTCCTGCCAGTCACACCAAGTTGATGAGTTTCCATCAAAATAGCAGGCCAGTATGCCTAATGCCAGTCACATTTTAGATGGGTACATCTGTTTATAACTGCGGGAACGCTTGCCTACAGCCAAAGACTGTATGCTGCATGCTCCCTTGCCTTCTGAAAGTCAAATCGAGAAGTGAATTATTCATTACAATGGTAGGCCTGCCTCATTAATGCCAGTTACACAGGAATTGGAGAAGGACTCCATTCCTACTGCCAGTCATAGTCGGTGTGCGGAGTACTGATTACAATAGCAGACACACCCTTTCTCGATCGCTACAAAATCGACATCAGTGAATATATATAGTTCGACATACGAAAGTATGTGCTTGTTTACAATATTGCAGACCTTCATTTACAGATTAACTGCTTCTAAACGGTACATCATATCGAGAAAAGATTGTACCATAAGACGCCGGATTTAGCGGCCTAAATTGCTGGTCATATGATATCTCATCTATTCATGGGTCAGATTGAGTTAGAAACTTGGGTAAAATTTGTGTAAGATTATCTCACATTGCATTGCTTTTCGGATAATTAACTGACAGCTACATACATAGCATTTGGCTCACATATGGCTACTGGGTGGACCAATTTTCGTGTAGAGTATGATGATTCTATCTTTCCTCTAAGTGATGGAAGGTATGAATTATGTATGTGAAAAGTACTACTTTACTTAAGATCGAGAAATAGAGAAAAGTCAAACGTAAAATGGATATAAATACGACAAAAAGTCGTACGACCAAGGTTGTAGATCACTCCAAATTGAACGGGGATTGTGCCATCCGTTATGTGATGATACTTCCCGAAGGTCTGCACCATCATTAAAATTGCCTCCATATTTCGATATTCTTCGGGATAGAAAGGGAAAAATTTAAAGCTCTTGGAAGTTTTCCGCCCGTTACAGGCTAAGTCGTAAAATTTTGCCAAATTTCAGTTTTCTTTCTCGACTGGCAGATTATGCCGCAATCTGGGTTTTCAGTGAGAAGTGTAAAAAGTAGAACTTTCAAGATACTAAACCAAAAAATATGCAGATGATCATTATTACCCCTTAAGCGTGTAGCTGTACGAAAATTTCGACAAAATAGTCTATGTACAGGCACACAGTAGTTACGATTTTATTTACATAGATAAATAAGGAACCTGCTCCACGTACAACACCTTTTGGGCTATATCCGCTGGACTTAACCGGAAAAACGGACCGTTTATGATATCTCCCTTATTAATCCTCCTGTCGAAAAAATGCACATGAAAAAAAGTTTTAGAGATGGAATTCCATCATGTTTGGTCGATTTCCAGTCAGGTTGGTCTTGTACTGTATATATTCTGGAAGAGTAAAATCACCATTTCGGTTCCCTATAAACCGCCAGTCCATTCCGGGAACATGAAATGTTATTGACGATTAACACCTACCGTTGGACAGGTGGATGTTAATATAAAGTTTGACTCAAATATCTTCAGTAGTTTTCAAGTTGTAAAACATACGCTTTACACGCACCCGCTCTTGAGTTAAGTCCGGTGGGACTTGTACCGGAAAACGGTCCGTTAATGATATCTCCCTTATTAATCCTCGTATTGAAATGATGCACATGAGGAAAAAGGCCTAGAAATGAATTTCCATTACGGCAGCTAAATTTACATTAAGTTTGGTTGCAAAATGACGGTTTCGGTTTCGTATAATCCCCCAGTCAATTCAGGGATTCAGAAACAATACTTGCCCTAAAACCTACCAAAGGACAGATGGATTCTAAATATCAAGTTTGGTGGAAATATATCCAGTAGTTTCCAAGTTTTAGACAAACAGACAAACAAACAAACAGACAGACACCAAAACAGAATATATGCAGATGGTCATTATTACACCTGAAACGGATAACTGTACGGAAATTTCGCCAAAATTGTCAATGTACAGACATACTCTAGAAGTGTAGACCTTTATTTCGATAGTTACTGCTTTGCAACTGTACGACGTATCTACAAACGGACTTCACCATCAGACGCCCCTTTCAGTGCTCTACATGGTTGGTCCTATGACATCTTCTCGTATCTCCTTTATTTATGGGTTAGATTGAGTTAGAGTCATTGAATGGGGTGAAATCTTGTACAGTTTTTGAATGCTACTTTATATTTTTGATTCTCATGTGACAGCTAGAATCATAAAATTTGGCTATAACATTGCCAATGGTCATGTCAATGTGCGTGCCGAATGTCATGATTCTACCTTTCCTATAAGTGTGCCAAATGATAACATATACGTGTAAAAGTACAAAATCAACTTGTGTTTAATGTATTAGGGATAGAAATACGACGAAAAGTCACAGGACAAAAGTTGTAGATCTCTCCAAAATGAAACGCAATTTGCTTTGTGACTTTTGATACGACTTACTGATTAGCCACCAATTACCCCGAAACGAAGGTCTGCACCGCCGTTAAAATTGCATCCATATTTCGGAATTTTCCTGGGCCAGAAGTTATACATTTGCATAGCTTAGAATATTTCCTCAAAGGAAAGAGTGTACAGCATTCGGGATTAGCACTCGCATACATACGTGGTAATTAAGGAAGAAAGTAATACAGTTTAGTAAGTTGAAATTAATAGAAAATAGATTATAACAGAGGACATCCGGATGACGACAAATATATAAATACCAAGTGAATGTATTGGAAAATCAAATGCTCCTCAATAAATTATGCCGGAGTGAGTTATGGATATAAGAAAGCGGTAATCGGAGAGAAATTTAGGCGCAGGGATTCTTAGGTAATCAGATAAGAAGATGAATATTTGTGTTATTACTTATGCTATTCGAGGACGGTTATAACCTCCAATGATATTCCGCCAATATCCCGCAGAATGGCCGATTGACGACTCTCTTGCTTTCTACCCAAGGAACAACCACGAATTTAAAGGAATGCTGGCAAGCAGTCAGAGACGTTGCCATGGTAACCCATATATTCGTTATCGCTCTGTCGGTCCCTCAATGCCGAGCATGGTATCGGCAGAAAATAGTAAATTTCTCCGTCATTTGAAGAGTAAGGTAAATTATGAACACAACGAAAGTTGTTTGTGATGAAGAGACCTTTCACATACGGTCCACAGAGTTTGCAGAAAATCAATAGTATAAGAGAAAATGGAGGAAGACCGTTGTGGTTTTCCTATAGACCCCCGTCTTTTCAAAGATTAAAATGATATGCATATCGAAACCTTCCCCGGGGTGAGTATACTCTAAATATGAAGTTTGGTTGAGATCTATCCAGCCCTTTCGACGTGATGGTGGAACAAACAAACATTTTTATTCTTTTTATTTTGCTAGTTGCTTTACGTCGCACCGACACAGATAGGTCTTATGGCGACGATGGGACAGGGAAGGGATAGGAGTTGGAAGGAATCGGCCGTGGCCTTAATTAAGGTACAGCCCCAGCATTTGCCTGGTGTGAAAATGGGAAACCACGGAAAACCATTTTCAGAGCTGCCGACAGTGGGGTTCGAACCTACTATCTCCCGAATACTGGATATTGGCCGCACTTAAGCCAAACAAACAAACAAACAAACAAACAAACAAACAAACAAACAAACAAACAAACAAACAAACAAACAAACAAACAAACAGACAAACAGAAACGAACAACTTTATTTATAAGATTATTTTTATACCACTCCCCTCGCCCCCTGCCAAAAGGGTACTAGGGGTGTCTTACCCTCACGCGGTTTGTCTCCTGATACTAATTGATAAGTGTACCACGTTTGGTGAAATTGCTCCAGTGGTTTAGGAGGAGATGTGTCATATACACACCCACACCCACACACCCACGCACACACATACATCAATTTTTATATATAGTAAGAAGAAGAAGATAATATTTTAATATGTAGTTTTTCGATTAATTTTATATCTCACCCCCTTCGCTCCCCACTTGGATTTGCAAAAAATCCGGAGTAATACTATTCATCTCAGAGACCCTGAAATCTATGGATTCGAAACTGTTTTTAATTATTTCTATATCTCACCCCACCCCCCCACCCTTTGCTCCCAACCTAAAAGGGGGCTGGATTTTAAAAAAATTCTAGAGTATCACTTTTCAACTCAGCGACCCCGAAAACTATGAATTCGACACTATTCTCGATTATTATTGTAACTACCACCCCCCTGACCCTCTCCCTTAAGGGCGCTAGGGATGGCTTACCCCCCACAGTGATCGTCTCCCGATAGTAAGTGATTCGTGTACCAAGTTTGGTTGAAATTGCTCCAGTGGTTTAGTTGGAGATGTGTCATTTACACACACACTTCCATTTCTATATATAGTAAGATTTTTACACTCGTTCTTCACCCCCTTTCCATCCCCGCCCAAAGGAGTCCTATGAGTGCCTTACACAACAGTATATTTTTTCCCAGATATTAAGTCTTATTTGTACCTATTTTGGTTGACAGCTATGCCCAAACGTACATGCATAATCTCACTGCTCTAGAATCCTGGAGCTGACGTTGCCATGGTTACGGCAGTTCATTTCTTTATCCGATTCCTAGAGCAGGGGTAGTGTGGTGCCAATATCTCCGTAACGGTTGGTTTTAGGGCCTTAAAACATGGTTTTCGGGCCCGTAGGGCTTACCGAGTTTTGTTCTTTGCGTCAAGAGGATTAAATTGAGCTTTGTCTCGTCCTTATACGACAAATTCGATATTTTGCCTATAATAGTATAAGAGAAAATGGAGGAAAACCGTTTTTCCTATAAAACCCTCGTCTTTTCAAAGATTTTAAAATGATATGCATATCGAAACCTTCCCCGGGGTCAGTATACTCTAAATATGAAGTTTGGTTGAGATCTATCCAGCCGTTTCGACGTGATGGTGGAACAGACAAACAGACAGACAAACAGACAAACAGAAACAATTTTATTTATATAGATTACTAGCGAATGTACCCGTGCTTCGCTACGGTATTCTACATTGTATTCGAATATCGAAGTAAATAGTGTACATGCAGTAAATAAGATAGTTTTAAAATTGCATGTCTCTTAGCGTTATCCGAGAAAGAGCATGGGGAGGTCCCCGTACGTTTCCAATGTAAAGTGTTTGTTACGGATTTGTGATATAACGGCAGGCTCACTTGCCTACTGGCATTCACAATCAGGTTGGGAAGTTTACATTATAATTGCAGGCCCCATTGCCTACTATGCGGACAGAATCGATTTGGGGAGTTTTCGTTAAAATGGCAGCCCCCCTTTCCTACCTCCAGACAGATTACAGTTTTTATTATAATGGCAGGCAATTACCCTACTATCACTCGAAATTGAGTTGTGCAGTTATCATTATAATGACAGGCCCCTTTTCCTACTGCCAGCCAGTGTACTGCCAGTCACACCAAGTTGGTGAGTTTCCATCAAAATAGCAGGCCACTATGCCTAATGCCAGTCACATTTTAGATGAGTACATTTCTTTATAATGGCGGGCACCCTTGCCTACTGCCAAACACAATCGGGTAGGGGAGTTTTAAACAGAACTGCATGCTCACTTACCTTCTGCAAGTCAAATCGAGAAGGGAACTATTCATTACAATTGTAGGCCTTCCTTACTAATGACAGTTACACAGGAGTTGGAGAAGGAACCCTTTCCTACTGCCAGTCAAAGTCGGTGTGGGGAGTACTGATTACAATAGCAGACCGACCCTTTCTCGATCGCTAAATCGACATCAGTGAATATATATAGATCGACATACGAAAGTATATGCGTGTTTACAATATTGAAGACCTTCATTTACAGATTAACTGCTACTAAACGTACGTCATATCGACAAAGGATTATACCATAAGACACGCCGGATTTAGTGGCCTAAATGGCTGGTCCAATGATATGTCATCTATTCTTGGGTCAGATTTAGAAACGTGGAACAGGGTAAAGGTTTTGTAAGATCATCTCACATTACATTACTTTTCGGATAATAATGTGACAGCTACATACGTAGCATTTGGCTCACATATGGCTACTGAGTGGGCCAATTTTCGTGAAGAGTTTGATGATTCTGTATTTCATATAAGTAATTGAAAGTATGAATAATGCATGTGAAAATTCCAAATTGACTTAACATCGATTAATAGAGAAAAATCAAACGTAAAAGGGATACAGATACGGCATAAAGTCATAAGACCAAGGTTGTAGATCATTCCAAATTGAAGGGAGATTGTGCAATCCGTTACGTGATAGGAATTTCCGAAGGTCTGAACCATCATTAAAAATGCCTGCATATTTCGATATTCTTCGGGGATAAAAAATGAAAAATTTAATGATATAGGATTTTTCATTCGTTACGGGCTAAAACGTATAATTTTGTCAAATTTCAATTATCTTCTTATTCTTCTGGCAGATTATGCCACAATGTGGATTTTGGGCGAGGCGGGTAAAAATTAGGACTTTCAGGAAATCAAAAATTATAGAGATTGTTATTATTACCCCTTAAACGGAAAGCTGTACGAAAATTTCGCCAAAATAGTCAGTGTAGAGGTACACAGTCGTTACGATTTGATTTATATACATAAGGAATCTGCTCCGTGTAAAACACCTTTTGGGCTATGTCCGCTGGACTTAACCTGCAAAAGTGACCATTCATGATATCTCCCTTATTAATCCTCCTGACGAAAAAATGCACATGAAAAAAAAGGTTTAGAGGTGGAATTCCATCAGGTTTGGTCGATTTCCAGTCAGGTTGGTCTTGTTCTGTATATATTGTGGAAGAGTAAAATCACCATTTCGGTTCCTTATAAACCGTCAGTCCATTCCGGAACATGAAATGTTATTTACGTTTAAAACCTACCTTTGGACAGGTGGATGCTAAATATAAATTTTGTTTCGAATGTCTTCAGTAGTTTTCAAGTTGTAAGGAATACGCTTTACACGCACCCGCTCGTGAGTTAAGTCCGATGGGACTTGTACAGAAAAACGGTCCTTTAATGATATCTCCCTTATTGATCCTCGTATCGAAATGATGCACATGAGAAAAAAAGGTTTAGACATTAATTTCTACCAAGGTAGGTAGGCTTCCATAAACTTTTGTTGTGTATATTTTTTGGAAGTGCAAAATCACTGTTTCTGTTTCGTATAAACCCCCAGTTAGTTCAGGGATTTAGAAACAATATTTGCCCTGAAACCTATCAAGGACAGGTGTATTCTAAATACGAATCTTGGTGGAAATGCATCCAGTAGTTTCTAGCATTCACGTACATACGGCGTAATTAAGGAAGAAAATAATACAGTTAAGAATGTTGAAACTAATAGAAAATGGATTATAACTGAGGACAGCCGGATAACGACAAATAAATAAATGCCGTGAGTTATGGATATAATAAAGCGCTAACAGAGGAGAAATTTAGGTTCAGTGATTCTTAGGTAAACAAATATGAAGATGACTAATGGTGTTATTACTTAATCTATTCGAGGGCGGTTATAACCTCCAACGATATTCCGCCAATATCCCGCAGATGAGCCGATTGATGCCTCTCTTGCCATCTACCCAAGGAACAACCACGAATTTAAAAGCATGATGAGGAAAATGGCAATACGTTACTTCCCTACTGGCATGCAGTCAGAGACGTTGCCATGGTAACCTGTAGGTTCGTTGTCGGTCTGTCGGTCACTAAATGCAGAGCATGATACCAGCAGAAAATTGTAAATTTCTCCGTCATGTGAAGAGTAAGGTAAATTATGAACATAACGAAAGTTGTTTATAATGAAGAGACGTTTCACGTACGGTAAACGAAGTTTACAGAAAATCAATAGTATAAGAGAAAATAGAGGAAAACCACTGTGGTTTTCCTATAAACACCCCGTCTATTCAAAGATTTTAAAATTATATGCATATCGGAATCTTTCCTGGGATGAGTATACTCTAAATATGAAGTTTGGCTGAGATCTATCCAGCCGTTTCGACGTGATGGTGGGAAAACCACTCTGGTTTTCCTATAAACCCCCCGTCTATTCAAGGATTTTAAAATGATATGCATATCTAAACCTTCCCCGGGATTAGTATACTCTAAATACAATGTTTGGTTGAGATCCATCCAGCCGTTTCGACGTGATGGTGGAAAAACCATTCTGATTTTCCTATAAACCCCCCCTATATTCAAATATTCTAAAATGATATGCATATGGAAAACTTCCCCGCGATGAGTATCCTCTAAATATGAAGTTTGGTTGAGATCTATCCAGCCGTTCCGACGTGATGGTGGAAAAACCATTCTGGTTTTCCTATAAACCCCCTGTCTATTCAAGGATTTTAAAATGATATGCATATCAAAACCTTCTCCGGGATGAGTATACCCTAAATATGAAGTTTGGTTGAGATCTATCCAGCCGTTTCGACGTGATGGTGGAACAGACAAACAGACAGACAAACAGAAACAATTTTATTTATATAGATTTTTACACTCGTTCTTCACCCCCTTTCCATCCCCGCCCAAAGGAGTCCTATGAGTGCCTTACACAACAGTATATTTTTTTCCCAGATATTAAGTCTTATTTGTACCTATTTTGGTTGACAGCTATGCCCAAACGTACATGCATAATCTCACTGCTCTAGAATCCTGGAGCTGACGTTGCCATGGTTACGGCAGTTCATTTCTTTATCCGATTCCTAGAGCAGGGGTAGTGTGGTGCCAATATCTCCGTAACGGTTGGTTTTAGGGCCTTAAAACATGGTTTTCGGGCCCGTAGGGCTTACCGAGTTTTGTTCTTTGCGTCAAGAGGATTAAATTGAGCTTTGTCTCGTCCTTATACGACAAATTCGATATTTTGCCTATAATAGTATAAGAGAAAATGGAGGAAAACCGTTTTTCCTATAAAACCCCCGTCTTTTCAAAGATTTTAAAATGATATGCATATCGAAACCTTCCCCGGGGTCAGTATACTCTAAATATGAAGTTTGGTTGAGATCTATCCAGCCGTTTCGACGTGATGGTGGAACAGACAAACAGACAGACAAACAGACAAACAGAAACAATTTTATTTATATAGACTAGCGAATGTACCCGTGCTTCGCTACGGTATTCTACATTGTATTCGAATATCGAAGTAAATAGTGTACATGCAGTAAATAAGATAGTTTTAAAATTGCATGTCTCTTAGCGTTATCCGAGAAAGAGCATGGGGAGGTCCCCGTACGTTTCCAATGTAAAGTGTTTGTTACGGATTTGTGATATAACGGCAGGCTCACTTGCCTACTGGCATTCACAATCAGGTTGGGAAGTTTACATTATAATTGCAGGCCCCATTGCCTACTATGCGGACAGAATCGATTTGGGGAGTTTTCGTTAAAATGGCAGCCCCCCTTTCCTACCTCCAGACAGATTACAGTTTTTATTATAATGGCAGGCAATTACCCTACTATCACTCGAAATTGAGTTGTGCAGTTATCATTATAATGACAGGCCCCTTTTCCTACTGCCAGCCAGCGTACTGCCAGTCACACCAAGTTGGTGAGTTTCCATCAAAATAGCAGGCCACTATGCCTAATGCCAGTCACATTTTAGATGAGTACATTTCTTTATAATGGCGGGCACCCTTGCCTACTGCCAAACACAATCGGGTAGGAGAGTTTTAAACAAAACTGCATGCTCACTTACCTTCTGCAAGTCAAATCGAGAAGGGAACTATTCATTACAATTGTAGGCCTTCCTTACTAATGACAGTTACACAGGAGTTGGAGAAGGAACCGTTTCCTACTGCCAGTCAAAGTCGGTGTGGGGAGTACTGATTACAATAGCAGACCGACCCTTTCTCGATCGCTAAATCGACATCGGTGAATATATATAGATCGACATACGAAAGTATATGCGTGTTTACAATATTGAAGGCCTTCATTTACAGATTAACTGCTACTAAACGTACGTCATATCGACAAAGGATTATACCATAAGACACGCCGGATTTAGTGGCCTAAATGGCTGGTCCAATGATATGTCATCTATTCTTGGGTCAGATTTAGAAACGTGGAACAGGGTAAAGGTTTTGTAAGATCATCTCACATTACATTACTTTTCGGATAATAATGTGACAGCTACATACGTAGCATTTGGCTCACATATGACTACTGAGTGGGCCAATTTTCGTGAAGAGTTTGATGATTCTGTATTTCATATAAGTAATTGAAAGTATGAATAATGCATGTGAAAATTCCAAATTGACTTAACATCGATTAATAGAGAAAAATCAAACGTAAAAGGGATACAGATACGGCATAAAGTCATAAGACCAAGGTTGTAGATCATTCCAAATTGAACGGAGATTGTGCAATCCGTTACGTGATAGGAATTTCCGAAGGTCTGCACCATCATTAAAATTGCCTGCATATTTCGATATTCTTCGGGGATAAAAAATGAAAAATTTAATGATATAGGATTTTTCATTCGTTACAGGCTAAAACGTATAATTTTGTCAAATTTCAATTATCTTCTTATTCTTCTGGCAGATTATGCCACAATGTGGATTTTGGGCGAGGCGGGTAAAAATTAGGACTTTCAGGAAATCAAAAATTATGGAGATTGTTATTATTACCCCTTAAACGGAAAGCTGTACGAAAATTTCGCCAAAATAGTCAGTGTAGAGGTACACAGTCGTTACGATTTGATTTATATAGATAAGGAATCTGCTCCATGTAAAACACCTTTTGGGCTATGTCCGCTGGACTTAACCTGCAAAAGTGACCATTCATGATATCTCCCTTATTAATCCTCCAGACGAAAAAATGCACATGAAAAAAAAGGTTTAGAGGTGGAATTCCATCAGGTTTGGTCGATTTCCAGTCAGGTTGGTCTTGTTCTGTATATATTGTGGAAGAGTAAAATCACAATTTCGGTTCCTTATAAACCGCCAGTCCATTCCGGAACATGAAATGTTATTTACGTTTAAAACCTACCTTTGGACAGGTGGATGCTAAATATAAATTTTGTTTCGAATGTCTTCAGTAGTTTTCAAGTTGTAAGGAATACGCTTTACACGCACCCGCTCGTGAGTTAAGTCCGATGGGACTTGTACAGAAAAACGGTCCTTTAATGATATCTCCCTTATTGATCCTAGTATCGAAATGATGCACATGAGAAAAAAAGGTTTAGACATTAATTTCTACCAAGGTAGGTAGACTTCCATAAACTTTTGTTGTGTATATTTTTTGGAAGTGCAAAATCACTGTTTCGGTTTCGTATAAACCCCCAGTTAGTTCAGGGATTTAGAAACAATATTTGCCCTGAAACCTATCAAGGACAGGTGTATTCTAAATACGAATCTTGGTGGAAATGCATCCAGTAGTTTCTAGCATTCACGTACATACGGCGTAATTAAGGAAGAAAATAATACAGTTAAGAATGTTGAAACTAATAGAAAATGGATTATAACTGAGGACAGCCGGATAACGACAAATAAATAAATGCCGTGAGTTATGGATATAATAAAGCGCTAACAGAGGAGAAATTTAGGTTCAGTGATTCTTAGGTAAACAAATATGAAGATGACTAATGGTGTTATTACTTAATCTATTCGAGGGCGGTTATAACCTCCAACGATAATCCGCCAATATCCCGCAGATGAGCCGATTGATGCCTCTCTTGCCATCTACCCAAGGAACAACCACGAATTTAAAAGCATGATGAGGAAAATGGCAATACGTTACTTCCCTACTGGCATGCAGTCAGAGACGTTGCCATGGTAACCTGTAGGTTCGTTGTCGGTCTGTCGGTCACTAAATGCAGAGCATGATACCAGCAGAAAATTGTAAATTTCTCCGTCATGTGAAGAGTAAGGTAAATTATGAACATAACGAAAGTTGTTTATAATGAAGAGACGTTTCACGTACGGTAAACGAAGTTTACAGAAAATCAATAGTATAAGAGAAAATAGAGGAAAACCACTGTGGTTTTCCTATAAACACCCCGTCTATTCAAAGATTTTAAAATTATATGCATATCGGAACCTTTCCTGGGATGAGTATACTCTAAATATGAAGTTTGGCTGAGATCTATCCAGCCGTTTCGACGTGATGGTGGGAAAACCACTCTGGTTTTCCTATAAACCCCCCGTCTATTCAAGGATTTTAAAATGATATGCATATCTAAACCTTCCCCGGGATTAGTATACTCTAAATACAATGTTTGGTTGAGATCCATCCAGCCGTTTCGACGTGATGGTGGAAAAACCATTCTGATTTTCCTATAAACCCCCCATATATTCAAATATTTTAAAATGATATGCATATGGAAAACTTCCCCGCGATGAGTATCCTCTAAATATGAAGTTTGGTTGAGATCTATCCAGCCGTTTCGACGTGATGGTGGAAAAACCATTCTGGTTTTCCTATAAACCCCCTGTCTATTCAAGGATTTTAAAATGATATGCATATCAAAACCTTCTCCGGGATGAGTATACCCTAAATATGAAGTTTGGTTGAGATCTATCCAGCCGTTTCGACGTGATGGTGGAACAGACAAACAGACAGACAAACAGAAACAATTTTATTTATATAGATTTTTACACTCGTTCTTCACCCCCTTTCCATCCCCGCCCAAAGGAGTCCTATGAGTGCCTTACACAACAGTATATTTTTTTCCCAGATATTAAGTCTTATTTGTACCTATTTTGGTTGACAGCTATGCCCAAACGTACATGCATAATCTCACTGCTCTAGAATCCTGGAGCTGACGTTGCCATGGTTACGGCAGTTCATTTCTTTATCCGATTCCTAGAGCAGGGGTAGTGTGGTGCCAATATCTCCGTAACGGTTGGTTTTAGGGCCTTAAAACATGGTTTTCGGGCCCGTAGGGCTTACCGAGTTTTGTTCTTTGCGTCAAGAGGATTAAATTGAGCTTTGTCTCGTCCTTATACGACAAATTCGATATTTTGCCTATAATAGTATAAGAGAAAATGGAGGAAAACCGTTTTTCCTATAAAACCCCCGTCTTTTCAAAGATTTTAAAATGATATGCATATCGAAACCTTCCCCGGGGTCAGTATACTCTAAATATGAAGTTTGGTTGAGATCTATCCAGCCGTTTCGACGTGATGGTGGAACAGACAAACAGACAGACAAACAGACAAACAGAAACAATTTTATTTATATAGATAATACATAAGGGCAGAAATCCCCTAGTATATGGAGCGCTTGCTCCCACCTAGCACTGTCAGGCCTCCTAGAGGCACACATCAAAATACAAGAAAGAGCAGAGTCGCTCTCAATTTTACAAGCCTATCAAAGGCTACAATAAACTTTTACTTCTAACTGCCTTCAAGGCACACTTACAAAGAAACAGGGGTACGTTGTACCCAACCTACGGGGCTTCGCATGAAGGAAAAACAACAGGTTAAGTTACTGGCCCAAAGTACAGTGAACACTAGAGGCGTGAACTTGCACTCCTAAATACACATCTTGAAAACCTAAGTGGCGCTCGGCCGATTACACAGGGGCTAATCCCAAGCTAGGGAGGTGATTCGTATGAGAAAACTTTAACACATTAAGGAAGAGAAGAAACGGTTATGAAAACGTAGTCACCTCAGCTTCAAAATGAAGGGGAGCTCGAGAGGGTAAAGCACTCTCTATCCCCGCTTTACTGTTAAAGAGATTTGTAGTTTTTACATAGACTGAAATGGGATTTACATTTTAAAAAGGTTGGTTACATATTAAATGTTTCGAACCTTCCCCGCGAGTTAAACTGCTGAGCCTAGCAAGAAAAGAAGTTAAATGGCCCTTACCTTTTTATGAGCTGCTTCCAGAAGAATGAGGCGCTTCCCGCCTCCTGCTACATATCCACACACTAAGCTAGATGTTGTACGGGTGGCCAGGAGACCAGAAAATCAGCAGTTTTTAAACCCTCGTGGAAGATTCGAGACCTTTCCTAAATTAAACAGCCACACCCACAACCTTTTATTGGTCGGTTAAAATTTACACGTCAAAAATGAAGAAGAAACCTGTGATAGGTGGGAAATTAAATACAGAAATTATTGATTGGCTAGCTTCAAAATAGGCGGACAGAAAGGGTTAATATTGCCAACCCACAAATGAAAGAACGAAATTTAGCAAAGAACCAACTTATGAAAACAAAAATTCTTCCAAAAGTTCCTTCACTTCGCACCAGGGTGCATGATCATAGTTTTTTTTTAAGCAGTGACATCTGTAAGAGAATGTCCACACAGTGACATCTTCTGATAAACAGTTGAGTTGATTCCGTTTTTAAAGTTCAGAATTTCTCCTGTAGAGGAGTTTCAATTGGCGCAATTTGAACTTGCGTCGTAGAGGTGTACCGCCCGGTACAATTATTATTATTATTATTATTATTATTATTATTATTATTATTATTATTATTATTATTATTGTTATTTCCGGCTCCATGGCTAAACGGTTAGCCTGCTGGCCTTTGGTCACAAGGGGTCTCGGGTTCGAATCCCGGCATGGTGGGGAAATTGAACCATAAATGGTTAATTCTCTCGGCACAGGGACTGGGTGTATATGCCGTCTTTAACATCATTTCATCCTCATCACGACGTGAAGGTCGCCTACGGGAGTCAGATCCAAAGACCTGCACCAGGCCTCTCCGGATGCCACACACCATTATTATTTATTATTATTATTATTATTATTATTATTATTATTATTATTATTATTATTATTATTATTATTATTATTATTATGATATTGTTAACAAATTGTACTCGTGAATTGGATTTTAAATAATTTAACGCATCATCTGCAACGTGCTGTTTCCTCCTGACGGTTTCCCGCTTGGAATTTAATTTGATCTTGAAACTGATCCTGAAGAGAAAAGAGTAGCTGTATGCTTATGGCTGATGGTACAGTAGCCACCTCATAACGGGGCTACGGTATTTGGTAATAATTCAACTCGTCACGTCTCGCGAAACGAAATAAGCTGCCAAGATGCGAGTTGTTCTTTCGTTACGACCTCTCCAGGCCCACGGGCAGCTTTGTCATGGTTCCAGTTATCTTCTTCTCCTATCAGAACCTCTTCATCCTCTCTCTACCCTTCTTTCCCGTTCTTCAGCTGATATTTTTAGCATAATCTTCTCTTGTTTCCCCTCACTGGCGCTTCTTTATCTCGTTCCTGTACCTTTCTCTGTCATTGAGGTCTCGCATATTGGTTGGTGTATATTTATTTTTCCTGTTCTTTGTGCCTTCCACATTGATCCTCATCTCAGTGCAGTCTTTCCGGAGTTCGACAACCCACGTAGCTCCAGTCTTTCCTCTCGTCTTATCCGTTGTCTCCGATCTTTTCTAGTCATTCTCTCCCTATCCATGCTGATCACATGTCTAGCTAACCTTGCTCTTTTGAGCCGTCAACATGCCAGTTAAAAGACAACTGCAGATTTTGTATCGGCAAGTAACGTCTCTGTCCGCCTCTGTGGTGTAGTGGTTAGTGCGATTAGCTGCCACCCCCGGAGGCCCTGGTTCGATTCTCGGGTCTGCCACGAAATTTGAAAAGTGGTACGAGGGCTGGAATGGGGCCCACTTAGCCTCAGGAGGTCAACTGAGCAGAGGTGGGTTCGATTTCCACCTCAGCCATCCTGGAAGTGGATTTCCGTGGTTTCCCACTTCTCTTCCAGGCAAATGCCGGGATGGTAGGTAACTTAAGACCACGGCTACTTCTTTCCCTCTTCCTTGTCTATTCCTTCCAGTCTTCCCATCCCCCCGCAAGGCCCCTGTTCAGCATAGCAGGTGAGGCCGCCTGGGCTAGGTACTGGTCATTCTCTCCAGTTTTATCTCCAACCCAGAGTATGAAGCTCCAGGACACTGCCCTTGAGGCGGTAGAGGTCGGATCTCTGGCTGAGTCCGAGGGAAAAACTGACCCTGAGGGTAAACAGATAAAGAAGAAGAAGTAACGTATTTTCGTTGCATGAGTGGCAATGTTGAATGTAACCCAACAGTTGCAAATCGCTACCTTCAATAGTAATGGTGGTGGTGGTGGTGGTGGTAGTACGGGACGTTATTGTAAGATTCTTATCTTAAAGACCAACGTATGTGTAAAGGATGCTGGGAAAGAGAGTCAGTTTCACTATTTGTTGATTATCCTTCCTGTCATAGTAGATCGAAGTCAGCTGCGTTATCACATCTGTCTGCTGATAAGGGAGCTTGTTCTTGTTTCGTTGAGGCCCCTTGGACCAAGTGGTTCCTAACTCTGGTGACCTTTCTTCATAGCCCAGTTTTCCTTCATTTTTGCACTGTGGGCTACTTTCCTTTCTTGAGTCCACTTCACTTCTACTCCATATATCAGTGAGTGGAGAGTGTCGAATGTTCTGATCAGCATTCTAAATTTATCCCTGTTGAATATATCCGTGGGATCAATTTTTAAAAATTCTAGGTCTTTTCGAACCACTTTCGTCCATTTATCATTTGTCCCCTTCCCTCTAGATATGGTGCTGGAGATTCTTGAGCTCAGTCTCTTGTTGTCCATTCTGATCATGTGACCGTAGAAGATAAGTCTTCTCTTTCTAATGGCTGACATGCGCTCTAAATGTTGGTAAAATTCGTTGTTATGCCTCATTTTGCAATCACCACCCTCTTTAATACCAAACCCCATGGCACTACAGCCCTTGAAGGGTCTTGGCCTACGAAGCGACCGCTGCTCATCCCAAAGGCCTGCACATTACGAGGTGTTCTGTGGTCAGAACGACGAATCTTCTCGGCCGTTATTCTTGGCTTTCTAGACCCGGGGCGGCTATCTCACCGTCAGTTAGCTCCTCAATTTTCAACACGTAGGCCGAGTGGACCTCGAACCAGACCTCAGGTACAGGTAAAAATCCCTGACCTGGCCGGGAATCGAACCCGGGGTCTCCGGGTAAGAGACAGGAACGCTACCCCTACACCACGGGGCCGTAATGTACCTTTTTATTTACTTTTTTTTCCTTTCGTTGAGGCCATTGGAAACCAAGTTAAATAACTGTTAAGTTTTTGGAAGCCGTGTTATTAGCTCAGAATATTTATATAATGTCCGCCTCTGTGGTGTAGTGGTTAGCGTGATTAGCTGCCACCCCCCGGAGGCCCGGGTTCGATTCCCGGCTCTGCCACGAAATTTGAAAAGTGGTACGAGGGCTGGAACGGGGTCCACTCAGCCTCGGGAGGTCAACTGAGTAGAGGTGGGTTCGATTCCCACCTCAGACATCCTGGAAGTGGATTTCCGTGGTTTCCCACTTCTCCTCCAGGCGAATGCCGGGATGGTACCTAACATAAGGCCACGGCCGCCTCCTTCCCTCTTCCTTGTCTATCCCTTCCAATCTTCCCATCCCTCCACAAGGCCCCTGTTCAGCATAGCGGGTGAGGCCGCCTGGGCGAGGTACTGGTCATTCTCCCCAGTTGTATCCGCGACCAAGAGTCTGAAGCTCCGGGACACTGCCCTTGAGGCGGTAGAGGTGGGATCCCTCGCTGTGTCCGAGGGAAAAGCCGACCCTGGAAGGTAAACAGATGATGATGATGATGATGATGATGATATTTATATAATAATAAAATTAATACTGTTTTATGCACATTAAGTAACTCATTCGAAGCAATCTATGAAATCCCAGACTGCTCCCGGCTTTCCATTCCTTTCCGTGTTGGTGAATAATAAGCTCCTTACTGTGCTCTAGTAGGCGGATAAAATCTCTGCAGAGTGCTTTCTTGTCTTAAAACGTGCAACATGTCTTTTTGTTGGAGTGTGTATGTCATGCCACCCGGTGCCTTCTGTATATTTACTAGGCCAGTCCCAAAGCGCCACTTAACAACAGCCTTATGTGCGGCTCCCCACTGCGGCAGTTACCACTCCCACGTCATTCCTG
Source organism: Anabrus simplex (assembly GCF_040414725.1). NCBI lineage: Eukaryota > Metazoa > Arthropoda > Insecta > Orthoptera > Tettigoniidae > Anabrus > Anabrus simplex. The sequence continues at coordinate 144,341,284 of NC_090265.1, read as the reverse complement.
TCTCTAAATACAGGTCCGCACCTACATCTGCAGTAACAACGCACCGAGGACTTACTTTAGAGTAATGTTTCTGCAAACATAGCAACATTCCTAATCCTAAATGCTGTATTTTCGCTAGCAACCTGACGGAATTCCCCGCCATTCCGCTCCACTATGTAAGTAAAAATTACCTTCATATCCCACTTCGTGATTGAGATCGATTCCTGGTTATCGCACTGAGAATTGTATTCTCCTAGTTTGGTTGTTGATGCTTCTCGATATTCTATCACATAGGAAAACAAAAATATAGCGGACAGTTTCTCAAAAACCATTCACCACTCTACAGAATCTATGCAATTGCAGTTCTTACCTGTGATAGGACGAACTGGATCGAATAATGTCACTCAAGAAATGTTTATATTCTCTCTTAACCCTCAGCATGCATGACGCATCACTTTCGCACCAACTTACTGGGATCTCCTGTCAGTATTTGTCATATCAAGGATATCCAGCTGCCTACCCTCTCTATCACCTTTACAGTGGAGTATTCACCCAAGCTCTACAGTAACTTCTTGTCTGTTGATAGTGAGCCTCGATTTGTTTGATCCAGTCCGTACCGCGAGTATTGTAGTATTTTTAACAGGTGAGTACGTTCTTTTATGGCCCACTTTTGTTTTGGTTATGCTTTCTTAGTGAACATTTTTCTTCTGGTGAATGGATATTTGTGAGCTTGCATCCGGGAGATAGTAGGTTCGAATCCCACTATCGGCAGCCCTGAAAATGGTTTTCCGTGGTTTCCCATTTTCACACCAGGCAAATCCTGGGGCTGTACCTTAATTAAGGCCACGGCCGCTTCCTTCCAACTCCTAGGTCTTTCCTATCCCATCGTCGCCATAAGACCTATCTGTGTCGGTGCGACGTAAAGCCCCTGGCAAAAAGAAAAAAGTGAATGGATATTTCCAGCTATTATGGCAGGCAGTCTAAGATATTTTATTTTCTATTTGTTCGGGGAATCGACCCACAGAGATCTTTTGCCCCTACTTGCACCATATGTTATGAACCTGCGTGTATTTGGATATTGCGGAATTGTAAAGTGTTGAATGTGAGGAAAGAAACGTTAAGGACGACACAAACACCCAGTCGCCAAGCCAGGGATATTAATCATTTACAATTAAAAACACTTGCCCCGGCCGGGAATCGAGCCCGGGGCCGTCGGGTGACAGGCGGAAGCGTTGCCCCCTACACCGCGGGGCCGAACAGTCTAAGAGAAAGTATGGCTTTCGATTAGGAAACAATTATTGTTGCTTTAGATTAAGTAGATACAGATGTTGATTGTCGTGTGTCCTTCGCGCTCCTCGCTCTGCGCCGCCTGCTCCACGCATGCAACAGCCTGGATTGTTCTCGACTCTACGAGACGTCTGCACTGCGCTTGCCTGTTACATCAGCCAGCTATATAAAGGCGCTGCCTTCCAGCCACAGACGAGGACTTGCCAGTGCCCAGCACCAGATTACGCCGAATGTCGAACACGGAGGCTATCCCTCTTAAAAAGGTGTCTCGAATAGGTGGACTGATTCTGAGTGTTTGAGGTTTCACCTCGGGTTACTGCCTCCGCTCCCTTTTCCCGCAGCCACGTCGAGCCCGATGACAGTAATCCCTCAGTCCCACCTAGGCTCAAACACATAAATTAGTATTCTACTAATTATGCATTTCAATGTCAGTTCCTGACAGTCCGACTCGTTGGCTGAATGGTCAGCGTACTGGCCTTCGGTTCAGAGGGTCCCGGGTTCGATTCCCGGCCGGGTCGGGGATTTTAATCGCTTCTGACTAATTCTTCTGGCTCGGGGACTGGGTGTATATGTCCGTCCCAACACTCTCCTCATCATATTCAGACAACACGCTACACTACCAACCACCACAGAAACACGCAATAGTGCTTACATCCCTCCATAGAGGGTTGGAGCCAGGAAGGGCATCCGGCCGTAAAAACAGGGCCAAATCCACATGTGCGATGCAGTTCGCACCCGCGACCCCACAGGTGTGGGAAAAAGCGGCAGGAAAAGAAGAAGAAGAAGAAGAAGAAGAATGTCAGTTCCTGACAAGTTACAGAAACAACTAATATTCTATTAGTGCAAGCTTTCGCTACTGTTTACACTTGTGACGGTATAGAACAGATAGTTTTCAACTATCAAGAACTCTAGCTTTTCAATGAACTTTCGCATCAAGATAGATTCATGTATATATGTATATAAAGTGTACATTATTTTGGAACTTCAGTCTTCAAGCAACGTTAACTGTTTATAATTTTCATACTGCTTCGAGGAAAGTTTTATTTGAATGTTTGTATATATGTTGTTAAGACTATCTGAAGCAATAAAATATAGTTGTGTTCCTGTATACCTGTTCTTGTATACAACATTGATAGTAATAGCGACACATTTGATATTGAAAACAGTCAATATTATAATGAAAGTGACAGCCAGCAGATGAAGAAGACAAGGGTGTCTTGCAGTGCATGCCGGCATTCTAGCATCAGTGCCATCCAATCTGTCTTCTTTCTTAATCTGCTTCCCTCGGACTCAGCGGGGGATCCCACCTCTACCGCCCCAAGGGCAGTGTCCTGTTGCGTGGGACATTGGGTCGGGGGATAGAACTTGGGAGTATGACCAGTACCTCACCCAGGCGGCCTCACCTGCTATGCTGAACAGGGGCCTTGGTGGGGGATGGGAGGATTGGACGGGATAGACAAGGAAGAGGGAAGGAAACGGCCGTGGCCTTAAGTTAGGTACCATCCCGGCATTTGCCTGGAGGAGAAGTGGGGAAACCACGGAAAACCACTTTGAGGATGGCTGAGGTGGGAATCGAACACACCTCTACTCAGTTGACCTCCCGAGGCTGAGTGGATCCCGTCCAAGCCCTCGTACCACTTTTCAAATTTCGTTGCAGAACCGGGAATCGAACCCGGGCCTCCGGGTGTGGCAGCTAATCACACTAACCACTACACCACAGAGGCGGACTATCCAAGCTGTCGCTCAAGATAAATCGAGTACAGATCAGATATGCTTTACTTCGGCGCGCAGTGATTTTAGTACGGGCGAACGAGCCCTTGCTTGCCGCGTGCAGATCGAAGTCTGTAGCGGGAAGGTAAATCATTCAACAGTAACACAAACAAATTTAAGAAGTGCAGTACTTACAAATTACGAACGGAGGTGTTGAAGTAGTCCTCCTTCATTCTCCACTAATTTTGGGCACCTCGTTAAGAAATTATTATTCACTCCCTGTAGTTCACGTTGAGGAATCCCAGCAATTTCCTGAAAACTATTTCTGTTTTCTTACCCCTCCCCTCACGTTCAAGTATAATTCCCATTCGTTACGGTAGTACACACCATACAACAGTTAATTTATATGTTGCCATTGATGCTTTCACGGCTTTCTTGACACGGCAAAGCCCTAAAGCCTATATCATGTCCAATTAATTTAAATAATGCTCCCACGACCTGTGTTAGCAGTCACGATATGTTCTGGAGTTTGCCGTTTGAAGGAGGCAAAGTGGTGAGGATTTTTTGTACTTCACCGACCTCGATAGCTGCAGTCGCTTAAGTGCCGCCAGTATCCAATATTCGCGAGATAGTAGGTTCGAACCCCACTGTCGGCAGTCCTGAAGATGGTTTTCCGTGGTTTCCCATTTTCACACCAGGCAAGTGCTGTGGGGCTGTACCTTAATTAAAGCTACGGCCGCTTCCTTCCTACTCCTTGCCCTTACCTGTCCCATCGTCGCCATAAGACCTATCTGTGTCAGTGTGACGTAAAGCAACTTGTAAGAAAGAAAGAACATCTCCCTTGATAACATGGACTTATTCTTCCACTCCCACCCATGAGGTGAAACGTACCTCCAGGTGTCGTCTGATGTTTCATCTTTTCACGTACATGAGTTGATGAATAGACATACTGTTGTTGTAGTTGTAGTAGTTGTTGTTGTTGTTGTTTGAGTCAACAGCCCATAGACTGAATTAATGCATCTTCCATGCCACCCTAACCTGTGCTAACCTTTTCATTTCTACGTAACTGCTGCATCCTACATCTGCTCTAATCTGCTTGTCACATACATACTTCGGTCTACCCCTAATGTTCTTACCCCCTACACTTCCCTCAAAAACCAACTACATATTTCCTGGGTGTCTTAAGATGCGTCCTATCATTCTACATCTTCTTCTCGTCAAATTTAACCACAACGATCTCCTTTTAACAATTCGACTAAGTATATCTTCATTCGTGATTCGATCTATCCATCTCACCTTCAGCATTCTTCTGTAAGACCACCTTTCAATAGCTTCCATTCTCTTTCTTTCTGAGCGAGTAATTGTCCATACAAAGCCACGCTCCACACGAAAGTCTTCAAAAACATTTTTCGAATTCCGATATCAATATTCAAAGTGAGCAAATTTTCTTTTCTTAAGAAACGCTTACCTTGCTATTGCTAGCCTGCATTTTATGTCCTCCTTAATTCTGGCATCGTTAGTTATTTTACTACCTAAGTAACAATATTCATCCACTTCCTTTAAGACTTCATTTCGTAATCTAATATTTCCTGCATCACCTGACTTCGTACGACTGCACTCCATTACTTTTGTTTTGGACTTATTTATTTTAATCTTGTACTCCTCACCCAAGACTCCGTCCATACCACTGAGCAACTTCTCCAGATCTTCTGCAGTCTCAGATAAAATAACAATGCCATCTGCAAATCTCACGATTTTGATTTCCTCTCTTGGGATTGTGGACCTCTTTTAAAATTCTTCTTTAATTTCCTCTACTGCCTGGTCTATACAAACATTGAAAAGGAGGGAGGAGAAACTGCAGCCTTGTCTCACCCCTCTCTGGATTGCTGCTTCTTTTTCATAGCCCTCAATTCTTATCACTGCAGACTGATTTTCATATAGATTGTAGATAATTTTTCTTTCTCGGTACCTGATCCAGATCACCTTCAGAATCTCGAATAGCTTGGTCCAATCAACATTATCAAATGCCTTTTCTAGGTCTACGAAGGCCCTTCGATCCTCTACTGTCAGACGTAAAGTCAGGATTGCTTCACGTGTTCCTATATTTCTTCTGAAGCCAAATTGGTCTTCTCCTAACTCAGTTTCAACTTGTCTTTCCATTCTTCTGTAAATAATAAGTGTTAAAATTTTTCAGGCGTGGGATACTAAACTAATGATGCGGTAGTTTTCGCACTTGTCAACACCGGCTTTCTTGCGAATAGACAAAACAACATTCTGCCGAAAATCGAATGGCACTTCTCCTGTCTCATACATTTTGCACACCAAATGGAATAATTCTAGCTGAAATTAGAGGCATGAACAAACCGAGGTTATTTAAAAGAAAATGCCTACTGTAGTCTGTCTGTCTGTCTGTCTGTCTGTCTGTCTGTCTGTCTGTCTGTCTGTCTTGAAATATAACTGCAACCTCGTTGATTACCATTTGTAACTTTATTGATTCTACTTACCTTGAACTTATTTGAAATAAATAATTATTATAATTGGTAATTTGCACACCAGAGTTCACAAAAATTGATCCCCCGAATTTAGAGAAAGCCTGATAAAATGTATTTTCTCTACCAGGACATGTACATGAATCTGTGTACTGGAAAATTCACTACGGGCCTTATATAACTCTCTGAAAACGACTAAACGGATGGGAATTTTAGCAAGGTTGAAAATCCACAGCCTGTTTTCAGTCATTCGACCGGGTTAGGAATGGAATGAATGAAGCTTCATCTAGCGGCGAGGATAGGAACTGTGCCGGCTGCCGAAGGCTTTCGTACTCCTTCGGGGCCATGATTAATGGCTGGCAGATGAAACGAAATGATGCTGGAGAGTGCTGTTGGAATGAGGGATGACTGGGAAAACCGGAGTAATCGGAGAAAAATGTTTCCCACCTCCACTTTGGCCAGCACAAATCTCACATGGAGTGACCGGGATTTGAAACACGGAACCCAGCGGTGAGAGGCCGGCGCGTTGCCGCCTGAGCCACGGAGGCTCTTTACAAAGGTTATCTACCTCGAATAAAACCTCGACAACGACTTGAAATAAACTAACTATATTGTAACATGAAATAATCCACGGAGATCCGCTTCATCAAACTCTTGTAACAAACATTAAAATAACCCTTTAAACAAAAGAAGGAATGGAAAGTTTTCCCTAACACATTAACATATATACACAAATCTAGATCTGAAATACATTCATGGGAAATCAGGCACTGCTACTCCGATTTGTAGTAATCGTATAAGCATCGGCAAATAATTATATCGCAATACACCTCTGTAATGAATACAATTTGATTTAGATCAGATTTGTTATATTGTACACTAATTTTAACACAAGTACAGTATAAACATATTGATTACTTTTCAAAAACACACATTATATTTCACGAGACTCATCTACGCCTCGAAACCAGGCCATAGAAATTAGCAGTTCAACAACACATAAAAGCCAACATACAGTAGCGAATTGATACTGGACCTTAAAATCCCGCCTTGTGGCCATGATCTGACACCGTGCTTAGCCGATTCGAGTCCCGTTGGTCGAAGCAATTTTCGCCATCAGAATGTTGGCTGACAGGTTAGGTGAGGTGGTATTATACAATTTCTAATCACTAGATTGGATGACAAAAGCATGGATTTAATTTCAAACCTTTCTGCAGTGTTCATATGGTGTGAGGGCATATGATGTGTTGATGGTGATTCGTCCGTCGGATGGGGACGTAAAAATTTTGAGCAGACCCCTTGGTGTTATTCGACAGGAGTATCCTATGTGCTGACATCGGGTTTCGCCCTCTCTCTACCTCATCATCATCATCATCATCATCATCATCATCATCATCATCATCATCATCATCATCCCACACGCAGGTCGCCCATAGGAGTCAAATAGACAGACCTGCACCAGGCGAGCCGATAATTCCCGACCTAAAAGCCATACGATAAATACTATCTGCGTCTCACGAGAAGTAGCGGCTGCTTGTAGGTACGGCACGAGTACACTAAGCTACAAACATTAGTCGCGATAAACAGTGCAAGATCTCAGAATGAGATGCGTGTTCATTATCAAACTGTTCCTTGTGCAGTATTTACAGTCAATGTGTAACTAAAGCGCAATTGCACAACCAATTTGGAACTCCACAGTAGCACCTTAATTCACAAGAATCACCGCGGACGGAACCGATGTATATTGTCAGGTCATGGGACTTGAGACTGGCGCGTGCGCAGCTGCAATGCTTACCCTCCGCACCCCTTATCCCGCATGCACGCGACTTCTCGTCAGACGACCATAGTAAACAAGTATGTACTGGACTTTAGACAGTCCATGAACGCTGTGCAACAAACAACATTTAACATATACTGGACACTTGATTATTCACTGATCTGCCCTTGATTATTGACGCTGAACTGCGACAAACACAAGCTTTCATAGACCTCCGACTTCCCTCTCAAACGTGTCCTGACGTACACAGCGTGGGTTAGAGCTGTCCTATCCGGAGAGAGAGTAATTTTCCACGCTTACGAATGGGTAGAGGCATAATTTTTTCGCATTAATTTATGTTGGATTTCGCGAACAGGGAACAATATTTCGCGTTATTTCGCGAAATATGGCTGGCCCTATCGCGTTAATTTCGCTTTAATCCTCTCCCGAAGTTATTCATACAATTTTAATTCGTGAGATTTGTGAAGCCGGCCTCGTGGTGAAGGGGTAGCGTGCCTGCCTCTTACCAGGAGGCCACGGGTTCCATTCCCGGCCAGGTCAGGGATTTTTACCTGGACCTGAGGGCTGGTTCGAGGTCCACTCAGCCTACGTGATTAGAAATAAGGAGCTATCTGACGGTGAGATAGCGGCCCCGGTCTCGAAAGCCAAGAATAACGGCCGAGAGGATTCGTCGTGCTAACCACACGACACCTCGTAATATGCAGGCCTTCGGTCTGAGCAGCGGTCACTTGGTAGGCCAAGGCCCTTCAAGGGCTATAGTGCCATGGGCTTTGGTTTGGAGATTTGCGAATTATTTATATGAAATAGATAAATAAAGAGAAGCAATATTGTTAATAATAAATTATTCCTGATGTAATCTTGATTAGAACCGTAATAAAGCCCTATTCAAGATTACATAACAAATTGCCCATTTACTCTACATGGCTATAGCTTTCACCTTATATGGCCGTACTATTATGGGATTTTATAGAGTATTGGTACGTAGGAACACTTCTGATGAAATGAGAAATCCTTATTCTGTATTCTGTTTTCCTTCACACACGTGGTATTGGAGTACAATTTCAAGATCGTTATTTTCCAAAAATTTCGCTGCATTTTCGCACTTATCGCAAAATAAGCAAATTTCGCTTTAATTCGCCCTACTTCGCGAAAAAATTCACTAATTTCTTAACCAGAATCATATGATTCGTTGAGATATCTCAAAATCGCTTCAAAATGTTTTTTGTCGCGTTTATCGTCAATGCGAAATTATCATACCTCTACCAATGGGTTACTCCGGGGCTGACATTCACAGAGTTGCCACAGCCAAGTCTCGGCGAGAATTGCTCTCCTACCGATGAGTCATGTAACTGTCCGGATTGTACTCGTAGTTAGACTTGATTTCCCCAAGTACAGTACATAGGTCTAATATATAATCTACTATGAACAACTTTCCTTACTACAGAATAGGCGTAATATTAAATATAATGTGGGGTGTGACATATCGTCGCTGCACGAGCAAAACCTCGTATTCACCGAGCTCGATAGCTGCAGTCACTCAAGTGCGGCAAGTATCCAGTATTCGGAAGATAGTGGGTTCGAACCCCACTGTTGGCAGCCCTGAAGATATTTTTCCGTGGTTTCCCATTTTCACATTAGGCAAATGCTGGGGCTGTACCTTAATTAAGGCCACGGCCGCTGCCTTCCCACTCCTAACACTTTCCCGTCCCATCGTCGCAATAAGACCTATCTGTGTCGGTGCGACGTAAAGCAACTTACAAGAAAAAAATAACCCTCGTATTCTACAATGCTCTTCCTATCAGTTATTTTCCTTAAGACTGGTCACGCCTTCCAGCCACATATGGACATGCAGTCAATTAGAACAATGTTCGTTGTGTCCGTGTTCCTACGCTAAGTTGTAAAGGAAAATAACCATACCGTACTGTAGGAATGTATATTTCCATGAAGTATTTACGTACTCCTTCAGTGTAATACTATTAAGATTCATTTTCCTTTACACATTAACACAGGAAAATGATCACAACGAACATTGTTCTGATGCATTACACATCCATGTGTGGCTGGGAGGCGCGACCAGTCTTAAGGAAAATAACTGATAGGAAGAGCATTGTGGAATACGAGGTTTTTCGCGCGCAGCGACGATTATACTGTCTGTCCTTTTGAAACTAAATAATGTCTAAACCGCCGAGCAGAATTCATCACACACATTCTCGGGGGAATCTTGTCATATGACCATGGTTTATTTCAATACACAGACTTGAAAATATATTATTTTCGATATCGTTTGGGAAAATTTGCATAACAGCTTATTCCCAGACCAGATAGTGACATAATGTACGTTTACTGATAGCAAGACGTAGCAACATATAATTTTACTGAACCCTTGAACTTACCATTCCATCGTTGGTCGGCCACGGCTGCTACAGTAGAACAATCTAGAACTCTTAAATCATGGGTCGTTGCGGGAACAAATTCGGTCACGATCTTAACCAAACGATGGGGTTCAGAAGAGAGCCTAACTACTTGAAATGAGGAGCAAAATGTGCTTACTAACTTTTATTAAATTGAAATAGCACGATAACATTATTAATTTAGTATGCATTCTTGCAAAATAAATAAATAAATAATTATTGATTTTGGAATGTTCCAAACACAGTCACATTACATACCGTCACTTTGTTTCTTACAATGTCGAAGAGTTGCTTCGGAGAAGCTAATATGTTAGTGGACAGCGAAACTGAAAAACTGAAAAAGGGAAGACCTGAAAACCGGGCACCTATTATTCCAAACGAGAACTGAGAGTTAATCCACACGATCCGTGGAAAATCTGACTTTCAACAAGTAGAACGACTGATTTTCTCTCAATTAAGGTTATCCACCAGTCGAATACCCTTTACGGATACGGAACACCCGCCGAATGGACCCTTAATCGAACCAAACTGACTATCAGTTGCTTTGGATAGGTTGCGAAATATTATGTGAAAGCATGGTGTTCACTACGAGTTAACAGCATCATTCACAATTGAAATAAAATTCCACCATGTATCTGTCATTCATGACACCCTTAAGTGATAAGGTAATTCCGATGCTAAATGTGCATCACCCAAAACAGCTGTTCGGAAGGAACCAACAACAACGTGATCCGTGAGGATCTTACGTTATGTCGTTCTAAAGGAGCAAAACTGCGAAATGCAGGAAACACTTATTCATCATGCATTTAGAAGAAATGCCAAACACTGAAGTTAATTAAAAAGTGGAAAGTCACTTGAAAAGTATTATTATTGAACCGATTTTCAGGTTAGAAATGGTTTTGTTACGTTTAATAAAATTACCAGTCCACGTTAAAAAATAATTACAACTTTAAGGAATTCTTTCCCTTGAAACAATGTCTACCAGTACAGATCTATCTATTTATTGTCTGTCCCAACACACTACTTATAAAGTGATTACTTAATTAAATTCAACTATGAATAAAATGAAAATACGACAAGGATTGAAAATAAAATAGTGTTACTGGCTGACGAATCGAAACCGCATTCGCAACTCAAGTCTCCCACTAATACACTGAGTGTCAATATGCACACTATCAAACGAAACGGACGTCAAAACGAGAAAACAATAAAGTCCGTAAAATAAATTAATATATCGAAGTCATTAAAGCTCAACACGCACGGAAAATTACAGTAAAGATATTTAATCTAGATCGGGTCGATATCCAACATTTGGGCAATCCTCATTCGCCGATAGCGGTCCCGTTATCTCAAGGAGAGCTACGCACTGACCCTCTTCATAATTTATGTTTACTGTAGATGCTACCTTCGTCCAGGCCACTTCAAAAAAAAAAAAAGAAACATCTAATCTGAGGCTTGAGTGTGTACAGCTGACATCCCAGACCTATCGTCGGGCTCACTTGAAATCTGTACATCCTAAAACTAATCTCTATGTACATGATACCTTCCAAATTCTATCGTCGGGCGTGAACTAGGATGTCTCATCATCAGTGACTCCAAGGATAACATGTGACGTCCTAAATCTATCGTCGGGCGTCAAAGTGAGTCGTACTACGCATCCCTTAACATATCAGGCGAACTAGCAATTTCAAACAAACTCTGACATTAATACTAAACCTGGTCCGACTAATAACACACGACGGAACCACGTCTCTTACTATCAAACGAATGCAAGTCGAAAAATACAGTAAGTCTCTACCTCGTTACAATACATGAACTCGAAAATAAATATACGTGACGAACAAATCTCCACCTCAAACACAATCTCAGCCTGTGCACTGAAGGTTTATGGAAGCAATGACAATTCCCAACACACTTCTACCATAGTGGATGCCTTCAAAATAATAATCATCACTACCGCATTCGAAACTCTCAAATCGCCTATCGTCAATTCCAACTATTTATATCAATGATATATCCAGTGGACGAAATTCAATACACCCCAACCATGGGTCCAAAATGCTCTTTTATCCTTGAGGTCGCATTATCTTAATATTCATACGGGCTTTAAGTAACAAATCGCTGGACGTTTACTACCAAGATTTTTAACCTTTTACTAGAGTCGTTTTCACTTGGGATCTTACTAGAAATCTACGGTGCTTCACACAGTAGTCGTCTCAAAATTCGGATTGGTAGCGGAAAACAATACAGCCTGCCTCAGCACAGCCTGTTTCCTAAATACTTCCTCTGCAAAAATATATCGCCTGTCTCAAACTCATTCTCCTCGCTTTATTCCAGCGGTATCACTTAAAATCCAGGCTTCATTTCATCAATCTCTCTCATCTCCACATACATATAAATTCGTCGCTCTCAATCCCCTTTTCTTATATTTCCAAGACCCCTTTTCATAATTCAATCCCCTGGTGAAAACAACAACCACTATAAAACACATCTCTTACTTTACTGTTATTACGACTTTCGGACCTCGAGAATCCAAGAACACACCGCGACTTTTCGTATCATTTATATACACGATGTCTCAAAATTTTACTTCCCATGAATAACTGTAACTCTATCAAATTTCACTGAAATTATCTAAATATGCCTGCGATCCTTGTAAAAATATACTGGTTAAATGTACTTTTAACATAGACAAATTTTCTTTATCCCGCGGTAGACATTATTATTATTATTATTATTATTATTATTATTATTATTATTATTATTATTATCGACAAACATTTCCGAATTCAACTGATATTTGAGATTAAGATATTCGCCACGACTAATTTATAACTTATAACTTCCCAAAATTCCACGCTTTGGACAATATCTCATCGAACATTAACACCAAATTTTACACGACGCATTTTACCGTTTCTTGACATGAAATTTACACACTGAAATTTTCACACGCTGACCAAAAATTACAACACCTTTCGCCTGATAATTACGAATATCAACCCGACAATCATCTTGAAAAATTTGTTGGGACAGAACAATAGAACTAACGACAACATAATACAAATATAGACAGACCTGCACAATGGCGCCATTCCCAGCATTCTGGCTACATCGTCGCCAGCAAACCTCGTGCTTAGCCGTACATTTTCACAAATAACGTTATCATTTCCAACATCTCACTACACTTTGATCTTAGCCAAGAGGCCGAGAAGCGATCATTTCCAACATCTCACTCTTACAAACACTACCCTTCTCACACACGATATTAAAATTACCACACAAATCACGCACTTTTCTCTATAATTTGCACCACGAACTTCCCTCGTTCTGCAGTCGGCTGCGACTGTCTGGCTCGTTACCAATGTTGTCTCTCTCTGTTACTCCAATAAAACAGGTGTTCAACAGATAAAGGGAGCAGAACTACTCTGAATAGCTTCCCCAACCCTCTTCACTTTCAAACGTACATGAGATGATATAAATAAAATCTGCTGTGTATATTCTCTTCTTAACCGAGTATGTGGACCTTAGCCACGGACATGTATTTAGTTATTTGTAGATCAATCTGGCGCGATTTTCCAATGACGACGGGCGCGAGCTCCCGCGGCTTCAAGTTCCAGATCGACACTGAAAAATGTACGGTGGGGGGTTTCTTTTATAATCTCAGAAGGGACGCTACCCACACTATTAAGCTTGATTGCGTAATATGCCAATTTTGCGTCCAATAGACCGATTTTGATGAGACTTGTCGCAGACTTCCGGACAGGCTCGGAATTATTTTAGATGTTAATCTTATAATTTTACCACACTCACAACAGGGGAAATAAATTATTTCTGCCCGTGCGTTTCGCGCGTTTTCTTCATCCACTGACCTTGGCACGTGTAGCTAGTTCATTGATCTGACGCTAACATGTACTTAGGCTTAACTGCATTTATGTTTTTCCCTGGTGGCTCTGTCTTCACGTAGGGTTTACGAATAATTTAACTTATTTATTTCTTTATTTTCTGTATTGCCAAAATCCCTCGTTGTATAGAATTCCATAAATTTAAAGAATTATCGGGCACTCGAGGTCCGCCGAGGTGTCACGGTATTTCACGAGCTTGCCGTGAGTGAGATCCTTCCCACGCGTCATCGGGGCTCTTAGGAGCGCAATATGGCTGCCCTATAAAATAAAAGTAGCTTGTTGATACCAAATAAATATTGAGAGAAAAAATATTTTTCTCACCGTAGAATTATGGGTTCAATATTGTCCGTGGTTTGCCGCGCATGATAAAAGTACGTCGGCATGTAACATGTTTCCTACAACAAAATTATTTGTTGCTAAATTATCTGTCCTAATTGACCTCAAATTTCTGTTTAGTCAACAGTGCAAAAAGTTCCAAAGCAACTCGAAACCAGGAGAGATATTAAATGAAATTTTACGAATTCCGTTATAATTTTCGTTTAACATTTTCAAATGCAAAACGAATTTGAAATTCAAACCGTAGTTCATTGAACTTGGGTAAATTTGAAAATTAATGAACCCACCACATATTTATTGGATTTAAAATAACCCCGATTTAATGCAATACAAAGAACGTTATATAAAAACACTACAGGTTTTGGTTTACATTTTTATATAACCACATACCAAACAAGAGGCTCCAGGACTAACGGACAAAACTGTCTTTATATCGGTTTGTTTTCAGACCGATTTTGTCATACGGGAGTAAACGCTGGGTGCACTCAGGATATCTGATTCATAAGAAGTAACAGACATGAAAGCAGCAAGAATGTTTTCTGGTACAAACAGATGGAGATCATGGTTAAAGTGTGCTCGGAATAAGGAGATAAAGAATAAGTTAGAAACGAAGTCGATGGATGTGGCGATACGGATAATCCGCTTTCTGTGGTGCGATCATGTGAGGCGAAGAAAAGAGTATGGGTTACCTGGAAGAATGTGGATTCGGTCGAGTGTAAGAGATGTATAAGGAAAACAAGGTGAGGATGGTTGGACTCATTTCTAATGATTTAAAGATAAGAGGTATGACATTAAACGAGGCCAACGGAACTAGTTAGATATAGAGAACTGTGGAGGCGTAAATTTAATTCACATTGGCTTGCAATCTTAACGCTTGAAAGGGAAGACAGTTTAAAATGAGGATGTAGTATGTTTATAACGATTTCAAATCTTACCTACTTTTGTCTCGCTTAAATTTTCAAACTGGCATCCCTGAGACAAGTATACTTGAAAAAAAAGTATCAGTGGGAACGTCTGCTCAGGCTTATCTCGGGAGAGATACAATGAGAAGCCCATGCATGGGCTATATCAAGTTAATTATTTTATTTTGCAGTCTCAGGCTCATCCTCAGCTTTAGAAATTTGAACGACTGAGATGTGAGTATTCGTAAAAACACCATTCCTTATGCATCCAGTTTTTGTGATAAATGGTGTGAAATCGTTGCCAACAAAATCGAGGTCCCAGGGACTCTTAACTTGGGAGCGTGGGCTGGTGACCACGTGACCCTTAGGCGAGGCCTGGCATTGTTTCCAGTTACTTGTGCCAGGCTCCTCAATTTCATCTATCCTATTCGACCTCCCTTGGTCAACTCTTGTTCTTTTCTGACCCAGACCGTATTGAAATGTCCGAGGCCTAGGGAGTCTTTCATTTTCACGTCTTTTGCGGCCCTTGCCTTTCTTTGGCCGATACCTTCATTTTTCAAAGTGTCTGACCCCTTCCATTTTTCCCCTGTGATTAATGTTAATAGAAGATTATTGCCTAGTTGTACTTTCTCTTAAAACAATCATCATCACCACCACTAGAGAGTCGATTTGTTAATGAATTTCAGAGGGCTCAGGGGACTGATGTGTAAGAGTGCGGGGATGTACATCAATCCTCCTTTCCCTAGAACGCTTCTCAGTGACGTCTAGACTACCTATGACAGCTGATGGTGGATCTGTTGAGGAATAAACGAGCCTTTGGGTCGAGGACTTAACAAAAAAATAATAAAAAAACAATCAAACATCAATGGGGACGGTGAATTACTTTAGAAACGTTTTCATGCTTGTACTAACATTTAGAGTATACCTTTTCACGAGATGGATTGTTATAGATACTGTACGGCCCCATGGCTAAATAGATAGTGTTCCGTGCTTTAGTCAGGTGGTCCCAGGTTCGATTCCCGTCCGGGAATTAGTTAATTCGTCTGGCTCGGGGGTTTGGTGTGTGTGTGCGTGACATATTTATCATTAGAAATCATCTTAGGTAGAGCTCCATCCTCACGAACATGCAGGTCGCCTTCGCCTATAGGCTGTCTACTAGTAAAAAGACCTGCACCAGGCCTCTCTGGAGGCCATACGCCATTATTATTATTACAGATATTGCATAGTCCGTAAAGTGGTGAATTATGAAGGGCGTATGTACTCGCCTCCTTATTTAATAATGTGATATTCGATTTTGTAATCGAGCGCAGAACCTCGAACTTCAGAAGAAAAGAACTCAGATTTATAAAAATGAAAGTTTTATTATTTTGAGAATCGTTATCGCACGTTTCAGTCTCCAAGTCTCTCAGCTCTTGTTTTCAAAATTCATCAGACGCTCGTAGTACTGGCGGTGGTTTCTACTGGACCAGCGAAGCGTAGTTGAGAGACATTCATTAGCTCTCGGCTCGTTGTTCTCTACTCTCTACACTCTTGGACTACTAGCTGTGCGATAAGACCAGCGAGCCATGAACGCTATCACAATGACGACTTTCCATGTCCACTAGAAAGAGAGATATAACTGCCCAAGCCTTGAAACACATTTCCAAGACAACAGGTCTCAAATCAACTGGTCGAGTTCTCATCTATATAAATGAAATAATAATAGATATGATATAGGCGTTTTGGGCTTATGCCATGTCCAGAAAATGAGGTGGAATTCTTTGCGTTTTGCAGAGAACTTTGCTCTGCGTCATCAAAAAAAAAATCTCGAAGAAAATAATGT
Source organism: Anabrus simplex (assembly GCF_040414725.1). Classification (NCBI taxonomy): domain Eukaryota; kingdom Metazoa; phylum Arthropoda; class Insecta; order Orthoptera; family Tettigoniidae; genus Anabrus; species Anabrus simplex. The sequence goes on along the minus strand of NC_090265.1, from coordinate 144,324,666 downwards.
TTACCGGGCGAGGAAATGTAACAGAAATATTCGTGATTATTGTTTTCACATACTTTCAAATCTATCTTTTCTTCCTTTCTTTTTAAATCAGTTTACCCTTCAGGATTGGTTCTTCCCTCGGGCTCAGCGAGAGATCCAACCTCTACCGCCTCAAGAGTAGGGTCCTGGACCTTGAGACTTTAGGTCGGGGATGCGACTGGAGAGGAGGACGAGTACCTCGCCCAGGCTGAACAGGGGCCTTGTGGAGTGATGGGAGGATTGGAAGGGATAGACAAGGAAGAGGGAAGGAAGCGGCCGTGGCCTTAAGTTGTTTACAATCCCAACATTTCCCTGGAACAGAAGTAGGGAAACCACGGAAAACCACTTGGAGGATGGCTGTGGTGGGAATCGAACGAACCACCCTCTACTCATTTGACCTCCCGAGGCTGAGTGGACCTAGTTTCAGCCTTCGTACCACTTTTTCAAATTTCGTGGCAGAGTCGGTAATCGAACCCGGGCCTCCGGGAATGGCAGCTAATCACCCTTACCACTTCACCACAAAGGCGGACAAATTTCAAATCACTCTGGAAATATTACTTTTTCCTAAAAAGTGCCTGCCACGCTGCCTGTTAGGCCATCAACCCGAAGGCTACTTGGGTCCTCAAATAGCATCATCTAAGGTTGTGCGTTGATATGAAACCGGAAAGCTCGACGGCAGCGCCAACATGAGGCGTAATAGACAGGTCGAGGAGTGAGGTAATTTGCCATTGCTTTCCTCACTGGGCTTAAAAGTTCTATTCCAGCTCAACTGTTCAAATGATTCACACATTTCATAACACTATGACACACTGGTCGTGCTCTGAATGTCATAATAACTCAGCACCGCCCATATCTGAGCAACTTCCATATTTTCGCAGACATAAATGGGACTGGGAATACGATGGAAGCTACAGTTTGTGTTCGCTTGTGCCAAGTAACACATTAGAAAATAATGCATCCATTAAAAAATTCCAGCAGGCAGGCAAAAAAGTATACATAACAAAATATATAGACAATCCAATTTCGAAATTGTTATACGTTATCGCATACATTCGAGTTATAATAATGGACATATTCAAGAATTTTGTGCATCACTGACATGAAAATACTGCCCTTTCGTCATGGTAACAAGTTAACAGGTGATTGGTGGTGATTATAACGTTTGCAACTGGGCAACCATCCTCTTAACGGCGATAACGGAACCAACGAACAATTATAATTGTGGAGATTTTATTTTCCTACATTATTGCTTGATCATAAATATACTCCTAGGACATATGACAAGAGTTCCCATGTCTAACTGGCTTCTTCTGTTCACCTATGTATGTTCTTCGACAGCATGCCAGCAACGGGTACTACAGCTAGTTAGGAATGAATATTATTTGGGTCTGTACGAAGGCTACCCAAACATAATAGTAAAGGAGTATTCCACTCATTCGATAGGACATAGGTTCGACTTCCCTTCAGGTAGGTAGGATAGACATATAGTAATTTCCACGTAAGGAAATACCCCAGAAAGTAAATATCGCCACCCGATGCTCTTCTTTTCTCTTTTTTGTAATGGCTGATCACTGCTGCCAACCTGCCTGGTTACATATTAAAATCACCAGACATAACCATAACAAACTAACCTCAATGTAGGAAACACCGATAATCAATGTTTCCCTACCCTAGTAAATGATAAAAGATAAGATCAAATAAATCAAGATAATTATGAATATCTCGTCGATTTCCACGCTCAATGAGGAATTAAGGAAATAAACACACTTTCTCACTCAAATTATCCGTCTTTATTTTGATATACACTAAGCGTACTATAACCATATTCTTGACAAGAGGGGCGTGTTAAACGATGCAATTTATTTAATAAGTCTTTGCAGTGTGATTTTAGAAAGTTCCAGACATCCAATGACTTCCCTTTCTTTTGCGCGAACATTTCCTTCTCTCTTCAACACCGGTAACCAGTAAGGAGAGAAATTATTGGGCATATTTTCAGCCTGCAGGCTGGTTATATCTTCAAGCTTGTCAGGAAACATATAGGAATACTAATGTGCCAAGCTCCGTGAACGGAAATTAGGTCAGGTTTCAAGTTCACTGCGGATTTGAAAATAATAATGTTATAAGTTCTACTGCCAAAATTTCGTCCCGCAAGAGTTATTTCATGTACCGGTAGATCTAGACATGAGACTGACGTACTTGAGCACTTTAATCATTTCACGCAAACAATGTTAATAAATGCATTATCCGAACATGCCACAATTCTACTTACTTGGTATTAGCCAAATAGATTTACAATCCCACAGAAAAAGAAAATATGCTTTAAATATTCTCGCAAATGTATCACTAGTGACTTTAACGGCGATGCGGTGGCAACACGCAATTCATGCTAGAACAGTGATTGAACGTTGCCAACGTGCCAGATTAACGGTTAATGTAAGACGTCGTATCGGCAAGTAGGGTCCCTAAACTGTATGGTTACTGACACTGAAAAAGACCTGCAAAATACCCAACAGCAAGAAAAGTAACTATAAATCGATACCTTAATATTACAGGGGAGAAAGGGTAAGGTTGCACCCTTAGGGTACGTCCTTACACGGAGAGGACTATACGTGGTCTTGGCGTTCAATCGGTCTACAAAAGAAATATACATTAAGTAGGTACCAGATGTATTTTTTTTCTTGAGGAAACGATGATGGGATATAGAGTTAATCACATCCCACTGAGTGTCGAGGAGTCTGCGAATGGGACATGAAAGCTGAGTGGCATAGTCATTGGCTTACCAACTAAGGGAGCCGCGGGTAAATCCCAGTCAGTGCACATGGAATATTTGTAATGAAATTTCATATCCCTCTGGTTTGGATTCCACGTGACGCTGGTATTCCCATAGCTATGATCACAACACCGATAGTCACGTGAACAGACCCAACAAGCACGTCCGTGACTGCGATCACGGTGTTGACAGTCACATGAAACTGAAGGTCACATGATACCGATAGTCACATGAAACTGCGGTCTTGATCTTTCGCTTCGTCTGTGCGGAGATACCTTTGCAGGGTGTTTTTAATAGCACTTGGTAGTACTGCGTAGTTGTACAAGGCGTGATCAAAAAGATTCCGTTTGAGGGCATTTGCTGCAGCGGACTCCCATGCGGGTGTATAAGTACGGACATGTAGGCGAAGGGATTAGTGCGGCAGCCGTATCATGCCGAGATGCATGCGTTAAATGTGGCCACGTAAACTATGGCGACGTTATTACCAAGTGCGTCCAAACAGGACCAATGTGCGGTTATTCTGTTCTTGGCTGCCGAAGGACAAACACCGGTGGACATCCATATGTATAAGGCAGCATGTTTGTCGAAAATCACCGTTGTGGAATGGTGCACCAAGTTATGTGCGGGTCGCGTTTCGACACAAGACGCCGGACGATCTGGGAGGCCAGCCTCATCCATTACGGACAAAAACATGCGGGCGGTAGATGATGCTATTAGGCGTATAACCTGATCTTTCCCCATGCAATTATGACGCCTTCGGTCCCCTCAAAAAGACCTTGAAGGGTCGACGTTTCCTGTCGGACGAGGATGTGCAACAGGTAGTTACGAACTTCTTTACCCAGCAGGACCCTGTGTTTTACCACACGGGGATCTTCAACATAGTGTGTCGGTGGAATGAGTGTCTCAATGCTAAGGTGATTTTGCCTGATTAGCATCCCTATTCAGGACTGTAGGCCGTCCACCGGAAAGGTTTTGATCACCCTTTATAGTAGTAGTAGTAGACCGATCAAGCTGGCCATGCGGTTAGGGACGCGCGGCTGTGAGCTTGCAACCGAGAGATAGTGGGTTCAAGCCCTGAAGATGGTTTTCCGTGGTTTCCCATTTTCACAACAGGCAAATGCTGGGGCTGTACCTTAATTCAGGCCATGGTCGCTTCCTTTCCACTCTCAGGCCTTTCCTGTCCCGCAGTAGCCATAAGACATATCTGTATCGGTTGCGACATAAAACAAATTGTAAAAACGTAATAGTAATAGTAGTAGCAGCTATGCAGCTGGCGCGGTGAAAGCACTATCGGTTAACGTGGAGAGCATGGCTTCTCTGTCAGGAAATTGAGGAATTTTCTAACTTTATTCCACTTTCTTGAGGGACACTCCGCCTACGGACAGTTTATTCTAAAGTTTAATTCCTGGAGTTTGATAATATACAAAAGAAATCCGTAGGACAAGAAAAATAACGAAAATTAACGCATTGTATTCAATAAAATAATTTAACTCCCACTGTGGAGCAGGTGTAGCATTACGGCCTGCGGGCTCAAGCTCGGAAGATGTAGTTAAATTTTCGAAGAGTGAAAAGAATATCCATTGAGCTCTGCAAGTATTACAAAGTAAAGTACCGGTACATATAAATATTTTAAAAAATGAATCAAATTATAAATTGTTGGACATACCGCATCTTCTGCATTGTGAAGATTTGACGTCAACACAAGGTGCTGACAAAGGAAAATCATGCAGCGGAAATACGCTAAGGAGTGGAACTGGATGATTTATTAATCGCAGAGTGGCTAAGAAAGGAATGCTGTTCATTTATACACATTCCTTGGAAAAATACTGAAACCAACATGTTCCTAATCATTGAACACTACGCAAGATTTATCTTCAAGTTTGCTATGGCGAGGCGATGGACATCATACGAGAGTACATAGGAAATGGTTTCATATGCTCTTCATGAAATAATGGATGCTAAGGATCGATTTATTGCAAATCCTGTGGTGGTAAAACAGGAACCTCACAGACTCCCAAAGTCATGTTCGATCTACTATAAATAGCTGGACCATAAAATTAACTCAACCGTAGACTGATTTGTGAACAATGCATTAAAAAGTCCTGTGGTCTCTGGAATACAAGAGGAGAAAATTAGTGCATATTTCCGATTCTGCAGCATATATTCTTAAAGCTAAAACTGCTGCGAAAGTGTTTCTCCCAATATGCTACAGTGTACGTGCTTGGCTCATGGACCGTAACGTGTTGCGCCGAGGATGTCAGTGATAAATTTACACAAATAAACGGACTGATTTCAAGATAAAGTGTTTCTGAAAGCCCCGAAACGAGTGATTTCTTACACACAGCAATTGCCAGAGATGCCGTCGCCTCTCGGAACCAGCGATAACAAAGTGAGGAATATGGATAGTATACAGGAAATTTAACTTCTGTAGTGAAGTTATACAGGTGGTCGAAAACAAAGTGAACCGGCTATATGAGCGTTAGAGGGTTGGTCGTGCTGATAAATATTTTGAAAAAGGTAATTTGATTTATCGCACCGACGTCAATTTATCGGCTGATGAAATTAGCCAATCAGATCGCTCAAATGGGCTTTGCGAGGTGGTGTTGCAAAATTTGCTCGTGGCTTAAGATAGGCCTAAGAACACACATCGGAGAAAAATCATCAGGGGAGGAATTGATACACGGACCTCCGAGCTAACAGGATTGCGCCATGGCAGCAAGCTGTGGTGACACCGGCAGAAACCCATGGTGTGTTTGTGTTTGATGCTGATTTCTTGGTATGGCTCTCAAGCCGGTCTAAGCCACTTACATATTTAGCAACACCGCCTCACAAGGCCCATTTGAATTCGCCCACGAAGTGATCTGATTGGCTAACTTCAGCAGCTGATAAAATGACAATGGCGCGAGATATAGATTTTTTTTCAAAATTACTTATCAGTATGACCAACCCTCTAACGCTTATATTCCCGGTTCATGTTGTTTCCGACCACCTTATAGAGTAACGTTTACATAGAACAGGCGATTAAGGAAATCAACCTGGAATTTGGAAAAGGAATCACAATCCAAGGAGAGGAAATCAAAACTCTGAGATTTGCGAATGATATTTTTCTTTTATCTGAGTCTTCAGAAGATCTAGAGAAATTGATGAATGGTATGGACACTGTCTTGGTGAAGACGTACAAAATGAAAATATACATAAATGTTTGCTTGTATGTCTCGAATGGACTCAAAAACTACTGAACCGATTACGCTGAAAATTTCACAATTTGTTCTTATTACACCTGGGAAGGTTTAGGAAGTAGTTTGAACAAAATTAATGGGGTAGTTTGGCATAGGGGGTGAGCAGGGTGAAAAAAAGAAAATGGGGGGAGGTAAGTAAGCCGCATGACAAGCCTGATCAGCGGGTTGCCTAACCAACAGTATGTGAAGATTATGATGCGTTTCTTAAAACTTATCTTCTTCTATGAACGGTATAAAAATTAAAAGTCCAATTTCAGTCCGCATGACATAGAGGATGAGAAGGAGCGAAGAAAGAAAATTTCAAAAATGACAGAGATTACGGGTGAATGTGTGTGTATGTTTCAGCATAGCTCTCAACCAAACTAGATACACATATAACATAATATCTGGAAAAATTACTGTAGGGGCAAGAAACCCCTAGCACCCCCTAAAGGAAGGGGTGAAATATAAAAATCCGAAAAACGACCGATATTAGTGGCGATATTTGGGGTAGCTGAGATGAACCGTGAAATTCTGCATGCCGTCTGATCCAAAGTTCATTCCCAATCGGGATAAGAGTTAGAAGGGGTGAAATGAACGTCCAAAATGACCGAGATCATGGATGTACGTGTTCACATTCCAGGATATCTTTCAACCAAACATGACACTCATATGCCTTACTGTTTGGGAAAAAAACTGTAGGGTAAAACACCCCTACGGCTGGGGGTTGAAAGAGGGTGAAATATTAAAATAATAGAAAACAACCAATATTAAAAGTGAAAACGATGTAAGTAAATAAATATAGTTTTCTTTTGAAATTAATTAAACGGTTTAGAAAAATCCAATTCGGTTGAATTAATAAACGCGGGTGAAACCGCGGGCACCTGTAAGTAAATAAATAAATCCAAAACATAGGCATTAGAGTGATGTCGAAGTCCGGTGATGCAGGAAACATTAAATTAGAAAATGCAGTCTTAAAGGAAGTGGATGAATATTTGTACTTAGGTACTAGAATGACTAATGACGGCAGAAGTAACGAGGACATAAAATGCAAACTAGCAAAGCAAAGAAAGCCTTTCTTAAGAAAATAAATCTGCTCACTTCGAACATTGACATAGGATTTAGAAGGAGGTTTTTGAAGACTTTCGTCTGGAGCGAGGCATTGTATGGAAGTGAAACATAGACGATGACGAGCTCAGAAATAAAGAGAATACGTACTTTTGATATTTGATGTTACAGAAGATTGCTGAAGGTGTGATGGGTTGATCGAATCACAACTGAACAGATACTAAATCGAATTAGTGAGAGGAGAACAATTTTTTTTGCTAGTGGCTTTACGTCGCATCGACGTCTCATGGCGACGATGGGGAAGGAAAGGCCTAGGAGTTGGAAGGAAGCGGCCGTGGCCTTAATTAAGGTACAGCCTCAGCATTTGCCTGGTGTGAAAATGGAAAACCACGGAAAGCCATCTTCAGGGCTGCCGACAGTGGGGTTTGAACCCACTATCTCCCGGATGCAGGAGAACGATTGGGAGAAATTTTACCAGAAGAACAAACAGAATGATAGAGCACATCTTAACAAGTATTTTTTTTACAAGTTGCTTTTTACGACCCACTGACACAGATAGGTCTTAAGACGACGATCGGATAGGAAATGCCTAGGAGTGGTAAGGAAGCGGCCGCCGCCATTTCAGGAAATGTTCATCACCTAAACTTTGTCCCAGAAGTGAAGTGGAAACATCACTCACTGCATATCATTTGGCTCGTATAAAAATGGGAAAACAGGGAGGACCATCGTCCCGGCTGCCAACAGTGAGGTTCGAACCCACTATCTTCCGTATGCAATCTCACAGCTGCGCGTCCTTAACCGCATGGCCAACTCGCCCGGTGGACATGTTTACATACGCAAGTCTTGTTCAGTTAATTTTTGAGGGAAGTCTAGACGGTAAATTAAAAAAGTGGCAGGAGTGTAGACCAAGGTATGAATGTGACAAAGAGGTTACGTAGAAATGAAAAGATTAGCACAGGATAGGGTGGCGTGGATGACTGCATCAATCCATTCTATGGACTGATGATCAAACAACAATAGTGACACGTACAATTGCTCAAAAATTGTTGGTATATTCTTTTGATACTGAAAGTGCAACTTCAACTGGCTTTCAGAAAGCATCGAACGTCCAGACATTTCACGACTTCCTTTGCAAGACTCAATTGCTGTCATACAGGATGTTATTGAAAAACAAAGTAATGTGGAGAAACTGGTGCAGGTGTGTTGAGTAAAATGAAAAGGACGTTGAAGAGAAACGCTGGGAATCCAACACTTAACAATGACAGTCTTAAACGAGACTATGCTAATCGAGAGAAATACCTTATTTTTAGGAAAAATCATCACCTGAAATTTTTCCAAGATATAAAGTGGAAACATCATTCATTATCCCCAGACAACTTAGAAAAACATATCATTTTCACTTCTTCTTCTTTATCTTTTACCCTCCAGGGTCCGTTTTTCCCTCGGACTCAGCGAGGTACCCGACCTCTACCACCTAAAGGGCAGTGTCCTGGAACTTCAGACTCTGGGTCGGAATACAACAGGGGAGTATGACCAGTACCTCGCCCAGGATACCTCACCTCCTATGCTGAAAAGGGGCCTTGCGGGGGGATGGGAAGATTGGAAGGGATGGGCAAGCAAGAGGGAAGGAAGCGGCCGTGGCCTTAGGTTAGGTACCATCCCGGCATTTGCCTGGAGGAGAAGTGGGAAACCACGGAAAACCTCTTCCAGGATGGCTGAGGTGGGAATCGAACCCACCTCTACTCAGTTGAACTCCTGAGGCTGAGTGGACCCCGTTCCAGCCCTGGTACTGAACCCATAATTCTACTAAGAGAAAATTATTTTTTCCCAATATTTATTTCAAGTATAGTGGGAAGGCAGGGATGAAATGGCTTCATAGAGCAGTAAAATTAGCGTGGAGTGTTGGTAAGATACCTTCAGATTGGACAAAAGCAGTAATTGCACCTATCTATAAGCAAGGGAACAGGAAGGATTGCAACAACTATCGAGGTATCTCATTGATTAGTATACCAGGCAAAGTATTCACTGGCATCTTGGAAGGGAGGGTGCGATCAGTCGTTGAGAGAAAGTTGGATGAAAACCAGTGTGGTTTCAGACCACAGAGAGACTGTCAGGATCAGATTTTCAGTATGCGCCAGGTAATTGAAAAATACTACGAGAGGAATAGGAAGTTGTGTTTATGTTTCGTAGATCTAGAGAAAGCATATGACAGGGTACCGAGGGAAAAGATGTTCGCCATACTGGGGGACTATGGAATTAAAGGTAGATTATTAAAATCAATCAAAGGCATTTATGTTGACAATTGGGCTTCAGTGAGAATTGATGGTAGAATGAGTTCTTGGTTCAGGGTACTTACAGGAGTTAGACAAGGCTGTAATCTTTCACCTTTGCTGTTCGTAGTTTACATGGATCATTTGCTGAAAGGTATAAAATGGCAGGGAGGGATAGAGTTAGGTGGAAATGTAGTAAGCAGTTTGGCCTATGCTGACGACTTGGTCTTAATGGCAGACTGTGCCGAAAGCCTGCAATCTAATATCTTGGAACTTGAAAATAGGTGCAATGAGTATGGTATGAAAATTAGCCTCTCGAAGACTAAATTGATGTCAGTAGGTAAGAAATTCAACAGAATTGAATGTCAGATTGGTGATACAAAGCTAGAACAGGTCGATAATTTCAAGTATTTAGGTTGTATGTTCTCACAGGATGGTAATATAGTAAGTGAGATTGAATCAAGGTGTAGTAAAGCTAATGCAGTGAGCTCGCAGTTGCGATCAGCAGTATTCTGTAAGAAGGAAGTCAGCTCCCAGACGAAACTATCTTTACATCGGTCTGTTTTCAGACCAACTTTGCTTTACGGGAGCGAAAGCTGGGTGGACTCAGGATATCTTATTCATAAGTTAGAAGTAACAGACATGAAAGTAGCAAGAATGATTGTTGGTAAAAACAGGTGGGAACAATGGCAGGAGGCTATTCGGAATGAGGAGATAAAGGCTAATTTAGGAATGAACTCGATGGATGAAGCTGTACGCATAAACCGGCTTCGGTGGTGGGGTCATGTGAGGCGAATGGAGGAGGATAGGTTACCTAGGAGAATAATGGACTCTACTATGGAGGATAAGAGAAGTAGAGGGAGACCAAGACGACAATGGTTAGACTCGGTTTCAAACGATTTAAAGCTAAGAAATATAGAACTAAATGAAGCCACAACACTAGTTGCAAATCGAGGATTGTGGCGACGTTTGGTAAATTCTCAGAGGCTTGCAGACTGAACGCTGAAAGGCATAACAGTCTATAATGATAATGTATGTATGTGTATGTAAAAGTTACTTGTTTGAGAGCGGCCATATTTGCATTTCATGAGTCTGGCTGTCTCGTGGGAACGAGCTCACCGTTTCGAGCCGACCGCAAGCTCGTGAAACGCCGGGACACTTCACTGGACTTAGAATATTCAACAATTTTTTAAATTCAAGGAATTCTTCGTAACGAGAGATTTTGGCAACCCAGTAAATCCAGGAATAAAGGATCTAAATTATTCTTAAACCCTACGTGATGACAGAACCCACAGGGTAAATATAAATGCATTTAAGCCTAGAGACGAATCCGCGTCCGACCCGCGGACTAGTGACACGTGCCAAGGTCGAGGGATGAAGAAAACCCGCGAAACGCCCGTGCAGGAATAATTTATTTCGCCTGTTGCGAGTATGAGAAAATTATGAAATTAACACCGAAATAAATAGTAAGTCTGTCCGAAGTTATGGAACAAATTTCAGGAAAATCGGTCTATTGGATGCGGAATTAGCATATTACACAACCAAGCTTCATGGTGTGAGTAGCGTCATCCCATGGAGTATAAAAGAGATCTCCCTCCGTATATTTGACAGTCTTGGTTACTGGAGCGGCGGAGCCCGCGTCACTCGTCAGCAGAAAAGTGTGAAAATTTGGTCTCCAAATAACTTATTACATGTTCGTGGCTATGGTCCAAATATACTGTTAGAAGCGGAAGATGACAGAGATTTTCTGAGCTGCCGCTAATGGAAAGGTTTAGAAATAATTGAATTTCTCTCGGTATTCAGTGTGTGTCTCTTAAAGAGGAGTTTGAAGTTAGCTACTGTGTCTGGTTTGTTATCCGTTGGAACACCTGGCCGTAGTCGGGCGAGAAGGGGACAGTCTTGCGAACGCAGTGGACGTTATCATTTGAGAAGAATGCTCGTCGCCTGGTAAACGTTTTGAAAGTGCGTTATCGAGTGTTGTGTAATTTAAGTTACCTGTATAAATATAATAAATCCCATATAAGCCATGGGAGGCTAAAATAAACGAGGTTTGCTGGCTGATGCAGCCATAATCCAGGACGATGGCTACGATCGCAGGTCTGTGAATATTTTGTATCAATGTTGTAGTTAGATTATTGTTTGTCCCTACCATTTTTCATTGCGTGTTTTGGGTTGATTTTGTGATGATTAGGAAAAGGTATTATATTTCTGGTCAGCGTGTGAAAATCTTTAGTGTTGTAAAATACAAATCAAGAAACTATAAAATGCGACGTTCAAATATTGTGTTAAAATTCTTTGAGATATTGTCCGAAGTGAGGGAAATTAGGAAGGTGATAATGATAACGTAGTCGTAGCGAATGTCTTAATTTCGAATATCGTTTGAAATCAGAAATTTTTTGTCGAAATAATAATAATAATAATAATAATAATAATAATAATAATAATAATAATAATAATAATAATAATAATAATAATAATAATAATTGTTACCGTGTTTTTGTGGTAGTTATGCGTGAAAGAAGGTGCGGGGTGGTGAACAGGTCTCAAGCTATGAAAGTAAAATTAATTTAAAATTTAACAAGGTTATATTTTCTTTTCAAAATAAAGAAATAACAAACATGGCAGGTACAAAGTAGCAAGTCAAAAGGGTAGTTACAATATTTACAGAATTTGGGCTTCGAGCCCTGACTTCACAATGCTTGGGCAATCAGCCCAACCTTACTTCAAAATAAGTATTAACAGAGGGGCAGAAAACCCCATTCATGCTCAGGAGCACTTGCTCCAAATTACACCGAAAAGCCTCCACGAGGCATACAACACTCAATTTTTGAAAAAGAGCCACTCGCTCTCAACTTTAAGCCTCTCAAAGGCCACACCAAACTCCACCTTCAAGTTGTCCTCACTGGACATAGACACAGGGGTAAAATACCCAACCTACTGAGGTCTATTAAATGAAAAGGGGTAATTACATGACCTCCAAAATAACAATTTGAGAGGAGGCGATCTGCACTCCTAATACACTTTGTTTTTAAAACCTAATCTGGCTCTAGGCCACTAATGCAAGGGCTAATCCCATACTACAGAGGTGACTTTAGAAAAGAACAATTTGTTTTACGTTAACTAAGAATAGGTTGAGAAAAATAAGTTCACCTCAAAACAATATGATTGGGAACTCGAGAGGGTTAAGCACTCTCTATCCCGATATGCAGTTTAAAAGATGGAATAGATACAAGTTCCTTTACATTTTAAGGAAGGTTACATAATGGAAAAACTTCGGACCCGCCCCGAGAGTTAAACTGCTGAGCAAGCAAGAAAAGAAGTAATTAATCGGCCATTACCTGGTTGTTGACTGTCGCCGGAGAAAGAGGCGCTTCCCGCCCCCTGCTATGTACTTTACACACTGAAAGATGGAACAGAAGTGGCCCGGAGACCCTAAAATCAGCAGTTTATATTCTCTCGCGGAAGATTCGAGGCGTTAGGGGAATGAAAACACCCTCCCACAAACTCTTTATTGGGTAGGATACAGCAACATATTCAAGTTGGGGGAAGATACATCTGATTGGTCAGAAATTAATAAAAGAAATTCGGGATTGGCTAAATACAAAACAAGGGGAAAGAGATGGGTATACAGCCAACTTAAACAATAACAGAAAGAAATTTAACAAGAAACAAACTTTTGAAATAAAAATTTCTCCAAAAAATAGTTCTTTCACTCCGCACTAGGGTGCACTATTGTTGATCTTCAGTAGTGTCCTCTAGAAGAGAAAGTTCACACTTCTTACTACAAGCAAAACAAAAATACGTCGAAAATGACACAGTTCAAAAACTCTAAAATTTCCACGTAGTGACATCTTCTGAGAAATTTGAAAATTAATACCGTCAATAAAGTTCAGACTTCCTCCAGCAGAGGAGTTTCAATTGGCGCACATTTTAAATTAGCGGCGTGGAGGTGTACCGCCCGGTACAGACCTCCCCCCCCAAAAGTTCCTCCAGGGGTGACACATGAAATTTGTTTGAAAACAAGGTCCAAGTTTTGGTATAGATATGGAGATTAATTGCCGAAGAATTTATAAGATTTTCTTAAAGTGGTTTGATTCAGTTTCAAAATTTTTGTTGTAACTGGAGAAGTAAAGTTTTTATGTTTGTAGAAGTTGAATTCAGAAGGAAAACTTTAGTTTTTAAAGTTGAGGAAAATTTTTCTAAGTCCACCAAATATTGCAGTAGAATACCCAAGAAAAGGTAGTAAAATTGATCTGGAATGTCCATATAGTTGATGTTGATTAAGTTGGATGGCCAGACCGGCCGTTGCAGCTTGCGTCCAGAGGAGGCCGCTCGGACCCCTCAAGTACCCTGAGATACCGCTCGCCCGCACAATGAGGGGAGCAGTGGTGTTGAAGCACGCCGCGCCCGCGGTGAACATATACAGGCTGCGGGCAAGTAGCAGGTCGTGCGCCGCACATCACCCTTGGCCGGGAGGAGAGCTCCGGCTCGCCGTGCACATGTGGTCCTCGCTGGGGAAGAGGGGGCCCTTCCTCTAACCCAATCGCAGCAAGGCGCCGCACGGCTGCGGGGGCACTGAAACATTAAAGCTAGGCGGCAGAATTTGTTGGACCATCATCTTTTTTTTTGAGGGCACAGGCTTTGTGGAGAGGTTGAGGGGCCAGCGGCGTGCAGAAATTCATTTCATATGCGAGCCACTGTGTATAGTGGAGCAGGAGACGGGAGCGTGGTAATGGCCGTAGCAAGGATAGGACAGCAGTTTAACCGCGCGGGGAAGGTTTACAAAAACTTACCTATGAAGCAAAATATTATAGAAGGGGCAGAATGCCTTCAACGTGAAAACTCAAAAAAAAAAAAAAAAAAAAATAATAACCTTCATATTCCTTTCAAGATAATATGAAGCAAGTTAACACAGAAATTACACCGGTTTCACCTGTGACAGGTGAACCCTAAATATCCTCTCGGTGGCTGGATTGCTTAATAATAATGTGACCGGCGTAAGGAAATCGAGAATGACACACGGCCCATGGAATCTGGGGGCAAGCTTGCCCGCGGGAACAAAATTCTTGACCATTACTTGGTCACCTACCTTCAAAGGGGTGGGTCTCCGTCCACGATCATACCTTTCCCTAACCTTTTCATGAGACACTTTAAGATTGGCTTTAGCCTTCTTCCAAAGATCTTTAATATTATCCGGATCTATTGTCTCGGGTAGAATGTCACTCAGAGACCAGAGGTTAGAGAGCGGCGTGTTGGGAACGAACTTGAACATCAAAGAAGCTGGAGTAAATTTGTGAGATTCATGAACCGCCGAATTCAAAGCAAAAGCTAACCAATTCAGGGACGTGTCCCACCTGGAATGATCTTCATGATGATAGGCAATAAGCACGGACCTGAGATTACGATTAACCCGTTCAGCCAGAGATGGTTGAGCGTAATAAGCAGAAGTTGTCACATGAGAGAGGGACAGGTCAAAGCAGAATTTACGAAATAAATTAGATGTAAAAGCCTTAGCATTATCAGATACAACATATTGGCACGGACCAAAAGAAGCAAAAATAGAATTTAGGCAAGTAATGGTGGACTGCGCGGTAGCCAGCTTAGTTGCAAATAACCAGGAAAATCTCGTAAAGCCATCTACGCATACAAAGATGAACTTGTTGGCATTTCCCTTAGACTGGGGGAAGGGTCCTACATAATCAATATACAGGCGTTCCATGGGGCGCGACGCTTGATGCGAAGACAAAAGGCCTACCTTGGTGGACATGGTGGGTTTACTGAGCAAACAAGATTTACAAGCTTTTACAAGTTCACGGATTTCACCGTCCATACCCTTCCAGATGAACCTTTCACGAATCTTTTCACGAGTTTTAAAGATACCAAGATGCCCTCCTAATGGGGTCTCATGATAATACTTGAAGATCATAGATACAAGAACAGCTGGAACGACAACTTTCATCATCTTATCATGCCTCGATGGGCAACATAAAACACCATTCCTCAGAACATAAGGGACAACCTGTTCCCCAGAAGAAAGGGTTTCCATTATCGGAGCCAGCGTCGGATCTTCACGTTGTTATTTCTCGATATCCCTAAAGAGCATGGGAACATCTGTTAAGATGGCATTAACATCAGATAGTATGGACTCGGAAGGTGATGAACTGTCGACCGGTTCATGGGTCTCGACGTCGTTGGAAAACATACGGCTGAGTCCATCAGCAACAACATTTTCGGTACCTCTGATATGCCTGACATCGAATTGGAAGGCAGAAATACGGATGACCCAACGGGCTATACGACCAGTACGACGCGGCCTACCTAAGACCCAGCTTAAGGCTTGATTATCTGTCTCCAGGTCGAATTTGACATGTTTCAGATAGAGACGGAACTTCTCTAAGGCAAATAAAACTGCCAACCCTTCGAGCTCATAGATAGTATACTTGGATTCTTGAGCCGATAGAGTCCTAGATGCATAGGCGATGGGTCGCCTCCCTAGTTCAGTCTCTTGAAGAAGGACTGCAGCTACTGCTGACGACGACGCGTCGGTTTGGACGATGAATTTCTCCGAGAAATCAGGCATAGCAAGTACAGGGGCATTACAGAGAGCTAATTTAAGATCTTCAAAAGCGGCTTGTTGAGAAGGTCCCCACTCGAATTTGATGCCTTTCCTACGAAGAAGGTTCAAGGGCGCCGCTCTATTAGCGAAGTTAGGAATAAACTTCCTGAAGAAATTCACCATACCAATGAACCTGGCGATACCTTTAATGTCATTGGGAGGTTTAAAATCACGGATGGCCTGTGTTCTAGAATGATCGACCGCTACACCATCAGGTGACACAATATGCCCTAGGAACGACATAGAGGGCTTAGCAAAGGCGACCTTGGACAACTTGACAGTTAACCCAGCCTTACGAAGGCGATCGAGAACTTCTCGCAGATGATCTAGATGTTCTTCAAAAGTCTCTGAAAATACGACGACATCATCCAAGTAGTGATATAAGTACTCAAATTTGATGTCGGAGAAGACCCTATCTAGTAGCCTAGTGAGTACAGCTGCTCCCGTGGAGAGCCCGAAAGGCACGCGGTTGTATTCGTATAAATTCCAGTCCGTGGCAAACGCTGTAAGATGTTTAGACTCTTCGGCTAGGGGAATTTGATTATAGGCCTGATTCAAGTCCAAGATAGTAAAGAACTTGGCCTTACGGAACCATGAAAAACAAGAATGAAGGTCGGGAAGGGGCACAGATTGTAACACCACCTTCCGATTGAGAGCCCTATAATCAATGACAGGCCTGAAGCCTCCTTGGGGTTTCGGGACTAGAAAAATAGGTGACGAATACGCCGACTTAGAGGGCCTAATAATACCATCCTTCAACATCTGACCAATGATTTCTTTCAGAGCCTTCATTTTAGGTGGCGATAGCCTATAAGGTGGAAAACGGACGGGAATCGAATCCGTGACCTCAATTTTATATTCAGTAAGGTCAGTAACGCCAAGAGTATCCGAAAACACCTCTGGAAATGACTGACATAATTTACGAATACTATCAGACTGCTCCTCAGGTAGATGTCTAAGGTCTAACAACATCTCATCCTGGGTAGGCGAAATAGATGAACATGATACAGAATTATACTTTAACAAGGGAATTTTACAATTGGACGCAAATTTGAATGTGCACGACCTACTCTGGAGATCGAGCACAAGACCAGTGTGAGAAATGAAGTCCGCTCCCAGAATGATGGGGCAAGACAAGTGCTTAGCCACAAACAGTTTGGTTTTCCATGTAAATTTAAAAATACGAATTTTGACCTGTACAGAACCTAGAATTTCTAATGGAGATGAATTAGCCGAAACATATTGAACAGGAGATGAGTCATAGTCAGGTAGTTTACAAACAGACTTCAATTTTGAATACCATTGGTCCGAAATAATTGAACAAACACTGCCTGAATCTAATAGAGCGGTTATAGGCTCGTTATTTAACTCAATCTTAAGAAAAGGAACAGGTGCGGGGGTATCCGTCCAAATCCTAAGACATTCTTTAGGGCATTCAAAAGATGAATTTGAAGACTGATCGTTCCCTGAATTCACGACCTTTTTGCCAGGGGCTGAGCCTTGGGAAGCAGAATTAGTCGACTCAGCCGAAGCCGCTAGTCACATTTTATTATTGGCATTGGTGGAATTTGCACCAGAAGTTGAGCAGGAGGGGGTGCTATTTGAGTTTGGGCAATTCTTGGTGATATGTGAGAAAGCCCCACATTTAAAACAGCCTTGTGATGAACCAGCCCCATTATTTGCCCTACTAGACTTGATCAGTGGACACTTATTGCGAAGATGGTCAGGCGACCCGCAAGCATAACATTTACGAGGTGTGACTGATCGGCGAGGTGGAGGCCGAGTATTACTAAAAGGAGGTGGGGGTTCTTTCGCGACACGCAAGGAATCGGCGTATCTCACTCCTTCCGCTGAGACGGCCAAGGCTTCAAGTTCAGAGAAAGTTTGCGGGCACGCCGCGAAACACAAATATGACCTATAGGGTGGTGAAATTCCTTCTACAATAGCCTGTACAATCTGGTCTTCAGGAAAATGAAGAGCAAACACCCTAGTATAGAATTTAATATCTTGGATAAAGTCTGCCAAGTTTTCATCCAAACGCTGTACACGATAATAGTACTTCTGAATCAGAGATGACCTCGCGCGAGCAGGAATAAAATTTGCAAGCAAGTGTGCGTGAAAATCTTCAATAGATGATTTTTCAGCTATGGCTCTTACCATTTTGTCAGAGAGAATACCAATTGCATAAGGATAGATGATTTGCAAAATTTGACATGGAGAAAGAGAAAACACAAGGGCATGGTCCTGAAATTCAACTAGAAATCTTAAAAATGAAATGACGTCACTGGTGGTATTAACGGAAAACTTAGAGATACCTCTGAGCAACATTGCCAATGGATGAGGCAAGCTGCTAAACCCTGGTGACATAGTAGGTAAAGGTTTCAATGGTAAGGAAGTTAATTCCGAACGTATATTATTCAACGATGCACGGCGTTCAGACTCGTCCAATGGGGCAGCGGTTGTTTGAGCAGCGATGGTTTTCCTATTTACTTCTCCCTTAGGAGGCTCTTCCTCGCTACCTACATTCACTGTGGTGGGTAGATCGCTTTTGGGAGGGACCTCCCCAGTTAACAATTGAGTGACCTTGCTAGATAATTCAGAAATATTTTCAAGCAGCGTACTAGCTTCCTTCTTCTGAATGTCATTCAGCTTTAGAGACAACAGATCGTTAACTCTATTTGAGAAATGATATAGCCTGGCTTGCACACGCTTAATTTGATTAGGAGAAGGATCATTTTCATCAAAAAAACTAACTACAGAGGCTAGCCCAGTAATATTCTCGACGATCGTGGAAAGAGAGTCGTCAATTTCTTTCTCTCCCAAGGTGGGGATGGAAATAGGCAACTCAAGGGACTCTCTAAGCTTGTTTGTGTCTATCGCAACCGTGCCTCCAGATTGCACATTTCTAATAGTCAATTCATAGATCAACTCCTCCTTGCGCAAATAGTTAAGATGGAGAACATCGCGAAGGCCGGGCATGATGACAGAACAATTTTCAAAAACTCAAAAAAATTCCAGCAACAGAGAAAATGGTTAGAGTTCGGATCAAAACAATGTTTAGCCGTCAAAAGGGGCTAAAATGAGACCCATTCAACCACGCTCTGCTACCACTTGTTACCGTGTTTTTGTGGTAGTTATGCGTGAAAGAAGGTGCGGGGTGGTGAACAGGTCTCAAGCTATGAAAGTAAAATTAATTTAAAATTTAACAAGGTTATATTTTCTTTTCAAAATAAAGAAATAACAAACATGGCAGGTACAAAGTAGCAAGTCAAAAGGGTAGTTACAATATTTACAGAATTTGGGCTTCAAGCCCTGACTTCACAATGCTTGGGCAATCAGCCCAACCTTACTTCAAAATAAGTATTAACAGAGGGGCAGAAAACCCCATTCATGCTCAGGAGCACTTGCTCCAAATTACACCGAAAAGCCTCCACGAGGCATACAACACTCAATTTTTGAAAAAGAGCCACTCGCTCTCAACTTTAAGCCTCTCAAAGGCCACACCAAACTCCACCTTCAAGTTGTCCTCACTGGACATAGACACAGGGGTAAAATACCCAACCTACTGAGGTCTATTAAATGAAAAGGGGTAATTACATGACCTCCAAAATAACAATTTGAGAGGAGGCGATCTGCACTCCTAATACACTTTGTTTTTAAAACCTAATCTGGCTCTAGGCCACTAATGCAAGGGCTAATCCCATACTACAGAGGTGACTTTAGAAAAGAACAATTTGTTTTACGTTAACTAAGAATAGGTTGAGAAAAATAAGTTCACCTCAAAACAATATGATTGGGAACTCGAGAGGGTTAAGCACTCTCTATCCCGATATGCAGTTTAAAAGATGGAATAGATACAAGTTCCTTTACATTTTAAGGAAGGTTACATAATGGAAAAACTTCGGACCCGCCCCGAGAGTTAAACTGCTGAGCAAGCAAGAAAAGAAGTAATTAATCGGCCATTACCTGGTTGTTGACTGTCGCCGGAGAAAGAGGCGCTTCCCGCCCCCTGCTATGTACTTTACACACTGAAAGATGGAACAGAAGTGGCCCGGAGACCCTAAAATCAGCAGTTTATATTCTCTCGCGGAAGATTCGAGGCGTTAGGGGAATGAAAACACCCTCCCACAAACTCTTTATTGGGTAGGATACAGCAACATATTCAAGTTGGGGGAAGATACATCTGATTGGTCAGAAATTAATAAAAGAAATTCGGGATTGGCTAAATACAAAACAAGGGGAAAGAGATGGGTATACAGCCAACTTAAACAATAACAGAAAGAAATTTAACAAGAAACAAACTTTTGAAATAAAAATTTCTCCAAAAAATAGTTCTTTCACTCCGCACTAGGGTGCACTATTGTTGATCTTCAGTAGTGTCCTCTAGAAGAGAAAGTTCACACTTCTTACTACAAGCAAAACAAAAATACGTCGAAAATGACACAGTTCAAAAACTCTAAAATTTCCACGTAGTGACATCTTCTGAGAAATTTGAAAATTAATACCGTCAATAAAGTTCAGACTTCCTCCAGCAGAGGAGTTTCAATTGGCGCACATTTTAAATTAGCGGCGTGGAGGTGTACCGCCCGGTACAATAATAATAATAATAATAATAATAATAATAATAATAATAATAATAATAATAATAATAATAATAATGTCTACCGCAGGATAAAATTTTCCTATGTTACAAAGTGGATTTAACAAGTATGTTCTACAAGGTTTGTGGGTGTCTAGAAAATTCCAGTGAAATCAGATATAGTTATGTTTTATTCATGGGAAGTAAAAATTCTGTGACATCGTGTATGTCGATGATATGGAAAATCACGGTGTGTTGTATTCTCGAGGTCCGAAAGTTGTAGTAAAAGTAAAATAAAAAAAGGTATATTTTTATAAAAGTTGTTTGTCACGAGAGGATCTTGAAATATAAGAAATGGATTGAGAGCGAAGAATTGATATGTGTGGAGATAAGAGTTGTAGAAATGTTGAAGGCAAAGGGAGCCTGGATTTTACGTACTACCGCCATGAGAAGGCGATGAGAATGAATTTTTGAGACAGGCTATATTTGCGAGGAAGAATTTTTGATACATATTAAATACTAGCAAGATACCCGTGCTTCGCTACGGTATTATACTGAAATTTATAATTGAATGCTTATTGTTTTAGATATATAATCCGCCGAAATTCGCGGTCTGACTCGTTTTCTGCGAGAACCCACCAAAATTCCCGATCTGACTCGTTTTCTATTAGATTACGGCATGTTTCCTCCCATTTTTCAATCTTCTTTTCCAGCAATCGATTTCGTACTTCCCGGGCTAGGTTCAGGAATTCCTCCCGGTCAGTTGGGTCCGTAAATCTTTGCCATCTTTTCCTATAATCATTTTTAATATGGATAAAATCCTTCAGGAGATCCGGCGTGGTGTCATATTGGGTGCCTAGAAGGCACTGAACCCGCGGCTGGACTGCATTCTTAGTCATTACCCGTCCAGGAGCCGTTTCCAGCGCGGTCCGCACATTTGACGACGGTCCGGAACATTATTATTATTATTATTATTATTATTATTATTATTATTATTATTATTATTATGTGTTGCTGGAATGGATGATGACAGGAAAACCGGAGTATCCGGAGAAAAACCTGTCCCGCCTCCGTTTTGTCCAGCACGAATGTCACATGGAGTGAACGGGATTTGAACCGCGGAACCCAGCTGTGAGAGGCCGGCGCGCTGCCGAGGATCCTTATAAGTACATTAAGAACAGTAAAATCAATTGGTCTCACCTCCTTCTACACCCCACTGCCGTTAAGTTTATTTACCGGCTCACCCCCCCCCCCCAAAAAAAATTAAAAGAAGGCTTGTTTCTTATGTTTAAAGAAGATTTCAAACACCAATGTTCACGTCTATTACCTTCAGTTTTGAGATATAAGTATCCCCATAAAAATAATTTTCTTTTTTCACTTCATTTCACACTACTCCTCCCCCCCCCCCCCAAGTGAACTTTCCCGCAAAAAATACTTGTTTCTTTAATAGTAAAGGATCTTCTAAATACCAATTATCACGACTCTAACTTCTTCAGTTTTTGATTTATGTGTCCTCATGAAAGGAATTCAACTCCTTTACACTCCCGCCCTCCATGATGGTTTCCGCCCAAAACGCGTTTTTCTTTGTTTTTAAAGGAGATCCAAATACGAATTTTGACGTCTGTAACAACTTTAGTTTTTATTAGATGTATGTATTCTCATTCAATTTATTCAATTAATTTTTCAATTCTTTCACCCCGCCCCCCTTCATTGGATTTTCCGAGAATACGTGTTTCTTTATTTTTAAAGCAGATTGCAAATATCAAATTTCACGTCTGTAACATCTTCATATTTGAGATATCAGTAGCCTAATTAAAATAATTCAACACCTTTTTCAGTCACTTTTACCCCCCCCCCCTCCACCCAAGTGGTATTTCCGAAAGCTAAAAATACACGTTTCTTTATGTTCAATAGAGATAAAAAAGTACCATTTTTCTCTTCTGTAACATGTTAAGTTTTTTGAGATAAACTGTAGAAATTCTCATTTTAAAATTTCACCCCTTTTGAGATTCCCTTAAGTGGAGTTTCCAAACACAAATCACCTATGTTTCTTTAGATTTACAGGAGATTACAAACACCCACTTTTTACGTCTGTAACATTTTAGTTTTCCAAGATATTCTGTAGATATAGTCTTTCAAAAATTCACCCAATTTGTCACTCCTGTTTAACCTCCATTAATTGGATTTAAAAAAATACGTGTTTCTTTATTTTTAAAAGAGATCCCATATACAAATTTTCAGTTCTGTAATATCTTTCGTTTCTGAGATATATGTATCCTCATTAAAGGCATTCAACCCATTTTTCACCCTTTTACACCCCTCCTATTGGGATTTACAGGAAACAAAAAATACGTTTTCCTTTTCAATTTTTACATATGTAAATTTTAAAGTTTTAAGATGTATACACACTCATTTTAAAAAATTTACCCTCCCTCCTTTTTACCCCCCAATATTTGGATTTTCCAAAAACGAAAAAACACGTGTGCTTGTTTATTTTTAAAGGAGATTCTAAATACCAATTTTCACATATATAACCTTTAAAAATTTTGAGATAGATACACTCATTTTAAAATATTACTCCCTTTTCACCCCCCCCTAAATTGGATTTTCCAGAAACAAAAAAATACGTGTTTCTTTATTTTTAACGGAGATCCCAAACACCAATTTTCAGGTCTGTAATATCTTCAGTTTCTGATATATAAGTAGCCTCATTAAAGGCATTCAACCACTTTTTAGCCCCTTTTCACTCCTCCTATTGCGATTTTCCGAAAACAAAAAAAATACGTGTTCCTTTATTTTTAATGAAGGTTCTAAATACCAGTTTTTACATCTGCAAACTTTAAAAGTTTGGAGATATAGATTCACTCATTTTAAAAATTCACCCCCTTTTCACCCTCCCATTAATTGGATTTTCCAAAAACAAAAAATTACGTGTTTCTTTATTTTTAAAAGAGATCAAAAGTACCAATTTTCAGGTCTGTAATATCGTCAGCTTCTGAGATATAGGTACCGGTATCCTGATTAAAGGCATTCAACCCATTTTTCCCCATTTTCACCCTTTTTCACCCCTCCTATTGGGATTTTCTGAAAACAAAAAATACGTGTTTCCTTATTTTTAAAGAAGTTTCTAAATACCAATTTTTACATCTGTAAACTTTTAAAGTTTTGAGATATAGAGCAACTCATTTTAAAATTTCACCCCCGTTTTCACCCCCTTAGCGAAGGAATATCCAAAAATCCTCTCTTAGCGAGCACCTACGTCTTGATATGAATATATCCCCAAAATTTCATCTCTTTATGTCCAGTAGTTTTGGCTCGGCGATAATGAATCAGTCAGTAAGTCAGTCAGTCAGGACAAGTTATTTTATATATATAGATGAGATTTATGTGGCAGGCTGTAGTATATTCCGCTAACAATCCGAATGCTGGGACCTGGAGGAGGTTGGTTCTAGAATTATTGTGTGAGGCACAGTAAATTTCAAGTAAGATCCCAAGTGAAAAACGATTCTGGTGAAGATTGCAAATCTTGGTAGTAAAAATCAAGTGACTAGTTACGTAAAGTCAGTATAATGAAAGTTAGAATAATATGACCTCGAGGATAGAAGAGCATTTTGAATACACGGTTGGTGTTATTTGGCTGTAATGACAAGTTTCCAATCAGTAAAGTTCATAAATTACAAGGCGGTGATTTATCATTAAATTGGAAACATTGTAGGAGTAGATATTGGACGTTTTTAAAGTGGTATGTTTGGCTGTGTAAATTTATTGAATTCCATTTCACTGGATAGTCATGGATATGAATATTGGAAAATGACGGTAGGCGATTTGTGGGCTTCACCCTAAAACTGCAGTATGGATTTTTGCGATGGTGATGATTATTGTTGGGCGATAGTCAGGTAGTGTCAGACGTGTGTTGGAAGTCATTATTCTTTTCTAAACTCATTGGGCATGCTGAGATCGTGTTTGAGTTGTGGATTGTTCGCCACGCGATATTTATATTTCAATTTCACGTTTTAGTAACAAGGTAGGGACTCGTTGCATTTTCCGACTTGCGTTCATTCTGTGGCAAGAGTTGTTTCGTTGTGTGCTATTAGTTTCGACCAGATTTAAAGCCGAAATATTTAAGAGTTTGTTTGAAATTACGATTTCGCCTGATATGCTAGGGGAAGCGTGTAGGACCCAGTTTCCGCTCGACAATAGATTTAGGGCGTCACATGTTATTCTAGGAGTATACTGATGATGAGACGTCCTAGTTCACGCTCAACGATAGAATTAGGAGGGTATGTGTACAAAGAGGTTAGTGGTAGGGTGTACAGACGTTAAGTAGGCCCGACGATAGGTCTGGGATGTCAGCTGTACATACTCAAGTCTTAGATTAGATGTTTTTGCGAAGTGACCTGATCGAAGGTAATGTCTGCGGTAGTATACGCAATGTGAAGAGGGTTAGCTCGGTAATAACGAGGCCAAGCTTGTGTGCAGCCCTCAGCAGCTGGAAGGTGTTTACTTAAGATTATGGAACCACTATCGGCATATGAGGGTTGTCCAATATTGGATACTGAGCTAGCTGTGATTGAATATTTACTGCAGTTTGCCATGCGTATTTGAGTTTAATTAACTTCAGTATTTTATTTTATTTTACGGACCTAATTGTTTTGTCGTTCTGACGTCCGTTTTTTTTGCTTTGGCAGCATGCGTGCAGACACTCACCGTATGTGTGTGAGACTTGAGTTACGAATGCGGATTCGATTCGCCAGCCGGTAATATGTTTTATTTTTAATCTTTGTCGTTCTTTCATTTTTATACGTAGTTGAGTTCGATCAATTGATAACTTTGTAGGTAGTGTGTTGGGACAAACAATAAGTAGATGGATCTGTGATGGTAGTCATTGTTAAGTAGGAAAGAATTCTGTAATATTTTTTTACCATGTGGACTTGTAATTTTTATTAAGCGTAACGTAACCATTTATAACCTGAAAATCGGTTTGATAATAATATTTTTCAAGTGATTTACTACTATTTAATTAACTTCAGTGTTTGGCATTTCTTCTAAATGCGTGATGAATAAGTGTTTCCTGCATTTCACAGTTTTGTTCCTTCAGAACGACGTAACGTAAGATCCTCGCGGATCGTGTTGTTGTTGGTTCCTTCTGAACAGCTGTCTGGGGTGATGCACGTTTAGCATCGGGATTATTTTATAACTTAAGGGTGTCATGAAATGACACATACATGGTGGAATTTTGTTTCAATTGTGAATGCTGCTGTCAACTCGTAGTGAACACCATGCTTTCCAATAATATTTCGCAACCTCTCCAAAGCAACTGATAGTCAATTTGGTTCGATTAAGGGTCCATTTGTCGGGTGTTCCGTATCCTAAAGGGTATTCGACTGGTGGATAACCTTAATTAAGAGTAAATCAGGCGTTCTACTTGCTGAAGGTCAGATTTTCCACGGATCGTGTGGATTAATTCTCAGTTATCGTTTGGACTAATAGGTGCCCGAATTTTCAGGTTTTCCTTTCACTTTTTTTTTCAGTTTCGCCGTCCACTAATTTATGAGATTCCTATTTTCTCCGAAGAAAATTCTTCGATATTGTAATAAATGAATTAACGCTATGCAATGTGACTGCGTTTGAAACATTTAATAATTAATAATTTATTTTTTATATAAATAAATTTTTTGTGCCATTAAGAATTTAATAAAAGTTAGTTAGCACATATTTGCTCCTCATTTCAAGTAGTTAGGCTCTCTTCTGAACCCCATCGTTTGGTTAAGATCGTGACTGAAACATTCCTGCAACGACCCCAAGATTTAATAGTTCAATATTGCTCTGCTGTAGCAGCTGTGGCCGACCACCGACGGAATGGTAAGTCAAGGGTTCAGTACCATTTTACAAATTTCGTGGCATAGCCGGGAATCGAACCCAGTCCTCTGGGGGGTGGCAGCTAATCGCACTAACCACTACACCACAGAGGCGGACTCATTTTTCACTGAGCTAAATAATTTAACCAATGAATATATTTTTGGTGTTGTAAGTAGTAAAATAATTACATTAAATGGCAATACATAATTTTCTATTTTACAATATATTTCACTGTTTTTACTATCTTATGTCTTAGACGCGAATAATCTAACATGATCTCATATTTTTAGAATTAAACCCCAAACAGCAAGCAACCACACAACACTTTAACAAAATTATAAAATTTTAAATCACACAACATCGAAAACATATGGACATATTTTTCTGATACTAAATAAAAATACCAGCCCTAGTAATAAAAAAAATGAATGCAATCGTAAGTACACTACGAGGGCAGTCACTTGGACCATTGTACCTTCACATATAGAAGAGGCCAGTCTTACTGTAAGAAAGAGCTATCACATGCCTTAAAGGCTAATAATCTAACAAGCTCTCTCTAATTTTAGAATGGAACCCCAAACAACAAGTTACCACACAACATTTTAACAAAATTTTAAAGATTTAATGTCACTCAACTTCGAAAACCTACTTGGCAAACTTATAGATCAAATGAACGTGCATAGAATAGCTTAAGATAATATTTGTAAAGGAAACATATACTGTTTTGTATTTGTTTTTCAGGGAGAATAAGACAGTTATCGAATCAGGTTAACGTTCGATTGAAACAATAAGTCTAAAGTTACAGTCGACAAGAAAAAAAATAGTGTATAGGGCGGGATCGAATCTGGTTAACGTTCGATTGAAACAATAAGTCTGAAGTTACAGTCGACAAGAAAAAAAATAGTGTATAGGGCGGGAGTTGGCTTATTTTCAATCTCCAAGCGCTCGTTTATATGCCAGAATGAACAATAGTTTGAAAGTTCCTTTGGAAAGCAAGAAACGTTGATATTAATGAAGGGTTTCGATTTAATTCCCACGTTCAACACAGCTTTATAAACGACTATTAGCTGGCGCTCGAATTACTCGAGAACAAAACTAAAATAACAAGGAAACAAGAACTCGGTTGCCTGTACCACACGGCAAGACCATACAAAGAGCTTTAGAACTTTCTCTAAATATCCCGGTGAAATACTGAAATAACGATCAAACTTGTCATTAAGTTAATAATCTTTTGAATGAGTCTAGACTACATGAAGGGAAACCTAGTTGGTTTTACAGTAGAGTAACGTCAACAAATGTTTAGCCTCTACTTCTGTAAGGCACTGTCCCAAAATTAACTGATACGCCTCTTTTTCTTCGTATGAGTTCTTTAAAATTGTATTTTGTTCATTTGTTAATATATAATCGTTGTTCATTTATAATACAGAACCGAGGTTCGTTACATATTATTATTATTATTATTATTATTATTATTATTATTATTATTATTATTATTATTATTATTACGTAGTTTCCGTGGAACAGAGAGAGGTGAAAGAAGGTGCTGGTTGGAATGGGTCTATCTACGATATCAAAGATTAACTTAAAGCTTAAAAATATAAAGGTTATATTTCTTTTCAAATCTCAAACTTAACAAACATTTCACTTAGTGAAATTACAAGGTTATAGGTACAAATAGTATTTTGATACAAGAAGGAAAACCCAAGGGTTGGAAATTACAAGTGCTCAGCTTCCAGCAGGGTCTGCCTGGCCGAGGCGGTAAAGGCATGCTCGGTTCGCCCGGAAGGACGTGGGTTCGAATTCCCGTCAGGAAGTCGTAAAAATTTAAGAAACGAGATTTCCACTTACGGAGGTGCATATGGCCCTAAGGTTCACTCAGCCTACACCCAAAATGAGTACCAGGTTAATTGCTGAGGGCAAAGTTGGCCGGGCGTAGAGCTAATCACTCTACCCCATCATATGCCGAGGTTAACAATGGTGGAAGCCTTAACCTTCCACTCCTCCAAGGGCCTTCATGGCCTGTACGGAGGTGACTTTGCTTTGCTTTGCTTTGCAGCTTCCAGCTCCAAATTTGCAAGCATACAAGATCGCAAATATTGCGTTTAGTTAGACGAGGAGAGAAATCTCCCAATTGAAGAGCACTTTGCTCCAAAGGTTCCAAATACGGCCTTCGAAGGGCCCCGCTCAAAATTACATAAAACTAGAAAAGTTTACAAGCTCTTCGAATTCAACAAAGGAGACTGGCTCCCAATTTTTTACAGCCTACTCAAGGCAGCACTACACAAAACCGTACAATCTCTGGTCTCTCTAGGCACAACCTACAATTTACAATTTTTATACACAGGGGTATATATTCGGGGAAAGAAGAACAGGTTAAATTACTGGCCCAAACACAAAATGGATGGAGGCGTACACTTCCGCTCCTAGAAAACCAAGTATAAAACCCTAGTTGTGCTCGCGGCCCGATGATACAGAGGCTAATCCCAAGCTACTGAGGTGACTAGAATGAAGGTTTATTTAATGCATTACAGGAAAAGAAACACTTACAAAATCGTAGCCACCTCAAGATAAATTGAAGGGGAACTCGAGAGGGTAACGCACTCTCTATCCCCGATTGACAGTTTAAGACTTTATGAAATATTACAATAGCAAGAAGTAATTTATATTTTATAAATCAAATACAGAAGTTACATCGTTAAAGTTTAGAACCTTCCCCTAAGTTGGCGCAGATAGCTACACAGATAGAAAACTGGTGGCCATTACCTGGGCTGGTGTACTGCCTGCCGAAAAATGAGGCGCCTCGCCTCCTGTCTTAACACACACACACACACACACAGTAATTCGACGACCAGTAAGACAAGGTAACTTGAAAAGCCGCAGATTATATACCCGAGGGGACGGTTCGAGAAGGCTCTGGACTAAATCCGGGCACATCCTCTCATTTTTATTGGCCGAATAAAAATCTACAAGAAGCCTTTGATAGGCTGAAAAATAAATACAAAAATTTTGTAATTGGCGAGATTCAAAAGCTGGCGGGATGGGAAGGAAGTGTTGCAAACCTTGAAATAACAAAATAAATGAATATTTATTCAGTTGAGAAATCATAAGAACACAAAACATATTTAAATCACTATTCTTCCAACGTGCACCAGAGTGCATGACCACAGTTTTTGTAAGGACATCTATGGAGAAAAGTTCGAACTTCTTGCTGCACACCAAAACAAAATAAATAAATCCAGTCAGTTTAGGCAACTTCAAAATAACACATTACTCTGTTATTTATGAGTGACATCCCATTCCTAGTCATTGGGAATGTTTATACTCTGACGTTAGTAAACTTATTTATATTGTGTTGTTTATATTTATCTGATTTGTTAATATTACCTCTTATTCTATCCGCCTATCGCATAGCAGAATGTAAAGTTATCAACCTATCCTAACCTCCGATATTTAGACCTTCTTACCCAATCAAATCGCTGGTTACAAAAACATCTAGATTTTTCTGCCATCTCCCTATATAAGCAGTAAGAAGTTTGGCCTAATGAACTGATCTTGCTGCGAAGATTGTGTGTGAGTCTTGACAGAGGAAAGAGAGGATCTCCGTCGGGAGATGGGAAGCGGGGGTTTGGCCTAAGGAGTATCAACAAACAAGGTATGGCATAATATCTAAGTTAACCTTGCTGCGTGTGAAATTTAGGAAAAATTCCAGCTGATTTCATTAACATGTAATAGTTTAGACCATGTATGGCTTCCTTTCTTATTTTAATTAAATGTAAGTTCGTTTGGGCATTCTTCGTACATAAATAATAGTCCCTAATGGGAAATAGTTTAAATGTAAGGGAGCACGAGTTGTTACCCTCGTAATACTCTCCTCCAAAATTGAATTGGGTGACTGATTTTTTATCATCCTTCTAAATTTACTTCTCGTTTTTGGGCTTTTAGAGTTCTCATACTTAGTCATCCGGTAGTATAGGCCTAGCCTCTTTATCATCGGGCCTTAAGCCCACTTAGGTTTTTCGTAACTCAAATTTAGGGAGTGCTTGTTTTTCCGCCTCCGTTCGGGTAACATAGCTATTAAGCAAACGAATTGGTACAGCAGTGTAATCACTGTTTTGGTATTTTGTGTTAGTAAGGTGACCTCGATGTAATTTTCCTAGCCCATAATAGAGCAATTTTGTGCTATTATGTATTATGTACGACCTCCCATGAGACGAGGTTTCTTCTCTGATATGAAGTTTCCCGAATATATTGAGGCTATCCTCCCCTTGCTGAAAGTCGTCTAACTCCGTAAAACTGGCTATAGTATTTTGCATGATCTAACTTTGAATGTTTTCAGGGCTTCTAAGCTCTTTGGTGATTTATTCGGAAATGACGAGCTCTCTTGTGCTCGGGATGAAAAATCACAAAATTTCAAGATTATAAAAATCACAAAGCATTTACGGTCTTCTTGTCTTTGCTTGAGCATTCTGCTGCCTCTAATACCTTGTTAACTTGTCGTGGTTATATTAATATTTTTAATCCGTGAAAAAGAGAGAAATACAATTTTATTCTGTTTTGTTAAAGTAACTTATGCTCTGATTTGTGCATTGTACAGCCATTCACCCTACACACATACTTCTCTTGCGACCCACGGGTATCTCCATAACAATTATTATTATTAAGCTTGCATTCGGAGATGGTGGGTTCGAATCGCACAGTTGGCAGCCCTGAATATGATTTTCCTTGGTTCCCAATTTTCACAACAGGCAAATGCTGGGGCTGTATCTTATTTGAAGACACTGCAGCTACCTTTTCAATCCTATCCAACCATCAATGGCCACACTCACTAATTGCTGTATATTTACAATTCTTTTTTCCACACGCCAGGGAGTCCTGTCTCTTTAGAATTAACTGAGAAGGCTATAATCCTACTCACAGTTTCACCCTAATTTCACTTCTCCAAGTCCAGTCACCCCCACACAGCAACTGCGTGCAGACAGGCGGATTTGAACATAGGGCTAGCCACACAACACACGATGACTGTCCCCTGTGATCCTGCGACAGTCCTCAGTCCACAGAAGTAGAAACACACAGTTTTCTAAGGCAGTACACAGTGTTCCTGTCCGTACTTCGTGTTCACCCTAGCTACTTACTCGACACTCCGACGCAACAACAACCACAACTCCTCCTTCAGACTCCGGTACGTCACGAGCGACAGCCAACACCACTGTCGCCCTCAGCCCAGCAGCCATCGAACCCCAACACACCGAGTCCAACTCCGACTTCAACAGTGAGTCCAGCTCTGAGTGTCACACTGACTGCCTCTTTTATAGCTCGGTTGATGTGTACCGGAATATTCGCGGATAGAGACGAAACATTCTCGCTGCACTATGCATAGCCGACGAGAACAATACACGCAAATGCCGGTCCCACTCTCCATGCCGGCTGGGAGATCTGCGGTCGTTAGACTCACTAGCGCCTTCCAGGAAGCACCGAAAGAGGCTACCACAGGACTTTTTTTTTTTTTTGCTATGGGCTTTACGTCGCACCGACACAGATAGGTCTTATGGCGACGGTGGGATAGGAAAGGCCTAGGAGTTGGAAGGAAGCGGTCGTGGCCTTAATTAAGGTACAGCCCCAGCATTTGCCTGGTGTGAAAATGGGAAACCACGGAAAACCATTTTCAGGGCTGCCGATAGTGGGATTCGAACCTACTATCTCCCGGATGCAAGCTCACAGCCGCGCGCCTCTACGCACACGGCCAACTCGCCCGGTACCACAGGACTAGCACGTAAAAATATCATATCGATATAAAGGAACTGTAATGAGAAAAACATACCATAGTTCAATAATGGCGTATGGCTTTTAGTGCCGGGAGTGTCCGAGGACATTTTCGGCTCGCCAGGTGCAGGTCTTTTGATTTGACGCACGTAGGGACCTGCGAGTTATGATGAGGATGAAATGATGACGAAGACAACACATACACCTAGCCCCCTTGCTAGAGAAATTAACCAACGATGGTTAAAATTCCCGATCCTGGCGGGAATCGAACCCGGGACCCCTGTGACCAAAGGCCAGCACGCTAAACATTTAGCCATGGAGCCGGACTAGTTCAGTATAAACAAGAGAGTTACGAGAAAAGTGCAGCATCCAAGGTGAATGATTTTCAGTTATGTACAAGGTATGCATAATGATTTGAGAGAGAAAATGCCGCGCGGGCAGACAGTGGCCGACAACAATGACAAGAGAGAACACATGAGTTGTCAACTTATGACTAACAAGAATACGCGCACAAAGAAACAAGTACTGAACTGCACCCATTGGTGGACATTAAGTAATGCAGTAGAAGAATACAATGGCTAGTTTTGTACTTGCCAATAGGCAGCGCCTTGTTTCCACACATATGATACCGCATTCTGAAATGACTTAACAGCTACTCTCAGGCAGAAAATCATGTGACTGTCCGTAATTCTTTTCTTCCCCATACATATTATTGCATTCATTGTAGTGAACGTTGATTGAAATAGAGACATTGATCCATAAAATGTCGTCGCATAAAATTCCCTCTTTAGAATATTTGATCCGGATTCTTCAGACAGTAATTTCCAGAGGGCACATATCAATAGCTCTTGCTTACAGGTAAATGCCGCAGTGCAGCTAAACTATTTCATCATCAACTTTTTTCTTGAGGTGGTGGTGAGGGGTGGGCTCTCCTTCCACTAATTCTAAGGTATATCTTCCGGTAACTGCTCCTCCATATTATTAGCCATGATTTCCGTTCTCCTCATCACAGTTTTCCTTTAGCCTAATATTATTCCCATTGTGGGGTTATCTTGCAACAAAAGCGGAATTCTGTTGCGCACATACAATGTAGGCCTACTGTATATCCAACCTTGTCCCATAGTTGTGCTGTGTCGAGTATGGCAATTCGCACC
The DNA here is from genome assembly GCF_040414725.1 of Anabrus simplex. Lineage (NCBI taxonomy): Eukaryota > Metazoa > Arthropoda > Insecta > Orthoptera > Tettigoniidae > Anabrus > Anabrus simplex. The sequence goes on along the minus strand of NC_090265.1, from coordinate 144,291,354 downwards.
AACACAGGTAGGTCTTATGGCGACAATGGGATAGGAAAGGGCTAGGAGTGGGAAGGAAGTGGCCGAAGCCTTAATTAAGGTACAGTCCAAGCATTTGCCTGGTGTGAAAATAGGAAACCACGGAAATCATATGCAGGGCTCCTGACAATGGGGTTCGAACCCACTATCTCCCGGATGCAAGCTCGGGTGTGAAATGAGATGAACCTTCGTAGTGAGTTTTTTACGACCGTATGGCCTTCCAGACGTCAGAGTTAATGAGGAGTTAATGACATGAAATGAGTGACGTGATATATGACATTAGGAAGAAAGAGGGTGAAACTCATTGCCGGCACATAGCCTACTCCTGTCAAATAGCACCAAGGGGTCTGTTTAAGACTTAACGACCCATTCGACGGATGAATCAAGACCAACAGGTCATGAGCACTACGGAGAGGTTTCGAATTTAATGCAGGCTTTTGGGCCACAGTCTAGTGATTACAAATCGTTGAGTTAAATTTTAATTTTGGGAGGTGACGCCGAGTGCTCCTCAGAAATCTTCGACATGCCAACAACGACGACATGCAGTGCTAAGATATTTGAACGTCCTTAAAAATCGACTACCTAGCTGGAATCGAACCAGCGAACTTGGGATCAAATGACGGACACTCAACAACTGATCCGTGGAGGCAGCTGCTGGATGGGTTATGATCGTGAGTTGGGAATAATTTGAGTCAGTAAATTATTTCTTCGATTACAGATGATGGTAGGTACTTTCTCACGAGATTTCCAGGAGAAAAATCTGTTAAGTCGAAGCTTTCATTGCCGTGTGGTAGTTCAAAAGTTTGCTATGTACTACATCTAGTAAACCATGAAATACATACATACATACATACATACATACATACATACATACATACATACATACATACATACATACATACATACATACATACATACATACATACATACATACATACATACATACATACATACATCATTTTAGACTCTTATGCCTTTCAGCGTTATGTCTGTAAGCCTCTGTGAATTTACTAAACGTCGCCACAATCCTCTATTTGCAACTAGTGCTGTGGCCTCATTTAGTCCTGTACCTCTTATCTTTAAATCATTAGAAATTGAGTCTAACCATCGTCGTCTTGGTCTACCTCTGCTTCTCTTACTCTCCATAACAGAGTCCATTGTTCTTCTAGGTAACCTATCCTCATCCATTCGCCGCAGATGACTCCACCACCGAAGCCGGTTTATGTGCACACCTTCATCCACCGAGTTCATTCCTAAATTAGCCTTTATCTCCTCATTCCCAGTACCCTCCTGCCATTGTTCCAACCTGTTTGTACCAGCAATCATTCTCGCTACTTTCATGTCTGTTACTTCTTACTTATGAATAAGATATCCTGAGTCCACCCAGCTTTCGCTCCCGTAAAGCAAAGTTGGTCTAAAAACATACCGCTGTAAAGATAGTTTCGACTGGGAGCTGACTTCTTTCTTACAGAATACTGCTGATCGCAACTGCGAGCTCACTGCATTAGCTTTACTACACCTTGATTCAATCTCACTATATTACCATCCTGGGAGAACACACAACCTAAATACTTGAAATTATCGACCCGTTCTAGCTTTGTAGCACCAATCTGACATTCAGTTCTGTTGAATTCCTTACCTAATGACATTTATTTAGTCTTCGAAAGGCTAATTTTCATACCATACTCCTTGCACCTATTTTCAACTTCCAAGATATTTGACTGCAGGCTTTCGATACAATCTGCCATTGAGGCCAAGTCGTCAGCATAGTCCATACTGATTACAACATTTCCACCTAGCCGAATCCCTCTCTGCCATTTTATACCTTTCAGCAGATGATCCATGTAAACTACGAACAGCAAAGGTGAAAGATTACAGCCTTGTCTAACTCCTGTAAGTATCCTGAACCAAATACTCATTCTAACATCAATTCTCACTGAAGCCCAATTGTCAACATAAATGCCTTTGATTGATTTTAATAATCTACATTTAATTCCATAGTCCCCCAATATAGCAAACATCTTTTCCCTCGGTACTCTATCATATGCTTTCCCTAGATCTACGAAACATAGTATAAACACAACTGCCTATTCGTTTCGTAGCATTTTTCAATTACCTGGCGCATACTCAAAATCTGAACATGACAGCCTCTCTGTGGTCTGAAACCACACTGGTTTTCATCTAACTTCCTCTCAACCACTGATCGCACCCTCCCTTCCAAGTTGCCAGTGAATACTTTGCCTGGTATACTAATCAATGAGATACCTCGATACTTGTTGCAATACTTCCTGTTCCTTTGCTTATAGATAGGTGCAATCACTGCTTTTGTCCAATCTAAAGGTACCTTACCAACACTACATGCTAATCTTATTATTCTATGAAGGCATTTCGTCCCTGCCTTCCCACTATACTTCACCATTTCAGGTCTAATTTCATCTATTCCTGCTGCTTTATGACAATGGAGTTTATTTACCAACCTTTCCACTTCCTCAAGCGTAATTTCACCAACATCATTTTCCTCTTCCCCATGAGCTTGGCTGTTCGCTACACCACCAGGAAGATTTCCTTTTACGTTGAGAAGATGTTCAAAGTATTCCCTCCACCTCTCCAGTGATTCCCTGGAATCTGTTATGAGTTCACCTGAATTACTCAAAACACTGTTCATTTCCTTTTTCCCTCCCTTCCTAAGATTTTTTATTACTGTCCAGAAAGGTTTCGCTGCTGCTTGACTTAGCCTTTCCAGGTTGTTACCAAAATCTTCCCACGACTTGTTTTTGGATTCAACAACTATTTGTTTCGCTCTGTTTCTTTCATCTACGTACAAATCCCTGTCTGCCTCGGCCCTTGTTTGGAGCCATTTCTGATAAGCCTTCTTTTTACGTTAACAAGCTGCACTCGCTGCATCATTCCACCAAGATGTTCGCCTTTTCCCATCTTTACACACAGTTTTTCCTAGGCATTCCCTTGCAGTGTGCCACCCATTCTCTTTCTATATCCTGAACCTGCTTACTGTCTACTTTTCGAAACTTTAAATAAATAAAAATTATTGCATTTCGAGAAACTGGGGAAAACTTTACAAGTCCAGATGAATCTAGTTACTCCATAAATGTCAAAAAAAATTCTTGCTTAACTGTAAAATTAAGTTATAATTTTCGCTGTACTTTTTTCCGTCAGTAATTGAGGTTAGATAGATAGATAGTAAAAAGCATTTATCACCTGTGGTGAAACTGAGGCTCTTGGCTCTTTCTTACACGTAACTACACAAATGTCCGGCTCCATGGCTAAATGGTTAGCGTGCTGGCTTTTGGCCACAGCGGTCTCGGGTTCGATTCCCGGAAGGGTCGGGAATTTTAACCTTAATTGGTTAATTTCGCTGGCACGGGGGCTGGGTGTATGTGTCGTCTTCATCATCACTTCATTCTCCTCACGACGCGCAGGTCGCCTACGGGAGTCAATTCAAAAGACCTGCATCTGGCGAGCCGAACTTGTCCTCGGACACTCCCGGCACTAAAAGCCATACGCCATTTAATTTTTTTACTACACACATACCGTATTGAAAATGAAAATGAAAACCTACAAGCTGTTTTCCAGTCATTGACCGGGTCAGGCATGGAATGAAGGAAGCAGATATAGGCTATTAGTACGATGGGGTCGCCACTCCCAAAGTGATTTATTAATGACTGATAGATGCTATGAAATGAGAATGGAGAGTGTTGCTGGAATGAAAGGTGACAGGGAAAACCGGAGTACCCGGAGAAAAACCTGTCCCGCCTCCGCTTTGTCCAGCACAAATCTCACATGGAGTGACCGGGATTTGAACCACGGTATCCAGCGGTGAGTGGCCGACGCGCTGCCGTCTGAGCCACGGAGGCTACACATACCGTATTATTACTTAATAATACTATGACAAACTTAAAATACTAAGAACTACATATAACACTAATGTTTAAGACAAACATGTGAATATACAGGATGTTTAACTAAAGGTGTCCGATATTGCAACAGGGGTTGGGTTTGGTCAAAACGAGAAGAAATGTTCCTATCAATATATGGCCAGAAACTGATACCCGTTAAGATACGAGCCATTTAGTTTGTGATGCTTATTGACACTTAAAAAATGGACGTCATCCTACCAGATATTTCTAATGATAACATGACCGCCACACAATGGACGTCATCCTACCAGCTACTTCTGATGAACACATGACAGTCACACAATGGACGTGATCCTACCAACTACTTCTAATGAACACATGACTGTCACGCAATGGACGTGATCCTACCAACTACTTCTAATGAACATATGACAGTCACACAATGGACGCCATCCTATCAACTACTTCTAATGAACACGTGACAGTCACACAATGGACGTGATCCTACCAACTACTTCTGATGAACACATGACTGTCACACAATGGACGTGATCCTACCAACTACTTCTGATGAACACATGACTGTCACACAATGGACGTGATCCTACCAGCTACTTCTGATGAACACATGACAGTCACACAATGGACGTGATCCTACCAACTACTTCTAATGAACACATGACTGTCACGCAATGGACGTGATCCTACCAACTACTTCTAATGAACATATGACAGTCACACAATGGACGCCATCCTATCAACTACTTCTAATGAACACGTGACAGTCACACAATGGACGTGATCCTACCAACTACTTCTGATGAACACATGACTGTCACACAATGGACGTGATCCTACCAACTACTTCTGATGAACACATGACTGTCACACAATGGACGTGATCCTACCAACTACTTCTGATGAACACATGACTGTCACACAATGGACGTGATCCTACCAACTACTTCTGATGAACACATGACTGTCACACAATGGACGTGATCCTACCAACTACTTCTGATGAACACATGACTGTCACACAATGGACGTGATCCTACCAACTACTTCTAATGAACACATGACAGTCACACAATGGACGTGATCCTACCAACTACTTCTAATGAACACATGACAGTCACACAATGGACGTGATCCTACCAACTACTTCTGATGAACACATGACTGTCACACAATGGACGTGATCATACCACCTACTTCTGATGAACACATGACTGTCACACAATGGACGTGATCCTACCAACTACTTCTGATGAACACATGACTGTCACACAATGGACGTGATCCTACCAACTACTTCTGATGAACACATGACTGTCACACAATGGACGTGATCCTACCAACTACTTCTGATGAACACATGACTGTCACACACTGGACGTGATCCTACCAACTACTTCTGATGAACACATGACTGTCACACAATGGACGTGATCCTACCAACTACTTCTGATGAACACATGACTGTCACACAATGGACGTGATCCTACCAACTACTTCTGATGAACACATGACTGTCACACAATGGACGTGATCCTACCAACTACTTCTAATGAACACATGACTGTCACACAATGGACGTGATCCTACCAACTACTTCTAATGAACACATGACTGTCACACAATGGACGTCATCCTACCAACTACTTCTGATGAACACATGACAGTCACACAATGGACGTGATCCTACCAACTACTTCTGATGAACACATGACAGTCACACAATGGACGTGATCCTACCAACTACTTCTGATGAACACATGACAGTCACACAATGGACGTGATCCTACCAACTACTTCTAATGAACACATGACAGTCACACAATGGACGTGATCCTACCAACTACTTCTGATGAACACATGACTGTCACACAATGGACGTGATCCTACCACCTACTTCTGATGAACACATGACTGTCACACAATGGACGTGATCCTACCAACTACTTCTGATGAACACATGACTGTCACACAATGGACGTGATCCTACCAACTACTTCTAATGAACACATGACTGTCACACAATGGACGTGATCCTACCAACTACTTCTGATGAACACATGACTGTCACACAATGGACGTGATCCTACCAACTACTTCTGATGAACACATGACTGTCACACAATGGACGTCATCCTACCAACTACTTCTGATGAACACATGACTGTCACACAATGGACGTGATCCTACCAACTACTTCTGATGAACACATGACTGTCACACAATGGACGTCATCCTACCAACTACTTCTAATGAACACATGACAGTCACACAATGGACGTCATCCTACCAACTACTTCTAATGAACACATGACTGTCACACAATGGACGTGATCCTACCAGCTACATCTAATGAACACATGACAGTCACACAACGGACGTCATCCTACCAACTACTTCTGATGAACACATGACAGTCACACAATGGACGTGATCCTACCAACTATTTCTAATGAACACATGACTGTCACACAATGGACGTGATCCTACCAGCTACTTCTAATGAGCACATGACTCACACAATAGACGTGATCCTACCAGCTACTTCTAATGAACACATGACAGTCACACAATGGACGTGATCCTACCAGCTACTTCTAATGAGCACATGACTCACACAATGGACGTCATCCTACCAGCTACTTCTAATGAGCACATGACTCACACAATGGACGTGATCCTACCAGCTACTTCTAATGAGCACATGACTCACACAATGGACGTGATCCTACCAGCTACTTCTAATGAGCACATGACTCACACAATGGACGTGATCCTACCAGCTACTTCTAATGAACACATGACTCACACAATGGACGTGATCCTACCAGCTACTTCTAATGAGCACATGACTCACTCAATGGACGTGATCCTACCAGCTACTTCTAATGAGCACATGACTCACACAATGGACGTCATCCTACCAGCTACTTCTAATTAGTACATGACTCACACAATGGACGTGATCCTACCAGCTACTTCTAATGAGCACATGACTGTCACACAATGGACGTGATCCTACCAGCTACATCTAATGAGCACATGACTCACACAATGGACGTGATCCTACCAGCTACTTCTAATAAGCACATGACTCACACAATGGACGTGATCCTACCAGCTACTTCTAATGAGCACATGACTCACACAATGGACTTCATCCTACCAGCTACTTCTAATGAGCACATGACTCACACAATGGACGTCATCCTACCAGCTACTTCTAATGAGCACATGACTCACACAATGGACGTGATCCTACCAGCTACTTCTAATGAGCACATGACTCACACAATGGACGTGATCCTACCAGCTACTTCTAATGAGCACATGACTCACACAATGGACGCGATCCTACCAGCTACTTCTAATGAGCACATGACTCACACAATGGACGTCATCCTACCAGCTACTTCTAATGAGCATATGACAGTCACACAATGGACGTGATCCTACCAGCTACTTCTAATGAGCACATGACTCACACAATGGACGTCATCCTACCAGCTACTTCTAATGAGCACATGACTCACACAATGGACTTCATCCTACCAGCTACTTCTAATGAACATATGACTGTCACGCTATGAACGTCATCCTGCCAGGTACATCTAATGAACATACGACTGTCACAAAACGGACTGCATGCGTTGGCCTTCTAGAAGCCCAAAGTCCTCCGAACGTCCGGGTAATTCATCGTGCAAGAATCTATGGTATACAGCACCTGTTAATCTGTTCGGTAAAATGCATGTCCCTATTAGTTTGTCACCCATAATTCCTGCCCACACATCGAGACTAAAATGATACTGATGTCTCGACTCCCTGACAGCTCGAGGATTTGCATTCACCCACACGTACGTGCTGTGGTAATTTAAGATGCAATTTGTGGTGAATTCTGGCTCATCCATAAATTGTGGATCTTCCACCTTCTGGCGTAGAAGATAATGACTTAAATATGCCCTGAGAGGGTGGCCAGGAGGCCGAAGAACTTGCACGCGCTGGACATGGTGTGGATACAGTAACTGCTCATGTGGAACAAACCACGCAAGAGCATGGTTGATACCTCCAGCAGTTGCAATTCCTCGTACACTTGTTTGAGGATGACGTTCCACGTTAGCAACACCCGTTCCTCCATTTTCGGCGTGCGAACGGTACGTGGTCTACCGTGATCCGTTGCCCTGGCAGCAGATGAACCTGTTTCTGCAAGTCGCTGGAATAGCCAAGCGAAAATCTTTTCCGATGGAAAATTGTGGTGTGGATGTCGTTGATCGTACACTGCCTGTCGGTACTACCATTGGCTAATCCATTGCAAATGACCATGTCCGTCATTTCATTTCGAGGAATACCCCATCGCACTGGTTACGTCGACCACATAGCACGGGACCACTAGTCTGGTTTGGGAGCAGCACTGCACTGCCAGCACAACCGCATAACATGACGAAACATCAGACTTGTGCAAAGACCTTCAACGGGAAGACACCTGCACCACCGAAGACATCGCTCCTCCACGCGGGCACAGTGGCGCATATCTCAACAGGTATTTTTATCCAGACATATGTTTATAGGAACATTTCTTGTCGTTTTGACAAATCCCAACACCTGTTGCAATACCGGACACCTTTATTTGAGCACCCTATATACACACAAATAAGAAAGAGAAAAAACGGAACTGCTCACATAATATGGGTAGATTTTAAAAATACTAACATCAGTACAACAACTGAAAGAAATGCAAGAGTCAATATACTAATAAACTTACTTAAAATATTAAATAAAAATGAATAATTTTATTCTAGCAGTACTAGATCTAAATTAAATACTGTAATTACTTCTATGTTTACTTCTAATTGGTAAATACGGATTTTTTTAATTAAGTTGTTGATATACACTGTTAAATCAGGAACTCATTACGTCAGAAAAAGATCTTAGTTACAGAGGTACCAAGCTCGATAGCTGCAGTCGCTTAAGTGGGCCCAGTATCCGGTATTCAGGAGTGGGTTTGAACCCCACTGTCGGCAGCCCTTGAAGATGGCTTTCCGTGGTTTCCCATTTTCACAGCAGGCAAATGCTGGGGTTGTACCTTAATTCAGGCCACGGCTGCTTCCTTCCCACTCCTAGTCCTTTCTTGTCGCATCGTCGCTATAACACCTACCTGGGTCGGTGCGACGTAAAGCAACTTGTAGAAGTTACAGAGGTTATAGAGGTTATCCATGTTCTGTAAAACACTGAAGCCGTTTATCCCGCCTTGTCATAATACTATGCGTTGTATTGTTTATGTCAGTGAACAGAAAACAACGCGTACCAAAGTAAATCAACAAGATGCTCTCTGGTAAACTTACATCTAGGACATAGCTAGGAATAGAAATAGGGCCTCTGATGGTGACAGCTAATAACACTAATCGTTACAAATAAGGCCACTACGAGTTATGAATTCCTATTACTAATAATTCCACCCAAGAAATGAGTCCATTGTTTTCCCTCAGGCTCCCGCTTGTCCACATCCCATGGGCTGCTTCATTCGCCGAGATATAATCTAAGACGTCTCTACCAGATCCAGCCGTTTAGTGGAGTATTTGAACAACAGTACGCCATTCTATTCACAGTTAATTTACCTTTGTGTGCGCTATGCCATTGTTATCTCGACCAGCGTTGTCCTCTAGCTCTGAATTACCATTTGAGTGTATTACATGTGCGCTCTCAAAGCGAGAGTAACGCCTCGATTAGTGGTATTAAATAAACCAATGTTTACTAAGTAAAAGGGCTGGATAGCGTACAGGTAATAACTGTAATGAACATGTTCCTCTGAGTGAAAGTGGATATACAGCTGCTATTACAGTCATTGCTACTAAAACAATGTATACTCATCGAAGTGACATCTGCTCCTTTCGGACTTAGATATTCTAATCATAGCTCTGGCAGCGACCGTCCAGTGAATTCTAGGATTTGTTTCTAAAACTTTCTGAAGTAGGGTTTGCTTAACGATCCTTCAACTGTAACTAGTTTCACAATACGTCTGAGATCCGGAAATTTGTAAAGAATGAGGTACTAATGGTGTCGCTAAATTATTATGCCTCCCTGCTGTAATGTTGGAAGTACATACTAGATGTCAAAGTATCCCATTTCTCCTTCCTGCCAGAGTAATTCATCAGCGACCACCGTCTCATTGCTGAGTTGATATTCTTCATACAGTGCATTACGATTTGAAGGAACAAATCTGTAACAAACAGGAAAAAGCTGCAAGCACACACACACACACACACACACACAATCAATCAATCAATCACTACTGATCTGCATTTAGGGCAGTCGCCCAGGTGGCAGATTGCCTATCTGTTGTTTTCCTAGCCTTTTCTTAAATGATTGCAAAGAAATTGGAAATTTATTGAGCATCTCCCTTGATAAGTTATTCCAATCCCTAACTCCCCTTCCAATAAACGAATATTTGCCCCAGTTTGTCCTCTTCAATTCCAACTTTATCTTCATATTGTGATCTTTCCTACTTTTGAAGACACCATCCAAACTTATTCATCTACTGATGTCCTCCCACGCCATCTCTCCACTGACAGCTTGGAACATACCACTTAGTCGAGCAGCTCGTCTCCTTTCTCCCAAGTCTTCCCAGCCCAAACTTTGCAACATTTTTGTAACGCTACTCTTTTGTCGGAAATCACCCAGAACAAATCGAGCTGCTTTTCTTTGGATTTTTTCCAGTTCCTGAATCAAGTAATCCTGATAAGGGTCCCATACACTGGAACCATACTCAAGTTGAGGTCTCAACAGAGACAAATATGCTCTCTCCTTTATATCCTTAAACAACCCCTAAATACTCTCATAACCATGGGCAGAGATCTGTACCCTTTATTTACAATCATATTTATGTGATTACACCAATGAAGATCATTCCTTATATTTATATCTAGGTATTTACAATGATCCCCAAAGGGAACTCTCACCCCATCAACGCAGTAATTAAAACTGAGAGGACTTTTCCTATTTGTGAAACTCACAACCTGACTTTTATCCCCGTATATCATCATTCCATTGTCTACTGTCCATCTCAGAACATTATCGAGGTCATTTTGCAATTGCTCACAATTTGCACACTATCCTGGGATATATTCTTTCCTGAACCCTCTCAGGATGTTCTTCTTTGCTATAGTGCATATCAGTCCAGTAAAACGTGTATAGTTTTAATTAATAATAAATTCATAACATTTGGGAAATATTCGGTGACAGTACTTGCTTACAACAGCATAGCAGAGAAATTAATTTGAAACACAAATTATATAACGACAACAACAAAACAGTGAACAATCACATGAAATGGGTTATTAAAAGGAGTTGCTGGCTGTTAAAAAGTAAAATTAAAACGGAAAAATCAGCATTAAAGAAAAATGCATTAAAAGAAGAAACAAAAAACAGGACAAATAAAAACCACTTACTAGTAATTATAAACAAGTGAAGGGGGCTATGTACAAAACTCACTTTCTGAGCATTGATAACTCCAAAATGACATATTCAACCAGTAAAAGAAAAACATTATTTGTATTCGGTTTTTAACTAGTTTCTTTACGTCGCACCGACACACCTAGGTCTTGTCCGGCTCCGTGGCTAAATGGTTAGTGTGCTGGTCTTTGGTCACAGGGATTCCGGCTTCGATTCACGGCAGGGTCTGGAATTTTAACCATAATTGGTTAATTCCGTTCACACGGGGTCTGGGTGTATGTGTCGTCCTCATCATCATTTCATCCACATCAAGACGCGCAGGTCGCCTACGGGGGTCAAATCAAAAGATCTGCACATAGCGAGCCGAACTTGTTTTCGGATACTCCCGGCACTAAAAAACATACGCCACTTCATTTCATTTCAGCTAGGTCTTCTGGTGACGATGGGATATGAAAGACTGTACACACAAAAAGCATGGAACTACCGTAGAATAGCAAGGGATATGATCACACCTCATTAGAGGTATAGAACTAACTCTTCGCTGGAACTTCCTGCATTCTGATCTATGATTCAATCTACGGATTTATTCTCCGTAAAATTAACCTCAATCCCATAAATGAATCGGAAGGGTCTTAGAGATAGTTATACTGTCTAAGATTTCGTAAAACTTGTCATAATAAGCTACATGACGTACGGGAAGGTTTTATGTGTTTACGCCATTTCTGATACCAAACCTCTTCATGGATGGACTGCACAAACGAATAGCATGGAACTTAGCTAAGATTACCTATTGTAAACCTACGATTTATTCTCTGGAAAATTAACCTTATGTCTTTGAATGAGTATGGAATGTTTGTTTTCAGGTCGGGATTACTTGCTTCAATCGTATGTACCATAGTTTAGCATTCCCCTTCGTTTCTTGATTCTTAAACTAGTACTTTAATACGTATTTTCTTGACTGTTTGTTCTAGCCTGTTGGGACTTCGTTTTAGTTGTAGACAGGAAAGTATGCTCTGAATTTTACACCTCCACTTCATCATTTGGGGCAATCATAAGCACGAGCTTAGTGGTAGAAACTGTTTCTGATTTTTGAGATTGTATTACATCATTGTGTGTGTAAATACGGCACTGGATTAATGATTTCGCAGTTAGAAAATCATCTACAAACTTAACTGATCGATATCAATAATTCGCAGTAAGTTTTAAAAGTTACCAATCTGCAGAAAAACAAAAGTAATACCATTTCTATTTGTGTCCGACTCGTTGGCTGAACGGTCAGCATACTGGCCTTCGGTTCAGAGGGTCTCGGGTTCGATTCCCGGCCGGGTCGGGGATTTCAACCTTAATTGGTTAATTCCAATGGCACGGGGGCTGGGCGTATGTGTTGTCTTCATCATCATTTCATCCTCATCACGACGTGCGGGTCGCCTACGGGAGTCAAATAGAAAGACCTGCACCTGGCGAGCCGAACCCTTCCTGGGATATCCCGGTACTAAAAGCCATACGACATTTCATTTCATTTCATTTCATTTCTATTTGTGATATATTTTCAAGTGTTTGTCTATATAATACTATTACATTCTATTACCACAACAGTTCATCTGTATTATTATTTCATTACCTCTAAACTTTGTGAGTACATCCGTAGGGATAATAAGGAACAACATGATACAACTTGTTACAATAAAGTTTGGTGAATAGTTCTGTAGTATCAATATAGATGAACAATGCACGACAGTGACCTTACTGTCCTTCAAAATAGTCCCCTCCAAAAACTATGCACTGCTGAGATCGGCGATACATGTCCTGGAAACTTTGCAAGAGAGCTTCCTTTGGGATGGCGTTCAAAAGCCTCATCACGTTTCATTGGATGTCAGGAACATCATCAAATCTCTTTCCTTTCAAAGCGAGTTTGAAGCGTGGCTTTTCGGCTCTGACCTTTTTCCGACGAAGTTAACAACTACTCACCTCGAATCGGGCAGTAATGTGACGTATTTCCAACTTTCCTTACAAAAAATATCAGGCTATATTGCGTTTTAGGGAGTAAGCTATAGCAGATTCTAAGATAGACTGACGTTCCGTCGCAACTCATTTATGTGATAAAAGGCTTGTATGAGAACAGAATTTCATCCTATCCTCACAGTAAATTAACATGTATTGTGAATACGTTGTAAGTAAAGCCCTCGAAAGTCATACTGAAGGCATATCGATTGACGGGAGCAAAATTGTACTTCACAAATGACTTACTATTCTTGCTAAAAACGAATAAGAACTGGTAGGGATTTTAGAAAGAGTGAAGATGATACGTTTAGAGTATGTATTAACGATCAGTATCAACAAGTCGAAGCTGGAATGAAATGAAATGGCGTATGGCTTTTAGTGCGGGGAGTGTCCGAGGACAAGTTCGGCTCGCCAGGTGCAGGTCTTTTGATCTGACGCCCGTACGCGACCCGCGCATCGTGATTAGGATGAAATGATGATGAAGACGATACATACACCCAGCCCCCGTGTCAGTGAAATTAACTATTTATGGCTAAAATTCCCGACCGTGCCGGGAATCGAACCCGGGACCCCTGTGGCCAAAGGCCAGCACGCTAACCATTTAGCCATGGAGCCGGACAAGTCGAAGCTTATAATAATTGATCGATCAGAGCAACTCGAGCTCACCGGTATTATAAAAGAACTAGAGACTGTAGATGATTTTGTACATCTAGGATCGCTTACCAGTAGCACAGGGAGTTGTGAGGAGACAAAGCCGAGGCTTATTCTTCGAAGAGTTCCCGTAAAAAAGTTAGTGAAGTTCTGGAAGGGCAGAACAATAACAGAACCACAAAAGTACGACTAGTGAGAACTCACATTTTCTGTATTCCTTTACGAATGCGAGGCATGAACTTTCAATGTGTCTGGCATTGAACGCATAAATGCATTACGAACGTGGTGTTAGTCGGTTCCGATTCGACACTGTAAGTGGCCTCTGTTTGGAATCACCACGAACTGTTCTTCCTTCTAACTTCCGTTTCCTGAAACTGATCTTATATAGGTTCGTCATACGTTTTTAGAAATGTATTTAATGAATTAATTAATTAATAGCGTATGGCCTCCAGAGAGGCCTGGTGCGGGACTTTTTCTCGTAGACGGCCTATTAGGCGACCTGCATGTCTGTGAAGATGAGGGCCCTACCTAGGATGATTTCTATTGCTGAACACGCCACACACACCCAGCCCCCGAGCCATTGGAATTGACCAATTAAGGTTAAAATCCCCGACCCCGACCGGGAATCGAACTCGGAGCCCTCTGGACCAACCATTTAGCCATGGAGCCGGGCAGAAATGAAATGTAAAAATTCAACTGGAAAAAATATCAACCTGACACTAGGAAACACTTCGCCAAATGCTTCATCTAGAGCAGGGCCTCTCAAACGCCCAAAATCTCACGCGTGCAGAGCGAGGCGCAAGAGCTCCGTGCACTGTGCATCGGTGCCGCTCGGTACCGCTCGGCATGGCTCGGATCAACGCTTCGTCTCTGGGCTACTCGGCTATGCTCGGCTCTACTCGGCTATACTCGGCCCAACTCAGCCAGGATTTGGAGCGCTACGGCGCAAGTGGGGGTGAGGGAGACAGGGGGAGGGAGCGAGACAGGCGTGAGGAAAGAGAGAGTTAGCGCTATTGCTCCAAATCGAGGAGTGGGGGTCTGCACTCTGATCAACCAAGCCAAGTCGTCTTTTGCACCGTGCACAGTGCATGCACCACGCGCATGCACCCTGAGAGGCCCTGATCTAGAGTGTGGTTCTATAAGGGTCTGAAACGTAGGCTATCCGAAATAAGAAAAAGAAAGAAACTCTCTAGAAATCTTTGAATTGTCTGCAAATCAGGTGGAGCGATAGAGTGAAAAACATTGACGCATTCAGAAGAGTGAAAGAAGAACTAACCTTCAACAAGGCAGGAAAGGATACTTTCAGCAGAAAGATTATCTGCAGAAAAGAATAACTGAAAGAAGAACAAACGCCGCAGTGGTGGAAGAGCTGAATATCACCGAGTCGTTGTCATCCTGCGTTGTCATCCTGCATAAAGTATGGAATTCTGAGATTCTTAGCTCACGTAATCAGGAGAGATGGAGTGAATCTTGAAAGGGCAATCTTGAAAGAACAGTTGAAGGCAAGAGATCGAGATGTAAGCCACCATAAAAATGGTTTTGGTTAAGCGAAGAGGAGCAACGATTAATAATTCGTGCTAGTATTGAGGAAGGATGAAAATCGGCTAGAGTAGAGTAGCTGTGTGAAGATTGCGACAAGAAATGGGGTCACGATATTCAGAAATGAGTGACTTATGATGATGAGGTTTACGTGACTGTTGATATTGTAGTCATAGCCATGTGGAATCCGAAACATAGAGACATTTATTTATCATATGACATACATGAAAATTATTTATAATTCTACATCAATGTACTGAAGTGTCAGTGGTGTCCCTAGGAAGAAGTCTCTTAATTCACCACTGAAAGATGTTGTGGGAATTCTTGAACCAAGTGCCTAACAGTCTGTCTTACAGCCCCTCACTCGCAGCATGGTGAATGTCTTTTCCTCCACGTGTACATGAGATCCCCACATACACCGTGATTGGTCCGAATTCTATTTAATTTTGACCTGATATTTCTAGCTTGAGTGAACCCTGTCACTTCTCAGTTATTCAGGGCATTTCTGAACTTCCTGGCGGGGCAAACCATTTTCAGTCATGACACCATCTCTCAGCCAGATTGAACTTGCTAGCTACAATGTTCTGCGCTGTGCACATAGGTGGAAGTCTTGAACGTAATCGTTTCACATGTAGATCGACAACGTCATCATTAATAGGTAGTTGTTTATTGGTCTGGATCTTCCGATATTATCTTATCAGAATGTATGGCCTCAAAGGAGGTGGGGGGATGTGGCTGAGAATCGGGAGCTATTGTGTAGGAGTTGACATAATTGTTCCTGTAATCATGCGCATGGTGTTATTTAGTTGTACAACTAATAATCTAACATGACGACACTGCATCCACACCGGAGCACAATACTCAGCCACAGAATAAATTAAACCTAACGCTGAGCAACGGAGAGGAGTTGCACTGGCACCCCAAGTGGTACTGCATAATTTCCGCGGGATGCTGTTTCTTGTCTTCATTTTGGCAGCAGTCGTTCGTAGATGTTCTTTGCATGACAATGGTCTGTCCAGTGTTACACCCAACTATGTGTGATGTCTGTTGTGGCGAAGGAGGGTGTTATTAAAGTAAACTTTAAGTTCCCTTGTTACTATTTTATTCTTCATGTGGAAACAAGCAACTTCGGTCTTAGTTGTACTCCATTTTCCGAAGTAGTCTCCCAGAACAGAGAAATGATTTGTCAGCATCTCTTCTGTTCTCTAAAAACATGGATCTCTAGCATCAGCCCAATCATCAGCGTATCCAAACTTCCTAGATTTTGTGGAGGCTAAATCTGATATATACAGGCTGAACAAGAGTAGGGCAAGCACTGATCCTTGAGGAAGTCCATTGTTTAATTTACTTGGCTTGCTGATTTCACTGCCAGTGATGACCTGGAAACATTTGTCATTCAACATGTTGCTTACAAGACGAGCCAATGTCTGGATAACCTGAAGTAGTTTTCAAATAACACCCTCTCACCAAACAGCGTTATAAGCTACCTTAAGGTCTATGTATGCCACAGATGATTTGATGATTCTGGAACCCTGCCTAACTTTAGGGGTAATGAGAGTACTTGGTCCGTGCAACTCTGTTGTGGTCTGAATGCTGCTTGTTCTATGGGAATCACCTCAAGCACTTTTGAGGCGGTTCTGTTCAGTATTATTCTCTCAAGTAACTTGTAGCATACACACAACACTGAGATAGGTCTGTAGCTGGCTGGTCTGTCATTGGGTATGGCAATGATTTTCGTCAATTTAAACAATCGAGGTAGTTTGCCAGTCTGAACAATCTTATTGGCTAGCTTAGATAGCCAAATTCGAGCATGCTTGCCACAATTTATCAATAATTCGGGATGTATTTCGTCAAACCCTGGTGCCTTACCGCTTTTGACATCTGTCAGAGGTGTATCAATTCCCTTGGTGGTGAAGGGTTTAGTATATTCTGAAGCAGAATTACTTGTGGCTATTAGGTTGTCTAGCTCTTTCTTGATATACCTTGTGTGGTTTCTGTCTCTAGTTGTTCAATACATAGAAGCAATTAGCGTACGGCCTCCGTGTTTTTTTAGGAGTGACCAAGCTTTTCTGCTAGATTTATTGAAGTTAATAGATTCCACAGTGTCGACCCACTTTTCCTTCCGAGCGTTATCAAGGCTACTAAGTAATTCTTCTGCAATTTCTTGTTCGCCACTGGCCAAGAAATCTTGATACAGCTTTTCGCTTGTGTCAGTCCATCCGGGGATATATTTCTTCCTGATTATGACTCCTTATTTCAAAAATCCCACATTCACTGTGGTCGCCTTGGTGAGAAGTCAGCGGTTTTACGACTTTTCTATCAGTAACGAGGAACAGAAATGTTACACTCTTCTGGGATTCCACAAACAGTCAAACGTTCATCACAAAACACAATTGTGTAAATTCTCCTGACGTGAACATCATTGGTTGAATGACGGAAGATTCTCTGTCGTAGTTTGAAACCCGGCTTATGAATGTAAGATTTATGAAATGAAAAGTCAGGTCCGTGTGTTCAGATTCTATACAAAACTAGTGGTCCTGTGGCTATGATTATGATATCAGCAGTCACGTAAAACTACAAGATTCTTACTTACTTTCATTTTTACACTGAGGTAACAATGATTACAATTAACGTACAAAACGAAAACTTTCCTGCTACTTATTCAATTATAAAATAGGTATGTTGAGTATACTGTATCTCATGGTAAGGCAGTTGAGATTGCTTCTTTTCCTTCTGTTTTATTAGAGATTTTGTGACAAGCTCGTTAAATGGTTTGTTCATAAGCGCATTCGGAAAAAAAACTGACTGAATAAGGAGCTAGCTTCGTTAATGAACCCTCATCCTTATCGCTTTGAAGTTACATTTTACCGCAGCCCCACATCCATTTCTCCAAGATTTGTGCATCGTCATCGCCGATGTGAAACTGTTAATATGAAAAACGCATTACTAAGTACAAGAAGACATTGAGCTGTATTTATGTATTTTCTCAGCGAGGAATTTTGCCTAAGCAATCCTCACTAATTATACTTCTTGTATCAACTAAGGGAATGGTGTATTTACCGTGATCTGCATGCATGAGGGTCCCTTCCTCGTAAGAACTGCAAAATCTATGCAGAGTAAACAAATGTTACTCAGCTTTTATTCTTCAACACAAAGGGGCGAGTCTGCAATTTGACGATAAGTAGGGCAGTTAATATTGGGCTTTTCTTTATCGCATTCCAAAAACTTCCTTAGAAATAGCCCTGCAATTTAGCAGCGCAGTAAGTGCTGTGAACCTTTAAGCTTGAATTCTGGAGATGGTGGGTATGCATTCCATCGTCGGTAGCATTAAAAATAGTTTTTTTCGTGGTTTCCGAATTTATACCAAGAAAATGTAGGGGATGTATCTTAATTTAGGGCACATATAACAAATTGGCATTCTGAGAAGAACAAGATTGGATATTTAGTTTTATATTTTATGTTTGAATTCTTAACATGTAGTTTTGTGGAACGATGTTTAAAATTTGTTTTTTTCTTTACAGAATCAATAATAATCGTTTTATTTCACAGACCATAAATATGTGTTTGAATATTTTTCTCAAACATATGATATGCCCTTTTTTCATAGAACTGAATTTTAGGACATGAAGATATGAGTATATATTTAAGTATTGTTTCTAATGCTTATAATTTGTTTTATAATTTGCACAAAGAAATCAATCAATCAATACTGATCTGCATTTAGGGCAGTCGCCCAGGTGGCAGATTCCCTATCTGTTGCTTTCCTAGCCTTTTCCTAAATGATTTCAAAGAAATTGGAAATTTATTGAACATCTCCCTTGGTAAGTTATTCCAATCCCTAACTCCCCTTCCTATAAATGAATATTTGCCCCAGTTTGTCCTCTTGAATTCCAACTTTATCTTCATATCGTGATCTTTCCTACTTTTATAAACGCCATTCAAACTTATTCGTCTACTAATGTCATTCCACGCCATCTCTCCGCTGACAGCTCGGAACATACCACTTAGTCGAGCAGCTCTTCTTCTTTCTCTCAATTCTTCCCAACCCAAACATTGCAACATTTTTGTAACGCTACTCTTTTGTCGGAAATCACCCAGAACAAATCGAGCTGCTTTTCTTTGGATTTTTTCCAGTTCTTGAATCAGGTAATCCTGGTGAGGGTCCCATACACTGGAACCATACTCTAGTTGGGGTCTTACCAGAGACTTATATGCACTCTCCTTTACATCCTTACTACAACCCCTAAACACCCTCATAACCATGTGTAGAGATCGGTACCCTTTATTTACAATCCCATTTATGTGATTACCCCAATGAAAATCTTTCCTTATATTAACACCTAGATACTTACAATGATCCCCAAAAAGAACTTTCACCCCATCAACGCAGTAATTAAAACTGAGAGGACTTTTCCTATTTGTGAAACTCACAACCTGACTTTTAGCCCCGTTTATCAACATACCATTGCCTGCTGTCCATCTCACAACATTTTCGAGGTCACGTTGCAGTTGCTCAGAATCTCGTAACTTATTTATCACTCTATAGAGAATAACATCATCCGCAAAAAGCCTTACCTCCGATTCCACTCCTTTACTCATATCATTTATATACATAAGAAAACATAAAGGTCCGATAACACTGCCCTGAGGAACTCCCCTCTCAACTATTACAGGGTCAGATAAAGCTTCACCTACTCTAACTCTCTGAGATCTATTTTCTAGAAATATAGCAACCCATTCAGTCACTCTTTTGTCTAGTCCAATTGTACACATTTTTGCCAGTAGTCTCCCATGATCCACCCTATCAAATGCTTTAGACATGTCAATCGCGATACAGTCCATTTGACCTCCAGAATCCAAGATATCTGCTATATCTTGCTGGAATCCTACAAGTTGAGCTTCAGTGGAATAACCTTTCCTAAAACTGAATTGCCTTCTATCGAACCAGTTATTAATTTCACAAACATGTCTAATATAATCAGAAAGAATGCCTTCCCAAAGCTTACATACAATGCATGTCAAACTTACTGGCCTGTAATTTTCAGCTTTATGTCTATCGCCCTTTCCTTTATACACAGGGGCTACTATAGCAACTCTCCATTCATCTGGTATAGCTCCTTCGACTAAACAATAATCAAATAAGTACTTCAGATATGGTACTACATTCCAACCCATTGTCTTTAGTATATCCCCAGAAATCTGATCAATTCCAGCCGCTTTTCTAGTTTTCAACTTTTGTATCTTATTGTAAATGTCATTGTTATCATATGTAAATGTTATTACTTCTTTGGCCTTAGTCTCTTCCTCTATCTCGACATTATCCTTGTAACCAACAATCTTTACATACTGCTGACTGAATACTTCTGCCTGTTCAAGATCCTCACATACACACTCCCCTTGTTCATTAATTATTCCTGGAATGTCCTTCTTGGAACCTGTTTCTGCCTTAAAATACCTATACATACCCTTCCATTTTTCACTAAAATTTGTATGACTGCCAATTATGCTTGCCATCATGTTATCCTTAGCTGCCTTCTTTGCTAGATTCAATTTTCTAGTAAGTTCCTTCAATTTCTCCTTACTTCCACAGCCATTTCTAACTCTATTTCTTTCCAGTCTACACCTCCTTCTTAGTCTCTTTATTTCTCTATTATAATAAGGTGGGTCTTTACCATTCCTTACCACCCTTAAAGGTACAAACCTGTTTTCGCATTCCTCAACAATTTCTTTAAACCCATCCCAGAGTCTGTTTACATTTTTATTTACCGTTTTCCACCGATCATAGTTACTTTTTAGAAACTGCCTCATACCTGCTTTATCAGCCATATGGTACTGCCTAACAGTCCTACTTTTAAGACCTTCCTTTCTATCGCATTTATTTTTATCTACCACAAAAACAGCTTCATGATCACTAATACCATCTATTACTTCAGTTTCCCTATAGAGCTCATCTGGTTTTATCAGCACGACATCCAGGATATTTTTCCCTCTGGTTGGTTCCATCACTTTCTGAATCAGCTGTCCTTCCCATATTAACTTATTTGCCATTTGTTGGTCATGCTTCCTGTCGTTCGCATTTCCTTCCCAATTTACATCTGGCAAATTCAGATCTCCCGCTACAATCACATTTCTTTCCATGTCGTTTACCACATAGCTGACTATCCTATCAAATAATTCCGAATCCGCATCAGTGCTACCCTTTCCCGATCTGTACACTCCAAATATATCAAGTTGCCTATTATCTTTAGAAATGAGCCTTACACCTAGAATTTCATGTGTCTCATCTTTAACTTTTTCATAGCTTACAAATTCTTCTTTCACCAGAATGAAAACTCCCCCTCCCACCTTTCCTATCCTATCTCTACGATACACACTCCAGTGCCGTGAGAAAATTTCTGCATCCATTATATCATTTCTCAGCCATGATTCAACTCCTATTACAATATCTGGTAAATATATATCTATTAAATTACTTAATTCTATTCCTTTCTTTACAATACTTCTACAGTTCAGCACTAACAATTTTATGTCATCCCTACTTGATTTCCAGTTCCCTGTTCCCTTATCACCGCTCCCTAGGCCATCCCGTTTCCCTGAATGTACCTCCCTATTACCCTTCCAAACAGATTTCCTAACTTATACGTACCACTGCGGTTTAAATGAAGGCCATCCAATCGCAGATCCCTATCTCCTACCCACCCATTAGGATCTAGAAATTTCACTCCCAGTTTCCCACATACCCACTCCATAGTCTCATTTAAATTCCCAATCACCCTCCAGTCAGTATCCCTCCTACACAGTATTCCACTAATAACAATCTCCGCTTTCTTAAACTTCACCCGTGCTGCATTTACCAGATCCCACACATCTCCAACTATGTTGGTACTTATATCAGCTTGCCTTACGTTGTTGGTACCAACGTGGAACACTACCACCTTCTCCTTCCCCTCCACCCTCTCTTCAACTTTCCTCAACATCTGCCTCAACCTAATTCCTGGATAACATTCTACCCTGGTTCCCTTTCCCCCACACACTTTCCCCACGTGTCTAATGATGAAATCCCCCATGACCAGAGCCTCAACCCTACCCACCTCATTTGATCCCCTCCCCTCCTGGTCAGCCCTATCTTTCCTGATAGCTGCAGAAACTACTTCCTCCTCCCTTTTCTCCTTCCCATGACCCTGTTCCACCTGTCTTTTCCTATCCTCTACTCTACATTTCCCTTTCCTACCTTTTCCCTTCCTCTTACTTCCATGCATCTCAGCAACAGTTCCCTGTCCCTCATCTTCTCTCTGTTGTTCTACCTGGAGTGACTCGTACCGATTTCGCACAGACACCTGTCCTGAATTCTGATCCTGAATAGAGCCCTTGGCCTGCAATCTCCTTCCCCTTAGAACATTAGACCACCTGTCTTCTACAACTCCTCCCTTTCCTTCCCCTCCCTCTTGTACACCTACTGTAACCTGTACATCGTTTGAGGGAGTCCTATCTTCCTTCCTGTCTTCTGTGAGAATCCTAATTATCTCCCTCAAACTTTCCAACTCCTCCCTCATACCCCTCAATGCCTCACCACACCCACAATAAGTACACTCGCGCTCCTTAGCCATTCTTTACGGGGGGAAAATTATAAATTAAAAAAATAAAGTAACTTATTTGCAAAAAAAATGAACGGAGGGATATATTGTCTGGGATAGTACACAACAATAAGGTAATTAATATACGATTACACTACAATACTACTTAGTCGTGCTCTATTTTTTTTTATCCTACAACCCCTAACAGGATAAAAACTGCTGTTAATTACTGAATATCGAAAGTAATACACAAGAACTACACAATTCCAAACTGCAATTAAGCCTATCCTAATTTCAACAATATTTTAGTAAGAGTTTCTACGGATACCTCTACTACACCAGTACTACACAAATATTTTACAATAATAAAATAATCACACTAAATTCTAATAGGATATTACTCGTATACTACTGTACAGTACACTACAGTAATTTTTAAACTACTTTCAGAAAGTAATGATGACCTCTTGAACGTTGCAATAAGTGGAATCTTTAAAGATGCTTTATAAAGGAAGATGTAATACCAAGTTTACAACTGAAATATCTTTAGTGTTATACATGGTTTGTTCATAAGTTGGGCCAATGTCTTAGTTGATAGGTCCCGTTACACAACAAGCATCATCATCATCATCAGTATATAAGTTTCCTAAATAATAAGACGGATTAGCCAAAATTCCATGATCCACACTCTATTGGTTTAAAATTTCCGCCAAGAATCTGTTCACTTTCATGATTAACTAGTTGATGCTACCTGGCTCTCATTAAAAGTCACATTGTATTCTGAGAAATATCTATACAGGCTTCTCGCATCTTGAACTTTATTTGGATTCACTTCTGGAGCAGGTATTTGCATAAGTTGAGGATTTTGATTGTCATGCATACGACACTTCTTCCATATACGAAACATATCACACATTTCATTGCAAGTACGGGAACAAAGGACTGCGCCGTCCATTGGTTATTTTAACAACACATACTTCATGAATGTGAACGTCTTGCCTTCCCCCACTGACTTGGAAAAAATAATGCGGACAGAAAAGTATCCCATTCTCTAAGCAGATCTTTGTCCATAATATCTTCGAAAAATGATGGGTTCTCTTGACACAACACCATTAGGAGAGATGAGGCTTCACAGTTCCAATTACTTCTATCCTGTTATTTCTCACAATAAAGCCGAAGTTCCGGCTACACTGGGAGAAGGAATGATCTTGAACTGGGAACATTTGAAGAACGATCACATGGAATACCTTAACAAACCAGGAGGAAAATTCCATAGCCGTTCAGTTTTTATTTCGTCCCCCAGCTGAATCACAAAAAAGACAAGAGTAGACACTTTTTTGAATGCAGTCATGGACAAATTATACAAAAGAGTTTGGATCTTTTACCCTCCGTTTTCATGAAATAATTACAGTAGCTTGAATCATCGTTGAGTGTATGTATATTTAAACATTAGAGTCATAACATACAGTACGTTAATAAAACTAATTGTTCACATTTAGACTAGAAACTGCAAAATTCTGAGAGTAATCAAACTCTGTGTTTGAGATTACTAAATTTAAAGTTCTTGTAATTCTTTCCTTTTCAGATATTCCTGCTGTGATGATTATAAGATTCATAGCATTGGTCTATTGGATTTAATTTCAGATAAGTCTTGAACTCCTCAAAATAATCATATATTATATCAGTTCTTGGTCTTCTAAACTCATGGGAGGACTTTGTCTCAAAGTAATCATAGTACGTTTTGTAACTCAACATCAAAGACGATCTTCCAATTCCAGAAACATGCTGTAGAATTATTTGATAGCATAGGATCATCAAAATATCTTAAATTGGTTTTATGTTTTGTATAGCGGAATTCACACTAGGAACACTCTTAAGGTTATCACCCAGCATTTATAAAACATTCTCTGAAATATTTCGAGGTCTATTTCAATGAGTACCTCTCCTTTCTTGAAACACTCATTTTCAATTACTTCCTTTTGAATAGTCCTGATACTTTTATAGATATTTGGGACAATTTCAAAGTGAATTTCTGGCACACACCCGTGCCTTAGAATCATCCACAGTTATTTTGCACTGCCATGTGTGGTTTCCGGACTTTTTAAATTAAGAGTCTTTGTTTTCATAATTGACGTTGCCATACAATTTTGCAGAAATGAGTCCTGCAAGCTCTTCTCCTGGCTACCATGAAAGGAAGGAGAAAGATCCAGCTGTACATCAAATATTATTCCCTTAAAATAGTTATATTTGCAACACTTATTAAATTAACGTTCTTTACAGCCACTTCTTTTCTCGACAAGAAATGTAACTTTCACCACGAGAAAGTTTAGATTGTAATTCTTCATGGTTTTATTTTGGATAATAATTCTTTTTATATAAGGAAGTGAAGAGTCACTTATAGAATTATCTAAATTGTGTCCCTCACTAATAATCTGTCACAAAGGAAATAGCACAAACTACAACTTCCAAGGAAGCTTCTGCTTTGAATAACAACTGTCCACCATAAGAAACAGATGTACTATGGAAACCGTAAAAAATAGTTAGTGGGCGTAAAGCAAATAACAGTAAAACAGGTGTACCAACTTTCTCTTTGAAATTTTCAGAGATTATAGTTCCGAACCTGAAGAATTTAATGGAACGTAGACCCCCTCAAATAAGGCCACGGTTGCTTCTTTCGCATTTCTTGCATATCGACCCCCCCCTTCCCATGCCACCACCGAAAACTGAACTTCGTTAACGACATTAAACTAGCAGAAATATAAAAATCTTAAACGAGAGTTCACCGCCGCAATTTGGAAGTAACTCCGGTTTTCAAGTATTCGAATTCCACCCTGCCACAGAAACTGGCTTGAGAACCTTGAACGAAGAACACTTAGGAGAAGAATTGATTAATGTGTCCCACATGGTCTTTCAAAAGAGAGTTTTCTCACGATTCCTTTTATTTGAGCTACAGTCAGGACTTTCGCAACTACTACACCAGAGATTTTTACAGCTTCTTCCGCAACATATTAAACGGGTACACGCCCAAGAACCTCTGCTTCAGAAAACAAAACGGAAAATTGGCACTCACAGATGACGAAGACACCAAGGAACTCGCGAGATATACTTCGAGTCACAACTCATCTGTCCAGAACCAACAGAAAGGTTTCCACATAAACCCCACCCGAACCCAAACCAAGACTCATCCTCACCTACACAAGAGGTAATACACCGACATATTCAACGACTGAAAAACAAAAAGGCATCCGGAGACGACGGCATCGTAGCAGAGCTTCTTAAACATCTAGGAAAGAATTCGCTCCAAGAACTCACACAATCATACAAGAAATTTGGACAACGGGAAAACTACCAGAAAACTGGACAAACGCCCTCCTCGTTCCACTTCACAGTAAACGTGACCCAACAGATGTGAACAATTACAGGGGAATTTCCCTGATGCATGTCGCATACAAAATCATCTCCGCAACCCTCTTCCAAAGAACACAGGAACAACTAGAAACACTCATAGGCGAATACAAATAGGGTTTCAGGCCCCACATATCCTGTGCAGAACAGATACTCAATTTGAAAACCATCTTGAAACTACGACACACCAGAAAAAACCCACAATCTGCACCTTCGTGGACTTCCAGGAACCATATGACTCCAATGACCGGCAATCCCTCTTCCAAACACTGAGTGAATACGGACTGGGCAACAAGACTTAAAAATTCATCGGAGTAACTCTCACCAACACAAACTCCCAAGTAAAATTCATGGGAAATATATCTGAAAAATTTCGGATAAAAACCGGTGCCCGACAACGAGATCGACTTTCCCCACTACTCTTTAACTTAGCCCTGGACATAATCATGAAAGAATGGGAACAAGCTATAAAAGCTCAAGCAAACCGACAACCATTAAGTATGACAAGAAAACATGTAAAAATCTCCTGTCTCGCTTTCGCAGATTATCTCGGGATCCTCGCAACGAACGAACAACAGGCAATCAGCCAAATCGAAACCCTTAAGAAATGCTTAGAAAAATTCGGCCTACAAATCTCCTTCTCAAAACCCAAGGTCATGTGCAACCACTGCAACCTCCAAAATTTGAACACGAAATTTGGCACAATCGAAACAGTAACTGAGGTTCGATATATCGGAGAAATTGTAGTACCAACAGGAAAAGAAAACAAGGCCTTCGAGGTCCGCATCCAAAAAATTAAGAGAGCCCTCGGCCGAATGCAAAACATTTACAACGAAAATTGCCGCTCTATCTTCACCAAAATTCACCATTCAAACCTTAAATACTATATGCGAGTGAAACACTGGATCTCTACTGAAAAATAGTGCTCGAAGAGGAACGTAAAATCATCAGAAAATTCTCGGCCCAAAACTGACTGACGAATGATACCGACTGCAATCTTGTACAAAAACTGAGTAGCTCTCAAACCTTGCGGCCGACATCAGAAAAAAGAGGCCTGCAGTTTTAAGGACACATCGAACGCCTTCCAGAAAACAGACTGACAAGAATCTCACTAGAGGTGACATAAAGCATCAAAACAAATAGGTGGACATCGGAAATCCACCAAGACTTGGAATAAGCACGAATCAAATTGGTCGACATCGCAGACCGAACCTGCTGCATAACTAATATCAGGAAGTAGAAAGTAGAGGCAGAAAGAACCACAAGAAGAAGACAGGAGCCAAGTGGACAGAAGAACGAACAACCACGATGAGGGAAAAATTGAATGCTCCCTGGTAGAGAAGGAAATGCGCAACTTCTAAGTGAGCTTTGTGTGATCAGTTTTCTGGTATTTTTCGCTTCTAATACACTGACTGACAGAGCAAATGCAACACCAAGGAGGAGTGGTTCGAAAGGGATGAAAGTTGGGGAAAAACAGAGTCGGCACGAAAGAATAATTGATGTTTATTTCAAACCGATATGCAGGTTACACAATGCGCACGGCATCGACTCAGTAGGATGTAGGACCACCGCGAGCGGCGATGCACGCAGAAACACGTCGAGGTACAGAGTCAATAAGAGTGCGGATGGTGTCCTGAGGGATGGTTCTCAATTCTCTCTCAACCATTTGCCACAGTTGGTCGTCCGTACGAGGCTGGGGCAGAGTTTGCAAACGGCGTCCAATGAGATCCCACACGTGTTCGATTGGTGAGAGATCCGGAGAGTACGCTGGCCACTTAAGCATCTGTACACCTCGTAGAGCCTGTTGGGAGATGCGAGCAGTGTGTGGGCGGGCATTATCCTGCTGAAACAGAGCATTGGGCAGCCCCTGAAGGTACGGGAGTGCAACCGGCCGCAGCACATGCTGCACGTAGCTGTGGGCATTTAACGTGCCTTGAATACGCACTAGAGGTGACGTGGAATCATACGCAATAGCGCCCCAAACCATGATGCCGCGTTGTCTAGCGGTAGGGCGCTCCACAGTTACTGCCGGATTTGACCTTTCTCCACGTCGACGCCACACTCGTCTGCGGTGACTATCACTGACACAACAGAAGCGTGACTCATCGGAGAACACGACGTTCCGCCATTCACTCATCCAAGTCGCTCTAGCCCGGCACCATGCCAGGCGTGCACGTCTATGCTGTGGAGTCAATGGTAGTCTTCTGAGCAGACGCCGGGAGTGCAGGCCTCCTTCAACCAATCGACGGGAAATTGTTCTGGTCGATATTGGAACAGCCAGGGTGTCTTGCTCATGCTGAAGAATGGCGGTTGACGTGGCGTGCGGGGCTGCCACCGCTTGGCGGCGGATGCGCCGATCCTCGCGTGCTGACGTCACTCGGGCTGCGCCTGGACCCCTCGCACGTGCCACATGTCCCTGCGCCAACCATCTTCGCCACAGGCGCTGCACCGTCGACACATCCCTATGGGTATCGGCTGCGATTTGACGAAGCGACCAACCTGCCCTTCTCAGCCCGATCACCATA
Organism: Anabrus simplex; assembly: GCF_040414725.1. NCBI lineage: Eukaryota > Metazoa > Arthropoda > Insecta > Orthoptera > Tettigoniidae > Anabrus > Anabrus simplex. Next base: position 144,262,302 of record NC_090265.1, on the reverse strand, counting down.
CTCCTCGTAAAGTCGTCTGTCTGCTGGAAATGCCTCCGTTGACGGCGGCCTGGCATTCTTAGCTATACACGTGTCCTGTGGCACACGACAACATGTTCTACAATGACTGTCGGCTGAGAAATCACGGTACGAAGTGGGCCATTCGCCAACGCCGTGTCCCATTTATCGTTCGCTACGTGCGCAGCACAGCGGCGCATTTCACATCATGAGCATACCTCAGTGACGTCAGTCTACCCTGCAATTGGCATAAAGTTCTGACCACTCCTTCTTGGTGTTGCATTTGCTCTGTCAGTCAGTGTAATAATAATAATAATAATAATAATAATAATAATAATAATAATAATAATAATAATAATAATAATAATAATAATAATAATAATAATAATAATAATAATAATAATGTTATTGGCTTTACGTCCACTAACTACTTTTTCGGTTTTCAGAATAATTCTGAGATAGAACCTAAACAAGAGGCCACGGCCACATTCTTCCAGTTACTACGTAGTAGCCATTGTGGTGGTAGTGGTAGTGGTGGTGGTGGTGGTGGTGGTGTTGATGGTGGTGGTTGTGAGGGTGGTGGTGGTGTTGATGGTGGTGGTTCTGGTTGTGATGGAGGTAGTGGTGGTAGTTTTGGTGTTAATGGTGGTGGTGGTGGTGGTGGTGGTGGTGGTGGTGGTAGTAGTGATATTATGATTGTTGCTATACGGGGTAGAAATACGAACTAGTATTTCCCCATAATACATTCAAAGATGGGGGAGAGACATGACAAATATATCAAGTTTAAAAAGGGGGGAACAATTTTTTTTTAAATACTAATGTAACACCAGAATATCCCTTTCCTGGCGAGATGTAGTGTTTCTGGCGCTTCTGGTATGGGCTACAACAAATTTGTTACTTTCATTGAACTGACTCAGTCTCACTTGGCTTTGACAGTATGAATGTGAGTGAGGTATGAGCGATGATAGTAATGCCATTCCTTATGTAGCCAGTCCCGGTTACGAATGGTGTGAAAATGTCACTCATTAGGGTCAGTGATATTCCCTCTGAATTACTGACTGCCTTAGGAGAAACCAGCATGGCAAGGTTATTTCATTTAGTGCGTAAGATGTATGAGACAGGAGAAGTCTCATCCTATTTTCGGAAGAATGTTGTTATACCTATTCCCAAGAAAGCCGGTGCTGACAAGTGTGAAAACTACCGCACCATTAGTTTAGTATCTCATGCCTGCAAAATTTTAACACGTATTATTTACAGAAGAATGGAAAAACAAGTTGAAGCTGAGTTGGGAGAAGATCAATTTGGCTTCAGAAGAAATGTAGGAACACGTGAAGCAATCCTGACTTTACGTCTGATCTTAGAGGATCGAATCAAGCAGGACAAGCCCACGTACATGGCGTTCGTAGATCTAGAAAAGGCATTCGATAATGTTGATTGGACCAAGCTATTTATGATTCTGAAGATGATAGGGATCAGATACCGAGAACGAAGAATTATCTACAATCTGTATAAAAATCAATCTGCAGTGATAAGAATCGAGGGCTTTGAAAAAGAAGCAGCAATCCAGAAAGGAGTGAGGCAAGGCTGCAGTTTGTCCCTTCTCCTTTTCAATGTTTACATAGAACAGGCAGTAAAGGAAATCAAAAATAAATTTGGAAAGGGAATCACAGTCCAAGGAGAGGAAATCAAAACCTTGAGATTTGCCGATGATATTGTTATTTTATCTGAGACTGCAGAAGATCTCGAGAAGTTGCTGAATGGTATGGATGAAGTCTTGGATAAGGGTACAACATGAAAATAAGTCCAAAACAAAAGTAATGGAGTGCAGTCGAACGAAGGCAGGTGATGCAGGAAATATTAGATTAGGAATTGAAGTCTTAAAGGAAGTAGATTAATATTGTTACTTGGGTAGTAAAATAACTAACGATGGCAGAAGTAAGGAAGACATAAAATGCAGACTAGCACAAGCAAGGAAGAGCTTTCTTAAGAAAATAAATTTGCTCACTTCAAATATTGATATCGGAATTAGAAAGATGTTTTTGAAGACGTTCGTGTGGAGCGTGGCATTGTATGGAAGTGAAACATGGACGATAACTAGCTCAGAAAGAAAGAGAATAGAAGCTTTTGAAATGCGGTGTTACAGAAGAATGCTGAAGGTGAGATGGATAGATTGAATCACGAATGAAGAGATACTGAATCGAATTGGTGAGAGGAGATCGATTTGGCTAAATTTGACGAGAAGAAGAGATAGAATGATAGCACACATCTTAAGACACCCAGGACTTGTTCAGTTGGTTTTTGAAGGAAGTGTAGGTGGTAAGAACGGTAGGGGTAGACCAAGGTATGAATATGACAAGCAGATTAGAGCAGATGTAGGATGCCATAGTTACGTTGAAATGAAAAGGTTAGCACAGGATAGGGTGGCTTGGAGGGCTGCATCAAACCAGTCTATGGACTGATGACTCAAACAACAACAGGGTCAGTGACGGGTCCATTTCAGTGGGCTTTGAATCGACTTACATTACTTGTTCTAAAAATTCCTGATATTTCATTGCCAACCATCACCGCTACCTTAAACCCACTTAAACGTTTCACCGCAGATATATCTGGAACAACAAGAGATATTGAAAAATGACTTCCACGGGCATGAAGGCAGGGAAGGGGCTAATTAACGTAAATACTATGAGCCAGTCTAAAACGTAGGAAAAAAGTATTTTCAACATCAACTTACATATTTTTAAATGGACACCCTATATTATTTCATAAGCAATCGTTAATATGAAAAATCACATAAGTAATGGCGTTTGTTTCATCGCAATAGGTCAATTACATCCCGAGATATTGCAACGAGAAGTTGACGCTTGAGATAAACGAAACGCGCAGCAGTTGCACATCCCGAGAGTCCAGCGCGAACCTCACGGTCCTCTTACTCACGATATGATTGCCGTACTACGATGCGACAGGCACTGTACTTAATGCTATTTGCACTGCTATCAAGAGGGATGAAAATAAGAGAAGGGTTTCCTGCCACAGCAAAAGGATATGTAAATAACGGTTTCTCTCTTGCGTGTTTTATTTCCCTACACAGTACATTGCAGTACTCTGTACTGTACTACTTCAGAATGTACATAACTCGTATAGCAAAGTTACTGTAACGAAATTCTCTTATTTTCATCCCTCGTGATAGCAGTGCAAATAGCATTAAGTACAGCGCTTGTCACATCGTAGTACGGCAATCATATCGTGAGTAAGAGGACCGAGAGATTCGTGCTGGACTCTCGGGATGTGCAACTACTGCGCGTTTCGTTTATCTCAAGCGTCAAACTTCACGTTGCAATATCTCGGGATATAATTGACCTATTGCGATTAAACAAACGCCATTACTTATGTGATTTTTCGTGTTAACCATTGCACACGAAATAATGCAGAGTGTCCACTTAAAAATACGTAAGTTGATGTTGAAAATACTTTTTTCCTACGTTTTAGACTGGCTCATAGTATTTACGTTAATTAGCCCCTTCCCTGCCTTCATGCCCGTGGAAGTCATTTTTCAATATCTCTTGTTGTTCCAGATATATCTGCGGTGAAACGTTTAAGTGGGCCACCCTGTATATGACGACTAGCTGTTACGCGCGAGTTTCGCTCGCGTGGATTTCGTAATTTGATAAAGATAATCATTCCGGTACTCCACTAAGGCACTGTATGAAAATCCCTAAAGTATAAAAACTCACCCTAAATTTGAGCTTCATTTACCCCAGAACCTCTTTGTAAACCACAGTTGGGGTCTTGCCTTTTGGGGCTAAGATGACCAGACTACTGGCAGAGCTAACTGCGGAACATGCGACGTAGAACTCATGAGAAACAGTCCTCTCTCAAGTCGAAAACAAAAGTACTTAAAAACATTTAAGCTCTTTCAATCGTGAAATTACCAGCGTTTCGTTCTAGGAACCTCATTTTTTATATAATGGCCCAAGGCAGGCATTTATACCAGTGGAGGCACATGCTTTCCCTAGTGCAATGTCACTGCGTTGTCCTACATAAGAGGCTTGCAGTGGTGTCTCAACGGCGCACTAGCCGCCAGCGCCTTGGAAAGGTATAGCATTCCAACTGATGAGCCCTCTGCTACACTGGGGCGAAACGCTGGTAATTTCACGATTGAGAAAGCCTAAAGATCTCAAATATTTTTAACATTTTCAATCGATGGAATTAAATTATGGTTTCCTTCTAGGAAACTTATTTTTGAAAAGAAATACTGGTTTCCTTATTTTTAAAGGAGATTCCAAATACCCATTTCCTCGTCTTCAGATTTTTGTGATATGTTACATAAGTTTACCCATAGAAAGAATTCAGACCTTTATTAGTCTCCCCCCCCCCCCCAGTGGATTTTCCGAAAACAAAAATACAGGCTTCCTTATTTTTAAGGAGATTCCAAGTATAAATTTTCCCGTCTGGTACATGTTTAGTTTTGAGATATACTGTAGATATACTCATTTTAAGAATTTAACAAATTTTTTAATTCTTTCCACGGATTAAGTGGATTTTGAAAACAAAAATACATGTTTCCTTACTTTAAGGAGATTCCAAATACAAATTTTTACGTCTGGTACATGTTAAGTTTTTGAGATATACTGTAGATGTACCCATTTTGAAAATTTTTGAGATATATGTATCCTCACAAAAAAAATTCAACCAATTTTTCGGTTTTTCAAACCCTTTAAATGGATTTTCCAAAAACAAAAAGATACGTATTTCTTTATTTTTAAAGAAGATTCCAAATACCAATTTACATGACTTTAAACTCTTAAGTTTTTGATATATAGGTATACTCATGTTAAAAATTCACCCCGCCTTTTTTCAACCCCTTAGCGATGGAATATCCAAACATCCTCCCTTCGTGAACACCTACACCGAACATAAATGTATTTCCAAAGTTTCATTCCTGTATGTCCAGTAGTTTTAGCTCGGCGATGGTGAGTAAGTCAGGACATGTTATTTTATATATATAGATAACGTTTGATAAGACCTGGAGTACTTCTTCTCCTTTACCCAGTTTATTAAATACAGTTACTAAAGATGCTACTACTTTAGATAATCATGTTTTAATAATTCCATCACCAAACCCCCAGGACTACCTGCCTTGCCATTTTTAAAATTTCTAAGAGCCTGGCTCACTTCATTCTTGGTCAACTCCACCACATTATAGTTTGCTTCTTCCGTTCTTCTCGATATTCTTCCCTGTCCTTCACATAAAGAGCTTCAAAATGTCTCTTCCATTCAGAAATTGTAATCATTCTGGTTCCTCCTCTAACTGTAGTAGGAGCTCTCATTTGACGTGTGAATCACCAAGCTTCTGATGCCCTGTTATCTCCACCACAGCATCAATCATGCCACTTCTGGGAGGAGTTACACGTTTAACCTTAATTTATTGTTTAGTGTTCTTGTGAGATACCACTGTACTGTATTTAGCCACGAATATTTTGTTCCTAAGTAAATGCTGATCAACATTGCCGAAATCCAATCCTGTAACTTTTGCACGTAAAGCAAGTCCTTAAACACTATACCATACTGCTGGGAATAAGAGGAATTTTGTAACATTTCTACGAATTATGTGGGCTTTAGCGGTGTGTCAAATGCAAAAACAGGTCCGTACCAAGCTCGATAGCTGCAGTCGCTTAAGTGCAGCCAGTATCCAGTATTCGGGAGATAGTAGGTTCAAACCCCACTGTCGGCAGCCCTGAAAATGGTTTTCCGTGGTTTCCCATTTTCACACCAGGCAAATGCTGGGGCTGTACCTTAATTAAGGCCACGGCTGCTTCCTTCCCACTCCTAGCCCTTCCTTCTCCCATCGTCGCCATAAGACCTATCTGTGTCGGTGCGACGTAAAGCAACTAGCAAAAAAAAAAAAAAACTGGTCCGCCTCTGTGGTGTAGTGTTTAGTGTGATTAGCTGCCACCCCCGAGGCTCGGGTTCGTTTTCCGGCTCTGACGCGGAATTTAAAAAATGTTTCGAAGGTTGGAACGTGGTACATTCAGACTCGAGAGTATAGAAGGGTTCGATTTCCACCTCAGCCACCCTGAAAATTGTTTTCCGTGGTTTCCCACTTCTCCAGGCAAATGCTGGGATGGTACCTAACTTGAGACCACGGTCGCTTCCTTCCCTCTTCCCTGACTATTCTTTCCAATCTTCCCATCTCCCCCATAAGGCCCCTGTTTAGCATAGCAGGTGAGGCAGCCTGGGCTAGGTACTGGTCCTCTTCTCCAGTTTAATCACCAACCCAAAGTATACCGCTCCAGGACACTGCCCTTGAAGCGCTGAGTGCGAGGGAAAAACCAAACCTGGAGGGTAAACTGATTAAGAAAGAAAGAAATATAAAAACAGACTGGACGTTAGAAAAAATATATTGATAACTGCGTAATATTTTTCTTTTGCTAGTTGCTTTACGTCGCACCGACACAGGATAGGTCTTATGGCAACGATGGAACAAGGAAGGGCTAAGAGTGGGAAGGAAGTGGCCGTGGCCTTAACTAAGGTACAGCCCCAGCATTTGCCTGGTGTGAAAATGGGAAACCACGGAAAACCATTTTCAGGGCTGCCGACAGTGGGGTTCGAACCTACTGTCTCCCGAATACTGGATACTGGCCGCACTTAAGCGACTGCAGCGTAATATTTTGAGGAATTGTGAATTCTACTATATTTCACTTTATTCTAGCAGAACATCGATTTACTGCGTACGAATTCCGGCAATCAAACGCTACTTCGTCATATTTATAGACCGCCACATACAGTGTACGTGACTTGAATTGTAATAAAGAACATTTGTCGTTTTATCCACACACCGCTGCGGTAGTTAACTGGGAGTGTTCACTACAGTGACGTTTATGGCTTTCGCCATTTTATTTATAAACACAGAACACATTATATATGCTTCTGTATACTTCACTCAAAACGTGACATAGGCTACACCAATAGATTCTATTAACCTTGAATACACCGAGCGGGTTGGCCGTGGGGTTAGGTGCGCACAGCTGTGAGTTTGACATAATGCGTTCGAATCCCACTGTCGGCAGCCCTGAATATGATTTTCAGAGGTTTCCCGTTTTCACATTAGGCAAATGCTGGGGATGTACCTTAATTAAGGCCATGGCCACTTCCTTCCCACACCTAGCTCTTTCCTATCCCAACGTCACCATAAGACCTATCAGTGTCGATGTGCCATAAAGCAAACTGTAAAATAATCAACATTTATGGAACTATTTTTTGTCTATGTATCGCGACATTTTGAGAAAAAAGTACCTCTTTCACTCTTCCTCATACCATAGTTTTCTCAAATGTTCACTATTAAATAAACAAATAAATTAATAAACAAGTAAGTACAGCAAACTCCCGATTATCCGGGTGTAGATTATCCGGTATGTGGGTTATCCGTGCACTCGTGAGGTTTATCGTATTACCGGTATTCCTTTAATTTTGCCACGGCATTTTGAATACGTGTGAACTGCGTGCTCATGCTGGCGGCATGCTTTGTTCGAGAACTGAACACATTTTTTTTTTTTTTTTTACAAGTTGCTTTACGTCGCGCCGACTGAGATAGGTCTTATGGCGGCGATGGGACAGGGATGGGCTAGGAGTGGGAAGGAAGCGGCCGTGCCCTTAATTAAGGTACAGCCCCAGCATTTGCCTGGTGTGAAAATGGGAAACCACGGAAAACCATCTTCAGGGCTGCCGACAGTGGGGTTCGAACCCACTATCTCCCGAATACTGGATGCTGGCCGCACTTACGCGACTGTAGCTATCGAGCTCAGTGAACTGAACACTAAACCATGTACTGTCTTTGTTGGTGTTCTGTGAAGCCGTCATGGCTACGATGTGAAAGAAAGTGCTCTCTGACTTTAAAACAAAAGTTTTAATTAATTGAAAAGTTCGAGGCAGATGAATCCATCAAGAAATTAGCAAATGATTATGAGATTGATAAGCGTGTGCAACATGCTTCTACATTGGAAATTGTTGAAACTCTGTTATGTTATGTTGAACAGGGAGATTTTATTTATAGTGATTTTGTTGCACTTCGGAACATTCGTACTGTTATTCGAAAGAACGTAAATAAATTCCGAAAGCAAAATAACATTGCTGATTATTTTTCTCTAAAGGACAAATTGACCTTTTTTTATAATTTTGGTACCTCAACACGTTGTAAGTAATTTTTATATTGGCCTAGTTTATTCATGTACATGTTTATTAAATGTGTTAATTGTTTGAAATTATTGCATTTTCGAACATGTTCTGTATTATTAAAAGTTTCGTTGTGCATTAAAATACACTATCCATCCAGATATTCCGAACGTTCTTTGGCACTATAAGCATCCCTATACGCGTCAATCCATCAGAGCAATCAGAAGAATGAAGTTTCATCATGGTTGTTTCCCTCAGCACCTGCACAAAATCCAAGTATTACGATCTCCCTTCTGTTCATGTTCAGCTGATACGGTTGCCGATCTTAATCATATATTCTTTGGATGTCCACACCACTTTGTTCGCACTACTTGCCTACTACAAAATTTATTGCCATTGGGATACCAATCACCACCTATTCTTTCGTCAATTCTACACAAAAGTGACCAATCTGCTTACTTTGAGTTATATGCTTTTCTTCCTGACATTGGACTGCGAATCCAAGACGTTCACCTAGCATCGACCTTACCCTATCAGAACTACAACACTCCTATCTTCTTTTGATCAATGGCCTTCTCACGTGTACCACTGGATGTCCTCATGGGCCTCATGATGAGAAGGCGAATCCATCTCTCCTGTATCCGAGCAACAAATAAAATAAATAAATAAAGACATACGTTCCTATAAATCCCTTCCATACATAATTCACTGGCTGAGTGGGCTTCGACCCGAACGCAAAAAAAGTGCACGAAGTTGTATTATCGGTGTTTTCAGTTTACCGCGCGAATTTTTCCGGTGATTAGGCCGGATAATCGAGAGTTTGCTGTAAACAGAAATAACAAGTAATCAATAAATAAACAAACAAAAGCATACTCTGTATTTTCTTTGCCATATACTTGTATAGCTCACAAAGAAGAATCAAATGACTCCTAACACGGCGTGCTACCATAGCGGAGTCCAGATCTACCTGTTAACCGCACGGCGTGGGGATTTCATTACCTTAAAGGTAGTATACCGTGGTCATACATTGGCCATCCCTCATTAAAATCATATGTTGATCATGTCATCGCACTGTTCGATTTTAAAACTTCCCTGTTTCCTTAACGCTCACCGGCCCAACTACAGTTCCGAAACTATTGTTATGTGCCAGCCCTCTGTCTGTAGTCCCCTCCAGTACTGTCTGCGACTCAAGAGATGTCGAAGCAGCTCGTAGGTACGGCGCGAGTAACAGACACAACGTTAAGCTACAAACATTAGACCAAGCGAGCTGGCTGTGCGGTTAGGGCCGCGCAGCTGTGAGCTTGCTTCCGGGAGTTAGTGGGTTCGAACCCCACTATCGACAGCCTTGAAAAAGATTTCCGTGCTTTTCCATTTTCACACCAAGAAAATGGTGGGGCTGTACCTTCCCACTCCTACGCCGATACTATCCCATCATCACCATAAGACCTATCTGTGCGGTGCAACTTAAAGCAAATTGTAAACAAACAAAAAATTAGTCATAATAAACAGTGTGAGCTCTCTACAAGATATGTGTGTTCGTTATTAAACGGTTCATTATGCAGTACTTACTGTAAATGTGTAACTAAATAGCAATTGGACTACCAATTTGAAACTTCACTTTAGTTCACAAGAATCACGGCGGACGGAACCGATGTTTATTGTCAGGCCTTGAGACTTGAGACTGGAGCATGCGCAGCAGCTATGCTTATCCTCCGCACCCCTTACCCCGCATGCACGTGACATCTCGACAGACGACCATAGTATTTCCTGGAAGGGATGAGTAAACTAGGCCGGAGACCTCGCAGTCGGCCCGAGGACATACCGCGGCCTCTCCTTGTATTGTAATTTTGTCTTATTTTCCCATGGGCCTTCTTCAACACGAAACGAGAATATTTTCATTCCGACAGAGCCCCGAAGATTCTGGTACTCCATCTCCAGGATACAAAATGGAGACAATCCGCTGACAGCGAGTAAGTGCAGTAGAGTTTTGCACAGCAGGAGTGCTGGCTGCCGTCGTAGTTGTCGTACTGGAACGTGTGGTTTGTATTCCACCAACGTCAGTGTAAGGGTGCTGAGTAAACGTGATGGACTGTTGAGAATATTGTCGTTGCTGTGCCGGTGTGTGAGTAGGGAATGGTGTTGGAGAGGAGTGTTGTTTAACACTGTTTATATATGTGTTGAGTAGGTCAGTGTGAGGAGCATTCACTTGGATTGTGAGAAAATTGAGTTGATTGTGTTAGTTACAGGACTCGTCTGGAGTCGAGTAAAGGAACAGCTATCGTGTTCTGTGATAGTCAACAGCCCTATGTTCGAACCTGTCTGCGTACAGCTGCTGTGTGAAGTGAACGAGCGTACGGAGCCTAGTGAATGGTGAGCTGTCAATCAGAATTATCGCCATATCAGATAATACCAGCGTGCCGGACTACCTGTTGTGTGAAAACTAGAAAAGACTTGTAAAACAATTAGTGATGTGTGGCCATTTATGATTGTGAAGAGTATATATATGTTCTAAATGGGTCATCCTCAATTATATTAGATCGATAAAGCAGACAGTGTTTTGTTCGTAACACTATAGACGTATTTATGTCAAAATATTAGGAGGGTGTTCTGTCGGAACCACGGCCTCAGTTCTTTTGGGCGTAGGATACGTCGCGTGAGTGTTCAGTGGGTGTTAGAGAGAGGTGAAGGTTTACAGAGATTCTTTTGTCTATTTTCCTGCTGTGAAAATGGGGAGCCACGAAAAATTATATTCAGAACTGCTGACAGAAAGGTTCAAACCCATCATCTCCCAAATGCAAGGGCTAGAATAGTAACTCGGTTTCCGTTCGTGACTTTCTTACGCTGTACATTGACTGTCCTGTGCCAAGCCTGGGACATCTTGAGCATGTTCGATTCTCTTTGACTCGCTCATTCAACTTGCTTTCATCTGCGGCAGGCTTGGACCTTCTTTAAATTAAGATATTTTTGCTAGTTGCTTTACGTCGCACCGACACAGATAGGTCTTATGGCGACGATGGGATAGGAAAGGCTTAGGGATGGGAAAGAAGCGGCCGTGGCCTTAATCAAGGCACAGCCCCAGCATTTGCCTGGTGCGAAAATGGGAAACCACGGAAAACCATTTTCAGGGCTGCCGACAGTGGGGTTCGAACCCACTACCTCCCGGATGCGAGCTCAAGGCTGCGCGCTCCTAACCGCACGGCCAACTCGCCCGGTAAATTAAGATATTGAGACATTTCGAAGCAATTCAACATTTTTCACTCACCTTATCAAGTTTCCTCACAAAATACCATTGCAGATACCGATATATTTCGCGTAGGCGTAATGTACGTCACTTTGCGGTACTTAAAATCACGTCACTAATTTCGCCGCACGTTCGAGCTCCGATTTCTCCACAAGATGGCGGATATCGCGCACCATTCAATGTTGTGTAATTTGACCTTGGAAGCTATTTGGGTAACTTATATAAAAATATTTTTATATAGGCTGGACTGAGTGACTCAGGCGGTTGAGGCGCTGGCCTTCTGACCCCAACTTAGCGGGTTCGAACCAGGTTCAGTCCGGATATATTCGAAGGTGTGCAAATACGTCAGCCTCGTGTAGGTGGATTTACTGGCACGTAAAAAAACGCGTGTGGGGCTAAATTCTGGCACCTAGGCGTCTCAGAAAGCCCGCAACAGTAGTAGTGGGACGTGAAGCGAATACAACTATTATTTAATACTAGATTTGAATGATATATTAATTATTGAAGGAAGTCTGGTACATACATTTTTGGGACACACGAATTTTTGCCAGGCACCCAGTACTGGAAGAATACGATAGACGTATACTGCGTCAAAAATTCTACAGACTGATGACCCAAGCAACAAATAATAATAATAATAATAATAATAATAATAATAATAATAATAATAATAATAATAATAATCTTTTAATTTGCCGGGCTGAGTGGCTCAGACGGTTGAGGCGCTGGCCTTCTGACTCCAACTTGGGAGGTTCGATCCTGACTCAGTCCGGTGGTATTTGAAGGTGCTCAAATACGACAGCCTCGTGTCGGTAGATTTACTGGCACGTAAAAGAACTCCTGCGGAACTAAATTCCGGCAAATTGGCATCTCCGAAAACCGTAAAACTAGTTTGTGGGACGTAAAGCAAATAACATTATTATTATTATTATTAATATTTTAATGTTACAATTTGCTTTGCGTCGCACTGACACACATAGGTCTCATGGCGACGATGGGATAAGAAATGGCTAGGAGTGGGAAGGGGCGACCGTGGCCTTAATTAAATTACATTTGCCTCATGTGAAAATGGGAAACCACAGACAACTATCTTCACGGCTGCCGACAGTGAAGTTCGGACCCACTATTTCCCGAATACAAGCTGATAGGTACGTGACCCAAACCGCGCGGCCACTTGTTCGGTAAAATTAATAATAATAATAATAATAATAATAATAATAATAATAATAATAATAATAATAATAATAATAATAATAATAATAATAATATGCATCTTAAAAAGTTTTATTTATCCGGGGCTGTAGAAACGGTGCCATACTTTATTCATTCCTCTCTTGCCCTTCAGAAATGTTTTCCTATGAGACTTTGAATGTATATGTTAAAGAACTGTGGGAAGATAGAGTATATGTTTCCTCAGGTTATTGATTAACATCCCTTAGTCTGTTCACTCTCTTCCCCTTTAGAATTGATATCCATAGGGAAATCAATAGAGAACGCACTTAAAGAAAAGAAATTGTTTGAAAGTAATAAAGAATATGAAAAAATCGAGAGAAAGGATAGAGATACGAGAAAAAATAATTTGTTCCAGATGTCTGCTCCACTCAGTGGAAGCCTTCTTTTTTGTAAGCGCAGTGACATCGTATGAATATCCAATATCAGTACGTGTAATGCGTCTTTGGGAGCTATGCTTTCTGCTTTTTCTCATCTCTCCTTTGCTAATTTTCAGTTCGGTTAAGTCTGACACTGCGCTGACCATTTATCCAAAGAGCTAGACATGCAGTAGTAATAATTAGATGGCGGATTTTGGCATATTTGCATGTTGTGTTTGTTTCAAGACGTAATATGCCCATAGGAAATAAAGGCATATAAGGTATATTAAATACGCGCATATATAAATTGTAGTTGTTACTATTATTTTGTTTAAAACAACGTGTAATATTGTACTGCATATTCAAATCGGTTCAACAATGCAAAGAAATGAATATGTAAGAATTCCGTTCGCCGGAGGAAGCCCTTACAATATATTTTGTTTGACAGTCGACAGTTGAACAAGAGTTTGACAATATGTAAGATTTTCTTCTTTTTTCTTTTTTTCAGTGGCATTTTGGTATTCGGTTCGGATTTTTTAATCATAGAAACATAAATTTTTATGAGACCTGAAGTAGCAGAGGGGGAAGATCCTTCCTCGATACATTGCAGGGACTAACAACCCGCCCCAAGATTAATTCTTATTTATATAGAAGAATTAAAAGAGATACAGCCTGAAACTAAATAATTCCACCATTTACTTTGTTCCTACGGTCTTCACTAGGAGAACCTAACCAGTCCAGACCAAGAGTCTTATTCAGGCCAATATTTTGTGGCTCGAACATATCTTGATAGTTTATATTTCGTGTTATTCAGTATCTGTGGATAATACGCCAATGTTATCAAGCCTGTTTAGTGCACTGCGAGCTCGCCGGAGCTGCCACTGTCGTGAATGTATAACCTACACTTTCATTTCTTTGTTGTATAAACACCAGTAACCACAATAAATTTTGTCAAAAGAAAAAGGAGATAAAAAAACAATAGTCTGCATGTATGGTGTAGTGGTTAGTGTGATTAGCTGCCAACCCCGGAGGCCCGGGTTTCGATTCCCGGTTCTGCCACGAAATTTGAAAAGTGGTACGAGGGCTGGAACGGGGTCCACTCAGCCTCTGAAGGTCAACTGAGTAGAGGTTGGTTCAACTCCCACCTCAACCATCCTGGAAATGGTTTTCCGTGGTTTCCCACTTCTCCTCCAGGCCGGGATGGTACCTAACTTAAGGCCACGGCCGCTTCCTTCCCTCTTCCTTGTCTATCTCTTCCCATCTTCCCATCCCCCACCAAGGCCCCTGTTCAGCATAGCAGGTGAGGCCACCTGGGCGAGGTACTGGTCATCCTCCCCAGTTGTATCCCCGACCCAATGTCTCACGCTCCAGGATACTGCCCTTGAGGCGGTAGAAGTAGGATCCCTCGGTGAGTGCGAGGGAAAAGCCAACCCTGGAGGGTAAGCAGATTAAGAAAGAAAGAATAAAAACTGCTTTAGTAGTTTGATATTTGGAGAACCAGCTTTATACATAGAGGAAAAACAAGTCTTTTGCAGAGTATGCAATAGTGCATAACTTATATGAGTAAATATATTGCCATTTTTGTGCATAAGAATCCGCCCTCTAGCCGGCCCCGCGGGGTAGGTGTAGCGTACCTGCCTCTTACCCGGAGGCCCCGGGTTCGATTCGCCGCCAGGTCAGGGATTTTACCGGGATCTGAGGGCTTTTTCGAGGCCCACTCAGCCTACGTGATTACAATTGATGGGCCACCTGACAATGAGATGGCGGGCGCGGTCTAGAAATCAAAGAATAAAGGCCAAGAGGATTCGTCGTACCGACCACACGACACCTCGTAATCTGCACGCCTTCGGGCTGAGAAGCGGTCGCTTGTTAGGTGATGGCCCTTCGGGGCTGTTGCGCCGTGGGGTTTGGAAAATATAACAATCCGCCCTCTAGTAATAATAAGAAGAAAGAGAGATTAATAATGCTATTGGTTTTACGTCTCAATAACTATTTTTTACAGCATTTTGGAGACGACGAAATGTTGGAATTTCGTCCTGCGTGTATTTTTTTAAATACACAGACACGAGGCTGATGAACGGGAGCACCTTCAACTAGCATCGGATTAATTCTTTTAACAATTTGCTTTACGTCGCACCAACACAGATAGGTCTTATGGCGACGATGGGATAGAAAAGGTCTAGGAGTGGGAAGGAAGCGGCCGTGGCCTCAATTAAGGTACAGCTTCAGCACTTGCCTGGTGTGAAAATGGGAAATCACGGAAAACAGTCTTCAGGGCTGCTGACAGTGGGGTTCGTACCCACTATCTCCCGGATATAACCTCACAGTTGAGTGCCCCTAAACACACGGCCAACTTGCCCGGTCCATCGGATTAAGCCGGGATCGAACCTTTAACTTGGCCTCAGAAGGCCACTCAACCAAGCACTCTACTAAATAATAATTTTTAAAAAACATGGCACTAAAGCTCTTGAAGGTCCTTGGCCTACCAAGCGACCTCTGCTCAGCCCGAAGGATACGTGTGACTATTTTCATTACCTAAATATCGTGATATGTCACTGCTTGGATGGTTTCTGGTTCTTGTCCTGGAGTTGTTTAAATTTGTGATGAAAATTGAGAAGATACCGAACCTACTGACACTGAGACAGCAATATTGGTTACGGCAGTTTTATTAAAATAATTTTAATGTTTTCAGTCTGATTCGAAAACCAATTCAGCATTTCAGCAGATTCTTCCACCGGTTGGAATGTATGTTTTGTCTCATTAGACCTGTTTTTTATGAAAAGAAAAGCTTTAATGTGTGATAGGCTTAATTGTACTCTTAAATAATAGTTTTTCAATATATCCGTAGGATCAAATAAAAATCTATAGGTAAACTACCATTATGCCAACTCATGCAGTGGAAAAGTTGTTTACGTACCTATTCCGCTCAAGAAAACTCCTCTTTTTCAAATCAAGGGAAATATTCTATACATTTCCACGTTCTTTGAAATGATTGATTGATTGATTGATTGATTGATTGATTGATTGATTGATTGATTGATTGATTGATTGATTGATTGATTGATTGATTGATTGATTGATTGATTGATTGATTGATTGATTGATTGATTGATTGATTGATTGATTGATTGATTGATTGATTGATTGATTGATTGATTGATTGATTGATTGATTGATTGATTGATTGATTGATTGATTGATTGATTGGTCTCATTTCTGTTAGCGCGTAGTAGTGTAAGATAATAACTGGTGGATACACAGAAAACAAGTATAAGCGAACTCTTTTATATCGGTATTTGCATATCATTTATATCACAGCCTGCCTACATAAGATGCAATTTATTTTAGAGCACTACAGTAACTTTCTTCTGTTTTTTTTTTTTTTTTTTAGTTACTTTGAACATTTTGAAAGAAGTCATCGTTATTCATCTTTCCAATTATCAAAAGGTTACAGGCAGTAAAACTGTAACTAATGAGCACGCGGACAATACGGGCATTGCTTCCTAATATCTGGGTGTTCCTCCTAGAAGTATTCACTACAGTTCTCACACGCTCAGTTCATATAACGAGCCGCGAGTCACCATTAAAACAAGATGGTGTGATATGGTTCCTGAAACCAGCTATACTGTTCATGTTAGGATCAGTGTAACGGTTTACTCTATTTTTAGGAGATGTAGGTTATGAAAAGGAATATGAAATTGCAATGGCAACTTGAAGCTGTTTTCATTGATTGGAACCGAAACAAACCGCCAGATGATGGGGAAGAATATGTGCCAGAGGCTAAAGAAGACATTTCAGAGAGTGAATAAAAGTACATCGACTCTTTCACGGTTAAGTATAGACCAGGGCCTCTCAGGGTGCATGCGCGTGGTGCATGCACTGTGCACGGTGCAAGAGACGACTTGGCTTGGTCGAACAGATTGCAGACCCCCCACTCCTCGATTTGGAGCAATAGCGCTTACTCTCTCTTTCCTCACGCCTGTCTCGCTCGCTCCGCCTGTCTCCCTCTGCCCCACTTGCGCCGTAGCGCTCCAAATCCAGGCTGATTTGAGCCGAGCAGAGGCGAGTTGAGCCGAGCTTAGCCGAGTAGCCCAGAGACGAAGCGTTGATCCGAGCCATGCCGAGCGGCAGCGATGCACAGTGCACGGAGCTCTTGCGCCTCTATCTGCACGCGTGAAATTTTGGGCGTTTGAGAGGCCCTGGTATAGACACTAGATTTCATCATTGCATGGGCCAAGCAAAAGAACGTTACGGAGCATATTTCTGTTATGTGAGAGGACCAGTTATGGGAGAGAAGACCGCTCCTCTAAAGGTTTTAAGTTATTTCTTTTATCGAGAAATAACAGAAATTGTGAAATTCGCAGTTCAATAAATAACACAATATACCAAAGGAAATAAATGATAGTTAAGAACGCACTCGGGAGGTTGAATCTAATGAAATAGCGTCCTCATTTGGAGGGCAGTAAAGAAGTCCAGAAAGTATTCAGCTCTTTTGATGAATGGTCACCGTCGGGAGGTTTCTTTTCGGAGAATCCCAGGTTCGATTCCGGATGGGTAGGGGACTGGGTGTTCGTACTTATCTTAAGAAACTTCTATTCATTTATTTACAGTACATCAAACCACCAACCACCACAGAAAAACACAATAGTGAATACATCCCTGTTCATACGGTTGGCGTCAGGAAAGGCATCAATCCGTAAAACTGTGTGAAATCCACATTAAGTACCCAACGCCAATAAATAAGAAAGAGTTCAGGATGAATACAAGGTATATATTTTGATTGCGAATTCCTTAGGTTTCGAACCAGAAGAATTAACCATATGAAGTTGAAATTTTTTTTTTTTTTTTTTTTTTTGCTAGTTGCTTTACGTTGCACCGACACAGAGAGGTCTTTTGGTGACGATGGGACAGGAAATGGCTAGGAGTGGGAAGGAAGCAGTCGTGGCCTTAATTAAGGTACTGCCCCAGCATTTGCCTGGTGTGAAAATGGGAAAGCACGGAAAACCATTCTCAGGGCTGCCGATAGTGGAGTTCGAACCTACTATCTCCCGAATACTGCATACTGGCCGCACTTAAGCGACTGCAGCTGTCGAACTCAGTAGTTGAAATCCTAGGCCTGACTGGGGATCTAAGCCGAAGCCCTCTGAACCGAAGGCCAGTAGGCTGACCAACTCTGTGAAATGTTACACCATTACCACAGACTTACAGTGCTGGATACTGTCGGAAAAAACAAGCGATAGCAGACAGAAGAGAGAGCCTCCGTGGCTCAGACGGCAGTGCGTCGGCCTCTCACCTCTGGATACCGTGGTTCAAATCCCGGTCGTTCCATGTGAGATTCGTGCTGGACAAAGCGGAGGCGGGACAGGTTTTTCTCCGGGTACTCCGTTTTTCCCTGTCATCTTTCATTCCAGCAACACTCTCCATTTTCATTTCATAGCATCTATCAGTCATTAATGAGTCACTTTGAGAGTGGCGACCCCTTCGTACTAATAGCCTATATCTGCTTCATTTATTCCATCCCTGACCCGGTCAATGACTGGAAAACAGGTTGTAGGTTTCCATTTTCATTTTCAGCGGATAGAAGAACAGTTCAGGTGTATCCTATCCAGCATCTTCAAATTCCGAGAAGACAACACTCTCTTATTATCCGATAAATTCCAATAAAAGGTAAGAAAGTGTTTTCGGTGCATGATGATGATGACTTCATCGATGAAGAAACAGAGAAATGTAATATGATTCTGGACTAAATACAGCGTTGCTGTCGTAGTTCACGCAATGGGTTGTGGTGATGCTTTATTATATTGTGACGTGCAAACCCGCTGCGTGCACCATGCCGACGTACAGCCACGGGAAGAGGAGAAGCTAGTCAGCTCCCATCGCACGCACATTACCAAGTAAGGCCTACTACCGACAACAGACAGAGGAGAGCCGGTCTCGCATTGGTCAGCACTTCCGCCGTTGATGTCTAGATTGCCTGCTCCCTCACTGGCTGTCTCCGCCGTTGTACACTTGAAATATTTAGCATCTCGTGGCCAGAAATATTCATTTCAGGCAAGGAATCAGTCCTCAGAAACACCCAGTACCTGCCTACACTCTCTCATTGGTCACATACATCAGACGCGTTAACACATGCACACATCTGAAGAGTGAGGGGAGGTGGAGCAAACGGAAATACGAGGATATCTAACACGAACGAAACACACGCGGAGGGGAAGATAATTGCTTTCCCACCTGATCAGACGTCCCACTGGCTCGACAATGAAGGGAGGAACTACACACCTCCTTCAAAGCAACAGACGTAATGTGTATGTCAACTCAAATTCTCCAGTTTCTTTGTAATTCTTGTGTGCGAGGTCTGGCTGGAATGTTAGCACTTTCGACTATGACTTCATAATCAAATGGCATCACGCTCAACCACTGTAAGAAAGAATGACCCCAATTTTCGTCAAATTCTCCAGTTTCTTTGTAATTCTTGTGTGCGAGGTCCGGCTGGAATGTTAGCACTTTCGACTATGACTTCATAATCAAATGGCATCACGCTCAAGCACTGTAAGAAAGAATGACCCCAATTTTCGTAAATATAGGCCCTGTTAAATACTACTACTACTGCTAATAATAATAATAATAATAATAATAATAATAATAATAATGCCTGCTGCCATTTCTTGATGGATACAGTACTTTTGTATCCATCTCTTAGCACAGGCCAGAGTAAAGTGTAGCTTCCACCAAAGTCCCAGTCTCATCCATGGCTGTGACACTATGGAAGCTGCTGGGGTATGGGTGGTGCTGAGTAATGACATTCAGAGCACGACTAGTGCATCTGAGTGTTATGAAAGGTGTTGCTCATAGGGTCAGTCGTGCTGCAATAGCACTTTCTGACCCAGTGAGGAAAGCAATGGCAAACTACCTCACTCCTCGTCTTGCCTAGTACGCCTCATTTTGGTGCTGCCAATGGTTTTTGCGGTTTCCTTATAACCGCATAACCTTTGGTGGTGCTATTTGAGGATCCAACCAGCCTCTGGGCTGATGACCTAACAGACAGAATAATAATAATACTAATAAATAAAAATAATAATTGTTATCCTCAAAAACCAAAACAATTACCTGGTATTAAAAAATTATTATTATCAGAGACGCAAGGGCGTTTGGAAAACCGTTCCTATGAAATTATTGTCAGTGCTGATCAAAACATTAAGTGTGAAATATATAATGGGATAGGAATACATCGTGCACACTTCATCGCAATTAAATTACAGTTAATTAATTGTTTTCCTTGATTAGGAAAAGCTAGTAGAGCCAGAACGTTTAATCATAGAAGCATCTTAGTCAGTTCCCGCAAAAATGGAGTTCGGAGTGGCCTCTGAGTGCGCAACGTTGCAAGCCACACCTCCTGGAAGACGAACACATGTGACGTTGCCTTCGTTACTTCTCCTTGGCCAAAATCTTCGCCCAAACGTTACCTGTTTCCTTTTCCACTCGGAATTCTTGTGATCGTGATTGTACAAGTACCTGGACAGCGCGCCCAGAGTATTCGTTTTCGGAAAGACCCGAAGCATCCAGATGGTTTGGCCCAGGTACCTAAAACAAGAGTGACTTGCTGGTGTGCGCTTTGATGATGGTGATCATGATGCTTCTTGTTTTAAGCGGCCTAACATCGAAGGTCATCGGCCCCGGTGTGCGCTTTTAAGAGCACGAAAGAGCATTGGCTTTAGCACTTTTCAGTGGTAATTCTCTTTTAGGCTAGTTATTCCAGGAGAACTACAGTACAGATGGCAGACAACAAGGAGGTAGAAACATCGGGGCCGGAGATCATGGTGTAGCCGAACGCCTACAGGGTAGGATGTGACCCCTACCTCCCCCTGCCGACTTCTTCTTCGCCGCGGGCTTCTCCGAGCCGAAGAACCCGGCAATCCTCGTCTATTATACGCCGGGGCACCGCACAGATACTGAAAGGGACTTGGTCGTGGAAACGATGCGCCACCCCTGTCTCGGAGGAAAGAAGATATGGACGACCATGTCCGTCGAGAGTTTCCTACCGGGAGGCTTGATCATAAGGCATCACGATCAGGAGCGGATGCGCGACGCCGAGTTCGAGCTCTGCCAGTCTGTTTCAGGTTGTTCGCCTACAAGGGACGGGCACCGCATTAGGGACGTACGCCGGCGCCGTAAAGAGGGCAACAATCAGAGCTGGCACCACACAGACATCCAGGAAGGTCAGGGGACTGAGGAACAAGAAGTTGGTAACGACCCAGCTCCTCAATCCAGGACGCCAGCACGGAGGTGGCGGCGGCCGCACCCTGTCGCAGCGGCTGTGCTAGCCAGGTCCTGTGGCCCACCTTCGAGACGTGGACGCAGATCAAGGCGTCCGATCAGGAACCTCACCTACCTCAACGGGCTCCCCAAGGAGGGCCCACCACCCGGGAGCAGACCAGGAAGGCGCCCAGGACGGAGAAATGCGGCGCGAAAACGGATGCCCCGGGCGTACAGAGGCTGCCACCCAGGCGTCACCGTGCAGGCATAGATCTGCACCCCATTGGGCAGGGAATGCACTACGGTGCCAGCAACGCCCGACAACGCCGCCGCCAGCCAGGAGGAAGGAGATATCGGCACTGCAGCGTGGTAACCCGCGGACATTCTGGACGTTAACCAGGAACGACCACCACCTAAGCGGGCCACCAGAAGGTTCACTACCTGAGCGGAATACAACAGGACGATGCTTGGGACCGCTGACGTCACAGACACCTGCCAGGTGGAGGGAGAAAGCGGCACCACAGAGGGGTCACCCAATACACCATTGCCACCAGACGGGGGGGGGGGTAGGACCACCAGGACGAGGCCTCTTCCTCTGCCGAGAATACCCAGACCCCGAGTCAAGGGAATTAACCGTTTAAAATGAAAATCTCCAACCCGGCCTGAAATTGAACCCGCGACCCTCTGGAGCAAAGGCCAGCATCTAACAATTTAGTCATGGACCCGGACGCTACTCAGATGTGTAAAATAAACGGCACTCAACTGAAGGATTTTACGTAAGTCAAAGATCTCGGAGTAATTCGCGATAGCAATTTGTATTTCCCATTTCTTACAGACAAAGTAAAATCCCATGCAATGAGGTCGTTGGGGCTCTTCTCCAGATTTACTGAAGTTCGTGACTTAAACGCGCTTACATTATACTGCTGTTCTTCCCATCATTGATTTCTGCTCCCCTATTTGGTTATCAGCTGCCCGCCAATATGGCAATAAAACGCGTATTCCCGTTCTTTGCATATATTCTGAAAGCCTGTAAAACCGACGTGAGACAGTTGAATACCAAGGAAATTCTGTCATACTTCAACATACTTCTTATTTCATCCTGAATAAACATCTGCAGTACACAGATCCCTGCTTTCTTCATAGTATTGTCAATGGCACATCTTTGTTATCTCATTTCCCGTTACATGTTCACCCACGTAGGATCCAAATAATATACCAATTTTTCATGCTCTTCCTGTGCGCCTAAAACTCCAGCAACACTTCATATTCTACCGAGTTCCAACAAAGCAAATGACCTGCATGAAATTGGCATCCTAATTCCCTATTATCTCTTCACAGCCGAACTGAAATGTATAACTAGAGGTTTGAGCTCTCGATTCTTTGTTGTCGAACTGGCCAGAACGTTACTAGTGTTACAGACAGGATTATACCTACTGTAGATTATTTCTATTGTTTCTTTCTTGACAGTTTCCAAAGAACTCGTTAATAAGTCCTCTCCTTGTTACAATTTATTGCTTGTTTTTCTTGTTGTTAATATTTGATATTGTTGCACAGTCTGTATAAACTGGAGTACTTCTTACCTGTATCTGATTACTACTAAATAAATAAAAAACTGCCGCAACATAGATTCTTAGAGAACAGATGCTCAAGTTTGTGGCTCTTAAATATTTAATTTACATTACAGTTTCGCTGCTGTGGAGTTGGAAACAGTCTCGCATAATTGTGAGCGTTCGGAGGAACAAGCAGGCAGTAAACTCTCATAAAGGTTTAAGGTTCTTATATTAATCTACTAATAATTACAGTAATGTATACATATCACTGAAAGGGACTTGATTTTAGGTTAACGGCAACCAATCAACATTCCCGAGCTGGATAACCAGCAATTAAGCAATGGTTCTGACCGCAAATTAAAACTGACTGAAGGGGACATTTCAGACCCTGATCTGAGAGATATCGACGATGATGACTGGGGGGTTAAAATAGAAATAGATTATGAAACATCGAATCGGGTGCAAATGTTGAGAGTGAGAATGAGCACAATGACAACAGTAATAAACCTATTCCTAGGGAGTATGGACTAAACAACCTTTCAAATCGAAAGATCTTCCTAGTGGGCACAATATTGATGTTAGTTGTAGGAACATTCAGAGTACTTCGATGTAAAATTCTACGAGATGGTTGCACTGCGTACCAGACAATACCATCAACAAGAGAAAAATGGAATACTGGGACTACGTCCTAAACCAACGGCAATGATAGTATTTTTTGTAACTTATTCCTTGTTTGTATGGTTGCATAAAACTTTCACGACTGATGAAGGTATGGAGTTAAAGATTTAGAATTAACTCCACAGCCTACGCATTGGCTAGAGAATGTTTCTTTCTTCTATGTGCCCATCCTTACACAGGTACGAAGTCAGAAAGGAGATTAGACTTTGGAAAGTCGACCAGTGTTCAACAATGTTCGAAACAAACGGTTAAAAATCGTGACAGGTCATCTCCCTCAAAAGGATGTATTTTGAATTTCGAAAATAATTCAAATATACTCACTTTAGATGAATATGAAATGAAATGAAATGAAATGAAATGAAATGAAATGAAATGAAATGAAATGAAATGAAATGAAATGGCGTATGGCTTTTAGTGCCGGGAGTGTCCGAGGACAAGTTCGGCTCGCCAGACGCAGGTATTTTGATTTGACTCCCGTAGGCGACCTGCGCTTCGTGATGAGGATGAAATGACCATGAAGACGACACGTACACTCAGCCCCAGTGTCAGCGGAATTAACCAATTATGGTTAAAATTCCCGACCCTGTCGGGAATCGAACCTAGGACCCATGTGACCAAAGGCAAGCTCACTAACCATTTATCCATGGAGCCAGACTAGTTGAATACAATACACTAAGACAGAAAATAACATAAAAATATGACTCAGTTCTCTTTAGGGTTTGTAAGCCATATGAATATTTGAACCATGATATGTTTTTTATTTCATGCTATAATAATCATCCAGTTTTAGATACAATTACATTTATTAATTTGTCCTTGCATACGCATATTAACAGTAGAAAATTGATACTAACCGCTGCATACTGAATTGTACAATCCTCACCATGGATAGAGGTGTCCATCTGCGCCATGTTACCTTTTGGCCACGTAGGATTCCAGCTTTAGTTTCAGAGCCTTGCAGTGGGAACAGGCAGCTAATTTCTTCCAAGTGATCTTCTGGTAAATAACGTTTTAAGGTAAGTTTCGGTATGAAGGGTTTGACACTTCCCTGTTCAGCCTGTTCGAATTTGACACTACGTAAATGCAGGAGACACATGTCAGAACGGCCAGAACTTCTTTAAAGGACGGAATTCCGACAGTTCGAGTCATGTAAGATCGATAGAATTTCAAGGAACTATAAACATTGTTTACTGGACGGGCAGGTGAATTGTAGGTCACCGTCGAAAGAATATCCATGGGCTGCTCGCCTCAATTTCGAGCAAGTATTGTGACAATGCTGTTTGTTGTATGCACGACCTTTGCCTTCAACCAATACTGCTACATGTTCAGGATGTCATATTGCTCTACACATGTTCGTATAATACCACTAGGATATAATGATGATGATGATGATTAGTAGTAGTAGTCGGTTTACTCATTGCTGAGCGTCGTGACCTCATTTCTTCACTTCGTTAGTAACTGCATCCCTAACGAGATTTTTCCATGCTCAGCGGTCTTCAGCTCTTCTTAAAATATTGTGAAGAGGTAGACCGGTGATCTTCTTTGCTTGGTCTAACCATCTACTTGTTGTTCTGCCTCTTGTTCTGGTGCAATTTTGCCTTGCAGAATGGTCTTTTCTAAATTGTCTCCTTCTCTCCTCAAAATGTGTCCCAGGAACTGGAGGTAACTTTCACTAACGCGGGAAGATAAACGTTTTGTGATGCTCAGTTCTTCTATAATGAAGGCATTTGTTCTTCTTTCTGTCCATGGTATACGGAGTATTCTCCGCCAACACCACATCTCAAAGGCATCTATTCGGTTCTAGTAGTAGTAGTAGTAGTAGTAGTAGTAGTAGTAGTAGTAGTAGTATATTCAATTACTTCCGTTTAGAAATACCAGCATTGCTATAACAAATTTATATACACATGCTTCTTGGATAATATCGAGTACATTATATCGTTAAAACCTTAGAATTTATCCCCTGTGGGTGGGGGCGGTAGAATAACACCCACGGTATCTCCTGCCTGCCGTAAGAGCCGACTAAAAGGAGCCTCAGGGGTTCTGAACTTTGGAGCGTGGGTTGGCGACCACGGGGCCCTCAGCTGAGTCGTGACATTGCTTCCACTTACTTGTGCCAGGCTCCTCACTTTCATCTATCCTATCCGACCTCTCTTGGTCAACTCTTGTTCTTTTCCGACCCCGACGCTATTAGGCTTGCGAGGGTTAGGGGGTCTTTCATTTTCACGCCCTTCGTGGCCCTTGTCTTCCTTTGGCCGATACCTTTTTCGAAGTGTCGGACCCCTTCAATTTTTTCTCTCTGCTTAGTGTTATATAGAGGATGGTTGCCCAGTTGTACTTCCTCTTAAAACAATAATCACCACCACCACCTTAGAATTTCAGATTTCAGATAAGACCAACCATTTAACTCCCCTTTAAACAGGTCCCAAATGACTCACTTTGGAAATTTTCTACTTGTTTGATATTTTCGTTTACCCGGATACTGATAATTCCTAACACATCCAGTTGCATCCCCTTTCATGATTTAGTCAGTACTATTTTCTTGTTTTCATAAACATCAAGGATAAATGTGCCCCACGTATTCTGCTTCTTTCGCCAAACTAGTTCCTGCCACATGGGGTTAGGAAATTTTTTCCTCCTCTTGGACCGAAGCTTGTCATGATGGAGCGAAACGTCAAATTTTCCGAAAAGGTTGTGTCATTCCACATAACGTAAATCAAAATTTGTTCCATCACCAATTCCCTCTGGAAGGAGGGGCTGTCCTCCCTCACTGCACCCTTCTCTTGCTCCGAAGATCAAGAGAGATTGTAGCCTGTACTCCATAATCCCCTTCGGTATTCGTTTGAGTCAATCCGGAGCATCCGGGAGAGCAGAGACCTTCAGGGATCCGAGTCTTGGCCTGTGCAGTGAAGGAGCCAATCTCTTGCCGATTGATTCTCCGTATTTTATCATCTCTGTAGATCGGTAGGTGCTACGGATATGTTATTTTGAACCAATGGAATTGAATAACAACATTGCCTAATCTCACTCGAGGAAATGTGAACTCAGCCTCATGGTGTAGAAGTGACTCTGCCTTCTAACTGGAGTCATCCAGTTCGTCCAAGAAAATTAGTTAACCCTCTACTGCATACTGTTGCCATTAGACAACAAATAACTTTTCACCTGTATACAAGGATAAATAATGTAGGCAGAGGCAGTTTTACGTCACACCTTCAACTGTACAATCAATTAAACATATATGCCTTGTTTTTTTACATAACTTAAGACAAACCAGAGGTACTCCTTCCACCCCGTCAACATCCACGCGTACCAACCACCGTTTATTTTACGTGGGCCCTCCCCATCATATTACCACATGCTTCAGGAGTACCTCTGGCTCAACTTCAAAGGCATTACCGACCTACGGTCGTGCAAGTATACTTGCGCCCTGCAATACGTACCCATGGCCAGTAGGCAGTAATGTTCGGTCTTTGAATGTTAAAAGCTTAGCGTAAAATCGTGAAAAAACGTATATATATATTCCAATATGGCAATCCACATCACATACGAGTGTTAAGCTATTAGGCCCAGTTAAGAATTGCTGATAAATCTAAAACGCTGAGCGTATGTTGAACATTAAAGCTTGAAATTTTCTTCACCAAACGGCTTTATGTGTCCTAGACGGCGAGTTCGACCTCAGCACTGTCCATTGGTACCTGAAGGTGCTTAAATACGAGAGCCTCATGTCGGTCGATTTACTGGCACGTAAAGGAACCTCCGTGAGACAAAATTCCGGCATCTTGACGTTCCTGCAAAATATACAATTTGTTAGCAGGACGTGAAATCAACATTTTATTCTGTATGAATTAAATGAGATACAGCCTTATATGAGTCAGTTCATGACACAGAAGCAATACGGCTGACGATTCTACCACTCATCATGTGTCACTGCAGAATCACTGAGCTATGACGGTCTCCATGAAATATCAGATTTTCCTGGCATTTCTTCTTGTTTTATTTGGAGTTAACCCTGAAGATAATTTCGTTCATCGTGGAGTTCCCTTTGGGCGTTGGTGCTACTCAAGTCGTACTGCTACTTAGCTGCACGCTTGTTTCTTTTAATGAATTGAAACGCTTTCCGTGTATGTCAGTCTAGACTGAAGAGGATGCACTACACAGACAAAGAAGTTGATTGATAGATAGAATCCCGTGAACTTTACACAGCCAGAAAGGTCTCATAGAGAATTAATTCCATCCTAAACTGCGAAGACTGGAAGATAAAGGCATCTACCACTCGCAACTTCGGCATTAAATGGAATAGTGTGATGAGTTCTGTGTCCGATCACCTTTGTCTCCAGGAATTATCCCGTAATAGTTTCTCTTCTAGACTGAGTGAGCCCTAGTACCTGTGCCTTCCCAGTAGTGGAAGTTTGATTTCCGAATATTTTGACTTCCCGACTGGGCATCGAATTCACATCCTTCCGGGTAGACCAAACACGTCTTTATTGTCCGGACTAGGCAACCCGAAAATGAGAAAAGTGCCTCCGTAATCCCCTATTAATAGAGGCACCTGTATGTTGTGAAGCGTTTTGCCTTATTTCGTCATTATTAAGAAGTTACTTCGATATTTTCACTGTTCAGAGAGTAGCAAGACTAAAATTGCAATGGGTAGGACACAAAGACTGCAACAGGTGGACCTCTAGGATTGTTCACTGGAGACCAAGGGAGCACAAGAGAGGCATTGGAAGACCCCAGAAGAGATGGCTCGATGACATAAAGCTGCTGGCTGTAACACGTTGGTTCCAAGTGGCTCAAGACCGAAGACGATGGAAGCATATGGAAGGGGCCTATATCAAGCAGTGGATTGAAATAGGCTACAGAATAATAATAAGAAGAGCAATAAAGGTTAAAGCAAAAGATAATTGATAGCATATTTGCAGTAAAACATCATATTTTATTTTTACATATATGTACAAGAAATAATAACATTACGATTCTGCTGAAAATGCATGCCAGATGTATGCATAATTCTTTCCCGCTTTCACTAAGAGATGGCGCCAGATAACAGTACGCGCCGTATGAATTTGACACACAATTTGATTCCGCCAAACACTAGCGTCTGCGTTGTATCGTTCAGTGATCATGTCGACGTTTGTGCCTGGAAAAGAACATTTGCATCACGCAATGCTTTTCTTATTTAATCAAAAGAAAGAGGCTGTGGAAAGTTATCGTTTGCTGGTATAAACATATGGTGAACGCGCTCCATCGATTGGAACATGTGAGACATGATTTCGACAATTTAAACGTGGTGATTTCGATGTGAAAGGCAGTGCGCGCTCTGGTAGACCACAAAAGTGCGAAGACGAGCAATTGCAGGTGAAACCGTTAATGCACAACACTATCACCAACAAATGATTAATTTAAATCATGCATTGATCGGAAGACGACCGAAATGGGCTAGAAGACATGGCAAAGTGATTTTATTACACGACAATGCCCCATCTCACACAGTAAAACCAGTGAAAGACACCTTGAAATGCTTGGATGGGAGATCCTTCCGCAGCCGCCGTACTGCCCCGACCTGGCACCATCTGACAATCACCTCTTCGCATCAATGGGGCACGCAGCACTTCAGCAGTTTCCAAGAAGTTTGAAGATGGCTCGAAGAATGGTTTGCCGCAAAAGACAAGCAGTTTTTCTTGCATAGTATTCATAACTTACCTGAAAGATGGGCGAAGTGTGTAGAAGCCGATGGCCAATACTTTGAATAAACAAAAAATGAATTACCCTTCAGCATTACGTGTTTTCTTCACCACAAAAATCGGAAAAAATTTATGCATACACCTGGTATTACATATATCAAAGCATGGATGTTCTGAAAAAAAAATAGCCTTCGAACATAATTAATACATGAGTCTGGAAAAGACAGACACACCATAAGTTCCATGTTACTGAGAGTCAGAGCAGTTTTCCTGCCAAACATATTACAACAGGTGAAGAATGACCTCTCAATATCAACATTACTGACTGGGATCTATAAAGCCTTTACTGCAGCTTCCATAAAATGTCCATTAAATGATTTCAGGGACAGAAGAATGGCAATCACATAAATACCTTCACCTCTTGTACATTAACTACCAACTAGATCCCTAAACTGTCTGTATGGTTCAAGATTTTCTGAAGTTGAAAGTTCTCGTGTGTTTTATTACATGAGAAAATTCTTCATTTTCTAAATCACGTAATTTCGTCAATTATTTCGCAGTTTTGCTTCAATATAAATAATTTCGCATTTTGAGCCACATTAACAAAATGTCGCCAAAAGGAGCCATTATGCTCTTCGCGAAACACAGGCGCCTCCATTTATTAACAAGTAGCACCATAACCTCACTTTGCTTTCTCGTTTATTACCTTGATTTGTTTAACATGTATAACCACCGTATCTAGTCCGTTTTGACTTCAGGAATTCTCAGTAGCTAGGTTCATTATTTTCTTTTGCTAATGGCTTTACGTCGCACCGACACAGATAGGTCTTATGGCGACGATGGGATGGGAAATGTCTGGGAGTTGGAAGGAAGCGGCCGTGGCCTTAATTAAGGTACATCCCCAGCATTTGCCTGGAGTGAAAATGGGAAACCAAGGAAAACCATCTTCAGGGCTGCCGACAGTGGGATTCGAACCCACTATCTCCTGGATGCAAGCTCACAAACACGCGCCTCTACACGCACGGCCAACTCGGCCGGTCATTATTTTCTATTCGGCGTCTTGGCTGAGTGGTTACCGTAGTGGTCTTCGGTTTAGAGAGCTCCGGATTTGATTGCCGGATGGGCCGATATTTTAAAGGGTCAATCCCTTTGGTTCGGAGATTGGTTATGTTCGTCATAATGCATAACTCTTCAATAACACACAACACCTCACACTACAA
This sequence comes from Anabrus simplex, assembly GCF_040414725.1. Classification (NCBI taxonomy): domain Eukaryota; kingdom Metazoa; phylum Arthropoda; class Insecta; order Orthoptera; family Tettigoniidae; genus Anabrus; species Anabrus simplex. The sequence goes on along the minus strand of NC_090265.1, from coordinate 144,231,927 downwards.
ACCACAATAGCAACATACAATTGCCAGGCTGAGTTGTTCAGAGGGCAGAGTGCTGGCTTTCTGATCACAAACTTGTGGGTTCGATTCCGACTCAATCCAATGGTATTTGAAGTTGCTGCAATACACTAGCCTCGTGTCGGTACATATGCAGGCACGTTAAAGAACTCCCGGCACCTCGGGCTCTGAAAACCTTATAAATATGTTATCAGCGGGACATAAAACCATTATTATGATTATGGTGATGATGATGATGATGATTATTATTATTATTATTATTATTATTATTATTATTATTATTATTATTATTATTATTATTATTATTATTATATGTCAATCTGTTTACCCTCAAGGTTGAGTTTTCCCTTGGGCTCATCAAGGGATCCTACCTCTACCACCTCAAACGTCCTGGAGCGTGAGACTTTGGGTCGGGGATAGAACTGGGGAGGAGGACCCATATCTCGCACAGGCGGCCTCATCTGCTACTCTGAACAGGGGTCTTGTGGAGGCGATGGGAAGATTGGAACGGATAGACAAAGAAGAGGGAAGGAAGCGGCTGTGGCCTTAAGTGAGGTACCATCCCGGCATTTGCCTGGGGAAGTGGGAAACCACGGAAAACAAGTTAGAGGATGGCTTAGGTAGGAATCGAACACACCTCTACTCAATTTACCTCTCGTAGCTGAGTGGACCCAGTTCCAGTCCTTGTACCACTTTTCCAATTTCGTTGTAGAGCCGGGAATCGAACCCGGACCTCACGCTAATCACTACGGCACAGAGCTGGACGTTATTATTATTATTATTATTATTATTATTATTATTATTATTATTATTATTATTATTATTATTATTATTATTATTATTGCTTTACGTCACACCGACACAGATAGGTTTTATGGCGACAAAGGGACAGGAAAGGTCTAGGAGTGGGCAGGAAGCCGTCGTGGCCTTAATTTTCATTTGCCTGGTGTGAAAATGGGAAACCACCGAAAACCATCTTCAGGGCTGTCGACAGTGGGGTTAGAACCTACTATCTCCCGATTACTGGATACTGGTCTCACTTAAGCGACTGCAGCTATCGAGCCCGGTATTATTATTATTATATATATATTTTTATTTTTTTTTTTACAAATTGCTTAACGTCGCACCGACACAGATAGGTCTTATGGCGACAGTGGGACAGGAAAGGGCTAGGAGTGGGAAGGAAGCGACCGTAGCCTCAATTAAAATACAGCTTCAGCATTTGCCTTGTGTGAAAATGGAAAACCACCGAAAACCATCTTCAGGGCTGTCGACAGTGGGGTTAGAACCTACTATCTCCCAATTACTGGATACTGGTCTCACTTAAGCGACTGCAGCTATCGAGCCCGGTATTATTATTATTTTTTTTTTTTTTTACAAATTGCTTAACGTCGCACCGACACAGATAGGTCTTATGGCGACAATGGGACAGGAAAGGGCTAGGAGTGGGAGGGAAGCGACCGTAGCCTCAATTAAGATACAGCTTCAGCATTTGCCTTATGTGAAAATGGGAAACCACCGAAAACCATCTTCAGGGCTGTCGACAGTGGGGTTCGAACCCACTATATCCCGATTACTGGATACTGGTCTCACTTAAGTGACTGCAGCTATCGATCTCGGTATTATTATTATTATTATTATTATTATTATTATTATTATTATTATTATTATTATTATTATTATTATTATTATTATTATTGTGTATGTTGAGTGCTCAGCACGGAGGCTGGTTTGACCTCGACAGCTCCACCATCAGTCGTCATATGTGGCCAAGGCGTCAATGAAGAGGCGTACTAGGGAAATGAGGAGTGAGGTAGTTGCCCGTTGCTTTTCTCACTGTGCCAGAAGTTGCTATTACATCTCGGACTGCCAAGTCCACTGAAATGCCTGCACCAACCGACCCAATGAGTGACATTTTCACAACATTCATAGCTCGGACTGGCTGCACACGGTATGTCATTACTAGCATCACTCATACCTCGGTCACTTTCATGTTGTCAAAGCCAAAGATGAGACTTAGATTGGACAATGAAAGTTTAAAAAAATGTTCTAGACTACACCAGAAGGCACAGAGCACTGCAAACACTAGGTATTGCCAGTAAAGGCTTAACAATCACATAATAGTGAATACTTTATGTTCCTCTAATTAGCATGGAGGTTGGTTGCTTAGTTTTACTTCCTCCTAAAACAGCAATCACCACCACTGCCGCCACCACCACCACTACCACCACCACCATCACCAACTCCACTTAGCGTAAAGGTCAGGAAGAGCATCCATGTAGAACTGGACCAAGTCCCTGTGTAGTGCTGACCCAAAGAAAGAAAGAAAGAAAGAAAGAAAGAAAGAAAGAAAGAAAGAAAAATAAAAGCAGGAAGAAAAAAAAGAAATATTTTGCTACTTATTGTTGTCATTCTTCATTATACTACAAAATAGAAAGAATATACACTATCAAACCTGAAGTGGTCCACCTCTTCTAATTTCGTTATTCCAACCTGACATTCAGTTTTCTAAGGAGGAAAGTAGAGTTGAAATGGACCCCTTCAAATTCCACGTACTTCTCACAATGGCTATAATTCTTAAAGGGTAATATACTGTCTTCACAAATAAAAAACCTACGTTGAGTATGTTATCACAAAGGGGCAAAGATCAACATGGGTCGACGCCCCGAACAAATAGCATTTTAAGAAATGTTATCACAAGAGCTCTCGATGGCTGACTTGGTGGAATTCCTATTGGTGGCAGAAAAATATATAACCTGCACTTTGCTGATGACACTTCCCTTATTTCTGGAAGTGAAGAGAATTTTGCTGGCCTAAGGAATGTTAGTCGTGTTTAGAGATAAACATGAAAAATCACAAACTAATGTATAGACTTCGGAAACACCTAGTGCAAGGCTTTATCTAGTTGTTTTGTACATAATTCACTCACTTGATTAAATAACAACATTTATTACACTTATGACACTTATATAACACATTATGCCCTCGATAATAGTCAATCACATGTTCCTGCCCCCTCACGCTCGAGGCACCCAAGCATAACAGTCTCTCATCTCCCTCCATCCACACCACTTCCGATTGAGGGCCTTCAAAATAAATACACACTGAAGGGTGCTGCTATCTGTCCTAAAGTGGTAGCGAGTAACTAGGTGTTCTAGCCATAGCTAGACCGGAACACTAGTAGACGGCCTATTGGTGACCTGCATATCTGTGAGGATGGGGTCGTGCCTAAAATGATTTCTAATATTGAAGATATCACACACATACAGCCCCCGAGCCAGAAGAATTAACCTCATAAGGCTAAGGAATCCGAACCATCCGCGAACCTAACCCGGGATCCCTCGGGCCAAAGGCAGCATACTAACAATTTAGGCATGCAAACTAGGAGAACAAATGGTAATTGATCGACAAGGTCAGGTCTAACTTAAAGGTTACATATTATACCTGGGGTCAGTTATCATTGACACGGAAAACTACGAAAAGAGGATTAAAATGTATATTGTGTTTCGAGCTGCAATGTTTAAACTCACTAAGATCTGCCAGAATAAGTCAATATCAAAAATCACGAAGATGCGTTTGGTTGAATGACTAGTGTTCACCGTCTATTTTGTACGACTGGGAAAGCTAGTGACAAAAGTCGGATCGATGGTGGCAGAGGATGTTACGCATACCATGGACAGAAATACAAATAAATGCTTCCAATATAGACGAACTGAGCATCGGAAAACGTCTATCGTCCCGTGTACATGAAAGTTACATCCAGAACAGCAAGTAGGTCATTAGACAGGGCCTGCCTGCCTCTTCAGGCAACTGCAAAATGACCTCGATAATGTTGTGAGATGGACAGTAGGCAATGGTATGATGATAAACGGGGATAAAAGTCAGGTTGTGAGTTTCACGAATAGGAAAAGTCCTCTCAGTTTTAATTACTGCGTTGATGGGGTGAAGCACACTTTGGGGATTGTAAATACCTAGGTATTAATATAACGAAAGATCTTCATTGGGGTAATCACATAAATATGATTGTAAATAAAGGATACAGATCTCTGTACATGTCTATAAGGGTATTTAGGGGTTGTAGTAGGGATGTAAAGGAGAGAGCATATTTGTCTCTGGTGAGACCCCAACTAGAGTATGGTTCCAGTGTATGGGACCCTCACCAGGATTACTTGATTCAGGAACTGGAAAAAAATCCAAAGAAAAGCAGCTCGATTTGTTCTGGGTGATTTCCGACAAAAGAGTAGCGTTACAAAAATGTTGCAAAGTTTGGGCTGGGAAAACTTGGGAGAAAGGAGACGAGCTGCTCGACTAAGTGGTATGTTCCGAGCTGTCAGTGGAGAGATGGCGTGGAATGACCTCACCAGACGAATAAGATTGGTGTCTTTAAAAGTGGGAAAGGTCACAATATGAAGATAAAATTGGAATTCAGGAGGACAAATTGGGGCAAATATTCGTTTATAGGAAGGGGAGTTCGGGATTGGAATAACTTACCAAGGGAGATGTTCAATAAATTTCCGATTTCTTTGCAATCATTTAAGAAAAGGCTAGGAAAACAACAGATAGGGAATCTGCCACCTGGGCGACTGCCCTAAATGCAGATCAGTAGTGAGTGAGTAGACATTGAATATTGAGTAATATTTAGAAGTAGTGAAGACTGTTCTGGATGGAGAAGTTTTATCAGGGATCCAACAGTAAAATGGATTTTTAATGAGGTCACGACGCTTAGCAGTGAACACAATAACTAATGATGATGATGGTGATGATTATGGTACATTTTAAACAAAATTCTGGTTCATTGACTGAACGTTGAACAAAATAATTTCGGTGCAAGGAATCTCGGATTTATATCTGGCCAGAGCGGGGATTTTAGCCCTCTGGGTGAGTGATGGGCATTTTCTTTGTCTAAATACACATCTCATTTAATAAACCTAAACACAACAGAAATACGCGTCAGTGCATACATCTCTCTACATACAGTAGGTTTGGCGCCAGGAAGGGTATTCGTTCTAAAACTGGCCTTAACTACACGCAATGCCCAATCCACTTAACTGGGAAAAGGTCCAGGAATGACAAGAAGAAGGAGAATATTTCTAAAACAAATCAAGCCTTATGTGCTAGTTAATATCGTGATCACGTGCATGGGACTTCAGAAGTCTGCATGGAGAACGAACCCCAGGGGCCTGACTTCTGTTCTTAAGATTTCACACACTGTACATTGACTGGGATTCGGACTGCAGCTGCCTTGGTAAGGATGTAAAGATGATGTCACTCATCTATCACCTCCCAGGTGACTCATCCGCTATTTACGTCAAAATTAATGAATATTCAGCATTAGGTCACCCGAAAGAATTCCGTTTTCTCTCCTTTCTGGTAGAGTAAAAAAAACATCGAAATTGACGCACAGGCAGCCCAGATAGTGTCATTAAAATGTCTGCACACGGTAGCTGAGGATGTACGATTATTATTATTATTATTATTATTATTATTATTATTATTATTATTAGTATTAGTATTAGTATTAGTATTATTATTTGTTGGTAAAAGATCTGTGTAATTTTCAGGCTGCAGTTTGTCCATAAGAAGTACTAACACAGACTTGCTTTAGTGTTCTATGTAAATAGCTGTTCGTCACTCATCAATGCCCATATTAACAAATTCCAAGGGCTAATTAAATTCTCTGCCTGGTATTCAGATTTAATGATTCACGTATTTTACTTCGGAGGAATTATAATTTACGCATACTATTATCCAAGACATGCAATCCACGGAAAATTAATGCCATACACAGTTTTACTGTTCTTTTTGTTATTAGTGTAACCTCGAACTCAGATTCTGAGGTTGTCGACAACTATGGAATGGAGAAATCCAGGACTGATAAGATAGAATATGTGACCTTAATTAAGATTCAGCCTTGTTATTTACCTGGTCTGAAAGTGGGGAACCACGGAAGCCAGATGATAGTATGGGTAAAACGTCTATCAGTGCACATAAATTCGCGTCGTTCACACAGGAAGAACCTTGAAGTAATAACACTAGCCTTGTTAGACTAGAAATAAAGGCACGGAAGACACTTCTTCAGGGTTGGTAACGGTGGGATTCGAACATACCACCTCCGGAATGCAAGATCATGGATCAGCATCGTCACACGACCCATGAAACGCCAGCAACCTGCAGGATAAGTTCTTAGGTACAAAAAGAAACCGTGACTCAAGAGTCTATTAGGGCCTTGCCCTTTCAAGACAACTGCTACCCAGGCAGATTGCCTGCAGTTACTGGGGGACTAGGGGTCAGCGTAACGACATCCTCTGCCATATTGCTTGGGTTTCTTCACCAGGCCTGCTGCCTGTCATATCAGACAGCTCCTCAATAGGCCTCATGAGGCAGAGTAAATCCCGTTCCATTTCTCGGCCCAGAATTAAAATCCTCTATCTCACCAGGATCGAGCTTGGGATCTCCGGGAATGAGGCAGGCATGCTACCCCTACACCAGAGGTGTTGCTTAATTTAAAAATGTATAGAATATTTAAAATATTGAACGAAGCTTTAGAAAGCCGGCTGTGCAATGCAGTTGATCCGATGATCTCACTGTACACCTTTGAGGTTGGGGAATCAAGTCTCGTTTCATTCGCTCGACTCGTAAGGATTAAACTTTCATTGCAGCAAATGCAGGGAGCAGCAGAGCAACTAAATCTCTGCAGGGATTTAGTGTAGCAAAGATACGTGTCAATTGTTCCGGTTTCTAAGTCCAACATATCTCAAGACGAACATTATATCTGATTTAGTGGGTTCATAACTTAGGAAGCCAAGTTATGAGGACGGTATTAGCTTGGACGATCGAAAAGCATAGTGACTTTTAGATTGGTTCATAAAACTTTGTAGTCCTGTGAAATAAAATAAAACAATATAAAATATATCCACGTTTAGTCCACAGCTCGAGGGCTGGTCGGATCTTCAACAGCTCCACTATCATAAATGTAGTAGAACATGAAATCAACAATCCCACAAGCATTGGCTTGTAATAGGACCACAGACATCTTGATGAGAAGCAAGTAACGATACGTTCCACTGAAGATGTGTACTAAAGAAAGTAGAAGCGACCCAGAAGGGGCAATTATATGTGCCTGTGTAGCCCTCTGAAAGGACACTAATGAAGCTACAACCGAATTTGAAATTTCGGTAACTCCTAGTTTCGGTACTGTTTTAAGAGAAATGTAAGGGTGATTCTGAAATTCTGAAATTTAAGTTATCTGTAATTTTATCAACACGAAATTTTCGTAGCTGATTACGATGGCTCTAATTCAGAAAGCACTAAAATTGTGCCAAAATAGAACAAATGTTCCTAAATTATGGAATCTTTGGTTTTTTTAATTATCCCTAGAAGTGTCCCACGTGTAATTTTTTTGTTTAAGATTTTGAAACTAAGTTATGGTAGACAATTTAAAGGAATCATTCAATATTACGGTATTACGGACGGTTCGGGTGGATTACTTTTTTTTCTTTTCTTTTTTTTTTTTTTTTTTTTTTTTGCTATTTGCTATTTGCTTTACGTCGCACCGACACAGATGTGTCTTATGGCGACGATGGGATAGGAAATGCCTAGGAAGTGGAAGGAAGCGGCCGTGGCCTTAATTTACGTACAGCCCAGGCATTTGCCTGGTGTGAAAATGGGAAACCACGGAAAAACATCTTCAGGGCTGCCGACAGTGGGGCCCGAACCCACTATCTCCCGATTACTGGATACTGGCCGCACTTAACTTTTATGTTAATGTCCAGCCTCACGGCTAAATGGTTAGCGTGCTGGCATTTGGTCCTGGGGCACCCAGCTTCGAGTATTTTAATCTTCATTGGTTAATTCTGATGGCCCTGGGACTGAGTATGTGGGCCGTCTTCAGCATTACAATTCAACATACACAGGGCCCCATCCTCCCACACGCGAATTCCGCCTAAACAGTGTCAACTCGACACTTCTTCGGAGGCCATCCACCTTTATTATTATTAATTTTGTCCGATTCGTCGGCTGAACGGTCAGCGTACTGGCCTTCGATTCCCGGCCGGGTAGGGGATTTTAACCTTAATTAGTTAATTCCAACGGCTCAGGGGCTGGGAGTATGTGTCGTCTTCATCATCATTTCATCCTCATCACGACACGCAGGTCGCCTACAGGAGTCAAATAGAAAGACCTGTACCTGGCGAGCCGAACCCGTCCTGGGATATCCCGGCACTAAAAGTCATATATTTCTTTTTTTTTTTTTCATTAACGTTTATCCGTAACTCGCAGAGGGAAAGAAAGCGCCTGGGTTGATTGGTCAGATAAGCAATAAATCAAAGTTTAAGTTAAGCCAACAATATTTTAGAAATTTTATTTCTTTCCCTTTTCCAATAGTAGTATAATAGACGGGTTCGGCGGCCTCCTCCTCCTCCGGCTCTCGGAAGAGGCCTCCTCCTCAGCCAGTGGCCTCTCACCTCCTCCTCAGCCAGTGGCCTCCCAGTGGCCACCTCCTCCTCCTCCTCAGCCAGTGGCCTCCCAGTGGCCTCCTCCACCTCAGCCAGAGGCCTCTTCCAGTGCTGCCAACTTAACCTAACTAGCGCGAGATAAACAAAGCCACGTGCTTTTTGACAGACAACAACGCACCGCTAACCTCAGTACTGCCATCTTGACGGGCCTAAACCTCAGTAGTGCCAACTTAACCTCACAAGCGCGAGGTAAACAAAGCCACGTGCTTTTTGACAGCCACGTGCTTTTTGACAGATTTGTAAACAAAGCCACGTGCTTTTTGACAGCTGTCATCGACAACAACGCATCGCAAACCTCAGTACTACCATCTTGACGGGCCTAAACCCCAGTAGTGCTAACTTAACCTAACTAGCATGAGGTAAACAAAGCCACGTGTTTTTTGACAGCCACGTGCTTTTTGACAGATTTGTAAACAAAGCCACGTGCTTTTTGACAGACAACAACGCATCGCTAACCTCAGTACTGCCATCTTGACGGGCCTAAACCTTAGTGGTACCAACATAACCTCACTAGCGCGAGGTAAACAAAGCCACGTGCTTTTTGACAGCCACATGCTTTTTTGACAGCTGTCATCCGCCATCTTTAAACCACAAAGCACTGTGCTGCCCTCTATATCGCAGTAGCTGCAAAATTCGTCACCTGTCATCGGCAGTGCTACCATCTTGACGGGTCTAAACCTTAGTGCTACCAACTTAACCTCACTAGCGCGAGATAAACAAAGCTACGTGTTTTTTGACAGCTGTCATCCGCCATCTTTAATCCAGAGAGCACAGTGCTGCCCTCTTTAGCTACTTACCTTTGAAATGTGGTGGCGGATAATTTGAAAAATGCTTTTTGACAGCAGCCATCTTGCATCGCAAACCTCAGTGCTGCCCTCTTTAGCTAGATACCTGTGGTAGCAGACAATTCCACGTGACAGCAGCCATCTTTAATCAAGAGAGCACCGTGCTGCCCTCTATGTGGTGACGGCAAATTCCACGTGCTCTTGTTTGGAAACAAACTCACGTGCTTTTTTGACAGCTACCATCCACCATCTTTAATCAACAGAGCACAGTGCTGTACTCTTTAGCTAGATACCTTTGAAATGTGGTGGCGGCAATTTGAAAAATTCTATGTGCTCTTGTTGGGAAACAAAGCCACGTGCTTTTTTGACAGCTGTCATCCGCCATCTTTAATCAATAGAGCACCGTGCTGCTATCATGCGGGCAATTTCATCACCTATCACCCGCCATCTTTAATCTACAGAACACCGTGCTGCCCTCTTTATGGCTACTACCTTAAGCATGTAGTAGCGGGCAATTTGAAAAGTTCTGTTAGCTATCATCCGCCATCTTTAATCAAGAGAGCACCGTGCTGCCATCTTTATCTAGATACCTTTGAAATGTGGTGGCGGCAAATTGAAAAATTCCACATGCTCTTGTTTGGAAACAAACTCACGTGCTTTTTGACAGCTACCATCCGCCATCTTTAATCAACAGAGCATAGTGCTGCCCTCTTTAGTTTGAAATGTGGTGGCGGCAAATTCCACATGCTCTTGTTTGGTAAACATAGCCACGTGCTTTTTTGACAGCTATCATCCGCCATCTTTGAGCACCGTGCTGCCCTCTTTATCGCAGTAGATGTAAATTCGTCACCTGTCATACGCAGTGCTGCTATCTTTAGCTAGATACCTTTGAAATGTGGTGGTGGATAATTTAAAAAGAAAAATTCTACAGCAGTCCTCTCTCGACGCTAATTGCATAAGATGGCGGCTATACATGACTCCTTAAGGGTGTTTACGCAAGATGGCTGCTATACACAGGTTCTTATGAGACGCCCTTGGGATGCTTGCGCAAGATGGTGGTTATACAAGGCTCCTTATGAGACACCCTAGTGATGCTTGCGCAAGATGGCGGTTGCTCTTATGAGGCGGCTTAAGGGTCCTTGCACAAGATGGCTAGAGACGCCCTAAGGATGCTTGCGCAAGATGGCGGACACAAGATGGCGGCTATACACGTCTCCTTATGAGACGCCTTAAGGGTGCTTGCGCAAGATGGCTGCTGCTCTTAGCTTAGAGGCTAACGTGTCGTGCTAGTTCGATTCATTAAATTTAGGGCTTAAATGCAAAATGTTAAATATCTCGAAAGCAGTGCACCGTAGAGCAAAACGGACAAAATTTTTCTGCCTAATACCTAGGTTCGCAGTATGAGGAACAAGAAAATCATAGTCTAATGATGGGATCAACGGTTCGGTTCCTACTTAGGCCCTTTGGCATTTGCTCTGTTTTAGCTTGTATTGAAGCGAGTCTTCGTAACATGATCAGGTTTAGCTATGGTAGAGAGTATAACGTGCCGTGCAGGTTCGATTCATTAAATTTGGAGGCTTAAATGCAAAATGTTAAATATCTCGAAAACGATGCATCGTAGAGCAAAACGGACAAAATTTTTCCGCCTAATACGTAGGTTCGTAGTATCAGGAACAAGAAAAAACATAGTCTAATGATGAGATCAACGGTTCGATTCCTACTTAAGCCCTTTGCCATTCGCAGCTATCTATTTCTACAAGATGGTGGCTGCTCTTATGAGAAACAAGATGCCTTGAGACGTCCTAGGGATGCTTACGCAAGATGGCAGACACAAAATGGTGACTATACATAGCTCCTTATGAGACGGCCTAGGGGTGCTCGCACAAGATGGCGGCTACTCTTATGAAGAAAGCTAGCTTAGAGGCTACTGCGCAAGATAACAGCTGCTGTTATGCATGTGGTGGAGGGCAATTTGAAATTCTATGTGCTTATTCAACAGAGCACCCTGCTGCCCTCTTTAGCTGAAATGTGGTGGTGGATAATTTGAAAAATTCTTTTGACAGCTATCATCTTTAAAAACAATGGCGACTATACATAGGCTGTTAAGGCCTTATCATTCTCCTCCTCCTCCTCCTCCTCCTCCTCCTTCTCTACCTCCTCCTCCGCCTCTTATGTCAAGGCATAGCTTTATATCGAACAAGTTTAAACCTGCATCGCGAAGGCAAGCGTGTGCAGCGATAACATTATTGTGCATGTTTAGACTTTCGAAACATAAGAAGAGTAGAATCAAACGCTGTACTCGATACGACATGTGATCAGAACATTGATTGATGCGTTCAGAAAACAAAATAAGTGATCAAGACTAGAATCGAACAATGTACTCAATACATCATGTGTTTAGAATATGTCAGGGGATACGCTTGTTCTAAGAAGATCAGATTGAAACATAACAAGACTAGAATAGAACACTGTAATCGATGTTGTTAACTTCAACATGTGATCAGAACATTGATTGATGTGTTCAGAACACAAAATAAGTGATCATGACTAGAATCGAACACTGTACTCGATACAACATGTGATCAGAACATTGATCGATGTGTTCAGAACACGAAATAAGTGATCAAGACTAGAATCGAACACTGTACTCAATACAACATGTGTTTAGAACATGTTAGGGGGTACCCTCGTTCTAAGAAGATCAGAATGAAACATAACAAGACTAGAATCGAACACTGTAATCGATGTTGTTAACCTCAACATATGATCAGAACATTGTTTGATGTGTTCAGAGCAAAAGTACAATTTTGATGATTTGCGCAGCTAACTCGCTCGGTAAACGATATAGCCAAAGTATAACTTCAAATTATTTACCTTCCATCATTCGTCTTGTGTGTAAAAATCAGTCGAACAAGTTATCGCATAAACATGGCTGAAAAAAAATCGTGATAGGGTATGGAACCCAGGGGTTACATCTTATCAGAAGGGCAAAAAGGATGAAAGGACTCTTCCTCCTCCTTACCGCACATTCCTTGGCTAAAGGGCTAATGGGCTAAAGGGCTAATGGGCTAAAGGGCTAAAGGGCTAATGGGCTAAAGGGCTAAAGGGCTAAAGGTGCAACAACCTCATCGATCGCTATCAGCAAGAACGCTTGTACTTTGTTAAGTGTAGAAAATTAATCTTTATTGGTAAATGGTTTTATGTTCAGAACAAGGAATGGAACCTAGGGGTTACGTCTTACCTAATAAAATCCCCGAGGTGCGATGAGTTACGTTTTTCGAACTAGTGTTTGGAACACTGAACTTTTCAAGATGGCAAGAGTGAGGTTAGCAATGTTCTGTTGTTGGATTTTAAATTCCGCGCTACAACATGCATAAGGTGGCAGCCCTTGAGGTTTACTCCCGTAAAGATGGCAAGAGTGAGGTTAGCAATGTTCCGTTGTTAGATTTTTAAAATTCCCCGCTATAACATGCAAAAGGTGGCAGCCTTGAGGTTTACCGCCGTAAAGATGGCAGCAGTGAGGTTAGCGACGCTCTATTGTCCTTCAAAGTGAGGTTAGGGATTCGTCAAGAAGACAGCTGTCAAAAAAGCACGTGGCTATGTTTACCAAACAAGAGCACGTGGCTGTGACGTCACGGTCACGTAGTATGCTGCCTCAGCATGCAAAGTTCAATGTCTACACCTACGTAGTTAACACTCTGCTATGTTCACAAGATTTTTATACATCACTATTCTTTATGCTTTAAGTTCATTCACATAGGCTATGCTAAGATAGCAGCACAAACACATGCGAACTTTGTACATTCTAATGGAATAAGTTTAGTACTGTGTGCGTCATGGATACATGATGTGTGCACGCATTTAATCTTGACTATACGTAATGCTGCTGCTTTGTTTACAAGATTTTTTTACATTGCTATTCTTTATGCTTTAAGTTCGTGCACGCACAAGCGATACTCGTACGTTCTAGCAGGAGAAGTTTAGTACGATATTCGATACATACATTATCGATAGGTGATATGTACACGCTTTAGAACATAGCTCATCTTTATGCTTTAAGTTCATGCACATGGGTTAGGGATACTCAAAAGCGATTGCTACATGCTCTAGCGGAAGAAGTCTAGTACGATAGTAGATGCATGTAAAATCGATAGGTTATGCTAAGATAGCAGCACACTTACATGATTTTAGCACAATCTAGTGGGAAATGTTTAGTATGATAGTCGTTTCGTGCAAAATCATTAGGTAATGTGTAAACGCTTCGAAACAAGGCTATTCTTTGTACTTTAAGTTCATGCGTACAGGTTATGCTAAGATAGCGGCACAATCTAGCGCAAGAAGTTTAGTACGAGAGTCGATGTATGTAAAATCGATAAGTAATGAGTACACGCTTTAAAACATGGTTATTCTTCGTACTTTCAGTTCATGCATCTTAGTTATGATAAGATAGCAGCACAATCTAGCGGAAGAAGTTTAGTACGATATTTGTTGCTTGCAAATCGATAGGTGATGTGTACACACTTTGAAACATGGCTATTCTTTTTACTTTAAGGTCATGCGTATAGGTTATGCTAGGATAGCAGCACAATCAAGCGGGAGGAGATTAGTACGAGAGTCAATGCATGCAAAATCCATAGGTAATGTGTACATGCTTTGAAACATGGATATTCTTTGTACTTTTAAGTTCATGTGTATAAGTTATGCTAAGATGTCAGCACAATCTAGCGGAAGAAGTTTAGTACGAGAGTCAATGCATGCAAAATCGATAGGTAATGTGTACACGCTTTGAAACATGGCTATTCTTTGTACCTTAAGGCCATGCGTATAGGTTATGCTAAGATACCAGCACAATCTAGCGGAAGAAGTTTAGTACGAGAGTCGATGCTTGTAAAATCGATAGGTAATGTGTACATGCTTTGAGACATAGCTATTCTTTGTACTTTAAGTTCATGCGTCTTAGTTATGCTAAGATAGCAGCACAATCTACCTGCAGAAGTTTAGTACGAGAGTCGATACATGCAAATTCGATAGTTGATGTGTACACGCTTTGAAACATGACTAATCATTGTACTTTAAGTTCATTGGTATAGGTTATGCTAAGATAGCAGCACAATCTAGCGGAATAAATTTAGTACGAGATTTGATGCATGCAAAATCAATAAGTAATGTGTACACGCTTTGAAACATGGCTATTCTTTGTACTTTAAGTACATGCGTACAGGTTATGCTAAGATAGCAGCACAACCTAGCGGAAGAAGTTTAGTACAATATTTGTTGCATGCAAAGTCGATAGGTAATGTGTACACACTTTGAAACATGGCTATTCTTTTTTACTTTAAGGTCATGCGTATTGGTTATGCTAAGATAGCAGCACGATCTAGCGGAAGGAGTTTAGTACGAGAGTCAATACATGCAAATTCGATAGTTGATGTGTACACGCTTTGAAACATGGCTATTCTTTGTACTTTTAAGTTCATGTGTATAAGTTATGCTAAGATACCAGCACAATCTAGCGGACGAAGTTCAGTACGAGATTCGATGCATGCAAAATCGATAGGTGATGTGTACACACCTTTTTACTTTAAGGCCATGCGTATAGGTTGTGTTAAGATAGCAGCACAATCTAGCGGAAGGAGTTTAGTACGATATTTGATGCATGCAAAATCAATAAGTAATGTGTACACGCTTTGAAACATGGCTATTCTTTCTACTTTTAAGTTCATGTGTATAAGTTATGCTAAGATAACAGTACAATCTAGAGGAAGAAGTTTAGTACGATATTTGTTGCATGCAAAATCAATAAGTAATGTGTACACGCTTTGAGACATAGCTATTCTCCGTACTTTAAGTTCATGCGTATAAGTTATGCCAAGATAGCAGCACAATCTACCTGCAGAAGTTTAGTACGAGAGTCGATACATGCAAAGTCGATAGGTAATGTGTACACGCTTTAAAACATGGTTATTCTTCGTACTTTCAGTTCATGCATCTTAGTCATGCTAAGATAGCAGCACAATCTAGCGGGAGAAGTTTAGTACGAGAGTCGATGCGTGCAAAATCGATAGGTAATGTGTACACGCTTTGAAACATGGCTATTCATTGTACTTTAAAGTCATGCTAAGATAGCAGCACGATCTAGCGGATGAAGTTTAGTTCGATGGTCGATGTATGTAAAATCGATAGGTGATGTGTACACGCTTTGAAACATAGCAATTCATACTGCTGCTCTGTTCCCAAGACTTTTAAGCATAGCTAACCCTAATACTCCTCTTAACGACGTCGAGCTAAGGATTGATTACGTGACCGTGACGTCACAGCCACGTGCTCTTGTTTGGTAAACATAGCCACGTGCTTTTTTGACAGCTGTCTTCTTGACGAATCCCTAACCTCACTTTGAAGGACAATAGAGCGTCGCTAACCTCACTGCTGCCATCTTTACGGCGGTAAACCTCAAGGCTGCCACCTTTTGCATGTTATAGCGGGGAATTTTAAAAATCTAACAACGGAACATTGCTAACCTCACTCTTGCCATCTTTACGGGAGTAAACCTCAAGGGCTGCCACCTTATGCATGTTGTAGCGCGGAATTTAAAATCCAACAACAGAACATTGCTAACCTCACTCTTGCCATCTTGAAAAGTTCAGTGTTCCAAACACTAGTTCGAAAAACGTAACTCATCGCACCTCGGGGATTTTATTAGGTAAGACGTAACCCCTAGGTTCCATTCCTTGTTCTGAACATAAAACCATTTACCAATAAAGATTAATTTTCTACACTTAACAAAGTACAAGCGTTCTTGCTGATAGCGATCGATGAGGTTGTTGCACCTTTAGCCCTTTAGCCCTTTAGCCCATTAGCCCTTTAGCCCTTTAGCCCATTAGCCCTTTAGCCCATTAGCCCTTTAGCCAAGGAATGTGCGGTAAGGAGGAGGAAGAGTCCTTTCATCCTTTTTGCCCTTCTGATAAGATGTAACCCCTGGGTTCCATACCCTATCACGATTTTTTTTCAGCCATGTTTATGCGATAACTTGTTCGACTGATTTTTACACACAAGACGAATGATGGAAGGTAAATAATTTGAAGTTATACTTTGGCTATATCGTTTACCGAGCGAGTTAGCTGCGCAAATCATCAAAATTGTACTTTTGCTCTGAACACATCAAACAATGTTCTGATCATATGTTGAGGTTAACAACATCGATTACAGTGTTCGATTCTAGTCTTGTTATGTTTCATTCTGATCTTCTTAGAACGAGGGTACCCCCTAACATGTTCTAAACACATGTTGTATTGAGTACAGTGTTCGATTCTAGTCTTGATCACTTATTTCGTGTTCTGAACACATCGATCAATGTTCTGATCACATGTTGTATCGAGTACAGTGTTCGATTCTAGTCATGATCACTTATTTTGTGTTCTGAACACATCAATCAATGTTCTGATCACATGTTGAAGTTAACAACATCGATTACAGTGTTCTATTCTAGTCTTGTTATGTTTCAATCTGATCTTCTTAGAACAAGCGTATCCCCTGACATATTCTAAACACATGATGTATTGAGTACATTGTTCGATTCTAGTCTTGATCACTTATTTTGTTTTCTGAACGCATCAATCAATGTTCTGATCACATGTCGTATCGAGTACAGAGTTTGATTCTACTCTTCTTATGTTTCGAAAGTCTAAACATGCACAATAATGTTATCGCTGCACACGCTTGCCTTCGCGATGCAGGTTTAAACTTGTTCGATATAAAGCTATGCCTTGACATAAGAGGCGGAGGAGGAGGTAGAGAAGGAGGAGGAGGAGGAGGAGGAGGAGGAGAATGATAAGGCCTTAACAGCCTATGTATAGTCGCCATTGTTTTTAAAGATGATAGCTGTCAAAAGAATTTTTCAAATTATCCACCACCACATTTCAGCTAAAGAGGGCAGCAGGGTGCTCTGTTGAATAAGCACATAGAATTTCAAATTGCCCTCCACCACATGCATAACAGCAGCTGTTATCTTGCGCAGTAGCCTCTAAGCTAGCTTTCTTCATAAGAGTAGCCGCCATCTTGTGCGAGCACCCCTAGGCCGTCTCATAAGGAGCTATGTATAGTCACCATTTTGTGTCTGCCATCTTGCGTAAGCATCCCTAGGACGTCTCAAGGCATCTTGTTTCTCATAAGAGCAGCCACCATCTTGTAGAAATAGATAGCTGCGAATGGCAAAGGGCTTAAGTAGGAATCGAACCGTTGATCTCATCATTAGACTATGTTTTTTCTTGTTCCTGATACTACGAACCTACGTATTAGGCGGAAAAATTTTGTCCGTTTTGCTCTACGATGCATCGTTTTCGAGATATTTAACATTTTGCATTTAAGCCTCCAAATTTAATGAATCGAACCTGCACGGCACGTTATACTCTCTACCATAGCTAAACCTGATCATGTTACGAAGACTCGCTTCAATACAAGCTAAAACAGAGCAAATGCCAAAGGGCCTAAGTAGGAACCGAACCGTTGATCCCATCATTAGACTATGATTTTCTTGTTCCTCATACTGCGAACCTAGGTATTAGGCAGAAAAATTTTGTCCGTTTTGCTCTACGGTGCACTGCTTTCGAGATATTTAACATTTTGCATTTAAGCCCTAAATTTAATGAATCGAACTAGCACGACACGTTAGCCTCTAAGCTAAGAGCAGCAGCCATCTTGCGCAAGCACCCTTAAGGCGTCTCATAAGGAGACGTGTATAGCCGCCATCTTGTGTCCGCCATCTTGCGCAAGCATCCTTAGGGCGTCTCTAGCCATCTTGTGCAAGGACCCTTAAGCCGCCTCATAAGAGCAACCGCCATCTTGCGCAAGCATCACTAGGGTGTCTCATAAGGAGCCTTGTATAACCACCATCTTGCGCAAGCATCCCAAGGGCGTCTCATAAGAACCTGTGTATAGCAGCCATCTTGCGTAAACACCCTTAAGGAGTCATGTATAGCCGCCATCTTATGCAATTAGCGTCGAGAGAGGACTGCTGTAGAATTTTTCTTTTTAAATTATCCACCACCACATTTCAAAGGTATCTAGCTAAAGATAGCAGCACTGCGTATGACAGGTGACGAATTTACATCTACTGCGATAAAGAGGGCAGCACGGTGCTCAAAGATGGCGGATGATAGCTGTCAAAAAAGCACGTGGCTATGTTTACCAAACAAGAGCATGTGGAATTTGCCGCCACCACATTTCAAACTAAAGAGGGCAGCACTATGCTCTGTTGATTAAAGATGGCGGATGGTAGCTGTCAAAAAGCACGTGAGTTTGTTTCCAAACAAGAGCATGTGGAATTTTTCAATTTGCCGCCACCACATTTCAAAGGTATCTAGATAAAGATGGCAGCACGGTGCTCTCTTGATTAAAGATGGCGGATGATAGCTAACAGAACTTTTCAAATTGCCCGCTACTACATGCTTAAGGTAGTAGCCATAAAGAGGGCAGCACGGTGTTCTGTAGATTAAAGATGGCGGGTGATAGGTGATGAAATTGCCCGCATGATAGCAGCACGGTGCTCTATTGATTAAAGATGGCGGATGACAGCTGTCAAAAAAGCACGTGGCTTTGTTTCCCAACAAGAGCACATAGAATTTTTCAAATTGCCGCCACCACATTTCAAAGGTATCTAGCTAAAGAGTACAGCACTGTGCTCTGTTGATTAAAGATGGTGGATGGTAGCTGTCAAAAAAGCACGTGAGTTTGTTTCCAAACAAGAGCACGTGGAATTTGCCGTCACCACATAGAGGGCAGCACGGTGCTCTCTTGATTAAAGATGGCTGCTGTCACGTGGAATTGTCTGCTACCACAGGTATCTAGCTAAAGAGGGCAGCACTGAGGTTTGCGATGCAAGATGGCTGCTGTCAAAAAGCATTTTTCAAATTATCCGCCACCACATTTCAAAGGTAAGTAGCTAAAGAGGGCAGCACTGTGCTCTCTGGATTAAAGATGGCGGATGACAGCTGTCAAAAAACACGTAGCTTTGTTTATCTCGCGCTAGTGAGGTTAAGTTGGTAGCACTAAGGTTTAGACCCGTCAAGATGGTAGCACTGCCGATGACAGGTGACGAATTTTGCAGCTACTGCGATATAGAGGGCAGCACAGTGCTTTGTGGTTTAAAGATGGCGGATGACAGCTGTCAAAAAAGCATGTGGCTGTCAAAAAGCACGTGGCTTTGTTTACCTCGCGCTAGTGAGGTTATGTTGGTACCACTAAGGTTTAGGCCCGTCAAGATGGCAGTACTGAGGTTAGCGATGCGTTGTTGTCTGTCAAAAAGCACGTGGCTTTGTTTACAAATCTGTCAAAAAGCACGTGGCTGTCAAAAAACACGTGGCTTTGTTTACCTCATGCTAGTTAGGTTAAGTTAGCACTACTGGGGTTTAGGCCCGTCAAGATGGTAGTACTGAGGTTTGCGATGCGTTGTTGTCGATGACAGCTGTCAAAAAGCACGTGGCTTTGTTTACAAATCTGTCAAAAAGCACGTGGCTGTCAAAAAGCACGTGGCTTTGTTTACCTCGCGCTTGTGAGGTTAAGTTGGCACTACTGAGGTTTAGGCCCGTCAAGATGGCAGTACTGAGGTTAGCGGTGCGTTGTTGTCTGTCAAAAAGCACGTGGCATTGTTTATCTCGCGCTAGTTAGGTTAAGTTGGCAGCACTGGAAGAGGCCTCTGGCTGAGGTGGAGGAGGCCACTGGGAGGCCACTGGCTGAGGAGGAGGAGGAGGTGGCCACTGGGAGGCCACTGGCTGAGGAGGAGGTGAGAGGCCACTGGCTGAGGAGGAGGCCTCTTCCGAGAGCCGGAGGAGGAGGAGGCCGCCGAACCCGTCTATTATACTACTTCCAATTAACAGAGCACCTAGGGACTCAGCAAAGTACTTCAACTGGAGATCGCTAGATCGTAATACTGTAATTAAAAGGAAGCTTGAAGGCTCAGTAATTTTACAAAGGAACTTGAAAGCTCCGAACAGGTACAAAATAAGCGACTTCGCTTCAATCAGGTACAATTATAAGTTACATATAATAAAGGGACGGATTCCCTATGTTCTTCAATCTACAGGGTGAAGTATGGTATTTCACTAGCTTCACAACAAGCTGTTTACAGTTCATTTTACAAGATTTATTCGCCCTATAAGCTGATACTCATCAAAAAAGGAAAAGATAATTTGGACCATGTTATGCATCACTAGACTAAGCGCCAAAACACCATTCTGAGATAATTGAGCTCAAAGTTTCCAGTCGATTAAAAATCCATTTATTGTTAAATTTTCCCAATTTTTTGCAGTAAGTAAGAATTATTATTTTTGAACTCTTTTGTAAAACCTCAACCTAATTACTTATCAAACAACGCTAAAAATAAATAAAATGGCGGTTAGTCTATTTACGTTTGTTGTTTGATTGTGCATTTTGTTTTGCATCAACAGACTAAGTGACTTATAAGTCCTTTGGTTGCGTTATGCATAACTAAACAGTGCATTTGGACTAGTCTGTGATAAAGCATAAGTAAACTACACGACGTTTCTGAAATTTACAGTTCAATAAATAAATAATCATTTCACTATATTGGACACATAATCGTAAATGAAGTTGTAAATTACATTACCTAAGATACAAATCATTTGTGAAATCTACAATTTAACGTTATGGAATTATGAAATAAGTCGGTCATTTTTGCTCTCAAGACTTTTGTAGAAAATTCCTTTTCTTACCGGTAGTGTGAGGGAATAGCAATAACACGCAAAATTTTGCAATAAAAAGTACTATATTCTTTACTAATTGGCACAAAACATAGTAATGTAAAACAACGGAATAAAAATGGAAATAATAAAGCTTACAAGACAACAACAAATCCAAAATGAACCCGGACATTATGATTTTACACTTTAAAGCTTTTTATTGCCTGGCTTGAATCACAATACTGTAAAAAATGAATTATAGCGAAAGATACTTGATTAATCTTATAAACATAAACAAAAGCCCTAAAATTAAAAGGTGCCACTGGAAGTCTTTTTCACTAATTAGCATGAAACACAATACTGCTCAGTAACTAAACAAAATTTAAGAAAGAAACATAAATGAAATCAAAATCTGTCATTATTCACTTTCTATTTCAAAGTCAAGTTGTCCATTGAACCCATCAATATCGTCTTCCACACTATTATCGGTGAAAAAAAGACCGATACATTGGTCTGGCATCTTCTGGAATCAGAGGCAGAAGAGACTTCACGTCTTCAAGTTTAGGTTTTGAAATTGGTTTCCCTCCTGGCCACAGTTGAATTAAGTGTTCACTCAAATGAACTGGTTGCGCAGAAGTTCCTCTTTCCTTTCTTTTCTTTGAATTCTTTCTGTTCCATTCTGTGAACAGCCAAAGCATTCTTTCTACGACGTACTTTCATCACATTCATATAGTCATTCACAGTGTACAACTGTTGTTGTAGCTTCAACGCGCACTCTATGTCTCCAAAATTGCTGTCGTTGGGCAAAAACTGTGTCCTGGGAGAACATAGCGCAAAGTAATCTTTTCTAGCGTTGGGAAAGTTTCCAAAATCGTTCGTTTTCTTACCTGTAAAACCTCATAGTTATTAGAAATCGTTATTGCATTTGTAACAATGCGTTCGGTTCTTGCTCTGGTAGCCTCCATTACTGGTACCATAATGTAGGAAATACGACAGCACAATCGTTGTAAACATGCACAGTAACAACATACTAGGTTAGTAAACACTGCACAGCTGATGTTGTCTGGTCTGTTGTGAACCAGTGCAGCCACCTGTTTCGTTTAACATCACTAGACCACAGACCGGTAAAAGGCGCTTGGTCTACTGTTGCATAACTAAACATTGGCTTATCGCTTTTGGTTTCGTGATGCAAAACACAAAATCAAACATAGGTAAATTTGCACTTAGATTTTTCACATATTTTAAGGCAACTGTTACTAGGACATGTACGGTGATTTTTATCCATTTAAGTTACGTTGTTTCTCAACAGAATGCGCCCAAATACTGATTTTTACAAAATGGCGCTTGGTTTAGTGATGCATAACATGGTCCATTTCTCTCTCAGTATGCTCCTAAATTACTAATCACCACGTAAGTGACACGTTACCAAGCTATGCCCCTTTTGCGCAATATAACTCAGCCTGAGGCAGGCTCACAGAGAACAGGTTCTACACTCAAAGGTTACCCTTAATAACAAACTTATGCCCATACTACTCAGCCACAAAAATGGAAAAGGAACATTACTTACATGCCGGACACAAAAGAAGGAGTGGAGGCAGGAAATAAGCACTGCACGAAAATGTCAAAGGTAAAACCTAAGCGAGCTTAAGGCTCAAAAGCGAAGGGGTGACTAAAGTGTGTAAATATTAAAAGCCGAAACTGACGTAAAGCGATTTGCCATTGCATATGACTATTACAACCTTTTTGAAGTAATGTAGTCAGCTTTGGACTGCATTGAGAAAGACACGATTAGAAAGAAGAGGGAACAAGTTCCTTTGTTTGATCTGTGGAATAAAGCGTAGTGTTGAGAAGTACTGTAGGCCTATGGTGAATTGAAAATACGTTCAAGGAACGTTCGTAAACAGTATTATATAGCGTTGACATCATTCTGCAAGTAATATATATATATATATTTTTTTGCTATGGGCTTTACGTCGCACCGACACAGATAAGTCTTATGGCGACGATGAGATACGAAAGGCCTATGAGTTGGAAGAAAGCGGCCGTGGCCTTATTTAAGGTACAGCCCCAGCATTTGCCTGGTGTGAAAATGGAAACCACGGAAAACCATCTTCAGGGCTGTCGATAGTGGGATTCGAACCTACTATCTCCCGGATGCAAGCTCACAGCCGCGCGCCTCTACGCGCACGGCCAACTCGCCCGGTACAAGTAATAATAAAGCGCAGTAATAATAATTAACAAATCAGTGTACGAAAATACTGCGTACATCAATCTGGATAGCCGAGCGAAATGCCTAGCCAGACACAGGTAAGTTCTAAGTAAGTAATATTTAAAATTACCGTTTACTGTTTTAAGGCGAAAAAATCCCTATATTTTGTGTAATGCGGAAAACTGTCTAGTTCGGAAAAATATTCGGTCCCTTGCGATTCCGCTTTGAGCAAGTTTTACTTATGATCAATTACTTCATTTACGTTCAAAGAATGTTGTAAATACTTTTTCTTAAAATAATAGGCATATTTCCTTTCTGTGTGATATTTTAGTTCTTAAAGAAATAATTAATTTGCTTTCCTTCATATGCTGAATATCAACAGGTATCTACTTTTTTAAATATTGTATGTCCCTCTTGAAATGTTTAATATTTTTAGGTACTTTAGTTTCACACTAAGTCCTCGACTTCTTGTTAAATGGCTAAATTGCACGACCGAGGTTGCGTGGTCAATAATTCTAGCTGCACTGGTGGGCCGTTCTTAATTGTTATACTTGGAACAATGCCATCAAAATACAAGCAGTGATGCTAGCTGAATAATTCATCGTGCAAGGTGAATGAGTGAGAGAGAAAATAATGTTTACTCACACTTGTAGGTGGCTGATTTTAAAGAGACGCACGTTTTGTACAGCGAAGACTTAGTTGCCACTTGCAAGGAATGCTGGTCTCGTTCTACTTATAGCGTAGCATGGACTTTGGATTGAGTATTTGGACGATTGTTTGCTACTCACAAGCAGCTGACTATGTTGTGGTGATGATGGCAACTTCTCGATCATGGCTGTTTAGCGGGAAACGAGATTCAGGAGCTGCGCAGAATGAACTTATTTTCGTCGGTACTCGATACATACATCTTCATTATAGACCGTTATGCCTTTCAGCGTTCAATCAGTAAGCCTCTGTGAATTAAATAAACGGCTCCACAATTCTCTATGTTGCTGGCTTAGTGGTCTCGTTTAGTTACACACCTCATATAAAGTTGTATCATTAAAAGTCGTGACTAACTATCGCCACCTAGGTCCTCCTCTATCTTGCCCTACATGACCGAGTCAATTATTATCCTAGTTATCCTATCATCCTCCATTCTTCTCACAGGATTCCATCACCATACCCGGTGTATCCACACAGCTTCATCCATCGAGTTTATTCCCAACGTAGCCTTTACCTTCTCATTCCGAGTACCTTTCTGCCATTGTTCCCACCTGGTTTTACCATAAATGAGATGTCCAGAACTGAGCAAGCTGGCCGTGCGGTTAGGGTCGCGTAACGTTATTATTATTATTATTATTATTATTATTATTATTATTATTATTATTATTATTATTATTATTATTATTATTATTTCTTTCTTTCTTTCTTTCTTTCTTTCTTTCTTCGTTATGCCCATTCATAGAGCGCGTTGAACTTGTTAGTTGGTTTGATGGTTTGTGCCTTCTTATCCTCCCAAAATCTCTTCATGAATGCACTGTGTTGCATCTTGCGTTCTGTCGACCACTTCCTACCAGTTGTCTTTTTTGGTTTCTCCCTAAATTTATGATTGGCTACTTTTGTTCTAAAAGCTCCACGATTTTCCATGATGTCGTCTGTGATATTTATTTCTTGGAGGTCCGCCTTAGTTTCTTCTAGCCATTTTATTTTGACCTTCTTTGAGTTGATTACTTTGAATAATCTTTTAGTTAGTCTGTCGCTGTTCATTCTGTAGATATGGCCATAGAAATTAAGGCGCCTTTTCCGTACGGCATCAGTAAACCTGTCGGTGAAGGAGTAGAGGTCCGCTGTTCTCCTCTTAATCCACATTCCATTTTCTCTCGTAGGACCATAAATTTTCCTGAGAATTTTCCGCTCCTGCTTTTCAATTTCTGTGATTTTAGAGTGACCACCTAAGCATATGGTTTCTGGTGCATATAAAGCTTCGGGCAATACAACTGTCTTGTAGTGTCGTAATTTTTCATTACGCGATATGACTCTTTTGTTGTAGTAATTCCACGTCAGTCTGTATGCCTTATATAGTTTGGTGTTTCTTTCTACATTGGCACTACTGTCTAATCCTGATGGTAGTATAATTTCTCCAAGGTATTTGAAGGAGGGCACCTGTGAAATTGTGCCGTTTTCCCTCTAGCGGAGTTATTTTGCTATTTTGACGTAGATTTTCCATGTACTTGGTTTTCTCGTAGGATATCTGGAGGCCTGCCTTTGATGCTATATTGTGTAGTCTCTGTATGGCATACCTTGTTTCATCCTTGGTCTTAGTAATGATTGCGAGATCATCAGCAAATGCTAAACATTTTACATTGACCTTGCTTCCCAAACTTCCGATGTTCACACCCTTGATATCCTTTTCCCACTCTCTAATAACTTTGTCTAGAACTAAGTTAAACAGAATAGGGGAGATGCCGTCACCTTGACGAACGCCCGTACATATTTCAAAAGGCTCAGAGATTTCTCCAAGGAATTTCACTTTAGATGTCGTACTTGTGAGGGTCTGCTGGATAAGTGATCTGGTCTTCTTGTCCACTCTGAGTTCTTCTAGAGTATCAAATACTGTCTGTCTGTCCACAGAGTCATTCGCCTTCTTAAAATCCACAAAGGTGACGATCGTGCTGGCACTTCGTCGAATCCTTAATATCGTCTTCAAGTTCCATATTTGCTCTGCACATGATCAATCTTTCCTGAAACCCGCTTTTTACTCGCCAATCAGGTGATCTGTCTGTTTTTCTAACCGGTTCAAGAGAGCTTTGGAAAGAATTTTGTAAGCGATTGGCAGTAGAGATATGCCTCTATAGTTGTTTGGATCTGCCTTGTCACGTTTCTTGTGCAATGGATGTATTAATGCACACTTCCAATCCTGTGGAATCATTTCCGTTTCCCATATTTCTACTAGGATTGCATGAATTTTGCTTACAAGATCATCTCCAAGTTTACACATCTCCGCAGTGATGCCGTCCTCTCCAGGAGCTTTATTATTTTTAAGCGATCGTATGATCTCTGCTGTTTCCTGTATTGTCGGTGGCTGTGAATCGGGGTTGGGCATGGGCTTTTCAAAGTTCAGTCTTTCCTTTGGAGGATCACAATTGAGGAGGTCTCTAAAGTAGTCAGGTAGAATGGTGCAGTTCTGTTTGGTGTTCGTTTCTAATGTTCCATTTGCTCGACGGAAACATAAAGATGGTGGTTGATAACTAGATAAATTCTCACGGAAGGTCTTGTAGAAATTCCTGGAGTTGTTTCTAAGGAAATCTTCTTTGATTTCCATGAGTCTATTTTTATCATAGGCTCGTTTCTCCCTGCGGGTTATTTTTGAGGAGATTTTCTGAACTTTTAGGAAGGTCTCCCATCTCTTAGTTGTTTGATGTCCATTCCACTGATTCCATGCTTTCATCCGTTCATCAATGGCTTTATCACAGGTCGTGGTCCACCATCTATGTTTGCGTTTCCTTGGAGGCTGTCCTAATTTCATGGCTGATGTCTGAAGTGTTTTACGAAGGCCTGGCCAGTCCTTGGGGTCCTGCTCTCGTATGTCTTGTAGAAAGGTCGATGGTTCTGTCGAAGACATTCTGGATCAACTCTTAGAGATCTTTTGTGTTTAGGTCTGCATCTGTTCGGTTGGAATCTCACTTTGATTTGTGTTAGGTAGTGGTCCGAGTCGACAAATCCCTTCCGTACTCTAACATTTTGGATCTCACACATATTCTTTCTGGAGATTAAGACGTGATCGATCTAGAATTCGCCCAATAACGGGTTTGGTGATTTCCACGTTTTCTTCTTATGTGGGGGTCTCGCAGAATGCGTAGACATTAGTTTTAAGACGAAGGTTTTACAGAAGTCTATAAGACGTTCTCCGTTCTTATTCGTTCTCCAATGTGCCGAGTGATGACCAACAATCCATTTGTGTTTCCTCTCTCTACCAACCTGTGCGTTAAAAATCACCTACTAAGATTTTCACATGATGCTTTGGAATCTTGCTAGTGGTTTCTTCTAAGAGTTCCCAGAAGGCTTCCACTTTCTCTGGGTTTTTCTTATTGTCAGTGTTTGTGGGAGCGTGGGCATTGACCAAGGAGTAAGCTTTATTGCCAGATTTCACAGTAAGTACTGAGATTCTTTCAGATGGTGATGTAAAGTCAAGTACAGAACTGATGATAGTTTTTCGTACCGCAAAAGCTGTTCCAAGTTTCCATGGATTCTTATGGCAGGTTTACCCTTAAATATCCTATACTCTTCAGAGTCAAAATGGTTTTCATCTTGGTAGCGCGTTTCCTGGAGTGCTATGATTTGAATATCGAACTTATCCAGGGTGTCCGTTAGCTGTTTAAGCTTGCCTGTTTTCAGTAGGGTGTTGACATTAATTGTACCTAAGAAGGTCTTTTTCTTGGAAGGAAGAGATTTTGAGAAGCTCCGACTCTTCTCTGCATGATGCTCCCGATCCCCCAGAATCCGATGATCGGGAGAAACCGGACTAGGTGTGTCCAGAGCCTGGGGTAGTTGCTGTGATAACGTGTTATCCATCATGCCAATGTTGCAAGTTGAAGATACATGCAGGGGGTTATCATACCGGTATGATCACAAGGTTACAACTCGATGGTTAAGATCGAGAGGTGCCTCTTTGTGTCTTCCGGCTAAATTATCATTTACGATTAATTAGGAGTCCGTGGTTAGAACTTCAGTTGTAAGCCGAAGAGCCAGTTCTTCCGCTCTCTCAGCCCTTGGGAAATATCCTCTTCCGCCGTCGAGACCGTTGACTGCAGTCCTTTTTGCCTCAGTTGATCCACGGGTGCTTATTTGGCTTGGCCTTATACACACCTGTCCTGCATATCTACAGGAACATCCCCTATCAGCCATATGGGACGCGCCGTGTCGGGGTTGAGGCCCCCCACCCCAGTATTATTATTATTATTATTATTATTATTATTATTATTATTATTATTATTATTATTATTATTATCGAACAAAGTCAGGTAATGCAGGAAATATCAGATTAGGCAATGAAGTCTTAAAGGAAGTAGATGACTATTGTTACTTGGGTAGTAAAATAAGTAATGATGACAGAAGTAAGGAGGTCATAAAATGCAGGCTAGCACAAACAAGGAAGGCCTTTCTTAAGAAAAGAAATTTGCTCACTTCAAACATTGATATTGGAATTAGAAAGATGTTTTTGAAGACTTTCGTCTGAAGCGTGGCATTGTATGGAAGTGAAACATGGACGATAACTAGCTCAAAAAGAAATGGAATAGAAGCTTTCGAAATGTGGTTTTACAGAAGAATGCTGAAGGTGAAATGGGTAGAAAGAATCACGAATGAAGAGATGCTGAATCATATTGGTGAGACGATATTGATTTGGCTAAATTTAATCAGAAGAAGAGCTAGAATGATAGGGCACATCTTAAGGCACCCAGGTCTTATACAGTTAGTTTTTGATGGAAGTGTAGGTGGTAAGAACGGTAGGGGTAGACCAAGGTACGAATATAACAAGCAGTTTAGAGAACATATATGTTGTAGTCGTTATGTAGAAATGAAAACTTTAGCACAGAATAGGGTGACATGGAGGGTTGTATAAATCAGTCTATGTACTGATGACTAAAACAACAACATTCTTCTTCTTCTTATTCTTATTATTATTTACCACAAATCATACAGATTATATGGATGGTCTAGTGAAAAAGGGCAAGCCCCATGTACATTAGTTGCTTCACAGACCTACTAATACCGGGCGAGTTGGCCGTGCGGCTAGAGGCGCGCGGCTGTGAGCTTACATTCGGGAGATAGTGGGTTCGAATCCCACTGTCGGCAGCCCTGAAGATGGTTTTCCGTGGTTTCCAATTTTCACACCAGGCAAATGCTGGGGCTGTACCTTAATTAAGGCCACGGTCGCTTCCTTTCAACTCCTAGGCCTTTCCTATTCCATCGTCGCCTTTTACACTCGTACAGTAATTCATTCATTCGACGACACTTTCTCTCCCTTTCACTCCCGTCCATGTACACACAGAGATTTACATCTTTTTACGTGGTTTGTAAACTGCGATAGAGGCAAGGCTTTTATTTTAGGTCGTAGCTCATTTTAGAGACGTGTGGAGCGGCTGTGTTGGTAGGAGGTGGTACGGGCAAATGGAGGAACAAGATTAACGCCTCTGCGGACAGAGGGAAAGGACAGGGGAAGGCGGCGAAACGGGTCAACGTTAATGGAGCCAGCGAGGGATTTTCGGAGGAAGATCAAATCAATTTTGACATGGTTTATTTTGAGGGGAGGTTAACCGAATGAAAATGGGAGCTTTTAGCCTTTCTAACCAATTCTGTATTTTCTGAAGTTTGTTTAAATTTGTGACTGTGGTAGGACTCCAGGCAGAAAAACCATAGGTTAGTAGGTTAGTATGAGTCTTACCATAATGACGTAGGCTGTTCGTACGACCCCTGATTTGAAGCTTTTTAGGTTCCTGCTACGAAATCCCATGATTTTTATCGCGTTTCTCCTTGCCTCCTCCGTCTGCAGGTTCCATTTCAAATCCCTACCTTGTCATGAAAATGCTGGGGCTGTGCCTTATACAGCGCCACAGACGTTTACTTCTTACTCCTAGCCCTTTCTAATCTCATCGTTGCCATACGACCTATTTGTGTCCGTGCGAGTAAAGCAAATTATAAAGAAGAACATCTATCAGCATCCATTGCTTCTACGTGATATAAAGAGCAATGGTTGTCAAAGAACCTTTCGATATCGGCCTCGCTTTAATGTACTATGCGAAACAACTGCGAAAACGACGCGTAAGAGATGAAAGGTGTGTCAGCATGCAGCTGTTGGATGTGAGATAATCCCTATGAATCATATCCCGTGACCTATTACAAACAAAGGAGCGATGGGCCATGAGAAATCTGCTTCTCACTAAGCGGGTAACTGTGTACTTTGGGTCACGTAGCTGCCAGCTTGCATTCGGGAGTTAGTAGGTTCGAACCCCACTGTCGGCAGTCGTGAAGATGGTTTTCCGTGGTTTCCCATTTTAACACCAGACAAATGCTGGGGCTGTACCTTAATTAAGGCCAGGTTCGCATCCTTCCCGATCCTAGCCCTTTCCTTCCCCATCGTCGTCATAAGACCTATTAGTGTCGGTGCGACGTAACGCGAATTGTAAAAATGGAAAAACGTTTGTCAGCATCAAATAAAATTAACATATATGTAGGAATTCCTCCGATACCTTGTTTAAACAGGCAACTAGTAAACTATGATTGGCGGAAGAGGAATTCCCTCACCTCATTTTCGTTTTATTTCAAACCTAGGAAGTTATTATTATTATTATTATTAATATTCTACTACTTTAGCTGAGGCTTCGATATGTTATGATGCAATATCTTGATGGACAGATTATTTTTTTGCAAGTTGCTTTACGTCGCACCGACACAGATAGGTTTTATTGCGACGATCGTACAGGAAAGTGCCAGGATTGCGGAGGAAGCAGCCGTGGCCTTGATTAAGGCACAGCTCTACCATTTGCCTTGTGTGAAAATGGGAAACCACGGAAAACCATCTTGAGAGCTTCCGACAGTGGGGTTCGAACCCACTATCTCCCGAATACTGGATACTGGCCGCACATAAGCGACTGCAGCTATCGAGGTCGGTAATGGACAGATTTCTGACATTCGAAGTCTTAAATGCACCTCTTGAAAGGAACATCTGTGAAATAACTAATCATACCAGTCTGCCTTATAGGTACTCGGCGTGTGGCCATGCTACTTGGACATTACCCTCTTCGATCATCGTTCATGGAATATTTTCTCGACGCATGACATTTTTGGAGTAGCGCTCTGTGCGATTGCACACCTTAGCAGTCAGGCAATTTCTTACCTGAATCTTTTTCAAATTAGTCACATTAGTAGGACAAGCTGTTCAAGAAATTCCCAGGGTCTTCTTGAGTAGCATATTTTAAAAGCTTCAATTCATGCATCGTTTCAGGAGAGTCGAAGTCTTACTGAAGATACTACAGAATAAAACACTTTATAACCCCTTCTTTCTTCCTTTCTTTTTCTTTCCTTCTTTCCCCATTGATTTTACGTAGCACTGACTTAGGCAGGTTGTATGGGAACGATAAAATAGAACACGGATAGGACTGGAAAGGAAGTCTTAATCAGGTACAGTCGCAGCATTTGCCTAGCATGAACATGAGAAACTAAAATTATTTTCACGGCTGCCGACAATGTGATTCAAACCTACAATCTCCCGAATGCAAGCTAACAGCTAAACGGTCCGAACGACGGAGCATATTGTCTTCTTGTAAGTTTCAACACGTCATTTTTATTTTTTATTTTACAATTGTCTTTACGTCGGACCGACACAGATAGGTAGGAAAGGATGGGGTAGGAAAGGGATAGAAAGGGGAAGGAAGCGGCGGTGGCCTTAATTAAAGTACAGCTGCAGCATTTTCCTGGAGTGAAAATTGGAAAGCACGGAAAACCATCTTAAGCGCTGCCGACAGTGTGGTTCGAATCTACTGTCTCCCGAATGCAAGCTCACAGCTGCGCGCGCCCGTCATTTGATTGCTTCCGTGGAACCATTATTTCTCGAAAGTAATAAACCCAGACTTACGCAGCATTACAAAACTGGAATTCCTCCCTATATCTCTGAAATGATCACAGATAAAATATTGAAACGTAACATATATATTCGGCTTAAACCGTACTCCAATTTCACTGAACTACAATGATTAGAATGTCATACATTATGATTTCAATTTAAGTAAAGCATACTTCAGAGGAATATACATTTTGCAAGAGTATCCAACCGGGAAGTGAGAACATATTTGCAACAATTTTGCTCAGGAAGAATGCACAATTTATGAACTTGAAGTGAACCACTTGTTCCAGTTTTGCAACCCCTACTTCACTTCCACTCCTCTGAGGCGTTTCGCAACTGACATAACATTAGTCTTAGAACTCATAATTTCTACTCCACTTCTTTCCAAATTCCGAGATGTTAGATTGCAAGCTTTCAGTACAGTCCACCTTTAAGACGAAGTCGACGTCAGCATAGGCCAAACTAGTTACTACCCTTCCACCCTACTGAATCCCTCCTTGCCGCTTTATACCTTGCAGTAAATGATCCCTGTGTCTGGCTCATTGGATGAATAGTCATCCTGCTGGCCTTTGGTTCAGAGAGTCCTGGATTCGATTCCCGGTCAGATGGAGGAATTTAACTGCGTATGGTTAATCCCCCTGACCTAGGAACTGGGTATGTAGGTACGTCTTAATGAAGTTCTCTTGACCTATGTATACAGCACCAACCACCACAGAAACAGGCGATAGTCATTACACCCCTCACGTACGGTTCTCGTCAGGAAGGGCATCCGGCCATTAAACTGGGTCGTATCAACGTCAAGAGCTGACCACAATATAAATCGAGAAAAGAGCCATGAAGAAGAAGAAGAAGAAGAAGAAGAAGAAGTAAATGATCCATGCACTGTTAGATACGATTAATAATGTTGGAAGACCTCAAATTTGCGTAATCCCAGTAATTACTGTACTTTGAGTCCGGTTCCATGGCTAAACGGTTAGCGTACTGGCCTTTGATCACAGGAGTCCCGGGTTCAATTCCCTGCAGTGTCGGAAATTTTAACCATAATTGGAATCCCGCTGGCACGAGGGCTGGATGTGTCTTCATCATCATTTCATCCTCATCGCGACGCGTAAGTCGCCTGCGGGGGTCAAATCAAAAGACCTGCATCAAGCGAGCTGAACTTGCCCTCGAACACTCCCGGCATTAAAAGCCATACGCCACTTCATTTCTCCACTGTACTTTGAACCAAAAATTCTTTATGTCGTCCTGAGTGGTTAGAATGGTTGAGCGCTGTCCTTCTGTGCTCATGTTAACGGATTCAGTCCCGGCTCAGTCCGGTGATACTTGAAGGAGCTGAAGTACTTCAGCCTCGTGTAGTCAGATTTACCGTTAATTCTCAGTTTTTGACTGACAGTAATAACCTACACCTGATCCCATAATTCACCACTACGAGCAACATTTATTTCCATAGTACTCTGTTAATTAAGCTATCTCTGCCTTCTCATTATATTTCACCACTTCAGTTCTAATTTCACTTATTTCTGCTACTTTATGACACCAACGAGTAATTATTATTTAATTTCCTAAGCCACTTCACAGGTTCTAGATACGGCTAAAAAGGGTTGAATACTTTTGGGGAAATAATTTTATCCCATACTATTGAAAGAAATCCGGCTCTGTGATGTAGTGACCTGGGTTCGATTCCCAGCTCTATCACGAAATTTGAAAAGTAGTACGAGGGCTGCTACGGGGTCCACTCAGCCTTGGGAGGTCAACTGAGTAGGGGCGCGTGGTTAGATTCCTACCTCATCCATCCTCGAAGTGATTTTCCGTGGCTTCCCACTTCTCCTCCAGGCAAATGCCGGGGTGGTACCTAACTTATGGCCACGGGCGCTTCCTTCCCTCTTCTTTACCTTCCCCCTCCAATCTCCCCATCCCCCCCACAATGCCATTGATCAGCATAGCAGGTGAGGCCACCTGGGGAGGTACTGTTCCTTCTCCCCAGTTGTACACTCCGACCCAAAGTCTCGCTCTCTAGGACACTGCACTCGAGGCGGTAGAGGTGGGATCCCTCGGTGAGTCTGAGGGAGAATCCAACCCTGAATGGTAAACGGATTAAAAAAGAAAGAAAGAAAGAAAGAAAGAAAGACAGGAAGAAAGAAAGAAAGAAAGAAAGAAAGAAAGAAAGAAGGTATTGAAAAAATTCTATACTGAAATGTATCTTAATGTTGGAGTGCAGTCCAAAGATGTACTGTATTAGTTTTCCACGCTTGTAACTCTTACAAAAAAATGAATACAGTCTACTTTGAGTAAGCGTATCTTTCACGACACCAACACGTGGCGCCGGCACAAAGGATGGCGCTACTTGTATAATCCAATGACTCTAGCCAGTGACCTGCACTCACTCTGCGTGGCGAGAAGCCAGTCCTGCCCGGATTTACACGTCTTGTGCTTCTGACTCATCTTCAGCGCCATCGTGAGTTGAATGTATACGAGGCCACAATCCCACACACATGTTTGTGATGTAAATGTACTGTTTGATATGTTTCTAACTCGGATTTGATCCCCAGTCTTCAAATATACAGTCTGTGCGAACATGGCTTCTAACAACCACCGCTGATTTTCAACCAAATTCAGACAGTCAAGCAACACCATGTCGCTATTGACGAGGTTTGCGACACAAATGCCTTACATAACTTAAAGCACACTTACGTTATACTATCATTTCTTTCTTAATCCGTTTGCCCTCCAGGATTGGTATTTCTCTCGAACTCAATAAGGAATCCCACCTCTACCGCCTCAAGGGCAGTGTCCTGGAGCGCGACGTTTTTGGTCGGGGGACACAACTGGGAGAAAGGACCAATACTTCGCCCAAACGGCCTCACCTGCTATGCTGAACAGGGTCCTTGTGGGGCGGATGGGAAGATCGGAAGGGATGGACGAGGGAGAGAGAAGGAAGCTGCCGTGGCCTTAAGTTGGGTACCATCCCGGAATTTGCCTGAAGGAGAAGTGCAAAACCACGCAAAACCACTTCGAGGATGGCTGAGATGGGAATCGAACGCCCTCTAGTCAGTTGACTTCCCGAAGCTGAATGGGCCGCTTTTCAAATTTCGTGCCAGAGCCGGGAATCGAACCCGGGCTTCCGGGGATGAAAGCTAATCACACTAACCACTACCCCACAGAGGCGGGCTCCATTTTTATCCACTTATTCCATTTTTGGAAGGATACAATATTCCCTTCACTGACACCATCGCGTCGTTCGAAAGTAAAAACCGAACTGAGATGATGCCGGACGATCTCAGAGACTCGCACCTGGCAAATTATTATTGCAATACTACATAGACAAGTCAATAAGTATCTGCAATTTTGCTCTAATTGTCTTTAGATTGGCTCTATGGCCTTGTGTGCTCACCAGTCGCTATATGCCTTTCAAGAGAGTTTAATCCTGATGAAAACAAATAGGCGGAGCACGTTGTTGTTGCACGTGGACATAGTGAACCCTTGACTTACCATTCCATCGTTGGTCGGCCACAGCTGCTACAGTAGAGCAATATTGAACTCTTAAATCTTGGGGTCATTGCGGGAATGTTTTGGTCACGATCTTAACCAAACGATGGGGTTCAGAAGAGAGCCTAACTACATGAAATGAGGAGAAAATATGTGCTTACTAACTTTTATTGAATTCTTAATTGCACCAAAAAAAATATTTGTATAAATCCTTGATCAAAAATTAATTATTAATTATTAAATGTTTCAAACGCAGTCACATTTGCATAGCATCTATATATATTTTCTTTTACAGTATCGAAGAATTTTCTTCGGAGAAAGTAGGAATCTCATAAATTAGTGGACAGCAAGACTGAAAAAGTGAAAAGAAAACCTGAAAATTCGGGCACCTATTAATCCAAACGATAACTGAGAATCAATCCCCACGATCCGTGGAAAATCTGACATTCAGCAAGTAGAACGCCTGATTTCCTCTTAATTAAGGTTACCCACCAGTGAAATACCCTTTCGGATAGGGAACACCCGCCGAATGAACCCTTAATCGAACCAAATTGACTATCAGTTGCTTTGGATAGTTTGCGAAATATTATTGGAGAGCATGGTGTTCACTACAAGTTAACAGCAGCATTCACAATTGAAACAAAATTCCACCACGTATTTGTCATTTCATGACACCCTTAAGTGATAAAATAATCCCGATGCTAAAACGTGTAGCATTCACACAGCTGTTCAGAAGGAATCAACAACAACACGATCCGCGAGGATCTTACGTTACGTCGTTCTGAAGGAACAAAACTGCGAAATGCAGGAAACACTTATTCATCACGCATTTAGAAGAAATGCCAAACACTGAAGTTAATTAAAAAGTGGTAAATCACTCGAAAAAATATTATTATCAAACCGACTTTCAGGTTATAAACGGTTACGTTACGCTTAATAAAATTACAAGTCCACATGGTAAAATAAAACAAAATTACAGAATTCTTTCCTATTTTACAATGACTACCATCACAGATCCATCTACTTATTGTTTGTCCAAACACACTACCTACAAAGTTATCAATTGACCAAACTCAACTACGTATAAAAATGAAAGAACGACAAAGATTGAAAATAAAATATATTACCGGCTGACGAATCGAAACCGCATTCGTAACTCAAGTCTCACACACGTACGCTGAGTGTCAGCACGCACACTGCCAAAGCAAAAACGGACGTCAGAACGACAAAAAAATTAAGTCCGTAAAATAAAATACTGAAGTTCATTGAACTCGAACTCGCATGTCGAACTGCAGTAAATATTCAATCTCCGCTAGCTCAGTACCCAATGTTGGACAACCCTCGCCATTAGTGATTCCATAATCTTAGGTAAACACCTTCCAGCTGGTAAAGGGAAGGACGAGCTTGGCCTCGTCATTACCGAGCTAATACTCTTCGCATTGCATACACTACTGCAGACACTACCATCGCTCAAGTCACTTCGCAAAAACATCTAATTTGAGACTTGAGTATGTACAGCTGACATCCCAGACCTATCGTCGGGCATACCTAATGTCTGTACACCCTAACACTAACCTCTATACACACACACACACACACCTTCCTAATTCTATCGTTGAGCGTGAACTAGGAAGTCCCATCATCTGTATATTCCTAGGATAACATGTGACGTCCTAAATCTATTGTCGAGCGGAAATTGGGTCGTATACGCTTCCCCTAGCATATCAGCCGAAATCGTACTTTCAAACACACTCTGATATTTTTAGCTGTAAATCTGGTCGAAACTAATAACACACAACGAAACAAATATTGCCACAGAAAGAACGCAAGTCAGGAAAATGCAACAAGTCCCTATCTTGTTATTAAAACGTGAAATTGAAATATAAAAAACGCGTGGCGAACAATCCACAACTCAAACACGATCTCAGCATGCTCAATGAAGTTTAGAAAAGAATAATGACTTCCAACACACGTCTGATACTACTTGACTATCGCCCAACAAAAATTATCACCATCGCAATAATCCACAATGCAGTTTTAGGGTGAAGCCCTCAAATCGCCTACCGTCATTTTTCAAATATCCATATCCATGACAATCCAGTGAAACGAAACCCAATGAATCTACACAGCCAAACATCTCGCTTTAATAACGTCCAATATCTCATCCCACAATGTTTCCGATTTAATGATAAATTACCGCCTTGTAATTGATGAACTTTACTGATTGGAAACTTGTCATTACAGTCAAACAACACCAACCGTGTATTCAAAATGCTCTTCTCTCCTTGAGGTCATATTATTCTAATATTCATTACACTGACTTTACGTAACTAGTCACTTGATTTTTTCTTTTACTACCATGATTTACACCCTTCACCAGAAATCGTTTTTCACTTTGGATCTTACTTGAAATTTACTGTGCCTCACACAATAATCATCTCGAACCGACCTTCTCCAGGTCTTAGATTT
Source organism: Anabrus simplex (assembly GCF_040414725.1). NCBI lineage: Eukaryota > Metazoa > Arthropoda > Insecta > Orthoptera > Tettigoniidae > Anabrus > Anabrus simplex. Next base: position 144,194,155 of record NC_090265.1, on the reverse strand, counting down.
CGGATTGTTAGCGGAATATACTACAGCCTGCCACATAAATCTCACATTTAATATACAGCCTGTCTCAAAATTTCTTCGCTCACGGCAAATATAGCCTGTCTCAAAAATTCATTCTCATCGCCTTCTCATGGCGGTATTATATGAAATATCCAAGCTTTCTCTGCCTTCAACATTTCTACAACTCTTATCTCCACATATATAAATTCTTCGCTCTCAATCCATTTTCTTATTTTTCAAGACTTTTTCAAACCTCAATCCTCTCTTGACAAACAAGTTTTATAAAAAAATATACCTTTATATTTTACTGTTACTACAACTTTCGGACCTCGAGAACACAACAACACACCGTGATTTTCCATATCATCGACATACACGATGTCACAAAATTTTACTTCCCATGAATAAAACATAACTTTATCGGATTTCACTGGAAATTTCTAGACACCCGCAGACCTTATAGAACATACTTGTTAAATCCACTTTTAAAATAGGAACATTTTATCCCGCTTTAAAACATTATTATTACTATTATTATTATTATTATTATTATTATTATTATTATTATTATTATTATTATTATTATTATTATTATTATTATTATTACTTCGACAAAAAATTCTGACTTCAAACGATATTCGAAATTAAGACATTCGCCACGACCACGTTATCGTTTTCACCTTCCTAAATTTTCTCAATTCGGACAATATCTCAAAGAATATTAACACAATATTTAAACTTCGCATTTTATAGTTTCTTGAAGTGAATTTTACAACACTAAAGATTTTCACACGCTGACCAGAAATACAATACCTTCGCCTAAGCATTACAAAATATCAACCCAACACACGCAATGAAATTTGGTAGGGACAAACAATAATCTAACTGCAACATTGATACAAAAATATTCACAGACCTGTGATCGTAGCCATCGTCCTGGATTATGGCTGCATCAGGCCAGCAGACCTCGTTTATTTAGCTTTCCAGAGCTATATTTGCCATCATCTTCTCATACATACAACTTAAATTACACAACATTTTCCAACGCACTTTCAGACGTTTAGCAGGCGACGAACACTCTGCTCAAATGACCACATCTACTGCGTTCACAAGACCACTGCGTCCTTTCACAATACTTAAAAGTCCAGGTGTTCCAACAGATAAGAAACCAGACCCTGTAGCTCACATCCAGACTCTAACAAATATCATACGCACACACTGAATACAAAGAGAAACTCAATTACTTATTCACCCAAATATCTAAACCTTCAAAGTTCCCATTAGCGGCAGCTCAGAAAATTTCTATCATCTTCCATTCTAACAGTATATTTGAACCATAGACACGAACATGTAATAAGTTATTTGGAGACCACATTTTCACACTTTTCTGCTGACGAGTGACGCGGGCTCCGCTGCTCCAGTAACCAGACAGAGACTGAGTAATGTTCGAAGGGAGATTTCTTTTATACCCTGTGGAGTGACGCTACTCACACCATGAAGCTTGATTGCACAATCTGCTAATTCCGCATTCAATAGACCAATTTTCCTTAAATTTGTTCCATAACTTCGGACAGACTTACGATTTATTACGGTGTTAATTTCATATTTTCATCGCACTCGCAACAGGCGAAATAAATTATTTCTGCCCGGGCGTTTCGCGGGTTTTCTTCATCCATCGACCTTGGCACGTGTCACTAGTTCGGGAGCCGGGCGCAAATACTTATCTAGGCTTAACTGCATTTATTTTTACCCCGGGGGTTCTGTCTTCCCATAGGATTTAAGAATAATTTATATTCTTTATTTCTGGATTGACTGTGTTGCCAAAATCTTTCGTTACGAAGAATTCCTTGAATTTGAAAAATTGTTGAATATTCGAAGTCCACCGAAGTGTCCCGGCGTTTCACGAGTTCGCAGCTTGCTTGACGCGGGGCGCTCGCTCCCACGAAACAGAGAGGCTCCTGAAATGCAAACATGGCTGCTCTCAAAAAAGTAGTTAGTAGCTGAAATAAATATTGGTAAAAAATAAAAAAAAATTCTCTCATCGTAGAATTATGGGTTCAGTAGACGTAATTGATTGGAGAAATAACCGTCGAACTGCGAGCTCGAAGAAAAGTAGTACGTGGCATTAATTTTGTTTTATTTTAGTTTATTATATTTAGAGAGTTTGGAGGAGTACGTAATCAAATTAAAATAGGGTTGTCATATATACCGGTATATATATGTTTTAAAAAATATAAAATAGTGATTAAATAACGAGAAATGAAGGCACAGGCGTGGTGTAATACAGGAAATCTTCTCATAGTGAGGGAAAGTCCCAAACTGCACAGAGTGAAAATACGGTGTTGCGTCTTGCAGCAGCAGTCAGTGTCAGTATTCATAGTGAGAGAAATGGAACAAGAGGTAGGACCATCGCGTGTAGCGAAGCACAAAAGTTGCCCAGAAGTGGCCATAGGCAGTGCATTGTGAATGTATTCTATAAACTAAGTGAACAGAATCCAGGTTTAGTCGTTTATTCAGATCTTCGCGCTGTTATCGTATGCGATGCGCAGCCCTGTACGTCCGAAAACGAGAAGTTGACGGGGTGAAGGTCGGTACTACACGCTCAGCGAATCACAACTCTTTCTTTAGCGGAGGCGTGGACATACCATGTTTACATCAGGATTAAACTCTCGTGAAAAGACATATAGATGGTACCGTTGTCTACGTCTGTGGTAGGTTTCAGCGTTATCAGATCAGTTCAGCTTGCGCTGTTGCGACGTAAAGATGGTTGTGCTACTCTCTGTTTTCACCAAGGAAGAACAGTGTTCCGTAATCGGTTTTTGTAGTCTGAGGGTGTACCAGAAGCGCAATTGTGTGAGAATGTGTCAGCACCTACTGGACCGTCACGCTAACGAACATGAAACGTTTCTGAAACGGATCATCACTGGAGATGAAACATGGGTTCACCACTTCGAACCAGAGAGCATCCGCTGTGGCAAAACATTGTTGCCGTATTGTGCTGAAAGTCTTCTATGAATGTCCCTTCTGGTACACCTTTAGATCACAAATAAACGGATTACGGAGCGCTGCTCTTCCTTGGCGCAAACAGAGAGTAGCGCGGCCGTCTTTACGTGGCAACAGCGCAAGCTGTACTGATCTAATAATGCTGAAACAAACCACAGACATAGACAATGGTGCCGTCTAGCGGCTGGTGAGCACACAACGCCATAGATTGAATCTAAAGATAATTAGAGCAAATACTTATTGACTTGAGCTCGTACTTTATGGTGCCTTACATTCTTCCAGCTCAGTCACGAGCGAGACATCGGGAAGTGCGGACGTGTGAATGAGCTGAGGTGCGCAATATGGGAATAACGATACAGCAATACAGGCTAAGAATTGGAAGATGGCATGGTGCAAGGCAGTGTTAGAAGGAAGGTGGAGTTGAGAGAGGAAGAGAAATTAGTGGTTATAAAGGACTGTTGGAGATTATGTTGTGTGCGACGGTTATTGCGACGCTGCTGGTGGTAGGAGGTATAGAAAAAAATCCGGGTCCAAACCAGGGACCGTTCGGCTGGGAGGAGCTTGAAGAGATCAAGAGAGTGGTGAAGGAAGCAAGCAAAGGCGAAGAAATTAAGGAAATGATGCAGGAACACCAGGCAACCCAAATGAAGGAGGTGAAGGACTTAAAAAGTTTTATAAAAGAAGAAATTGGAGGTGTAAATGACAAGTTAGCGGAGATAGAAGATGAGGTAAGGAGCTTGAAAAAGAAGGTGGTGGTACTGGAAGAGGAATTAACAGCAATGAAGAGAAAAGTGAGGTTAGCGAGGAACGAATCAGCAATAAAAAATGTGTTTGTGTATGGTGTACCTGAGGAAGGAACAGAATCAAAAGTGGAATTAGTATTGAAAGTGGTGGACATAGTTTCGAACAAAATGAAGATAAACTTTTCTGAAGTTGATATAGATGATATATATAGAGTGGGAAGGAACAAGGGACATAGGCCGGTGAAGTTAAGATTAATATCAACCCTGATGGCTGATATACCTCTGAGGAATGCTGGAAATTTGAAAGGATCGAACATTTATTTGAAGGCTGAGATAGAGAAAGAAGACAGGATGCGGTTGGATGTCTATAAGCGGCATATGTGGCGTGCTAGAGCGCAGGGATTGCGAGTCAAGATAGTGGGGAGGTGTCTGGTTACTTCAGGCAGAAATTGGTCGCGATCGTGGACACAGGAGGAACTGCTGAGGATGGAAAAATGTGAGGAGGAAATGAGTTTCAGAAATCGAGAGCAGGGCGACATCAGTACGGAGAAGGAAGAGAGAAGAGGGGACTGCGGTGTCAGCGGGTAGGTAGCGAAGACAGCAGAGTCCTTGGTGAGTCAGAACAGCCCAGGAAGGAGTGAATCAACAAGTAGGACACTAGACCGAAGTGAAGTGGATACAGGTAGTGAAGAGGTGACGGGAAGGGAAAGGAGTCAGGGTAGTGACTCAACCTCCCCGAATAGGAATAATGCAGAAATAAACCTGGAGAGAAAGCAGGCGTTAAATAAGGCGAGATCCTTAAGTTTAAAAGATCTATGGGGTGGGAAAAAAGGCTCTGGCACGGAAAAGGGGAAGGATGGGGGTGAGAAGAAAGAGAGGGATGGGGTGGAGCCAAAAGGAAGAATCACGAGAAGTAAGGGGGGAAGTGGTGAAATGCAGAAGTATAGGGAGGGAGAGGGAGGAAATAAATAACTAGATATGGTGATAGGGATGCTGAATATTGAGGGGTTGATGGGGAAGTTAGGGAATAAGGAAATTGTGGATTTAGTGAAAGATTTTGAGATTATTGCTCTAGTAGAGACGTTGTTAGGGAAGGGGGTTGAAATTACATGGGACGGTTATAGAGTAGTTAACGTGTTAAGGAAAAAAATAGGGAAGAGGGGCCGAAACCCAGGGGGCATTGTAGTTTTAATAAGAAATGAGATAGCTGAATGGGTGGAGACGTTACAGACTAGGGTAGAAGGGGTAGTGTGGTTGAGAGTAAAAATGGGGAAGGGGGCAGCGGAAGCAATTTGTCTGGCACTGCTTTTTAACCATCCGAGCGATTCAGTGTATGCAAATAAACATTTTTTGACGAACTGATTGAAGAAATAAACACAATTAAAGGAATGTATGTAGAAGATGGGATGATTTTATTGGGGGATTGGAATGCGAGAGTGAGCAATAGAGTACCGGTATACGGGAAAGAAGTAAAAGTAGACGGGGTACTGCAAAGGAAGAGTAAGGATAATGTTGTAAATAGTTATGGAGAAAGGTTATTAGAGTTATGTGCTCTGGAACATTTATTTATTTTAAATGGGTGGATGAAGGGGGATAGTGTGGGAGATTTGACGTATATTACAACAAATGGAGGGAGTGTGGTGGACATAGGAATAAGCTCAGAGATAGCGTTAAGGAGAATAATAAGTTTTGAGGTGTTAGAATATCGGTTGACAGAACATATGCCTATCAAAATAAAATTGAGAACGTTGGTCGCTGATGAGAAGGGAAAGATGGAGGAAAGTAAGGAGAGGTATAGGAATGGAGGATGGAAGTATGTATGGGATGATAATACTAAAGAGAAATTAAGACGGCATTTGAAAGAGGAGGGAGATATATTAAGGGTAGCAATTGAAAGGGCTGTAGAAGGGAATGATATGGATAACGTGCTAAAATTAATTGAACTCCCTGTATGGAGGGTGGGGAAGAAAGTGAGGAGAAGGGTACAGGGAAAAAAGAATAAAATGAATGGATGGTTTGATGAAGACTGTAGGAGAAAACGTGAGGTTGTAATGAGAGCCCTAGCGGAGTTTAGGAAGGAGGGTGTGCAAGAAAAAAGGAAGGAATATTGTAAATTGAGAAGGGAATATAAGGAGATATTGAATGAGAAGAAAAGAGGATGGAAGGAGGTGGAAGCTGAAAAAATAAATATATATTGTAGAGAGAAGAAATTTGAGAGGATTTGGGAGTCAATAAACAAGATCAGAAGAACGAAACCGGAGGGGAAGGGGGATAAAAAAGGAGAAAACGAGTGGGTTAGGCATTTTAAAAGGCTTTTAGAAGGGGAGAGGAAATTGGGTAGAGAAATAGACAAGTCACAAATTGGAAGGGAACTGGAAGTAGGCATTACAATATTGGATGGGGAGATAACAAGGCAGGAGGTAATTACAGTATTAAAAATGCTAGACCCAAGGCTGCAGGAGGTGTGAATGGTATTTCCAATAGTGTATGGAAAGAGGTAGGGGCAAATGAAATTAAGACGGCATTTGAAAGAGGAGGGAGATATATTAAGGGTAGCAATTGAAAGGGCTGTAGAAGGGAATGATATGGATAACGTGCTAAAATTAATTGAACTCCCTGTATGGAGGGTGGGGAAGAAAGTGAGGAGAAGGGTACAGGGATTGTGAAATTCTTTAATAGGTTGCTGGAAACGGGGAAATTTCCTAGAGAATGGAGGAAGGGGGTATTATGCCCTATTTATAAAAATAAAGGAGCTAGTAGTGATCCAAACAACTATAGAGGAATTACACTCCTAGACTCGCGGTCAAAGGTGTACACAAGGGTTTTGGCGAATAGGATAACAAATTGGGCGGAACAGTACGGTAGGATATCTGAGTTCCAAAATGGATTTAGGAAAGGATGTAATACAGTTGATAATGTTTGGATTCTGGACACTTTGATTACGAAGTATTGAGCCGTATCCGACCGGCCCATAATAATAATTGGAACATTATTTGACCAAATATGTGAAATTTATTAATAAAAGATACAGTCTAATATGTTAAAGCATCGTATCCCAAGATAGTTAATACCGGATGTTGAGCAAGACTGTAAGTCGCTGGATGTTGCTTCATATTTCCGTATGACCGTGAGAAAGTAAGCGTACCCAAGCGCTGGCAAGGACCGACACGTGTATTAGATGCTGACCAAGCGAGATATTTCAGCCAATGGGAACTTAAGGATTTGGCAAACCTGGAGGCTACGCCGCGCTAAATATTAATTCCAGGATGACCAACATGCTCTGTGGATAAAGTCAGTTTCTGTAGACAATCGGTTTTCCACAGTTTCTGAAGTTAGATATATTTGGAAATGTATTATAGAAATTGGTGGAAGAGATTTGCTAATGTTTGAGCTGTGTTTTATAAATATATCACAATAAGTATTGTATCATCATACATGACGAACTCTCTGATTGGTGGTTGGTTCAGATACCCGGGAACCCCAACAATATTAGCGTCACCGCAGCCTCCTCAGTAACCCAAGCTCTGGAGAGCGTCATTCTGTAGTTGAAATTTGAGCAGTACGGATGTACTAACTCGGCACTCTGTAGGGAAAGTTTGAACAGTGCGGATGTACCAACTCGGTTACTGGTGATTGTAATTAACGTGGCGATATTCCAGAAATTGTAACTGGTTCTCATTGATACTTCAAATTGTGCAGTCGTAATATTTACTGTGCTTTGACAAAGTTTACTTTTAATCGATAAAGACGGTGTAGTGACCGCTGAATAACAAGTGTGGTGGAAACGTGCTAGTGTTTCACTATTTCGCGACGGGCGCGTATTCGCGTGGAACTTCCGTACCGAACCGTGGGCTGCTTTTTAAACTATTTTTTACCCTTTTAGTGAAGTGTGTTATATATATGTGAATCAGTGTGTTAGCTGATCTGGTAAAAGAAAGGGTATCTCGGCTCGCAGCATTAAGCAGTGAAGAGGTTATCAATAATAGTCTTCTGTGTTCCAGTGAATTGTTTTCCAGCAAGATGATGGATACACCTGCAGAGGAAGGAAGTGCATTCCCACATGTTAAGGATGTGATTAACATGGTGTAGATCCCAAAAATTAGTGGGGATGTAAGCTACTATCCTGGTTTCCCGAGAGTTACGTAGAATCTAAAGTAAGATGCACGTATTATATATGGCATGATATGTAAGTTATGTTAAGGTACTAGGGCAGTGTAGATAGAATTTTTATTTTCATTTAAAGTAAGCCTGACGGCATGTATTGGTTTAATTTTGTTACTATGGTAGATTCGGATACGAGATTAATGCATGTTTATTTTATTTTCATTTTGCTTTATGATTAGATGTTTGGGAAAATGAGGGATTGATAGGATCAGTTATTGTTGTAAATATAGTACTTAGCGTAGGATATTCCGAGTTTTCCTTAAATATAGGCTAGAAGGGCTAGATCGACAGGTTCATTTCTATATTACGTCAAACACGTATCAATTTATTTTATTTCGGTTATTCAGAGAGACAGGTATAGCTATTTTGCATGATGCATGGTTTTACAGAAGCTGCCAGAAGGAGCTGCAGAACGTCGTTGTTAAATTAAGATCTTTGAAGTTAAGTTGGATTCTGTTTGCCTGATGGTTTGCCAAGGACTCGAACAGCGTCTCGTTATGTGGAAAGGCCAGTAGGATTCATGAGGAATGATGAGATAATAATTGAATGCTTAATTATAATGTATTGGTGCAGGCCGATTGTATGCTTGACATGATAGAGAGAAATTATGCAGATGTGTGTGCCTGCTTAGCGTCTTCTGAGTATATTGTGATCAGAATGGACAGTGTTAATTCCAGACTATTGAGTCTGATGTTGTTAAATGGCCCAAGCATGCTAAGAAGAAATTAATATACGGGAGTTTCCGTGTAGTTGATGATGGGCGTTATCTCATGGCAAGCTGACTCCTGGCCTATGTTATCGGCATGTGTGAAAGAGACAGTATTTCCTTGTGGCGGCCTCGGGAGACAAAATTCAATCTTTAGCGTAGTGGAGTTCAATATTTCTTTACAGCTCGTAATCTACCCGGAAGTACATGACGGATGACCGCGCTGTTGAGCGCTCAAACGCAGCAGAAGGAGGCAATGTTGCCCATTGCTTTCTTCATGACATCAAGGATTATTTATATGTTTTTCTCTTACAGGATGGTTTTACCTTATTATTTTGTGATTATATACATTGTCTCGTTGTTTTTAAAGGGAACAGCCCGAGTGCTGATGTATTGTTGGTTTATCTAGTTCTGTCTAGATCTTTTGCTGTGAACCGGGATTCACATTAGAAGCAGTGTAGCATTTAAGACTTTACTCGATATCCGATGTATATATATGTTTAGCTTGATTATTTGAATTATTGTAAATATAGTGTAGGATTTGCCCCTAGTATTTTGCATTTCTTACATAGCGTCCAGTGCGTCTTAATTATTTTTCTTTCCGTCGTAATTTTCTTGTAATGTAACTCTTATTTTACGGAAATTGTTTGATGACTCTCGGGAGTAACTTAATTTTGAAACCGTATCGTTGGGATGCGATAGTGTGAAACTCCATACGGAAATACCAATGGCAGTGTTTGCGTACACTTGTTGCCATACAACATAAACATTGGACTATGAGAAGAAACTCAGTCTTGATTTTTATATATGTTCTTTATTGAACTTGTTTTTCTTTTATTGTCAAATTTGTATTATCACTCATTTAACGTTTCTGATTTCAATTTATTTTATTACTTTGAGTTCATTTTTTACAAGTTTTTTTTTATTCAATTATTTTCGTGTGATTTGATCGGGGATATTTGTTAATAAATCCATCTTACCCCCTATGATTGTTTCTCATTCGTGTTATACCTCCATTTCCTGTCATTGATTGCTATTTTAGTGTTGAACTTCGACTTTTATCCTGACCCAGTCGACAACCAACCCACACTCTGCCCAACCCTGAGTTAGTCGGATGTTCATACAGGAATGGAGGCATTGTCCTAGAGGGTATTTACCCCTGGGTACGGTACAGTATGTGAGGATAGCAGGGCGTAAATTATTTATAGCAGCGATTGACTTAGAAAAAGCCTTTGATACGGTCAGTAGGGAGGCGCTATTTTTTGAGATTAGGGGAGGTTGGAATGTCGAAAAAAATGAGGGTGGCAATTGAAACTATTTATGAGGAAGTGTTTGTGATGATTAAATTGCAGGATGGAAGGTTGAGTAAGTGTTTTGAATCGAAAAGCGGGGTGAGACAGGGATGTAAGCTATCCCCGATACTATTTATATTATTTATAAATAATATTTTAGAGGGTCATGGTGGAGACGCATGGCAATGCCCTTGGGTAGGGAAAATGGAGGTTCCGGGGTTGCTATTCGCGGATGACCTATTGATTTTGGCTTTGACGGCAAATGGGTTGCAAAAAGGGTTGGACAAGGTAGTTGAATATACTAGGAAATGGTCTCTCAGAGTAAATGTAAGAAAGACTCAGATAATGGTGTGTAGGAATAGGGGTGGGAGAAAGAATAAGGAAGTGTGGAGGCTGGAGCAGGAAGAAATTAAACCGGGGGGAAAAATTGAGTACCTAGGTGTAATAATTAGTAAGAATGCTTCTTGGAAAAATCAGTGTAAGAAGGCAAAACTTAAAGGAAGAGGAGCGCTTGCGGTAGTAGGAGTATTAGAAAAGAAATTTCCAGACGTTAAATACAAAATTCAAAAAACGGTGTTTAAATCACTGGTAATGGGCAAAATGCTATTTGGGGTTGAAGTATGGGGAATGGAGGAAGACAGGAGTGAACTAAACCAGGTGGTGGCGAAATTTAGCAAGATCATGATGGACCTACCGAATTGTACAGCCAATGCCGGGGCCAGATTAGTCTGTAAAGAATCGATAGAGGTTGAAATAGCTAAGAGGGTGTTGAAGTACTGGATTAGATTGGAGGAAGGGAAGGGTGGGGCGTTAGTACAAGAAACGTTTAATTTTCAGAAAGGTATGACGAATGAAGGTTACTGGGTGAATAAGTGCAAAAAATGGTTACAAAAGATTGGATTGGGGGTATATGGAGAGGTCTGGGTGGATGGTAGGAATAAATGGGTATGGGAAAGGATAAAGGGAAGACTACTAGATATTGAAAGACAGAGCTTAATAGGGGAATGTAGAGAGAGAGTCTCTTTATCAGTATTAAATAAATTGGTGGAAGTAATAAACCCGAAAACGGAGTTTGAGGGTAGAAGGTATAAGAGAGGTTTGTATTGGTGGGTATTGGGTGTTCCGAGGAATAGGGGGTGGGTAGGTAGTGAGAATAGGGATAGATGTGTGTTATGTGGAGAGAAGTGGGAGGACCTGCATATTTTTAATCAATGCCGATCTTTGGCGGAGATAAAGATCAAACTACTAAGTAAGAGGGAGCTGCATATGGTAGGGGAAAGCTATAAGATAACATCTTGGTTATGTAGAGAGAGGGAGAAAGGAACGAATATAGCGAAATTCTTAAATGTGGCCAGAGCTATATTTATAAAGAAATTGAGGGAGTAACAGGGGTTGTGCAAATAATGTGGTTCGTGCTGAGGGAGAAAGGGGGAAGGCATTCTGCTCAGAGGAATGGATATCCGCCCTGAGCAAATGCGGGAAGGGTATCATGGTAATCATGATATCAGAAGAGGGGGCTGTAGTGTTAGGGGAAAGGGGGAGAACACCTTGCCCTGTGGAAAGGTGATCCGCCTGGGGCAAAGGGAAAGCCTGAGAAAATGAGGTAAGCGTTGAGAAAAGGGGAGGTTGAGTAGGTTTGAGGGTAGTGTAAAGCTTAGGTGGAAGTAAAAGAAAATTTAAAAAAATAATAAATAAAACAAAAAAAGCGAGTTGACTGAGTGAACTAATGGACTTGGAATGGAGTACTGTCTGTTGGTGTGTAAATGAGGAGTGAAAAAATGGATTGTTTAAGTGTATTTGTGTGAGGAGGGGGTATAAAGAAGGTATATGTGATAGAATTGTGATAGATTAAGTGGGAATGTAGTTAAGGAGAAAATGTTGGCAGTATGGAAATTATGAAAGTAGGTCATAAAAAAAATTTAAAAAATTTAAATGGTGTAGATGCCTTGATGATGGGTGTAAAATTGAGGGATTCTTGATGTTTATGTATTAAGTTTAATAGGATGGAAGAAATGGGATCTAACAGTTTGATGTAATTGAGGTGTTGTAGACTGAGAAGACGGAGTGAACTAATGGATTTGGAATGGAAACTGTTTGTTTGTGTGTAAGTGAAATGTTTTAAAAAAAAGTCAAATTGTTTTAAGTGCGATATAAAATGATTGATAGTTGATGTTTAAGTCTGAAGCTTAATAAGGTGAGTCGGTTTGAAATATGAAGGTTGGTGCGGTAGGTGGAGAAGACTGAGTGAACTAATGGACTTCGAATGAAAAAAGTTTGTCTGTGTAAAAAAAAATGTGTTAATTGTTTTAGGTGCGTTGATGAGGGATTTTAAATGGTTGTTAGCTGATGTTTAAGTCTTAAGTTTTATAAGGTGAGATGTAGATAGCGGGAGTAGTGCGTGAGAGGTGAGGGTGACGTATCAAGGGAAGAGGGAGGGGTGGGGGACTTGACCCCACTCCAAAGAAGTTAGACTTGAGCATGTCTGCACGGAAATGAAGAGGATAGGGAAGGTAGTGTGCTGACAATGGAGAAGAGTATGTGTGACGTACATAGCGGAAGTGTGTTGCAGGCCACCTGTTGGGTCTGGTTTCAGCCAGGGTGGCTTGTAACACATGATAAGGAAAGGAACACAGTGTTTGTCAGCGAGGGTCGGTGAGATACGATACCAGTTCTCACGTGGCAAGGCTGGTGGCTGCTGTAGACGGGTTGGTGGGCGTGTGTTCCATGCCAGGGCTGTTGCAGCGACCAGTCTAATTAATTTTTTAAAATTATTTTTTAGGTGGTAGTCAGGGGTTGGGCTTTGGGTAGTTAGTAGTGCGGTATCGTCCTGCATGTGAGCTGGCTATCCGCGTACATGTGGGATGATACTGAGTAGATGTAGAGGTAGTAAATGTAGTTAAGTAGTTTTAAGAGAGATGTAGTTGCTATTATTGCTTGTTTTCCTTTGTTTCGCTCTGTCTGTCTTTATTGCCTGTAAGCAGATGGTATACACTAGGGTGGGCAATAAAGATATGTATGTATGTATGTATGTATGTATGTATGTATGTATGTATGTATGTATGTATGTATGTATGTACATTCTTCCAGCTGAGCCTGGAATAAAATACAGCATTTACTCGTGGAAACCGAGTGAGTTGGCCGTGCGGTTAGGGTCACGTAGCTGTGAGCTTGCTTTCGAGTGATCATGGGTTGGAATTCCACCGTTGGCAGCCCTGAAGATGTTTTCCCATTTTTACACCTGGCAAATGCTGAGGCCGTAACTAAGACCATGGCCGCTCTCTTCCCAATCCTAACCCTTTCCCATCCTTGCGTCGTCGAAAACTTTCCACGTGTTAGTGCGACGTTAACCACTAGCAAAAAAAAAAGAATCCTCGCAGAATTTTCGCACCTCAATTTTGAACCTCCCATTTTGAAAAAGAATCCAGGAGTAATTTTTGTATATTTACATACTTTGGACTAGTTGAAAACTTCCGAAGAACAAATCCTATATTTACAATTACTGGTTGTGATCGCAGTAACTCAACAATGAGTTGTGCCTAAAGCTGATTGTTTTGTGACAATGTGTAAAATATAGCAATAAAAAGCCATAAACGTACGAGGAAAAACCAACCCTTCAGGGTAAACGGATTAAGAAGGAAGAAAGAAAGAAGAAAGCCATAAAATAACAAAACAAATTTCCCAGCATGAAATAAGGCGGCGGAATCACTCTCGGTTCAATCAAGTGGTTTTTGAAGGTGCTCCAACGCGCTAACCTTGTGTCGGTAGATTTACCGGTACGTAACAAAGGAACTTCGGGACAAAACTACTGGTTCTTTGGCATTTCCGAGAACGATAAAAATAGTTTGTTGGACGTAAAACTATCATCAACATCATCGTCATTATCATCATCATCTACGCAGCGGCGACCGATACAAAGGGGGCTGGGAAGGTTGCACGCGGGTGTTTACAATGCTGCAGTACTGAGAATAGGCCTTCTCTTACCAATATACAGAGTGAGCCTCTCCATTATGACAAAGCTCTGGAGGTAATAAGGTAACAATGCTAAGAAGTATAGTCTAGTTCACTGCCGTTTTGTACTGCAACTGTAGCCTTTTTTTAAATGCTATTTGTTCGGGGCGTCGGCCTATGGAGATATTCTGCCCCTACTTGCACAATGTGATATAAACCTGCGCGTAATTGGAATGGAGGAAGTGTTGAATGTGAGGAACGGGACGTTAAGGAGGACACAAACACCCAGTCCCCAGGCCATGGATATTAATCATGTACAATTAAAAAAGCCTGACCAGCCGGGAATTGAATCCGGGGTTGCCGGGTGACAGGCGGACCCGTCGCCCCCCCCCCTCGGTTACACCGCAGGGCCGGACGCAACTGTAGCCTACTATAGCAATTGCGGATCCAGACCTCCATCTGATGACACTAGAGCAAAGGATGTTTTCTCTTTCTTTCAATTTGACTTACGTCGCACCAGCACAGATATGTCTTATGGCGACGTTGGGATAGGAAAGGGCTAGGAGTGGGTAAGGAAGCGACCGTGGCCTTAATTAAGGTAGACCGAGCTCGATAGCTGCAGTCGCTTAAGTGTGGCCAGTATCCAGTATTCGGGAGATAGTAGGTTCGAATCCCACTGTCGGCAGCCCTGAAAATGGTTTTCCGTGGTTTCCCATTTTCACACCAGGCAAATGCTGGGGCTGTGCCTTAATTAAGGCCACGGCCGCTTCCTTCCCACTCCTAGCCCGTTCCTGTCCCATCGTCGCCGTAAGACCTATCTGTGTCGGTGCGACGTAAAGCAACTAGCAAAAAAAAAAAAAAAAAAAAAAATTAAGGTAGAGCCCCGGAATTTGCATTTGCCTGGTATAAAAATGGGAAACCACAGAAAACCATCTTCAGGGCTGCCGACCGTGCGGTTCGAACCCACTATCTCAGAATGAAAGCTCGCAGCTACGCGATCCTAACCACACGGTCAACTCGATCGGTTAAAGCAAAGGTAAGTCCTTAGTAACCCTCATAATATACGTAATTTTCCTTCAACTGTGCATTTGAGTACTCAGCCAGAAGATTGGTTATTATTATTATTGTTTTTTTTTGCAAGGGGCTTTACGTCGCACCGACACAGATAGGTCTTATGGCGACGATGGGATAGGAAAGGCCTAGGAGTTGGAAGGAAGCGGCCGTGGCCTTAATTAAGGTACAGCCCCAGCATTTGCCTGGTGTGAAAATGGGAAACCACGGAAAACCATCTTCAGGGCTGCCGATAGTGGGATTCGAACCTACTATCTCCCGGATGCAAGCTCACTGCCGCGCGCTTCTACGCGCACGGCCAACTCGCCCGGTGGTTATTATTATTATTATTATTATTATTATTATTATTATTATTATTATTATTATTATTATTGTACCAAATGTCGGCTGTCATCAAGGCGATCTGATTCTTTTTCTCAACAACTAGGTGAAGAGTGGGGGGGGGTACCGAGGGAATACCATTCTCGAAGAGATCGTGATCAAGATATTCTCCCTCTTTCCCTGCTTCTCCTACCTTGTAACATAAGCTGCAGGAGGTTATATTTATCATTTCGAATGATAAGGCCAGAACACGCAAGTTTCTTCTTTTTGATGTTGTGCATGAGTTCTAGCTCTTTGTTCAGATATTGGAGTACTTCAGCGTTACTTATTCTCTGAACCCATGATATTCTCAGTAGGCGTCGGTAGCACCATATCTCAAAGGATCGAACTCTATTAGCGTCGGCGCCATAAAGTGAGACAGAAAACACATAACACCGCAGTATACGGAGACGGAGTCCTTGTTACAGAGTAGTTTGTTCATTCTCCTGAATGCAGTCCTTGCCTTTTCAATTCGGAACCTAATTTCTACAGCATTTTTCAGCTGTGATGAAGTACGCAACCGGCCCCGTGGTGTAGGGGTAGCGTGCCTGCCTCTTACCCGGAGGCCCCGGGTTCGATTCCCGGCCAGGTCAGGGATTTTTACCTAGACCCGAGGGCTGGTTTGAGGTCCGCTCAGCCTACGTAATTAGAATTGATGAGCTACCTGACGGTGAGATGACCGTTCCGGTCTAGAAAGCCAAGAATAACATCCGAGAGGATTCGTCGTGCTGACCACAAGACACCTCGCAATGTGCAGGCCTTCGGGCTGAGCAGCGGTCGCTTGGTAGGCCAAGGCCCTTTAAGGGCTGTAGTGCCATGGTTTTTGGGGGGTTTTGATGAAGTACGCAGCCGAGATACTTAAACCATTGGACTTGCTCTACTCATGTACTAGTTACTGTCAAGTTAACTGGTTGAATGGCATGTTTGTTTATGACCATTACTTAGGTCTTTTTCGTGTTTAAATGCAGACCTGCTACAGGGCTGTGTTCGAACACATACTTTAGTAATGTTTGGAGACCTTCAGCTACTCTCCTGTTTTCCTTAAAGTACTTGAGAAAATAACTTTACAGATTAGATTATGAAGAGGAGTGGAGAGAGAACACAGCCTTGCCTCACTCCTTGCTTTATTTCAATAGCACAGGTGTTGGTGTTATCAACCTTAACTGATTCCAAAACAGAGACTCTCACTGTATAACAAAGCTCAGCCAATGTACTGTATTCATCTCCTCTGTTAGCCAGGTTTGTAGCCTTCCAAGTCTGACGGTGAGCAGCTGCCAATGTATCTATTCTTGGATTGGATTTGTCTTTGATTACCTCCTCTGGAGCCTTTCATTACCGTTTTGTTATATCTGTCCTTAATGAGAGCTCACCCAAGAATATCTGTTCACGTCCAGAACAACAAAAACAACAATTACAATGTAATGTCAGATAAATCAAGGTAGTCCAATCTACTAAAGCAAGAGCAAAATCTTCTCCGTAAAGGCCACGAAGGCCTTTGGAGAAGTGGAAGGTAAAGAGATGCACTATTCGTAACCTCTCCATTAAGTAGGATAGTGTGGTTAACTCCATGCTTGTGTTCGATCCCCACTGTCGGCAGCTCTGAAGATTATTTTCCATGGTTTCCTATTTTCACACCAGGTAAATGCTGGGGCTGTGCCTTAATTAAGGCCACGGACGCTTCCTTCCCGATCCTAGCTTTTTCCTATCCAATTGTCGCCATAAGTCTTACCTGTATTGGTGCGAGGTAAAGAAAATTGAAAAAAAAAACTCTTGCCCAGTCACTTTTGGTACAGGAATTACCGTAACTTAGTAGTTGTGTCTAATGTAGGCTGATAAAAGAATTTATCAAAAAATAGTTAAAATATCAGTACATGTTTCAGCTCGTTATGAGGTCATCTTCAGCTGTTGCATTAAAAAAATTATATGACTGAACACTTGTTAAAAAGTGAATTGTCAAAACAAAATGCAAGATAAAATCACACAATACAGAAAAACTTGTTGAAAACTGCACTTTAACTGGCAAGAAAAAGTTTACTTGATAAGCTTGGCTTGTTGATGTTAAAAGGAAGAATATTACCAGTTAAAACGCAGTTTTTCAACCTTTTTTTGTATTGTGTGATTTTATCTTGTATTTTGTTTTGACCATTCACCTTTTTAACAACTGTTAGCTATAAGTTATTACATTTTTAGTGTACAGCTGAAGATGACCTAATGACGGGTTGTAATAAGTGCTGATATTTTAACTATTTTTGACAAATATTGACTAGGTGGACCTTTTAATAAATTATTTTAATAGAATTGAAAATGTATATATGTATTGTAAACTCGGATCAAAAATGAAACATATAAGTTTTAATAATGTACGCTGAGTAGAACCCTAAAGGCATTTCTCTCTTCACAAGTAGAAATCTCGTTCCTTTTTCAACTTTCTGACGAACAATTAAACCCACGTCCCTCTAAGTGAACCGAACAAGCATTAATTGCCTCGACTAGACATCCCCTCCAATCTACTAACCTAGGAAGAATATTCCAGATACAATAAAAGAAAATTGGTGCGCGTCTGTCTTGAAAGCGATTTCTCCAATCATATAAGAAGCCTTACAAAGTGGAGTTCAATTATACTTGTATAGTATTCATAAGAGCCGTTAGCATAATTATGAAAGCCATATGGAAAGCGGGCGGTGCGCAACTGACCTGAAGGCAGTCCACCGTGGACGAAGATCACATCACGAGACTAACCATAAACAGCACAAAGGAATACACTCCTTCTTAGGAGATCACTGGACTCCCTGCCAACAGCATGTAGTTAACACACAGCTTCCTGAATGTTATCGGAAATAGAGTTTCAAAATGTTTCTCAAGAATTTCTCCTGAAATTGTATCTTTTAACTAAATAAAGCTTTTTTTATTTTGCTAATTGCTTTACGTCGCACCGACACAGATAGGTCTTATGGCGACGATGGCCTTAATTAAGGTACAACCCCACCATGTGCCTGATGTGAAAATGGGAAACCACAGAAAACCATCTTCAGGGCTGCCGACAGTGGGATTCGAACCCGCTATCTCCCGGATGCGAGCTCACAGCTTGGCGCCCCTAACCGCACGGCCAACTCGCCCGGTAAGCAAAAATAAGGCCACATAATATTGTTGTAAAACATTTTTTTTCTTAGTGGAGGATAGCAGGTAACCGGGCAGAGCAGCTCAGACTGTAGAGCAATGATCTTCTGATTTCAATTGCCGGGTTCGATCCCAATCTCAGTCCGGTGGTATTTCAACTTGAAAAAATATGTCAGTCTCGTGTCGGTAGATGTTCCACCACGTAAATGAACTATGAGACAAAATTCCGGCACCTAATCGTTTACGACAACCATACAAGTTAATAGGATTAGCTGGAATAATCCATCTAATCCAGTTTTTCTATTTGTTTTACTTCGTACCGACCTTGAGAGATTTTATGGCGACGAAGGGCTAGAACATGGCTAAGATTGGGAAGGAAGCGATCCCGACTTTATTTAAGGTACAGCTCAAGCAGTATGCTGGTGTGAAAATGGGAAACCACGGAAAACTATTTTCAGGGCTGCCGACAGCGGGGTTCGAATCCACTGTCTCCCGGTTGTATTTCTATTTAAAATAAAAACCATCACCACCTCCAGTACTGGCATCTACCACGTTGCGTTATTACGCCTTCTTATTCGATTTAGAGTTCGTAGGTAAGTTGAAACCAATAATAATGTTATTTGATTTACGTCCCACTAGGTAAGTTGAAACCAAATGGTCTGTTACATGTATTCACACCCGCGGGTTTAACATTAATGACTTGACCCCTGGGTGGTGCTAAGTAAGCAAACTCATTTACTGCTGGTCTTAAAGCTCTGGTTTTGGATATCACAGCAATTAGAAGATACGATACCACGAGAAATGCTTGTAGTGACTGTTCTTTGTGATTACAGCATAGATTAACTATTTCACATAATAATAATAATAATAATAATAATAATAATAATAATAATAATAATAGTAATAATAATAATAATAATTTCGTGTGACTATTTCTAGCCGAGTGCAGCCCTTGTAAGGCAGACCCTCCGATGAGGGTGGGCGGCATCTGCTATGTGTAGATACCTGCGTGTTATTGTGGTGGAGGATAGTGTTATGTGTGGTGTGTGAGTTGCAGGGAGGTTGGGGACAACACAAACACCCAGCTCCCGGGCCACTGAAATCAACCAATGGAGGTTAAAATCCCCAACCCGGCCGGGAATCGAACCCGAGACCCTCCGAACCGAAGGCCAGTACGCTGACCATTCAGCCAACGAGTCGGACATTTTACATGATTAACTCACAAGACAGAGAGTAACATACAATCCAATATACTCCTCCGCAGTTACAGGATGTTCGTGTGCTGGGGCTCAGATGTATTAGAGCCGACTCAAGGTTTGTCATAACCCTAATCCCTATCTGACAGGTATCATGCACAGGACTGCTGAGGTCTACCTACTATGGCAGTAGACGTTGTACATTACGTTTACGATATAGACCTACCGCTTTCAGACTTAGAGGATACGACACGACGACAAATGCATTGACTTTTCATCATGATGATGATCATCATCAATGATCTGCATTGTGGGCTGTCGTCCGACTCGTTGGATGAAAGGTCAGCGTACTGGCTTTCGGTTCAGAAGGTCGAGGGTTCGATTCCCGACCGGGTCGAGGATTTTAACCTGCATTGGTTAATTCCAAAGGCTCGGGGGCTGGGCGTTTGTGCTGTCCCCAAAATCCCTGCAACTCACACACCACACATAACACTATCCTCCACTAATAACACGCAGTTACCTACACATGGCATATGCCGCCCACACTCATCGGAGGATCTGCCTTACAAGGGCTGCACTCGGCTAGAAATAGCCACACGAAATTATTATTATTACCGTGAGCTGGCGCCCAGCTGGCAGATTCCCTACCAATTGCTGTTTAGCTAGAGATTTTTTAAACTATTCGAAAGAACTTGGAAATATATCGAACAGTTTCCTTGATTATTGCAATCACTAACTCCTCTTCCTATAAATGAATATTTGCCTCATTTTGTCCTCTTGAATTCCAATATCTTCATATAATGATTTTTCCTACTTTTGAATGCTCTGCGCAAGCTTATTCGTCTGCTAATGTAATTTCATGCCATCTCTCCACTGACTGCTCGGAATATACCCCTTAGTCGACATCTCGTCTCCTTACTCCCAAGTCTTCCGAGCCCAAAATTTACAACATTTTCGTAACACTACACCTTTGTCGGCAATCACCCTGAACAAATCGTGCTGCTTCCCTTTGAATGACTTCCAGTTTTCGTATCAAGTAGTTCTGGTGTGGGTCCCATACACTGCGGTCTTACCAGAGACCTATACGCGCTCTCCTTTACATCCTTACTACAACTGCTACAACATTACTACTAAATACTCTCCCAGGCATTCGCGGTTCGAATCTCAGCCAATGCATGTGATTCCTGAAACAAAATATCACGTCCCTGTGATTCGGTGGATATGTATTAATTATATCGTCCCTGTTCTGCCAAAAGAGCGAATGTTACAATGCTCTTCCTATTCATTATTTCCCTAAGACTGGTCACGCCTTCCAGCTATATGTTGATATGTGGTCCATCAGAACAATTTTCGTTGAGTTCATTTTCCTATGCGCGTGTGTAAAGGAAAATGAACCTTAAATACATCACATTCTAGGTGTGGGTAAATGTCATACAAACACACATTCCTTCAGTATGGTACAGTAAGGTTGTTCTGATGGACCGAATATCAATATGGGGCTGGAAGGCGTGACCAGTCTTAGGGAAATAATGAATAGGAAGAGCATTGTCACATTCGCCGTTTTGGCACAACAGGGACGATATTATTTGTTTATTCATTTTAAATAAGTTTTTCCCTATTGTTTCTGCATTTGAAGCATTCGCAAATTTTCCTAAATTCATCTTGTTCTGTCGGTAAAGCGAGACTCATGTAAAGACTGTATTCGGTTCACTGACGTGCTCGTAGTTCACCCCGCTGTCCTCCATCTACTGAGATAGGTAAATACTAGCACCGTCTCGCTCTAGTGCAATAATAAGCAACACCACACCCATGTTGGTGGGTTCGACCCCGGTTCAGCCTATAGTATTTGAAGGTGTCAGATACCAGTACACCAACTTCGTATCAATAGACATGTCGGTACGTAAAAGAACTCCTATGAGACAACATTCCAGCACCTCGGCGACTCCAAGAAAAGGTAGGTAGAGGGTCGTAAAACCAATAACATTATTACTAGTACCACTACACAACTGAGGACAGGGTGGACGAATGAGGGGTGTTTACAAAGACAGAGAGCAAGTGAAGGAACGTCTGTATCACCATGGACTGATCGACTAACTAGCACGCTACTGTACCCGGCTAAAGAGCCAGGTGACAGAGCAGCGGACGTAAACAAGCGATAACCCCTCGATGGTAGTGTGCAATCGTACTTTAAACCCTTGATACTGTACGCTAGAGTGTGATAGTACAGCATGTTACATCGCTACAAAAACGAATTGCAAATGTGGAAGCGTTCTTGCAGCAAAGAAACAAGGAAACGTTCCACCGACTAATTTCTTGACCATGGACAGTCATGTAAAAATCCAATTGTAATGCTTCCAGAAGTTGAAGAAAAAGTGACCTACAACTAGTTCCGTATATCGAGCCAAGAAGGCACACCTGTTGTTTTTAATAACATACGCATGTGCCTGAGAGTAGTTCCTCAAAATCAACGAAGAGATTAGAGGTGTTAGTACTTTCTGGAGCCGTAGCTTGTGGAGGAAATTAAAGAAGCCGATAAAAGTAAACGTTTGTTATTGTTATTACCACTGTTATTGTTGGTTACGAAATGAACACGTCAGGTGCGATTCCTAAACACTATTTTTAAAGAAAATAAAAATTTTTTGCACGTCTTTATAAAATGAACCATGCTGAGGTGGAGAATCAGTCAGAAAAGTCATGTGAAAATGTTATCTTTATACTTTTGTAGCCTACATACAGAAGAATGCAAATAACTCAAACCTGCGATATTTTGCATTTCAATATCTGTAATTAGAAATATAATGCCCATTTGTAAATTGAAAAGCTAAGCTGTTTAACAAAATGCATTGATGAATATACTGTAAATATCTTGTTCTTCAATTCAAACAGTATCAATGTCATATAATTCGCTCTTTCAGGACTAGCTATTAACAAGTTCCCTTATTTATAAAATAGTTTTTGACACTGCCTTTTAAACTCAACAGGTATATTTTTAATGTTCCTTTCTTTAGGTACGTATTTATTTCTTTATCGTTCGCATAAACTGAACCATTCTTAGACAGTTCACTAATTTTAACCTAATACTTTGGTCAGTACATTACTGGCTGTTGTTGACACAATCACAACGTTTCCTGTGACCTTACGTTTAATTCATTATTTCTTCCTGGTTCGGAAAGCTACACGTTTCTTCACTACTACTGCAGTCCGTTGTAGACAAATCTCACTAAAATCCCCATTCAACCCTCTGTTACTTTGGTTGCGGTGAAGGGTTAACAAAAACAACACATTAAACCCACTTAGCCTTAAGCTCCGCTTCACTTGTGAGCTTCTGTCATCCACTCCTTCACTCATGTTCAGATACGGTGATATATATATATTTGCTAGTAGTTTAACGTCGAACTAACATATAGAGGGATTTTGGTGACATGCGAATGGAAGGGGTGGAGCTTGAGAAGATAGCGACCGTTGCATTACAGTAATTAAGGTACAGTCAAGTGTGAAAATAGAAAGCCACAAAAAAGCATATTCATGCCCCGAATATGTCCTGCTTTGAATATAATTATATACCCGTCGTTTGCACAGATCTCGGAATGGATATTATATTTTTTCGCATCTCGTTTCGCATCTGTCATTGCAAGGAAAGCGGTTCCTCTGTTAACACATATTTCGTTTACAGTATACGTACGCACTTCTTTATCTGGCGTCTGCAATTGTCGCCGAATCTTCCATGAACGTGAGTACCGAATTAATTCATTTGTTCTGCTGCTGATATTTAGTCACGAGCTCTACCCTTAAATACAGGCTGCTACGGGTTTTTCGTTCTCCTTTGAGGTAATCGTCCTTTGAAACAGAATATATTGTTAAATCTAGGACAGGAAACTTGGATTCTCTTATCATTTGTACCCAACATAACTGTCGTAAATGGCATTTGTATGAAAGGCTCTCAGTATTTATACAAGGTAGTTCGGGATTTTGGGGACGATATCCGAAGGGTAATTAGCTTATGAAAAACCATGTCTCCACCAACGATCATGCTCAATTGGAAAGCCAGCATTTCTAGCTATATCCCGACAAGGTAATTTCCATTGCAGCAGACTTTTTCGCAGAGCTAGCATATCTATCTTATTCCACTCCTCGTGACAGGCTTTGCAGAGGTCATTGATAGTGCGTAGACGTCTATTTCCCAAGGTCCTTTTCAAGAGTCCAAATGCACAGAAGTTCATGGGTGACCCATCGGGTGCCTTTACCTTAATGTACCCATACCTGAATGTTTGTTCTCCCATACAGTGCTGGGATATATGTGCTGTAAATTTGTGTTGAAACTTCTTGCTGATGGTATGTAGAGTACACCTTCACATTACATTACATTACATTATAAGCAACACGGCGAATGGTTAACTACCACTGTAGCAGTATCCAGAGTAATCAATAACATTCATACATTCCCAAAAATCCTTTCCCATCTACACTCTATTTGTCTTCGCTATTAAGAGAATACTCTCTCCCGCAGCTCACCTGAACCATTAGAAGCAATTAGCCTTTCCCCTCTCGCCACCGCCATTCTTATAAGCCAACCAACACCTCTCATTAAACACCTCTACCCACCCTCGACCTTAGCCCATAGATAAATCTAAACGCAAAATAGAATTATGGACCACTGCAGATCGCACAGCTCTGGGCGAGTTTCTTACTCTGGTTATTTTTCTACTGTCACCTACACATTTACTGGAATTAATGGCGATACCATCGCCATCTCTGATTAAACCTATGTTAAGTACATGTGTGACCTTTCCCTCAGAGCTTATGACGACATTGGACAATAAATGGATGATAATATTACGTCATTGATTGTGAATTTAAATTTAGACATTATTTATTTTAGACATTATTTTTCATCTTATTCCATATTCACTTCAAGAAAAATGTACTGTTCTTTTGTTATGTTTGTAGTGATTCTATACTTCAAGAAAAATACGTTTATTTCTGACTTGGAAATGTACCCGTGCTTCGCTACGGTTTTCTACATTCTATATGGGTATCCAAGTAAATTACTGTACATGCAGTGAATAAGATTTTTCAAATTGCATGTCTCTTAGCGTTATCCAGAAACGGCAGGCGGAGGTTCCCGTACGTAGTTTCCAATGTAAAGTGCGACTTGCGGAGTTGTGATGATAACGGCAGGCTCTCTTGCCTATTGCCATTCACAATCGAGTAGGTAAGTTTTCATTATAATGGGAGGCCCCATTACCTACTGCACGGCCAGAATCGATTTGGGAGTTTTCGTTTTCTCTTTCCTACCTCCAGACAGATTACCGTTGATAAGTTTTTACTTTGATACCAGGCACCTTCCCTACTGCCAGTCAAAATTGAGTTGTGCTGTTATCATTATAATGGCAGGCCCATTTTCTGAATAACAGTCACACCAAGTTGGTGAGTTTCCATTATAATAGCAAGGCCACTATGCCTAATGCCAGTCACAGTTCAGATAGGTAAATTTGTTTATAATGGCGGGCACACTTGCCTACTACAAACACAATCGGTTAGGAGAGTTTTGAAAAAAATTGCATGCTCCCTTGACTTCTGCCAGTCAAATCGAGAATGGAATTATTAATTACAATGGTAGTCCCTCCTTACTAATGCTAGTTACAAAGGAGTTGGAGAAGGATCCCATTTCTACTGTCAGTCAAAGTCGATTTGGAGATTAATGATTACAATAGCAGACGCCCTCCTGCTGAGAGTCACTATCGATGTAAAATATTAATTATAATTGCAAACACATCCTTTCTACATCGCTACAAATCGACTTCAATGAATACATATATATCGACATACGAAGTATATGCATGTTTACTATATTGCAAACCTTCCTTTACAGATTAAAATATTCCTAAACGATACATCATATCGACAAACGGATTATACCAAAAGACGCCTCATTTGGCGGTCAAAATGGCTGGCCCTAAGATATTTTCTCCTTTATCATCTATTTACGGGTAAAATTGAGTTAGAAACGTTTAATAGGGTGAAATTTGGGAAAGGTTTTCTCACAGTGCATTACTTTCGGGTACTAATGTAACAGCTATGAATACGAACATAGAATTTGCCTCACGTATGGATACTGGGTGCGACAATGTTCGTGTATAATTAGATGATTCTATCTTTCATATAAGTGATTCTAACTACGAAATATACGTGTACGAAGAGCAAAATGTAGGTATAACCTAGAAATATAGACAAATGTAACATATAAGGAATAGAGATACAACAAAACGTCATAGGACCAAGGTTGTAGATCATTCCAAATTGAACTGAGATTGTGCCATCCGTTTTGTGATACGATTTACCGTTTAGCAGCGAAATACCTCGAAACGAAGGTATGCACGACCATAATAATTGCCTCAATATTCCGATATTTTTCGGGGGTAAAACTGATATATTTAAATATCTTGGAAGCTTTCCACCGATTACAGGCTAAGATATAATTTTGACAAACTTAAGTTTTCTAATCGAAACAGACTTTCCACCTATTAGGTCGTGTTACGTACATTTAGCAAGTGTTGAAGAGATGTTAAGTTTAAAAAATGGCCAGCCGGACACCAGTGGGATCCGAACCCACTATCTCCCGACTTCTAGCTCGTCTGACAGATTGTGTCTCAATCTTGCTTGGAGGGAGGGGATTTAAAACTGAGGACTTTCAGGAAACTAAAGCTAACAAACATGCAGATGGTTATTGTTACGGGGGTACCCGTGGAGCAGAAAGAAGTTAAAGAAAGTGCTGAGGAGAATGGGTCTATCTACAATATCAAAATTAATTCAAAACATGAACTAAAGGTTATATTTCTTTTAGAATTTCTAATTTAATAATTTTTCATACAATTTCATAAATTCGAAAATTCAAAATTCAGACCTTGACAACTCTGGGCTACAAGCCCCTAGGATACAATTCCAGAGATACCGGATCCTATTTACAACTTTAATTCAAACAAGGAATCATTTACTCAAGGGTAGAAATCCTCTAATTCAAGAGCACTTGCTCCCAGAATACAATATATCTAGCCTTCCAGAGACACTCGTTAATATTACAAAAACTTGAAAAGAGCTAACAGGCTCTCAGTTTCTTACAGCCCGCTCAAGGCAATATTACATCAAACTATTACAATCTCTGGCCTCACAAGGCACGAATTACAAATGGAAATTGCTTAATACAGGGGTATCTAGCACCCAACCTACAGGGCCTTTGCGAAAAAAAACCCAGGTTAAATAAAACTGCCCGAACACAAACTTAATGGAGGCGAACACTGCGCTCCAGATAATGAAATATTAAAACCTATGGGGCTCTCGGCCGATAAAACAGGGGCTATTTCCAAACTACTGAGGTGGCTCACATGGAAATATCTTTGACATATACAGAAAGGTTGCAAAACGTAGTCGCCTCAAAGAAAGGTGAAGGGCAGCTCGAGAGGGTAACTCACTCTCTATCCCCGATTTACAGTTAAAGATTTTATGAAGATTTTACATTAGCCGAAAGAAAAGTTTCATTTTAGAAAAGTATTGTTACATAATTAAAGATTGTAACCTTTCCCTCGAATAAAGTTGCGGAGGTAGCAGGAAAGTATGAATTTATGTGGCCATTACCTTATAGATGTTCTGCTGACCGAAGAAAGAGACGGCTTCGCCTCCTGCCTTAACACACACACACACACACACACACAGAAAGACGATGATCAATTGACAAGGAAACGTGAAAATCTGCAGTTTATATACCCTCAGGGAAGGTTCGAGAGCATTCAAGACTAATCAGGACAAGCCCCCTTATTTTTATTGGCAGATTCAAAGCGAACAAGAAATGCGGGACAGGTTGAAAATTAATTACAAAAATTCATGATTGGCTAGATTTAAAACTGACGGAAAGAAAAGGAAGTATTGCCAACCCAAGAATAAATGAACATAGATTCAGTTATGGAAAGCCTAGGTATACAAAACTTTAAGTTATACGTTCTTCCACCTTGCACCAGAGTGCATGATCCTGATTTTTCAGTAGTGACATCTGTAGAAAAAATGTCCAAACTTATTGATGTATAGCAAAAAACGAGGAGAAATTCAGTCAGTTTAGGAAACTTCACAATAACAAAATTACTCAATATTTTAGTAGTGACATCTTCTGATTAAAGTTCCTAATTCGTGTGGTATCAACTTCCACTTTCGTTCGATAGAGGAGACTCTTAAGGCGCTGATCTTGAATAAACGGAGTAGAGGTGTTCCTCCCGGTACAGACCCCCCCCTACCCAAAAGTCCTTCCTAAGTGTGACACCGAAGAATTTTGAGAAAATATTTCCAGTTGAAAATTTTATAAGATTTTGCTGAACGTACATAGTAGAATAATTTGTATATCCAGATTTAAGATGTTTTTGTGGTCGTAGAAGTTCAATACATGCAGAAAAATTTGACGGCAAGACCTGCCGCCGCTGCCGAAACCCAGGTGAGATCGCCTTGACACCCGTCCCCCCCCCACACACAGTAACCACAGATACACCTCTCCCGCTACTATGAGAGGCGTAGTCGTGGTGATAGTCCCTGCAGATTAGATGTATATGGACAGTCCTCAGATGTGTTGGCGGTAGGGTTGCCGCACTTCAGCTTTTGCCGAGAAGATGGACTCCGGCGCGCCGTTCAGAAGAAGGCCTTACTAGAGCGAAGTGGGCCCCTTCTTCTCTCTCGTGTCCTCACAGGATGTTACAGTACAGCGGCAGACAGCTGAGGGGGCACTGAAACAGTAAGATATAGGCGACAGAGAAGTGTTGTTGCTTGAGATTGGAGAGTACGATCTTTATTTGAGAGGCAGAGGAGTGGGCGGCGTTGGTGGTGATGTGTGCGTCAACAATGCGTGGATGCAGGAGACGGGGACTTGGTAATGGCCACCAAGGAATTGACAGCAGGAAAACAGCGGGGAAGGTTGTACATAACAGATCATATACATAATTAAATAAAACAATTGGGGGCAGAAGGCCTCTATTTAAGAAATAATTAATTAAGGACATATAACGTTCTACTCCTGCCAAATTGAGCGGCTAACGAAAATAGCAATGCAATTGTAAACCCTAGAGGTTATCTCTGTGGCTGGATTACTTACCAATAATGTAAATGGAGTCAAAAACTCACGGCCCATGAAATCTGTGGGCAAGCTTGCCCGCAGGAATCAAATTCCTAATCATGACTTGATCTCCGATTTTTAAATTGGTGGACCTCCGTCCACGATCATATCTTTACCTAACTTTTCATGGGAAACCTTATGATTGGCTTTAGCCTTTTTCTATAGATTCTAATAATATCGGGATCTATTGTCTCTGGTAAAATATCATTAAGTGACCAAAGGTTCGAGAGCGGCGTGTTAGGAACAAATTTAAACATAAGAGAATCTGAAGTAAACTTATGGGACTCGTGAACCGCTGAATTTAAAGCAAAGGCCAACCAATGCAGGGTCGTATCGCACTTGGAATGATCTTCCTGATGAAATGCGATTAAAGCTGATCTATGATTACGATTGACCCACTCACCCAGAGATGGCTGAGGATAATACGCCGAAGTAGTTATATGAGATATAGACAGATCAAAACAGAATTTGCGGAATAAATTGGATGTGAATGCCTTTGCATTATCAGAAACTATATATTGACAGGGGCCAAAAGAATCAAATATGGTATTCAAACAAGAAATATTGGACTGAGCGGTTGAAAGCTTAGTCGGAAATAACCAAGAAAACCTAGTGAAACCATCTATACATACCAGAATGAATTTATTGGCGTTCCCCTTTGATTGGGGAAAGGGTCCGACGTAGTCTATATATAGGCGCTCCGTGGGGCGCGACGCTTGGTGAGTAGATAATAGACGTAGCTTACTGGACAAGGTTGGCTTACTAAGCAAACAAGATTTACAAGCTTTTACGAATTCACGAATTTCGCTGTCCATACCGTTCCAAATGAATCTCTCTCGAATCCTTTCCCGATTTTTGAAGATGCCTAAATGCCCCCCTAATGGGGTCTCAAGATAGTACTTGCAGATCATAGATACAAGGACAGCTGGAACCACTACCTTCATCTTTTGGTCATGCCTCGACGGGCAACACCAAACCCCGTTCCTCAATACGTAAGGGACGACATGTTCCCCAGAAGAAAGGGTTTCAATAATAGGGCCCAGCAGAGGATCTTCAGGCTGATATTTTTCAATATCCCTAAACAACATAGGGGCATCAATTCGAATGGCAATAATGCCCGAAAGTACGGGCGTGGGAAGAGAAGAACTATCTACCTGTTCGGTGGTATTAAGATTATGAGACAACATGCGGATTAGTCAATCCTCAACAACATTTTCAGATCCTCTGATATGCCTCACATCAAACTGGAATGCAGAAATCCTTATGGCCCACTGGGCTATACGACCAGTACGACGCGGCTTAGCTAATACCCAACGTAAGGCTTGGTTATCAGTTTCTAGGTCGAATTTGACATGTTCCAGATAGAGTTGGAACTTATCTAGTGCAAATAATACAGCCAAACCCTCAAGTTCATAGATTGAATATTTGGACTCTTGGGCCGATAATGTCCTACACGCATAGGCAATGGGTCGCCTCCCGAGTTCTGTTTCCTGAAGAAGGACAGCAGCCACCGCCGATGACGAGACGTCGGTTTGAACAATGAATTTCTTAGAGAAATCAGGCATAGCAAGGACAGGGGCGTTGCAGAGAGCTAATTTAAGATCTTGAAAAGCGGCTTGTTGAGATGGCCCCCATTCGAATTTGACGCCTTTCCTACGGAGTAAGTTCAAGGGCGCCGCTCTGTTAGCGAAGTTAGGAATACATATTTCTGAAGAAATTCACCATGCCGATGAACCTGGCAATACCTTTGATGTCCTTAGGAGGTTTGAAATCACGGATGGCCTGTGTTCTTGAATAATCGAGAGAAACACCATCGGGCAACACGATATGCCCTAGGAATGTCATAGACGGTTTGGCAAAAGCTACTTTAGATAACTTGACAGTCAACCCAGCCTTACGAAGGCGATTGAGTACCTCCTTCAGATGATGTAGGTGTTCTTCAAAGGTCTCAGAAAATACGACGACATCATCAAGATAATGATACAATTACTCAAACTTGATGTCGGAAAAGACCCTATCTAGCAGTCTAGTGAGAATATCTGCCCTCATGGGGAGCCCAAAAGGCACCCGGTTGTACTCATACAAGTTCCAATCTGTGTCAAAAGCTGTTAGATGTTTCGATTCTTCCGCTAGAGGGATCTGATTGTACGCCTGATTGAGATCAAGGATGGCAAAGAACTTAGCTTTCCGAAACCATGAAAAACAGGAGTGAAGGTCGGGAAGAGGCACATATTGTAACACCACCTTCCGATTTAAAGCCCTATAGTCAATCACAGGCCTGAATCCAACTTGGGGTTTCGGCACCAGAAAAATATGCGATGAATACGCTGACTTCGAGGGTCGAATAATGCCGCCCTTTAACATCTGTTCCATGATCATTTAAGACCCTTCATTTTAGGTGGAGATAGCCTATAAGGCGTAAATCTAACTGGGATCGAGTCCATAACATCAATCTTGCATTCAATAAGGTCAGTAACACCAAGAGTATCGGAAAATACATCGGGAAATGACTGACACAATTTACGAATACTCTCTGCCTGCTCCTCAGGTAGATGTCTAAGGTCTAACAACACCTCATCCTGGGTAGGCGAAACAGATGAACATGGCACAGAATTGTTCCATTTTTATAATGAATGAAGTTAGCCAGCAGAGAGGCGTGGAAGTCTTCTATGGAAGATCGCTCAGCTATTGCTTTAACTATTTTGTCCGGGAGGACACCTATAGGGTAAGGGTAAATAATTTGAAGAATTTGAGAGTGAGGGAGGGAAAACACTAGTGCGTGATCCTGAAATTCAACAAGTAACCTGAGAAATGAAATCACTTCTTTAGTAGAGTTTACAGAAAATTTAGCAATTCCCCTAAGCAACATAGCCAATGGATGAGGCAAACTACTAAACCCATGTGACATAATAGGTAACGGCCTAGGAGGTTGAGAAGTCTCTAACACAGCATTATTCAAAAAGAAAATTGGAATTTGTGTACCATGAACAGATTCATTTTCTAATGGGGCAGAAGTTTGTTGAGTTGCCACAGATTTCTACAATTTTAGAAGAATCCTTCTCAGCAGGCAAGTTGCTTAAACGGGCTTGATCGGTTTTGGGAGCAGCTGCCAGGGTCAACAATTGACTAACTCTATTTGTCATTCCTGATAGATGTCAATTAAATTACTAGCCTCCTTAGCATGACATTCTTTTAACTTTAGAGACAATAGGTCCCTAGACCTATTATAAAAATGGAACAATCTAGCCTGTACTCTTTTAAGTTGGTTAGCACATGGATCGCTTACTTCAAAAAACTTACTATAGATGCTAATTCGGTGGTATTGTCAGTGATAGTGGAGAGAGCCCCATCAATTTCCTTTTCTCCCAAAATTGGGATACAAATAGGCAATTCTACGGATTCTTTAAGTTTGGCAGTGTCTGCAGCAACCGTGCCTCCATATTGAACATTTCTAATGAGTAATTCATAGATAAATTCCCCCCTGCGCAAGTACTCGGGATGGAGTACTTCGCGAGAGCCAGACATGATGACAGAAAATTACAAATTTAGAAAAAAATCCAGCGACCGAGATAAATTCTTCGAGTTCGGATCGGTTTCGATTCTAGCCGACAAAATGGCTTACTTTAGACCCATTCAACCACGCTCTACTACCACTTGTTACGGGGGTACCCGTGGAGCAGAAAGAGGTTAAAGAAGGTGCCGGGGTGAATGGGTCTATGTACAATATCAAAATTAATTTAAAACTTTAATTAAAGGTTATATTTCTTTTAGAACTTCAAACATAACAATATTTTATAACAATGAAACATCAGGTACAAAGACAATTTCAGAAATTCGAAAATTCAAGATTCAGACCTTGACCCCAAGGTTACAATTCCAGAGATACCGGATCCTATTTACAACTGTAATTCAAACAAGGGATCATTTACTCAAGGGCAAAAATCCCCTAATTCAAGAGCACTTGCTCCCAAAATACAATATCTAGCCTTCCGGAGGCACTCGTTACTATTACAAAATCTTGAAAAGAGCTAACAGGCTCTCAGTTTCTTACAGCCCGCTCAAGGCAATATTACATCAAACTATTACAATCTCTGGCTTCAGAAGGCACGAATTACATATGGAAATTGCTTAATACAGGGGTATCTAGTACCCAATCTACAGGGCCTTTGCGAAAAAAAGAACAGGTTAAATAAAACGGCCCGAACACAAACTGAATGCAGATGAACACTGCACTCCAGACAATGAAATATTAAAACCTATGGGGCTCTCGGCCGATGAAACAGGGGCTATTTCCAAACTACTGAGGTGGCTCGCATGGAAATATCTTTAACATATTACAGAAAGGTTGCAAAACGTAGTCACCTCAAAGCAAGATGAAGGGGAGCTCGAGAGGGTAACTCACTCTCTATCACCGATTTACAGTTAAAGATTTTATGAAGTTTTTACATTAGCCGAAAGAAAAGTTACATTTTAGAAAACTATTGTTGCATAATTAAAGATTCTAACCTTCCCCTCGAATAAAGCTGCGGAGGTAGCAAGAAAGAATGAATTTATGTGGCCATTACCTTATAGAAGTTCTGCTGACCGAAGAAAGAGACGGCTTCGCCTCCTGCCTTAACACACACACACACACACACACACACACACACACACACACACACAGAAAGACGATGATCAATTGACAAGGAAACGTGAAAATCTGCAGTTTATATACCCCCAGGGAAGGTTCGAGAGCATTCAAGGCTAATCTTAATTTTTATTGGCAGATTCAAAGTTAACAAGAAATGCGGGATTGGTTGAAAATTGATTACAAAAATTCGTGATTGGCTAGATTCAAAACTGGCGGAAATAAAAGGAAGTATTGCCAACCCAAAAATATATGAACATAGATTCAGTTATGGAAAACCTAGGAATACAAAACTTCAAGTTATACGTTCTTCCACCTTGCACCAGAGTGCATGATCAGGATTTTTGGTAGTGACATCTGTAGAAAAAATGTCCAAACTTCTTGATGTATAGAAAAAAAGAGGAGAAATTCAGTCAGTTTAGGAAACTTCACAATAACAAAATTACTCAATATTTTAGTACTGACATCTTCTGATTAAAGTTCCAACTTCATCTGGTATCAATTTCCACTTTCGTGGAGATTCTTAAGGCACTGATTTTGAATGAACGCAGTAGAGGTGTACCTCCCGGTACAGTTATTAATACACCTGAAACGGATAACTGTACGAAAATTACGCCAAAATTACGTCGTTACGATTTTATTTATATACATAAGGAATCTGCTCCACGTAAATATCTCCAGTAGTTTTCAAGTTATAAGAATACCGAAAAGCGGTCCGTTAATGATATCTCCTTTTAATCCTCGTATCGAAATGATGCATATGAGGACAAAGGTTTAGAAATTATTTTCCTCTAAGACAGGTAGATGTCCATTAAGTTTGCTTGTGTATATTTTGTGGGAGTACAATATCACGATATCGGTTTCATATAAACCCCGAGTCACGTGAGGGATTTAGAAACAATATTGACCCTAAACCCTACCCAAGGACAGGTGGATTCTAAATGTGAAGTTTGGTAGAAATATATCCATAATTTTTTTAATTTATAGACAAACAAACAAACGAACAAACATACAGACACCAAAGCTAAAACATATGCACATTATCATTATTATCCCTGAAACGGATAAATGTACGGAAATTTCGCCAAGATAGTCAATGTACAGACACACGGTCTTTACGATTTTATTTATATAGAAGAAGGAGATGACGGATAAGCATGGGCACGTTTGTAAGTGCATACCTTCATTTCGAGATGTATTGTTCCTAAACGATACATCATATCAACAAACGGTTTGCACCCTCTTATCGCTCTACATGTTTGTTCTTAAAACATTTTCTCGTATCTCCCATATTTGTGGGTTGGATTGAGTTACGATGTTTGAATGGGATGAAATTTGGGAACATATTTTCTACTTTAAATTATTTTTCACATAATTATGTGGGAACTAGTATCATGAAATTTGGTTCGCATAGAGCCATTGGTATTTCATTGTGCGTGCCAAATTCCATGACTCCATCTTCCTTGTAAGTGTGCCAAAGTATGTAATATACATATAAAAATCATAGAACTTACGAACAATCGAGAAATACTGCCAAATCTAACATATAAGGGAGAGAGAAACGACAAAAAGTCATAGGAGCAAAGTTATAGATCACTCCAAATTGAACTGAGATTGTGCAATCCGTTTTGTAATAGGATTTACCATTTAGCCGCTTAATACCTCGAAACGAAGGACTACATCGTCATTAAAATTTCTTCCTTTTTTCGATATTCTTCGGGAATAATAAGTAAAAAATTTAAAGATCTTGGAAGTTTTCCGTCGGTTAAAGCCTAAAACGTATAAATTTGCTTGATTTCAATTTTCTGGCTCGTCTGGCAGATTATGCCGCAATCTTTATTTTGGGCAAAATGGGGCAAAATTAGGACTTTCAGGGAACTACAGTTAAAATATGCATATGGTCATTATTACCCCTTTTTTTTGCTAGTTGCTTTACGTCGCACCGACACAGATAGGTCTTATGGCGACGATGGGACAGGGAAGGGCTAGGAGTGGGAAGGAAGCGGCCGTGGCCTTAATTAAGGTACAGCCCCAGCATTTGCCTGGTGTGAAAACGGGAAACCACGGAAAACCTTTTTCAGGGCTGCCGACAGTGGGGTTCGAATCTACTATCTCCCGAATACTGGATATTGGCCGCACTTAAGCGACTGCAGCTATCGAGCTCGGTTTATTACCCCTTATACGGATAGCTGTACTAAAATTTCGCCTAAATATTCAATGAGAAGACACACAGTAGTTACGATTTTATTTATATATATAGACTAGCAGTTACCCGCGGCTTCGCTCGCATTGATTTCGTAAAATAATAAAAGTAAGCCTAAGACATTATCTGAAAATCCCTAAAGTATAAACCTTCGCCGACAAATAGAGTTTCATTTACCCCGGAAACTCTTTGTAAATCACGGTTATGTTATTGCCTTTTGGGGCTAAGATGACCATGCAGCATAGAACTTTACATTATGAGAAACAGTCCTCTCTCAAATCAAAGAAAAAAGTTTATTTTTAAAGTAGATTTTAAATATATATCTCCACGCAGTAACATTTTCAGTTCTTGAGATAGGCTATAAGAATCCCCATAAAAAGAATTTAACCCCTTTATCAGTCCTTCCCATTTTCCGAAAATAAAAAGAAATACATGTTCCTTTACTTTTAAAGGGGATTCAAAATACTAATTTTCGCGTCTGTAACATCATCAGTCTGTGAGATATAAGCATCCACATTAAAAATCATTCACTTCTTTTTTCACTTCTTTTCACCCCCGTTAAGTGCCTTTTCCGAAAACAAAAAGTACGTGTTCCTGTACTTTTAAAAGACTTTCGAAATACCAAGTTTCATGTCAGTAACATGTTAAGTTTTTTTACATATACTGTAGATATACCGGTACTCATTTTCAAAATTCACTCACTTTTTCAATTCTTTTCAACCCCTTAAGTGCATTTTCGGGAAACAAAAAGTGAATATTTCTTTATTTTTAAAGAAGATTCAAAATACAGTACCAAATTTCACGTCTGTAACATCTTCAGTTTTTGAGATATAGCCTAAGTATCCTCATAAAATGAATTCAACTTCTTTTCCCCTTTTTTCCACCCCCTCTCCCATAAACTGCACTTTCCAAAAACAAAACAATATGTGTTTATTTTTAAAGGAGATTCAAAATACCAACTTTCACGTACGTAACATCTTCAGTTTCTGAGATATAAGTATCCTCTTAAACAAAATTCAACTCCTTCTTTACTTGTTTTCAC
Organism: Anabrus simplex; assembly: GCF_040414725.1. Lineage (NCBI taxonomy): Eukaryota > Metazoa > Arthropoda > Insecta > Orthoptera > Tettigoniidae > Anabrus > Anabrus simplex. The sequence goes on along the minus strand of NC_090265.1, from coordinate 144,157,538 downwards.
CCCCAAAACCAAGTCGATTTTCTGAAAACAAAAAAGTGTTTATTTTTAAAGGAGATTCCAAATATCAAGTTTCACGTCTGTAACATCTTTATCTTTTAGAGATATAAGTATCCTCATACAAATAATTCAACAAATATTTCAATTCTTTCCCCCCGTAAGTGTATTTCCGAAAACAAAAGAAGACGTGTTTTTTTTATTTTTAAAGAAGATTCCAAATACCAATTATCACGTCTGTAACAATCCGTTTTTGAGATATAAGTATCCACATAAAAAGAATTAAAATTTTTCACTTCCTTTCACCCTCCCTCCTTAAGTGAACTTTCGTAAAACAAAAAATACGTGTTTATTTACAAAGGAGCTTCTAAATACCAATTATCACGACTGTAATATCTTCATTTTTCGAGATATGTGTCCTCATAAAAGGAATTCAATTCTTTTTCACCCTCTTCCCCCAAGTTTTTTTCCACGTATTTTCTTATTTTTAAAGAAGATTCCAAGTACCAAGTTTTACGTCTGTAAACTTTTAAGTTTTTGAGATATAGATATCCTCATTTAAAAATTTCACCCCCTTAGCAACAAAGAATACGTGTTTATTTTTAAAGGAGTTTCTAAATACTAATTTTGACATATGTAAACTTTTGAGATATAGATACACTAATTTTAAAATTTTCCAAAAATTCACCCCATTTGTCACTCCTGTTTAACCCCCATTAATTGGATTCTCCAAAAGAAAAATACGTGTTTCTTTATTTTTAAAAGAGATTCCCAGTACCACATTTCATGTCTTTAAACTGTTCAGTTTTCGAGATATAGATACACTCATTTTAAAAATTCACCCCCGTTTTCATCCCCTTAGGGACGGAATATCCAAAAATCCTCCTTTAGCGAGCACCTACATTGTAGTATGAATGTATTCCAAAAATTTAATTCTATTATGTCCAGTAGTTTTGGCTCGGCGATGATGAATCAATCAGTCAGGACAAGTTATTTTATATATAGATAGATAACGAATCTGTTCCAGGTATGTCCGCTGGACTCATCCCATAATAGCGACCTTTCATGATATCTCCCTTATTAATCCTCCTGTCGAAGAAGTGCACATGAGAAATAAAGTTTTAGAAATGGATTTCCATCAAGGTTGGTCGATTTCCAGTCAGATTGGTCTAGTGTATATTGTGGGAGAGTAAAATCACTGTTTCGGTTCCTATAAACTCCCAGTCCATTCCGGGAATTTGAAATGGTATTGACCTAAAAACCTACCTTGGACAGGTGGATGCTAAATAAAAAGTTTGGTTGAAATATCTTCAGTAGTCTTCAAGTTATAAGAAATACGCTTTACATGCGCCCGCTCATTAGTTAAGTGTGAAGTGACTTGTATTGAAAAACGGTCCGTTAATGATGCCTACCTTATTAATCCTCGTATCGAAATGATACATATAAGAAAAAAACGTTTAGAAATTTATCTCTATTAAGGCAGGTAGATTTCCATTAACTTTTGTTGTGCATATTTTATGCGAGTGAAAAATTACGGTTTCGGTTTCGTATAAACCCCCAATCAGTTCAGGGATTTAGAAACAATCATCATCATCATCATTATCTAAAGGCTTTTCCTTATTTCTGGAACCATTGATCTCTTCTCTCTGCGATCCTTTTCATCTCCCCATAACCTTGGCATCCCATCATCTCAACTACCTCTTCAACGAACTTCTTCCGTGGTTTCCCTCCGCCTTTCTTTCCCAAGGACTGGTGAATTCTAAATATGAAATTTGGTAGAAATATATTCCATAGTTTTCAAGTTATAGACAAACAGACAAACAAACAAACACAGACAGACACTAAAGTTAAAAAATATGCAAATGGTCATTATTACACCTGAAACGGTTAACTGTACGGAAATTTCGCCAAAATAGTCAATGTACATTCACACGGTCGTTACTATTTTATTTATATAGATGACTTGTTCTACAAAAGAAGATGTTTTCTTTTTACTTTCCTTAAACTTGTGCTTTTAGCTCACAATCATTTCAAAAACATTTTAAAAATATTTGTAAATGTAATCGGCCAAAGAGTCCCTTTGTTGAATAATAACAGTATCCGGCGATAATCATGAAACCCCTTGGTAAACTTCCCTGGCATTCCTCATAAAATGTTTGACACTTTTTTTTGTACTAGGGCGATAGCAAATCGAGCGGTTTTTTTTTTTTACAGTCACTAAGGCACGCTTATACTGTCACCATTTTTTCCATCTGTCCCCTGCCAGATAGCCTTCCCTCATACAGCTTTCATGCGTTAGTGCGGTGTTCCTAAAAGTGACGAGGCAACAGCTTGTAAACTCGGCGATTATGCTGCCTTTCCAATTGCAGGTACTTGTTGATTATAGTGTTAACTGTTGAAACAGACATTCCCAACGTACGTGCAATAGTCCTTTGCGAGTAGGGTTACCACCTGAGACAAGGGCCTTCACTTTCCTCACCACTTCTGCCGTACTGCTAATGGCTGGTAGTGGATTTGCCTGTTTTTCCCTTCTGGAACTAAGCCCAGCCGGCCTTAGGCTCTTTTGTTCAATACAGTACTGATCCCGTTCTTTGATATCAGGAAGTCACGCTTCTTGCACATTCCTTGGATTGCAAAATAGCTATATTTAGCATTGGAAAGGCTGTTATGTAGCCCTCCCAGTAAGGGTCAATCCGCCTCGGCATCGTTGCAGTTAATGCCGCGAAACTCTACACAAACGTTCTCAGTACAGACGTGAATCATCACGCCCATTTTGATGTACTCAGGTTGATAACAGCCTTCAAACTCGTCGCCAGAGATCCCGAACGACTTTCTGTAGTAGGTTCCGCCTTACATGCACGGCACGAGGCTTGTAAAAAGGCACACAGAATTATTATTATTATTATTATTATTATTATTATTATTATTATTATTATTATTCAAAGCAACAATTAGTTTTTAACAACGAGTAGATCGTATATGATACGAATTTATTTTGGCACCCGTATATGGAATATATATGCACATTTAATCTTTAGTCGGAAATGAAGAGATAAACAACAAGGGGAAGGATAAGTCGACTATTAATTTCCTGTTTAACTAGTTCTATAGTTCAGATCCCTTTGTTCCACTACGTTTGTGCTCCTCACGGCTGTTTTCTTGATTTGTATCGCCCCAACGCCTCTTCGTCACTTTGTTTTGCAGACACGAGTGAAGGCGTTGTTTGTGCCACTCAAGTTTTGCTCCAAGTGGGTGAGTTCAGAACTTAAATGTTTGTGTGCGCATGGAGGACGCCAGAGGGCATTAAATTGCCGAGCTCTAAATCCAGATTATCGAGTTTTTCCTGCTTTCGTCCTCTAAGGCAGTAGCGCACAGATAGTCTAACTTTGAACACCTTTCGGCTGATCATATCAGGCTCATGTCCATAGCCTCGATTCATTCCTGCGATGTGTACGTCTGCAATCATTGGAGAATGTCATAATACTGTAGCACATACTAAATCCATCGGGGAACAATACTGTGCTTAATGCTATCTCGCTCTGCAGATAAGTGATAGAGTGTCGGCCTCCGGATCCCTAGATCTCGGGTTCAACCGCGGCAAGGATAGAACGAATTTTGAAAGGTGAATAAAGGTTCATTCGATATTCCACGTCGTACGATGTCGGCATCTACACAATCTCTAGTGGCACATTTGATGTTTACCCGACAAAATTCATTAAAATGCACCCATAGGTCGCCTAACAAAGACCCGTTTCACTGTGCCATCTGGTAGAGCGAAAGTGAACGTCGAATCTGGCGCACTGTCAGCCTAAGTGGCTGCACATTAAATGTTCTTCACTGGTGGTTGTGGTGGTGGTGATTATTTTATAAGAGAAAGTACAACTGGGAACCTTTCTCTATTAACACTAATCAATCGGAAAGAAATGAAGGGAACCGACACTTCAAAAAATGAAGGTATTAGCCTAAGAAAGACCAAAGCCACGAAGGCCATGAAAAGGAAAGACTCCGTAGGCCCCGAAAGCTCTAATACCGTCGGAGTCGAAAAAGAACAAGAGTTGATCTGGAGGTCAGGTAGGATAGATGAAAGTGAGTAGCCCAGCACAAGAAAGTAGGAGCAACATCATGACCGAGCTAAGGGTCCCGTGATCGCCAAGACACGATCCCAAGTTAAGAGCCCCTAGGGTTACAGTAGCTGAGGTAATTCGATTATTATTATTATGATTATTATTATTATTATTATTATTATTTAAAAGGGCCTAAAATTGAGGTCATCGGCCTCGAATAATCATCATAACACTAAACTACCAATGTGCAAACCTTAAACTTTCAAGTAGATCAGCTCGATTCTACTATCCTTCTTAGTAGCAAACTCATCGATGACCCTCAATAGGAATTCTCAACGTCTTGAAAACATTTTTTGGCTCATTTTTTCAATAGCAAATGTGTAAACATTGGAGATTCGTTCGTTCGTCATAGAATTTCTCAGTTATGTTTTAGACCACTCCTTTCACAAGCGGCCCTGGTTTCTGGAATACTTAATATAAAGGAAAGAAATTTAACAGTCTCCGTTAGAGACTTTGAAGCCATTATTTATAAGAAACTTATACACATAGAAGGCAACGTTTATCAACACTTCTGAAAATAAACATTAATTCAAAGGAAGGGTAGAGTTTGCATAACACATCAACTTTGGCTTCGGAATATGCTCTTAGTTCTGGCTGACTGTACTGTTCAAATTGACTCTCATCCATGAGTTGAAAACTGTCTAAGTTTCTGAAACCCTTAAAGCGCGATCACAGATACAATGTCCTACACTTCATAGGATAATCTTTTCATTTTATTACAAACAATTATACTAAACTTCCTCTCGATTTCATCACCTGTTAAATGCTGACTAAGCCCTTTAAAGGCGCAATCAGCATATTACTGCACTGATACTGAAGTATGAGATGATATGACTTTTGCTCCATACATTCCTCCATTTTCACAATGACTCCAACTCTATATCCTGTAAAGCATCCTCAAACCATAATATGACCCCTTTCATATATAACTATGTGTAGAATGCACTGATGGGCTACCCTTTCTCCTTCAGGTCGGTAACCAAATATCCTCTTTCTGGTACCAAAGACTTCGAAATTAGACTGATCTGTGAATAGGATATTCTTCCAATCTTCAGGCATCCAATTACGGTGTTCGATAAACATTCGAATCCTTTTTTATTTATCGGCTTCAGAAAGGTTTTCCTTGCTGCCACAAGTCTTTTCAAGCCAGCTTTAGACAATCTCATTTCTGCTGTTTCAGCAGATACGTTCTTCTTGTTCATTTCTTCTAATTCTGCGCGAAGTTGTGGCGCAGTTTTGAACCTATTTCTCTTATTAGTAATTCCCATTAATTTATCACTGAATTGTTTTACGAGGTTGTCCTGGCCTTTGTCCTTATTGTTGCCTGTTGTCTTTTGGCAGTGAAGGGTGTCTGGCCCTCCCTGTATAGACACACCATTTTGTTTCGAAATTTGACGAATTGATAAACCTGCTCCTCTGAGTGCCACAATTACAGAGCGTTTTTCTGTGGATACCTCTACTTTTGGAGCCTTACTAACGATGCACACTCTGCAACAGTCACAAAGGGACTGAAATGCTATCAGTAGGGTACAACGTATCTTACCAATTTAAAAAAATATATATATCATTCGGTGATCTTTAGGTTTTAACTAATTATTGCCCTACGTTAATTTTCTGAATAATGATGGATTCTCTGTGAAACTATCTGGGAGCTATCTATCAAACCGTGTTATTTGATTAGAGCCATATTTCTTGGAATGAATAATATAGGCCTATTATAATAACTGAAAAAATTAATAAGTAGCGTAATGGTGATTCGCCACTTGTCTATATTTAATATAGAAATGGAGGAATTTACACAATAAAAAACTAAAAGAAATAACCATCACTTAAACTCAACACTACAATAGTTACTACAATAGTAACCGCAGAAAACTTTTTAAATTCATCTGGCTGCAAACAATGCACCATTAGTTACTGAAGGCAAGACCCTGGGCTAGCATAGCTCTGTACAAACCCCTTCAAGCCATTACACGAACAGCGCATTTGCGAAAGGCTGAAGTGACACCTTCGTGTTTTAAAAGTTCGTTAATTATTAGGGAACTGAGAGAATGCACCAGAGAGCCCGTCCAGCGGCGGATCTGGCTGCAGCAGCCAGAGTTCTGCAGGTACCCCTGCGCAATCGGACAATATGACGTTTCGCGTTGAATAATACACTAGATTACTTATGAATAAACGGGGAATATAATAACATAATTTAAAAATAAATTGGGGGAAGCTCAGCCATGCAGCCTTGGTACGAACATACCGAGTGGATTACTCCTCACTCTGCGCTCATCACACCTTTCTCTTAACCACAGGAAGCTGAGGCATGCAGAACAAACCCATATGTTTCAGCAGCAGCGTTCATGCTGGCACTCCACTCGTCCTTGTCTCCGCTCCTCCCTCAAGAATCAAATCGGTTTGATTTTGGAGCGATGTGCTTCTTGAGCGCTGTTCTGTGATTGGTTGGCTCAAGGCCAAGGCCGCCTAATATTATAACACATATAATATTATATTAATATGATATTAATATTATACTATTATATTAATATTATCATAATATTATATTATCGGCCTGCGTTCATTGAAGGTAAAATATCAATATTAAATTAGAAGGCTATTTGTTTAATATTATCTTTATACTCTACAAATTTAATCTTTCGATGAAGTAAGGATTACTTTCTTGAAATTGATAATAATATTATATTACTAGTGCTTACGTTATTATAATGACGGAAATATGGTTGACATGATAGTTCCTGTACTTCCGTGGTTTCATATTGCCTTCAATTCCTTTTAGCAAATGTCTGCATTATTCTTCTTCTTTTCTTCTACAGCCTTTTCCGACACCTTGTGGGGTCACGGATGCGAACCGTGTCACACAAGTGGATTAACCCTGTTTTACGCCTGGATGCCCTTCCTGACGTCAACCCTATGTGGAGGGATGTAATTACTATCGCGTGTTTCGGTGGTCGTTGTTAGTGTGGTGTGTTGTCTGCATGTGAAGAGCAGAGTTTTGGGTCAAAAACAAACAACAAGTCCCAGAGTCAGAAGAATTTATGTCACGATTAAAATCCCCGACCCGGCCGGGAATCTAACCCAGGATCCTCAGAACCGAAGGCCTCAGCGTTGACCATTCAGTCGGGCATTGAAATGTCTGCATTGAAATTCAATATTCATGCAATTTCTGTGGGTCTTACTTCACTTCCTGGTATAAATGGTGGGATTTATCGAATTTCTAACTTAAATTATTAATTTGATATGCGTTGTACCTTCTGTCAGAACTCGAAATCATCTGCAGTTTGCTTGCTATCCTAAGTTCGTCATCACTTCTGCTACTGTACTTAACCATTATGTATACAGATGACTACGACCATTTGCATAAAACCAAATTAAATTTAAAGAACACAACACGATCTTCTCGTGAATGCTGCACAATCATAACTGGATGGAAAACGTTTCCTGGGTAATGAAGAAAGAACGAGGGTCCCCCAACCGGTATGTGCGCCTTTGAATGATGAGTTATGAGTAGGACTTGAAAACTGAAAACGTATAAATCAGGTGAGTTGGCTGTCGGTGAGGATCGCGCAGCTGTGAGCTTGCATCCGAGAGATAGTGGATTTCAACCCCACTGTCGGCAGCCTTGAAGATGGTTTTCCGTGGTTTCCCATTTTCACAGCAGGCAAATACTGGGGCTGTACCTTAATAAAGGCCATGGCCACTTCCTTCACACTCCTAGACGTTTCCTGTCCTATCGTCGCCATAAGACCTGTCTGTGTCGGTGCGACGTAAAGCAAAATAGTAAAAATAAGAAAACCTATAAAGTGCCTAAAAAGACCTAAAATATCCACAAAAATAGCCTCAAAACTGGCAAAAAGGACGTAAAAATGCTATCTAAATTCATTCATAATTTTAGTTTTTTGCCAGTTTTGAGGCCTTTTTTGTGGATATTTTTACGTCTTTATAGGTTTTCTTTTTTTGCTATTTTGTTTTACGTCGCACGACACAGATAGGTCTTATGGCGACGATGGGACAGGAAAGGCCTAGGGTGGGAAAGAAGCGACCGTGGCCTTAATTAAGGTACAGCGCCAGCATTTACCTGGTGTGAAAATGGGAAACCACGGAAAACTATCTACAGGACTGCCGACAGTAGGATCCCTGAATATGGTTTTCCGTGGTTTCACATTTTCACACGAGGCAAATTTTAGTTTTAATTACATATTTAATGAAGGAATATAATGTTTTAAAATGCAAAATTCTGGGGGTATGCAACATAGGATGCAAAGATATATAAGTAAAATACTTCCTTTTCAGATATTATATATTTTTAGATTAACATAATTTTAAAAAAAAGGAATTCCGTACGCGGTAACTTGTTGACGAGGGCACCTAAGGGCAGTCGGTAGAGTGCGCACGGCATTTGCCGTTTGGTCCCACATGAGGGAACACGGCATTTGTCATTTTAGACAAGTACTAAGAACTTAATTGTTTACTGGCGTATTATGACATCTGGCGGCGTTTTTGAAACTTTTTCAGTTATTCGAATAGTGTCGCTGTACAAATCCTAGTTGTGTATGGCGGTGGTATCTGACGCAAGTGCGTGTACTTCCTACAGTGTGAGAGTTTGACGGCCCGTTAGCTTACAGGTTACAGCAGTGTTACGATTGCCGCCGATGTGGATAGATGTTTGTGTTCTTCGTAGCTATAAATATTTTTGGTTTTCGTAAATATAACTGTGAATGTTTCTTCTTTTGAAAATTACAATTGATGCTATGGAGTTTCTGGTCACAAATGACGATATTATAGATGGTAATAATAATAATAATAATTTCGTGTGGCTATTTCTAGCCGAGTGCAGCCATTGTAAGGCAGACCCTCCGATGAGGGTGGGCGGCATCTGCAATGTGTAGGTAGCTGCGTGTTATTGTGGTGGAGGATAGTGTTATGTGTGGTGTGTGAGTTGCAGGGATGTTGGGGACAGCACAAACACCCAGCCCCCAGGCCATTGGAATTAACCAATAAAGGTTAAAATCACAGACTCGGCCGGGAATCGAACCCGGGACCCTCTCAACCGAAGACCAGTACGCTGACCATTCAGCCAACGAGTCGCACGATATTATAGATGAGATATTAGTGAAGGTGATGCATTAAAAATATTTGAAATGGCAGTGTTTTCTCCATCCAAAATGTCTTTTCATGTATCTCAAAGTCTCTCTGACTACCAGGGCCAGGAGAATTTGTGAAGTGTCAGCTCTACAAGAGGAAATGAACACCTTGAGGACCACCTTTGAGAGCAACGGTTACAGCAGAGCTTTGATCTCAAGGGTTCTGAAATCGACACAAAATCGGAAGCATGTTAAGGAAAAAGATGTAAAAGGAACTGCTTACCTACCTTACATACATAACACGACGGATCATATTGCTAAAATCTTACGTAGGTACCATGTACGAACTGTTTTTGGAACATCAGTTAAGATTAGGCAACTCCAGCGACCAATTAAGGATAGTTTGCCTAAACTGCAACAACCTGGTATCTACAAAGAGTTCCCTGTATTTGTGGCAAGGTTTATATTGGGCAGACTTCGAGAACGGTGTGTACTCGCATCAAAGAACATACCATATGTATCAGACTCAACCGACCTGATAAATCAGTTGTTGCTGATCATGCCTTAATACCTGGTCATGATGTCTTATTCCAAGAAGTGGATGTTCTTGCCCGTATAAAGCAATATCGCCCAAGAATTATCAGGGAGGCGGTTGAAATACGTAAACACCCAAATAATTTCAACCGCGATACAGGCTACAACCTCAGTGAATCATGGCTACCTATTGTCAGAGCCATTAGAGAGTAATGCTTTGCTGTTGCCATTCGTTGTCTCTAGCATGGGGCTAAAATGGCGTCCCCTTTACATCTTTGGGCACCATTTCAAGTTCCTTGTTGCTTTCTCTTAGCAACCTTCGTTTCATCTATTTCTCTGTTGTCTCCTGATGAAGAAAGGCAAGGTTCCTTTCGAAACGCGTTGAGGGTGTTTACAATTAATTACACACCATAAGCCCAAAATATACCTCAATGATCTTTGATCTCAAGGGTTCTGAAATCGACACAAAATCGGACGTCTGTTAAGGAAAAAGATGTAAAAGGAACTGTAACTTTTTTAAATAAAGTTCTTACTCCCCAGAGGTTGTTTACCGGTCAAATAATACTCGGATGCGGCCGGCATTATTGCACAGCACATGCCCTGCGCACTTGTCAAAAAAGAAAGTACTTGCAGAATTTAGAAAAATATTCGTTCCACCTTGAATGAATTCAGCGGATCCTCAATGGACATCCTGGAGATATAAAATGAAATTAGTATAACTGGAATCATATTTGGCTTAACTACGCTAGGGTTACAGAAATTCCAATTCCTAAACCTTACCTCAGTTGGTTTTCCAGTATATCACAATAGTTATCTCCTGGTTCTTACGTGTAAATGACCGTCAGTTTCCAGACAGCACGTTGTGGAACATCGAGAAATTTCTCTCCACATCAACGGACGTTATGGATTCATACTTGAAGCAATTCAGATTTTCCTCTTGAAAAACAATTACATCAAAATTTTCTCCTTTCAGTAATTCACTTACTTTGCTCATAATTTGGTTCCCCTGGATTTTTCAAGCACTGGTTTCATTTTTCATTTTATTTCATTTACTCTCTTTTCACGTATGGTTTAAATATAAGTATTTACTAGAGAAATTATGTTTAAGACGCGATGGATGAACTAAAGCCGAAGTTGCAAAAAGGCCGTTAAATCCTGAACAAAGGCCAAAAAGTCCAATAAGCCAGAAACGCCGAAAAAGGCAAAAAAGGACAAATAAAACCCACCATTTTATGGCCTACAGTGACCCAGAATGAAGATATATTACGTTGGACCTCGTTGGATTTTTCTTTCTTCTCAACATCCGAGCCCTAGTTATGCGTGAAGAACACTGCTATGAGCGCTGAGTGAGGAGCAATCCACCCAACATGTTCGTAACCTTATACGACACTATGGGTCTGGCACTGAGTATGATGTGAAAATTAACACTTCTAAGACTAAAGTGATGTCAGTAGTGATGGAATCTAAGACGAGTAAACCGAAATAGAGAACGTGAAACTGGAACGGGTGGATCACTTCAAGTACTCACGATGTATGTTCTACCAGGACTGTAGTATAGTAAGTGAAGTTGAATCAAGATGAAACTGAGCTAGTGAAGTGAGTTAGCACTTGCGATCTAGGGTATTCTGTAAGAATGTAGTGAATTCTCGGACTAAAATGCTTTTATATCGACAAACTGACAAACAGTATAGGAATGAAAGCTGGGTATTATTTATTTATTTATTTATAGTGTCAGAAGTACAAAGTAAGAGAGACAAAAATTAAACAAGGAAAGTTTAAACATTGGTTGACCAAAAATTGGCCACGACAAGCGCATTTGGAGTTGCCCTCATTAGATCTTTAATGGTACAAGTGGCTGGAGAAGATGGACACAGTAGAAGATGCTCGTTAGTCTGCTTAGTACCACACTTGCAGTAAACTGTCTCCACAGGAAGGCCCCATTTCTGTAGGTTGGTCTTGCATCTCGTGGTGCTGGAGCGTAATCGATTGAGAGCCTTCCATGTTGTCCACTTTTCAGAATGTCCAGGAGGAAGTTCTTCCTTTGGAACCATCCATTCTCTCAAATGTTGACATTTTCCCGCCACATTGAGATTCTTGCTTGTTGTGGTGTTCCTTTAAGAGCTTCAGTGGTTGTCAAGAAGCTCTTTCTTGATTTCAACCTAGGATGTGCTGGTTGACAGGCATACAAAGGATGGGCTTCCATAGTCATAGCCTTGCTTTTCTCATGCCTAGCAGCAATCTCACGTCGAATTTCAGGTGGGAAAGCTGGGTGGACACAAGATATATTTCTTTTTGCTAATACTTTAACGTCGAACCAACACATCGAAGGTTTCCGGCAACGCAACGATGGGAAGGTAGCGTCCGTGGCCATAACTATGACACAGTTCCAGCATGTACTTGGTGTGAAAATGGGAAACCACATAAAAACCATCGTCAGGGCTGCCGACATTGGGATTCGAACTCACCATCTCCCGAATCCAAGTTCAAAGCTACGCGACCCTAACCGCACGTCCAACTCGCCCAGTTCAGGATAGAATATTAATATGTCAGAAGTAACTGACATGACAAAAGTGAGAATAATTGCTGGTAATACAGATGGGAACAATGAGGGAAGGGTACTCAGGAGGAGGAGATAAAGGCTGCGTCAGGAATAAACTCGATCGATTAAACTCTATGCACACACGTGCTGTGGTGATGGGATCCTGTGAGAAGAATGGAGGAAGATAGGTTACCTAGGAGAATAATGTACTCGGTCATGAAGGGAAAGAGAAGTAAAGGGAGACCAAGGTGGTGATGGTAAGACTAGGTTTTAAATAATCCATTGATACAAGGTGTGCAACTATACGATGCCACTAAACTAGTTAAAAATAAGGAATTGTGGAGACGTGTATTTAATTCACAGACGCTTGCTGGCTGAATGTTGACAGGCATAACAGTCTATAATGAAGATGTGCGTTGGGTAGTAAAATACGTTAGTTCATTCCGCGCAGCTCCTGAAATTGGCCTCTCGCTATACAGCCAAGACAGATAAGTTGCCGAGATCACAACAACCAAGGGTGCTGTACAACAACATAGTCACCTCTTCATTCGGGTTGTAATGCACTAACGCCTTTTACAAATTCTGATATAAAAATATCAGTAAAAATGAATTTAGATTAAGTGGATTATATCTGATACCTTGTCCCACCTCTGTAAAACTCACAAAAGTCAAAGCTGTTAATGAATTAGGAGAGCTGAAACAAGTTGTTATTTCTCAAGTAAAATCAAATGTTTTTCTTAAACGAGACCTAAACTTCGGAACTGCAGATTGGATAGTTTTTAACTTTCGCTAGTTTACTAGAGGCGGTACGACATGCGCTATTCACATAAAGAAACGGAGAGAAATTTACTCGTAAAACTGACGTAATTTTGTTTAAAATACACTCATGATCATAAAAACAGTACGCCTTGAAAGACTAGACATAGGAAGATCATATTCACAGGACATGTTCATTAGTATGTTCTACACAAACGATTAGCGTTTCAGTCACCTATGCTCAGCATGTGCCCTGTTGCCTAGTAGGCACTGGGTCCTCCATGGGCACTGATAACTTGTTCAATGCTTGATGGCATTGACACGTATAAGGCGCGAATGGCGTCCTAGAGTACAGCCATCCATGCTGCATTCACCTGGTTCCGCAGTTCGTCTTTGGTGGTTGACACTGGGTCACAGCGCAGCACCCATCGTTTCACCATAACCCACACATTTTCGACTGGCGACAAGTCCGGTGATCGGGCGGGCCAGGGCTACAGTCGGGCATCCTGTGACAACAAGAAGACACGTGATCGTGCAGCAACATGTGGTGGCGCATTGTACTGTTGAAATGGTGTCGTGCAGGAAGGGTATGGCTATGGGTCGCAGGGTGTCATTCACGTAGAGAAAACTGGTTACAGTGCCCTGGACACACATGAAATGTGCTTTGTGGTTGTACACAATAGCACCCCCACATCATAAGGCCTTGAGTTGGCGCTGTATGGCTTGTGCGAATGCAGTCAATGTGATGCCTCTCCTACTGCTTGCGGCCATCATTTTTCAAACAAACAGAACCTGATTCGTCCGAAAACACTATCTGCTGCCATTCCTGTCCCCAGTGACGTCCATTCATCAACCATTACAGTCTAGTATGTTTATGCGCATTAGTCAAAGGTAGGCGGAGAAGTTGACGACGCGCCGGTAACCCAGACCGTAATAAACGGCGACGGACTGTCACTCCTGATGTGTTTCACCGTTCCACTGTTGCGCCAGAGCCGAGGGGGACGCAGAACTGTCCTGCAATGCCATTCGGATGAGGTGTCAATCTTCTCAGGGAGTGATCTGAATGGTGCGACCAGACCCATCTCTTTGTGTTCTACGCCCTTCTGTGAACCATTCTGTACACACCCGTTGCACTGCCTACACACTCGTCCCACACGATCGGCAATTTCCCGGATGGATGCATTACGTTCTCTCATGCCTATAATGCGCCCTCTTCCAAGCTCACTGAAAGATCCCTGCATCCTGCACGTCTGTTAAAGTCACACTGATCCATTACCTTCGGTTTATATGTTACCAGTCGATGGTTGTGCGCCGATGTATCGGTATGGACCTTGAACCTAAGGGCCTACATAGTGCAAATGCTAAATCACTTCTTCAAAACATACTAATGCACATGTTCTGTGAATATGAAATTCCTGTCGATAGTCTTTCAGGGTGTTATGGTTTTTATGAACATGAGTGTATTTCTCGAGAGCCGTGTTCATTATTGCACTAATGATTTGGAAAATATATTGCTAGACACTTGTCTATTAAGCTAAGATTTAGCACAGGATACAAGACAGTCGTCGCTATAGAACAAGTGTTTGTTTCACAACAATACAGACTATATTATTACACTAGCAAGATGCTTTGCTACGGTATTATACGGAAATTTATAATTGAATGCTTATTGTTTTAGATATATAATCCGCCGAAATTCGCGATCTGACTCGTTTTCTGCGAGAATCCACCAAAATTCCCGATCTGACTGGTTTTCTATTATTTTACGGCACGTTTCCTCCCATTTTTCAATCTTCCTTTCCAGCAATCGATTTCGTACTTCCCGGGCTAGGCTCAGGTATTCCTCCCGATCAGTTGGGTCCGTAAATCTTTGCCATCTTTTCCTATAATCATTTTTAATATCGATAAAATCCTTCAGGAAATCCGGCGTGGTGTCATATTGGGTGCCTTGGCGGCACTGAACCCGCGGCCGGACTGCATTCTTAGTCATTACCCGTCCAGGAGCCGTTTCCAGCGCGGTCCGCACATTTGACGATGGTCCGGAATATTATTATTATTATGTGTTGTTGGAATGGCTGATGACAGGGAAAACCGGAGTATCAGGAGAAAAACCTGTCCCGCCTCCGTTTTGTCCAGCACGAATGTCACATGGAGTGACCGGGATTTGAACCACGGAACCCAGCTGTGAGAGGCCGGCGCGTTGCCGCCTGAGCAACAGAGGATCCTTATAAGTACATTAATAACACTAAAATCAATTGGTCTCACCTCCTTCTACACCACACCGCCGTTAAGTTTATTTACCGCCAACCCCCGCACCAAAAAAAAATAAAAGAATGCTTGTTTCTTTATGTTTAAGGGAGATTCCAAACACCAATGTTCACGTCTATTACCTTCAGTTTCGAGATATAAGTATCCCCACAAAAATAATTTACTTTTTTCACTTCATTTCACAATTACCCCCCCCCCCCCCAAGTGAATTTTCCCGCAAAACATACTTGTTTCTTTAATAGTAAAGGATCTTCTAAATACCAATTATCACGACTCTAACTTCTTCAGTTTTTGATTTATGTGTCCTCATGAAAGGAATTCAACTCCTTTACACTCCCGCCCTCCAAGATGGTTTACCCACCAAAACGCGTTTTTCTTTGTTTTTAGGAGATCCAAAAACGAATTTTCACGTCTGTAACAACTTTAGCTTTTGTTAGATGTATGTATTCTCATACAATTAAGTCAATTAATTTTTAAATTCTTTCACCTCCCCCCTCCCCCTTTATTGGATTTTCCGAGAATACGCGTTTCTTTACTTTTAAAGCAGATTGCAAATATCAAATTTCACGTCTGTAACATCTTCATTTTTGAGATATCAGTAGCCTAATTAAAAGAAATCAACACCATTTTCAGTCACTTTTACCTCCCCCCCCGCCGCCCAAGTGGTATTTCCGAAAACAAAAAATACACGTTTCTTTATGTTTAATAGAGATAAGAAATACCATTTTTCACTTCTGTAACATGTTAAGTTTTTTTAGATATACTGTAAAACTTATCATTTTAAAATGTCACCCCTTTTGAGTTCCCCTTAAGTGGAGTTTCCAAAAACAAATCACCTATGTTTCTTTACATTTACAGGAGATTCCATACACCCACTTTTTACGTCTGCAACATTTTACGTTTCTCAGATATTCTGTAGATATAGTCTTTCAAAAAATTCACCCCAAATTGTCACTCCTGTTTCACCGCCATTAATTGGATTTTCCAAAAACTAAAAAATACGTGTTCCTTTACTTTTAAAGGAGATCCCATATACAAATTTTCAGTTCTGTAATATCTTTCGTTTCTGAGATATATGTATTCTCATTAAAGGCATTCAACCCATTTTGTTTACAGGAAACAAAAAATACCCTTTATTTTTAGAGGAGATTCTAACTACCAAATTTTAAAGTTTTAAGATGTAGACACACTCATTTTAAAAAATTCACCCCCCTTTTGACCCCCCAATATTTGGATTTTCCAAAAACGAAAAAATACGTGTTTCTTTACTTTTAAAGTAGATCCAAAATACCAATTTTCAGGTCTGTAATATCTTCAGGTTCTGAAATATAAGTAGCCTCATTAAAGGCATTCAACCCATTATTAACCCTTTTACACCCTTCCTATTGGGATTTTCAGAAAACAAAAGAATACGTGTTTCTCTATTTTTAAAGGAAATTCTAAATACCAATTTTTACATCTATAAACTTTAAATGTTTTGAGATATAGATACACCCATTTTAAAAAATCACCCCCTTTTCACCCCCCCCCCATTAATTGGATTTTCCGAAAACAAAAAAAATACGTGTTTCTTTATTTTTAATTGAGATTCTAAATACCAATTTTTACATCTGCAAACTTTAAAAGTTTGGAGATATAGATTCACTCATTTTTAAAATTCACCCCCTTTTCACCCTCCCATTAACTGGATTCTCCAAAAACAAAAAAACACGTGTTTCTTTATTTTTAAAAGAGATCAAAAGTACCAATTTTCAGGTCTATAATATCTTCAGTTTCTGAGATATAAGTACCGGTATCCTGATTAAAGGCATTCAAACCATTTTCCCACATTTTCACCCTTTTTCACCCCTCCTATTGGGATTTTCTGAAAACAAAAAATACGTGTTTCCTTATTTTTAAAGAAGATTCTAAATACCAATTTTTACATCTGTAAACTTTTAAAGTTTTGAGATATAGATACACTCATTTTAAAATTTCACCCCCCTTTTCACCCCCTTAGCGACGGAATATCCAAAAATCCTCTCTTAGCGAGCACCTACATCTTAATATGAATATATCCCCAAAATGTCATTACTTTATGTCCAGTAGTTTTGGCTCGGCGATGATGAATCAGTCAGTCAGTCAGTCAGTCAGTCAGTCAGTCAGTCAGTCAGTCAGTCAGTCAGTCAGTCAGTCAGGACAAGTTATTTTATATATATAGATTTAATTCTCCCAAATGATGAGACGATGGAAACATGAAACAGATACTTTGACAGATCCCACTACCGGCTTCCGATTGCGCTATTCAAAATGAATGTCACCTCTAATTTCTAGTAGACAGTTGAGAATAAGTGACTTAGAAACGGAATAGCTGACGTTTCCCGAGTTGTCAGTAATGAATGGGAAGAGTGACGCTTATAACAAGACGATTTCCTGTACGAAGACCATCGACTGCAGATTCGTTTCGAAGGGCTGAAAAATATCTGTGTGAAACGATCTCCGTTTGAAGAGATGCTTCAGTGTTATCTGGTGAAAAGAAAAATGGTGGGCATAACATAACTGAGAACAACCTGCAAATCAGCTCACGGACAATAATTGTAAGCATCTAAACATCAGTCTTGTCTCTGTAGAGCGCACATTGCATTCTAACTACACTAGGATATCCACTGACACTATTTCCAAGCACGAACGAAATTTCCCGAGGGATACTGCAACAATGCAAATTTATTTTTCCTGTCATTCTGTATAGTAATGAATCGGGATTCCACAATAGTGGAACTGTGAATCGCCACAGTGAAGTGTAGATAATCCTCACTGGATAAGGGAATTACGTTTCAAGCACAATGGGTGTCAATATCTGGTACTAGATACTAGATGACCAGTTAATTGGACTGCATGTTCTCAGCGGGAAGCTCATGGGATCACTTTTTTCGAGAAGACCTGCTGCTCTTATTATAGGATGTGCCCTTAACGACGCGAGTAAGGATACGGTTTTAGCAGGATGGAACTCTTATACACTTGTCTTTGATCGTAAGGAACCATTTCCACAGGATTTTTTTTTTTTTACTATTTGCTTTACGTCGCACCCAATCAGACATGTCTCATGGTGACGAAGATCTTGGCCTTAATGAAAGTACAGACCCAACATTTGCCTGTTGTGAAAACGAGGTCTTGCTTCATTAATCAGCTCACTGTAAGTCAAGGAATCCGATGTTTATCCACAATCCTATCATGCCTCTGTTTGTAACAGCTGGTTCCACAATAAACAGCCCTCTCAAGGGCTACATAACAAAAAAATATAGTAGAGTAAATCGAATGTGAAATGCGATCGTAATTACTTCGTTATTGCGGCACTCGTGAGATTGAAACAACGGCACAAAAAAGATTCTTCCAGCACTGGGTTTGAACTTCCGAACAGACGACAAATTGTTGGCCATTGACCATCAGACTCCTTTTTCTATATAATAGGTGCTCTTTAACGTATTTATTATTATAGTCACTTACTACTCTAGTTATATCCTTGTTTCAATTCCAGTATTTTTCATAGTGTAGAAATAATCATTGATGTACTTTGGATTGTCATTTTCTCTGTATACTGCATGTGTTTTCCATTCATTCTTCTTCCTTGTCTTTATTATCTTCAGCATTATTATCATGTATTATCTTTACTTACATGTATGCATTATAAGTACTGTTGTGTTAAGAAGGTACTGTATTGGGCCTACTGCCTGTGTACTTTTAAAAGGACAAATAAATAAATAAATAAATAAATAAATAAATAAATAAATAAATAAATAAATAAATAAATAAATAAATAAATAAATAAATAAATAAATAAATAAATAAATAAATAAATATTATTATTATTATTATTATTATTATTATTATTATTATTATTATTATTATTATTATTATTATTATTATTATTATTATTATTATTATTATTGTACCGGGTGGTACACCTCCACGCCGCTTATGTAAAATTTGCGCCAATTGAAACTCCTCTGCTGGAGGAAGTCTGAACTTTATCTACGGTATTAATTTTCAAGTTTCTCAGAAGATGTCACTACTTGGAAATTTTGGAGTTTTTGAACTGGGTCATTTTTGATGTATTTTTGTTTTACCTGTAGTAAGAAGTGTGAACTTTCTCTTCTAGAGGACACTACTGAAAAACTACAATGGTGCACCCTAGTGCAAAGTGAAAGAACTGTTTTTTGGAGAAATTTTTATTTCAAAAGTTTGTTTCTTGTTAAATTTCTTTCTGTTATTGTTTAAGTTGGCTGTATACCCCTTTCTTTCCCCTTGTTTTGAATTTAGCCAATCCTGAATTTCTCGAATTAATTTTCCACCAATAATATGTTTCTTCTTCGTATTGTGTAGGGGTTTTCTTGGTGAACCAATAAAATCCTTGTGGGAGGGTGTTCTCATTCCAAAAACGCCTCGAACCTTCCGCGAGAGTATATAAACTGCTGATTTTCGGGTCTCGGTGCCACTTCTCTACCATCTTTCAGTGTGTAAAGCACATAGCAGGGGGCGGGAAGCGCCTGTTTCTTCGGGCAGCAGTTCAACAACCAGGTAATGGCCATTTAATAACTTCTTTTCTTGCTAGCTCAGCAGTTTAACTCTCGGGGCGGGTCCGAAGCGTTTCCACCATGTAACTTTCCCTAAAATGTAAAGACACTTTGTATTCATTCTATCTTTTAAGCTACATATTGGGATAGAGAGTGCTTAACCCTCTCGAGCTCCCACTCATATTGTTTTGAGGTGAACTTATTTCTCACAACCGATTCTTCCTTAATGTAATGTAAATTGTTCTTTTCTAAAGTCACCTCTGTAGTATGGGATTAGCCCTTGCATTAGTGGCCTAGAGCCAGATTAGGTTTTAAAACAAATGCATTAGGAGTGCAGATCGCCTCCTCTCAAGTTGGTATTTTAGAGGCCATGTAATTAACCTTTTCTCACTTAATAGGCCTCAGTAGGTTGGGTATTTTACCCCTGTGTTTATGTCCTTAGAGGACAGCTAGAAGGTGGAATTTGGTGTGGCCTTTGACAGGCTTAAAATTTGAGAGCGGGTTGCTCTTTCTTGAAAATTTTGTTTTCTGCGCGCCTCAAGAAGGCTTTACTGTGTAATTTGGAGCAAGTGCTCCTGGGTATGAATGGGGTTTTCCGCCCCTCTGTTGAAACTTGTGTTGGGGTAAAACTGGGCTAATTGCTCAAGAATTGTGAGGTCGGGGCTCGAAGCCCAAATCCTGTAAATATTGTAATTGTACTTTTATTGCCTTGCTACTCTGTACCTGTCTTTTGTGTTATTTCTGAATTTTGGAAAGAGAATAAAACCTTGTTAAATTTTACATTAACTTTAATTTCGTAGTTTGAGACCCGTTCACACCCGCACCTTCTTTCACCTCTACCTACCACAAAAATACGGTAACAAGTGGTAGCAGAGCGTGGTTGAATGGGTCTCAATTTAGCCCCTTTTGACGGCTAAACATTGTTTTGATTCGAACTCTAACAATTTTCTCTGTTGCTGGATTTTTTTGATTTTTTCTGTTTCAAAATTGTTCTGTCATCATGCCCGGCCCTCGCGATGTTCTCCATCTTAACTATTTGCGCGTACCGGGCGAGTTGGCCGTGCGTGTAGAGGCGCGCGGCTGTGAGCTTGCATCCGGGAGATAGTAGGTTCGAATCCCACTATCGGCAGCCCTGAAGATGGTTTTCCGTGGTTTCCCATTTTCACACCAGGCAAATGCTGGGGCTGTACCTTAATTAAGGCCACGGCCGCTTCCTTCCAACTCCTAGGCCTTTCCTATCCCATCGTCGCCATAAGACCTATCTGTGTCGGTGCGACGTAAAGCCCCTAGCAAAAAAAGAACTATTTGCGCAATGAGGAGTTGATCTATGAATTGACTATTAGAAATGTGCAATCTGGAGGCACGGTTGCGGTAGACACAAACAAGCTTAGAGAGTCCCTTGATTTGCCCATTTCCATCCCCACTTTGGGAGAGAAAGAAATTGACGACTCTCTTTCCACGATCATCGAGAATATTACTGGGCTAGCATCTGTAGTTAGTTTTTTTGACGAAAATGATCATTCTCCTAATGAAATTAAGCGTGTGCAAGCCAGGCTATTTCATTTTTCAAATAGAGTTAACGATCTGCTGTCTCTAAAGTTGAATGACGTTCAGAGGAAGGAAGCTAGTACGGTGCTTGAAAATATTTCTGAATTATCTAGTAAGGTCACTCAATTGTTAACTGGGGAAGTTCCTCCCAAAACTGATCTACCCGCTACGGTGAATGTAGGTAGCGAGGAAGAGGCTCCTAAGGGAGAAGTCAATAGGAAAACCGTTGGAGCTCAAACTATCTCTGCCCCATTGGACAACGAGTCTGAACGCCGTACGTCGTTGAATAATGTACGTTCCGAACTAACTTCTTTGCCACTGAAACCTTTACCTACTATGTCACCTGGGTTCAGCAGCTTGCCTCATCCATTAGCTATGTTGCTCAGAGGTATCTGTAAGTTTTCTGTTAATACCACCAGTGACGTTATTTCATTCTTAAGGTTTTTAGTTGAATTTCAAGATCATGCCCTTGTTTTTTCTCTTTCTCCGTGTCAAATTTTACAGATAATTTATCCTTATGCAATTGGTATTCTCTCAGATAAAATAGTAAGAGCCATTGCCGAACAGTCATCTATTGAAGATTTTCATGCACATCTGCTTGCAAATTTTATTCCTGCTCGCGCGAGGTCATCTCTGATTCAGAAGTACTATTATCGAGTACAGAGATTGGATGAAAATCTGGCTGATTTCATACAAGACATTAAATTCTATACTAGGGTGTTTGCTCTTCATTCCCTGAGGATCAGATTGTACAAGCTATAGTGGAAGGTATTTCACCATCCTATAGGTCATATTTGTGTTTCGCGGCGTAACCGCAAACTTTCTCTGAACTCGAAGCATTGGCCGTCTCAGCGGAAGGAGTTAGATACGCCGATTCTTTGCGTGTCGCGAAAGAACCCCCCCCCCCTTCTTTTAGTAATCTTCGGCCTCCACCTCGCCGACATGTCACACCCCGTAAATGTTATGCTTGCGGGTCGCCTGACCATCTTCGCAATAAGTGTCCACTGATCAAGTCTAGTGGGACAAGGAATGGAGCTGGTTCATCACAAGGCTGTTTTAAATGTGGGGCTTTCTCACATATCGCCAAGAATTGCCCAAATTCAAATAGCATCCCCTCCTGCTCAACTTCTGTTGCAAATTCCACCAATGCCAATAATAAAAAATGACTAGTGGTTTCGGCTGAGTCGACTAATCCATCTTTCCGAGGCTCAGCCCCTGGTAAACAGATCGAAAAATCAGGGAACGTTCAATCTGCAAATCCATCTTTGGAATGCCCCAAAGAGTGTCTTAGGATTGCGGCGGATACCCCCGCACCGGTCCCCTTTCTCAAAATTGAGTTAAATAATGAGCCTATAACAGCCCTATTAGATTCAGGCAGTGTTTGTTCTATTATTTCGGCTAAATGGTATGCAAAATTGAAATCTGTTTGTAAACTTCCTGACTATTGTTCCTCTTCGATCCAATATGTTTCGGCTAATTCATCTCCCTTAGAAATTCTAGGTTCTTTACAGGTCAAAATTCGTATTTTTAAATTTACATGGAAAATCAAACTGTCTGTGGCTAAGCACTTGTCTTGCCCCATCATATTGGGAGCGGACTTCATTTCTCACACTGGTCTCGTGCTCGATCTTCAGAGTAAGTCGTGCACATTCAAATTTGCTTCCAATTGTAAAATCCCCTTGTTAAAATGTAATTCTGCATCATGTTCATCTATTTCGCCTACCCAGGATGAGATGTTGTTAGACCTTAGACATCTACCTGAGGAGCAGGCTGATAGTATTCGTAAGTTGTGTCAGTCGTTTCCCGAGGTGTTCTCTGATACTCTTGGTGTTACTGACCTTATTGAATACAAAATTGAGGTCACGGATTCGATTCCTGTCCGTTTTCCACCTTATAGGCTATCTCCACCTAAAATGAAGGCTCTGAAAGAAATCATCGATCAGATGTTGAAGGATGTTATTATTAGGCCCTCTAAGTCGGCGTATTCTTCGCCTATTTTTCTAGTCCCGAAACCCCAAGGGGGCTTCAGGCCTGTCATTGATTATAGGGCTCTCAATCGGAAGGTGGTGTTACAATCTGTGCCCCTTCCTGACCTTCATCCTTGTTTTTCATGGTTTCGTAAGGCCAAGTTCTTTACTATCTTGGACTTGAATCAGGCCTATAATCAAATTCCCCTAGCGGAAGAGTCTAAACATCTTACAGCATTTGCCACGGATTGGAATTTATATGAATACAACCGCGTGCCTTTCGGGCTCCCCACGGGAGCAGCTGTACTCACTAGGCTGCTAGATAGGGTCTTCTCCGACATCAAATTTGAGTACTTGTATCACTACTTGGATGATGTCGTCGTATTTTCGGAGACCTTTGAAGAACATCTAGATCATCTGCGAGAAGTTCTCAATCGCCTTCGTAAGGCTGGGTTAACTGTCAAGTTGTCCAAGGTTGCCTTTGCTAAGCCCTCTATGTCATTCCTAGGGCATATTGTGTCACCTGATGGTGTTGCCGTCGATCATTCTAGAACACAGGCCATCCGTGATTTTAAACCTCCCAAGGACATTAAAGGTATCGCCAGGTTCATTGGTATGGTGAATTTCTTCAGGAAGTTTATTCCTAACTTCGCTAATAGAGCGGCGCCCTTAAACCTTCTTCGTAGGAAAGGCATCAAATTCGAGTGGGGACCTTCTCAACAAGCCGCTTTTGAAGATCTTAAATTAGCTCTCTGTAATGCCCCTGTCCTTGCTATGCCTGATTTCTCAAAGAAATTCATCGTCCAAACTGACGCGTCGTCGTCAGCAGTAGCTGCAGTCCTTCTTCAAGAGACTGAACTAGGGAGGCGACCAATCGCCTATGCATCTAGGACTCTATCGGCTCAAGAAGCAAAGTATTCCTTATATGAGCTCGAAGGTTTGGCAGTCTTATTTGCCTTAGAAAAGTTCCGTCTCTATCTGGAACATGTCAAATTCGACCTGGAGACAGATAATCAAGCCTTAAGCTGGGTCTTAGGTAGGCCGCGTCGTACTGGTCTATAGCCCGTTGGGCCATCCGAATTTCTGCCTTCCAATTCGATGTCAGGCATATCAGAGGGACCGAAAATGTTGTTGCTGATGGACTCAGCCGTATGTTTTCCAACGACGTTGAGACCTATGAACCGGTCGATAGTTCATCTCCTCCCGAGTCCATGCTATCTGATGTTAATGCCATCTTAACAGATGCTCCCATGCTCTTTAGGGATATCGAGAAATACCAACGTGAAGATCCGACGCTGGCTCCGATAATGGAAACCCTTTCTTCTGGGGAACATGTCGTCCCTTATGTTTTGAGGAATGGTGTTTTATGTTGCCCATCGAGGCATGATAAGATGATGAAAGTTTTCGTTCCAGCTGTTCTTGTACCTATGATCTTCAAGTATTATCATGAGACCCCATTAGGGGGGCATCTAGGCATCTTTAAAACTCGTGAGAAGATTCGTGAAATGTTCATCTGGAAGGGTATGGACGGTGAAATCCGTGAACTAGTAAAGGCTTGTAAATCCTGTTTGCTTAGTAAACCAACCATGTCCACCAAGGTAGGCCTTTTGTCTTCTCATCAAGCGTCGCGCCCCATGGAACGCCTGTATATTGATTATGTAGGACCCTTCCCCCAGTCGAAGGGAAATGCCAACAAGTTCATCTTTGTATGCGTAGATGGTTTTACAAGATTTTCCTGGTTATTTCCGACTAAGCTGGCTACCGCTCAGTCCACCATTACTTGTCTAAATTCTATCTTTGCTTCTTTTGGTCCGTGTCAATATATTGTATCTGATAATGCTAAGGCTTTCACATCTAATTTATTTCGTAAATTCTGCTTTGACCTGTCCATATCTCATGTGACAACTTCTGCTTATTACCCTCAACCATCTCTGGCTGAACGGGTTAATCGTAATCTCAGGTCCGCGCTTATTGCCTATCATCATGAAGATCATTCTAGATGGGACACGTCCCTGCATTGGTTAGCTTTTGCTTTGAATTCGGCGGTTCATGAATCACATAAATTTACTCCAGCGCCTTTGATGTTCAAGTTTGTTCCCAACACGCCGCTCTCTAACCTCTGGTCTCTGAGTGACATTCTACCCGAGACAATAGACCCGGACAATATTAAAGATCTTTGGAAGAAGGCTAAAGCCAATCTTAAAGTCTCTCATGAAAAGGTTAGGGAAAGATATGATCGTGGACGGAGACCCACCAATTTGAAGGTAGGCGACCAAGTGATGGTCAAGAATTTTGTTCCCGCGGGCAAGTTTGCCCCCAGATTTCATGGGCCGTGCATAATTCTCGATTTCCTTACGCCGGTTACGTTGTTATTAAGTAATCCAGCCACCGAGAGGATATTTAGGGTTCACCTGTCCCAGGTGAAACCGGTGTAAATTTTGTGTTAACTTGCTTCATATAATTTGAAAGGAATACGAAGGTTATATTTTTTTGAAGGTTTTCACTTTTAGGCTTTCTGCCCCTTCTATAATATTTTGTTTTATATGTAAGCATTTTTGTAAAACCTGCCCCGAACCGTTAAACTGCCATCCTGTCGTTGCCACGGCCATTACCACGCTCCCGTCTCCTGCTCCACTACACACAGTGGCTTGTACGTGAAATGAATTTCTCCACGCCGCTGGCCCCTCAACCTCACCACAATGAATGTACCCTATTATCATTCTGGTCCAAGAAAAATTCTGCCGTCGAGCTTTATGTTTCAGTGCCCCCGCAGCAGCGCGGCGCCGTACCGCTCCTGAGGCAGGGTACGGGCCCGCCCTTCCCCAGTGAGGCCAACCTGTGTACGGCGAGCCGGAGTCCTCCTCCCGGCCAAGGCTGATGTGCGGCGCACGATCTGCTACCGGCGTGCAGCCTGTATATGTTCACCGCGGGCGCGGCGTGCTTCAACACCTCTACTCATCTCATAGTGCGGGCGAGCGGTATCTCAGGGTACTTGAGGGGTCCGAGCGGCCTCCTCTGAACTCAACCAGCGACGGCTGGGCTGGCCGTCAAACTGATCAATGTTTAAAGTACATATCCAGCTATATGGACATTCCAGTTCAACATTACTACCTTTTTTTGGATTTCCTGCAATATCTGGTGGACTTAGTAAATTTTTCATCAACCTAGAAAAAAACTAAAATTTTCCTTCTGAATTCAACTTCTACAAACATAAAGACATTACTTCAGCAGTTACTACGAGAATTTTTGAAACTGGATCAAATCAAATTTCAACAATTTTGATAAATGCTTCTGCAATTTAATCACCATATCAACATCATAACTTGGACCTGGTTTTCAAACAAAAGTTTATGTTCTTCTGTGTTATCCCCTTGGAGGAACTATTGGGGGGGGGTCTGTACCGGGTGGTACACCTCCACGCCGCTTATTTAAAATTTGCGCCAATTGAAACTCCTCTGCTGGAGGAAGTCTGAACTTTATCTACGGTATTAATTTTCAAGTTTCTCAGAAGATGTCACTACTTGGAAATTTTGGAGTTTTTGAACTGGGTCATTTTTGATGTATTTTTGTTTTACCTGTAGTAAGAAGTGTGAACTTTCTCTTCCAGAGGACACTACTGAAAAACTACAATGGTGCACCCTAGTGCAAAGTGAAAGAACTGTTTTATGGAGAAATTTTTATTTCAAAAGTTTGTTTCTTGTTAAATTTCTTTCTGTTATTGTTTAAGTTGGCTGTATACCCCTTTCTTTCCCCTTGTTTTGAATTTAGCCAATCCTGAATTTCTCGAATTAATTTTCCACCAATAATATGTTTCTTCTTCGTATTGTGTAGGGGTTTTCTTGGTGAACCAATAAAATCCTTGTGCGAGGGTGTTCTCATTCCAAAAACGCCTCGAACCTTCCGCGAGAGTATATAAACTGCTGATTTTCGGGTCTCGGTGCCACTTCTCTACCATCTTTCAGTGTGTAAAGTACATTGCAGGGGGCGGGAAGCGCCTGTTTCTTCGGGCAGCAGTTCAACAACCAGGTAATGGCCATTTAATAACTTCTTTTCTTGCTAGCTCAGCAGTTTAACTCTCGGGGCGGGTCCGAAGCGTTTCCACCATGTAACTTTCCCAAAAATGTAAAGACACTTTGTATTCATTCTATCTTTTAAGCTACATATTGGGATAGAGAGTGCTTAACCCTCTCGAGCTCCCACTCATATTGTTTTGAGGTGAACTTATTTCTCACAACCGATTCTTCCTTAATGTAATGTAAATTGTTCTATTCTAAAGTCACCTCTGTAGTATGGGATTAGCCCTTGCATTAGTGGCCTAGAGCCAGATTAGGTTTTAAAACAAATGCATTAGGAGTGCAGATCGCCTCCTCTCAAGTTGGTATTTTAGAGGCCATGTAATTAACCTTTTCTCACTTAATAGGCCTCAGTAGGTTGGGTATTTTACCCCTGTGTTTATGTCCTTAGAGGACAGCTTGAAGGTGGAATTTGGTGTGGCCTTTGACAGGCTTAAAATTTGAGAGCGGGTTGCTCTTTCTTGAAAATTTTGTTTTCTGCGCGCCTCAAGAAGGCTTTACTGTGTAATTTGGAGCAAGTGCTCCTGGGTATGAATGGGGTTTTCCGCCCATCTGTTGAAACTTGTGTTGGGGTAAAACTGGGCTAATTGCTCAAGAATTGTGAGGTCGGGGCTCGAAGCCCAAATCCTGTAAATATTGTAATTGTACTTTTATTGCCTTGCTACTCTGTACCTGTCTTTCGTGTTATTTCTGAATTTTGGAAAGAGAATAGAACCTTGTTAAATTTTACATTAACTTTAATTTCGTAGTTTGAGACCCGTTCACACCCGCACCTTCTTTCACCTCTACCTACCACAAAAATACGGTAACAATTATTATTATTGTCATAAAACACTAGACAACATATAACACACAGTCATCATACTGCATACAAAAGCATCTTGATCTTCGCCTATGAGGCAATCCGCCCATCATCACGGACAATAGATTGTGAGTATAAGAATGCACTCAAGCACACGATCACATCCAGGACTCTACTGCTAATATGAGCACTCTTCGCTATCCGGCGGCAGAAGTGAGCAGTTTCGAGAATTTCAGCATTCGCACTTTTTGCCTTATCAACGTCGATTAAGTTCATGGCTGTACTTCTTATTCATTTGCAGTTGTTTACATACTTGATACATACACAATTGAAGGTTAGTGCTTTGTGGTATTTGTTTTATACGTTTATTATACTGAAGAGGATAGTGACACCTAAATTGAGTTCTTAGCCGTAATTATTATCCTTTATAGCTCGGATTATAATTATTTCCTTACTGATTGATACAGCTGCTAGAGTCAAAAGATCGGGTTTTCCAAACGTCATGATTCACTAATTTGTCCACTAAACTATTTGATTATTGAAATGGATAATATATTGATTACAAGTCTTGATTTGATCCGTATAAGGTTTGCCTGTGACAGGTATACCCACAATCAGTGAAGGAAACCATTACGAAATAATGAACAACAAAAAAAACGGGGTATGCCAAAGCCATAAGTTTGGAGGGTCTGGTGCCAAAGTGAACCAGCTACAAATTTGGAATTTATCTGTTCCCTTTACAAAAACAGGATTCCTAAAGAAATGATGCCTAGACATCTCTGGACACTTAACGATAATACAGATTATTTATGAATAATGGGGGACTAGTTTACCTCCGGAATATTTTACCCGGGAGGAAGCCATCATCAGTACATCATTCATACAGAGAGAGCTGCATGTTCTCGGGAGTTAGTTACGGCTGTAGTTTTCCGTCAGCCGTGTGACCTTGCCGCAGTGGGGTGGCTTGCGGGTCCCAATGAAGCAGATAGCCGAGCCGCAGGTGCAACCATATCGGATGGGTATCTGTTGAAAGACCAGACTAACGAATGGTTCATCGAAAGGGGGTAGCAGCCTTTCGGAATGTGCAAGGGCGGAAGTCTGGATGATTGACTGGTATGGCCTTGTAATAATACTCAACGTGGATTAGCTGTGTTGATACTGCTACACGGAAATAACGGACATGGATCGAAATTCATGTAACCATCATTGACAAACCGGCAATAACGGTAGCACCCTGCTACGCGTATAAAAGGAACGCTCTTTGTTGATCAGAAACTGGACAGATCCTGAAATGCAACGATATAAGGACAACTACAACTAAATTCTCTGTTACCGAGATGGTCTCAATTAATAAATTAGAAATTAAAAATTAGAAACTAGAAACACATCCCTTTGAATGTGTATTAATGACAGTGTGTGATTCATAAAATAAATCTATTCCTGCATCAAATGTGTTGTAAAATCATAGCATTTTAATAAATGGCGAGTTGAAGTGATGAGATTTTCTAGATCTTGGAACTTGAAATACAGTGTTCATGCGAGCTCCAGCTGGTGGAACATGAAAGGGGATAAAATGTAGCAGTTCTATGGAATTAAATTTATTTCTTACGATTTTATTTAACGTTTTTAGTACAAAGTGTAATGACAGATTTTTGCTCGATTTAAATATAAATGGAGGGCCAATTGCTTCGGTAAATCAGTTAGTGTGTGACCGTCAGTGGGCGAGAGTGCGTATCTTCAGTTCCACAGTCGTACCCCGTCGGTCGGCTCGTGGGGACCGCGACGTTACGCCGAATGATATTCTTTTCGCTGAGTTCCAGACTTTAGCTCTGCAGCATCGAGTTCGAACTTATAAAAAATCCCCAACTCATAAGTGATAGTCTCATTTCGTTAAGTCCCAGAATTTAACTCTGCAACATTGAGTGTGCACTTTTCTTCTGCGATTCGTGAGTGATAGAATTTTTCCTGTAATACATCATGTATATCCAAGTGACTTATTATTTGAACGAGTGTTTCAAACTTTCACTTATTTCCAATTTCTCATAACTCAAGGTTAACGAAACGACTCGAACAGTGGTAGATTTTGAACAGTGTTTTACCAGGTCAAGTGAATGAAATAATTTCGAGAATCTTTATGCTTTCAAACTTGGAATTTCTCAAACTTCGACAAGTTATTGACTACTGAATTAACTTCAATTCCTGACTACTTCACTGGACTTATAAAATTCGCGTGATTTTCAAATATCTTGTAAATATTCTCGTAAACATTGAACTGTGCGTTTATGACAGACAGTGAACTACGTATTTGAACTGTGCATGTGTGGTAGACATTGGACTGTGTATTTAAACTGTGCATTTATGGTAGATAACTAAATGTGTATTTAGACTGTGCATTAATGATAAGCAGTGGACTGTGCATTTGAACTGTGTGTTTACGACAGACAATGTACCATTCGTATGATCGAACTACGGACTGCTGATGAACAGAATCCATTTCATTTAATTTCAAGTTAACATTTATAAAGCAGATTGGTTTTACGAATGAAAAATTTTCATTTTTCCAAGTGATTGAGTTTAAATATCACAGAAACTTAAAAATATTTCGTGTGTAATAATTTCAGACTGTTCCAAGAGTCACATTTTCAAATTTATTTAGTCAACTTTATTGACATTCGACGACACTAGATTGCAAGTGATTCTTTAGTTTATGAGTTCGATTCCATTAACATTCAACTCTGTTTATTTAAATCCAAGGTGTTAAAATTGTACGGCATGTCTCATAGAACTCAGTTCAAGTGATTAACAATAAAAAAACGGGATAGATTTTAGTCAACATTCTACCGTGTGATGATTCTTCAGTTATGCCATTCTTATGTGGTTTAAATCTTATCTGAACCCATTAATAAGTCCCTTTTTCGTTTGTGAAGAAACTGCTTTCCGTGTTAGCACGTCCCATGTTTAAGTGTGTAGAGCCATGAGTCATTTTCCTGCTACCAAGTCTCGACGCCCATGCTTCTATTCAACTAGGCGCTGATTTACAGGCCTGCATTAATGAGTCTAACCCTGCGCCTACTCAACTAGGTACTGCTTTACAAGCTCGTATCCACGAAACTAATTCCGATCTAGAAACCCGCATTAATGAATCGAATGCTGTAACTACGGCCAACCTAGAGTGTCGTATTACGCAAATGACTGACATAATCGATACCAAGACCTTCCAGACGCCGTATAGATATTCGAGAACCTCTAGAATTTCCATCGTGGGAGGAATCGTGGGTCCATCGTGCAGAAAGGAGACTGGTGACAGTACGAGGAGAGCGGGCAGATTTCGAGTTCATCACCAGCCCAGGACGAGGAAAGAACGTTTACCGGTATATCTGCTCTACAGAGGTGATATAAATTTTGAAATTTGTTAATAAAATCAAAATTTCAATTAACTTAAAAATAATTTCAAGGAAACCTCTCTCCCTCTGTAAGCACTCCATTCAGAAACAGTACAGAAACTACTCATCTAGGTGCTGATTTACAAGCCTGCATTAATGAGTCCAACGCTGCGACTACTCAACTAGGTACTGTTTTACAACTGGTCTTATGCTCGCCATAGACAAAGTACGGCATTTACAGTTACAGAGGAGAGAGAGGTGTAAAATTGGCGCCCAGGGTGGGGCTCGATTGAGTGCAGTGACATAACATTGGCGCCCAGCCGTTTTTGGCGTCGATTGGAATGCAGTGACATAAAACTGGCGCCCGGCCTTTTTTGGCGTCGATTGAAGTGCAATGACAAAGAAAATAGCCCTCAAGTAGTGTGTATCTTAAAGCCAGTAACGTATAAAATAACGCCATCAACTTTTGAACTTAAATAAGATACATTTATAGTCCTTTATGTGGCATAATCTTTAACATTTCAGTGAACGTTTTGACAAGATATAATTTTACTATTATAAGATGTGCTATGAAATTAATGGTATGAGAAAATTTTTTAACCTTGACTTTACGTGCTAAATAACCTGAAGAATTTTGGGGATTATTTTAATGAAATTGAACATGAACTCTTAACCATTGAACAGTAATGGTAATATCTGAGTCTTACGCTAGTGATTAATCATTTTCTTGTTGTCTTGGTCAAATACACTACTCCCAAAATGGAGAATATTTCTGCCGCCACAGAAGCCCAAAATATTAGCCTAAATGAACGCATTGCCTAGTCGAATACTAACATAGGACGAATAACAAGCGAGTCTAACGCTAATTTACAAGCTCGTATTAATGAGTCTAACACTGATTTACAAGCCCGCATTAATGAGACTAACGCGGCAACTACTCATCTAGGTGCTGATTTACAAGCCTGTATTAATGAGTCCAACGCTGCGACTACTCAACTAGGTACTGTTTTACAAGCTCGTATCCGCGAAACTAATTCCAATCTAGAAACCAGCATTAATGAATCTAATGCTGCAACTACGGCCAACCTAGAGAGTCATATTACGCAAATGAGTGAAATAATCGATACCAAGTTTACCGAAGTAAATGCGAACTTAGAACATAGGCTTGCTAAAGCTGGTTCTGAAATTGTAAAAATATTTTTTTAGAAACCAATGAGAAAATGAATTCTAAGTTCACGGAAATAAACGAACGCATTATCTGTGACTTAGAAGCTGTCAAGGAAGACATTAATCTTCAGATAGTTGAAGATTTAAAAGGTTCGTTTCCTACCTCACAGTAATTAACATTTTTGCTAGTTGCTTTACGTCGCACCGACACAGATAGGTTTTATTGCGACGGAGGGATAGGAAAGACCTAGGATTTGGAGGGAATCGGCCGTGGCCTTAATTAATGTGCAGCCCCAGCATTTGCCTGGTATGAAAACGGGAAACCACGGAAAACAATTTTCATTGCTGCCGAGAGTGGGATTCGAACCCACTATCTACCGGATGCAAGATCGCAGCCGCGTGCCCCTGACCGCACGGCCAACTCGCCCGGTCAACAATTAATTAGGGAAGTCGAAAATTTAAAGGCGGACTTCAAACAATCTCATGGCCAGTTATCGCAGGCGCAAGCAAAAATAGCCTCTATTCAGGATAACATCCATGAATCCCATAAGAATAATTTCCATAAAATAAGTAATGAAGTTAATTTACTTAAAACACGGCAGGAAGAAACAGATAGACATATGAAGTCCCGACTAGACAGCGCGCACACTCATATCGTTCGTATAGGCCGCGACGTCGCTGAAGTAAAACATGACCTCGAAAAGGAAGTCCAGGATGTGGAAAACTCCATACGCGGACAAGTCAACAATATCAAGGTCGAATTACAAGGGAAAATAGAAAAAATTGGTAACAGGATATCTGAAATGGAGAAAATGATGTTTGCATCTCACTTTAAAGGGACTAGCGGAGATACTTCTAGAATTTCTCCTGTCTTGAAATTATCGGACGATAAACCTGCGAAGTTCTCCAGGAAGGACCAATACACAGCAAAAGAATTCCTTCTCAACGTTGAGGAATACTTCCAGGATAATATAGTACGACCTGATTGTCAATTACGGATGGCATACAGGTTATTGGAAGGAAGAACTTTAACTTGGTATTCAGCACTTAAATTCAATATCAAAACAAATGACGAATTAAAAGAAGCCTTGTTTAAAAGATTTTGGAGTTCTGAGGCACAGCATTTGATTAAGTTACAGTTGTACTCTAGGAAATAAAACACTGCGATTAATTATTCGCGGTATTCCGATGTTCTTATCTCACAATTGAA
Organism: Anabrus simplex; assembly: GCF_040414725.1. NCBI lineage: Eukaryota > Metazoa > Arthropoda > Insecta > Orthoptera > Tettigoniidae > Anabrus > Anabrus simplex. The sequence goes on along the minus strand of NC_090265.1, from coordinate 144,123,536 downwards.
AAAATGCAATTTTTCGATCCTCCCTTACCATAACAAGAGTTAATACAAGTAGTAACTCTACAATTCCTGGCGCATGTACAGGAGATCCTTGTGGCAGCCAACATTCAAGACCTACAAAAACTAGACGAAGTTCTAAGGAGACTTGACACTGTTCACACTCAGAATCCATCCAAGGTTAATAAATGAGAGAAGTTGCGACAAATCATGTCGAAGTCAACAACCAACTGAGATCGAGTCCCGAACCTGGTGAAGAAAGGGAACAACGGAGAGCTTCGTCATCTCGTTTCCGGCGGTTTAGGGGACGTCCATACTGACAAAGTACACCTTATGAACGTAATCAAACGTGGGGAAAACCCTCCGAGTCGCCTACTCAAGATAGGAATTCGCCAGGAGCCGAGATCGAAAGAAGATGTAAAGAAACTAGTGAGCTTATCCAAAATCGAAACCGAGACGAACGATTGCCCGGCGCTGCATTCGTAGAATACCAGGAGCATGCCAGAAGACAGAACGCGACGACAGCAACAAATCCTGAAACGACGGGCGCAATAAAGGACTTATACAGCGCAACAATAAGATTGCCTGAAAACCGGAGTAGAGGGGGACTGATTTGTGTCACCAATATTAACTACTGGTATTAAATGACACAGAGCTATTATATGAAAATCCCACACGTGTAACGACAAAGATTCAACGTAGTCTTCCACTCATTAATATTACAATGGGCAATTTTCACGTAAATGCTTTGATTGATTCTGGAGCACAGGCTTCATTCATTTCTGAGAGATTAATTGAAATTTTAAAGGGGAATGAATACGTATTATTGATACCGGTCACACGGATCAAAGTTAAGGGGATAGTACCAGACAGGTATATCAAATGTAAATTCCAGGCTTTTATTACATTTGACATTGAAGGTGTCTAATTCGAGCACATATTTTTTGTCATATCGCCGAAAAAATTAACGTCATCATGGGATCGGACTTCCTAGTCAAGTATGGAGGAATTATTCATTACCCTGCCAACGCGATACGATTTTTAATGTCAACTCTGTAGAGTTGCAACTGGTAAATTGTAATAGTCCGAAGTGCCAAGGTTTGGGGTAGCACACTTAAGGAAGTCGAAGGCAAGATGAGCGGTGCTCCGCCTGTCGATGCAATAGATTAGGAAGAGGGTAGACCCAATCAAGAGTGACCAGTCGAGAGCCAGAAAGCGCCCATCATCGATGATGTGTTCGACGAAGGTCGTGATTACTTCATGTTCTTCACCAGTGCGGCTGAGGGCCCAGAGTTCGACTCCCGCGTGGCAGAGGCAACTGGACAATTATTCCAGAAATTTCTTGATGTTCTTTTATGACAAACCCGGTGTTATTAAGAACTTTGAATGTAGATTAAATGTTAAGGACACTTCTCCATACAAAAAGCGGCCATATCCAGTTCCTGAGAAATATCGAGATGAAGCCAGGACTGTGATAAAACCGATGGAAAGTGACGGTATCATATCTAAGTCCGTCACTCCATATTTAATTCCCCTAGCTATTTTCAAAACTTAACGGCAGTTAATGTCTGCGTCTTGATGTCCGAACACTTAATGATAGCCTAGTATTGGTGTACGATCATCCGCCTATATTTCGAGATGTCATCAGGAAATTTATGGGAATGAAACATTCCTCCACTATGGACATGACGTCATCTTACTTCCATATTTTACTGGAGGAAGATAGCAATAAATACTTCAAGAGAGCACATCAATGAAAAAATTATATCGAATATTATTTCTCACAAGGAAAGGAGGAGATGTACCAGAAACTCTGGTTACATAATTCAGTCCCGCATTTCGAAATCAAACTTCGTGCTACGCGCCGACTCAACAGCAGACGACAGCCAGAAACAGCAAGCAGTTCGTGTGTGTGACGTGGAGCGGGTGACGTCATAGCTTGCCTTCTTGTGGCAGAACGAATGCGTCAGCGTGGAACATTCGAAATGTTCTTCATTTAATAACTTTTCTCATAGTCATGTTTGGATTAAATCATCAACGTCATCGTGAAGCCACATATTTTACCTTCATTTCGACAAAGTTTGGTAGAAATCCAACGAGAGACAACGGAGTTATTACACAAAATGTAATGACCGATTTTTGCTCGATTGAGTATAAATGGAAGGCCAATTCCCTAGGTAAATAAGTTGGAGTATGTCCGCCAGCGGGAGTGAGTGAGTGTCTTCAGTACCACAGTCGAACCCCGTCGGTCGGCTCGTGGGGACCGCGACGATACGCCGAATAATATTATTTTCGCCGAGTTCCAAACGTTAGATCTGCAGCATCGAGTTCGAACTTGTAAAAATTTCTTCAAATCACAAGTGATAGTCCCATTTCGTTAAGTTCCAGACTTTAATTCTGCAACATTGAGTGTGGACTTATAACCTTTTCTGCGATCGTGAGTGATAAAAAATTTGCTGTAATTCGTCATATATTTCCCAGTGAATTATTATTATAACGAGTGTTTCAAACTTTCATTTATTTCCAAGTTCTCATAACTCAAGGTCAACGAATCGACTCGAACAGTGGTAAATTTTGAACAGTGTTCTACCAGTCCAAGTGAATGAAATAATTTCGAGAATCTTTATGCTTTCAAACTTAGAATTTCTCAAACTTTGACAAGTTATTGACTACTGAATTAACTTCAATTCGTGACTACGTCACCGGACTTACAAAATTCGCGTGATTTTCAAATATCTTGTAAGTAGTCTCGTAAACATTGAACTGTGCGTTTATGACAGACAGTGAACTACGTATTTGAACTGTGCATGTGTGGTAGACATTGGACTGTGTATTTAAACTGTGCATTTATGATAGATAACTAAATGTGTATTTAGACTGTGCATTAATGATAAGCAGTGGACTGTGCATTTGAACTGTGTGTTTACGACAGATCGAACTACGGACTGTTGATGAACAGAATCCATTTCATTTAATTTCAAGTTAACATTTAAAAAGCAGATTGGTTTTACGAATGAAGGATTTTCATTTTTCCAAGTGAGTGAGTTTAAATATCACAGAAACTTAAAAATATTTCGTGTGTAATAATTTCAGACTGTTCCAAGTGTCACATTTTCAAATTTATTTAGTCAACTTTATTGACATTCGACGACACTAGATTGCAAGTGATTCTTTAGTTTATGAGTTCGTTTCCATTAACATTCAACCCTGTTGATTTAAATCCAAGGTGTTAAAATTGTACAGCATGTCTCATAGAACTCAGTTCAAGTGATTAACAACAAAACACAGGATAGATTTCAGTGACCATTCTACCGTGTGATGATTCTTCAGTTATGCCATTCTTATGTGTTTTAAATCTTATCTGAACCCGTTACTAAGTCTCATTTTCGTCTGTGCAGAAACTACTTCCCGTGTTAGTACGTCAGAGGTTTAATTGTGTACAGTCATGAGTTATTTTTCCTGCTACCAAGTCTCGACGCCCATGTTTCTACGCCATCTGGACCTTCCAGACGCCGTATAGATATTCGAGAACCTCTAGAAATTCCATCGTGGGAGGAATCGTGGTTCCATGGTTCAGAAAGGGGACTGATTGTAGTACGAGGAGAGCAGCCGGATTTCGAGTACATCACCAGCCCAGGACGGGGAAAGAACGTTTACCAGTGTATCTGCTGTACAGAGGTGATATAAATTTTGAACTTTCTTAATAAACTCAAAATTTCAATGATCTTAAGAATCATTTCAAGAAAATCTCCCTCCCCATGTAAGCATTCCATTCAGTAACCGTACACACCCTGCATCTGGTCTTATGCTCGCCATAGACAAAGTACATTTACTGTTACAATATACAAAGTTGTCGGGAGTCCACTATATGTCATTTCGTTTGTTTAGCCATTTTTAGATACGGTATTTATCCGTTTAAGTCAACTCAAGACCGTATCTGATTTTTAGCTTTCGTGTCTATTTGTCCGTCTGTCTTTTTGTCCGTCTCTTTCACCATCACGGCGAAACGGCTGGAGAGATCTCGACCAAACTTCATATTTAGAGTATACTGGTTGTCATGGCGACTTCTGTGGCTCCTTGCCAGCAGGGAAGTAGCGTAATGCCATTTTCGTCATCATTTCTGTAAGCTCGCGGTTGTTCCTTATGTATAAGACGTCAAGCTGCTGTTCTGTGCGATATTTTCGGAATACCGTTAGCGGTTACAATCGTTTTTGAATAGCACTAATGGTGGCTGTTAATATTTCAATAGTAGAGTTTAGCCAATTATTCCACACAGTAGGGGGTTTTCTGGCATATGCTATAATTTTTACTGTATTTCCATTCTATTTCCGGTTTTTGCTTTAATTTCTTACCTCTACCTTGTCTCTTTAAGCTTATGTAATAACACCATAAATAATTTTCTTATCTATTTACCTAAGAATACTTGCGCATGAATTCCTCCTCTGTTACCGCTTCCTCAAATCCGTAACTCATATCATCACAATTTATTGAGGGAAATTTCATTCTTCCAATACATCCACTTGGTGTTTATATGTCCTATTTATATATATATATATATCCTATTTTCAATTAATGTCGACTTTTTAAGTGTATTATTTTCTTCCTAAAATTCTCCATATGTATGCGAGTGCTAATCTTGAAACCTGGACATTCTTTCCTTTGAGGGAAAAATTCCGAGCTGCTTAAATGTGTAACTTTTCGGTCCCGAAATATATCGAAATATGGAGGCAATTTTAATAACGATGCAGATCTTCGTTTCGAGGTAACTGGTGGCTGAATTTGCTCAATTTGTAGAAACCTAAACATTTGTTCCTATGACATTTTGTCGTATCTCGATCACTTATACGTTAGATGGAGCTGCATTTCTGAACTGTAATCAAATTTCTCCATCTCGATTGTGCATGGCATTAGGAAAAGGGGCCTGCCTTTATAATGAAAATTCCCGATCTTGATTGTGAATGGCAGTAGGCAAGTGAACCTGCCGTTATAATAAAAACTCCCGAACTCGATTGTTAATGGCATTAGGAAACGTGGCCTGCCAGTATTACCAAAGTCCCCAACGCGCACGTTACATGCGAAACTTCGTCTAGGGTCCTCCCCGTGGTGTTCCTCGGATAGCGCTAAGAGACATGCAATTTAATATAATCTTACTCACTCTGTGTACAATTATTTAGGTAGAAATCCGTATACAAGATAGAATACCGTAGCGAAGCACGGGTACATTTTTTAGTAGTTAATATACAAGGAAGTTTACTTTTCGCCACATCAGTAAATCGATATTTATGAGTTATTATACTCTAGTGACAGTAAAATATATATCGTAATTATAACGCTATATCTTGGTTTAAGTATATCTGATAGGTGATCCCACTCCACACAAAAAATGACTCTGCTACTAAGACAAAACGGGAACTCGTCGACTCACTCCTGGTTTCATTATCTTCGGTTACATTGCCCGAATTTAAATCCCAGGCACCACCTGAATCTCTTTCACCGTCACTATCCTCCAATACCTGCCTTATGTTTTTTCTAACGGTCCTAATACGAAACCAGCCATTTTAAACAGCACACACATACGTTATACTTGTCATAAACCAGACACATATAAGTATTCGATGTCAGCACATTACTAATGAGCAAATGCTGTAGGAGAAAATTAGACTACGAGGAAAATTCAGTCATGAATACCACACTGATGTTTCTTGGACCCTGCCCTGTATTTGTGTTTTCAGGATAGCCCTTGCAACTGGAAGACTGAAAGGACTCATTGTAGCACACAGAGAGGTAGCAAGCTAATTTATATGGGTGAACCTAAAGTCCACTGGTAATAATAGAAGCAATAATAAAAATAAGAAGAAGAATATAACCAAAATAATAATAATAATAATAATAATAATAATAATAATAATGATAATATTAATAATAATAATCAACAACATCATCATCAGAAGCAGCGTCCGACTCGTTGGCTGAATGGTTAGCGTACTGGCCTTCGGTTCAGAGGGTCCCGGGTTCGATTCCCCGCCGGGTCGGGGATTTTAACCTTCATTGGTTAATTCCATTGGCCCGGGGGCTGGGTGTTTGTGCTGTCCCCAACGTCCCTGCAACTCACACACCACACATAACACCATCCTCCACCACAATAACACGCAGTTACCTACGCATGGCAGCTGCCAACCACCCTCATCGGAGGGTCTGCCTTGCAAGGGCTGCACTCGGCTAGAAATAGCCACACGAAATTATTATATCAGAAGCAGCAGCATATGGCCTCAGCTACCGTGTCTAGGAATTGTCATTTGACGCCATCTGGCTGTCTGCTCGACAATTTCGACGATCCATTTTACTCGAGGTTCACTAGATAGTAGAGTAAATCGAGTCTCTCCTAGTGGTGGTGATGGTGGTGATTATTGTTTTCAGAGAAAGTATAACTAGGCAATCTTCTATATAACACTAATCAGAGAGAAAAAATGGAAGGGACCCGACACTTCGTAAAATGAAGATTTCGGCGAAAGAAAGACAAGGGCCATGAAGGACGTGAAAATGAAAGACTCGTTAGGCCTCTACACCTAATAACGTCGGGGTTAGAAAGGAACAAGCGTTGACCAAGGGATGGTGGTGGTGGTGAATATTGTTTTAAGAGGAAGTACAACTAGGCAACCATCCGCTATTTAACACTAATCAGAGGGAAAAAATGGAAGGGATCCGACACTTCGAAAAATGAAGATATCGGCCAAAGGAAGACAAGGGCCACGAAGGGCGCGAAAATGAAAAACTCCCTAGCTCTCGCAAACCTAATAGCGTCGGGGTCGGAAAGGAACAAGAGTTGACCAAGAGAGGTCGGATAGGATAGATGAAAGTGAGGAGCCTGGCACAAGTAAGTGGAAACAATGCCAGGACTCAGCTAAAAGCCCCGTGCTCACCAACCCACACCCCAAATTTCAGAGCCCCTGGGCCCCTTTTAGTCGCCTCTTACGACAGGCAGGGGATACCGTGAGTGTTATTCTACCGCCCCCATCCACAATGGGATTGACCAAGGGACATCGGATAGGACAAACGAAAGTGTGGAGCCTGGCAAAATATGTGGAAGCAATGCCAGGACTCAGCACAGGGTCCCGTGGACGTCAACTCATGCTCCCAAGTTGACAGCCCCTGGGGCCCCTTTTAATCACCTCTTACGACAGTCAAGAGATACCGTTGGTGTTAGTCTCTCCTAGGCGTCTATGGTTGAGTTTTAATGAATTTTGTTGGGTAAACACCAAATGTGTCACCAGAGAACTTTTACAAACCGACATCATACGACGTGGAATGTCGAATGGACTTTCTTCCATCCTTCAAATAGACTGCCTCTGTCGGGTCTGAACTCGCTAACTTGGGATCCAGAGACCAACACTCTACCACTAATCCATAGAGGCAGCTGGCAAAAATAAGAAAGGTGTGCAATGATAATAATATACTCCTCGCCGGGTTCCAGGTTCAACACGTTCTGTAGGACAGATGGGATGGGAACATACTGTATCATGTAGCTATTGGAGAGTATTATGTTTATGCGGGGCAAACATATGTGGCCATTTAGTAAGGTTAAAGCCACAGTACGGTCTCTACGGCACGAAGGCAACACCCTGAATAACTGAAAATAATTACGAATCAGTTTCTGGCTTTCAGCAAGCCTGAAACGTTGGAGCTGTTTCTAAGGAAACGGTACGAACCTATTAACGCCAATGAGAATATTATTGTGTGGTGATAGTGATTATTGTTTTAAGAGGAAGTATAACTCGTGTTACTGTGTAGGTAAACGAAACTTGAAATAGGCTACATGCGACATATTGTAACAATGGTTCAATGAGCATCATGTATTGTAACCGTTCACCATCACGCCATGGACATGTTAGGAGGTCTGGCTAATTATATATGCCGTTTTCCGCAACATCCTGTGACATAATGCAGTAGTTAGCATTCTGTATGTCGAACCGGGGTATGATCCGCGACGCGCCAGTCCGGAGGGAGCAGTTCCCTACGCTGTAACGAGAAGAAGACAGCGCAGTATTGCTAAACCTTGAAATCGCGCTCTCACTCGGTGCGAGTGGGAAGAGATGATGACGCTGCGCACGGAGATGGAGGTTTTTGGAGACTGGGCCGAATTAAGGTGTGTTAACCTTTGAAAAATAAATGCCCACTATAAATTCAACACCGCATTCATTAGTACCACTTCAGCATAATTTACGAAAAAGAGGAAGAAGATGAATACTTCTATATGAAATAATTTTCCTAAATTTATAAATTAGGTCCCATTCGAACCAATGTATTTTATGCTGACTGTCAATGCATATAAATACAATACTTCGACAATGGATCAGTAATGACGCCTATCATACAGTAGTACGCAGATGAAAGGTGACTACTGAAATCTGACAACATGTGCAAAAAAGTGGGAGATATTGCATGATGAAACATGACGCGTGATTTTCCAAAAGGACGCTTTGGAAATTATGATTGACCTACTGATCGCTTTGGTTTCACATATGTTCAGTAGAAAGTAGAGGTCATAAGCTTTAATTCGACTGTTATCACGTCGTTCAAAGACTCCGATTACCGGACCATCATTTTCAACAGGAACATAATTCATCTCCCCCCTGACCATTTGTCCGGAGGTTATAAGTATAGCCAGGACCCAGATACTGTATCTGATTCTCATCCGTGTAGCTGCAGTGGTAACACGTTATCTTGTTGTCGTCTGTGTAGTTGCAGCTCAACATATTAGAAGTGGACCTGGATATCAGTTACTTGGATATCAGTGTACCAAGTGTTGTGCCATTGAAGAAACACATCAATGTGATGTAAATATTTTTACGGAATAAGCCGTGTGGTACAAGTTAATGTACATAATTGCCGAATAGAAGCCTTAATTTGGCATTTTAATATCACAATCGTTGAAGATAGTCAGTTATTACTTATGGTGCAATCACCAACGGAGGGCAAACGCTTCAGGTTATTTGGCGTGGTGAGACCTTAAATTAATATACAAGGGTTAATTATCATCGCTCCTGAGTATTTAAGAACGAGTCACATTTTAGCAAAAATTAAATAACTGTTCTTGACAAAATTAATATTCGCATCCTCCAGGGACATTCGTTGTGATAGTCTGTGTGACGGTCAGGGAATGAACAGTGATTTTTACAACTTATCACTACTTGCGTTAATCTATTTCAACTTAAGAGTGGATCTTGTTACAAGTAGGCCCCCTTTTTTTTGAAAGTGCATAAACAGTATTTAATAATTCATTCTCCATTTTTCTGTGTGTTCGTGAGTGGTCGTCGAACCCATGACTCGGAGCCTACAAGAGTCGCGCCTGAGTGCCTGCGATCAGCTTTACAAGGAACGTCCAGAAATTCAACTGAGAAGACAACAGTTCGAGTAATGGATCGTCGTATGAAGAGGAATCGAGGACTACCAGGAACAAGATGATGTATCCTAGATGACAGCAAGCCTTACTCACCATGTGTTAAGTACATACTTTTATATACCTCAAACACGAGAGATGTATGCCAGTAATAATTTTATTTTGTAAATAGTATAATGTCATAATTAATAATTAAAAATGTAGGGAACATTATGCGCGTATGACTGGGAAAGATTTATTATTATTAGTTAGGATCATCAAGTGATTTTCAAGATAACCATTGATATTAAACAAATTCATTTGCATAAATTATTATTTAGATTCCAAAGTATTTAGCTTATATGAACTGTCTTTGGGAAGGACGGCAATTTTGCTAGACTTATATTTCTTCGTAAATTTTTTTTATCTGGTAAAGATCTTCAGAGTAGTATATATATAAACTATACGTTTGTGATTCAGGTATTTGTAATTCCGGATAATATTAGATAATCATTGGAGTGGATCCAAACCGAGGTATAAATTAATTTATAATTATATATGAAAATGTGAGAAGAATTACATAGTCTGAAAGAATGGAGTCTTCTATGTGAGTTAAGTGAACGGATTGAGATACGATGGCGTAACATGAGAGGGCGAAGCAGTAACATGTTATGTTGTTGGAGTGGTAAGGAATAATAAATAATTATAGCTGTTGTGAGATATTGAATTGGGCTGAATATATAGCCAAATAATGAATAATAAGAAATAATGGCTTTCAAGTGAGTGCATACTTGACAATAAGCCGAGATGATATGTAAGAAAAATTAAAGGAAGAGTGAAAGACGATTTATGGTGTCCGCAACCCAGGACTAGTTACAGCTGTTATTGTGATTGACAGGTATATGCCGGTCGACTGTAGGCCGAGCAAACTTTGCAGTCTCCAGCAAAGCGATGTTAACGGGCCAAGTTCTTTTCATTCACCAAAGTAGTCTCAATCCTATTCTAATTATACGTTGCGAGTAACACGGATAATTTCCGGATTTTGTGAAGGATAGATCCCTTCTCATGCTAGATATTAAATTTGCCTCTGATTGGAGTTCAAAAATTTTTACCCTGGAAGCCGAAGCCTGTTGGTTCGAATGATGTTGGAGCGAAGATTTAACCAGATATTATGGCTTGGTTAAGCCATATCTTCAAGATGTGTTGTGTAAATATATTTGATTTTTTATATGTATGTTTCTGGGTGTTTTATTTTTTCCCAAAGTGTTCTATGGTGATGGGGTCGATTCCAGCTTTGGCTGTTTTTTATAAATATATGTAATTAGTTAGGTAAACCCTGGATACGCACATATATGTTCAGCGTGTATGTTCATCGTAAGTGTTCAATGTAAAATATACATTTGTCGTGGTCAAATGGATCACATGTTCGATACTCGGCAATGCAATCTCGTGTGTATAACAGATGTGCTTATATTGTGTTATATTTTTTTCTTTCTCTATCCAAATCATGACCAGTAAATACAGGATACTTGGTTCTTACCCAGGAGGCTCGAGTTCGATCCCCGGTACCGGAACCATATTTAATATCCATTTGTGACGAGAGTTTAATAAATAAAGGATACCATTCAATATCCATTTTTTAATAAATAAATAAACTCATATATCAGTGTATGTTAGCTGCCTCTGTGGGTCCGTGGTAGAGTGTCGGCCTCCGGATCCCAAGATAGCGGGTTCAAACCCGGCAGAGGTAGTCGGATTTTTGAAGGGCAGAAAAAAGTCCATTCGACACTCCATGTCGTACGATGTCGGCATGTAAAAGATCACTGGTGATACATTTGGTATTTACCCGACAAAATTAATTAAATCTCAGCCATAGACGCCCAAGAGAGATCCGGTTTACTCTAGGTCCGCTAGATGGCAGACAGAGTAAACCGGAACGTTGAAATTGACGAGCAGACAGCCAGATGGCGTCAAATCGAAATGTCTGCAAACGGTAGCTGAGGCCATACGATTATTATTATTATTATTTAGTGTATGTTGATCGAGTGAATTGACGTACGCCAAGAACTAATTATGCCAGGACAATTTCAAGAAAAGAAGGCATATAATGTATATAATTGTGTCAGTTTAATTGTTTTTTTTTGCTCATATGTTGAGATACAACATTATTTGTGTGCTTCAAATCAGTATAATAAATATGTTTAGAACATAATACTTGAACGGAGATTCTTCTCATTTAACAATATTAGCATATTCCTCTCATATTATAGAATCCTACTTTCATTATTCTAGACAGTGCCTATTTTATTTCTTTATCGAACATTCCATTGCCCATATTGCTCTACGAATTCAGCCGGTGATCTTATGAAAGTAGGGAGGATGAGACTTCAAGCCTGGTAAGTGACTTCTGGCGGTTCTCATCCAAATGTTCCATCTGTACATCTGTTTGTAAAACCAAATTAAGTAATATTGCCCTGATTATAACTAATGTAAGCCTCATTTTTGTTGCCCAATTACTGGGGCCAGTTTCATTTTGTCGCCCGATGTGCTCAGAGCTGGTTCATACTTAATTTGGTGCGACAACTTAAGCCCTAACGATTGCAGTATCATCTACATGACTGCGATAGTAACTCTACTGCAGTAGGATATTCTTGAATAATGCATATATCAGGGATGGAATGCCAAATGAGAGAACTTTACTGCCCACATCGATAATCTCCTGATAAAAAAAACATGTATGAGATGTTCAGTTGTTAGTTATTACGATTTATTCCTCAGAATAGCCTAATATTAAAGTCTGGTTGGAAATAATACCCCACACGCTAAAACCACAATACATTCGGTTTTCCATTGTCAACATTACGAGAAAGAAAGAAACTTATTCGTGTCGAATAGGTCGTTCACTGTTCAGTCCGCTTTCAGTTAATATAACATCCACTGTGAGTGTGGGACCGAGCTCGATAGCTGCAGTCGCTTAAGTGCGGCCAGTATCTTGTAATCGGCAGATAGTGGGTTCGAGCCCCACTGTCAGCAGCCCTGAAGATGGTTTTCCGTGGTTTCTCAATTTCACACCAGGCAAATGCCGGGGCTGTACCTTAATTAAGGCCACGGCCACTTCCTTCCAATTCCTACGCCTTTCCTATCCCATCGTCGCCATAAGACCTATCTGTGTCGGTGCGACGTAAAGCAAATAGCAAAAAAAAGTGAGTGTGGGCATTAGAATAAATACACACTATCATCTGTCTGTGATAAAAGGCGACTAGAAGCGCAGCCATAGAGAGGCAACATGGAACTATGGGCGACGTGGAACAAGCTTACTACAAATAAGGTAAAAACAAATTTAGGAAGGGCGGACGTTTATCCAACGCAGACTCCTTTATACGCAGTCAAAAAAACGTAAAAATGGTAAATCAGCTCACGTACAAGTGACAGGTGGATTACATTGCTTCATTTGCCATCAGGATAACATGGCCTTTTCTGACCTAGAATAATCTGACAAGACTTCACAAAGTCAAAATTTCTAAATTTGCTCCATCACTTTTAATCTACGCCTTAACTGGAAATCCCTCATCAATTGAAGAGCTGATATCGCACGATCACCACCTCACCAGAAGCTAGTCGAAAGCTCGTACAGGAGAAGGCATCACTGCTCCCTGCTAGACTGCACCAAAAGAACATCGTCCCATAGTTGTGATGGAGCGACGAAGATTTTGTGTAAATATGTAATGTTCAACGTTCTTTTATTGTGCACAGTATGTTTAATAACGCTATTCATTCAACGAGGGGAAGAAAGGGGGAAGGGGCTCTCAGCTTAAGATTCCCCTAACTAAGTATGGCATTGCTACCAATTGCTTGTGTCAGGCTCCTGACATTAATATTAATACTCTAGCAACTTTGTTCAAATTATGTTCTCTTCCGAATCCGTTGGTATTAGGTTACCGAGACCTAAAGAGTATTTCAAAGCCCTCCAAGGCTCCTTATTTTGCCGGCCGAATCTTCATTCTACGAAGTATCGGACCACTTCATTATAGGATGAGTGTCTTCCGTCACTTCCTCCTAAAACAATTATCATTATAACCCAGCACCAACTCAGCAAAACGGAAAGATTCAAATATTCTCCGTTCTGTAAGTACGCAACCGAAAGTACACCGGGGGCGATAAAACGTACTGTCTCTTTAGATGATCGCCACTGGTGACGGCGGGGAGGGACCGTCACTTCTACGAAAGCTTCCTGCGTTAGTTAATAAGGTTAAGGCAGCGGGAAACCCTCGTTGTAGTTGTAATATCCTCGAAGTGACAGTCGAACTCGGGACAACTTCAAGGACTGTTCTTCAAACAGGGTGTACCGGGTTCCCTCTCTTTTGAGGTTCAATCTCCGATGGAGTCTCGACAACGACTGAATCATCGGAAATAATAGCATATACGCGAGGTACGGTGCAAGGTGCGCGTCCGAAAGGATACCGAGGGCGACAAAGCGCACCACCAACTCACTGGATGGTCGCTACGGGTGACGGCGGGGAGGGGCCGTCAGTTCTACGACAGCTTCCTGCGATAGTTAGTCAGGTTAAGGCAGCAGGAAACCCTCGCTGTACATGGTAATATCCTCCAGATGTCAGCCGAACTCGGGACAACCTCAAGGCTGTTCTTCAAGACAGGGTATAACGCGTTCCCTCTCTTTTGAGGTTCAATCCCCGACGGAGTCTCGACAACGACTGAATCATCGGAGATGATAGCATATACGCGAGGTACGGTGCAAGGTGCGCGTCCGAAAGGATACCGAGGGCGACAAAGCGCACCACCAACTCACTGGATGGTCGCTACGGGTGACGGCGGGGAGGGGCCGTCAGTTCTACGACAGGTTCCTGCGATAGTTAGTCAGGTTAAGGCAGCAGGAAACCCTCGCTGTACATGGTAATATCCTCCAGATGTCAGCCGAACTCGGGACAACCTCAAGGCTGTTCTTCAAGAAAGGGTTTAACGCGTTCCCTCTCTTTTGAGGTTCAATCTGCGACCGAGTGTCGGGAACGACTGAATCTTGGGAGATGTTAGCATATACACTAGGTACGGTACAAGGTGCGTATCCGAAAGTATTCCGTCGGCGACAAAGCGCACCAACTCTTTGGATGGTCGCCACGGGTGACGGCGGGGAGGAGTCGTCACTTCTACGAAAGCTTCCTGCGTTAGTTAATAAGCTTATGGCAGCAGGAAGCTTTCGCTCTACTTGGTAATATCCTCGAGGTAACAGGCGAACTTGGGACAACGTCAAGAACGGTTCTTCAAGACATTGTTTACCGGCTTCCCTCTCTTTTGAGGTTCAATCTGCGACCGAGTCTCGGGAACGACTGAATTTTCGGAGATGTTAACATATACACGAGGCAAGGTGCAAAGTGTGCGTCCGATAGTATTCCGGGGGCGGCAAACAACACCTACTCTTTGGATCGTCGCTACGGGTGACGGTGGGGAGGAGCCGTCAGTTCTACGAAAGCTTACTACGTTTTTAATGAGGTTAAGGCAGCGGGAAACCCCAGGTGTACTTCGTAATTTCCTCGAGGTGACAGCCGTACTTGGGACAACGTCAAGGACTGTTCGTCAAGACATTGTTTACCGGCTTCGCTCTCTTTTGAGGTTCAATCTGCGACCGAGTCTCGGGAACGACTGAATCTTCGGAGATGTTCGTACTGTATATACACGAGATACGGTGCACGGTGCGCGTCCAAAAGGAGTCCGGAGGTGACAAAGCGAGCCAACTCTTTGAACGGTCGCCACGGATGACGGCGGGGAGGGTTCTACGTAACCTACCTGCGTTAGTTAATAAGGTTAAGGCAACAGGAAGCCCTCGCTGTACATGGTAATATCCTCGAGGTGACAGTCGAACTCAGGACAACGTTAAGGACTGTTTTTCAAGATAGTGTTTACCGGGTTCCCTCTCCTTTGAGGTTCAATCCGCGACCGAGTCTCGGGAAGGACTGAATATTTGGAGATGTTAGCATGTACACGAGGCACTGTGCAAGGTCCGCGTTCAAAAGGAATCCGGAGGAGACAAAGCGAACCAACTCTTTAGACGGACGCCACGGGTGACGGCGGGGAGGGACCGTCACTTCTGCGAAAGCTTCCTGCGTTAGTTTATAAGGTTAAGGCAGCAGGAAGCCCTCGTTTACTTGGTAATATCCTCCAGGTGACAGCCGAACTCGGGACAACCTCAAGGACTGTTCTTCAAGACTGGGTTTAACAGGTTCCCTCACTTTTGTGGCTCAATCTGCGACCGAGGCTCGGAATCGACTGAATTTTCGGAGATGTTAGCATATAGACGAGGTAAGGTGCAAGGTGTGCGTTCGATAGTATTCCGGAGCGGCAAACCACACCTACTGTTTGGATGGTCGCCACGGGTGACGGTGGGGAGGAGCCGTCATTTCTACGAAAGCTTACTACGATTTTTAATTAGGTTAAGGCAGCGGGAAGCTCTCGCTGTACTTGGTAATATCCACTAGGTGACAGCCGAAGTTGGGACAACGTCAAGGACTGTTCTTCAAGACAGGGTTTACCGGGTTCCATCTCTTTTGAGGTTCAATCTGCGACCGAGTCTCGGAAACGACTGAATCTTCGGAGATGTTGGCATATACACGAGATACGGTGCAAGGTGAGTGTCTTGATTTGATTTATTTTTTTTATTTATTTCACATTTTTTTACGCCGCGCCGACGCCTATAGGTCTTCTGGCGACAATGGGATAGGAAAGGACTAGGAGTGGGAAGGAAGCAACCGCGGTCTTAAATAAGGTACAGCCTTATGTGAAAATGGGAAACAATGGAAAACCATCTTCAGGGCTGCCGACAGTGGGGTTGAACTTACTATCTCCCGGATGCAAGTTCACAGCTGTGTGCCCCTAAACGCATTGAGCTCGTGAATTAAAAGACATGAAAGCAGAACACATGGAGGTTTCGAAAGACATTTTAATATATTATAACCTGTTGGCGGGGTAAGTAAATGAACCTCGCAAGGTGGACGACTCCAGGTTAATCGCCTCGTGCTTTCCGTAGTCCTTACGCCACACCACCACGGCCGGAAAAGAAAGGGGGCCGACCAAGCACCTAAGCCTTGTTCATGATTGGTGCGATCGAAGAGAAAGCGGGCGGACCACAGTGGGTGACGTCACCAGCCCATCGCAAATTGGCATAGCGAACGCTATAGCCATTACAATATTTTGGTTACAGAATCACCGTGGTTGAGCGGTTGTGAAAAATTATCAGGACTCTTTTGTGGACAGTGTTAACTTTTTTCAAAAGAAGAAGGAAATAGATACGGCTGGACAAGAGATGGTGCCAAGCATGTTTCCGTATTCAACGCGCGCGTCGTGAAAATTCTGAAACTCATGTTCCATCCATTGTTTCTCTAGCGCGTGGTGGCAAATCTAGAGTAGACTTCAACCGAGCCACTTACAAATTGAACATAAAAATACATTGAAGCTGTGGAAAGAAATAGATGGGCCCAAAATATAAACCCCAAACACTGATGGGTCTTGGCCTACCCAGCGACCACTGCTCATCCTAATGGCCTGTAGATTGCGAGGTAACACGTTTCAACCCGATTAATCCATTCCGCCGTTTTTTCTTAGCTTTGTAGACAGGGACAGCTACATAGCCGTCAGATAGCTCCTCATTATTATAATGTATTCTGAATGAACCCCAAACTAGCCTTCAGATCCAAGCAAAAATCTTCGAAACAAGGACCCCTAGACCACCGGACCGGCGATACGTCGGATACACTATTAATGTTAACGTAGTATCTTCTTAAACTATATCAAAGAAGTGGCAGATTTTACATCTCCCTTTTTAAATTAGATCAATCCCTAATTTCTTTTAGTATAAACGAATATTTGAGCTAGTTTATCATCTTCAATTCCAAATTTATCAACTACTTACTTTTAAGAATTCCATTCAATCTTATTCGTATTCTAATATAATTCCACATTATACCTTAACATTTAAACGGTGCAATGACTTGAACACGAACGCATTAAAATTTACACAAATTTGGCAGAATATTAGAAGCTTTCTTGAAGTACCTTACATTTCGTGATTGCTTCCTGTGACCTTTCGTAAATGTTCGGTCCTGTTCATGTAACAGGGCTTTTCTTTGCCGGTATAGCTGTAGAATCCACAGACAGATTTTCCAGGCTTGTAGGCTATGGTCCAATTGGGTTCTGAACTACTGACCTTCGGAGAGAGCAGACCCTTGAGAATGAAGAGCGCTGTTTACAGTAAAATTTTAGGGGTAAGGAAATCAATTAGACCATAGCCTTCAAGCCCGGACGCATGGATCTACGATGTCTGTGTTTCGTTGAAAAAAGAACGGAAATCATTAAAACTTAGTATAACGATCGTCGTGTTGGTCTCCCTCTACTTCTCTTATCCTCCATAGTTGAGTCCATTATTTCCTTAGGTAAGCTATCCTCTTCCATTCGCCTCACATCAGTCTACCACCGAAGCCTGTTTATGGAAAGGCCTACAGCTTCGTCCTTTTATGCCACTTTCTCTTCTTCCCCTTCTTCCAGGCATGTTTCCCAGTTTCTTTTGGGTTGCACTTAGTACGGATTTGACCCAGTTCTATGGTCTAATGCACTTCCAGACGCGAACTCTATGTGGAGAATTGTTCCCTGTGAGGTAATTTTGTGGTGATAGGTAATATAGTTCGTTGTGTACCGGTGTCTTAGACTTAATCCCTTCATTCAATGTAAACCTACTCTCCTTCCATTGTTTCCACCTGTTTGTATCGACTATAATTCTCGTTACCTTCAGATAACATATTCTGAGCCCACCTATCTATCACTGCCTTACAACAAAGTCGGTCTGAAAATGTCATCTACATTATGTAGACGGAGGCCATGAAAGCTTAAGCCGTTATAACGTAAACTGTCGAGATATGAAATGGTCCACGAATTATGTTGACCACAATTTAATATCGCGCTATCATTTGAACTTTGAAAGTGTTCATTAAATGTGCCGTTACAACTTCCCGTAGTTTTAATATGGGTCGCCCCTGCACCTGAGTCATAACTCTGATCATTACAGACACTTGCTCATTATGAGTACTTTGTAGGCAGATGGTGTTTGGCCTTTGCAATATCACGATCTTAACTACCATAGAACTTACGCCATACGCCATATCGTTTAGCAAAAAGACCTCAAAATGTATTTTAGTGTCAGTGCTGAACGAGGAATAAAAAAGTTCTCTACATCTACAAAAAAGAAATGATTACCGATTTCTTCCATTGTACTTCTTTGTCTCTCAAATCCACCACAAATGATCAGCGTCACGCCGTCGGGTTAGAGGGTCCCGGGTTCAATACCGCCCTCGTCTGGGTTAATTTCTATGGCTCGTGACCTAGGTATTTGTCTTTGAATACCCATTTCTTCATATACACAGAGCCAACCACAAAAGAAACAGGAAATAGTAAATGCATTACTCCACAAAGGGTTGGTCTCAAGAATGACATCCGGCCGTAAAAACGGGTCAAGTCAATATTTATGACGCAGCTCGCACCCGCTATCCCAAAATGCGGGAAAAGCGGGGAAAGAAGAAGAACTTCAAATTACTTATTTATTCCTTATTACTTATTACTTAATTACTTATTCTATGGATCCGAAATGTGAAAAGTGGTACGAACGCTGGAACGGGGTCTACTCAGCCTCGGGAGGTCAACTGAGTTGAGGTGGGTTCGATTCCCACCTCAGCCATCCTGGAAGTGGTTTTCCGTGGTTTCCCACTTCTCCAACAGGCAAATGCCGGGATGGTGCCTAACTTAAGGCCACAGCCGCTTCCTTCTCTCTTAATTGTCTATACCTTCCAATCTTCCCATCCCCACGCAAGGCCCCTGTTCAGCAAAGCAGATGAGGCCGCCTGGGCGAGGTACTGGTCACCTTCCCCAGTTGTATCCCCCGACCGAGAGTCTGAAGCTCCAAGACACTGCCGTTGAGGCGGTAGAGGTGAGATTCCTCGCAGAGTCTGAGGGAAAAATCGACCCTGGAGGGTAAACAGATAAAGAAGAAGAAGAAGAAGTGCGGACGGGATCGTAATTTTATTTACGTAGATATCATGTTTTATTACTTGCAGATATTTATAATGAATTGCCCTACACGTCCTGTCCTGCTTCTACCCTTAGAAGTTAAGAGTGTGTATTTACTTCGGTAACCTCCTGTACTGTCCGATACTCGAACAACACTTGTCAGCAAATGTCAGAAGGTCAGTGGAACATGACGTGCCAGGAGTGAGGAAGCTAACTCTGGTTCAGGCGACTGCTAGGTCATATTTACGATTGTTCCAGTTATTTCCTCCCCTTCTCTCCCGCTCCGGTCTCCCGAACAACCCTTTCAGACATTCAAGCTCCCGTTTCGTTTTGTTGAGTTTAACAGTCCAGGATGTTAGCATTGTTCTCTTTTATCCATTCAAAATGTTTTTTAAAAAATTAAAGCTTGCAAACCTTCGTGTGAGATCTTTATTCTCAAAGGCTTTACAAGTTCATGTTGAGTCGTGTTTGAAGGGCACGATCCGCAGAATCGTCACTTGAAAGGAAGTACAAGGTCATATTAAACCCCTCCTGCGAATGTCATAGCTTACACAAGAAACTGTCATCACTCATAGTATGGATAGTGAGTTATTCCTAGCATCAAAAGTATTGCATATATAATAATAATAATAATAATAATAATAATAATAATAATATATAATGGATTCTTCCACTACTTAGTTAGCTGGCCGTGCGGTTAGGAGCGCGCAGCTGTGAGCTGAGTTTGCATTCGGGAGATAGTGAGTTCAAACCCCACTGTCGGCAGCGCTGAAGGTGGTTTCCCGTGGTTTCTCATTTTCACACCAGGCTGTACCTTCATTAAGGTCACGGCCACTTCCTTCCCACTGCTAGCCCTTCCCTATCTCATCGTCGCCATAAGACCTACCTGAGTCGGTCCGACGTAAAGCAATTTGTAAATATGTACTTTGCACCCTTTATCTACTTCCTCTGCGGTTATTTCTTCTTTCTGGATCCGTCTCGGCTGCCCTGTAATAAAATATACTCACCACAGACGTCTCTTTTCTCCAGGGTGTGGTATCGTTCTCTAGACTGTCATTTGCGGTGCGATAGGAGAATACGAGGCTATAGGCTAATCTATCCTAATGAAATAAATGAAATACTGGCACAGACTGGGGTTTAAATGTGTTTTATTTTTAAGTGACTAATAAAATGAATCAGAAATCGAGGAATTCAAGTAATAACATATAAATCTGATTCGAGAATGTGTGTAACAACTGTGACCGTCATCAACTCATTGTGATCATACAAAAAAGTCCTTATCCTCTAAATCAGCCACTCTGATCCAAAATGGAGGGTCTAAATTAAGTGTCATAATTAATTAATTAATTAATTATACGCCGGTTAACTACATTGGTTCCAGACACTCATGACGTTCTACGATGTTCTCTGACTGTATAATTAAATAAACATTCGCTAACATAAATCTTGAAAATAAAGTAATGATTGGAATTGGATAATTAAAAGATTGCAATTCCTCATTACCAATTATAAAATAGTGGTCTTCAAATGTGCGTTGTTATAACTCAGAACATTCAGTAGTATTTGGGATTCACTGTTCCTTTTACATCTTCATCTAAATTAAATTACAGTGATTTTACATACACTTAGTAGCCTCTCACGGCTGAATGTCTCCATCTGACATTTCAAAAAATACATCATGAAGTTCATTGCCATTGATTTCTTTCTTTCTTTCTTTCTTTCTTTCTTTCTTTTTTTCTTTCTTTCTTTCTTTCTTTATTTCTTTACCACAAGTTTACAGATTTAATGGTGGCATCACTGTGTAAAATCATGAAGATAGGAGGTCAATCACCTCAAGTTTAATTGGTTATCTAGTCAACTGAACAGCCACTGTTTACATTTACATGACATGCGATAATCATATTTGGACTCAGAGGGATCCAAACTACCTGCACAGATAAAAACGTACATAACACATATTTTAATTCCTTGATCAACATTGTCTGGCTTTTTATAGGTAGACAGATTTTTATACACGAGAAAATTTATAACTGTTGGGTGTACTTTTCAGTGACGTTATGTTTGCTGCTGAAATGTAAACAAGAAATGAATCTAAGATGCTGTCTGGTGAATTGACGCGAGTTGTCATTAACCTGATATTATTCAAAATGCTGCGGAAATTCTCCCACCTTTAATGAAAAGAAAGTGTATCTACATTTATAACCGCAATCAATCCCCATCTATGCTATATAAAATAATCAAAGGGAAACACTGCTGAAATAAAAAGACATCTTAGACTAATATCCTACACTAATTTATGTGCACTTGGTTATTTACAATACAAAATACTGAACAGTTAATTTACTGATGTCTACGACGCGTGTTAATTCCAATGCCTATGGATCTTTATCATTGAAATCAGCGTCGACCATGACCTTGATGTGGATTTTGCATGGCTGTCTCCTGACACATAACAAACTAAATGACCAGAATGAAGTATAATTATGAACTCAAAACATATCGCATGGAAACCACCTCTCGGATGACGTTGATATAAAATCAAAATATAGTTATACCTACCATATCATCTCCCTTACAGAAATTCCTGATGAAAACCACTCGATATTATTTTTCATTAAAATGATCTTAGCTCAACTGTACGGGTCAGTGAGCCTCCTATAAATATTTCATAAATAGATGTCCTATGGTTGGTTTCATGGGTATTTCTTTCATAATTAAGTCATTATGTCACTGTAGTGAGCACTTTCTTACTTCATTATTTCTCCTTTCACCTTTCACCATTATTTATAACACCATAGAACTCAAATAATATTCATGTTCCTGAATATACAAAGTATTGCTCCTTTTTATACACAGTTTCATGCTTTTCTTATACTATGTTTCTATCACTTCTCTCTCAGCTTATCCGCTGGCATAGAAAATATATCTTCCTTTACTCTCAGGATAAATTTAAAACAAATGCTCGTAACTCTCCATCATATTGGACCAGTCAATGTTCAACAACCGTCCGCAATTAACTCATCACTTTTAGCACAGCCACAATACCTCTTTTATTTTTATTCCTGAACAATCTCAAATGGATTCCAGGATTTACGCTACTGATGATCCCGTAAAATATATAACAATGCAACATTTAAGATATCATAAATGCGGGATAACTTATCATGAAGACTGCCAAAACCGTCATTAGAATTTATCCTCCGCGAAATATTATTATTATTATTATTATTATTATTATTATTATTATTATTATTATTATTATTATTATTATTATTATTCTCTTAGGCAAACATATTTATTCCGACATTTCAGTGATGGTTACTGGCAACTAACGTTTTTCCGAGGCTTTTAATCCTGTGGGTGGGGGACGCAGATGAAGAATACACCCACGGTATTCCCTGCCCCAGGGGCTCTCAACCTGCGAGCGTGAGTTGGCAACCACGGGGCCTTTACCTGAATCCTGGCATTCCTTCCACTTACTTGTGCCAGACTCCTCACTTTAATTTATCCTCTCCGACCTCCCTTGGCCAACTCTTGTTCCTTTCCAAACTCGATGCTATTAGAGCATTATAATGAATTATTTAAAATTATATAGAATATTGTTCCACTGAACTACAATATTTAGAATGTGTAATTAAAAACTTCAGTTTGTATTTAACACACAAATAACTTTCAAGTTACGCTAGATTATAATAAACAAATTTTAATTGAATAAACTAATAAGCACAGATTTCTGAAAATTAATCTTATCGCTTCACTGAACGGTACCAGCAAACTGAACGGTGTTGTAATAATCATTACCATGCTATCAATAACAACTAACGCGAACTTATTAAACAAATGATCTACAAGTGGTAGAATTCATACTCATTGCAATAATCCCGACCACTACTGTGGTAAGCAACACGGATAAATGTCTCACTTATATAAACAACGATTCGTTATTTATTTCAGTAGTCACAACCATCATCTTGACCATTGAACAAATGTGCTACTCAAAAACTACGACGAGTTCTATCATAAACCAAAATATAATTTTATCACAAACACTTAACTTTAGTGATCAACACCAATATAATTTAGTGACACACTATCGTCACCGAACGAACTGATCGTAATGATTATCCACAAATATTAATTCACGCTAGGATAAACTAATCACAAGTCCTCGCAGACAGAACTATCTAACTTGGATAATGAACATTTAAAGCGGACACTGATCATTGCAAACTGAACTAACCATCTAAGTGAATTCATGAATGTTGAAAATATATATTATAAAAATATGCCTACTTTATAACTAGTGATCTCTCTCTCTCTCTTAGTGGATATATTATTCTTCTGTTACAAAAATATAATACAATGACATCATATAATCATTCTGCATCGTTACGTTCTTTTAACCACAAAATTATTTGCATTACTCACAACTATCCGTGTGGTCCACTAACCTACTAATGAAAATAAGTATGATTCTAGCCGCAATCATTACGTCTTTAACAGATCACTATTGTACAACTCCAACGCCCTGATGGTCCCTCAGACAACCAGAACAGAAGCCATCTAATAATTAAACCAAAATCCCAATGGTGGGTGCGTGACAGACGAGTGCTGCCATTGACCCTTACCATTCGATAAATTCGCCACAACAGACATTAACAACCTATTGTCTTAACAACTGGCTGTGTCAAGATTTTGCCGTAATAAACTCTTCCACACCTCTAACACCATTAATCGAGTATACAAAATATAATTTCTATCAATTACGAAGTTTACATAATTATTACTTCTTCGGCCCTCTTAAATCTTCCAGACAGTCGTCTGATAACGGGCTCGCAGTATTCTAAAAAAATCTCACCCTTCCAGCAGCGATCTGTCAGCCCTATCCCCTACCACTTGTCATGTTTCTACCTGCGATGAATCTTCATGGAACAAGCCAGATTATCATACACTCATTTCAGTTGAATTTATCTCTCATAACATCAGCCACCTGAGATCACATAATTCCTGAAACCAAACGATTCTCGAACCCTGGACATTACACATCCCTCTCACGGCATTCTTAACATATTATTTCATCGGGGCATTTCCTCCTCTCGGCATTATAACACAGTATTTTTTCGGGGTATTACATCTTACCGGCGTCAACACATCCTGAGTTCGATTTCCATCCCGTAATCCAACTGAACTCATGTATTTTAACATTGTCTCTGCTGACTCTTCCTTTCTCATCACGGCTATTGGATGTCTGTATGATCTCAGATTAATTTCTTATACAATGTTATATGGCCTATCTTCATATCATTTTAATTTTTTTATTTCATGTTCATATTGTGGCTTATTTCATGGATTAATCATCGTACTGAAATTCTGTAACTATTGAAACAAACTTCTATCAAATATTAAACTTTAAATGATAGGAAAATCACGCCGAACTTGACTTAACTTAGACATTACGACATCTCAATATGATACCCACAAAACCAAAATTTCCCAACACTCAACTATATTTCACATTATACTTTGACACGGAATTCTATAACAACAGACTGGCGTAAAACTTACCTTTACCCGATGCCGTTATTAATCCGATTTAACATAATCGTCTGAAATTTTGGGATTTCAACATAAAATGTGCGTAGACTTCTCATAACATATCTGTGCCACGCAGCACTTAATATTTAAAACCAAAGCAAGAAAAACAACAAACGATCGGCTTGAAACTGCGGCCCTTATTTACATAGAACCCAACGATGCAGATACACTTTAAAGAGTACAAATCATGTCATCCACCTGGATTTTTGCTGAACATTGGCATGTTCTTAGACATTACCATTCGCCAACCACCCAATTAAAGCTTAACACACCATGTTGATACAAACTGTATACACTTCACACATTTCTTCTAGGAGATTCTTAATTAATAATATTATTTAATTTTATTTTCTTACATTCTACACACTTAACAAATATACGTGAATCTTCAAGTTTATCTCACACGCTTCTTCTTGAATACTCTTAACTTTATATAATATTTACATGAAACACTGTATGTCTACCGCACATAAATTATTATCAATTCACTTCGTATTCATATTTCAATATTTACACCATCTACATTTACATTTAACAGGCAAAGGACTGTATTAATAGCACCGTGCCGAGATATGCCGTTAATTTATCGTTTCACCACCAAACGTGGGCAAATTTAATATTCACATGAATATGGGTACAGTATTTATTTTATTTCACACTACCCCAGTTCTTACCATAGACTGGTATTTCACTCTTATCAATAACCAATCTTGAGTGTTCAATTTGTCAACCGCAGATAAATAATTAGCCCAGAGCGACACAGACTTGGACTCGCGCACCATCAAGGAAGGAATGAATCTTGCTCTCTCGTCACCCTTACTGTATCTGCGTTTTTGGGCGCGAAAAGTAGTAAGATTGCATCATATTACACAATTTCATTATCCCAGGTGTCTCATCTCTGGTGGTGGTATCCCTAATGTTCAGAAAATTCGAGGAATATGAATCTCATGATTTTAAAATTTTAATTTTCCTCTAAGTGGTCTAAAACACTGAAGCGTGGGTTGAATAAATACTTTTTCCCCTCCATGGCAACATACACGTGTAACTTCGAATTTTCCCATGGTCTACCACAATCTTTCCATTTTTGGTCGGAAGAGATTTGATTACATAACAATTCCTTTCAATTTACTGGGCATTTGACTGTAGCAATCCAAGTATTAATTTACATCTGCATAATAATCTTATTTTATAAATTAGCCAAGAGTATGCTTGAATGCATCCGAAATTCTCCCCTAGGATATTATAAATCTGGATTCCTTTCCTGCCCAAAGAGATTGCAATTCTAACTTCAGCGCTCTTGTCTCGTGGGTACGAAACATGAAGAAGACACAGGGTGCTCATCAAGTAAAGATGCAAAAATGGCTGCTCCTTTCACAACGACGTATCTCGTGGCTAAGTTTGCTAGTAAATTTAGGTATCCCTTTTGACAACTGTGAATGATGGGTTCAATATAAGCAACACCATGGTTCTATGTTGCTTTGTGAGTGGTGCCCTTAGTGCGAAACACCATAGGTTTGTGTTACCTGTGAGTGGTGCCATTGTGTGTGACATACAATGGATCTACATTACGTGTGATAGATACCACCATGCGAGAAACACCTTGAGTCTACTTTACCTGTGATTAGTACGACTATAGGAGGAACACCATGGTTCTGCTTTACCAGTGATTAGTACAGTTATGAGGGGCCGGTTACCTGTATTTTGGACCCCATTTAGACAACAAGCATCATCCCTGAAAATAAAGAATTGTGAATAGGATCCACTGACTGTTTTGGATTCATGGTAATTTTTTCAACATTTTCCCTTTTTGATTCTAATCAGTGGATACAATTTGAAGTTTTAATCATCGTGTCAATTCATTGCACCTCGTACCATTAGGTGCCAATGATCTAGCTGTTAGGCTGCTTTAAACAACAAACATCATAATCATCAACAATTACATGGTATTTACTGAGCCATCTATCAGCGTCAGTGGGGTTCGAACCCACTATTTCCCAAATGTAAGTTGACAGCCACATGACTCAACCCGCGTAGCCACTCGCTACATACAATTATTCTAATGTCAACATACTATGTGTATCACTAATGACTTATATTCTGTTTCACGTGAGTTCACGAGATGAGAATTTCATTCATTCATGTGTGTGCTCTTCACACTGGATATAGATATGTCGGGCGATAGAGTACGATAACGCATGTATGTTTGATTCACGTATTTGCGTGCTTATCAGCTTAACAGTATCTGCCATTGTCTGCGACAAAACAGAACACTGTATCATCGTCCATAATATTCCAGGAGAATGATAACCATTTTATTCATTAATTTGAAATAATACTGTGGCTATTTGCCACATAGGGATTAAAGTCGAAAACTCTCTATAGAGATGGCAGTAATTTATGTCTAAGGAAAAGAACAAGGGAATATGACACTCTAATGCTGTTTTTCTAGTCGTTGTTCCTTCTAATTGCATGAAACGAGGAAGAAGTGGTTATCATTCCTATTAGGTTAGGTTAGGTTATGTTAGGTTAGGTTAGGTTAGGTTAGGTTACGTTAGGTTACGTTATGTTAGGTTAGGTTGTGTTAGGTTAGGTTATGTTAGGTTAGGTTACGTTAGGTTAGATTATGTTAGGTTAGGTTATGTTAGGTTAGGTTATATTAGGTTAGGTTATATTAGGTTAGGTTACGTTACGTTACGTTAGGTTACGTTATGTTAGGTTAAGTTGTGTTAGGTTGGGTTATGTTAGGTTAGGTTACGTTACGTTACGTTAGGTTACGTTATGTTAGGTTAGGTTATGTTAGGTTAGGTTACGTTAGGTTAGGTTATGTTAGGTTAGGTTACGTTACGTTACGTTAGGTTAGGTTATGTTAGGTTAGGTTATCTTTGAATAGGTGAAAGACTCTTCTGATAAACTGCGGCTTGAGTGAGAAAGAGAGATAGAGCATAGAATAGAATAAAATAGAATACAATAGAATAGAGTGGAATAGTCCCCAGTTTCGGATCACCTGAAACTGAGGAGGCAGTAATCATTTCTTGAAATCCAAAATATGTTTTGATGCATGCATTATTTCCCTTAGTCGCATTTATTATCTATTACTACATTAAAGCCAATGTCCGTAGCCGTGCTTAAACACCTGATCCCGTGAGATCTCCGAAGTTAAACAACATTGGGCGTGGTCAGGAGTTGGATGGGTTGCCACGCGCTGTTGGTGGTGGGTAAGGGAATGGAGGAGCGGAAAGGAACACCTCTGCGGAGGTTCGGACCTGCCTTCGGGCAGAAGAACCCTTACTTTACTACATTAAACATTACAATTAAACTTATTAACAGTTTCAACACAATTTCTAAACCGTAGTTTGTTTATTTGTTTATTTTTCCCCTAGACCTTAACAAAGTTATATAGCCTAGGGCATATATGTATCTTTTTTTTTTTTGTTTTTTGCAATTTGCTTTACATCGCACGGACACAGATAAGTCATTTTTGCTGGTGGCTTTACGTCGCACCGACACAGATGGCGACGTTGGGATAGGAAAGGGCTAGGAGTTGGAAGGAAGCGGGCGTGGCCTTAATTAAGGTACAGCCCCAGCATTTTCCTGGTGTGAAAATGGAAAACCACGGAAAACCATTTTAGGGCTGCCAACAGTGCGATTCGAACCCACTGCCTCCAGGATGCAAGCTCACAGTTGCGTGCTCCTAACCCCAGGGCCAGCTCGCCCGGTACAGATAGGTCTTACGGCGACGATGGGATGGGAAAGGCCTAGGAGTAGGAAGGAAGCGGCCGTGGCCTTAATTAAGGTACTGCACCCTTGCAGAGCTCCTTCGGTGTAGATTAGATGTCACGTTGCCTCGGCTGCCCTAAAAAAAAAATACTTACCGAAGGTGGTGAGGTCCTCTTCTCAGGCGCGATCAGTCCCTGTCGTCGAATCAGGATGCATAGGGATAGTGCATTCGGTAAAACTATTGACTACAATGATTTATGACTCAGACTGATTTAAGTTTAAATATGTGTATAAAATTTTATTGATAAATCAAAAGAGAAAAGTAAAAAAAATTATAAAATGTAAAATAGACTTGTTAATGTTACATTATTTCCATATGAGACTGTACAGCTAGAATTCTCAATAATGACACACATGACTACCTCATTAATCCCTAAAGAATAATATTTATAATTTTCCATAAAATTATGTTTTAAATGATGTTTCCCATATTAACTCATCCAATTATATAATGTCTGTGTAACTATACATATATACTAGGATAATGTTGTTTATAAACCAGGTGGATCAATTGAATAACAATATAATCATGAGAACTCTTAGTGATAATAATAATAATAATAATAATAATAATAATAATAATAATAATAATAATAATAATATTGATGTGAATAAATTTTTGTATAGCCAATTCAAGTTATTCATCAAAAAAAACCTACTTGCCATCAGTCAAAATAATTGTAATAGATAAAATTGTTTTATATAAATATAAAAAAAATAAAGTATCAATTAACTAATTAATAAAATTGTTTTGATATCACTGAATTACATTGTAAACCAATTAAAAAAAATACAGGAAAGTCTCCACAGTGTATCCCAAATGCATATCTGTGGTTTGGAAAACCGACCTAAAATGTAATACAATAATAATAATAATAATAATAATAATAATAATAATAATAATAATAATAATAATAATAATAATAATAATAATAATAATAATAATAATTGAAATAATACGACGATTCTGCGCAGATCAAATCTAGAAATTGTCACTACTAATCTCTCAAATATATGAAATAAGTTTGCAAACAAACATACCAGAAGTTACCATAATATAATAATTAATTAAATTACTAATTTGATTGTACTCAAATTTTATTAATTACCTAATTAATTGCCTAACTGATCACTCGAAATCATTGTCTTGTGACTCAAATCCTCCAATATAGTGATATTAATGAATTTACAATGCATCGAAATGATAATAATAATAATAATAATATTGTAATAACAATAATAATAATAATAATAATAATAATTGAAACGATAATAATAATATCATTTAATGAATGTTATTTCTCTGTTGGATATCATAAAAAAATCCTAAAGAAGTAATATTCGCCTACCAAAATACAATACTGTTGTTAACCAAATCGTAGACAAATTAAATAAAAAAAATATAAAATGTAAATTATTTAATTAATTAATAAATCCACAATTGATTGACATAAGTGATTAATATGGTATTCATCAAGACTCCCTAATTGCTTGTGAATTGCATTGGTGAAATGTTAAATAATAATATTCAATATTAATAATAATAATAATAATAATAATAATAATAATAATAATAATAATAATAATATTAATAATAATAATATCTTAACATGACCTGTAATTACGGTACTCTTGATCCACCATCCTGATAAATTATAGTATGTTTATGTCAGTTTTCTTAGAACATTCATTTTGCCATGAGTAACACCATTGAAATAGAATCTTTCTTAACAGTGCTTATTGGGTTTTCTTTATCTATAAAACCCTATTTGCCATAATTTAGTGAAATACCTAATCCACTGTGTAAAGGCATAACCATGAAATTCTCATAATATAGTTCACCAATATTAATAATAATAATAATATTTCTCTAACCAAAACTGTTACTGAGTTCCCATAATTACAATATCTTCCTTCCAAGTGCAATAAACAATACTTGCTTTAACCTGAGAATTCAGTAACTTTAACTCACATAATGGACCTTGGTTGTTGTTGCACACAAATCTAAAGCTTTACTTTCGATATATGCGAATGACCCTTACTTAGATATCGTAAAATTAATCTGGAAAAGACAAACTCTCCTACTTTAAATAAAACATACACTAACTTATGCTAATACGTACACCAAGCGAGGTAACGCAGCCAGAAATCCTAACCTAATACCACATTTCCACTAATATATACATATATGAACCTTGTCATCAGCACATACCACACTTTTGGCCTATTTCAGCGTCTCAACATATTATAATTCGCTGAAATATAGCCATGACCCATTGCAAATGTTACCGTGGTTTCTTCAGAATAAAATGCATAGACAATGCACATACAATAAAGAAAGTACCTAAATAATGGCTGCTATGAGGCAAATAAAAATAATAAATATATCTAATATTAATAATAATAATAATCATCTGTTAAAACCAATAAAATAGTTCCTACTGGCAAGCATCCACACCAGTCCAGTTGCGTGATCCATGTTACCAACCTAACTTTAAAATATCATTTAAATGCGTACTATAACTTTCTCTGAATAGAACGATATTGTCTCACGGCTAAACCATTTACATGTATCTTCTGGTCCTTCTAACTCGTATACCTTCTTTAACTGGCTTATTTATTTCCTCACATTTATTCATTTACGACGTCATCATCATTTCTTATTCTGCACGAATTCTATTACCTCTCAGCTATCACGCTGATACTTATATTTCCATTTTTATTGAGAATATGTTCACCATACTCTTTGTTTTCCATAATTATCTTCAGATAAATAACCTCATGTATTACCATATACTCTCGACTACGGACCTTCAAACATCTCAAATAAATTACCGTTGCTCAATATCGTTCATATTATTCGACAACACTTTGATTTACCTGAGCCAAAATAAATCCTTTTATTTAACATTGTTCACTCAACCGTCTAACCGCGTTACTTGCCATAGCAACCAATATGTTGATGTATCAGTGTTACTGTCGTCCCAACAGAATTTTCGACAGTAACTATTGATTATATATATATATATATATATATATATATATATATATATATATGTTTTATTATCATTAATTGACTTCATCACTCCTCCATTACGGTAACTGTGCTTGCGTGAAACAAATAAAATTCCGCCTAAATAAAATACTGAGAATGCTACTAATAATAATAATAAAAGTGCAGGTATAGGCGAATCACTCATTATAATTGCCTCGAAAATATAACTTGGTCAATACAGATCAAAATAGTACACGCACGACTAATAACAATAATAATAATAATATTTACACTACTCATAAACAGAATTATCCTAATTTTCTGGCTGTGTACTCGGGTTTATAATTACATCATCGTCACTCGCATACCTATCTAAATAAAGATACCACTATCAAAGGAAAGCTTTAGATTTTAAATCAAACATGAGATTGTGTACTCACATTGAGGACACTTCGGGATCGCCAGGACTAAAGGCAGCCATGTTGTCTTACAGATTCATGACCAACATGTTAACATCATTGACCATTCTTGTTGTATCCGGCATTGGCTTATATTACTACTTTCCACTCTCACTTGACACTGTGCACACGTTTATTTCCTACCCATAATATTAAACACGACAACTTGTCTTAAAACTAGACATTACACTGTAACACATATATACACACATACGCAGTACTCAGATATTTGGGAACTTAGGCCGGACTTTACATACTCTGCTTTAACACACTGCTGCTTCTCACGAAACGAAGTCTTTCACGGGCTTAACGGTTTCCTTTGTAAAGCCCCGGCTGGGGAGAAAGTGTCCACCCCCACACGACCTAAATACTTATAGAGAGGGAGAGTATTTCCTCCGCTCAAATGTTTCAAACATATTACCAGCTGCGCTGCAGCAGGCTAATTGTTCTCCACTATTTACGGCTTACACCTATATTTTAAAACTGTCTGGGTTGCTCTGCGGGCTACACACTCAAACTGAAGTTACCTAAGATGCAATTAATGCACAATTCAAAGTTTCGTCTTCGCCCTGCATGGACTGAACACTCGTAAAATCTGTCAAGTTAATACTCCACTCACTTGGGTGGTTTTAAGTACCTTAACAACTCAACTACTGTTTATAAGGCGTATTTCCACCTCCACTGTAGTAATAAATACACACAATTCTGTACCTTTGTGCTTGAACACGGAGCAAAGTTAAGACACGTCTGACCCCCACAAGACTCTTGATGATGACTGACTCGTGAGAAGTCACTACTCGGGGGATGTTGGCGCACAAAATCGGCGTAGGAACACTAATTCTTGCCACTAAAAATCCCAACCAAAGGAATGCTGGGTAGCTCCAAAATAAAGTTGCTAAAAACATAAAATGCCTTGTACACACAAATTGCATCAATTCTTGTTACTGCCATGATGCATCATGACTCTAAAATTGTTCGTAATTTCTTTTACAATACAGTAGGCGTTAGTTGGACTATATCTTCTGCCGCGCTGATAAACCACTCTCCACGCTGGCAAGGGGTTCCCACTGCCGCTGATAACAAACACCTGGATACACAATATTCCAATCCATTTGCCACAAACCAATAAGTTAGTTCAGAATTACTATAATAATTACTGACATCTCCTCTTAATATAATCTTCCTTAAATACTGACAGGGATTAATTACAAGCCACATCTCATTTGGTCGCGCTAATTTTGAAATTATTTAAATGCAGCAATCTGATTGGAGCGCATACTCCGATGTTCATCTGTATAGACGAGTTCATTCCAGAATGAGGGGATTCGGGTATCTAGAACCATGATTCTCCATCTCAGTCACTCCTGCCAGTACTTTTCCACTCTAACTACGCAGTTCCAAAAGATGATGTAATAACAGGTGTCCCAATAATTTATTTTTAGCAGAGAGAGAAGCGTGGCTTCTTATCAAGGCTTCATTCTCACGAGCTAGCTACCATTAATTTCCAATGCTGTCCCTTTGTTTAAGAACGCTGGCTATTACTATTTATTAACAAATACAATTATTAAAATGTTGCCAATCAGACTCATCCGATGGGTGCAACACTCTCCCACTTTAAATAAAATTTTTGAGAGTATCGAGAAAATTTTTCCACCTCCATGTTGATAATGTAACTTGCATGCATCACTTGCAACCATCTGTGAGTCTGTACTATTTTATGCTCTATTTGACTTAAGCAAGTTACTCCGGAGCTCTTGATTCTCTTGAAGAAGGCGTCTCTGTTCCTCTATTAACTGTTCTGCTATATTTAGTAAAACCTTCCTCAATTCTACTTGTTCTTGCAGACATACTGGACAGCATTCTCTTCTCTCTTCTCCCTGGCGTTGGGCCGAAATGGTGTTATCTTCATCCTCGGAAACAAGGGATGTCGTTTCCTCATCTGATGATGAATCCGTGTCCTCCGCATCTTCTTCCTCCTTCTCGGAGCAGACGTCATCTTCTTCTGATGATATTCCCCACTGTTCGGCGATATTAACTTGTGGTGGAACCTCGTGTCGTGGTTGTCTATAGAGTTTCAAGTTTGAAGCATTGAAAATGACTTCGTTGTTCCCGTCCAGATCCGTTATCTTGTATGCATTGTTGTTAAAGGTTTGAGTGACACGATATGGGCCTATGTAAAGTGGTGCGAATTTAGCATAGTATCTAGCTGCAGGTACTGAAGTAGCTGGACGTCGGATCAATACAAGTTCTCCCACTCTCAGCGGACGATGAAATCTTCTTCCCTGAACTCTCCTCAATTCCTTTGATTAGCATTTTCATCTATTAATTCCAGTTAGGTTTAGTTGAGAATTCAAAATTGGTGCTCTTCTTCTTTTCTTGACTATTACCTCCAAGTGGGTAAGCTTGAGCCATTGGATTAAGCGATTGTTGGCGTCGACCATCCTGCTCCCTTGCTCGCTGAAATTCTATACTCTCTGCTCCAGTGAGATCGGAATTTAAGTCTTGTCTGTCCAACGCTTGCTTCCACTTTTGTTGCTCTTGCTGTTGCTGTTGCTCCCGCAGTTCCTGCACATACCTTTTCTTCTCATAATTGCGGTATTCCGGATTCCTGTAGCCTGATCTCTGCGATGGATGATCACTCCACGTTCCTCTTCGACTGTACCGTTGATATGGCTGACTTCTATTCCTATTTTGGTATCTATTTTGCTCCTTGTTCCAGTATCTTCTCGAATATGACCTGGGATAATTGTAGTTCTGTTGATACTGCCGATGTTCATAAAATTCTCGACCACTCGGTGTATTCCTCTCATTCGGTAGTCGTCTTGAAATTGTACCAGTGACACGTCCCTTTTCGTCTTGTTTATCCTTTGCCTTCACCGCGTCAACTACAAACGCCCTGTGCTCTGTGGCCTTGGCATGCCTCGGAGTGCTCATATTTACAGTGTTGTCCAGCTGTCGCAAAATTCCTTCCGCTTCCTCAGGACTTTGTGCTTTGGCGGTAATCATCATCCTTTGTACATCTGGAGGAAACTGCTTTACTATGGCTTGAACCAACTCCTGTTGACAAGGAGGATTATCTAGCTCTTTCATCTTAACCAGCTGGTTCAAAAAGTAATCACTGTATCTCGTAGGCACACTGGAATTGTATTTTCGGGAATATAACTCAAGCCTTAAATTCTGTTGAGCGTCGCTTCCCCAATACCGATTCAGAAATGCCTTTTCAAAATCTTCGAAAGTTTCAAATAAAAATCGGAAACCAATAAACCATGTTTTAGGAGAACCCTCGAGATATCTTTCTGCGATTCTCAACCTCTTTTCTTCAGGTACTTGCATTTCCCTAAAGTAGGCCTTGAGATCTTTCAGAAACATTTTTGGAGTTAAGG
The DNA here is from genome assembly GCF_040414725.1 of Anabrus simplex. Classification (NCBI taxonomy): domain Eukaryota; kingdom Metazoa; phylum Arthropoda; class Insecta; order Orthoptera; family Tettigoniidae; genus Anabrus; species Anabrus simplex. The sequence goes on along the minus strand of NC_090265.1, from coordinate 144,087,896 downwards.
ATCCACTCCCGTTAAATTTTCTCTGTTGTTCGTCAGTAATCTTAAGCACATTTATGAGATTTGCCGGTGCAGCGACTGTTTGTCCACCTCCAACTGAAGTTAATGGAGTATTGGATTCCTTGCTAATCAACAAATCCCGGAACGGATTAGCATCTGTCACTACCTGTGGTGTCGTGGTTTGAGCCAGCTGTTTCTTAATTTCGCTTTGCTTCTCTGTCACAAATTTTATTAACGTTGCTAAGTTATCACTTTGTACTTGCAACTGGTGTATTTCCTTATTTAGGACTTCTTTCACCTCTTCTCTAACCCCTTCTTCACTAGAGATCAAGCCTTTATCTAACTGTTCCCATTTACTATTCATGTCCACCTGCCATTCAACTATGTCTTCTTTCATGTCAGCGAATTGTTGTGTCACCTTTTCCTGGTCTGCTACCCGGTTGGCCTCGACCGTTTTGAATCCCTGGTCCAACCTTTCCATGGTTTCCTGCATTTTAGTGCTAACCGCCGTAAGGTTATCACGTGTCTCCGTCTCCACCTGACTGACCCTATCTTCGATCATAACGATCTTTTGTGACATCTTTTCACACTGAGCTTGCACTTCTTCTTTGGTTTCTTGCAAACTCTTTGTAAATGATATGCTTACATCGCCTATCTGCTTAATTAATTGCTTATGTGCAACGGCTAAACTATGCAACTCCTGCTTAGTGTGTGCCCTATTAGTCTCGCAGAGCTTTAATAACTTTTCTTGGTTATCTAGGAATTCCTTTCTCAGTTCGCCCTGACTACTAACAATTTTACCATCAAGTGTCTCCAACATAGCCCGCGTATCCTCTAGTTTCTGGGAAAAACTTTCAGTTACGTTCCTAGTGATTTCGTCCTTGAGTACTGTTTGACTGCTTTCTAAGTTTTCCGCTAAGTTCCTAGTAATTTCGTCCTTGAGTACTGTTTGACTATTTTCTAAACTTTCTGTTAAGTTCCTAGTAATTTCGTCCTTGAGTACTGTTTGACTATTTTCTAAACTTTCTGTTAAGTTCTTGGTAATTTCGTCCTGTCCTTCCTTCATCTCACTCTGTACAGTTTCTACCTTGGTGTTGAGCATATTAATGCTCGCGACCAGCTGCTCCCACTGCTCCTGTGTTATAACCATTATGCATAAAAGTCTGCCTCTATGCCTAAGTGACCTTACGTGCTATATACAACAACAACAAATGTCCCATGTTTTACATAAATAAACATTAATAACATATATTCAATATGTATCACATATATGAAATTCCGCCTTTTACACAGTGTTCATTTTACTACAAGTTCAATGAATGTTCTAAGTTTCAGTCTGGTCATTTAAATAACCCTAACGTTGACTTACCATTCCCTTATAGACGACAGTCAAGCCCCAGCGTTGGGTGACCATTTTACATCTTATTCCTGATTACCTATGCACCCTTGCAGAGCTCCTTCGGTGTAGATTAGATGTCACGTTGCCTCGGCTGCCCTAAAAAAAAAATACTTACCGAAGGTGGTGAGGTCCTCTTCTCAGGCGCGATCAGTCCCTGTCGTCGAATCAGGATGCATAGGGATAGTGCATTCGGTAAAACTATTGACTACAATGATTTATGACTCAGACTGATTTAAGTTTAAATATGTGTATAAAATTTTATTGATAAATCAAAAGAGAAAAGTAAAAAAAATTTATAAAATGTAAAATAGACTTGTTAATGTTACATTATTTCCATATGAGACTGTACAGCTAGAATTCTCAATAATGACACACATGACTACCTCATTAATCCCTAAAGAATAATATTTATAATTTTCCATAAAATTATGTTTTAAATGATGTTTCCCATATTAACTCATCCAATTATATAATGTCTGTGTAACTATACATATATACTAGGATAATGTTGTTTATAAACCAGGTGGATCAATTGAATAACAATATAATCATGAGAACTCTTAGTGATAATAATAATAATAATAATAATAATAATAATAATAATAATAATAATAATAATAATAATAATAATATTGATGTGAATAAATTTTTGTATAGCCAATTCAAGTTATTCATCAAAAAAAAACCTACTTGCCATCAGTCAAAATAATTATAATAGATAAAATTGTTTTATATAAATATAAAAAAAATAAAGTATCAATTAACTAATTAATAAAATTGTTTTGATATCACTGAATTACATTGTAAACCAATTAAAAAAAATACAGGAAAGTCTCCACAGTGTATCCCAAATGCATATCTGTGGTTTGGAAAACCGACCTAAAATGTAATACAATAATAATAATAATAATAATAATAATAATAATGATAATAATAATAATAATAATAATAATAATAATAATAATAATTGAAATAATACGACGATTCTGCGCAGATCAAATCTAGAAATTGTCACTACTAATCTCTCAAATATATGAAATAAGTTTGCAAACAAACATACCAGAAGTTACCATAATATAATAATTAATTAAATTACTAATTTGATTGTACTCAAATTTTATTAATTACCTAATTAATTGCCTAACTGATCACTCGAAATCATTGTCTTGTGACTCAAATCCTCCAATATAGTGATATTAATGAATTTACAATGCATCGAAATGATAATAATAATAATATTGTAATAACAATAATAATAATAATAATTGAAACGATAATAATAATATCATTTAATGAATGTTATTTCTCTGTTGGATATCATAAAAAAAATCCTAAAGAAGTAATATTCGCCTACCAAAATCCAATACTGTTGTTAACCAAATCGTAGACAAATTAAATAAAAAAAATATAAAATGTAAATTATTTAATTAATTAATAAATCCACAATTGATTGACATAAGTGATTAATATGGTATTCATCAAGACTCCCTAATTGCTTGTGAATTGCATTGGTGAAATGTTAAATAATAATATTCAATATTATTAATAATAATAATAATAATAATAATAATAATAATAATAATAATAATAATAATAATAATAATAATATCTTAACATGACCTGTAATTACGGTACTCTTGATCCACCATCCTGATAAATTATAGTATGTTTATGTCAGTTTTCTTAGAACATTCATTTTGCCATGAGTAACACCATTGAAATAGAATCTTTCTTAACAGTGCTTATTGGGTTTTCTTTATCTATAAAACCCTATTTGCCATAATTTAGTGAAATACCTAATCCACTGTGTAAAGGCATAACCATGAAATTCTCATAATATAGTTCACCAATATTAATAATAATAATAATATTTCTCTAACCAAAACTGTTACTGAGTTCCCATAATTACAATATCTTCCTTCCAAGTGCAATAAACAATACTTGCTTTAACCTGAGAATTCAGTAACTTTAACTCACATAATGGACCTTGGTTGTTGTTGCACATAAATCTAAAGCTTTACTTTCGATATATGCGAATGACCCTTACTTAGATATCGTAAAATTAATCTGGAAAAGACAAACTCTCCTACTTTAAATAAAACATACACTAACTTATGCTAATACGTACACCAAGCGAGGTAACGCAGCCAGAAATCCTAACCTAATACCACATTTCCACTAATATATACATATATGAACCTTGTCATCAGCACATACCACACTTTTGGCCTATTTCAGCGTCTCAACATATTATAATTCGCTGAAATATAGCCATGACCCATTGCAAATGTTACCGTGGTTTCTTCAGAATAAAATGCATAGACAATGCACATACAATAAAGAAAGTGCCTAAATAATGGCTGCTATGAGGCAAATAAAAATAATAAATATATCTAATATTAATAATAATAATAATCATCTGTTAAAACCAATAAAATAGTTCCTACTGGCAAGCATCCACACCAGTCCAGTTGCGTGATCCATGTTACCAACCTAACTTTAAAATATCATTTAAATGCGTACTATAACTTTCTCTGAATAGAACGATATTGTCTCACGGCTAAACCATTTACATGTATCTTCTGGTCCTTCTAACTCGTATACCTTCTTTAACTGGCTTATTTATTTCCTCACATTTATTCATTTACGACGTCATCATCATTTCTTATTCTGCACGAATTCTATTACCTCTCAGCTATCACGCTGATACTTATATTTCCATTTTTATTGAGAATATGTTCACCATACTCTTTGTTTTCCATAATTATCTTCAGATAAATAACCTCATGTATTACCATATACTCTCGACTACGGACCTTCAAACATCTCAAATAAATTACCGTTGCTCAATATCGTTCATATTATTCGACAACACTTTGATTTACCTGAGCCAAAATAAATCCTTTTATTTAACATTGTTCACTCAACCGTCTAACCGCGTTACTTGCCATAGCAACCAATATGTTGATGTATCAGTGTTACTGTCGTCCCAACAGAATTTTCGACAGTAACTATTGATTATATATATATATATATATATATATATATATGTTTTATTATCATTAATTGACTTCATCACTCCTCCATTACGGTAACTGTGCTTGCGTGAAACAAATAAAATTCCGCCTAAATAAAATACTGAGAATGCTACTAATAATAATAATAAAAGTGCAGGTATAGGCGAATCACTCATTATAATTGCCTCGAAAATATAACTTGGTCAATACAGATCAAAATAGTACACGCACGACTAATAACAATAATAATAATAATATTTACACTACTCATAAACAGAATTATCCTAATTTTCTGGCTGTGTACTCGGGTTTATAATTACATCATCGTCACTCGCATACCTATCTAAATAAAGATACCACTATCAAAGGAAAGCTTTAGATTTTAAATCAAACATGAGATTGTGTACTCACATTGAGGACACTTCGGGATCGCCAGGACTAAAGGCAGCCATGTTGTCTTACAGATTCATGACCAACATGTTAACATCATTGACCATTCTTGTTGTATCCGGCATTGGCTTATATTACTACTTTCCACTCTCACTTGACACTGTGCACACGTTTATTTCCTACCCATAATATTAAACACGACAACTTGTCTTAAAACTAGACATTACACTGTAACACATATATACACACATACGCAGTACTCAGATATTTGGGAACTTAGGCCGGACTTTACATACTCTGCTTTAACACACTGCTGCTTCTCACGAAACGAAGTCTTTCACGGGCTTAACGGTTTCCTTTGTAAAGCCCCGGCTGGGGAGAAAGTGTCCACCCCCACACGACCTAAATACTTATAGAGAGGGAGAGTATTTCCTCCGCTCAAATGTTTCAAACATATTACCAGCTGCGCTGCAGCAGGCTAATTGTTCTCCACTATTTACGGCTTACACCTATATTTTAAAACTGTCTGGGTTGCTCTGCGGGCTACACACTCAAACTGAAGTTACCTAAGATGCAATTAATGCACAATTCAAAGTTTCGTCTTCGCCCTGCATGGACTGAACACTCGTAAAATCTGTCAAGTTAATACTCCACTCACTTGGGTGGTTTTAAGTACCTTAACAACTCAACTACTGTTTATAAGGCGTATTTCCACCTCCACTGTAGTAATAAATACACACAATTCTGTACCTTTGTGCTTGAACACGGAGCAAAGTTAAGACACGTCTGACCCCCACAAGACTCTTGATGATGACTGACTCGTGAGAAGTCACTACTCGGGGGATGTTGGCGCACAAAATCGGCGTAGGAACACTAATTCTTGCCACTAAAAATCCCAACCAAAGGAATGCTGGGTAGCTCCAAAATAAAGTTGCTAAAAACATAAAATGCCTTGTACACACAAATTGCATCAATTCTTGTTACTGCCATGATGCATCATGACTCTAAAATTGTTCGTAATTTCTTTTACAATACAGTAGGCGTTAGTTGGACTATATCTTCTGCCGCGCTGATAAACCACTCTCCACGCTGGCAAGGGGTTCCCACTGCCGCTGATAACAAACACCTGGATACACAATATTACAATCCATTTGCCACAAACCAATAAGTTAGTTCAGAATTACTATAATAATTACTGACATCTCCTCTTAATATAATCTTCCTTAAATACTGACAGGGATTAATTACAAGCCACATATCATTTGGTCGCGCTAATTTTGACATTATTTAAATGCAGCAATCTGATTGGAGCGCATACTCCGATGTTCATCTGTATAGACGAGTTCATTCCAGAATGAGGGGATTCGGGTATCTAGAACCATGATTCTCCATCTCAGTCACTCCTGCCAGTACTTTTCCACTCTAACTACGCAGTTCCAAAAGATGATGTAATAACAGGTGTCCCAATAATTTATTTTTAGCAGAGAGAGAAGCGTGGCTTCTTATCAAGGCTTCATTCTCACGAGCTAGCTACCATTAATTTCCAATGCTGTCCCTTTGTTTAAGAACGCTGGCTATTACTATTTATTAACAAATACAATTATTAAAATGTTGCCAATCAGACTCATCCGATGGGTGCAGTACAGCCCCAACATTTGACTGGTGTGAATATGGCAAACAACGGAAAACCATCTTTAGAGCTGCCAACACTGGGGTTCGTACCCACTATCTCCCGCATGTTAGCTCACAGCTGCGCGCCCCTAACCGCACGGCCAACTCGTCCGGTAAGATGTATCTTACCCTCCCTAAGTTGTATTAGTGCTTACTTTTGTGTCACCCGTCTTTATAGAGTAATTCTACAATTGAAATGGCGTATGGCTTTTAGTGCCAGGAGTGTCGGACGATATGTTCGGCTCGCCAGGAGCAGGTCTTTTTGATTTGACACCCTTCGGTGACCTGAGCGTCGTGATGAGGATGGAATGATAATGAAGACGACACATACACCCAGCCTCCATGCCACAGAAATTAACCAATGATGGTTAAATTTCCCGACCCTGCCTGTAATCGAACCCAGGACCCTTGTGACCAAAGGCCAGCACGCTAACCATTTAGCCACGGAGACGGGTATCCTACAATTACAACATACATTTTGAATTAATTAAATGAATGAATGGCTACATTAATTGGAGAAAATGACTTCATGATTGAATTGTATTCGTGCAGTCTGCATGTATGAATGAATACTCTTCTCGCCGAGTCACGGATAGCCACTAACTGGAGAGAGAGCATTCATTAATGAGTGTGTGAATGAATGAATGAATGAATGAATGAATGAATGAGATGAACAGAATACATGCTCTGTCAAAGAAATAAACTGTATAAAATATTATAAAATTTTAGAAAATACTTGTCATTTTAAAGTCAATATATGAAAAGTGTTCAGTGTTTTGCACACTGTATATCGTGGGCTTACAAGCACGACACATGATGTCAACTATCTTACTTGTGAAAAGAACAGCTTAAATATTTCATACTTTCATTGTCAATGTCTGTTTCCGGAATATTTCTATTTAAAGTTTACTAATGGATATTTTAGAGTATCTAGAAGAGCGCTGCGTAGCTGAAATTGTATTAAAATGTTTTACGTGAATTAACTTCCTTTCTTGAGACTTAGCAAGAACATGCGAATTAAACAATTTCAGTGAACAAACTGACGTCGTACTACTTAACGGATATCAACAGTGAACAGAGCGGAAGGAATCATACAGAGCAATGTGAAAATGTCAAAAACTTTAAAACTGATTTAATGGGATTTATACGATTGATAATCCTTTTGGTTTTTGTCCTTTCAAAGAAATAAGCTATAGGAATTCTTTATGTTTCACGACGACTTCGCAATAGTAAACAAATACAGTCTGTATCAGCACAAATTCAAATTTTTAGAATCATCTTTTGGAAACGAAATTCCATCAAAAATGATTAATAGGTACATCTACAATTAGATTTCAAACTATTAATCGTTTTACTGATGATGTATTTTAGTTTCCGAAAACCAGTTGTAATAAATTTGAATTTGTACTGATACAGATTGTATTTTTTAATAATGTATTCTGAATCATGCCTTTGCTGACAGGGTGTAGTGTTTACAGTGCACTATGTCTTCTGGTATGGGCTAGAATAAATTTGTTACTCTCATTGACCTGTCTCAGTCTCGTCCTTGGCTTTGACAATATGAAAGTGACCGAAGTATGAGCAATTGTAGTAATACCGTACATTATGCAGCCAGTCCCTTTTATGAATGGTGTGATTATATCGCTCATAGGATCGGTTGGTGCATGCATTAAAGTGGGCTTGGCAGACTGATATGTAATAGCAACTTCTGGCTGAGTGAGGAAAGCAACGGGAAATTACCTCACTCCTCATTTCACTAGTATGCCTTTTCAGTGACACCTAGGCTATCTATGACAGCTGTTGTTGGAGATGTAGAGGATCAAACCAGCCTTCGGGCTGAATACCCAACATACATACATTGTGAATCATCAACATTGTGTTAAACACGCATTTATCATTTTTATTCATCATAAAATTCATCATTGTAATGTTAGAACAGTTGTAGTCGTGGACGGACGAGTTTCTTTTCTGAGCGCGTGGAGAAGTCTTTGCAAGACGCGAAGAATTACTTATTTACTTCTTTGACACAGCAAAACACGAAAAGATTATCATCTCTATTAACCCTAGAAGTACCAAACGTGGTGCTTGAGACGCAATGTAATATCATTAAAATGCCAACGTCGCAAGAGCGACGCATAGTGCAAGCATTCCTTAATGAGATATTACATCTTTCACAGGCGCATTCATTTCGAGCGTCAAACTGAAGACAAAAGGTAAAGTCTCCATAGCTCAGGCTCAGTCAAACACAGGGCAGGTAGAAAGCCAACTTTTCTTCCCAACTTGCCCCTGAAGTCTCAGTTGCTGTGAAATATTTTAAAAACACTTAGGGATGGTCGAGTTAAAAACCTAATGTTCCTGTTGAAGCCATTATATTTTATTTCTGCAAGAACAGCATCACTTGGGGATAAACTTGGTATCAAGTTCACATGAATATATTGAGTATAATTACCCTGCCAAGTGATAAACTAAACATCTCTCTGGTATTTCTAATTCGGGCATGTGACTTCCCCAATCTTGACACTGTGGGTTCGATTCCTGAATTTAGATCTTTCGTTACGATAAATTGCTGCGTACTGCAGACCTATGAGGCCTGGCAGGAAGAACGACTCTCCAACGATGACTCCGAGTAGCGCTTGGTGATCGACGAAACTGTGTGCAGCTCGGAATTTTAGTTCCCTTGTGCTTTTCTTCCCGTATTTACACAGGGTGAACTATACTTGTTTGAAGCTTAAAATAAATCTTGCGTGTTTTGTGTGCAGTAGGTTTTAAAATATATATTTTTAATTAATGGTTAACATGAAAATCTGAATAACAAAAATGAATTTATGTAAGCATGTAATATATAGTAATATATAGTTTTCTGAGTAAAATGGTCTACTGTATGTGAAACGTTTCTCTTTATAAAAGTGATTTAACATGATTTTAAAATCTCCGTGCAATCCCTCAGTAAATGTCCTGGAATTTAGGGAAAAACTCTTGGCACTTGGAGTGTTAATATGTACCATGTAGATATCGCTCTAAAAATTAACGTGTTTTGCTTGGAAACCCACGATATATAAGGCTGTGCAATTAACTAATGACGGCACTACCCCCCTTCAGTCTTAGGAAATGTCCATGACCATGAATGCTCTGAAAAAAAGAAGCTTTTAGTGTTGATTTTATCTGGACTGTTCAAAGTTTACACTTCACTCCAGCTGATTAGCATGAAAAATGACATGAAAGATTAACCATTATTCCTGTATTAGCGGCTCCTAGTGAGTTCATAGGCAAGATGAAAGTAAATACACTCTTTTACAAACTTTTTAAGCAGAAATAGCAACACCCAGCTGTCAACGATAATGTTTAGCAAGCAAGTAAATTTCCCTTTGCACATACCAACTCTGCGCATTTAAGGGATTGAAGCTCTGTCCCAGCTAGGGCCCGGATTCCAATGTGGTTTGATTACATATTCCATTCCTTTCCTTGTAGACAACTGAAAATTAAAAATGTCGACGAATTGTGGTTCTGGTATGGTTATACCTATGTTTCATTTTACATGTTCTTACTAATATTACATATTATATGAAGAACGTAACATTTTTGTACATATCTAGGCAATTATTAAAACAATTGTGTCAGTTCGTTTAATTTACAGGCTATAGTAAAATAATTGGCGAATTTCATCTCATATAGGATATATTTCAATTCCTAAAGTTGACTTTCAAATTCCTTTAAAACTGTGAAGTACAGTAGGTCTGAGTGTCTCAGCTACATACAGTACAACCGCGCTAATCCTTTGTAAGACTCTGGGATGGCCGGGATTGGTCAGAGTTTCTAACAGACTCCATGTAGTCTTGTTTGCAAGATTATTAGTGGCGAACAAGAAGATCCCCCGGAATATATTTTACCCAGTTAGCTTTATCTTTTAAAATATGCCTCTTTGTTTTCCTGCAATGTTGAACGGTCCTTCTCAGCCTACAAAAGAATTTTATCGGATCAACACCAAAACATCACAATGGAAAACACGGAGAAGTACTTGGTGACACACTGCGCATCACGATAACAAAAGTTACTGTACTATTTGTGTTAGGCCTACTTAATAGGGGTTTAAAGGCAGCTTCTATATTAAGTTTATTTAGTAACATTTATTTGTTTCATTTTCATGGCACGAGGACTACAAGAAATTAGCTATAACAATACATTGTGTAACATACTCCGCGATTTACAGTCCATAACATTATTTTTAAATATTTTAATATTTTAACTAGCAAATGTACCCGTGCTTCGCTACGGTATTCTATATTGTATACGGATATTTAAGTAAATTACAGTACATGCAGTGAATAAGATCTTTTTTTTAAATTCCATATCTCTGAGCGTTATCCGAGAAACAACATAGGAAGGTCCACATACGTTGCTTCTAATTTAACGAGCGAGTTGCGAAGTTGTGACGTTAACGGCAGGTCCACTTTCCTACTGCCATTCGCAGTCGATCTGGGAATTTTCATTATAATGGCGGGCCCCATTGTCTGCTGCGCGGTCACAGTATATTTGGGGAGTTTTCGTTGGAATGAGAGGCCCCATTTCCTACTACCAGACACATAACAATCGAGGAAGTTTTATTATAATGGCAGGCACCTTCCCTACAACCAGTGAAAATTGAGTTGTGCTGTTATCAATATAATGACAGACCCTTTTTCCTAATGCCAGTCAGCTTACTGCCACTCACACCGAGCTGGTGAGTTTCCATTATAATAGAAGGCCACTATGCCTAACGTCAAACACATTTTAGATGGGTAAATTTGCTTATAATGGCGAGCACCCTAGCCTACTACCAAACACAATCGGGTAAAGGAATTTTGAAAAATATTGCATGTTCCCTAGCCTTCTGGCAGTCAAATGGAGAAGGAAAATATCCATTACAATGGTACACAGTATTTGGAGAAAGACCCCATTCATACTGCCAGTTAAAGTCGATGTGGGGGCACTGACTAGAATAGCAGACTCCCCCCTGCTGAAAGTCATTATAGATTTGTAAAGTATTAATTACAAAGGCCGCACACCCTTTCTGGATCACTACAAATCGACTTCAATGAATAAATATAGATCGACATACGAAAGTATGTGCATTTTTACATTCATTTGAAGATTAACTGCTCTAAAAGGTACATGATATCGACAAAAGGATTGTAGGCCTACGATAAAACGCCATGTATAACGGTCTAAATGGCTGGTCCTATGATATGTTCTCGTATCTTATCTATTTATGGGTAAGATTAAATTAGAAATTTTGAATAAGGTGAAAATTGGGTAAGGTTTTCTCACAGTGAATTACTTTTCGGACACATACGTGACTGCTACAAACATAGAATTTATCGTAGGTTATGATCGTAGGTTATGGATCTTCATTTCCGTGTTGAAATGAAAGAAAAGGTTGATTGTGACAAGACCACTCGACAAGCGTATGCCAAGTTGTGCAAACATACAACGATATTTTACTCAGATCCAAGAATATTAAAGTGCCAAGTATTTCGCATTGGTGTGTAAACTTTCAATCAATTAATTTCAACTGCGTTAATGCATTAGTTTCCAGTAGACAGGAGCAGGACCAGCAATTCTATTCTGTGTGCCACGAACACATGACAATTTTTGAAACCAAAAACCAGAACTTTAAATACCAAGTAGTTTATCTTTGACATTCAATGTATATTTATTTCACTAGTTTAGTCAGGGGAAGCAGGACAGTTAACCCATAAAAGTTCTTGTAACGCCAATATTTCATATCGTTATAAGTGTTTTCATTTGAACGAGTGTGTTATCAAACAATACAAGTGTTCCCAGTGTTCCGTGTACATGAACGCGCGACAGTTTAGACTAAATCTATGTCTTTATACATTTTGCTTCATGGTGGGTATTTCATCCAATCTTTTTCAGACAGAAACAGGACCGTCAAATCCAAGAATGCTCTTAGAGAGCCAAGTTTTCGACACCATTATAAGTGTCCTTATTGTGTTTTGTATATATTTTGAATCCAGTACATGTAATTCCAGTGTTCCGTGTTCTATGAACACATGACTGTTAGAGCCAGAACTGGGAACTTTCTAAGCTCCAAGTTCTCCTTGCCAAGTGTATGTTGCATTTCAAGGTAATATCTATCAACTCAATGATATATTTCCATGCAACCACCTATAGGTGCATGGATTTTTCATTATGATGATTGTTAACAGTTTCGCCTTAACTTAATTTTCACCAAGAACTGGTGATGACGCCATGGGAGTCGAAACCGGTCTTCTTATAATAGAATAAATTGTTGCAATGTGTTGAATGGTGGAACATGCCTCAAACTCTATATTAACATAGAATTTGGTACACATAAAGCTGCTGCGAGGGCCGAGGTTCACGCAGAAGATGATCCTATCTTTCGGATAAGTGAACCAAACTACCAATTATCCAGAAATAGAGCCAAATTTAACGTATAAGGGATAGAGATACGACAAAAAGTCATAGGACCAAAGTTGTAGATCACTCCAAATTGAACTGAGAATGTGCCATCCGTTTTCTGATACGACTTACCGTTGGGCACCAAATCCCGTCTGCACCGTCTTTAAAATTGCCTCCATATTTCGATATTTTTTGGGGTAAGAATAAACATTTTAAACATCTCGTAATGTTTCCGTCGGTTACATGCCAAAAGCTATAATTTTGCTAAATTTCAATTTTCTAGCTCGTCTGGCAGATTATGCCGTCATCTTGATATGGGGGAGGGGACTAAAAATTAGGACTTTCAGGAAACTTTTAAGCCCATGATACCTATAGGTTATCGTTTAGGAAAAATATTTCTGACTGCGTTCTTACGCTGAGCCCCAAATTTGAGAATCCCAGCGAGGCCCCTCAGAGTATTTTGAAAATTTTCTATTTTTCTAGGTATCCTGAAGTCATCAGCTCCTCTGATACCAAGTTTTAAGTTTCTAGGATGCCTGGAAGTGTCTCATTAATTCACGTCTATTTTAATTTTCATACCTTAACTTATATATACAGTACAGTATATTACGTATATAGATCATTCCAAACTGATTTCCATTTATTAATAAAGGTTATATTTAACTCCCTTCCCTAGGGGTTCTAGGGGCGTCTTTCCCCCACAGTATATTTTCCAGATAGAAGGTAATATTTGTACGCCTCCCACCCCAACGCGGGCCAAACTTGTACTTTAACAATAACCTGGGTGACAGTACTCATCTCAGGAACTCCGAAAAGTATGGTTTCGACATTATTTTTGATTATTTTCATATATCACTAACACCTCGCCCCCATCCCAAAGGCGGCTGAGTTTGGACTTAAAAAATTTGGGAATGTCACTATTCACCTCAGCGACCGAGAAATCCATAGATTCGTCACTATTTTAGATTATTTTTATTCACTTCCCCTCAGAGCCCCCACTCCAAAGGGGACTGCAGTTGGACTTTAAAAATTTTCGGAGTGTTTTTATTAATCTCAGCGGCCCCGAAATCAATGGATTTGACGCTATTATCGATTATTTTTATATACCACTCCCCCCTTGCCACCAGCCCGATGAGGGCTGAACTTCGACATCAAAAAATTTCGGAGTGTCAGTATTCATTTCAGCGAGCCCGAAAAGTATGGATTCGAAACTACTTTCGATGATTTTAAGATCTCACACCCCTCGCCCCCCCTCCCGCCCTTAAGTGTTCCTGAGCTGTCTTACCCCCCACGTGGTTTGTCCCCAGATACTAAAAATCTGGAGTGTACAATTCACCTCGGCGACCCCGAAAACTATGTATTCGACGCTATTTTCGTTTAATTTTATATATCAATCCCCCCTCGGCTCCCACCCCAAAGGGGGCTGAACTTGAACTTAAAAAAATATCCGGAGTGTCACTATTCATTTCAGCGACCCCGAAAAGTACGGATTTTCGACACTATTTGCATTAATTTGTATATATCAGCCCACTCGCTCCCCGCCCCTAAGGGTTCCTGGGCTGTCTTTACCCCCACGTGGTTTGTCACATGATAATAAAAATGCGGAGTGTACAATTCACCTCGGCGACCCCGAAAACTATGTATTCAAATCTATTTTTGTTTAATTTTATATATTACTCCCCCCTCGCCCCCCACCTAAAAGGGAACTGAACTTTGACTTTTAAAAAATCGGGAGTGTCACTATTCATCTCAGCGACCCCGAAAACTGTGGTTTCGACACTTTTTCCGATTATTTTTATACCTTGCCCCCTCCGACCCCCTACCCCTATGAGAGCTACGGATGGCTTACCCCCACAGTGCTCGTCTCCAGATAGTAAGTCATAAGTGTAGCAAGTTTGGTTTTAATTGCTCCAGTGGTTTAGGGGGAGATGTGTCATTTACACCCATACATACATCCATTTTTATATATAGTAAGATTGTGTCTTTGATTTGATTATTTAATACTCTCAGAATTAGAAAACTGTAGACCATGTAAATTACCTAAAGAAACACCAAGGACTTTGCCATAAAATATGGAGATTTTAAAACAATGTCATTGTCTCGTATCGTAACCATAAGTGAATATTACATATTTTGTGAATATTACATATTTAAATACATATTTCAGGAATATTTACTACATAATTATGTACATACTTCGTCCGGCCCCACGGTGTAGGGGGAAACGCGTCCACCTGTCACCCGGCGGCCCCGGCTTCGATTGCCGGCCGGGTCAGGGGTTTTTAATTGTAATGATTAATATCCCTGGCCTGGGGACTAGGTGTTTGTGACGTCCTTAATGTTCCTTTCCTCACACACAACACTCCACACTACCGCCATTCCAATAACACGCAGGTCCATACAGAATGATGCCAGTAGATGCAAAAGATCCACATGGGTCGACGCCCCAAACAAATAACATTTTTTTTTTAATTGTACATATATCGCACTTTGATATTACACAAAATACGAGCCCTAGACCAACCTTTCATCTTCCTGCAAAGAGCGTGGTGAATTTGCTCTCTGGTAGAAGCCTACTTTATAAGGAGCCTTTACGGACTCTTCAACTTAAAGACGTTTGTAGTAACCGCGAGGTTTCAGCTATTTCTACCATTTCCTCTTCTAACTTGCAATACATTTCTTATTTTTATCTATGCAATACGATCAGGGGTGTCGATACAGGGGGTGCTATGGTGCTCGAGCACCTCCAAAAAATTTTGATGGGGGTGCCCAGCAAACCCCCCACCCCTACCCCATGCCCGAAACAGTGAGAAGAAAGATTGAAAAACGAGAAAAAAGGGGAACTTTCTGTCATAGTTCTTAATCCTAGCAATACCAAGGTATTTTTCTCCCTACAATACCAATGAGGGCTGAGGAGCCAACTAAGTAACTTTTGTCAGAAGTGACTTGGTTTTACAATTTGCTTTTACGAGGCACCGACACAAATACGTCTTATGGAGACGATGGGATAGGAGAGGGATAGGAGTGAGAAGGAAGCGGCAGTGACCTCAATAAATTAAGATACAGCAATCACAAGTGAGTTATATGGATATTTTATTTTATTAATTAGATCTGATTCATCCAGAACTTCAGAAAAGGTAATTGATTCCAGAGGTAGCTAAGTTTGCTTCAGATCGCTTTAACTGTACTCGTTTTTACATGTATTTTAGAACGTTATTTTTCCTCCTTGAGAAGATTTGAAACTCACCTGCGCAGTACCACGACGCAACGAAAATTTAATGACAATGCAATCACGCATGTTCATAATAGAAAAACAAAAAATAAATTGAACTTCGAAACTGTGGCGAACATTTTCATCAAACGATCGACCGTTCGTAGGAACACTCTCTATGAGTGAGAATTAGAAATTCCACAAATATAAAACATTTTTATTAAAAACTTTCAGTTATTATTATTATACTACTAACAAACGCCAAACTTCAGGCAATTTGCTTTTTTGAAACTCAGTTTGATATCCTTCTACGAAAAAACTAGACTGTTACAATCTTTTACCCCAAGATTTTTGAGACACAGTTTGTATTTCTTTAGCTTCCATCCTTTTTAACTCACATGTATTTAAAATGTGAAATTTCTTACTTTTTCATGACTAAATCACACCTATACCTTTAATGTAGATGTTATGTCGATTATATGTGGATTTACGTCAACTTCTGTTTATACTCATTTATTACTGTTGAAAAATTACCTAACAAAACAATAGTTTGTTTTCCATCAAGTATTGCTCATCATAAACACGTTAGTATGCATTTTGGGGAGGGTTAAATTTCGGCATTTTTCGGGGCTTTGCCCCTTTTTGGACTAGATGTTATAAGTTGATTTACGTCGCACCGACGCACATAGGTTTTCTGTCCACGATATGATAGTAAAGGGCTAGGAGTGGAAAGGAAGCGATCGTGGCCTTACTTAAGATACAGCCCCTGCATGTTTCTTATGTGAAAATGGAAAACCACGGAAAACCATTTTCAGGGCTGCCGACAGTGAGGTTCGAACCCACTACCTCCCGAATGCAAGCTGATAACTTCGTGATCCGAACTGTGCTGCCACTTGCTCGGTTGAACTGTGAGTTAGAGCACCCCCGACTAATGTTCAATACCTGACGCCTCTGAATACGATCACCGTTGGTTAACCAATGTTCTCGTCAGACACTGAGACCTGAAGGATCTATAGATCAGCTGCATTGTGAAGTTATACTTCCCATTCGTCATTCTTTCTGTTTATGGTTTATTTTCTCAAAATTGTTTACTGTTGGTTATAGGCTCAAAGTTTCTTACATCTCACATTGAGAACAAAATGATTAACTCGATCTGTAATCTATGTGCATGTAAATAATCCAATGGTGTGTGGATTAGGGAGCTGCCCGGTCGAGGTAATAACGGAATGTTCCGTTCACTCGTAAGGACGTGGGCTCGTCTTCACTTGTTCGTAAATATTAGAGAGGTCACAAGGAGCGGTGATTTTTAAAAGTAGGAAAGATCACAGTATGAAGATAAAGTTAGAATTCAAGAGAACAAATTGGGAGAAATATTGTTTTATAGTAAGGGGAGTTAGGGATTGGAATAATTTACCGAGGTGGATGTTCAATCAATTTCCAAATTCTTTGCAGTCATTTAAGAAAAAGCTAGAAAAACAACAGATAGGGAATCTGCCACCTGGGCGACTGCCCTAAATGCCGATCAATGTTGATTGGTCGGTTTCTCTGTGTTCACCAGGCTTTCACTAAGCTATCCAAGAGGCCGTGGTCACAATCTCTTTACATGAGGTTAAGGCTTTCTTTTTTCTATGTCTATGTGTGGTCTATGTCGGTTCAAACTAAAAAAAAAGGGAAAAGTGGACAGCGAATGTCGTATCTTTAATGCTAAGGGGTCAAATAAATATTGCGTTATAGAGAAAGAGGGCAAACCAATATATGTGATCTGTAATGAGCTTATTACTGCACTCCATCGTTGCTGTAAATTAAAGCATGGTTAAATCTTCGATAAATTTAATGGACAGGTGCTTGAACATAAATTCGAAAAATTAAAACATGGGATTTGTTCTCAGTAAAACATTTTTAAGAAATGTGTTCAAGAAAGTGAAACTGTTACCAGAGTAAATGAACAAATTGTTGGAGAAATCGCCAAGAGAGGCAAGGCATTCACCTACGGTGACTACGTAATTGTGTCTTAATTGCGACTGAGGAACTGTTTACTGACAAAATCGAACAGTGTAAAGCAATTAGCCGTACAGCAAACACAGTGCCACGTCGTGCTGAAGACATTGCCTGTAATTTTTTAACTCGGTTAACAGAAAATGCTTCATATTTGAGTGTTTCTCAATAGCCCTGGACGAGTCGACAGTGATGTCGTTGATACGGCTCGTTCTTTCCTTTTATAGATATGTTAGGGAAGTGTTCGAAGTTACTGAAGAACTGACAGATCTGATTAGCTTGCATGGCACAACAGTGAATATTAGAACTTTCCTTTTTCTAGGCTCAAATGCATTACAATACAGCGGGAAAAATATATGTGGCAAAAATGCAAGTTTCTTTAGAAGACTAAATGTAAAATGAGATGGCAATGGTGTTAAAAAATACATGGCAATACTCTGTATCCTTCATCAGAAAGCCCTCTGTGGAAGTTGGTGGGCTTGTGCTGGGTGATGCATCCCGTGATTTCTGTAGCAAATGTCATAAGATCTCATGGACTCAGACATCGGCTGTTCAAGTCTTTTCTACAAGATTTAGAATCTCTGTCCTCTTGTCTCCCATACCAAACAGTAGTTATGTGGTTGAACCATGACAAAATAATTTCAATCTTTTCTTTTCTTTGCGGTTACAGATTTAAATATTACTAAATGAGAAAAATAATCCTTCGAACTTCCTGTCTGAGAGGGAATGGCTGTGGAAACTAGGTTTCTTGGCTGATGTTGCTCTCCATTTGGATGAACTGAATTAAAAATTTCAGGAAGAGTTCGATGTTATCTGTGACCTTCCAAAGAAAAGTTTTGCTCACTTAGTAAGTTGCCAGTCACTGATTGGTTGAACGTGATTCATAGTTTACACTCTTGTATGCAATGAAAATCATTTTTTGGGACCAGACTTAGATGATCATTCCTTGAATCGCAGAATTTTTAACAATCTTTTTTCTGATAAAATTGAAGATGTTCAATCACCATTGCAAATGGAACTCATTGATCGGAAAGCTGATGGCACCATGAAGGACAAATTCAAAGACGTAGGCCTTGTACAGTTTCACAAATATCTTCCAGAAAAATCTTCCCCAAGATTGAAGATTTTGCAAAAGTTTCTTATCTATTTTTCGGAGTACCTGTAGGTGCGAACAACCCTTCTTTCTCTCTGTTGACGTTCTTAAAACCAAATTACAGAGGAAACTTGAGTAACCAATATCTCCAAGATTTTTTCAAGGTACTAAATGAGGGACAGTGTTTCAAAAATTCTGGATTTAAAAAGCAAGTGTCATATCTCTCACTAAAATATACTATAGTTTCTGACTGTACAATTAAAATATATACTCTTTAGAGTCTTCTATCTATATCTATTCTATACTAATCTCTTTTTTTTCTTTCTTGCGAACCGGCCAAACTTAGGACCACGCCAATACCACTTCACTTCCTTCTAATCATCCCTTCTTCCTTCCTCTTTCTCCACAGTGCCTTCATTCTTTCAGAATGTTGCGCTCTTCTCCCTTCAGTCCATCTTCCCCCTCTGCGCTCTTTCTTTACTTCAACCAGAACTTTTATGTTGGAAAGTCTTTTCCTGAATTGGTCTCTATCACGACATTCTTCATCTGCAATTCCTAACCTCTTGAGTTCTTCCTTCATCTGCTTGGCATATCCCCCCTGGCTCTTCAAGTAGTATATTTTATTAAAAATTTGTTTATTTAACCTTGTTGGATCCATTCTGACCATGTGTCCATAGAATCGCAACCGTCTTTTCCTTATTGTTGTTTCCAGGTCTTCTGTTAATTTGTATACCTCCTTATTTGAGCGTAATCTGTAGTTTCCCTCTACCACCCTTGGGCCGTAAATCCTCCTCAATATTCTCCTTTCAATCTTTAGTAGTTTTTCCAGGTTCGTTAGTGTTGCTGTTTCCACCCCATACAGAATCACTGGTTTTACCACAGCATCATAATGTCTTAGTTTCGCATTGATGGAGAGATTCTTTTTGTTGTAAATGGCTTTGGTGGCAATGTTTAGCCTTTCCAACTTAAGTCTTCTATTTTCCATGGCCTCTTTATCCATCCCGTTGCTGCTGATAATTTCTCCCAGGTATTTAAACTGCTTTGTGACCTTCACTTCGCCATATTTCGTCTTCATTGTTCTCTTCACATAATTCCTGTCCGTGCTCATCATCTCTGTTTTCGTGAAGGAGATTTTTAAACCTGTTTTCTCGGCTATCTCCTGTAGTTCATTTATCTGTGTTATTGCTTCCTGTTCTGTCTCAGCGAAGAGTGCCAAATCATCAGCAAAGGCCAAACACTTGGGTTTGACATGTTTATTTTTACTACCTATTATAGCACCTGAGTCATTATGTTTCCACAGTGTTTTCATGACTTTATCTAGAACCACGTTGAAGAGTGTTGGGGATAAGCTGTCACCCTGTCTCAGACCTGTTTTTATCTGGAAGGGTTTGCTGATCTCTCCTCGAAATTTTACTTTGGATATGGTGTTTGTTAGTGTTAACCTAAGTAAGTTGAGTGTTTTTTGATCGATACCATATTCTCTCAAAATTTCCATCAATGTGTCTCTATCTATTGAATCGTATGCTTTTTGAAAATCAACGAAAGAGATGAAGATGTTCTTTGGCCGCGCATTGTAATATTTGATTATCATTTTTAGACTTAGGATATGGTCCTGACAAGAGCGCCCTCTCCTGAAGCCACCCTGATATTCTCCCAACTTGTGGTCAATTTGCGGTGTCAGTCTGTTCAATAGGAGTTTAGAAAAAATCTTATACGTGACAGATAAAAGTGATATTCCTCGGTAGTTGTTGACGTCTGTTTTCGGTCCCTTTTTATGTAGTGGGTGTATTAATGCCACGAGCCAGTCTTCTGGTATTTTCTCATCTCTCCAAATATTCCGGAACAGTTCTGTCACTTCAGTGATAAAGGCGTCATTGGCTATCTTCCACAGTTCTGCTATTACTCCATCTTCACCAGATGCTTTGTTGTTCTTTGTTGTTGTTATTCTATACTAATATTATAAAGAGAAAAAAATATTTGTTTGTAACGAATAGGCTCAAAAACTACTGAAACGATTTTAAAAATTACTTCACCTGTAGAAAGCTACATTGCCAGTGAATAACATGGGCTATATTTTCAAAACAATTTGAGATGGGGCACGGGGGGGGGGAGATATAAAAATAATAAGCTAATATAGGCAAACTATCGAATTGGTCGTATAAGGACGAGACAAAGCTCAATTTAATCCTCTTGACGCGAAGAAGAAAACTCGGCAAGTCCTACGGGCCCTAAAACCAACCGTTACGGAGATATTGGCACCACACTAACCCTGCTCTAGGAATCGGATAAAGTAATGAACTGCCGTAACCATGGCAACGTCAGCTCCAGGATTCTAGAGCAGCTAAATTATGCATGTACGTTTGGGCATAGCTGCCAAACAAAATTGATACACATATGACGTACTATTTGGAAGAAATAAACTGTTGTGTAAGACGCTCATAGAATTCCTTTCGGAGGGGATGGAAAGGGAGTGAAGTATAAAAATAATAGTCCCGGAGATCTCCGTAGTACAGCGACCAGCGGTTGCCAACGGGCCTCCATTTTTACGTACTGGGTTAGGTTTTAGCATTTTGCGGAGTCTGTACTTACAGTTTAAACTATTTTCTATCAAATTATGGGGTAGTAGTATCACTGATGTTATTAGTGCCGATATTTTGGTCCACTTTTACGATCATTGTAATCATGAAAACAACCTATATACTGTACACAATTGTCAAGATTGTGCGCCCATGACTTGAAAAAGTTTCTGAACATTTATACTCAGATTCATTATATGATGTGCGACATTAGTGACAAGCCCTGAGATTTATAATTCTTGATAATTATAGTAGTTTCTTTTATGCATCCCATATTTCCTTGATCATTTGTAATAGTTACGAAATGTCAGATCGAACAAATATATTCAATAATACACTGACTGACAGAGCAAATGCAACACCAAGAAGGAGTGGTTCGAAAGGGATGAAAGTTGGGGAAAAAACAGAGACGGCACGGACGAATAATTGATGTTTATTTCAAACCGATATGCAGGTTACACAATGCGCACGGCATCGACTCAGTAGGATGTAGGACCACCGCGAGCGGCGATGCACGCAGAAACACGTCGAGGTACAGAGTCAATAAGAGTGCGGATGGTGTCCTGAGGGATGGTTCTCCATTCTCTGTCAACCATTTGCCACAGTTGGTCGTCCGTACGAGGCTGGGGCAGAGTTTGCAAACGGCGTCCAATGAGATCCCACACGTGTTCGATTGGTGAGAGATCCGGAGAGTACGCTGGCCACGGAAGCATCTGTACACCTCGTAGAGCCTGTTGGGAGATGCGAGCAATGTGTGGGCGGGCATTATCCTGCTGAAACAGAGCATTGGGCAGCCCCTGAAGGTACGGGAGTGCCACCGGCCGCAGCACATGCTGCACGTAGCGGTGGGCATTTAACGTGCCTTGAATACGCACTAGAGGTGACGTGGAATCATACGCAATAGCGCCCCAAACCATGATGCCGCGTTGTCTAGCGGTAGGGCGCTCCACAGTTACTGCCGGATTTGACCTTTCTCCACGCCGACGCCACACTCGTCTGCGGTGACTATCACTGACAGAACAGAAGCGTGACTCATCGGAGAACACGACGTTCCGCCATTCCCTCATCCAAGTCGCTCTAGCCCGGCACCATGCCAGGCGTGCACGTCTATGCTGTGGAGTCAATGGTAGTCTTCTGAGCGGACGCCGGGAGTGCAGACCTCCTTCAACCAATCGACGGGAAATTGTTCTGGTCGATATTGGAACAGCCAGGGTGTCTTGCACATGCTGAAGAATGGCGGTTGACGTGGCGTGCGGGGCTGCCACCGCTTGGCGGCGGATGCGCCGATCCTCGCGTGCTGACGTCACTCGGGCTGCGCCTGGACCCCTCGCACGTGCCACATGTCCCTGCGCCAACTATCTTCGCCACAGGCGCTGCACCGTGGACACATCCCTATGGGTATCGGCTGCGATTTGACGAAGCGACCAACCTGCCCTTCTCAGCCCGATCACCATACCCCTCGTAAAGTCGTCTGTCTGCTGGAAATGCCTCCGTTGACGGCGGCCTGGCATTCTTAGCTATACACGTGTCCTGTGGCACACGACAACACGTTCTACAATGACTGTCGGCTGAAAAATCACGGTACGAAGTGGGCCATTCGCCAACGCCGTGTCCCATTTATCGTTCGCTACGTGCGCAGCACAGCGGCGCATTTCACATCATGAGCATACCTCAGTGACGTCAGTCTACCCTGCAATTGGCATAAAGTTCTGACCACTCCTTCTTGGTGTTGCATTTGCTCTGTCAGTCAGTGTATTTATATTTGTGGTACTATCTAGCGGAAGTATACTTACACTAAGGGAAGAGAGCAGGTATATCTAGGTGGGAATGAAGGAAAAACATGGTAGCAAAAGATCTTAGAGGTCGACGATAATTAGGAACTAATATTTAGAGGCCCCCGTGAAGAAAAGAAGAAGAAGATACACTATAATTCCAAACATGACAAATAATTTCTACGTACTTAAGTAAATACACCAGTGATATAAATATCTAATGAAGTCTGTCACACCGATATTATGAGTAACTAAAGCCAGTTTCTGATAACCCGTACGAAGAACGGGTACTTCTGCTAGTTCCTAATAAAACGTCTTGATCCTGCCCTCACTCAGACTCAAAGCTTGAAATGTGGCACACAGGATCCAATGATTTGGAGACCAGCTCTCCTGGACTATAGGCATACGTTCCTAATCGAAATCGAAAGTGTTCACCTCAGTTAGTTCTGGGAGAATGATTACCTCGGATCCAGCAGGGGCATTTTAATCGCCTTGACAAAGAATATTGCAAAGTATTCGAAACGTCGACAAACTGTGCGAAATGTACAGAAAACAACAACACGGCTTATCCCGGAAGAAGAACCAAGTAACTCTGCATACATGTGCAGAATGTGAAAGCTGGCGGATCGGAACACCACAATTCGTGAATTGGCCAACGATACATGGCTGGCTCCTTCGACTGTGCTGCAAATCCTGAAGAAGCGGCTGGGAATCCGGAAAATCGCCTCGAAATGGGTTCCACATGATTTGAACGAACATCAAAAATGGCTGCGTTATGATGCAGCTCGTACACATTTGGGGCGCTATGAACGCGAAGATTAGGTCTTCTTAAGACGGATAATCACTATTGACGTGACTTGGGCCAGCGCTTATGAATTGCAGCTGAAACGCCAATCATATGGTGTCATCACTGGTCAGCGCGAAAAGTAACAGTCGGCCCGCAAAAACAAGACAGGCCTGCACAACTGGGCTGTCCCCGGGCAACAGCTATGGGCAACACAGGACCAGATTTTCACTGATTTTTTAATAGTGGCAACTATTTTTTAATTTAGATACAGATCATACTTACAATCGTTGTTGTTGTGTAACAATCGTTCCCTGCGATGTGCAAACCGTTGGAGTCGTTTTATAGGCCTTCGAACAGTTAGCACAGGGCCTCTCAAACGCCCAAAATCTCACGCGTGCAAACTAAGGCGCAGAGTTCCTGTGCACAGAGCTTCGGTCCCACTCGGCTCGGACCAACGCTTCGTCTCTGGGCTACTCGACTAAGCTCGGCTCAACTCGGCTCGGATTTGGAGCACTATGGAGCAAGTGAGGAAGAGAGAGACAGGCGTAAGGAAAGAGAGAGACAGCGCTATTGCTCCACATCGAGGAGTGGGGGTCTGCACTCTGGTCAACCAAGCGAAGTCATCTTTTGCACCGTGCACAGTGCAATGCACTGGTGCATGCACCTTGAAAGGCCCTGTATAGCAGATGCTATACAGGAAACACTGGATACAGCCTTCGCGCCGTAAATGGATGACAGTCTCCTTCCTGTGCATGCAGTGAAACTGTATTCATAACGTATGTTAGCAACACGAGCTGCAACATAATAATAATAAAAATAATAATAATAATCTAGGGATGTTATGTTTGTGAATTAGAATAATGGATTGTTAAGTCATAAGTGACAATATATTGAGGTCGAAATCAGTGAAGAACTCACGTGAACGTTACTTTGAACATTATGAAAAATGGTAAACATATACAGTATTGAAACAAGTTTGGTTGGTCAGTTACAGTGCAAACGAATAAATTAAACGCGAAACGATACCCAGGTTCAGTACTGACGTAATTATCACATTTCTTCGGGACAGCTTTGAGGTGTCTAGCATAGTTGGACATAAATATGCCATATGGTTGGGGTGTCATCTGAAAATTTGATAAGGCCACGGCCGCTTCCTTCCCGTTCCTATGCCTTTCCTACCCGTCCTCGCCATAATACGTATCTGTGTCGATGCGACGTAAAGCAAATAGCGTCCAGGTTAGTGTACGTAAAGGGAATCCTAGCCAGCTTCTCAGGTGCATGAATATATGTTATTTTACGTGGGATCAAAGAAATTAGCCTAAATTGCTTAGGATTTTCAGATGATCTGGTACTGAAGCTCGAAATCAAATCACAAGTCTTCAAACTATTGCTGGAAAAATAGGATTAACAATTTCATTTGAAAAAACTAAAATAATGGCAATAGATCCCCTTTTAATAAGCAGTGTTCTGATATGTGGGAAAGAAATATAAATTGTAAAACAATTTAAATACCTTGCGGAAACTATAACATACAATTTAAATGAAAAAATGTATTGGACAAAGAGAACGAATAAATTATCCAGAGCCCAGAAAGTAACCAGAAATACATACAACAAGAAATGTTTGTCAATAAATACAAAATTGAAACATATAAGATTGTAGTCCAACCTGAAATAACTTATGGAAGTGAAACATTATTTAAACCAAAGCAAAAGAATAACATAAACATAACTTTTAAAACAGAAAGAAGAATAGTAAGAACATGCATTAATAAGAAGTACAAAAAAGGAGAATGGCGTATCAACCCAAATGCAGCAGTATATCAGGAAATAGAACGAATAACGGATTTCATAAGAAAGAATATCATTCTTTGGTCATTTGTTTAGAACACCTCAAGACAGGTTAATGCGTAGAATTTTGGAAAAAGCTTTGGAATTAAAAACAAACTGTCTGGACAAAAGAAATAAAAGAAGACATGAAAGAATTAGACATAACAGTGGAGAATTTAAAGAATAAATTAAAGTAAATAAATTGAAGAATAGTAAAATTAGATTCCTACCAAAATGAGCTAAAAGAGAAACAACTTAAATGGTATTTTTAGAAGAAGAACGAAAGCGAAGATCAGATAGAATGAAGAAATACTGGATGAACAGAAAAGAAAAAAACATAAAACATCATAGAAGACCGGACGGAAATTGACTACAGTGGTCCAATGCGGCCGTAAAAACACAGTAATATTTTTTTTAATGAGTGACACGATGTTACCTAGCAACCGTGCTGGTTGTGATGTACTGTGCTGATGGATGACCATGACTGAGGGACATGTCAAAGAGTACAGATGGTCGATGTGATCTTGCAGACTGTGACGTGAATTATTGATGGATGACTATGACTGAGAAACATATAGAAGGCTCTTATCAAAGAGGCCTCATTTCACTATAATCTAGAGAATTGACTGTTGAACTCGTGATAGGCCCTGATGCACTGAATGCACTTGTCGACTCATAATTCCCTACAGAGGTCTCTCGGAAACGATTTGCTGGATGCAAATAAATTAATCGTTGTCATTTTGATTTTCAGTTATTAAAAGACGTATTTATGATCATTTGATTTTTCCAAGCGGAAAGTAGACACCATTTTTTGTTGGATGAGTACTTCAATATCTGGAGTCAGGTATTGCGCTCTGGTTAGCCTGTGACAGTTCTTTAGGTGAACGTCCGATTGAAATAATGAGTCTGGCTTTTCGTAACTTCATTCTAGAGAACAGCTGTTCACACGGGTACGTACTGTTTTACCCATCATACGGAAGATTCAGTGTGCAAGATGTATGAGACAGGAGAAGTCCCATCCGATTTTCGGATTCCCAAGAAAGCCGGTGCTGACAGTTGTGAAAACTACCGCACCATTAGTTTAGTATCTCATGCCTGAAAAATTTTAACACGCATTATTTACAGAAGAATGGAAAAACAAGTTGGAGCTGAGTTGGGAGAAGATCAATTTGGCTTCAGAAGAAATGTAGGAACACGTGAAGCAATCCTGACTTTACGTCTGATCTTAGAGGATCGAATCAAGAAGGACAAGCCCACTACATGGCATTCGTAGATCTAGAAAAGGCATTCGATAATGTTGATTGGACTAAGCTATTTATGATTCTGAAGATGATAGGGATCAGATACCGAGAACGAAGAATTATCTACAACCTATATAAAAATCAGTCTGCAGTGATAAGAATCGAGAGCTTTGAAAAAGAAGCAGCAATCCAGAAAGGAGTGAGGCAAGGCTGCAGTTTGTTCCCTCTCCTTTTCAATGTTTACATAGAACAGGCAGTAAAGGAAATCAAAGAGAAATTTGGAAAGGGAATCACAGTCCAAGGAGAGGAAATCAAAACCTTGAGATTTGCCGATGATATTGTTATTTTATCTGAGACTGCAGAAGATCTCGAGAAGTTGCTGAATGGTATGGATGAAGTCTTGGGTAAGGAGTACAAGATGAAAATAAATAAGTCCAAAACAAAAGTAATGGAGTGCAGTCGAACGAAGGCAGGTGATGTAGAAAATACTAGATTAGGAAATGAAGTCTTAAAGGACGTAGATGAATATTGTTACTTGGGTAGTAAAATAACTAACGATGGCAGAAGTAAGGAGGACATAAAATTCAGACTAGCACAAGCAAGGAAGAGCTTTCTTAAGAAAAGAAATTTGCTCACTTCAAACAGTGATATAGGAATTAGAAATATGTTTTTGAAGACTTTCGTGTGGAGCGTGGCATTGTATGGAAGTGAAACATGGACGATAACTAGCTCAGAAAGAAAGAGAATAGAAGCTTTTGAAATGTGGTGTTACAGAAGAATGTTGAAGGTGAGATGAATAGATCGAATCTCGAATGAAGAGATACTGAATCGAAATGGTGAGAGGAGATCGATTTGGCTGAATTTGACGAGAAGAAGAGATAGAATGATAGGACGCATCTTAAGACATCCAGGACTTGTTCAGTTGGTTTTTGAAGGAAGTGTAGGTGGTAAGAACGGTAGGGATAGACCAAGGTATGAATATGACAAGCAGATTAGAGCAGATGTAGGATGCAATAGTTACGTAGAAATGAAAAGGTTAGCACAGCATAGGGTGGCATAGAGGGCTGCATCAAACCAGTCTATGGGTTGATGACTCAAACACAACAACACACGGAAGATTCTGGCAGACAGCCTATGTAAGCGCGGAAACTTTTCTGTAGAAAAATTTTGGTAGAAATCGTGAAGATTCTCGCACGATAAACAAAGTTTTGCTTGGATTTGCCGTTAACCTTGTGGAGTTGCGGACTTCACTGTACTGTACATTTCGTTCAGTGGTGACTGGAGAGGGAGGGGCTGCCGCAGATGCAAACGTACAGCGAGAAGGAATTGGCCCCAGGCAGCGCGAGGGTCATGTTGATGTTGCCCGCTGTCACCCAGTTGTTCAGGCCTGGTTTACAGTAGGGACTACGGTGGATTGGATGGTCTCAGGGTCTCAGCCTCCTGTGCACAAAGAGGCCCACGTCTCAAAATACTTCCCCTATTCCTCAGTAACTGGTATCTCGTTTCTCAGGATCACTTACTAGACCACTAGCCCATGGGTCACAAATTAGGACGTGTCTACAGGAAATCGCACTATGAACTATATAATAGTAATAATAAATTACTATTATTAACAATAACAATAATTTATGGCGTCAGCTAACGAATGCAGGCATTTTGAAATGACGTCATTTAGATTGCCTGCGTGTCAATTTCTACATTAGTTTTACTTTGTCATATGGTAAACTGTATATACTAAGTATGTTGAGTCCTCAGCCTGAAGGCTGGTTGGAACCTCAACATAATTCCTTTGCATACTACGTTCGCTATATCAACTTATTGTCAATTAGCCACTGTTGTTATTATTATTGTTATTATTTTATTTTGTTTTAATCTTAATAACTTCACTTCCTTGTAATTTGATTTCTTTCTTTCGGCATAATTTCAAATAATTTAAGATTTTTGCTAATGATAAGCATAACTCCTTACTGCAACCAAGTTAATCAATTTCAGTATTTTTATGTAAATTTTGTTTATGATGTTTAAATATGTTCGTCAGATTTCGAACGTCAGATTTTATTTTAATTTTCTCCTTCGTTTTAACTGCAATATTGTTCTATGTATTGCTTTCAGTGTGATGCTACGTTAAGTGGCTCATTTGCTTCAGTGGCAAATTGTAACTGAAGAGTCGCTCTAGGGACATGAGGAGTGAAGTAGCTTCCTGTTGCTTTCCTCAATGAGCCAGAATGTGCTGTTCTATACCAGTCCGCCAAGCCCTCTGAAGTGCACATAGCCTACCAACCGACCTTGTGAGCAGCACTTTCCATATCATTTGTCCCAGGCTTTGGGATGATGTTCCTAGCATTGCTCATGAAATGGCGTATGGCTTTTAGTGCCGGGATTGTCCGAGGACATGTTCGGCTCGCCAGGTGCAGGTCTTTTCGTTTGACACCCGTAGGTGATCTGCACGTCGTGATGAGGATGAAGAGGGCACGTACACCCGGTTACGTGCCAGATGCGACCGTCCCGGATGTGACCAGGCCAATAGCGACCGAGTGGATAGTGCCTCATGCGACCCATCAATCACTTACAATTGATCTGCATTAAGGGCTGTCACCAAGTGGCAGATTGTTTGTAAGTAGCTAACTTGGTCTTTTCTAAAATAAAGGTCTGGCACCGTGGTTAGCAGGTTCGAGTGCCGTTGGTCGAAAGAAAAATATAATAATGTTGCTGACTTGACGTCCCAGTAACTACTTTTATGGTTTAAGGAGACGCCGAGGTGCCGGAATTTAGTCCCGCAGGACTTATTTTACGTGCCAGTAAATCCACCGACACAAAGCTGACGTATTTGACCACGTTCAAATACCACCGGACTGAGCCAGGATCGAACCGGCCAAATTGGGGTCGGAAGACCAGCATCTCAACCGTCTGAGCCACTTAGCCTGGATGAAAAAAAGAAAAGTTCACCATCAGAATGTTGGCCGGCAGGGTAGGAAAGTTGGTGGTAGACAGTTTCTAATCACTAGATTGCACGCCAAAAGCCTGGATTCAAATCCAAACCTTTTCGCAGTGTTCAAATGGAGTGAGGGGATATGATGCTGTTGATGGTGATTCGGCCGTCGGATGGCGACGTAAAGCATTGACCAGACCCCTTGGTATTATTCGAGAGGATTAGGCTACGTGCCGAAACCGGGTTTCATCTCTCTCTACTTCATTATCATAATCTCACATACAGATGCGCAGGCCACCCACGGGTGTCAGGTAGAAAGACCTGCACCAAGCAAGCCGAACATGTCCTCGGACACTCCTGGTACTAATAGGATACGATAAGTAAGTAGGCCTAAGTCGTAAATAATTTCAGAGAATTAGTATCTTTTCTTTTTTTGCTAGTGGCATTACGTTGCACTGACACCGACAGGTCTTAAGGCGAGGATGGGATAGGAAACGGCTAGGAATGGGAAGGAGGCGGCCCTGTTCTTAATTAAAGTACAGCCCCAGCATTTGCCTGGTGTGAAAATGGGAAACAATGGAAAACCATCTTCAGAGCTGCCGACAGTGGGATTCGAACACACTATATCCGGATGCAAGCTCAGGGCCGCGTGCCTCTAACCGCATGGCCAACTCGCCCGGTGGGAAAAGACGTAAACGCATCACCATGTTTCGTGTTGTAAAACGAGTTTCCCCCAGAAGTGTTATGTAAAATAGGGGTAGTAGCTGCTTATAGGACTTATTGAAATGGCATTGCACTTCGTTTAGCTTACTTTATCTTGGGTGATGACACAACTTATCAAATGACAATTTGCTTGTCAACGCCGGTCGCATCCGGCACGGTTACAGATTATGCGGTCGCTAGTGGCACGGTCGCATGCGGCTCGGTCGCATCTGGCACGCCAGCCATATACCCAGCCCCCGTGCCAGCGAAATTAACCGATGATGGTTAAAATTCCAGACCCTGCCGGGAATCGAACCCTGGACCCTGTGACCAAAGCTCAGCACGCTAACCATTTAACACTGCTCATACCTCAGTAACTTTCATATTGTCGAAGCCAAGGATGAGTATAGAACAGCTTATACCTGAGTTTTTATTAATTTTCTAGGGTTGACACCCAGTGCGTCGCAAGAAATCTTTTACATGTCGAGATCGTACGATATGGAGCTCCGAATGGACTATTTCAACATTTTCGCTGCTACTACTACGGGGTTTGAACCCGCGAACTTGCGCTCCAGACACCGATATTGTGCCACTAATCCACAGAGAAGCTAGACTGCAATGTGGAGTAAACCGCGGATATCTTGGGCTAATTAGTTGACTGCTACTGTCTAAACTTGTACGTTTACCAATTCTGACAATTGATATTCATCATTGAAGGTCTTAAGGTCATTTTCTCGTGTATCGTCAATCCTGTGTAAATCGGTTAACGCATTCATTACATGTGAGGAGGATTCCGGCTCGAGTAATGATTTTCTATACTAGAAGTCACATAGATTTATTTATATCTTCACTTTATCCTGTATTTTTTTTATCGGACTAATCAGTAGGATCACTGTTGTCCAATAGGACTTTGTCCATCGTGATGTCTAAAAGTTTTACTTTTGATATGGAAGGTACTTAGCAGTGTTTTCCTCCCATACTATTCCCATGTGACGTGGATGTTCTTTCATTCATGTTCTTTCTTCCTGTACCTATTCTCCATTCTGAAGAATGCTTCTCCATTTACCCTCATCATCATGTGTGACAGGGTGAAGAATTTCGAGACTTCCTGGCAACACAGCTGTCTTACTTCGACACAAGAGCAGGTAAGGTGACCCCGCTTCTTGCTACTACATAGGCTAACAGGTGGAGAAATTGGTACTAAATTGAGAATACCTTCCTCTTTTTATACATTCCTACCCTTCTTGCGTCCCCCACTTCATCAAATTTCCCTTCTTTGCTATTGTATTGAATAATGGTGGAGAGAGCCGGTGACGTCACACAGCAGGCGGGTGCGCGCGCACTCATCCAGTCGACTTGAGCTTGCAGCGGTCTGGGCAGATCCCGTTCCGTGCTGTTGGGTTAGTGCGTGTCGTGTATTGTCGTTGTGTTGAGCTGCGACGTTTACTCTCTTGCTAGTGCTAACCTGTCTGCCAGCTTTCCTTTAATATACCTGTCTTGTCTACCAAGAGGTATGTTATGTGTCTGATGTGTGTTAGTGTACTCTCCTGATGTAGATATCTCCTCAGTAGAGCATCAGTGGATTATGGAATGTGATACAGTTGTAATGGAACCGGATTAGCATGTGTATTACCGGTATATTTGTCTACAAAATCTTGTTACTCTAAATGTTTGCTTTACCCTTATTACCGGACTGCTGTTAATATAGTTTTGTTGTGACCTTATAGTATTGTGTTGTTCGAGCTTCCTCTTCTCTCCGCTTGGTTTTAAAGCGACACAGCCTGACAGATATTGCAGGTACTGCAATCGTGCACCGCTAAATGTCTTCACGCCGCATTCTGTGTTTATTTTACGTGATTATCCGGTCAAATCATTGCCTGCTCTGCAAACTGACGTGGTCTGACGTCACTGGCTTGGTTTATTCTGACTTTTTCCCAGCTTCTTACGTCAAAATGAAAAAAGTGTAATTTTGTAGGCATACATTTTTGTTAATGAAAGTGAAACGTGAAATAACTGGGAAATTCATAAGGGAACAGTGATGAAACACTAATGCAAATTCTTACGAAAAAGTCATAAAATATTTAATGGCCTCAGCGTAAATATTGTCTTATTGTATAGATATGGTTAATAATTTCAATTCGCAGTGGCTTGCAGACTGAACGCTGAAAGATAACTGTCTGTAATGAGATTAATGTATTTTATATTTTCTAGCTTTCGTATAGAGTCTTATTCGAGTTTTGAGCTACTAAAGTAGCAGGAAATGAACAGGTTGTTAGGCATGGATGGTTGACAAGAGAAAAAGATGCGCTGATAGTCCTTCCTCAGCATTCTGCAAACCAAGTGTCACTGTTTTGATACACCCTGATGAAATTAGTGGGAGTTATTTAGGTTTTCCATGCGATTAACTTTTATGTATTTCAAAGCGAGATTGCTCTCAGCCACGTATTACTGAGCAACTCCGCAAGATTAACGGTGATATAATATTTCAGATCCTATTGATATATTGCAGGCTATTTTCTGTATCTTAAATGATGGTTTAATCTATCGTACTTTCCTAAGATTCACTGGAGGGCATCGTTCGCAACGCCCCGAATTTTGACCGTTCACATTGGAGTTCCGCGGTGTAATAAGTCAGCGGTGTTAATACAACAACAACAATAATAATAATAATAATAATAGAGAGCCTCCATGGCGCCGGCCTCTCAACGCTGGGTTCCGTGGTTCAAATCCCGGTCACTCCATGTAAGATTTGTGCTGGATAAAGCGGAGGCGGGACAGGATTTTCTCCGGGTACTCCGCTTTTCCCTGTCATATTTCATTCCAGCAACACTCTCCAATATCATTTCATTTCATTCCATCTGTCATTCAGTAATCATTGCTCTAGAGGAGTGCGACGGACCTCGGCAGCCGGCACAATTCCTATCCTCGCCGCTAGATGGGGGCGTCATTCATTTCATTCCTGACCCGGTCAAATGACTGGAAACAGGCTGTGGATTTTCAATAATAATAGTTGTTGGCATTGTTCGTGAAATATGGTGAAACCTATCTATCTTTTTTGTATTGTTCTTGGACTACATTTCTGCGTAGTACTGATTATCAGTTGTAAGCATGCATTCGGGAGATAATGGGTTCGAACCCCACTCTCGGCAGCTCTGAAGATGTTCCCTCGTGGTTTCCCATTTTCACACCAGGTAAATGCTGAGGCTTTACCCCGATTAAAGCCACGGCCGCTTCCTTCCCACTCCTAGCTCTTTCCTGTCCTATCGTAGCCATAAGACCTATCTGTGTCGGTGCGATGTACAGCCAATTGTAAAACAAGACTGATTATTCTGCCTATTCAATGTATACTCGATATACCGAATCTGCTTCTGATAGACATACAGATAAATCGTAACTAGTTCCCGCAGACAGACTTGTGTCAAACTTGTCTATATCAAGTTGATTATCCGTAATCTCTGTTATAAATCTAGGTCGATGATCGATAATTCATAACACCTCTTCGGTGGCGGATAGAGAGATACAAGTCGACCACAGTGATTCCGGAGGAACTAGGTGGGAGTTCCCTCTTGACAGCACAATTTAAACGTCTTGGAAATAGTTTATGTAACCTTGTTTCTCTCTGCGCGATCAGTCTGTGCTCCTTGTCCGTGTATGTGCGCGCTTGCTGCTTTTTTTTCTCACTTTTTTTTATGGCTGGCGAGCTTGGAGCAGCGCAATGCGGGCCACAGCTGAGGGGAAGTGAGTGAAAGCCGCTCCAAGGTCGAACGCAGAGTTCAGGACACGTTCTAGCTAGAAGAAGGAATTCGCTGTTGCAGCCTTTCAGTACAATGGATGCCGGCCTGCA
The DNA here is from genome assembly GCF_040414725.1 of Anabrus simplex. Classification (NCBI taxonomy): domain Eukaryota; kingdom Metazoa; phylum Arthropoda; class Insecta; order Orthoptera; family Tettigoniidae; genus Anabrus; species Anabrus simplex. The sequence continues at coordinate 144,053,023 of NC_090265.1, read as the reverse complement.
GCCGGAACCTAGGCTATACCAAGTTCCTGAGCGGGCTTTGTCACTGTACTACGTGTGACTGCATTGATTTACTGCGGAAGAAAGAGCAAGTCCCTTACTTTAGCTCGACCAGTAGGTTCTTCCTCTTACTATTGTTGAAGAATACTATGCATCATTATTTATATAAGCCTTTGTGGGTAGATCCTCAGCGATATGTTTGAGAACTCTGCCTGCAAACCATGTCTCCGTTATTCTGATTTCGCAGCGCACAGTATGTCTTCTACAGGTTAGTCACGTAGACGTGAGCTTGCAGTCGGGAGATGATGGGTTCGAATCCCACCGTCGGCAGCCCTGAAGATGGTTTTCCCGTGGTTTCTCATTTTCACACCAGGCAAATGTTGGGACAAGACCGTAAGGCTGTGGCTGCTACCTTCCCGATCCCAGACTTTTCCCATCCTTGCGTCGTCGATAATTTTCGATGTGTTGGTACGATGCTAAACCACTATAATAACTTACTCAGCCGATTCTTCAATCTAAATTTATATTATAGTCAAACTCCTCCTTCCTGGCTTTATTTATTTATTTATTTATTTATTTATTTATTTATTTATTTATTTATTTTGATTCATGTTGATTTAGCCCTGTTTTACGTCCGGACGCCCTTCCTGACACCAACGTTATGTGCAGGGATGTATTCACTATTACGCGTATCTGTGGAAATTGCTAGCGTGTTGTATGTAATTGAAGAGAATTGTATTAACGCTAATACCCAGTCCCTGAGCCACACCGATTAACCATACACAGTTAACATTTCCGGCCCAGTCGGGAATTGAATCAGAGGCCCTCTAAACCGAATGCCACCACGCTGACCATTCAGCCATTTGCCAACCAGTCGGGCAATACTTTAGTCTAATTATAGTTTATTTATTGACAGTAAATCTACTTATGAGCTTCCATTTGTCTCCTAATAATAATAATAATAATAATAATAATAATAATAATAATAATAATAATAATAATAATAATATTGTCTTTACGTCGCACTAACTCCTTTTACGGTTTATTGAGACACCGGGGTGCTGGAATTTAGTCCCACGAAAGTTCTTTTATGTGCCAGTAAATCTACCCACACGAGGCTGTCGTATTTAAGCGCCTTCAAATACCACCGGACTGAGCAAGGATCGAACCTGCCAAGTTGGGATCAGAAGGCCAACGCCTCACTGTCTGAGCCACCCTCTCCTAACAACACCTCGTTTGTTTAATGACTTTGTCTCTCATTTCCAACCGCTTCATCCAAGATGTAAAGAGAAACGAGCTTGTGGATTTTCGGAATTGTTTTTAGTTACGGAAGCTCCAGTTTCCGCAGAATCCGAACTAACGTTGCATGTTGAAATTTCCACATGGATTTGGCTTAGATTCATATCAAGGCAGTCATACTAAGGGGCCAGTGACAACGTCTCTCAGCTGTCACGGCCCCTCGTTCATGTCGTACTAAGTATTTAATCTTAATTTTACCGTTACTAATGCATTATCAATATCCTGCTTCTCTCGATACCAGCAATAATTCTCGATACTTTTCCTACTTGTAGTCACCATGATTTAATTTCTCTCATATCGGGAAAATTCCATCAGGGATTAGTCTAACTGTTCTTAATACTTATCGTTTACCAGCACATTTTTTTGACGTCTCTTCTCCATTACAGCTTTTATCTTAGATATCCAGATTTCGGAACCATTCCCATTTGTGTCGTTCAAATTCCAGCACATCTTCAACTGCCTGTCATTTACATTACAACTACCTGGCGCCGATGGCCTAGTCCTAGTGGATAGTGAGTTGGCTTTTTGTACCCAAGATCTCGGATACTATCCAAGCTGATGCAGAAATAGTTTTGAAATGGAGAGTTACATCCCAGTTGTTCGAATTCCACATAAAACTGGAGGTCGCGTAGTTTCGATCGCGGAATCAACAGCCACGTAAACCTGTAAGGTTTCGTGTTATTGGGCTGTCAATTACGACGTTCCCTTTTACTCTACCAGCACTGAGAGAGTTGGCTGCGTGGTACGTGTCAGATAGCTGTGAACTTTCATTCGGGAGATAGTAGGTTCTAATCCCACCGTCGGCAGCCCTGAAGATGGTTTTCCGTGGTTTTCCATTTTAACGCCAGGCTAATGTTGGGTCTGTACCTTAATTAAGGCTACAGACACTGCCTTCTCAATTCTAGTCCTTGCGTCACCGAAAACCTTCGATGTGTTGGTTCGACGTTAAAGCACTGGGTAAAAAGAAAAACCTGTGCGCGGTTGGGGTCACTAGCTGTCAGTTTGCATTCGGGAGGTAGTGGGTTCGAACCTCACTGTCGGCAGTCATGATGATGTTTTTCTGTGGTTTCCTCTTTTCACACTAGGAAATGCAAGGGCTACAGTAACATCTTTTCTAGTTCTAGACCCCTTCATATCCCATCGTCGACGTAAAACCTGTCTGTGTTAGTGGGACTTGAAATAAATAGAAAAAAGGAACCTCAGCGTAATCTGTTGCCGAGTTTTATAGAACTTTGTTGGGTAAACACCGAATTTGTCATCAGGGATATCGTGCAGATAATTTCACATGGTTATGATGGTATTTAGGGGTAGTAGTAAGGATAAAAAGGAGAGGGCGTATGAGTCTGTGGTAAGACCTCATTTGGAGTTTGGTTCCAGTGTACGGGAGCCTCACCAGAATTACTTGATGCGAGAACTGGAGAAGGTCCATTGGAAAGTAGCGCGATTTGTTCTGGCTGATTTCCGACAAAAAAAAATAGTTTCAAGATAATGTTGCATATTTTGGGCTGAGAAGACTTGGGAGTAAGGAGTCAAATCAACACAACAAAACAATTACTGCTGATCTGCATTTAGGGCAGTCGCACAGGTGGCAGATTCCCTATCTGTTGTTTTCCTAGTATTTTCTTAAATGATAGCAAAGCAATTGGAAATTTATTGCACAACTCCCTTGGTAAGTTGTTGCAATCCCTAACTCCCCTTTCTATAAACGAACATTTGTCACAATTTGTCCTCTTGATTTCCAACTTTATCTTCATATTGTGATTGTTCCTACTTTTAAAGACCACTCAGACTTATTCGTCTGCTGATGTCATTCCACGCCATCTCTCCACTGACAGCTCGGAACATACCACTTAGTCGAGCAGCTCGTCTCCTTTCTCCCAAGTCTTCCCAGCCCAAACTTTGCAACATTTTTGTAACGCTACTCTTTTGTCGGAAATCACCCAGAACGAACCGAGCTGCTCTTCTGTGGATTTTTTCCAGTTCTTGAATCGAGTAATCCTGATGAGGGTCCCATACACTGGAACCATACTCTATTAGGGTTCTTAACAGAGACTTATGTGCCCTCCCCTTTACATCCTTACTACAACCCCTAAATACCCTCATAACCATGTGCAGAAATCTGCACCTTTTATTTACAATCATATTTATGTGATTACCCGAATGAAGAGCTTTCTTTATATTAACACTTAGGTTTTCTTTTTTTTTTTTGCTATTTGTTTTACGTCGCGCCGACACAGATACGTCTTATGGCGACGATGGGATAGGAAAGGCCTAGGAAGTGGAAGGAAGCGGCCGTGGCCTTAATTAAGGTACAGCCCCGGCATTTGCCTGGTGTGAAAATCGGAAACCACGGAAAACCATCTTCAGGGCTGCCGACAGTGGGGCTCGAACCCACGATCTCCCGATTACTGGATACTGGCCGCACTTAAGCGACTGCAGTTATCGAGCTCGGTACTTAGGTATGTACAATGATCCCCAAAAGGAACTTTCACCCCATCAACGCAGTAATTAAACTGAGAGGACTTTTGTTATTGTGAAACTCACAACCTGACTTTTAACCCCGCTTATAATCATTCCGGGGTGGAGGAGGGGAGCTGCTGGACTAAGCGGTATGATCCGATATGTCATTGGAATGACGTGGAATAGAATTAGTACGCGGATAACCTTGAGTTGAGCTTTTGAAGACCGAGCTCGATAGCTGCAGTCGCTTAAGTGCGGCCAGTATTCGGGAGATAGTAGGTTCGAACCCCACTGTCGGCAGCCCTGAAAATGGTTTTCCGTGGTTTCCCATTTTCACACCAGGCAAATGCTGGGGCTGTACCTTAATCAAGGCCACGGCCGCTTCCTTCCCACTCCTAGCCCTTCCTTGTCCCATCGTCGCCATAAGACCTATCTGTGTCGGTGCGACGTAAAGCAACTAGCAAAGAGCTTTTGAAGGTAGGAAACACCGTCATACGTAGATCACATTGGAATTTATTACGACGAATTGAGGCAAATGTTCATAATCGATAAATTTCAGAGTACCTGGAATAGTTTCAAAAAATACTAGGTATCCGCCTCGTGGCCATGGTTACAGCGCCATGTCTATGTAGTCTGACACCGTGGTTAAACGGTTCGAGTCCCGTTAGTCGGAAAAAGTCACCATCAGAATGTTGGCCGGCAGGTTTAAGAGTGGTTCATAATCACTAGATTGCGTGCCAAACTCCTGGATTCATTTCCAAGCTCTCCGCAGTGTTCTTATGGAGTAAGGCCATATGACGCTGTTGGTAGTGATTCGTCTGTCTGATGGCAACGTAAAGCGATGAGCAGACTCCTTGGTGCCGTTCGAGAGGAGCAGGCTAGGTGCGGGCACTGCGTTTCACCCTCTCCCTTCCTACTATCTTATAGGCTATGACGTTATTTCGTTTCATCTCATTAACTCCTCTGATGAGGTTGATCTCAGGAAGGGCATCCAGTTGTAAAAACTCGCTGCGAAGATTCATCTCGCTTCATACCCGACCCCGCAGAGAAACACACACACACACACACACACACACACACACACACACACACACACGCACACACACACACGCGCGGTAAACAATTGATTGGGAGTCTCTCACCTGAGCGACAGCCCTAAATGCAGATCAGTATTCTTATAAGTGCGGTCAGTATCCAGTATTCGGGAGATAGTAGGTTCGAACCCCACTGTCGGCAGCCCTGAAAATGGTTTTCCGTGGTTTCCCATTTTCACACCAGGCAAATGCTGGGGCTGTACCTTAATTAAGGCCACGCTCGCTTCCTTCCCCATCCTAGCCTTCCCTGTCCCATCGTCGCCATAAGACCTATCTGTGTCGGTGCGACGTAAAGCAACTAGCAATATATATATTCTTACTCTAATCTAGCAGCTAGGCTAATTTGCACTAAGATTTCGAACTCTGTACTTCGGTTTCAAATAGGGGGAGGAATTCCTGCCGATGTACATGTATTTACACGTAAGAATAGTAAATTTACAATTACATTGTTTTCCCTAACAACAACAATAATAATAATAATAATAATAATAATAATAATAATAATAATAATAGCTTAACGTCCCACTAATTACTTTTTCCGAGACGCCGAAGTGCCGCAATTTTGTCCCACAGGAGTTATTTTACGTGACAGTAAATCTACCGATACGAGGCTCGCGTATTTGAGCATCTTTAAATTTCCTCATATTAGTCGTTATTTCCAGCCCATGCGAAATTTATGGAGGTTTAGATTCCACATAGGCGGTTGAAAGTAAAGGACCGTGAATCATATTAACATTACGTAAAATTCAATTCTTGAATAAATTTTCTCTCCGACAATTTCAATTACTTTTAAAAGTGCGCATTTTGTCATCAGTTCTCTACGTTTAATTACTTCCTTCTGTAGTAAAGTTCCTATGCATGGCTTGACTGCAATCTCCAGAGTAGGCTTTTGGGTTGTTGTACTGCGTCGTCCTGCTGATATTTACAGATTTTTCTCTGTGTATGTTGAATAGCTGTAGTATTGACTTTATATACTCCAAGAAACAATTATAGACGAGACCCGAAAGCTCGTTCTGGAAATTACTTAGTTGGTTCTAATCCTACATCAAATTTGACAGCTCGTTTCGAAGCTACCCTATTTACCTGTTTACAATGTAAAAGGTCTCTATTATACAGATCGTGATAATAGGCAGACTTTTTTTCTCAGAATTCGTGTGCCTATGATAATAAACATTTCACCTTTCCTGACGGAGTCATTCCGGTCTTCGAGTTTATCGGGTACGAGTACTTCTACTTAAGCAAACCTGCTGAAGGTTTTTTGGTTTTTAAATAAATAGCATTTTTTGCAAGGCCGTGCACACTAACGGCATTCACTACCGTAGCTAATTGCCAGAGTTAACTCCTGTATACATATGTATTTTGTTATTTTAATTTACGTTTTTCAAAACTATAATCTATAATTTTAAAACACAAGATCATTTCTTGGAACAGTCTGCCTGCGGTGTTTGCTGAACCGATTTACATTATAAATGAAAGGTTTTTGCCCATAAATGTATAACATTTTTGACTGATTTTTTTAGGAGCTTTTAATATAATCGTATGATGCATGTTTACTTAGTTCGCCGATTGGCAGAGAGGTTAAGCTATGTTGGTACGGCTATGGATGTTGTCACCTCTTCAGTATTGTCGGTCTATGTTCTTTGGGATTCTTATTCCTCTACATTTTTTTAAATCTCATGGTTTTGCTCTTCGTTACCTCTGTGTATTTCTTCAGTGTAATTTCAATAAATGTGTACTTCTCTAGTTAAGTCCAACGAACTGATGTACAACTATTTTCAATACTGGATGTACAGAAATGATTTGAAGGTACGATTTGGGGATTCCGTCGTGTATTCAGAAATCTCTCAAATTGTTGCTTCATGTAAACCGAGCATTTTATGTTTCATATAAATTTACAGTTAACTTCGTGCTATGAATAAGAACAATCATTAATAAGCGTCCAGCGTTGTAACTCCTTTGTGAGGTATTACGCTGCATATACACGTTCTGTTTAGTGCTTTGTACTTCCGGGAACTCCCGTGTAATTTCATAGCCCTAGGTTACGAGGTTACGGTAATAGTTTAAATCGTGCAATGTATTGGAACAATCGCTAAGAAACGCCAAGAATTATACTATGGCTATGGGGTTATTTTGTCCGTGGAATGCATGTTGTTGATAGGTGATAGTTCATTTGTGCTGATTCACATTCTTCACTCAATACATACAATCATCATCGTGATATTCAGTTTCAAGTAGTCGAAAAAATTACACGTGAATGGGGAAGTTATGCGTACTTCACCATTCAGGGATATACAAATTTGCTGTTTCTAGACGACGAGTACGCTGGTCGTGTTGAATTACACTGTGTTAGTCAATTATTTCCTCATCATTTGTGTATATTCTACATAGCCAAATAAGTTCTGGATACGATACTGCGAGTATGAACATGAAAACCTACAACCTGTTTTCCAGTCATTGACCGGGTCAGGGATGGAATGAATGAAGCAGATATAAGCTATTAGTACGATGGGGTCGCCACTTCCAAAGTGATTTATTAATGAATGATAGATGCTATGAAATGAGAATGGCGAGTGTTGCTGGAATGAAAGATGACAGGGAAAACCAGAGTACCCGGAGAAAAACCTGTCCCGCCTCCGCTTTGTCCAGCACAAATCTCACATGGAGTGACCGGGATTTGAACCACGGTATCCAGCAGTGAGAGGCCGACGCGCTACCGTCTGAGCCACGGAGGCTCCGATACTGCGAGTATCATTTGCAATTTACTTTTCGCTGACAATATTGATGTGGGTCATTACATTAGAATTTTCTCCCATATTTTTTTTCAAAAGTCTGCTTGTAATGTACAACAAAATACAAAGCTCCATATATATAGAATTATCTGACGCAAAAGTGATGTAATTTACGGTGGGAAGTTTAAACAATATTTTCCACCAATTTGATCAGTATTTAAAATATTTGCGTTGTTTAACACAAGTGGATAAAAAGAGATTAATTCTGATTCTCAGACTTCTTACATCAACTTGGTAATGGAGGTTAATCTCATTTAATCGACGAATCTTAAGAAATCTACAGGGGTTATATGTTCACCATCCAGGATAATAGGGAAAGCATACACTGTTTCAAAAACTTTTGGAAGGGAATTTAATTTTTTCATTTCTTTATTTTTAAGAATTTATTTAATTGTCCTTTGTTGGTACAACATTTGATCATCTATGAACACTCACAGCACACATACAAAAAAATAAATTGTCAGTGCAAAGGACATATAAGAATGAAAATCAAATTGCCACAGTCTTCAAGTAGAGAACACTACACTGAATCTCTCTTCCGGAAGAAGAGGGGGAGAACGAATCGAACACAAAACAAAACACAACACAAAACACTGGCAACAATGCGAAGAGCACAAAGTCAAATTCTGATTTCCGCGGTTCTCAAAAAGTCCATCGCAGCATTGAGAACTGAATTGTTTTCACCGTGCAACACCAATGCAGCGCTGGTCGGGAACGGCACTTGTAGATCAGATAGTTTAGATAAAAAGCGGCGTCCAGAAGCTTCATAAAGGCCGCACTTAAACAAAATGTGGTTGAGATCTCCATCCTCCGCATACTGACATCGACAGCGCGGTGAAGCCAAAACTCCTATGCGATGGAGATGTGAAGGGAATGATCCATGATTGAGCCGCATTCGGATGACGGATACAGTTAGACCTCGTGACCGATGAAACTTATAATACCATGGCTTAGGAGGGATGTTGGGTTGTACGAGAGCATAAGCTCTATCTTTATGCAGTTGAGATGTTTCCCATGCCGTAGATCGTTTGTGACGAATTTGTTGTCGAATAGTGGGAATAAAATCCATCCATGGGAGTTGCAGCGCTGTAAATAGCCCTTCCGATGCACCGCGTTTGGCTAGTACGTCAGGTTTTCAGTGCCGAAAACTCCACTTATGTCCTTTGACCCAACGAAATGCTATGGAGCAACCTGAAGAGCAGATGTTAAAAGCTCGCTCCGCGATGTCACACAAGTAACTATGCGTTTGGATTTAAATCTTTAACAGGATGTACTGAATTTCACTGAATGTTCTATTTTTGGCCCGGGAAACATAAAAATGGCGATCAAATCAGTGCTAAAGTATGCCTGAAACACCAGAGACATACTTCATCGTAAACAATTTATTAGTAACTGAAGAAGAAAAAGAACGTCTTTACTTTCTAAAACTTTGAAATTAAGTGGATTGCCGCCCATACCTTCGCAATAAAAACTGGTGTTATTGTAATTTTACTAAGAAATGTTAATGCTTTTTCAAGCCCTTTTAAATGAGACAAATTTTTATTTTTGTATCAAATGTATATTTTTCTGGAACTGAAATCTTTACAGGTCAAAGAATTCAGATTTCACGAATCGGTCTAACACCACGACACGTCCTCAGCTCGACTGTGCATGGCATTAGCAGAACGGGCGTGTCTTTGTAATGAAAACTCCCATCTCCATTGTGAATGGCAGTAGGCCTGCCATTATCATAGAAACTTCCCAACGCGCACCTTACATAGGAACCAGCGTATGGGGTCCTCCCCGTGGTGTTTCTTGGATAACGCTAAGAGACATGCAATTTAATATATTGTTACGCACTGGGTGTACATTATTTTACGTATATATCCGCATATAATCTAGAATGCCGGAGCGAAGCACGGGTACATTTGCTAGTAATGAAATACAGTGGGAAGACAGGGATGAAATGGCTTAATAGAGTAATAAGATTAGCATGGAGCATTGGTAAGGTACCTTCTGGTTGGACGAACGCAGTAATTGCACCTATCCATAAGCAAGCAAACAGGGAGGATTTCAACATCGAGTTCATTTCATTGGTTTCAGACCACGGAGTGGCTGTCAGGATCTGATTTTCAGTATGCGCCAGGTAATGAGAAATGGTACGAGAGGAATAGACAGTTATGTTTGTTTCGTAAATCTAGAGAAGGTATGACAGTGTACCGAGGGGAAAGATGTTCGTTGTACTGGGGGCTTTAGGATTAAGTGTAGATTATTGCGATATAAGGCACGTATATTGACAATTGGACTGTGGTGTGAATTGATGGTAGAATGATTTCAAGGTACCTACAGGCAAGGCTGTAATTTTTCACCTTTGTTGCTTAAGCTTACATGGATCATCTACTAAAAGGTATAAAATGGCAGGAAGGGATTCAGGCAGGTGAAAAAGTGGTCAGAAGTTTCTCCTATGCCAACTACTTGGTCTTAAAAGCGAATTGTACTTAAAGTCTGCAGTTTCATATCTTGGAACTTGAAAATGGTTGCAATGAGTATGCTATGAAAATTAGCCTTTGCAAGACTGCAGTGATGACAGTAGGTAAGAAACCTAATAGATTGAATGTCAGGTTGGGAATACAGAGCTGGAACAGATAGATAATTTCAAGTATTTATGTGTATTCTCCCAGGATGGTACTATAGTTGTATTGATTCAAGGTGTAGCTAAGCTAATGATGTGCGCTGGCAGTTGCGATCAACAATATTCTGTAAGAAGGAAGTCAGCTCCAGGATGAAACTATCTTTACACCGGTCTGTGTTCAGACCAATTTAGCTTTACGGGAGTGAAAGGTGAGTGGACTCAGGATATCTTATTCATAAGTTAGAAGTAACAAACATGAAAGTAGCGAGAACGATCGGTGGTACAAACGAGTGGGAGCAGAGGCAGGAGGGTACTCGGAATGCGGAAATAAAGGCTAAGTTAGGAATGAACTCTGTTAATGAAGCTGTGCGCATAAACCGGCTTCGGTGGTGCGGTCATGTGAGGCGAATGGAGGACGTTAGGTTACCTAGGTTAATAATGAACTCCTTCATGGAAGGTAAGAGAAATAGAGGGAGACCAAGACGACGATTATTAGACTCGGTTTCTAATGATTTACAGATAAGAGGTATAGAACTGGAAAAGTTAGTTACAAATAGAGGATTGTAGCGGCGTTTAGTAAGTTCACAGAGGCTTGCAGACTGAATGTTGAAAGGCATAAATCTATAATGAAGATGCATGTATGTATTACAAATTCGTTATTTCTATAACATTAATAAAAACACCCGTCAGTGGCCGGTCTGGTTATTATTAACTCAATATTGGTAGAGTTAATACGAATGTAAACAGAGCAGAGGACACTACCCTTGATATCAATTCTGCTGGAGGGAGAGAATTCAGTGATTTAGTGGTAACTTGTGACGCTTTTTTTTTATTCAATTGCTCTGGCTGTCACATTTCTTTCGCCCTTTCTTGATATTGTCCCTGTATCTCGGTTCTCAAGTATGTATGTGGTAAGCATACAGCAGTAGGCATAAACAATCCCAGGTAACATTATGCAGTCTATTCATAACCGAGGGGGAAACGTATTAAGCCTACTCTGTCCCTTAGGTCCTCTGTGTTTGTCACATCTATTGTGATGTACCGCGGGTATTCAGCTGAGATTTGTCAATTTTCTGTAGTCTTTCCAAACTCGCTTCGCTTGGCGAGCTCTTTCTCTCCTTCGACTCCGGCACTTACTGTTTATGAAGCTAGTGGGTCCTTCATCTTCCCAGGTTTCCTTTCTTTCTTTCTTTCTTTCTTTCTTTCTTTCTTTCTTTCTTTCTTTCTTCCTGAGGATGGGGGACGCAGACAAAGAATACACCCACGGTATCCCCTGTCTGTCGTAAGATGCTGCTAGAACGGGCGACCAAGTGATGATTGAATTAGAACCATGAGACTTCTTGTAATTAGTACAGTCATGTGAGGAACACCATGGGCTGCCTTTACTTGCTAGTAGTACCACTATGTTAGGTACACAACAGGTTTGTGATTAGTAGAAACAGATTGTGAATCAGTATGGGTTTTACAGTGCCCGTGATTAGTACCACTATATGCGGAATACCACGGGCTTACGTTGCCTGTGATAAGTACAGTTGTGAGAAACACAACGGATCTGGGCGTTACCTGTGATTAGTACCACTATATGAGCGACACCGTGGGTTTGCGCTGTCTGTGATTAGAACACCTATGTGAGGAACACCATAGGTTTGTGTTACCTATGAGTGGCGCCGTAATGTGAGAAACACCATAGGTCTGCCTTACCTGTGCGTATAAGATTACCTGTGAGTAGTACGACAATGCGTGGAGCACCCTAAGTCTACGTTACTTTTGATTAGTACCGTACATGAGAAATACCATGGTTCTTGCTTTCCTAGCGATCACCATTATGAGGGCCGTTGACCTGGATTTTGGACGCCTTCAGACAAGCGTCATCGATTCAGGATTGTATGGAAGCAGCCCCTTGGTCAGTATAGACTATTGTTTTAAGATACCGGTAGTTTCAGGGAATGTGGGGCATTGCGGGTCGAATCCACTGATTGTTTCAAGTGCATATTCATTGTTCATCGCCTCTTTTTTTATTCTAGTCAGTGGATTAATTTTGGAATTTTTTAACTTTCAATATTGCGAGTTGGATCCGCTGAATATTTTAAATTCATATTCATCCATTGATTCTTCAAGTTTTGAATTCTGGTCAGTGGAAGAGTTTCTGACTTTTAAATTGTCATTACATTTCGTCTCATTTCTGACCATTAGGGGCCGATAAACTAGATGTTAGGCCCCTTCCTTCTGCCGACATCCTCTCCCTCTTCCTTTCACCGCTACTGTTAGGAGGTGCCGTTAAAAACAATATTCACAACTTGTTAGTCATTGTGAACACAACAAGCTTCTAACTGAGATGAGTAACCATGGTTCAGTGACCTTGAAATGGCGAAGAACACGTGAAGCAAAGGGGCGTGCACAGATTCAACGATGCTGCTCGTCTGTGACGTGTTGTGACCGAAGCAAACAAGTGAGAGGATTACGTAACCTACATGCTAGCTTGCAGAATTACGTGTCTGAGCGATTTCTTTGTGAGACCTAATCGAATGTTTCCTAGACTTGAGTATACTAATTTACGCGGTTTAGATACCATCCCACGGCTTATCAGTGTAGAAGCTGTAAATAAAATTGTATAGTCGAGAAACCAACATTCCAAAATAAAATGTTTATGTTCAAGACTACCTATATTACCCGGCGCTGCACGGGCATTTTATTGTTTCCTTTAGGTATTTTATTACCAGTTTATTATGTGTGAAGAGCCTCCGTGGCTCAGACGGCAGCGCGTCGGCCTCTCACCGCTGCATACCGTGGTTTAAATCCCGGTCACTCCATGTGAGATTTGTGCTGGACAAAGCGGAGGCGAGGCAGGTTTTCTCCGGGTATTCCGGTTTTCCCTGTCATCTTTCATTCCAGCAACACTCTCCATTCTCATTTCATAGCCTCTATCAGTCATTAATAAATCGCTTTGGGAGTGGTGACCCCATCGTACTAATATCCTATATATGATTCATTCATTACATCCCTGACCCGATCAATGACTGGCAAAACTGTTGTTGGTTTTCAATTTCAGTTATGTATGAAGAGAATTTTTGTAGATGTGTTATTAAGAACTATTTTTTGTAGTTTAGAAGTTATTGTTGTTTAATTTCAGATCTTATGGATTATTTTCTTTCTCGTTAATCAAACTAATCTCGGTAAGTTTGGACATTTTCTTCATCACCACTTCTCGCCATGCCTACGCAGCTGAACTGGTACTTAAACGGCATCCAGAGTGCCCCAATACAACTCGGCGATCGCGGAAACATGCATTCCACTCTAATATTGATCGTTTTCGATTGTTCTTGTACGTCATTCCCACCCTTGGGTTTGTTAGAAGGTGTTTTTCGAGATAGTAATTCGTATTTGTACGAAGTTTGGTTGAGAGCTATTCTGGAAGATACTGTACACACGTAGTACATCTACAATTTTGCTAATTTTCTCTTTCACACCTTTTACTTTTAGGATTTGTAATTTTTTTTTAATACTATTTGTTCGGGGCGTCGACCTAGAAAGATATTTGCCCCTACTTGCACCATGCGTATGTGAGAAACCTACGTGTATTTTGTAAATGGCGGAAGTGTGAGGTAAGGAACGTTAAGGACGACACAAAGACCCAGTCCCCAGGCATATTCATCATTTACAATTAAAAACCCCTGACCCGGCCAGGAATCGAACCCGGGGCCGCCGGGTGACAGGCGGACGCGTTGCCCCCTACACCGCGGGGCCGGACAGGATTTGTATTACTTATTTCAAGTGGTTTTTTTTTTTGTTTTCTTAATTGTGACCTAAATTTTTAAATTGAAATATTGTTATGTGTATAATTTTACGTTTTAGCTTGAAATTATTTTGCTTTGGCGTAAAGTATTTCCTTTAGGCAGCCCAGATTGTCTGGGAGCTAGTTGATACTTTCAAACAATAATAAAAATAAGTTAACCGAGCTCGATAGCTGCAGTCACTTAAGTGCGGCCAGTATCCAGTATTCGGGAGATAGTTAGTTCGAACCCCACTGTCGGCAGCCCTGAAGATGGTTTTCCGTGGTTTCCCATTGTCACACCAGGCAAATGCTGGGGCTGTACCTTAATTAAGGCCACGGCCGCTTCCTTCCCATTCGTAGCCCTTTCCTGTCCCATCGTCGCCGTAAGACCTATCTGTGTCGGTGCGACGTAAAGCCAATAGAAAATAAGTTATAACGTAATGTATTTACGCGTCACATTGTAGATATGATGTACACGATTCCAACTGTCACTGGGGCTGCCACTAATCAACCTAGCGACACCGCAAACTGTGTAAACAACATTAATCTCAGTGAATTTGGACATTTTCTTTATCACCCCCTTCTGAATCACCATGACGATGGATGCTGAACTTGGACTAAAACGACATCCAGAGTGTCACTATTCATATCAGTGACCCCGAAAACTGTAGATTAGACACTAATATCGGCTGTTTTCGTTTATTTTACATGTCACCTCCTCCCCCAGGGTTGTCTTATCCCTACAATATATTTTCGTATCCGTACAGAGTTTGGTTGAGAGCTGCGATGGGGTATGACTGTGAACTTAAAAGCATCGGGAGTGTCAGTATTCATCTAAGCGACCCGGAAAACTGTGGATTCGACAGTAATATTCGTAGTTTTCGATTATGCTTAAGTATCATCCGCTCCGCCAGGGGTGCTAGGGATGTCTTACCCCATGGAAAGTTTTTCCAGACAGTATAGTAAGTCATGTGTGCACCAGTTTTAGTTAACACATACATTCCTAACTCGGTCATTTTGGACATTCCTTTTTCACCCCTTCTCAACCTCCATTCCCACCGGGCCTTAAGTATGAGTTAAACGGCATCCGAAGAGTCATGGAGTTAGGGGAGTCCTGCCCCACAGTCATGTTTTGTTTGTTTGTTTGTTTGTTTGTTTGTTTGTTTGTTTGTTTGAAAGCTATGCTGGAACATTTATCCATAATCTCGGTTATTTTGGATATTTCCTTTTTCACCCCTTCGCACCCCCGTGCCTATGCGGGTGTACTTGATCTCAAACGACATCTCAGCGATGCCAAAAACTGTGGATTCTACTTTAATATTGGTCGTTTCTTATTACTTTTATACTTAATCCCCTTTCCTCTCCTGCTCAGAGGGGTGCACACACATAAATCCATAAACTGGGCCATTTTGGACTTTTTTCAGCCATTCTCAACCCCATGCCGATGGGGACTGAACTTGGACTTGACGACATGCGGAACGTCAATGTTCATCTCAGCGACCCCGAAACCTATGAATTCGAAACTATTTTCGATTATTTATATATATATATACCAGCCCTTCCCGATCACAACCCGTAGGGTTGGCTTACCTTCACAGTGCTTTTTTTCGAGACAGTCATATGTGTAGAAGAATCTCACCTTGGCCTAGCCTACATTTACGCACGTGCCTACTTCGAACTCCAGGCCTGTATTCTACTGCAGAATCCTTGACCTGACGTTGCCGTGGTTACTGCGGGTCATTTCTTCATCCAGTTCCTAGAGGGGGGTGGTGTGATGCCAGTATCTCCAAAACGACTGGTTTTAGGCCCTTAAAAGATGGTTTTCGGGACCTCACCGAGTTTTGTTCTACACGTCGCGAGGCTTAAAATGAACTTTTTCTTGTCCTTGTACGACAAAGTTGAATATTTCGCCTATATTAGCCTATGTGAATGTGACCAAGGGCCTAAATCTAGGGAATGGAGAGGGATGTTAAAATTTCTTCTAGATGGGGTTACCCGCAGGGTCCTAAAAGTTAAATATACAAAATTTGGTTCTGATTGGTGGAACAGTATGGATTTGTATAAGGGAACAGACAGGCAGACAGACATTCTGCTTTACACATATAGATATGCATATTCATTGAAATAAGAAAGCTATGAAAGTTCATCTCTATTAATAGGTGTGCAGAATGAGCATATAAAAGCATTAAGACGTTTGGAACACACAGCAGTTCATTTATAGTGGAATGGCTTCCTTATTCTGGGGGGAAAGAGCTAACCTGAAGTATTTTTCTGCTGTGGGGGTTAAGTTCAGTAACTGTGTGACAAAAAGGGAACAGCATACTATCACATTCATAAGCATAATTCTCTATAGTAATTGCAGTATTGTTTCTCCATCATTGCTTACAAGATTTTCTTTTATTCTCAGCACAAATTATTGACCTTGCAGGCGAGGGTCACATGTCCACTGTCGTGCCTCAGAATCTCAGGAGCAACTTGAGGGAACGACAAAATGTAATCATGCATAATTATGCCAAATAATGATTGTTCCGTCAACAGATTGCAAAATTGTAACGAACACGTACTTTGGTAATACGAGAATCAGCTTTCAAGTGACCGAGCTCGATAGCTGCAGTCGCTTAAGTGCGGCCAGTATCCGTATTCGGGAGATAGTGGGTTCGAACCCCACTGCCGGCAACCCTGAAAATGGTTTTCCGTGGTTTCCCATTTTCACACCAGGCAAATGCTGGGACTGTACCTTAATTAAGGCCACGGCCGCTTCCTTCCCAGTCCTAGCCCTTTCCTGTCCCATCGTCGCCATAAGACCTATCTGTGTCGGTGCGACGTAAAGCAAATAGCTTTCGAGTGAACCGGGTACCCGGGTATCGCTGTCCACTTACGATCATCTGAACTTATTCTTCACTACATGTCTTTTCACGAGAGTTTAACCTTCATGTAAACATGGTATGTCCACGCCTCCACCAAAGAGAGGGTTGTGATTCACTGAGCATGCAGTACCAACCTCCACCCCGTGAACGTCTCGTGTTCGGACGTACAGGGCTGCGCATCGCATACGACAACAGTGCGAAGATCTGAACTTCTGAATAAATAACTAAACCTGGATTCTGTTCACTTAGTTTATTGAACACATTCACAATGCACTGCCTATTGTCACTTCTGAGCGGTTTTCCTCTTTTGTGCTTTACTACACACGAAGATCCTACCTCTTGCTCCATTTCTCGTTATTTAATCACTGTTTTATAAAAAAAGCATATATATACCGGTATATATGACAACCATATTCTAATTTGATTACGTACTCATCCAAACACTCCAAATGTAATAAACTGAAATAAAATAAAATGAATGCGACGTACTACTTTTCTTTGAGCTCGCAGTGCGACGGTTGCTTCTCCAATCAACTATGTCTATGTCCACGTGTAAAGGCAAGGTGCTCCGCCTATTTGTTTACATCCGGATTAAACTGTTCTGAAAAGCAGTATAGCTGCAGTACCCGTCGCTTAAGGGGCAATCACATAGCACGTGCCGAGTTACCTTACTCCCCAGCTACTTTGCGCCAATATTCAGACAGGCTGTTTTAGTCGGGATGCAGCAACAGTCCCATCTAACGGAGATGAGTGGCAGCAAAGGAGACAAATCACACCACAATATTGGTGAATGTAATGTTATTGTTGATCAGCATTACGAGCTTTCGATATTGCAGGGCTTCACAATAAGTTTTCTTCCGACTCCATGATATTAGGGCATCTAATGTAAAGGGAGTCCTACCTTCTTTCAAGATTCCCTCTTACCTTATTCTTCAAGCGATCTTTCCTTTGCGGTTTTTCTTATTTCCATAATCATCTTCACAATTTTCCTTGTCAATACGAACCAATGACCGCGCGGTTTTACACCTTAAGACAATCATGACAAAAACCATCGCCAGTTAACACAATTATTAAACAATATTTCCATGTTAACAATACTTGGCATTGATATGGACTAAGCAACAAAAGGTCCGGCCGTGCGGTGTAGGGGAACGCGTCCGCCTGTCACCCGCCGGCCCCGGGTTAGATTCCCGGCCGGGTCAGGGGTTTTGAATTGTAAATGATTAATATCCCTGGCCTGGGGACTGGATGTTTGTGTCGTCCTTAACGTTCCTTTCCTCACATTCAACACTTTACACTCCCGCAATTACACTTACACGCAGGTTCCTCTCATATGGTTAAAGTAGTGGCACGACGCCACGAAAAAATATTTTTTTAAAGCAACAAAAGACTGAATTCATCAATTCTGTTATCATAGTCCGTGTGGTAAAACTGTATATGACATAAATCTCTGGAACATTTATTCTCTTTAACATCAAATCAACAATCACTACTGATCTGCATTTAGGGCAGTCACCCAGGTGGCAGATTCCCAATCTGTTGTTTTCCTAGCCTTTTCTTAAATGATTTCAAACAAATTGGAAATTTATTGAACATCTCCCTTGGTAAGTTATTCCAATTCCTAACTCTCCTTCCTATAAACGAAATATTTGTCCCAATTCTTGAATTCCAGCTTTACTTTCATATTGTGATCTTTCCTACTTTTAAAGACACCACTCAAACTTATTCGTCTACTTATGTCATTCCACGCCATCTCTCCACTGACAGCTCGGAACATACCGCTTAGTCGAGCAGCTCGTCTCCTATCTCCCAAGTCTTCCCAGCCCAAATTTTGCAATATTTTCGTAACGCTACTCTTTTGTTATATAATACTTTTCGATAGGACCAATAGCATAGGTATTTAAGAAATTAAATTTTAGCCACCTTCCCCTAAACTACCATTTCATCCAGCGTGAATAAACATTATTTATAGCCTAGACTGTAGCACCTTATTCTCAGACTTAACATACCGATTTTCATTAAATTCTCTTCAGCCATTTTCTCATGATGCCCGTACATACATACATACAGACAGACAGAAATAACGGAAAAATTAAAAATTCGTTCCCTTGTTACTGTGGACGCGACCGATAGAGGAATACCATTCTTTTTATATTCTGAGCAATTTCCTCCAACTCCGGACGAATGCTGCGATCGTACCTAGTATCAAGAGGAGCTCACCAGTAATTAGATCAAATATGTGAACTACTATATCGTAGTTTTGGTAATGGCCAATTGAGACAAAAATTATCCAACTAATGTTCAATGTTCCGATTTATGCAATTCTTGTTTACCACGCATTCGTATACCCGCTCCTTAATGTCTGTACAAATAAAATTACTAATTTGTCTCGTACTTCATATGTTTGTTGATTAGTTTGTTCATAACATCATGCAAACGTGTCCGGCTCCATGGCTGAATGGTCAGCCTTCGGTTCAGAGGGCCCTGGCTTCGATTCCCGGCCGGGTCGGATATTTTAACCTTAAATAATGAATTTCCCTGTCTCCAGGACTGAGTATTTGTAATGTCCTTAACATCCCTGCAACTCACATCACACGTACCACTATCCCCCACTAGAGTAGCACACAGCTTCCCATCCCAGATGCTGCCCACTCTCGTCGGAGGGTCTGTCTTACAAGGGCTGCCCCGACCGATCGACCGACCAAGGCATGAAGAATCCTCTCGGGAGATATCTTGGCTTTCTTGACCGGAGACGCAATATCACAGTCACTTAGCTCCTCAGTTGTAATCACGTAGGCTGAGAGGACCAATCCCTAGATCCGGGAGAAAATTCCTGGTCCGGCCAGGAATTGAACCCGGGGCCTGCGAGTTATAGCCACACGAAATTAAAACATAATGGAAAGGTTTCTCTAGGCTACGTTTTATTTGATTAGTATACCGTGGCACAGCAATATTAAAGGGGCCGAAACAGGAAATGGCCGATTTCTCCGTTAAGATTAGCTGTAGCCTATTGGAAAACTTGCCTAACAAAATTTAATCCGTAAACCTTATGCAGTGAGAAAGCCATACTTTAAAAATGTGTTGCTAATTATTTACAATATAATAAATTCATTAACAAAAGGGGTCTATATCAGCACAAATCGTATTATTTTGTTAGAACCTGTTTTTGGAAGTTAAATTCAATCACCAGCTACGAATTATTTCTTTAAATTAGATTACAACATACCTGAAAATAAGGTTGGTTGGACATGCGACTCAAAATAAAAGTTGTACAAAATATAATTGCCTGTGGGCTTGCATCCGGGAGATAGTAGGTTCGAATCCCACTATCGGCAGTCCTGAAAATGGTTTTCCGTGGTTTCCCATTTTCACACCAGGCAAATACTGGGGTTGTACCTTAATTAAGGCCACGGCCGCTTCCTTCCAACTCCTAGGCCTTTCGCATCCCATCGTCGCCATAAGACCTATCTGTGTCGGTGCGACGTAAAGCCCCTAGCAAAAAAATAAATAAATAAATAAATAAATAAATATATATATATATATATAATTGCTGGTCGTGTCTGTTACATGCGTTTTTACCGTACGACGAATAATAAATGGAGATGGTCGCGATTGTTAAAATTTACTATTTCATTTAGAATATGTTAATATCATTCGCCCAAATTTGATTGAATCTGTTCGCTCTAACCCAAACAGATCCCTAGTTATTGCTGAGGTGTGTTGTCAGTGGGACGGAAAACCAATAACATTATTATATTAACAGTGTGGAAGAGATAACAGGAAATCCTTGGGCTTGTGACGGACCCAAGGAGTAATCTGATATAACCTTCTGAGCAGTGGTTCTCAATGCCCATACCGCAAGATTAGCTATGCTAATTACTAAGACTTCATTATATTGCGAGTAAAAATAATTACAATAATGTAATTCGTTGTTTGTAAAAGGAACAAGGAAACGATTTCTAGAGCTTAATTGCATGTTTTTATGGGTAGCTGATTGAGTTTCTGAAGAAGATTAGATTTTTAATGACAAATTTGCGCTCATCGTTTCTTACATCAAAGTAAACTAAGGGCAACCATTTCCTTTAATGTTGAAAACAGTTTTAGCAGACGAAGTAGCGGGTCCCGAAAAACTTAAAATCAAGGAATTTCCTTAATGGTGCCGACAGTTGAAAGGCTGAAGGGCCCGAAAAGGTTTCAAATTGTGAGTCTTGGATAGGTAGCCTATGGTAGGTAGGTAAGGGTTATGCTGCCCGAAGGCAGGTCCGAACCTCCGCAGAGGTGTTCCTGAGCCGGAGTTTACGTGCGGTAGGGTGCCCAGTTCCTTTCCGCTCCTCCATTCCCTTACCCCCCACTAACAGCGCGTGGCAATCCATCCAACTCCTGACCACGCCCAATGTTGCTTAACTTCGGAGATCTCACGGGATCCGGTGTTTCAACACGGCTACGGCTATATAAAATTAAAATGAAAAAATCAAAAATCACTTTCGGCCTAAATGCAGTTCCGGAAAAACAGCCTAAAATTGCTTGTTTCTTTACTCGTTTTTAATTCAAATCCTAGCCAAATTAACTTATTTACCTAGTTCTCTCTGCAATGTGTTCCTTCGTTCAGTACCCTCAGGCGTTTTTTATTTTTTGAAAATTCGCCACACCGAATGTATTTATAAGGGCTTAAGAGTGAAACTGTGCATTGACTCACATTAGCACTCGTAGTGGTGTTAAGTGAAACAACGCATTGACTCACATTAGCACTCGTAGTGGTGTTAAGTGAAACAACGCATTGACTCACATTAGCACTCGTAGTGGTGTTAAGTGAAACAAGGCAGTGACTCACATTAGCACTCGTAGTGGTGTTAAGTGAAACAACGCATTGACTCACATTAGCGCTCGTAGTGGTGTTATGTGAAACAACGCATGACTAACATTAGCGCTCGTAGTGGTGTTAAGTGAAACAACGCATTGACTCACATTAGCACTGGTAGCGGTGTTAAGTGAAACAACGCATTGACTCACATTAGCACTGGTAGCGGTGTTAAGTGAAACAACGCATTGACTAACATTAGCGCTCGTAGTGGTAGAAAAAGGCAAACTGCTAATCTAATCGACCGGATAACGATGATTACTAAAAGGCTTGTAATTTTTGGGAATAAATAAAAATATATTCTCATACTTCATTATATTTCATTTACCTAAAATTCGTAGCTCATATCCCTAGGATGTTTTCAACATTGAATTGTTTGCCTGAACGGCTAGAACAGTGGATTATTTTTCAACCGTGAAGAGTCTTGTATTTTTTTCTTTTAACGTTCATTTGTGCCGAAAAGTTCAGTATTACCTGATTCAAGAACTGGAAAAAATCCAAAGAAAAACAGCTCGATTTGTTCTGGATGATTTCCGACAAAAGAGCAGCGTTACAAAAATGTTGCAAAGTTTGGGCTGGGTAGAATTGAGAGAAAGGAGAGTTGCTCGACTAAGTGGTATGTTCCGAGCTGTCAGCTGTCAGCGGAGAGATGGCGTGGAATGACATTAGTAGACGAATAAGTTTGAGTGGCGTTTATAAAAGTAGGAAAGATCACAATATGAAGATAAAGTTGGAATTCAAGAGGACAAACTGGGGCAAATATTCATTTATAGGAAGGGGAGTTAGGGATTGGAATAACTTAACCTAGGGGGTTGTTCAATAAATTTCCAATTTCTTTGAAATCATTTAGGAAAAGGCTAGGAAAACAACTGATAGGGAATCTGCCACCTGGGTGACTGTTCTAAATGCAGATCAGTATTGATTGATTGATATTGATTGATAAGTAGCTGTTATGCTGGAAAAACATAACAAAAAGCACTGAACTTACTAACTGGTGATTTTACAAATACCATAAACTTGCTTATTAAAACAAAGCAACATTCTCGCTTAGCCCAGTGAGAGCCCTGAAGAAGTGGCAAGTAACAATATTCACTATCAGCAGTCTCTGTGCCAACAAGGGAACTATTTAGGTTTGACCCGACAGATTTCGATGAACATTGGTTGAGTGATCGTTTAGCATATCCTGAATTATTCTGCGGTAAAATTAACAGTAGTGCTGTAATTCATTGCTGAAAGATAGCCGGGTGGCTCGGAGTAGTTCAGTTACCTGATGATAATGTAGAATGACCTTGTGAATGCACTGCATATCAGATATATCCGGGAGTTCTACTTTAAAGTTACATGAAACAACTTATACCGACAACTAGTACATAAGCCTGTCTTCGTCTGTTGAAACTGCTATACACTGAGTGGCCGAAAGTCACGGGAAGGAGTGTCCCATTAGAAAATGTGCCGTATATGACCCCTGAGCGTTGCTGCGTAGCTGAGCAGTCTGTCAGACACCAGTGTCGCGAGGATGGCAACACGTCGCTAGTTAACATACTTTGAAAATGGGATGATCATCGGCGCACGGTGCATGGGCGATGGCAATGCGGAGATTGCACGGGAGTTGGGGTTTCCGAGGTCAAGTGTCTCGAGGGTGAATCTTCAATATCTCAGAGATAATGTTACTATCCGCGTAAACCGCCGCACGGGAAGGCCACAGGTGTTTAACGAATGGAGATCACGTCCCTTCCATAGAACCATTCTGGGCGCTCGACGGGCTACTGAGAGTCAGATCAGCGCCCAGTTGAATGTTGGGAGTGAAAACCCATTTCTACCAGGACTGTAAGGAAGCAACTGCACCGCATAGGCTTCACCAGGCGACGATCAACTCGTGTCTCTTTGCTGACACCTCGACGTGCATGGGCCCGCGAACATCGGCAATGGACCATGGAACAGTGGCGGCGTGTGGTATGGTCCGATGAATTTCGGTTCCAGTTGTATCGAGCTGATGGGCGCGTGAGAGAGTAGCGTATGCCCCATGAAGTTATGGATCCTGCGTGCCAACAAGTTTGTGTCTAGACGGGAGGTGGCTCAGTTCTGTTCTGGGCGGCATTCTCATGGTCGCAATTAGGCCCCATTGTTGGACTGCAGAGAGCGCTGACAGGTGCACGTTATGTAGGCATTCATTCAGACCATCTGCATCCCTTTCAGGCCCTAGAGTACCCTGATGGAGATGCCATGTTTCAACAGGACAGTGCGCCGTATCACCGCTCTGTGATGGCACGCAGGTGGTTCGAGGGAAGTTACGACCATGGATTGGCCCTCCGGATCCCCCGATCTTAATCCAATCGAGCATTTATGGGATGCCGTCGATGCTGGTGTACGCTCCATGAACCCCGCACAAACTACACAAGATCGATTGTGGGTAGCAGTGCAAGATGGGTGGGTCCAGAATCCTCCAGAACGTTTCCAACACCTCGTCGTCGAGTCGATGCCTCACCATACTTATGGTGATTTGAGGGCGGAGGAACAACAGTCAGTGTCTTCCCATGACTTTAGGTCACTTAGTTTTTGTAAAGTAATTGTATATTCTAAATGGACTATTAATATAGGCCTATCTTATGAATAAAAGTTGCACTTTCCAGGTTTTATACGTCAATCGAATTGAATCAGAACGGGTATTGCATTATTTTCTTACACACCGTACTGAGTGCAGTAGTAGCTCGGAGTTGTACGTTGATGTCTATGGATCTGCGTATTCTTGAGAAAGCTACATATTATTTTTTTTGTTAGGGGCTTTACGTCGCACCGACACAGATAGGTCTTATGGCGACGATGGGATAGGAAAGGCCTAGGAGTTGGAAGGAAGCGGCCGTGGCCTTAATTAAGGTACAGCCCCAGCATTTGCCTGGTGTGAAAATGGGAAACCACGGAAAACCATCTTCAGGACTGCCGATAGTGGGATTCGAACCTACTATCTCCCGGATGCAAGCTCACAGCCGCGCGCCTCTACGCTCACGGCCAACTCGCCCGGTAAAAGCTGCATATAGGCCCTAACTGTCCAAAACGAATCACCATCAATAGCGCCATAGGTAGGGGCCTGCATTTTTAGTTTTACTTTTTGTTGGAAAATTTGGGGTTATTTTTGAAGAATTTCGCGTTACTTTTAATCATGTTATCATATTTTGGGATTTTAAAGGTACTTTTTCATTTAAATAAATTATTGAAGAACAATATGTAGTTTTATTTAAAGACAGTCACACACATTTTAATCATTCAATAATCACTGAAGAAGGCATTATATGGAAGAAAAATACAATTATTTTTTCCAACTGTCAAAGGAGAACATTGTCATTTTCCTGTTGCAGTGCAAGTCGCTCAAAACTCCTGAGTAGCAAGAAGAGAAACGTTCAGTCAATATTAGCACATGGTTACCACACTGACTGGAGAGTTCTGCCACTAAACTCAGAATGGCTGTCAAGCAAACCAGTCAGAACTTTCACAATATTTATTTTTCCATCTCACAATTTGATTGATTTGTTCTTGAAGTTCACTGTGGCCTTTTGTGATCACTGAATCATTGTCATTTCTAAAGAATGGAATAATCTTCACTTTTTCCATTAGTGCTCAGTCCATTTATGTTAATGATGAACACTGGACTGAACACTTATGCATATAAAATTTATAAAATTGACATATTCGCGTTACTGTTTCATTTCGTTTTATTTCGCGAAATTGTCCAATTTTTGAGTTGTTAACAACATTGTTTCCCAAGCATTTTAGGGAATATTTTTTTAAAGTCGGTGTTATTGCAAACGCGAAAAATGCAGATCCCTTGCCATAGGCCCTCATTCCAGTTGAGCACTGCGGAGAGGTTTTGAATTTAATTCAGGCTTTTGGCACTCATTATAGTGATCAGAAATTCCATAAGACCACCTCCCCTACTCTACCGACTAGCATTATGATGGTAAAAATATCTTCAAACAGCGGGACTTGAACCGTCTAACCACGATGTCAGGCCATAAGGTTTTGAAACGTTAACAACCACGGCCACCATGTGGGCTTCTCTGTCTCACGTTTATCAATAGTGATAAAGTCCAGAATGAAGAAAAGAAAATTCATTAGTTTCACTGAAAGATATTATTTTTACTGAACAGTTCAAGTATGATTGTCATCGTTCCATTGTTCTAGTAACCCATAACTGGCAGGTACCAGTTTGTCTCAAATAAATCTGTGGAAGGCAAGAGAAGCCAGGATGTACGCAGTATGTATCATGCCGATAGATATAGCTGTGCACCTACGTCATCTTTCCTTTTTAATCTGTTCACCCTCCAGGGTTAGTTTTTCCCTCGGACTCAGCGAAGGATCCCAACCTCTACTACCTCAATGGCAGTGTCCTGGAGCGTGAGATTTTGGGTCGGAGGATACAACTGGGGAGGATGACCATTACCTCGCCCAGGCGGCCTCACCTGCTATGCTGAACAGGAGCCTTGCGGGGGGATGGGAAGATTGGAAGGGATAGATGAGGAAGAGGGAAGGAAGCGG
The DNA here is from genome assembly GCF_040414725.1 of Anabrus simplex. Taxonomy (NCBI): domain Eukaryota; kingdom Metazoa; phylum Arthropoda; class Insecta; order Orthoptera; family Tettigoniidae; genus Anabrus; species Anabrus simplex. The sequence continues at coordinate 144,026,746 of NC_090265.1, read as the reverse complement.
CCATGGACTTAAGTTAGGTACTATCCCGGCATTTACCTAGAGGAAAAGTGGGAAATCACGGAAAACCACTTTGAGGATGGCTGAGGAGGGAATCGAACCCTCCTCTACTCAGTTGACCTCCCGAGGCTGAGTGGACACCGTTCCAGCCCTCGTACCACTTTTTAAATTTCATGGGAGAGCAGGGAATCGAACCCGGGCCTCCGGGGGTGACAGCTAATCACATTAATCACTACTCCACCTATGACCTACGTCATAATGGCGAATAAGCGACTACGGCTTCGCTGATAAAAACGTATTTTTCTTTACATAGTACATAAGTCGTGGTCGTGAGAGGTTCGTTGTATTTTTCTTGTAACTAAGACACAATAATCTATAACTGGTGGCAATTTCAGCTGTTGAAACCTTTTTTTTTTTCTCAATATCACTGTGAATGACAGACAGAATTAGGGATTATATGTATACGCGCGCGCGCGCGCGCGCGCGCGCGCGCGTGTGTGTGTGTGTGTGTGTGTGTGTGTGTGTGTGTGTGTGTTGAGATGAAACGGTCCGAATTTCCTGCTCTACAAACATATTTTGCCAACACGTACACTTGTCCCGTTTCTCTACAGGATCGGGTATGAAGTGAGATGAGACGAATTTTCATAGCGACCTCCTGTGGATGAGGGACGCAGACAAAGAATACACCCACGGTATCCCCTGCCTGTCGTAAGAGGTGACTAAAAGGGGCGACCAAGGGATGATCGAGTTAGAACCATGAAACTACTTGTAATTAGTATCATCACGCGTGGAACACCATGGGTCGCCTTTACTTGCGAGTAGTACCACTGTGTGAATCAGAGTGGGATTTACAGTACCCGTGATTAGTACCACTACATGCAGAACACCACGGGCTTACGTTGTCTGTAATCAGTACCATTATGTGAGAAACACCACGGGTCTGGGCATTGACTGTGATTAGTACCACTATATGAGCGACACAGTGGGACAGCGTTGCCTATGATTAGTACCCACTCTGTGAGGAACCCCACGGGATAGTACGAGTCCCTGTGATTAGTACACCTGTGTGAGGAACACATAGGTTTGCGTTGCCTGTATGTTGCGCCGCAATGTGAAAAACGCCATAGGTCTGGTTACATGCGCGTATTACATTACCTGTGAGTAGTACCATAATGTGTGCAATACCGCGAGTTTACGCTACTTTTGATTAGTACCGCTACATGACAAATACCATGGTTCTACTTTACTAGCAATAACTACCATTATGAGGGACCTATGGCCTGGATTTTGGATCCCTTTAGACAAAAAGAATCATCGATTCATGATTTTGCTTTGGAAGCAGTCCCAGGGTCAGTAATACTATTGTTTTAGGATAGTTTCTGGGAGTGCGGGGCATTGCGGGTCGGATCCACTGATTGTTTTAAATTCATATTTACCCATTTCTTCTTCTTCTTCACGTTTTGAATTCTGGTTAGCAGATGATTTTGGACTTTTAAATTGTCACCATATTTCATTTCATTTCGTACGATTAGGGGCCGGTGACCAAGATGTTAGGCCCCTTTAAGCAACAAGCATCATCATCATCATCTTCGTAGTGACTTTTTACGACCGGATGTCCTTCCTGACGTCAACTTCATCAGAGGAGTTAATGCAATGGGATGAATGACGTGATATATGATAGTAGGAAGGGAGAGGCTGAAACCCGGTGCCGGCACATAGCCTACTCATGTCGAATAGGACCAACGGATCTGTTTAAGGCTTTACGCCCGCATCCGACGGACAAATCACATCAATAGCGCCATATGGCCTCACTCCATATGAACACTGCGGGGAGGTCTGGAATTTAATCCAGATGTTTGGCACGCAATCTAGTGATTATAAATTGCATTCCGCCACTTCTCCTACCCTGCCGGCCAACATTCTGATGGTGAAAATGTTTTCGACCAACGGAACTCGAACCATCTATCCACTGTGTCGGACAGTCTGTTCGTATCTTAACGGTCATGGTCATCAGGCGGGCTATAAGTGGGATAGCTCCTAGTTCTCTGCCTGGCTGTCATTAGTCCTGGGAATTAACCTGGTACTCGTTATGATGAACACCAGGGCTGTGTACCTTTTTAAAAGAATTCTTGTTTTAATTTTTCGACCTCCTAATCGAACCCATTCCCGGCGAACAGAACGCGCCATTATTTATTTTTGTAGGCAACCTCATTAAGTGGTCCCTGCCTGTCAATTCGGAGGTTGGGTGGATCCTTAGATGGTATTACCGAAGGATATGTGGTTGTGAAACACTACAAAAACCGATGACTACGTCATTAGACTCATCACGTATTATTATTAAAGCGACTTTATTGTGGTGAAGTTAGGGCTCCTAGCCTTTTTATACACTTAACAACTTCATGTATATAAATGAGTACTGATTTACAATACAATATTTACAATTTTACGATTTAAGAATTTCAACAATTTACATTTTAATAAAAACTGAAATGACCTAATTTAAACGTTAAATCTTTACAACCTAAAGTATACACTAAACCAATTAAAGTGTAAAGTAAAAACTTCAACACGTTACAATAAACAATAACATTCACTCTCATCCATGCATCCCATTCACACTTAACAAAGACTGGAAGTGCTTATAAAATGTCGCTGGCAGAGGATTTTAAACTTTGTCTTAGATTTAGCGTCCCTGATGTCACTGGGAAGTCCAGTCCAGCTCCTCGTGGCGGTGATGGTGAAAGATCTATTGTAGGTTGCGGTTCGAGTGTACAGGAATTTCTAGCGAACAGCCTGACGGGGTATTGAACAGATGTTGTGAACTAAGGTAGCGAAATCTGGTGGATAGGTAAGGAGTGTTTTCAGAAAGCAGTTGATATACCAAAGTAGTCGCATAGTCTACGTCTGCCATTCAGTCGTAACCAAGATAACTGTCTATCGCAGGAGGATACGTGGGCATATGGACATATTAATATGTCGAATGCATACCTGATGCATGCATTTTGGGCACGTTGCTGTCTCATGCCTTGCTCATTATTGATATCAATAAAAACTGTATGGCAGTATTTGAGAATTGGAAACAAAAGTGACTGAATGAGCTTTATTTTCAGGGACCAAGGAAATATACTCTTATCTTCAAACCGCTTGAGGGGATAAGATGAGGAGTGAGATAGTTTGTATTGCGTCCTTTAACGAACCCTAGTGTGTTACTACAACACGACTGACCCTATGTTCACCATATTTTTGTTAAACGTGTTTCCGAATCTACAATTCTGTTAACGATAAACGGAGTTTATGAACTGTTGTCAAGCTGAATATTACGCGTTCCACAGGGATTCGTTACGGAGAATATTGTGACGTGGACCAAAAGAGATCGAGAGCCCTGCTTCAGAGTGGTCTTATTTATGTTCGCAGTGGTTGTCAGAGTAAAATCAATTTTTACGCTGAACCTCAAAACTACTGTCACTTCTGGAAGAGTCTTCCTTCGTCAGCCTGCAGACGATCGCTGCTGAACAAGGGTCTACCATGCTGTCCTTTGCTGGACGGTCTGTATCCATTTTCTCCTGGGATGACGTTAATAATATGCTGTCTTTCTTGCGGTCGGCCCACGTTTCTCCTTTACTCTCGATGTATCCACTGTACCAGAGCTTTGGACCACTTGAGGTTATTTCTCCCCACACGACTCGTCAATTGACACTTCAGTCTCGCCACTTGCTCCACCAGTTCTACAGCTATTCCTGTGCTCATCCCCTCATTCCGGATGCGGCCTCGTAAGCTATCCCGCTCCATCGCTCGCTGACAGATTCTGGAAGTCAGTTAGGGTCTTTCATCGTGACAGCCACAGTTTCAGAAGGGTGTTATAAATCTGTATTGTCAAGAGGCATTGTCCTATCACTGGCGCGTCAGTTGACCGCATTAACTGTCACTCACGACCTCGCAGCTGTCTCATTCCATCAAAAAGTGTATTTCATTTAGATTTTACCACCTGCAATTAAATGAATATTTTTTAGAGTACACTGCATTTTGCGAATGAGTGTGATTGCCAAATTATATCGTCACTAGGCTATGTTGGAACTTCGATGAATATACCAGATTGACTACTTCTCTGTCACACTTGACACACTTAACTGACTCACTTCCTCAACTGTTTACAACCATGTCGTCCATCCCCGTAAAATAAATCTCCAACATATTAACTTCTCTGTAGTCTCTTGGCTCGATCACGATCCCAGTCATTTAAAACAAGCTGTTTTTTAGCTTGCATTCGCAGAAAAATGATTTAATTTTTATCTGACGCTGGATTTCCATCATACTGTAGTTGAGAATGTGAGTGCTTCCTCGTATACCTGAGCTGCAGAGATTTAGTTAAATAGTTAATTAGTCAATGTGCGTCTAACCCTCAACTGCTGGAAAACCGGAATCTATGATAGGACTAGTGTTAAGAACAGTTACTCCTATAAACTGAGAGACGCCAGCGTGACGGAATTTCCTTCCACTGGAATGACTTAAACGTGCTGGAAGCCAATGATAAACACTTGTGGCATGAAATGCATTCAGATTTTGCGTTTTGTCTGTATATTGTCAACATTATCAGTTTGTTTGATATAAAATTTTATTTATTTATATATTTCAGAGACCGTCTCTCTCTCTCTCTCTCTCTCTCTCTCTCTCTCTCTCTCCGTCTCTCTGCGAGAATTTTATTAACACGTCTATGAAACTTGCCATACATATTGTTTAAAAAATTGTGTTAACTTAGATACTAGGCTAAATTATCGTTACGAAAGTCAAAGGAGGAATTAGAATAGTTTTTCGCTAACATTCCGAAAACGGCACCTTTATTTGGAAATGTTTCAAACGAAACTTACTGTACTTTAAAAATATCGTGAAATTGTCGCGAATAAGCCAGGAAATGGTACCGCTGTCTGTTTTGATCTTGCGATCCGGACGCAGACATAACGTTATTCATTATAGCGAACTCCTGGAACTAGTGTAAACCATTAACAACATTACACTTGTTTCTTCTTCTTCTTCTCCTTCCTCTTCCCAACTATCTGGGGTCGGCACTAATTTGGATTAAGTTCATTTTTACTGCCGGATAGGTTTCCTAAAGCCAACCTCCATGAGGGTGGGAGGGGGATGTATAAAGCTATTCGCTGTTGCTTGTGTGGTTGCTGGTGTGATGTGCTCCGGAAGATAATGTTGCTGTTGCAGCTCTACAAAATTGTAATGTTGCACCTTGTCTGAATACTTTGCTGTCAAATGGGATTTCCTTCGCTTTGCCACTTAAGTACTTCACAATATTTCTGTATCGCTGACCTGAGTGGCTCAGATGGTACACTACTGGCTTTATGAGCCCAAGGTGGTGGCTCCGATCCTGGCTTAGTCCGGTGGTTGTGAGCCTGCATTCGGGAGATGGTGGATTTGGAAACCTCTTGATAGCCCAGAAGATGGTTTCTTCAAGGTTCCCATTTTCACACCCGGAAAATTCTGGGACCATACCTTACTTCAGAGCCACAGTCACTTCCTCTAAGTCCTAGTCCTCTCCTGTTGCATCCCATCCCATCCCATCCCATCCCATCCCATCCCATCCCATCCCATCCCATCCCATCCCATCCCATCCCATCCCATCCCATGCCATATTCGCCAGAATTTTTTTTGCTAGTGTCTTTACGTCGCACCGACACAGATAGGTCTTATGGCGACAATAGGAGAGGAAAGGCTTGGCGTGAAAATGGGAAACCACGGAAAATCATCTTCAGGGCTGACGACAGTGGGATTCGAACCCACTATCTCTCGGATGCAAGCTCACAGCCGCCCGCCTCTGACCGCACGGCCAACTCGCCCGGTACCAGAAACTTAGTGTGACGTTCTACCTTTACAAGGAAGGAAAGAAAGAAGAAACGGAAAGAAAGAACGAGAGAGAGAGAGAGAGAGAGAGAGAGAGAGAGAGAACCTGGTAGTGTTTGAAAGTGTTCATATACCCAGCCTCGTATAACCAATTTACTAGCACGTGAAAGAATTCATGCAGGACAAAATTTCCAGCCCTTCGACGTCTCAGAAAACCCTAAATTTGTCCGTGGGGCAAAAAAGAAATTATAAACATATATGGTATGTTTTACAATATTGGCTTTACGTCGTACAGACACAGATATAACTTATAGCGACGATGGGACAGGAAAGGGCTAGGAGTGGGAAGGAAGCTGCCATGGCCTTTATTGAAGTACAGCCGAAAAAGCTCACAGCTACACTCCCCTAATCGTACTAGGGCCTCTCCGGAAGCCACGCGTCATTTTAATAATAATAATAATAATAATAATAATAATAATTTGGACTACCGCAAGATGTACGTTCGTTGGGGAGGATTTCTAGAACGTAATTCCAGTTTCAAAGTGTATGACTGGCGGAGAATTGAAACCTGGAGAATTTATCATGAATCTACTCCGCTTATCCATAGATCATACGCCGGTATTCCTATTGAAATATTATGAAGTTTCCAGTAGAGGATATCATATCCCGTGACATTTTCCTTTTGTATGAGAGACTGTGTTTCTTTCTGATTTATACCTGAAAACTATCTCGCATTAGAACGAAGTACTCGGCACACTTCTATCGCTGTACATTGTCTGTCAAACTGCTGTAGTGGAATAACTAGCGTTTGCTAGTTTCCATTTACAACGTGACAGTCTTTAAATAACAGCTTTATTTCGCGAAACACGTCTTATCTGGGTAGCATTGTGTCTTGGTGCACATTCTGGTTCTCACGTTGCAAGTTTGTTGTGCTGTTATCAATGTTCTACTCTGTGCGGTGCTTCCATTGTGATTACCTCTCTGGGCCATCAGTATCTCTCCTTTGTGGATAAGGTGTGCACTCACGAACACTGGCATTTCAAGTAACAGAAAGCGTTAAATGAGAACAGAACAACTCTTTATACTTAAGTTTATAATAGGGTGCGTTCATCAAAACGATATCACACATCTTGTCTCAGAGGGAATTGCCTGTTAATTATTATTTTTCGGCCAAAAGAGTAATTTATTTTATTTATAAGTGATTGTTCAGTCCTTGGTCTAGCAGTATATATTGTTTTCTGGTATGGCGGGCTGATTGGCTCAGACGATTGAGGCGCTGGCCTTCTGGCCCCAACATGGCAGGTTCGATCCTGTCTCAGACCAGTGGTATTTGAAGGTGCTGAAATACATCAGCCTCGTGTCGGCAGATTTAATGGCACGTAAAGGATCTCATGTGGGACTAAACTCCGCCACCTCGGCATCTCCGAAAACCGTAAAAGATTAGTGGGACGTAAAGCAAATAACGTTATTAAGTTTTCTGATTCGATAGTTCGAAATGTGAATCATTTGTTGAGTGTAGGAGTCTGAATCTCAACATCATGGGTTCAAACGTAGCAGAGACAGTCGGTTTAATAAAGAAGCGAAAAAAAGTCTATTCGACACTTCATATGGTACTATGTCAGCAGTAAGAAAGATCTTCGGAGGCAATGGGTCATCCGATTGAGTTCATGTTCCTCTGTAACCTCTTCTTCTCCTCCCCCTCAACCCGCCTGTGTGTTGGGACGGTGGAATACCTCCACGTTATCCCCTGCCTGTGGTAAAGGCCGACTAAAAGGGGGACTGAAGGCTCTGAAATCGAGAGCGCGGGTTGGCGACCTCGGTTTACCTACCTGAGTTTGAATCGAAGCGTCGGCCCTCTCCTCTTCCTCATCTGATTAGTGTTAAGAGAGGATGATTGTCCACGTGTACTTCCTCTCAAATAAACCACCACCACCATCGCCACCGTAAATATTGTAAATAATACCTCATATGAAGATGAGCTTGGGGAACATTTTATAGTTACACGGGGCCTCACCCATTTTCTCTAGACCTACCATTTTTCTGCTCAGATTTGTGGCAGTTAATACTAGTATGGATTGACCATGTGACCAGTGCCACAGTCTTACAGAGGATCGGTCACAATAAATAACTGTTCAACATAGTCAAACTGCGAAAATTAGAATATTTCAGACATGTAATGCGCACTGAAGAGATATATCGTATCCTTCAACTATAGAATATGCATGAGGAGATATTTGGGAGAAAAGGTCCAGGTCATCCTCTCTACGTCGGTGGTCCAGGCTGCTTTTCAAAAAGGCCTTCGACGGAATCGGGTAGCTACGATGATTGCCAAACATCCCGACTGGAAAAAGCATTAAGAGAAGGGATAAGTAAAGGTCATTGCTATATATGCAATACTTAAAACAATTAATATACACATCGTAACACAGAAAGTGACGGGCTGAAAATTTTGAAGTCCCAAAGTACAAGCTAGTGTGATTGGCTGCCACCCCCGGAAGCCCGGGTTCGATTCCCGGGTCTGCCGTGAACTTTGAAAAGTGGTACGTGGGCTGGAACGGGTACACTCAGCCTTGGGAGGTCAACTGAGTAGAGGTGGGCTCGATTCCCACCTCAGCCATCCTGGAAGTGTTTTATGTGGTTTCCCACTTCTCCTCCTGGCAAATGCCGGGATGGTAACTAACTTAAGGCCACGGTCGCTTCCTTCCCTCTTCGTTGTCTATCCCTTGCAATCTTCCCATCCCCTCGCAAGGCCCCTGTTCAGCATAGCAAGTGAGGCCGCCAGTTGTATCCCCAGACCCGGAGTCTGAAGCTCCAGGACACTGCCCTTGAGGCGGTAGAGGTGGGATCCCTCGCTGAGTCGGAGAGGAAAACCGACCCTGGAGGGCAAACAGATAAAGAAACAGATAAAGAAGAATAAGAATTACAAGCGGGACCGAAAGGAAGAAGCACATTATTAAAGATTCCTTAGCCGGGCTGAGTGGCTCAGACGGTTGAGGCGCTGGCCTTCTGACTCCAACTTGGCAGGTTTGATCCTGGCTCAGTCCGGTGGTATTTGAAGGTGCTCAGATACGTTAGCCGCGTGTAGGTAGATTTACTGGCACGTAAAAGAACTTTCAATTCGGAGTCTCCGAAACCTGTAAAAGTAGTTAGTGGGACGTAAAGCAATATTCTTCTTCTTCTCCCTCCTCTTTTTCTTCGAGATTTCTTTGCTAGTTGGTAGATGAGTTTTATTTACACTGAGCACCTCGGTGCCACGACAGGCCTAGTTTCACCGCTTAAAGTAGCTGGATATAAGAGGCACCTCGCAACAAGTAATGTTTTCTCAAATAGCCTGTTATGACTATTTAGCTTATGTATCAGCGACCAGTGCGGCGTAAGATTGCCAGAAATTTCAACCGAACGCAGCTGCCGAACACCGCAATTTTATTATTTTCGCTTTTATAACCTTAATTTTATCGCACCTACGTGCACTTGTTTGTATGTAAATCCATCAGAACTGTGCAGTCAAACATCTTCACAGAGGCCATTTGATCGGAGCACACAATCAACAGGGTGTAACTCTGTTAATCTGATGAAGCCGAACAGCCAACATATTGGCAGGCTGTGGCCCAAAGAGTTTACATGGAAAAGTAGAACAGTATATTTTCGTGCTGAAATGTTTATTCTCTGAGTAGGTGATAATACTTAGCTATGTACTGTAATTTGTTTATTTGTTTTGACGTAACTACGTTTCACTCCGGAAGCTTGCATGCACGGTAAGTTCGATTTAAGAAAATCAACCTGTCCATCACAGGTGGATTCTGAGAAATTTCTTCTTTCTGGTCTTATTCCCAATTTAGTAGAGTTAGAAATTTTATATATATTTGGCCCAGTTTTACGACCGGGTGTTCATCCTGACGCCAACACTATGTTGAATGATGCATTTGCTATTGCGTGTGTATGTGGTGGTTAATAGTGTAGTGTGCTCTGCGTAGGTATATGAAAAGTAGAATACTGAGACAAATACAAACACCCAGTCCCCGAACCAGAGGGATTAACCGTACGCAGTTAAAATCCTTGGCCCGAACAGAAAACCTGTGCTGACCATTCGCCCTTTCTGCCAAATTATAATTGATATATTCTGATATCGCTAAGTGGGTGAAGGACGCAGATGAAGAATACATCCACGGTATCCCCTACCTATCGTAGGAGGAGACTAAAAGGGGCATCACCCCCTGAGGGTGGGGGACGCAGATGAAGAATACACCCACGGTATCCCCTGCCTGTCGTAAGAGCTGACTAAAAGGGGCGACCAAGGGATGATGGACGTCGAACCATGAGGCTACTTATGATTAGTACCATTACTTGAGGAACACCATGGGTCTACGTTGGTTGTGGGTAGTACCCTGATGTGAGGAACACCATGGGTCTATGTTACCTAGGAAAAATACTGTTATGTGCGGAACACCACGGTCTGGGCATTGCCTATGTTTAGTGCCATCATGAGCATCCCACCGTGGCCGGGGGGGGGGCGGCTGCTCGGCTGCCCAGGCTAGTGTCTAGCGGGAACAGGTGCCGAGCGCTGCGCTCGAATGGGTTGATTCCACTATGTTCAGAATGGATCTGCGTTTCCTATGAGTAGCACTACTATGAGGAAAACCATGGGTATACGTTGCCTGTGATTAGTACCACTATGTGAGGAACACCACGCATCTAGCCGGCGCTTGTGATTAGTCCGACAATGTGAGGAACACCACGTATCTAGCCGGCGCTTGTGATTAGTCCCACAATGTGAGGAACACCACGTATCTAGCCGGCGCTTGTGATTAGTACCACTATGTGAGGAACACCACGCATCTAGCCGGCGCTTGTGATTAGTCCCACAATGTGAGGAACACCACGTATCTAGCCGGCGCTTGTGATTAGTACCACAATGTGAGGAACACCACGCATCTAGCCGGCGCTTGTGATTAGTACCACAATGTGAGGAACACCACGTATCTAGCCGGCGCTTGTGATTAGTACCACAATGTGAGGAACACCACGCATCTAGCCGGCGCTTGTGATTAGTACCACAATGTGAGGAACACCACGTATCTAGCCGGCGCTTGTGATTAGTCCCACAATGTGAGGAACACCACGTATCTAGCCGGCGCTTGTGATTAGTACCACAATGTGAGGAACACCACGCATCTAGCCGGCGCTTGTGATTAGTCCCACAATGTGAGGAACACCACGTATCTAGCCGGCGCTTGTGATTAGTCCCACAATGTGAGGAACACCACGCATCTAGCCGGCGCTTGTGATTAGTACCACAATGTGAGGAACACCACGTATCTAGCCGGCGCTTGTGATTAGTACCACAATGTGAGGAACACCACGTATCTAGCCGGCGCTTGTGATTAGTCCCACAATGTGAGGAACACCACGTATCTAGCCGGCGCTTGTGATTAGTACCACAATGTGAGGAACACCACGCATCTAGCCGGCGCTTGTGATTAGTACCACAATGTGAGGAACACCACGTATCTAGCCGGCGCTTGTGATTAGTACCACAATGTGAGGAACACCACGCATCTAGCCGGCGCTTGTGATTAGTACCACAATGTGAGGAACACCACGTATCTAGCCGGCGCTTGTGATTAGTCCCACAATGTGAGGAACACCACGTATCTAGCCGGCGCTTGTGATTAGTACCACTATGTGAGGAACACCACGCATCTAGCCGGCGCTTGTGATTAGTCCCACAATGTGAGGAACACCACGTATCTAGCCGGCGCTTGTGATTAGTCCCACAATGTGAGGAACACCACGCATCTAGCCGGCGCTTGTGATTAGTACCACAATGTGAGGCACACCATGGGTCTACGTTCCTTACGGGTAGTACACTTATGTGAGGAACACCATGGGTCTGTTTACCTGTGATTAGGAACACGGCGTATCTACGTTACCAGTGATGAGTACCATTATGAGGAACCGATTTTCTGGACTTTGGACCCCTTTAGACAAAAGCATCATCTCAGAAAGTAAGGCATTGTAAATTGGATCCACTGATTATTTTGGATTCACGATATTTTTTTCATCATCATTCGTTTTGGATTCTTGTCAGTGGATACATTTTGAAGTTTCAATTATCGCCTCATTTCGTTGCGCCTCGTACCACCCCTTTAAACAACAAACAACAACAACGTCGTCATTGGAGAAACAAATCTTACAAGAAATATCAAATTTAAGATGTCGGGTACATTCAAATTAATATTCATAACGTAGTTCCAATTTTAGGCTTGAGCACTTCCACGCGACTGTTTAATTTCGCGTGTTGTAGAACTTGTTAATCCAAAAACCTTTAAAAATGTATGAATCTGTTGGATGCATGGACTACGACATCGATCTGACGGAAGGTGTCCGGTTTTATATTAAAATAGCCTTTTAGATACCATCCGCTGTTCGAAATACGGTGAGAAAGGAACCAGACGCAATGAAGAAACTGGGAGTCATCAGGAAAGTTACAACAGACACCAGTTGAGTCCTATGGTTCTTACATCTGGATAGATCTACAGATTTTGATACAAACGTGAGACGACACTATCCAAGACAACTATTGAAGAAATAGCAGCAAAAATCAAAATCAGAAATAAAATTAGGCTATGGACATAGATTCTGCCAGATTAAAGCGGGCAAGATAACTGAAAAGTACCAAACAGTGAGAACACATGGCAAAGATATTACACATTCGATTGGAATATTTCTATCTTGACTTTATGTCATTGTTCAGATGCCAGTTCATTTTGTAATCTCCAGTATTCCAACCTTGGACAATAGGATGGAAAGTTGGTTGCAAAGACACTGTGCTATACTCTTCATACGAAATGCAGGGCAAAATAATGGTAGTATCAATTATTCTGCGTGATCATTAAGTTGTCCGATAGAAAGCCTAAACTAAAAAAGATCTCCTACAAAGAATAGCATGCGTAAATAAAGGATGACAAACGGCCATTATTTTCCTTACATAGAATACGGTTGCTTGTATCGGTTCGAATGCCCATAGAGAACTCTACGGAATTTTTAATGGCTCTAGAAATGTAACATGCATTATACCGCGAACCGTTTCCCCGCTCATGTTACTGTATTGATTCTTCATGTTAGTGAAGCTTTTCATGTAAGCCTTTCGAATAACTTTGGAAAGTTTGTTATATCTGGATAAAGTTTTATCTTTCGTGGAAACGACTTAAGTTTTATCACTAACCAAGGCATCTGTTACCCTCCATTCTTTTGGATGTATTTTCAACTCTCTTATATTGATCCTCACTCTTAGGAGCCTGGAAGTTACTTCTCGATCTTGCCAGCCCTTTCATTATGGCAGGGCTTCTCAACACGTATACATTTGCGGAATCATACTTGGGCCAGTGAGCGTTACAAAAATAAACCACGTCTCACCATTACGAAAATTGAATGATCATAAATGTCTGTTAGTAATGGCTATCCATCAATGGTTGCTAATTTCAGATGACCACTAGCCATGAGACATAGCCGGCACGGTTGCTAGGTAACATTGTCTGACCGTCCGTCCCAGCCTGCACTGTTGTTAGTGTTACACTCCCGCCACACTAACTTCCGTAACGCAAATTTTGAAATGACTACCAGCTATAAGACGTAATTATGTCAAAACATTTTTAGAACTGAAATATCCAGACAAGACATGTGAAGACAGTTAACAGTATTTCATTGTAAAGGCGAAGGATCATTTTAACCAGCAACAAGAGTGACCTCGGGTGTGATATATCCCCTGATCATGCAATAAAGTCGCCGTCTTGAGGTACTAAAATCACAGAGCTGCGCGACTAAAAGTGTAGCTCTGGACTCCGGCAAGTCACGTGAGCATGTTCTTCGATTCGTGTTTTTGAGTTCAAGTATATGGTGAAAATAAATCTGAGAAGACAGATGCGAGGAATTGCGATTCGTTTTAGCAAAGCGCGGCGACATTTGGACAGTAAAATACATCTTAATTATCGAAAACTAATTCCTCAGGATAGATCTGCTTACGAAAATTCCAGCCATTACAAATTCATCAGTGCTGAGCGTAAATGTTCCGGCGCCCGACCGTCTCTGCGCGCTATTGAAACTGGGACTTTGTCGTGAATATGTATACATTTGTTCAGATTCAAGAATTAAAATGCCTTAAATATTTATATAAGTAAGATTTTGTGGTTTAACGTCGCACTAACACATAAAAGATTTTTGGCGGCGCAAGGATGGGAAAGAACCACGATTGGGAAGGTAGCGGCCGTGTCCTAAATTAAGGTAGAGTCCCAGCATTTGCCTGGGATGAAAATGGAAACCACACAAAACAATTTTCAGGGCTGCCGACGGTGGGATTCGAACCCACAATCTCCCAAATGCAAGCTCACTGTTACGCAACCCTGACTGCGCGGCTAACTCGCTCGGTTCTATAACATTTCAAACCCATATTGACCAGAAGCTTTTATTTCGACAATATCACGTGGTACATATTCTACGTCAAAACGTGAGGCATTGAACCCGACACAGCCCCGTTCAAATATTGAAAAAATGCAGTTACATGGGTAATGATAGAAACTATAAATAAGTAGATTAATTTAATCCCTTTTCACAACCCGTGCAGAAAAAAGTGTCTAAGCTAGTAGCTTATAAAATAACAAGGCCGCGACCTTATTTAGGTACAGCCGCAGCTTTCGCCTGGTACGAAAATGAGAAACCACGGAGATCCGTCTTCAGGGCTGCCGACAGTGGGGTTCGAGACTACCATCTACCGGATGGAACCTCTTTGCCTACTGCCAGTCACAATCGAATTCGGAGAGTTTTCATTATGATGGCAGGCGCCCCTCCCTACTGCCAGTCACAGACGAGTTGGGCAGTTTTCATTATAATGGCAGATACTAGCTCTTCATCTGCCCTTTTTATGTCCTCAGAAATACTGTCTCTTTGGTTTTCCGAAAGTCTTAAAAGATCTTCATGCTAGGCTGAGTGGCTCAGACGATGGAGACGCTGGCCTTCTGACCCAAACTTGGCAGGTTCGATCCAGGCTCAGGCCGGTGGTTGTTGAAGGTGCTCAAATACGTCAGCCTCGTGTCGATAGATTTACTGGCACGTAAAAGAGCAAACTAGATACATCACATATCATTGTTGTTTAGAGATATTTGTACACCTCTGAAACTGAGAACAGAAAATATTGAAAAAAATGCAGTTACAAGGGTAACGATAGAAACTACAAATAATTAGATTAATTTGATCCTTTTTCACAACCCGTGTAAAAAGAAATTTCTAAGCTAGTAGCTCATAAAATAGCAAGTCTGTGGTACTAATTTAGCGAGTCTCAGGGTACGATTTGAGACGCATTCAGAATTTTAAACTTGGGCTGAGGGTTGGGATAGTGATCACCAGCCAAGTGATTTCGACTGAGTAAGGGGGAAAGCGATGAGATGTAAAGGGTGCGGTCAAGAATGACAACCGAAATGGCTTAGAGCAAACTGACCAGTCTGCAGATTGTCTCACTTGGTAGTTATCTTTAGCAGGCCAAGGTCCTTTCTATATTCTTAATCAGCGAATACCAATTCATGGATATATCTGGAAATTCATTAGTATTTTTGGTACTTAGGCTACTTTCAATGTAAAATTAAATCTGTAATTGTTCATCTACTTCAGGCATCGTCAATCGAGAGCGAAATGCCTTCGGAGCCAGTTTGCTCCCCGCTCTCGAGGAACGAGAGCAGCTTAGCGAGCAAGTAGGGGAAGAAGTAGGGGAAGTGCATGACGTATTATGTACTGAAGGCCAGTGGCGCAGTATAGTACGGCCACGGTATGCAACCCGCCTGACTGCTGCTCTCTTGTCTCGCGACAAACACCCGTCCCGAGCGGACAGAAGTAACACCGGCTCCCTAGAGCAACTACGTGATGACGTCTGATGTACTTGATGCTCTTATAAATGAAGGTGCACGACAGGTCCATGGAGTTCTTCTTTCGTAGTTACTCACTGAATATTAGTGACCGTCGTAGTTCGTAGATTAATTTTTCCTGTTTAATGTTTGCCATATAGCAGTTGCATTGTCGTGGATGTAGAACGATTGTGAGAGTTTCCGCACCCAGGATAATCTTCCGCGCCCACGTCTCCCTTCCATGATTAGTTGTATGAGGCTGTATTTGTCAATATGTGACTGAAATATGCTGTTTACTTGTGTTTTGCGGGGGTTAAGACTTTATATGATTTCCCGGTATTCCTCGCTTGTGACGTTGCCCAACCGTGAGATCTTGAAAATTCTCAGAGACATCCACAAGCCTGCAGTCGAATCATTGAAGAAACATTTAATGTCCCTCCTTTGGCACCGTAAAGCTGCACTGGTGATACAACACTTAACGAAACGCCGGGAGTTTTCTGGAGAAATGTTTAAAATATCGATGTCTGGACTATTTTCATCTTGAGTTTCAGTTAAATGGTGCGAACCATCCATAAGTTAAATTATTGGGTATCTCAGAGCAAACTAGATACATCCCAAATCAATGTTGTTTCGAGATGTTTGTACTTACATATAAGCAGCAGTAATCGACCATGTATTGCCCATCCACATGAAAACTTGCTTTATTAGACTAGCTGATGTACCCGTGCTTCGCTACGGAATTACACATTGTATACATAATTCTAGGAGAAGTAGTGTACACTTTGAGAGTAAGATTGTATTAAATTGCATAGCTCTTACCGGTACCCCAGAAACACGACGGGGTGGTCGCCATACGTCGTTTATCATGTAAAGATCTAGTTATCGAGTTTTCATTGTAATGTCGGGCATCATTGCCTTTTGTTTTTTACAATTTGCTTTACGTCGCACCGACACAGATCATATGGCGACGATGGGATAAGAAATGCATAGGAATGGGAAGGAAGCGGCTGTGGTTTTAATTAAGATACAGCCCAGCATTTGCCTGGTGTGAAAATGGCAAACCACGGAAAACCACCTTCAGGACTGCCTACAGTAGGGTTCGAACCCACTATTTGGCCTACTGTCAGTTCAAGCGAGTTTGGAGAGTTTTCATTATGATGGCAGGTGCCCTTCCCTACTGCCAGTCACAGTCGAGTTGGGCAGTTTTCATTATAATGGCAGATACTCGCTCTACACCTGCCCTTTTCATATCCTCAGAAATACTGTCTCTCTGGTTTTCGGAAAGTCTTAAAAGATCTGCCAATGAACAGATAAACATGGCAGAAATATTATCGCAATAAAGCGGTTTTTAATTCGCACTTGCGTAAGTAAAAATTCAAAGGAAAAATATCGAAATATATCCATGCATTTTGAAACCGGTTTGAGATGAACCGTTTTTCCACAGTGTGCTCTGATATGTTTTTTGGCCAAATCTGCTCTAATCTCAGCCGGAACTAGTGATAACATAGCATGTTTGAGAGTTTGTGATATTTATTTGTTCTGTCAGTTGTTATGATTGTGTTATCTGAATGTTTATTTGCAGTTCCATACTGATGTCCACATTTCTAACGTAAAAAAGAGCTCTCCCATTTTTATTTCATCGCCGACAATGAGTGTATTGCCATAAGAGGTTTAGACATCTTTTACCCGCCTCCCTATAGGAAATCTACTATTCTATCCATACCGGGCGAGTTGCCCGTGCGGTCAGGAGCACGCGGCTGTGAGCTTGCATCCGGGAGATAGTGGGTTTGAATCCCACTGTCGACAGCCTTGAAGTTGGTTTTCCGTGGTTTCCCACTTTCACATCAGGCAAATGCTGGGGATGTACCTTAATTAAGGCCACGGCCGCTTCCTTCCAACTCCTAGGTCTTTCCTATCCCATCGTCGCCATAAGACCTATCTGTGTCGGTGCGACGTAAAGCAACTAGCAAAAAAAAAAAGAAGAGGAAGAAGAAGAAAAAGTCCATCCATCGGCAGCAGTTCGCACGATGAATTCGTCATACATATTAAAGAGCATAGCGGTAGAATATAGCTTCCATATTAATCTGTTAATACATTTTATTTACCAGTCGAGGGCCTTGGAAACTTCTCTTTCTAACACAACATCACACTTTCTCCGACTGAGCAGTCAAAGGCCTTTCTGTGGTCTAAAGAGTAGTTTTTCTTTTGCGGAGGGACACAGTTGTATGCAACTCATTTTACTGGCCATTTCCCATTTTTCCGTATTTTATTGAAATCTGTCATGTTCAGTGTGTTGTTCCTTGTCTTTCAGCTGTTGTATTATCAGAGCCAGAGATTTTATGTAATCTTATCTATGTGATTGTTCTTTATGGCTCTGGAGTTAAGATATCTGGTTTCTTTCCAAGGTCTTGCCGGTGGATTCTGTGTGTGTGTGTTTTTTTCATAACATTACTGCTTTCTGTTCAGTATAAGGCTGAGTTTACTTGATAGTTGATTTGCTTTGCGCTACAGATCACACGTTTCTCCGTAATGACCATAAGCTTAGATTTCTTCAGACTTCTAATTGTTACACACCTTGCCGACAGTTACGCTTATTTCAGGAAATGGTTTTAAAAAAACACAATTTTCTCTGCGTAAGCCTTTCGGCACTTTAACTGTTCTTTTCTTGCTATTTGCTTTACGTCGCACCGACCCAGATAGGTCTTATGGCGACGATGGGATAGGAATTGGAAGGAAGCGGTCGTGGCCTTAATTAAGGTACAGCCCCAGCACTTGCCTGGTGTGGAAATGCGAAACCACGGAAAACCATCTTCAAGGCTGCCAAAATTTGAGATGCCTTAGTGCTAGGAAGGAATATCTAGTCGCAGTTGCTGTTGTTGTTGTTGTTGTTGTTGCATGCTGAGTGCTAGGATATTCCTCGTCGTCTCTGTATCAGCTTGTTTGAATGCTATTCATGATCTTTTGTATTTCTTCTGTGAATTTTCTAATATCAGCATTATCTGTTCCTTTCCTTGACATAGAATGTGCCCTGCGTTTCTGATCGGCGCTTGAATTCCATCAACAGTAGTTGATCAGTACCGCAGTCAGCACCGGAATATGCCTTTGTGTTTGACAGGCGACAAGAATCAAATCAATCTGGTTTCTCTTGAAACCCCCCGCATGTAGTGTGAGGACAATGACGGTGAAAACGACTCAAAGTTGTTGATTTTCCTTTTCCCAACGCCATGTTGTTCTCCCTCAATATTTCTGGCTATGGCACCTATTTTCGCGTTGAAGCCGGAAATGTTTCTCATTATATTTCTCCATAAAAATATTCTCTGTATATCTTCACCGACAGCAGTTGTTCATGCATAAATCTGAATAAAATGCTGTGAACATTACTTAATCTTCAACGGTACATGTATCATCATGCGAACCGTCTGATAGACCTAATACACGGTGAGGGACAGAAACAGTATCACTGCTTTCACGTAAATAATCTGATCAAGAAAATTAGGCTACACTGTTACTTTAGGTGTTAAACAAGCCAGTGTGTCGGATCCAGTAGGTAATGGCCTTTTCTTTCATTGCATCTCCAATTATCCGCAGTTTTGCAGCTTGCAAAAGCCCCTATTCATTGTATGTGACTACCATGTTGTTTCCTTCAGTGTTAACAATTCAAGTAGCATATTTTCCACGTCAGTCCAGGACATTTACCTTCGTGTACCCAGTCACCAATATCACACCGTTCAGATTTGAAGCCCACGAACTGCAGTTGATCAGTACCACAGTCAGCACCAGGATGTGACTTAGTTTATATCGGATGACTTCTAGCGGTATTGACATGAATGCAATCTGCCTTCTGTAGTCATAATAATGTGGTACCGATTGTCAGCCGGATCACGTGACGTATTAATTTCGATATTGGCCCTACCTGTAGATTATTTACTTGGAAAAATAGTGTGGTGCTACCCAATTGCTTTCTAGACTACATTATCATCACTTGATTCTAATCCAGCGATGCCCATAAGAGTAGCAAAATGCATCAGCATACTTCTCACTTCGGGCCGATGACCTCGATGTTAGGCCCCTCTAAACAACAAGCATCACTTCTCACTTCAATGCATGTTCATAGAATAATGGTCCATACGCTAGGAAAATCACTACTGAATTGAACACCGCGGAGAAATAATTCAACATTGGTGTTCCTTGATGCATGATATCTCTATCAGTGTTTACATTACTGTAAAGCGGAATTCACCGAATCAGAGACGACTTCTAATCAAACAGTGCGGAATGTAATTACTGTACAGTACGGTAAAGTGTCATTTTCGGCACTCTTTTGAGTACTGAAGAAGGCAATTACACTCAACTCTCGATTAACCGGGATAACATAGGCTTAAGGCACCCCAGGTAAGTAAAATCGCATTTAATCCGCAAAAAAAAGTTACAAATTAAACAGGCGTACTGAAAGTACAATTAAAGTGATAATAAATGATACTACTGTATTGTTTTTTATTAACTTACCCAATACGTTGGCAGTAAAAGTAGCACTCAGCACAATTAATAAATGGAAAAATAAGCAGTTCTTTCCGTTGAAACTAGCAAGGCAAAGAAAAATATTCAGATTACCTATCTTTACTGTTTCTGAAATTAGCCATGGTTTTCGGCTTTTGTACCGAGAAGCACTTTTTCTTTATTTTGCTTCTCAGGTTTCTCAAAACAAGTTTATCGGTGATGAGAGCATCATTATGGCAATATTATCCCGACCCTTTGTAACTCTGTATTACTGTAACTGCTGAGACTTTCCTTACTGTCTGACTAATTTTACAAATATAATAAAACTGCATTTAACTTGAAAAATCTGAATATCTGCATTTAAAATGGAAATTATGAAAATTAACATTCATTAAATAAAATGCACACTCGTTGGACCTTGTACTCACACTTACTTGTTACCTGCTTACTTACACATACGTTATTTGAAGGGCGCCAGCTGCCACTCAGTGCAGAAAGAATAGAATGAGACTCTTGACTATCTCTAGGGTTTGGGGTAATAAGCTTACTTTTGACAAAATACCATATAAGTTCTGGGAAAAGGAGATTGGCGTTCGGTTTCCCCATTAATTTTGAGGTTAAGATTTTTACTGTCAATAAAATAAAACTATGAATTCGTTTGATAAAACAATATATATTCGTTAAATAATATATCAAAAAATAGTGAGTCTTGTTGCGATAAAACAGATGAGAATATGAAATTATGACATTGCAACTAAAAGAAACTAGGCATGAATTTGAATTCTTCTTGACCGGACATTTAACAATTTATACGAAATATTTCCCTCACTGATTCACTTGACTGTACCTTCAACACTTTGAGTGTAATTACGACGTATCCCTTTGATCTGGTGTTTACTGTAGATGTGTCACGCCTAACTTGGTGATACATCCTTGTGACTGCTTCTTCTCCGTATCATCTGACTTCTTTGTAAGTCAATATGGTATTACCTCATAGTAGGTGGTATCCCTCTCTGACTCCATGGTAAGCCCTTGCGTCCGTGTCTTCAACTAAGTGACCGACCAACCTTTGGCCTCACTCTCTCAATGACCAATGTTTAATGGCTCACTGAGTCTTCTCCATCTCTCGTTCACACTCGTTGACTGACCGACTGAGGCCTCTTCATCTCGTAGACTTCTTCACTGTTCAGCTTCCGTTTAACTAATGACTGACGCTACAATATGCATCCACCTTTTATAGACGTTGGTTGACACAGCTACGTAATCTCCAGAAATAACAATGACATACTCCCACAACGCCTCAAACGGTTGCATGTAATGGTGAAATACCCTGGGGCGGCCGACTCTCTGAGCGAAATGCTAAAAGCTCACGATGACGTAGCCATGACGTGGCGATGACTTGGCAGAATCGCCAGTATAGCACAATATAACAACGTCACATCCAACATCTGATACATCGAAACTCTCACTGTACAGGTATTTAATGTTAATCTACATATACGTATATATGCATACACTCAATTATAAATAATAATTATAACAAAATAATAGTAATCTCATAGATAAAATAATAATAATAATAATAATAATAATAATAATAATAATAATAATAATAATATACATATTATCTTGTAACGGGATTTGAACCGTTACACTGCTAACACTCGTGCATTTTCAGTGTCTTTGATATCGCGGTTAAGCTGCAACGCGGTTGATCAGATTACGGTAAATCGAGAGTTGAGTGTACATCATGGAGTGACCATGAATGGACGGTGTAGTAACAGTCATGTTACTTCAGCAGTAATCGGCACTCTCGAACTCGCGAATAGCGTGTGATTCTCTAACCCTAAAGAATACGGTTCAAGTACAAATCTTTCTCTGGTTTCCCTCCTAATTACACTGACTGACAGTGACAATGCAACACCAAGGAGGAGTGGTTCGAAAGGGATGAAAGTTGGGGAAAAAACAGAGACGGCACGGACGAATAATTGATGTTTATTTCAAACCGATATGCAGGTTACACAATGCGCACGGCATCGACTCAGTAGGATGTAGGACCACCGCGAGCGGCGATGCACGCAGAAACACGTCGAGGTACAGAGTCAATAAGAGTGCGGATGGTGTCCTGAGGGATGGTTCTCCATTCTCTGTCAACCATTTGCCACAGTTGGTCGTCCGTACGAGGCTGGGGTAGAGTTTGCAAACGGCGTCCAATGAGATCCCACACGTGTTCGATTGGTGAGAGATCCGGAGAGTACGCTGGCCACGGAAGCATCTGTACACCTCGTAGAGCCTGTTGGGAGATGCGAGCAGTGTGTGGGCGGGCATTATCCTGCTGAAACAGAGCATTGGGCAGCCCCTGAAGGTACGGGAGTGCCACCGGCCGCAGCACATGCTGCACGTAGCGGTGGGCATTTAACGTGCCTTGAATACGCACTAGAGGTGACGTGGAATCATACGCAATAGCGCCCCAAACCATGATGCCGCGTTGTCTAGCGGTAGGGCGCTCCACAGTTACTGCCGGATTTGACCTTTCTCCACGCCGACGCCACACTCGTCTGCGGTGACTATCACTGACAGAACAGAAGCGTGACTCATCGGAGAACACGACGTTCCGCCATTCCCTCATCCAAGTCGCTCTAGCCCGGCACCATGCCAGGCGTGCACGTCTATGCTGTGGAGTCAATGGTAGTCTTCTGAGCGGACGCCGGGAGTGCAGGCCTCCTTCAACCAATCGACGGGAAATTGTCCTGGTCGATATTGGAACAGCCAGGGTGTCTTGCACATGCTGAAGAATGGCGGTTGACGTGGCGTGCGGGGCTGCCACCGCTTGGCGGCGGATGCGCCGATCCTCGCGTGCTGACGTCACTCGGGCTGCGCCTGGACCCCTCGCACGTGCCACATGTCCCTGCGCCAACCATCTTCGCCACAGGCGCTGCACCGTGGACACATCCCTATGGGTATCGGCTGCGATTTGACGAAGCGACCAACCTGCCCTTCTCAGCCCGATCACCATACCCCTCGTAAAGTCGTCTGTCTGCTGGAAATGCCTCCGTTGACGGCGGCCTAGCATTCTTAGCTATACACGTGTCCTGTGGCACACGACAACACGTTCTACAATGACTGTCGGCTGAGAAATCACGGTACGAAGTGGGCCATTCGCCAACGCCGTGTCCCATTTATCGTTCGCTACGTGCGCAGCACAGCGGCGCATTTCACATCATGAGCATACCTCAGTGACGTCAGTCTACCCTGCAATTGGCATAAAGTTCTGACCACTCCTTCTTGGTGTTGCATTTGCTCTGTCAGTTAGTGTATATAAATCTTTTGAACCACAACCATCTCAATTTTTCTTCCTGCTATTATTTTCACTAATTTCTTATTTCTGTTACTATACCCACTGTAAGGGCTGGGAACTTTTTTGGTGGTGTTGGTAGTCCTAGAAAGGTCGGCTGTATCTATAAACTTAGTATGGACTTAGCATTCCTTCAGTACTCATCACTCCTTTCATCCATCGAGGCATTGAGACCGCAAGCTCCGGGAAAGTCCATGTTCATGACATATGATCTCTTCTCAGATGTAGCCTGATGTCTATAGAAGAGTTGTAGCCAATTCAATAGCTTTTAACATCACGCACATTTATTATTATTATTATTATTATTATTATTATTATTATTATTATTATTATTATTATTATTATTATTTCCTAAACTAGTGTTGTATGCTTTCGTTAATAAAAATAGTTTTCCTTTTGCATGCAAGAAAAAAGTGTAGAACAATCCTCTAGGTTCAAAACATATCCAGAGAAAATCCACTAGGAGTTGCCCATGATTTATTTTTCTGAGTTATTTTAGGATCCTCGCCGCGCGAGCAATACCGCGTATCTGACAATACTCTTCCAATCAGTAATTTTCCTTAAAACTGGTCACGCCTCCCAGGCTCCATCCGAACACCTTTCATTGTGTTCATTTTCCTACGCTTTCGTGTAAAGGAAAATAAACCTTAAATACATTATACTGTAGGATTGAGTGAATACTTCATGCAAACATACATTCCTACAGTGCGGTACAGTAAGGTTCCTTTTCTGTTACACATCACCATAAAACAATGAACACAATGAAAATTGTTCTAATGTACTGCATAACCATGTGCGGCTGGGAGGCCTGACCAGTCTGAAGAGAAATAATGGATAGGAAGAGCATTGTTAGGTTCGAGGTATTGCTCGCGCAGCGGCGGTATGTTGCAATATTTTTTTCTGGCAGTAAATTCAAAAGTTTATTAAAAAAGCAATAAACGCGAATATCTTATTATTGCTTGTACATTAAAAACGCATGGAACCTAAAATAGGCTTATAAAACTAGAATTGCTTGTTCGATACAACTGATATTAAAGGAGAAACTTGACATTTTCTGTTATTGTCTTTTATTTTACGTCACACCCACACATATAGGGCGTATGGTGACGATGGCATAGCAAAAGGGCTAGGAGTGAGAAGGAAGCGACCGTGGCCTCAATCAAGGTACACTAAATGGACAGAAGAAAGAAAACGCTGAGAAAGGGTGAAGTTTTGGGAAGAATAGAAGAAAATCGTTTCATGTGGTCCTAAGATGGCCTAATCGAAATTAATCATGGCGTATGGCCTTTGAAGAGGCCTGGTGCAGGTCTCTCGTGTTGACGCCGTATAAGCGACCTGCACGTCTGTGAGGATGGGGTCCGACCTATGATGAATTATAATGTTGAAGACGGCACACACACCCTGTCCCCGAACCATTGAAAAAAAAACTAGTGATTAAAATCTCCGACCCGTCCGTTAATCGAACCCAGGACCCCTTGAACCAAAGGCTAGCACGCTAACTATTTAGCAATGCAGCCTGACTACTCCGATTCAGAGATAAATACGAAGTCTGAGGCAAACATTTAAAGTGTTCAGACAAAATTATTTGATTTACTAGCAGGTATCTACGGTTTCCCCCAATTTATTAATCAACGGCTAGGTGATTTTAAATAATTTATCCAACAGAAAAATAAAACATATTTATTAATACATATTTTTTATATAAATTACAGTATTCTCCAGCTGCCTCTGTGGATCAGTGGTAGAGTGTCGGCCTACGGATCGCAAGATAGCGGGTTCAAACCCCGCAGAGGTAGTCGGATTTTTGAAGGGCGAAAAAAAGTACATTCGACATTCAATGTCGTACAATGTCGGCATTTAATAGATCTCTGGTGACACATTTGGTGTTTACCCGACAAAATTCATTAAATCTCATCCATAGACGCCCAAGAGAGTTTCGGTTTGCTCGGTCTGCCATCTAGTGGGCCTAGAGTAAAACGGAACGTCGAAATTGACGAGCAGACCGCCAGATGGCGTCAAACTAAAATGTCTGCACACGGTAGCTGAGGCCATACGTTTTTTATTATTATTATTATTATTATTACAGTATTCTCCTTTTCATTATGTTGTTACTTTAATTGGTTAGGCAACTGCTTTGGTGGATAGTACAAATAATATTAAAACAATATAAAATAACATATAAAACACAGAATTTTTTCCTTACAGACCTTTCAGATAAACTATATTAAGTATCCTCCCATTTGGAGCTAAGATGTATAGTGTTTGCCTTTCCAACTTTGAACCCACGTGCAGTTGACTATGGGAGAAGCACGATTTCCGAAGATCCAGTCGTACAACTTTAAGCGATTTTCCTTGCGCTTTGTTGATGCACATAGCGAAACTCGAAAGGAGAACTGCAGACGTCAACAATGAAACAGTATTATATCGAAAGTAACGATTTGAATCCGAGGAATAAATACTACTATGTCCGCGACATGCCCAGCCATGATGGTGGCTTCATTAATATTCGGCATCTGTTTCTCGACATAGTCATATTCCATTAGAGGGGAGGAATATTCATGTTCCTGTAAAGCATAACGATGGCTTTCTTTAAAAACCTCGTAAGTCCGAATACTCTTCCTATCCATTATATTCCTTAAGACTGGTCACGCCTCCCAGTCACATATTTATATGCAGTCCAAAAGAATTATTTTCGTTATGGTCATTTTCCTCTGCCTATTTGTAAAGGAAAATGAACCTTAAGTACATTATACTGTAGGAGTGTGTAAATCTGCCGTGCAATCAACATCCCTACAATACGGTACGGTAAGGTCCATTTTCCTTTAGACATTGGCAAAGGAAAATGAACACAACGAAAATTATTCTGATGGACTGCATACAAATATATGACTGGGAGGCGTGACCAGTCTTAAGGAATATAATGGGTAGGAAGAACATTTGGACATACGAGGTTTTAAAAGAAAGCCATCGATAATCGGTGCCACAAAATTCCGCTCCAAGATGTTCGGGAGTACTCATGGTGACTGAGAGTTGTTCAAAAGCTCTGAAAGCTCCGTCGTGTAGTTAGGACTCATCTGTATTACGCGTCGTGTAGACAGACTTGTACCAGGTAATTCTTATAAAAGTTAGTTCTTGATAACGTTGACAGCTTCATTTCTTGGAGCAATAATTGCTCTTTGACACAGCCATACGCGATCGGTGAAATGCTGTCCCACCTATGTTAAAAATTTCAGATCTCTGCGTAGATTTGGCTAGGCATCACACACATATACATAGACACACACTTCGGGATATCACAGACTGAATATAAGGCTCCTCGTCTCAGTGACCGATAATAGCTACCTACGCCATGGACCTAAAATGGCTCCTTGACTTGTGTTACGTATCATATGTACATTGCCTAGTGACAGTGAACGTATACACTTTATCCTGGTGATTGCACGTTGGGTTGTCATATCCCAACACAAGTTTTTCGCCGGTTTTTTGTTCTATCTCCCCAGCGAAAGCGAAAATTATAAATCCGGTTTTGAGGTGCATTTTGACCTCTTTCCATTCACTTATGTTAAAAATGTCAGATCTCTGCGTGCCGTAGATTTGGCTGGGCTTCGCACACACACAAACTCTTCCCTTTGTTTTTTATTATTGTGATAGATATGAGTGAATTTTCTTTTTTTTTTTTTTTTTTTTTTTTACATTCGGTCTGCAAAATTATGCAGCAACCTTTGTACGTTTCATAAAGGAGGAAGGACAGGGGAAACATCTTCACGACATGGAGCCTACCATGGCTTTGACTGCTTGGAGATGGTAGACCACGGTACAGGAAACAGGGCTAGGTGAAGCTACCTTTTTAACGAGACTAGGGAAATTGAATGAATCACAATGTTAGGTTGGCTTCACTTCTAATAATTTCCCTATTGCTTATTGTATATGGGTGTCATAACGGCTTAACAACGACGCGAAAGAGGCGTGGGAAGGGGAACTTTGTTTATAAGGGGTTGATATAAATTAGTTACTTTTGATTTTTATCAGGATTTGTATTGTATTTTCCATTTTTCAAACCGTTGCATATCTGACTTCAATAATAAAAAGTTAAATTTCAATGTTTTTGACATACTTTGAGTGTCCTATAAATTGATAATTACTTCCATTCGACCTTCACTGTTCTCAGCAACAGAGAATTAGGTTGTAATTTAGTTTATGAACTGCTAGTGAACATTATATCTTACGCAAGTGTAAATTGAAGATGACTATTTTGCAGAGACCTTGCTTGTTTTACGACAACTTGTACTAAATAAAACTTGTAGTAGTCTACTCCTGTCTTGTTATCCTGTTCTTCATCACGTTTTCAATATCCGTACCAAGAGTGAAACTTTTTGAATTAAACCGAGACTATGTTTTAATTAGGGAAGTAAACATCTTGTAACTTGAGTTTTGTATCAAGTAGCTACCTGTGAGAAACAAATTGCTCCGTTATTGGGAGCAAACTAATTTCCTCGGTGATGAGTGCTACTTTCCTCCTGTGTGGTTGCAGCAGTTTTCTCACTTCTCGCTCTTGCCAACAGAAACCTTCAATAGTGCTGCCAGTCATTTGCAGAGTTCGGTTTAAGTAGTCTAAAAGAGAGAGCGTAATTACTTTTTAATATTGCCTTTCAGTTTTTCGTTTCGAATCCAGTGAATCATTGACTTTTCGCTACAATATATTCAGACTGCAGTAACAGTTTTTTGCCACAGCTATGTACAAGAGTGTAAGAAATGGTAACTATGCTTTTACGCATAAAGGGCTGCTTACTGAGTTATTAAAGGCGTTCTCGCTTCGTGGGTTCCTTTCCCAGGAAGTAGAACGAATTAGAGAAGTGGCCTATACTTCTGGAGAGGTATTTGGCCCTGAGGATTCACTCAGTCAAATACAGTAGAGACAATACACGACACGTACGGATTTCGCCTTGATAAAATGGGAGACAATTCGACGGTGGCGCTCCTAGTGACTTGAACTGAACGAATAGCGCTAAATTCAAATATCATTGGAAATGTATATACGGAAATGGATAAATAAATTACGTCTAGAAAGAAAGTGGTATTGAGATATTGACTTCGAAGTTGCTAAAGCAATTCTGGATAAATGAATGAAGAATTATTTAAAAGGTTATTATTCAAAGACTGAAATTAGACATATAAACAAGGTGTGAAATGGACTGCTGTGAAATGGCTTGATCTTTCATTTATGCATTACTTTTTTAGCTTTAGCATACCTGCCTGAAATCTTACGGTTGGGTTTGTCTTTTTTTCTCATTTAAAAACATTGTATCATCACATTAAGACATTTTTCAATAAAAATATCGGCACATTCCTTACACATATGATGCAATGAATTAACATTTAATAGCTGGACAATTTTCCTCTTAACATGAAGCCTACTAACAGAAAGAAAATCTATAAAATCCCGGCTTTAATCTGAGAAGAAAGATAAAAGAAAGAAAAGTTTGAAAATGTTGATAGTGATGCTTTGAGGAATATTTACGTACAATTAGAGTAAAAATGTAACATACCCTTGGCTGTATAGTCGAGGATTTTTAAAGTCCCTGGCCTGGAAATGATCTGAACAGATCTTATAATTCTTATACAAGCGTAACGTCCCTTCTTTCTTGTACACTTTATCCAAATCGCTTCTGTGACATTTCAAAACCCACAGATCACACCTACAACAACACATCGGTTTTGAAGGTTAACTGCTGCACTATACGATAAAATATGCGTATTATATTTTAAGCCCGTTAAAACATGGGTCGAGCAGGTCAGAAGATTATGAAGTACTATAAAAATCTCTGTCACTGGAAGAACATATATGCAAACACAATATTACTTACATGTTCTTGTCACGAGGGAACCTGAAGAACGACCGCGCATTTTTCTCTACTTCGTAATTACTGCAGCCAAATACAGCACATACCTTTCCCCTCATGTTGAGAGAAGATATCAAGGAATGATACACGCTACTATTTAATTATGTCAACTCACTGAAAACGCATAAATAACACCAAAAACTTCACACAAAAATACACGTGCTCTTATGACAGAATCAGTACCGTTCAGGTCTATCCGCTAGAGTGAGCTCCAATAGCTGTCCCTCGATATCTCGCTCAATGTCGCGTATTGTCTCTACTGTATTTGACTCAGTTTACAGTGAATACAAGGTTAAGTTTCTGGGGGGGGGGTGAAGACGGCCAGATATACAGCTAGCCAATGAATATGACCTTAAGCCCAGGTTACAGAGAGTGGGCGGAGCTAAGTACCTCAGACAGTAGAGAGCTGGCTTTCTGAGCACAAGTTGACAGGTTCGATCCCGACATAGTCCCGTGATCAAATATGATGATGATTCAGATAATGATGATGCTTATAGGGATTTCCGTGGTCAGCAGAGGTAAGGAGACTTGTGGTGTAAATGGCTGGATAGTGTACAAATTAGAGTACAAGTTACCCTAATAAAATTCGAGTAAATTGCATTTCTTTCCTTTCAGATTGATTTTTAAATATTCTTTTAACCAATGAACAACAGTCAGCAAAGAGCATAGATGCTCAACAAAACGTTAGTTAACAAACTGGAGTACGTCAGCTCTGAATACATGAAAAAGAGCTCGTAATCTCTGAGCAGGTACAATAATGAGCGTATATCTTCAGACAGGTAAAACAATCAGGGAAGAAATTCTCATTTCTTCTTCTACATACTAGAGGAGCATCGTAGCTCATTACCGGTGCCCCTGGTTTTATTATTATTATTATTATTATTATTATTATTATTATTTACAGTTACTGGAAAACAGTATATTTTACTCCTCTCAGGAACTTTTGGAGCCTATGTGAAGATGTTTTGCTTTACTGAAATTGCATTTCAGAATGCCTTGTTGATAAAATCTTCGTAGTCTGCTGCAAATCTCTTATAGATACTCTGAATTAGGAATTTTTCTTCCTGCCCTTTTCTCCAATCTATTGGAGTCGGCACATTATGTGAATTTGGCCTGATGTTACGCCAGGATACCCTGTCGGGCGCCAACCTTATGCGGAGGGATGTAATCATTAAGTGTTTCTGTGATGTGGTGTGTTCCATATAGTAGAAGGGAAGTAGATCATGATGAGCATAAACACCCACTCCCCGAGCCAGAAGAATGAACCTCACTCAGTTAAGATCCTGAACTAGGGACTAATCGGAGATATTGGTTTTAATAAATGTAATTTAATGATAATGGCAACAAATTGGTCGTATAACAATTAAGAAACATTGGTGGTCATCTTAAACATATTTAGTGATCTCCTCATATCACGAACTGTAAGGATCAAACCCGTAATTGCCACCCACACCTACTCAAGGGGCCCTAAAATACACTGGTAGATTGAGAGGGTACCAATAAAACAAATTATGTACACACAGTGAAGAAACATTGAGCGTTGCCATTAGTGATGGCAAAACTTTTCAGAATATCGATATATCGGATTTTCGATACATCGGTATTAAAATATCGATGCATTGATATATCGGTCTTCAAAATATCGATATCGCCGATGTTAGAACTTAGCTTTTGTTTCTTTTTTGTTAATCAGGCTCTTCAGTGTTTCTGGTGGGTACTTTATAAAGAGGAATTGCTTCCTTCATAAGACGCTGGAATCCTTCTATTTCAACCACCGACAAAGGTTGTGCAAATGAAGTATAGAAGTCCTTCAGTGATGTTACAGTGCCCGGAACCACCCTCTGTAACAAAACCAGAAAGTTATTGCTACAGAGAACAGAAGGTAGGATTTAAAATAGACAAAGGCTCTTTAAAAATAGGCCTACTTTCTGCATAATAGGTCTAAGAATACATTAACTATTTATAAAACACGGTAATCTCGTAAATGGTTAAAAATGAAATTCCAGCTGCCTAGCTACAATAAAGGGCCAAAATGTTCAGTAAAATAACCTGAAAATCTCCTAATGGTTGCCGGATAGATGGCTGGATAGCTGTAGATGTACTCAGTGACAACTCAGCGTTGGTCACCGATGTAGTGGATGCAGTAAACCTTCCAGTAGCAGTTACCAGTGATAATACAGACGCAGACACTGCTAAAGATGTTGTAAGAAGTGCTTCAGCCTCACCAGATTTTAAAGAACGATTTACTGCTCCCTGCCACTGACTTAAGCATCCATTTCGTGCTTGAAGTTCCTTAACATGCGACGTATATAGTATTTCATGTTTTAATGTATGTATCTATAGTTCATGTTTGTGGGTTACTGTAGTCACGTCCTAGTTCGTGAACCATGGGCAACGGCTGAGTGGCCTAGTAAGTGGTCCTGAGAGTCGGGATACCAGTTGCTGTGGAATGGGAGTGGGCATCTCGGACATATTCTGTGTCCTGGCCCTCCTTGTGCTCAGGCGGCTAGGACTATACAATCCACCGGTGGTCCATAACCCGTTAGAGGAGAGATCCTCACTTGGACTATGTGCAAGTAGGGTAGCATCCTGCTTCATGAATCGACCGAGCTCAGAACATTTTAAGCAAGCCTCGGACCTATGGGAGTAACGGAGTCCCACTCCCATTTGACAGGCGAGGGACTCCTTGGAAACAACTTGGCGAACGAAATGGGATTCGATGGGAGCTATCAATATTAATGGGGCTTATGAAAGAAAGAAGGTAGAACTGGCTGAGTCGGCAAAGAGGATGCATCTGGATATGCTAGGAGTAAGTGATATTCGGGTAAGGGGAGATAACGAGGAAGGGATAGGAGATTATAAAGTGTACTTGACGGGTGTTAGAAAGGGAAGGGCAGAGTCTGGGGTAGGGCTCTTTATCAGGAATACCATTGCACGCAACATAGTTTCTGTTAGGCACGTAAATGAGCGAATGATTTGGGTAGATTTGTCAGTTGGAGGAATTAGGACAAGAATTGTGTCCGTGTATTCACCATGTGAGGGTGCAGATGAGAATGAAGTTGACAAGTTTTATGAAGCATTGAGTGACATCGTGGTCAGGGTCAACAGCAAGGATAGAATAATGCTAATTTAAAGATAAGCGGTATAGAACTAAATGAGGCCACAACACTAGTTGCAAATCGAGGATTGTGGCGACGTTTAGTAAATTCTCAGAGGCTTGCGGACTGAACGCTGAAAGGCATAACAGTCTATAATGATAATGTATGTATGTATCTTCAAACGAGCCTTCATACTTGTGGTATTGCCGGAACGTTTCAAAATTTTGGCAAACGTATTACACTTAAATTTAGTTTTACTGATTTTTGTGAAATATCTCCACACATCACTTTTAATTGGAGCCATTTATGAAACTATTTGTTGAAAACTATATACCACTAAAATATGTAAATTTATGAATCACTTAAAACAACACTATGAATTATGAACAGCACTAACCGCCAACAATATTCCACACCTTTCCTGTACCTCACCCACAACAACGACAACGTAGTGAACGACTGGGCATGCTGTGGCTGGCGGGTTTATTGACTTACAAGATAGGCACGATGAACGAGTTGTGATATTATATATTATTATTATTATTATTATTATTATTATTATTATTATTATTATTATTATTATTATTATTATTATTATATATTTACCGAAGTGAATTGAGAAATAAAAATTCAACTTTCGTAACTGTAGAATGCAAATATTGAAAGGGCCTGAAAAAGAATCACATCGAAGCCAAAAGTATTAAATTAGACAGAAATATCGATATATTGGACACAAAATATCGATATCGACAATATACCGAATATCAAAATATCGATGTCGATGTATCGATATTTCTCTCTGAAAATATCGATATTTCCGATATATCGACATTCGTCTGCCATCTCTAGTTGCCATTCGCTGGGTGGGTGCACACACACACACACACACACACACACACACACACACGCGCGCGCGCGCGCGCGCGCGAGGCAGTACAGTGAGAGCGGCTCCCTAACACCTTCAGTAACAAACACCTTTGTCATAAGTCCAGTAACTCAAAATTTCACACAGAGATTTTTGCAACTAAATAGCTGCAATTAGAATGCGCGCTGTGTCACCACGATTGCTGTGTGAATAGATGGAACTTCTAGTTCTAAACTACTCTAAACAATTTTGCTGTACCTGCTGGTCCATTAGCGGTCTCAGAATTATTCTAAATTACTTACTCAAGTCACAAGAGGAGCACTTAGACGCACCGGTGACGACACCAAAGTCACGTTCTACCCCCATCCCCCCCACTCCCCTTCACTCTGCTGAGAAAGGAGTAATCACAGATCACAGGAATAAAACTTCAGGTATTGTTGATCACGTGTTCACGGGTTTTGATTGTTCTTCAAGCATTTACGTCGACTAGTAAAAAAGTTTCCGTAATTTGTAACACCATTTTATTTTCTTTAGAGGTTTGTTATCCTAAATTTTATGATACATTACTTTACAAACTCAATTGTGCTCTGATAAACACGGTATTGTTTTTCATGACGAAGATGTCTTATTATGTCACTTCATTCGGAACACCCGTATTCACTCGAGTACTTGACAAGCTCACTTAATTCTGCAAACATATATTTTTGAAAGAATTCTCTGAACTCTCTGTGCCCTTCTTCCAATTCCCTCCACCTATAGGGTCATGGGTGCGAACTCTGTTGTGCACATGTGGATTTGGCCCTATTTTAAAACAGGTCGGATGCTCTTCCTGACGCCAGCCCTATGGAGGGATGTAATCACCATTGTGTGTATCTGCGATGGTTGGTAGTTTGATGTGTTGTCTGAATATGAGGATTAAAGTGTTGGGACAAACACAAACACCCGGTCTCCAAGCCAGGCGAATTAATTAGACACGATTAAAATCCCCTCCGCGGCCGGGAATCGAATGCGGGACCTCCTGAACGAAAGGCCTCAACGCTGACCATTCAGCCAAGGAGTCGGACGTGTGCCAGTCATCTCATATATATCATATACTCTACCTTTAGAACCACTTGCTCGCTTGCTTGCTTGCTTACTTACTTACTTACTTACTTACTTACTTACTTACTTACTTATTTATACGCCGGACTGAGTAACTCAGCCGGTGGGGCGCTAGCCTTCTGAGCTCAAGTTGGCGGGTTCAATCCCGACTCAGACCCGTCGTACTTGAAGGTGCTCAAATTCGTCATCCTCGTGTCGGCAGATTTACTGGCACGTTAAAGAACTCAAGACGGACAACATTCCAGCACTTCGCA
This sequence comes from Anabrus simplex, assembly GCF_040414725.1. NCBI lineage: Eukaryota > Metazoa > Arthropoda > Insecta > Orthoptera > Tettigoniidae > Anabrus > Anabrus simplex. The sequence goes on along the minus strand of NC_090265.1, from coordinate 143,991,942 downwards.
GTCTACGAAAACCGTAAAAAGTAATTAATGCGACGTAAAAATCTTCTTCTTCTTCGTATTATTATTATTATTATTATTATTATTATTATTATTATTATTATTATTATTATTATTACACTAGTTAACAAATTTAAACTTTTTTCTTGCATCTGGTTTGTAAATAGGTGGATTTACCTAATTTTGGGGTGCTGAATACACTGGTAAAATCAGTTTTTCTCTATGACGTCACATTTCCTAGATATACAGCAGAATAAAAAACGGCAATAGCGAAAATTGACACAATTAAGTCAAACAAAAATACACATTCAGAACGTTTTAAATCAATACTGTTTTGTATGTATATATGGGCATGATGCCAATAAAAGGTCCAAATTAGTTCAGAAGATATTTTCACCTTTAATCATCTTTGGTTTTTGAAAAATGCGACGACGGAACTCTTCTTTTGTTTGCCGTTTCATCACTCTCCCTAACAAGACCCCAGCAGTAGTCATCCATCATCGAAGGGTTCCAATGGCCTTGGTAACGGTGTTCCATGGTAAGAATGTCTTGGTGAACGCGTTCACCATGCTCATCGCTTACGGGTCCCAAATTTTCCGGGAAGAAATCAAGGTGAGAATGTAAAAAGTGAATTTTAAGCGACATTCTACACCCCATGTTCTTATAGTTGTCCAACAGATCATTCACAATGGCAACATAGTTTTTGTCTTTCCTGTTACCCAAAAAGCCCTTCACAATTGCTTTAAAAGAAGACCAAGCAGGTAATTGGATATCTGTGAGTTTGGTATCAAAGGTTGGGTCTTTCAGCAATTTTCTTATTTGTGGTCCAACAAATATACCCTCTTTCAGCTTTGCCTCACTTAATTTGGGAAACTTTTCTTTTAAGTGATTGAAGGCCTCACCTTCTTTATCCAGAGCTTTTAAAAAGTTCTTGATAAGGCCCAACTTGATATGAAGGGGAGGCAAAATGATTTTATCAGGCTCAATCAATGGGGTATTGTTCACATTTACGTTTCCAGGAACATATGACTTCCTTATAGGCCATTCCTTGACTGTATAGTGGTTCTTGGTGTCACGGCTGTCCCAAAGGCACAAAAAGCAGCAGTATTTCGTGAATCCAGCCTGTAAACCTGTAAGGAGTGCAACAACTTTTAAATCACAGCAATGCTGCCATTCATGATCCTTTCTTTCATGTCTACTGCGTAAGCCAAAGGTACCGATAGAAATGCATTGCCATTATGCATTAGTACTGCTTTCAAGCTGGTATGTTGTACACCTAGCTGCATCATCAGGCCATTGACATCTCTACATACACACATTAAATTCTGCATATCGAAATATTGATCGAAGGAAGCACCCCTTGATCTGAAACAGGAAATTTTTGTCCCTGGAGCTAGAAGGTTCTGTTACTGCAGTCTCGACCCCAAGAGTTCAGCTTGCTGTTTCGAAAGTTTTACATCGCGAACCAAATCGTTCAATTCCTCTTGATTAAAGAGCTGAGGTGAAGTGTCATGATATTGAGGGCAGTACTCTTCTATATGTTCAGTACTTTCTGATTCACTTGACATGGTGTCTGGTTCCGTGCCTTTCAAGTTACAGACAGGAACAGGCAACCCCTCATCATGGGGCACAGGCAAATGCACTGAAGATACATTTGGATACTTTATTTTATGTCTAGTTTTGCTTGAATGTCCCTAAATATTTGTAAGACAGAAGCAACAGTCTGAATAATGGTCTTTAGGCTCACACCACACCATCGGAACAGAGAATGGCATGGCTCGGCGTTTTCCTTTCAACCACTCGGTTAAGGTTGTAGTACAGGTTATGCAGGCAATATGAGGTGCAAAATTTTTATCTTGATCACCAACAGGACGATCAAAATACAATTTATATGCCTTCTTAACCAAATCAGTGATTGGTTTTCTTTGGGCTTTTGGAGTGAATTTCCCCCCCCCCCACACACACACACATAACAAAAGTTGTCGGGGTGGTTTAGACAGAAACGAGATTTACTAGTTGCCATTTTTCTTAGTGTAAGTTTTATACACAAAAAGTTTGCACTATCTTTCACAGGAAACACTCACTGAGGATCTCTTTCACACCACTGGATTACCACAGCAACCATTTACTGACGATTTGTAGATCTTCTAACTCTCCTCTGCAAATCAATAAGAAACAATTAGACATCAAAACAGAAGAACAGCAAAAAGCGAAATACTGAATACAAAAATAAAAAACCTTTAAAAACTCAAAAATGGTACGTGCTAGAACATTTTGAAAGGTATATTCGGATTCTACACACCAAAATACATACTAATTGATGTATCACATTCCAGATGCAAAATGGCTGTTGACTAGTGTTATTTGCGAGCTGGGTAGTGTAATATTGTTTGAGAAACGGGCCTTATATGTTCAGGGTTGCGGGATTGAATTCTGCTCAATCGGTTGGCATTTGAGTGCTAAAATACTAGACGTCCGTTTCAGGAGATAAATATTGGCATCCTAAAGAACATCTCTCTTAAAAGTAGCCTGTCTAGACTAGACGAAGAAAGGCGTGTAATGCTCACCTAAGAGGACTGGGTTCGATTCACCGGTAGCTAGTCAAATAATTCCGAAACGAGGCTTTCACTTCTGATGAGGCATATGTCTCCTCGGTTCACGCCAATAGAACACTTGAATATGAAGTGTGCCGGACTGAGTGGCTCAGACGGTTGAGGCGCTGGTCTTCGGACCCCAACTTGGCAAGTTCGATCCTGGCTCAGACCAGTGGTATTTGGAGGTGCTCAGATACGTCAGCCTAGTGTCGGTAGATTCATTGGCACGTAAAAGAACTCCTACGAGACTAAATTTCGGCACCTCGGCATCTCCGAAAACCGTAATAGTAGTTAGTGGAGCGCAAAGCCAATAACATTATTATTATTATTATTATTATTATTATTATTATTATTATTGTCGTTATTATTATGAGGTGATTTTTTAAGGTAAAGTGACCATGAATAGAACTAACCACTCTGTCCCTCGTTCAAAGTGAGACAAGTAAGTGACTTCGAACTTTGTAAGTTTGATCTGCGTCAAAAATGGACTATTACTGTACGTGTCCGAGGATTTGTGCCTTTAGGCCTTACTTAAGGAGAAAGTGGCCTTTTACATCTAACAGCCTGCATATTTCTTGGCAATTTGAGTGTATTTGTAATATATTTTTAACAATTTGCCTTACGTCACACCGACACAGATAATCTTCTGGCGACGATGGATCATGAAAGGGCTAGGAGTAGGAAGAGTCTGTGGCCTTGATTAAGGTACAGTCCTAGCATTTGCCTGGTGTGCAGATGGGAACCACGGATAGCCATCTTCAGTGGCGCTGACAGTAGGGTTCGAACCTACTATCTCCCGAATGCAAGCTGATAGATTCTTGACAAAAACTGTGCAGACACTCGCTCGGTATGAATTTGTAACACCACTGGTCTAGTGATCATAACCACCACCTCGCCACCGCCTCGTTTTTCCTTTCCATTTTTTCTCGTCATAACCACAGGTGCAGTTCAAAAGGGATGGAGAGAGAATGGAACGCAAACAGACTTTCATGTTTTTAAATAACATAGGATGTGTTTGTGATACGTTTTGTACTTAATCTGCGCTTTCACTAACAGCAAGTCTGTTTGGACAAAGAAAAGAAGAATTTGAAAAAAAGGGAGAGTAATCAAATTGAGGCGCTAGCGCGCTTAGAACCTGAGACATCCGCGTTGCAAGCCGAGGACGCAGCCTACTAGACACAAATTTTCAGCTGTTATGCAGGCTTTAAAGTTGTAATGGGTCATTTTCTCGTAAAATAAAGTCCAATGGCACAAACTCACGGACACAGGTCTATATTTCAACGTAGATAATCTCATAGTTCGAACGAAATCTGTTACCCCGCATATGTCTCTTCCCCTTGCTAATCCAGAGATTGGGCCGATGACCTAGACGTTAGGCCCCTTTTAACAACAAGCATCATCATCAATGTTTGGCCCCTTGGATAAATGGTTAGCGTGCTGGCCTTTAGTCACAGGGGTCCCGGGTTCGATTCCCGACAAGGTCAGGAATTTTAACCATAATTGGTTAATTTTGCTGACACGGGGGCTGGGTATGTGTGTCGTCTTCATTATCATTTCATCCTCATCACAACGCGCAGGTCGCCTATGGAGGTCAGATCAAAAGAACAGCATCTGGCGAGCCGAACCTGTCGTCTGACACTCCCGGTACTAAAAGCCATACACCATTTAATTTTTTTATTATCATCAGTCCAGAAGTTGGGGATATTAGAAGTATGCTCCTTATATGAAGGTCCCCTTGCTGTTTTTTCTTCTTCTTTTGTTGGAAAAATTTTCAAGACTGCCGATATTAGGGTTCGAATTCACCATCTCCCGAAATCAAGCCACACTACAAAGATATATTTACTCGCTTATAACCCTCCTTCACTCGCTAAGTTTAGAACACCAAATACTGTAGTTCTCCAGTTTATCCTGTTCGGTATTCCGGACGTACCTCGCGCTGGATTACGGCCCTTTTATAATGGCAGGAAGTGAACGCGAGTTATTAATGGATCGCAGTACAATGTGCCGCGCATCTTGCCTGACGTCGTGGGTGAACCTGGGTATCAGTCTTCTTCAGGTTCTTTGCCTTAGTGGTTCTCAGCGGATAGTTTCTCTTTTGCTTTTTTTTTTAAACTTGTTTTACGCCGCACCGACACATAAAGGTCTCATGGCGATGATGGGATAGGGTACGGGTAGGAGTGGGAAGGAAGCGGCCGTGGCCTTAATTAAGGTACAGTTCCAGAATTTGCCTGGTGTAAAAATGGGAAACCACATAAAACCATCTTCAGGGCTGCCGACAGTGGAGTTGGAACCCACTATCTACCGAATACTGGATACGTTTCGCACTTAAGCGACTGCAGCTATCGAGCTCAGTATTTCCCTTGTGTTCATTGCTGTTTTGGAAGGCGTCCAGTCCAACCGACTGACTCATATATGGTGACATGTTTGTGTGTCACATTTGTCAGATCGTCTGGCAATCCCGTGAACCATGGAATAATGAAACATCAAGTGTGTTATGTTTCCTGGCTTAGACAATAAAATGTAATTTGCGGTAACCTTTTGCATCATATTTGCATTCTATTCGATACTGATGCATTCTGCGCTTTGTTTGTATGGTTTTACTGCTTCGGCACCGTGTAATGTCAAAACGTGAAGAAAAAATCACCTAGACCTCCCCCCCCCAAAAAAAAAAAACCCCACCTTTTCACAGTTACCGTATTTTGCCTCTTAACATTAAACTACTGAGCGAGTTTGCCATGCGGTTAGATTGCATAGCTGTGAGCTTGCATACAGGAGATGGTGGGTTCGAACTCCAGCGAAACACGGTTGAAGTGAGGATTGGGGAGGTCGAATAATTTATAATCAATCTGTCCAATTCGGGTGATTCAGAATTGACAGAATAATAGCATTAAAATTTATTTAGTTAGTTTTGTTTTATGGATGATTATACTGATTATGTTGATGTTATACTTAGATAGCTTATATAGAGCACAACACTGAAGATGTTGGGGAAGTTTATTGACTTTTACGTATTTATGAATATAATAATATATTATTTATACAATGAAAATATATTGTTTTATTTAAACTATATAAACTAAGAAATGTTTATGGAATTAAACCATTAAAATAAAAAGTTAGCAGCTTTAATTTGATCAACACATTTCTTTAATTGGAAATAAATTTCAATAATATTATTTACAGTAATATACCTCTGCTTTGGTTTCAGTTAAAGGTAGATAAGGATGTAGTCATTTAAGATCAGGTCGAAACTGATTGCAATTCATCGCTTCTTATTTAAGGTAGATTGAGATATCAATACTTTTTGAGTGCAAATCAAATGTTATAGTTAATTACAACCCTAATAGGCTCATTCTAAGGCGCCTTGATTTCATTCATGATATAAACCGTGGTTCCCCATTTTCACACAAAGCAGATTCTGGGGCCGTACCTTAATTACGGCCACGGTCGCTTTCTTTCCACTCCTAGCCTTTTCCTGTCCCGTCGTCGCCATAAGACGTAAAGCAAAATTGTCAAGGCCCTTTTCTCATTCTTCTGTGGCCGAAAACCTTCGATGTGTTAGTGCGACGTTAAACCACTAGCAAAATAAAGATAAACAAACAAATGCCTAATCTCCACCCCTGTATCCCCAAATGTCTAAAACTATCATATCTACTACTTCCCGGGAATTAATGGTCCGAAATTCGTGGTTTCGATCCCATCCGAAGCAGATACTCAGAGGGCAAACAGAAATTTATAATTTATTATCATAAACTTCTGGCAGTGCCCTGTCACCAGATTAAGTTTACTCAGTATAACTGCAATAGAACTTCGCAATCGGAACGACGAAATTAGAACGTAACCCAGGTCAGTAGAGTTATTCAAAACTCCATTTGCTATATATAATGCAGCCATCACTAACCAAATAACATTAAAATAACACCTAAATCTTGAACAACTTCTCGACTCCACCGAGCGAGTCGGGTGCACGGTTAGGGAGACATAGCTGTGAGATTGCGTTAGGGATATGGTGGTTTCGGACCACACTTTCGGCGCCTGAATATGGTTATCAGTGGTTTTCGATTTTCACACTAGGTAGTGTGGCAAAGGCCGCTTCTTTCCCTGTCCTATCCCTTCGCCGCAATAATAGCTGCCTGGGTCAGTGACTTAAAACAAATAGGAAAAAGAGACGATGAAACATCCCTATTCCCCTATTTGCAGTCATCTCGCTTTTACCACCCTTCAACCCAGCCCAGCATTCAGGAGACACCTGCTCTTGTTTCAGTTCGCATGTGGCCCCAGGGGCTCTTAGTTTGTGAGCGTGGATGGCAACCACGAGGCCCTTAGCTGAGACTCGGTATTGCTTCCACTTACTTGTGCAGGGCTCCTCACTTTTATCTATCCTATTAGACCTTCTTTGGCCAACACTTGTTCTTTTACGACCCCGATGGCTTAGGGAGTCTTACATTTTCTCGTCCTTCGAGGTCTTTGTCTGGTCCCTTCCACTTTTCCCCTCTGATTAGTGCTAATAGAGGATGGTTGTCCAATTGTTCTCCTCTTAAAACAATAATCACCACTACCCCCTGTTTTGATGTAACGCCATTAGGGCTGCCTGTGTGCCAATTTTGACGTTCTGTTTTATTCTGTCAGGTGGCAGGGAAACAGAAACTATATTGAGCTACTTATTTTTTTCTTGTAGAGCCTAAGTTCTGTAGATATCACTAGATATCTCCTACATACTAAAGTAATACGACAGGGATTGCCAAATGGGATTTTCTGCATTGAAAAATCCGACTACCTCTTCCAGACCAAACCATAAAAGTAGCTATGAAAAATACTAAAAACTGAAATCGTAAATATTTTGTCATTTGTGAAGAATGGTGTGAGACTGACGCTTGTGCGGTCATTTGGTGTCTCTCTTCTCCTTTTTATTCTTCTGCTTCGCCTTTTCCCCAATTTATTGCGGTTGGCAGTTGGATTTAGATCAGTTTTACGGCTAGATGCCCTTATTGACGCCAAACTTTTGTTGCGGAGCGATGTGTTCCCTATTGCATATTAATTGATAGTATGAAGTGATTTGTATATGTAGATGAAGAGAAGTGTATTAAGACGAACAGAAAAGTCCAGCCCCCGAGCCAGTGGAACTAACCATTCGCTGTTAAAAATTCCCGAACTAGCCGGGATTCGAAGCCCGGAGTCTTCTGAACCGAAGGCGAGGATGCATGTCACTGTGCCAAGAAGCCGGACTTCACCTGGGTACACTTCTCGACATAAAAAGTGATTGGCTGGAAAGTTCTCGAGTACAAGAACGTCCGAAAGGAAGGAGCACATTATCAGATATTTTTTGGTTAGTTAATTCATGGTGGATTAGCTACATTTTGCCGATAAAAGGGGACACCTGTATGCTTTCAGAACGAGTTTAAATATTATTCCATGACGCAATCGAACAATTCACACTTTCACTGGCAAAGTGTGTGTTGGATAGGACGTTAGGCACTAAAGAAATTGCGAAATATGTGAGGAAAAGACACTAAAAAGTCTTGACATTGGGTAGTGTCGTAAGCACTAAACAAATTAAAATGGACATTACAAATGAGTACTAAACTGAAAATATTAATTCAAATCCTTTTAAAATTCGTACGGTACTATTCGGTCATAAGTCTTTCATTTTTTATGTTAACATATGCATACATCTACAGTACATATGACACTCGCTTTAAGCTATGAATACTTATATACCGGTACGTAAAATGTACAATGAGAAAATATAAATGAAATTTCAGCACAAAATATGCATTTACTTTTATATAGAACGTGGACATTTTTGCGAAAACTAATTGCGAGCGAAGAGGTCAGTTGATTCTGGCTGTCCTGTTGTTCTTCAGCAGAGAGCAGATTTATGCTTCGTGCAGTCTACATGTTTCTAAATATGATACTTTTCACACAGTTCACTGACGTTTCACACACTTGGCTCGTCAGTCGAAAACACATCACCGAATATTAGAACGAATTTACAGTACTCGATTTTATTTTCGTTGTTGCTGGTTTTGTAGGTAAGACGAAGTAAGCACCCTGTAAACATAAAGAAGAAACTGGGGAACACTGTTTTACGCTCTACTTGCAGAAATACCAGCTTTCAATGGATTAAGTAAGCGTATTGAAATCACTGAAGGAAGGTGTTGGCATTTTACTGCTGTCCTTTATTCGAGGGTGTAAGAAAACATATTTTTACCTCTATTTTCCAAAATTCTTAATATAGACTGTTTAACCCCATTTGTCCTAACAATAATTAGTAGGAATAGCCAGATGCGGAGTTTCTCTGAGAGGCATAAGAGGTCCACGAAATCCGACACTCTTCAAATGGTAACTGTTACCAGACCTTCAAGAACAGAGCAGTTCTTTTTCTGCAGTGAATTTGTCACGTATTTCGGAAATAATACATACATTTTAATCTTTGTCAATGCAGTGCACCATTGATTTCGTAAAAGAAGGCAGATAGGCATTTATAGGCTTTATACATTGAAGCGGTACGTTATATAAAACTCAAGGTGGTTCGAACCCCACTGTCGGCAGACCTGAAGATATTCCTTGGTTTCCCATTTTCACGTCAGGAAAATGCTGGGGCTGTACCTTAATTAAGGCCACTGCTGCTTCCTTCCCACTCCTAGCCCATTCCTACCTCATCGTCGCCATAAGACCTATCTGTGTCGGTGCGATGTAAAGCAAAATAAAATAAAAACTCATGTATGTAATTGGTGTCCTGTTGTAAGTCGAGAGCTCGTGGATTGATTTTTATACAGTTTTCACTGTTACCTAGACGATTACCAGGCGAAGGTTTTCGTGTCTAAAATATTGAACTGTGATGAAAGGTAACAAAGGAGATACGATTCTATGAAACAATTCTAAGGAAATGGCGCCAGGTGACAACTTGATCGGCTTACGCTGCCAAAACCATTAAAGTTATCCGCAAACCAAATACGTAGAAATTGTAGAGTATAAGAAGTACTACGGCCGGAACACCACATGGCTGTATTTAAAAGTTCGGCCACAACCGTTTTTAGGATGTGTTTTAACAGTAGAAATCCTGCTTTAGGTACGGGAAAAGCACTTCGTAACTCGACAACCGCCGAACGTATCTTTCTGCGGTTTTCACTATTGCCTAGAGGATCTCCCTTGGAAGATTTTCATATGTTATATTGAACTGTGATGAAGCGGAACAGTAACGGTTTTTTCGGAACAACTGGCGGAAAATGACGCCACGCGATACGATTTCTCGGCTTACGATGAATATATCTACAATATATTTGCATAAGGATCGAAAATATGAAATGTACACAATTTCAACTCAAATATTTCCCGTGTCCGTCCAGTGGTACTTAAGTGATAAAAATCGCCACACGTAAAGGAACAAAATTGCGGCTCCTCGGTGCTTCGCTAAACCGTATAAGTAGTTGGTGGGACATAGAAATCATCATCATCATCGACAAAAATCTTCGTGAAGAATGTGTCTTATTGGATCTAACAGTTCTCAACCAGGCCCTGAGAATTTTCTCAAGCTTCTAACCGTAGCGCTATCACCAGTTAACGACTAGGTTATTGAAGCCATTAATCACTTCATTTACTTTTTACATCTGAAATTACTTAGATTAAAGGCTATAGTAAGAAGTTCATAGCCTTGGAGGCGTTCAATGTAGGTGCTTGTTCATTGTGTGGTAGTAGCTATTAATTGTGCCTATTGTTCGTGTATCTTGTGTTTGAACCATTGACCCTTGCACGAATTGCTTTTGGAGTGTTGATAATTATTATAAATAATTCTAAGTGTTCTCATTATTTCAGCCCCGTCTTTCTTTGGCCGCCCGGAACTCAAATAACCTCATTGTATATCTTCATTTTTGATCCGAAGTATCGGTACTTGTTTTCAGTATTTTTAAGCAAAAACAATTTTCGTTCAAATCTTCTATTTTCTTTCTTTCTTTCTTTCTTTCTACCTGCTGTATGTGCGAGATCAGAATACTGTATGTTTTTTCGTAAGAAGGGCCTTCTATGCTTGGGTTCGGGTACATTTTATGTTTTCTTTACTTCTGCTTTCACCGGCGCGATTAGGGGCGCTCAGCTGTGAGCCTGTATTCGGGAGCTAGTGAGTTCCAACCCCACTGTCGGCAGCCATAAAGATTGTTTTCTGTGGTTTCCCATTTTCACGTCAGACAAATGCTGGATCTGTACCTTAATTAAGGCCACGGCCACTTCCTTCTCACTCCTAGCCCTTTCGTATCCCACCGTCGCCGTAAGACCTATTTGTGTCGTGTGACTTAAAGCAACTTGTAAACAAAATCTACCTTCATTGATAATGGGATTTAATCCGGTGGAGAAAGCGTGAAATCGCGAAGAGCACAGTGCCGCTCTGCAACATCAAAGATACAAAGTAAATATGAAACTAAATAAGCATTGATCCATTAAGTGTCACTTCGAGATAGAAAGAGTACGTTCACGCTCTTCTCTCAGCTTTTTTTTAATGATGAGCATTGTCTTTTATAGTGTTTGATGGTATAATACTTGGAAATTTCGATACGTTTTGAATTATAACTTCGAGTCATCAATTTACCCTGTTAGTGCTCCTAGGCTCCGGTTTAATTTTTAGTGCCGAGAAAACGGGGTTCTTTCCCCAATTGTACATCATGCTGATAGCCTAGGTACCGTGAATACTGTGAAATTATTCTAAAATACAGCCGGACTGTCTGCTCAGCATACAGTTATGAAGTCGGGTTTTAGAATGTTGAAGTTCGCTAATAATCGTATGCAACGGTGAAGAATATATTAACCAAACTATCTCCGTTCCATCGGTTTTCGATAATGCAGAAGAACGAGCACATTTCTGAAGCAGCCAATAAGTTTGTAGAGCTCATCATGGCGTAGTTAGGAATTGTTCCGAGGTAATGAACCATAAATTTAGTGAAAAGCAATTCCAGAGTTGTCTGTGATCTATGAAGATAGGTAAGGTATCTTCGAAAGTAGGAAAATGAGATCCGTGGAATATCAATGTAATAACTGCACTGATCCCGCCCATTCTAAGAGTTCATTAATGTACTAGGAAAATATTGGCCGGGCTGAGTGGCTCAGACGGATGAGGCGCTGGCCTTCCGACCCCAACTTGGCAGGTTCGATCCTGGCTCAGTCCGGTGGTATTTGAAGGTGCTCAAATACGTCAGCCTGTTGTCGGAAGATTTGCTGGCACGTAAAAGAACTCCTGTGGGACTAAATTCCAGCACCTCGGCGTCTCCGAAAACCGTAAGAGTAGTTAGCGGGACGTAAAGCAAATAACATTATTATTATTATTATTATTATTATTATTAGGAAAAGATTAACATACATACATACATACATATTCTTACGTGTTTGTGTTGAGACTTACACAACTCAGTGAATTGACTAAACCAATAGAACTTACAAACTTTTCAGTCTGTCGGAACACGAAATGTAACGGCTAGTCCGCTTGTTTATTTATTTATTTATTTATTTATTTATTTATTTATTTATTTATATCTACCTGCGGACAGGGCCGCAATGTATCATATCCATTAATGTCCCCACGGATGAACGTGCAATGTTTCGAGATGATGAAATAAATACACACAAGCTGTTGTGGTAATAGATTGTAATATTACTATATCAAGAAACACTTGAAAATACATCACAAATCAAAATTGTACATCATTTTCTTTTCTGTAGTTAGTAACTGTTGAAGTAACTGCAAATTGATATCGATGCATTAAGTTTGTACATCTTTTCTACGAGTAACTACGAAATCATGAATCAATTTCCGTAGGATAAACAGTATTACGTTTCACTCAAATTGATGTAGTACAATCTCAGAACCAGCAACGGTTTTCACTACCAAGCACGCAGATATGATTTCCGTTAATAATGAAGTTGGAGGTACAAGATTTAGAGCAAACTTTCCATTCTGCTACTAAACCGAATTTTCTAAAGGCTAGAATAAACAGAGTCGAGCCAATACGTATTAAAGGCATCGCTAAAGAATCAAGAAACGAACAGGAATGCAAAACTGTGGAACTTTCCATATTCATTCATGGAACTAAGGTTAATTTTCCAGAGAATAAATCGCTAGATTGTATCATGCATATTCCTTGCTATTTTTTTTCATGCAATTCGTTTGTCCAGCCTATCCGTTAAAAGTTTTGGTATCAAAAATGGCGTCAACACATTAAATCTTCTACCCGTATATAAAATATTTTGACCAGTTTTATTAAATCATTGACTATATAACTGCTTTCACGATCCGTCGGAGTGCCTCATGACATTGATGCAAATTTTGTTACTGATCAGTGGATGCGCGTATATTTGTATAGCGAACAAACTTATTTTTGATTTTATAGGTATTTATTTATTTATTTATTTATTTATTTATTTATTTATTTATTTATTTATTTATTTATGTATTTATTTATTTATTTATTTATTTATTTATTTATTTATTTATTTATTTATTTATTTATTTATTTATTTATTGTACTAATAGTCATACAAATAAGAAACTAAATTATTAAAGATGTGGTTAATTAACTGTTTGTAGCGGAAGGATTTCTAAACAGATGGGATAATGGCTTTTAGAGTTCCACATTACTATTATTTAGGTGGCACTCAAGATCGAATTTTGTTCTTCCAAACATGGCACAGTCGAAGAGTAAGTGGTTCACTGTTTGAGAAGATCCACAAAAGCACAAATATTCGTTTGCAATATTAAAGCGTTCAAAGCAGCACCTAAACTTTGCATGGCCGGAGAGAAACTGAGTGAGAATGAATTCGGGGGCACTAATGTTTTGCACTGGAATCGGCTATATGAGCGTTAGAGGGTATGTCATACTGATAAATAATTTTTAAAACAGATTCGATATCTCACGCCGTTGGGATTTTCAGCTGCTGATGTAAACTAATTAGATCGCTTCGCGGGCAAATTCAAATAGGCTTTGCGAGGTGGTGTTGTTACACCTGTACGTGACTGAACACCAGCTTCAGAGCACCAGCCAAAGAAACAAGGCCTTTACCAGGGGAGGAATTTGAACACGTCTCCGAGCTGACAGGATCGCGCCATAGCAGGTACGCTACGGTGACACCGGTTTTTGTATTTGATACTTATTTCTTGGCATGGCTCTCAGGCCGGTCGTAAGCCAGTAACACCACCTCGCAAAGCCCATTTGAATTCGCCCGCTAGGCGATCCGATTGCCTAACTTCAGCAGGTGGTAAAATTACAACGGTGCGATATATCGAATTATTTTATCAAATTATTTATCAGTGCAACCGACCCTGTGAAATGAAATGTCGTATGGCTTTTAGTGCCGGGGTATCCCAGGACGGGTTCGGCTCGCCAGGTGCAGATCTTTCTATTTGACACCCGTAGGTGACCTGCGCGTCGTGATGAGGATGAAATGATGATGAAGACAACACATACACCCAGCGCCCGTGCCATTGGAATTAACCAATTAAGGTTAGAATCCCCGACCCGGCCGGGAATCGAACCCGGGACCCTTTGAACCGAAGGCCAGTACGTTGACCGTTCAGCCAACGAGTCGGACAACCGATCCTGTAATTCCCGTATACTCGGTTCACGTTGTTTCCGATCACTATGTGTATATCGGGGGGAAAAATAATGATCTTGTGACATACCCCTTTGTGGGCCTGCTTGATGTACGGTGGTTGTTTCACTGATCTTGATTTGGACTTGAGCGTAGCTTGGGGACGTTCTGTTGTATGTACGTAACTTCTTCATTGGATGAGGAGGTAGTTTTTGCGAGGATGTCTGCCTTTTCATTTCCAGGAGAACCGGTGTGCCCTCAGATCCAGGAAAGATAAATAATTATGGGGGTGCTGGTGTGCTGTAGATATTACAGTAGCGACTACTGGGTTGACATTTTGCTTGTCGTTAATTGAGTTCAGTGCAGCCTGTGAGTCAGTAACCAAGCACTGTTGTTGTGTTCACACCACGCCACAGCCCATAGCTCGGCTTGAGCAGCTGGATGACAATCTATACTGGGCTGAAGTTACTAGGATGACCGGATTCCAAGAAGTGACAGTTTTTCTCCGCAGTGGTTTCGAGAATTTGTGCGGATGTTCAGTTTTTCTTCAGTTCGGATGCTCGTGTGGCAGATAAGAACAGGTGCCCTATCCAGCGATGACAAGTGCTGCTTATCTAGATACTGTGCGATAGGCACGAAAAATTTGATGAACGATTTCTCTCTGAATCTTCAGAAGATTTTCCTCATTCTACTGATGATGATTAAGCACAATCCAGCGTTTTGAAACAAAGATGTATAGTATACATGCGGAGAACTTTAGGAGTTTAGACCTCACACTTTAACATATGTAAAAAATCACCATTATAGTAAGAAAAATGACATCTTTCGTTCTACAGGAACACCGTCAGATTCTATCAGTCACTTTTAAACCATGCATATATACTGTAGTATGAACAAATTTGTTTTCGTTCTGTACACCTGTCAGTGATCGTGAATTAGTGATAATGAAACGAGAGAGAACTTTTTATGAATGTAGAAGTCCGCCATTAGCACTTTTGTAAGTTTAAGAACGTTTCCTTAATTAGTTTCTGCTGCGCCAATCAACGGTGGACCTTTACGGAAACAAAGCACCGCCTAATTGTGAATTTTTGAAAATATCCAAACATGTATTAGTGGAACACGTGACGTGATGGAAAATAAACTTTGAATTTTTGAATTGCCCGCCTCTGTAGCGTAACGGTTAGCGCTATTAGCTGCCGTCCTCGAACGCCGGGGTTCGATTCCCGATACTGCCAGATATTTCAGATTGGTAGCAGGGCTGCTATGTGGTTAAAATGCAGCTCACCTCCATTAGAGGTGTGACAAAAGAACTGCACCACCTCAGAATGAGGACACGAGTTTATTGTCAGGCTCCGTGGCTAAATGGTTAGCGTGCTGGTCTTTAGTCCAAGGGGTTCAGGGTTCGATTCCCGGGCGGGCCGGAGATTTTTTAACCTTGATAGGTTAATTTCGATGGCTCTTGGGCTGGGCGTGTGTGTGTGTCGTCTTCCGCATACGTATTCATCATAGGTAGGACCCCATCCTCACAGATGGGCAGGTCGCTTATAAGGCTTGAACTCGAAAGACCTGCAACCCACACCAATTTATTATTATTATTATTATTATTATTATTATTATTATTATTATTAATATTATTATTATTATTTATTGAATTGTAAGGAAAGACATCCGTTTAGGAAAGTTTGTTCTTTGTTAGACATCCAAGGAAATACCCTCTTACTGCGGTATTCCTTAAAAGAAAAGATTCACGGGCCGATGACCTAGATGTTAGGTCGCTTTAAAAAGCAGTCAGAAGATTCAAATATTTAAAATGACTAGAAATCGTGATGATAGAAATACGTAGTTTGCAGTTTTGAATTCTACGTAAAATATGCGTTGAGGAACAATATTCTTGTTTGACACTGATTACACTGCTCTGCATTGATTTCTGTCAGAGGTTCATCAAAGATACCAACCGAGATTTTGCACGAGTGAATAAACAAACGAAACCACGGAAACACAGAAGCCGAAACATGTACAGGCTGGCATCCGAACCACTATGATTTTAGTTCCAAATCCACTCACTGACTTTGACTGAAAAAGACACCTATGGTGAGCGTAACACACAAGAATTAAGATATGAAGCAAGTAGCAGAAGAGGGATGCACGACTCGTGAAGATCCTCATTTCCCCACGTACCACACAAGAGACGAGAGAGAATCAAGGGAGAAATCTTCACTTGACACAAAAGGAAACGTAGGGAGAGGGGAGAGTTTGAAGAGGGAGTTCGCGAAGGCGAGAGAGGCAGGATGAAGTGTAGGTACTCCAAGGACATCATTGTCTCAGGTCCGGGAGCTGGTATACTCTCAGGCACCCATGTAAATTTTATGGTACGAGTTATAGGAAAAGCTGACCTCCCATAGCAGTGTGTCATATCGCAGAGTATTGGCGAGTTCGTGAACCTTTACGCCGAAATTCAACTCATAAGAATGATGTGATTTAGACAGTGGCGTAGCAGACTCACAAACAATATCCCTTCCCTACTGCTTTTGCGAGTGGGTACTTAATGCAGTGTAAATTAAACTCAATCACTCACTAGGTATATCTTTAACATTCAGTACGAGAGACTAGTTCGATCCTCAGCAACAACGAATCATTTTTGTCTTCCTACTGGAAGGTTTCTGGTCATTTCAAGTAGACCTAAATGTCAAATCTCCAACATCAATGGGTCAATGTGGCCAAACAACAGGTCCGAAGTCCCTCTTTCCATGAAGAAGCAACAGCAACATATATTTAGAAAAAAACCGTCATACTGCGTCCACGGAGCGAGTTGCCTCCAGGGTTCGGGCCACGTAGCTGTGATATTACATTCTTTAGATAGTGAATTCGAACCCCACTCTCGACAACTCTGAAGATGGTTGTCCATGATTTCCCATTTTCATGCCAGGACTTTTAAATAAGGCTACGGCCGCTACCTTTGCAATTCTAGTTCTTTCCATCCCTTACATCGCTGGAAACCTTCCATGTGTATGTGCGACGTTAAGCCTCTAACAAATACATGGCAATAATAATAATAATAATAATAATAATAATAATAATAATAATAATAATAATAATAATAATAATAATAATAATTGATATGGAGTATCCGTAATTCACAGAGGGTTGAGTGGCTGTGCAAGGGATTACTTAGAGCAACATTTAACGTAACAAATTTGGGAATTTTATTTATTTCCTTTCTTAAAATTGAGAGATAGAAAATATTATAGGATAAGAACGTTGAAAAGTTTAAGAACAGGATCATCAGCTCTAATTATATCTTGTACAATTCACAGGAGTCTGAGCTCCACAATACAAGAGTGTAGCCTCGATGAGGCAATCAGTTTCTTATATTACACTTAAAATTACACTAGGCAACCCATCAAAGTTTTCATACACGGTTGTCCCATGTTGGGCTTATCATTGCTCAGAAATAATACCAGTCACTGTTCCCAAAGGGAAGAGCAAGTTAAAAGATTGTGCCCAGCCACTCAACCCTCTGTGAATTACGGATACTCCATGTCAATAATAATAATAATAGTATGGTTCCAGTGTATGGGACCCTCGCCAGGATTACTTGATTCAAGAACTGAAAAAAATACAAAGAAAAGCAGCTAGATATGTTCTGGGTGATTTCCGACAAAAGAGTAGCGTTACAAAAATGTTGCAAAGTTTGGGTTGGGAAGAACCGAGAGAACCAGAGACTTCTACGCCCTCTCCTTTACATCCCTACAACAACCCCTAAATACCCTCATAACATGTGCAGAGATCTGTACCCTTTATGTTCTATCCCATTTATGTGATTACCCCAATAAACATCTTTCCTTATATTAACACCTAGATGTTTACAATGATCTCCAAAAGGAACTTTCTACCCATCAATGCAGTAATTAAAACTGAGAGGACTTTTCCTATTTGTAAAACTCTCAACCTGACTTTTAACCCCGTTTATCATCATACCATTGCCTACTGTCCATCTCACAACATTATCGAGGTCTTACTCTGTACAGAATAACAACTTCTGCAAAAAGCCTTATCACTGATTCCTCTTCTTTACATATATCATCGATATATATATATAAGAAAACACAAAGCTCCTATAATACTGCCTTGAGGAATTCCCCTCTTAATTATTACAGGGACAGATAATGCTCCGCTTACTCGAATTCTCGGAGTTCTGTTTTCTAGAAACATAGCCAGCCATTCATTCACTCTTTTGTCAAGTCCAGTTGCACTCATTTTTGCCAGTAGTCTCCCATGATCTACTCTATCAAATGCCTTAGATAGGTCAATCGCGATAGAGACCATTTGACCTCCTGAATCCAGGATATCGGCTATATCTTGCTGGAATCCTACACGTTGAGCTTCAGTGGAATGACCTTTCCCAAAGCCTACATGCAATGCATGTCAAACTGACTGGCCTGTAATTTTCAGCTTTATGTCTATCAACCTTTACTTTATACACAGGGGCTACTATAGCAACTCTCCATTCATCTGGTATAGCTCTTTCATGCAAACAATAATCAAATAAGTACATCAGGTTCAATTCTGACTCAGTACGGCGGTACTTTAAGGTGCTCAATACGTCAGCCTTGTGTCGGTACATTTACTGGCACCGAGAGACTAAATTCAGGCACCTCGGCGTCTCCGAAAACGGTAAAAGTAGTTAGTGGAACGTAAAGCAAATTATATTGACACTAAAACACACAGCCAACTCCCTCGTTCTTTCTTTCATTTTAACGCTGAGAGAGAATTATCTCGAATCTCTACTCAAAACAATCTCTTCTTCTTTGCTAGTTGCTTTACGTCGCACCGACACAGATAGGTCTTATGGCGACGATGAGACAGGAAAGGGCTAGGAGTGGGAAGGAAGTGGCCGTGGCCTTAATTAGGGTACAGCCCCAGCATTTGCCTGGTGTGAAAATGGGAAACCGCGGAAAACCATCTTCAGGGCTGCCGATATTGGGGTTCGACCTACTATCTCCCGAATACTGGATACTGGCCGGACTTAAGTGACTGCAGCTATCGAGCTCGGTAATAATAATAATAATAATAATAATAATAATAATAATAATAATAATAATATTTAAAAATTATTATTTCGTGTGACTATTTCTAGCCTGGTGCAACCCTTGTAAGGCAGACCCTCCGACAAGGGTGGGTGGCGTCTGCCGTGTATGGGAAACTGAGTGTTATTGTAGTGGAAGATAGTGTTATGTATGAGTTACAGGGATGTTGAGGACGGTACAGCCAACCAACCGCCGAGTCAATTTTAAAGTCTCCGACCCGGCCGGAAATCGAACCGAAGAGCATTACGCTGACTATCCAGCCAAGGAGCCGAACGGGTGCGATTAAGGGCGAACGCAATAGCTCTCCTTGTTTGTATAAGGTGCTGTGCTTTACCGAATATATCCACAAACGAGAGTGTCAACATGATTTGAGAACGAATAAGACAACATTTGATTTGAATTTGTTTGGAGAAAACTTGTGGTATAGCTTCCTAATTTGTTCATTAGATATATTAGGTTCCGAAAAAGTAGAATACAGAAAATTACAGTTGTGCTTTCTCTTGAAAATATTTTTATCTGAAGAAAATATATAGGCCCAAGTCGTTTTTGTTGAGTTCGCCTTTTTTATTTACAACGCCTCATTTGAACATCTCCTGGTTCCAGAATATATTTGATGATTTCAAAGTGGCCTGTTGTAGAGTATTTGAGGCTCTCCAAGGGACCTGTGTACGTGGGTGCGTGAAGTGTAGTGAAGTATTGACCGCCGCTCCGCCACGTGAGACGCGCAGACCCAGTATCGACCACTATCGGCACCGCTCTGGCTCCGTCACTAGGCCAAAAATTCCATGTGACAACCACTATGCGGAAGTTACGAGATACATTAGCAAAGTTAATGGCATGTTGTAATTCAATGTGACTTCGCATTCAAGAGCGATGCCCTGGTTTAGCATGCCGTCATAATCACTCGTCTCTTCATAAAGTAAAAGCCAGTTATCTAATACTTTTTTGTCGCAGTCATACATTGTTATCATCGGCATTTAATGGATTTCAGATCCCTAAAATCTGTTTAGAATAATACCTTCAGGAACTTGACAGAAGATATTAAATTTGATCTTTGTTTCATTGAAGTGCTCAAATATGCAAATGTAGGTCACCACCACTTTATCATTATCACTATCAGCCAGTCCGGCTCAATGGCTAAATGGTTAGCGTGCTGGCCTTTGGTCCAGAGGGTCCCGGGTTCGATTCCCGGCCGGGTCGGGGATTTTATCCTTCATTGGTTAATTCCAACAACTCGGGGGCTGGGTGTGTGTGTCGTCTTCAGCATTAGAATTCATCATAGGTAGGGCCCCATTCTCATCGACGCGCAGGTCGCCTATGCGGCGTCAAC
Source organism: Anabrus simplex (assembly GCF_040414725.1). Lineage (NCBI taxonomy): Eukaryota > Metazoa > Arthropoda > Insecta > Orthoptera > Tettigoniidae > Anabrus > Anabrus simplex. Next base: position 143,971,363 of record NC_090265.1, on the reverse strand, counting down.
TCGAAAGACCTGCACTCGGCCTCTTCGGAGGCCACACGCCATTATTTACTATCAGCCAAATCAGTCATTAAAGCCATAGATTTAAATAGGCTTGTAACAGTCTTCTCCAAGTGGTACGGCTTTGTGTGGTTCATCTTTCTGATATCTCTGTTCCATAAGTCTTGGTGTCTTCCTCCAGGCCTCCGATATTCTTTCGGATTCCATCGACTTACCAGTCCGAGCTCTTACCGCTACGCTAACAACTGCTCGGCACGTGTAACGTAAGTGGCTTATACGGTGCGAGAGACGCGTCAACATTTGTATTTATATTTTTATTTTCTATACGCTTGGCCATCTGGAGTTCCCACTACGGGTACTTTCATTTCTAGCCAAGACCTGCATGTTCTATAAATTGGAGCGAAATCGGTGGTGACGAGTAGGGAATGCCTCCTTGTGAGACTCGAAATACTTTCATCGAGCCCATTACTTTGATCATTACAACTTAGTTCCCTCGGGTAATGGAGTGTAGAATATGTCCGGCTTCTTGGCAAATGGTTGGTGTCGCGACCTACGGTTCAGAGGCTCTTGGGTTACATTCCCGGCTAGGTTGGGGATTTTAGCGATGTCTCGCTAATCTTCTGGTTCGACGATTGGATATTTGTCTCAATATATGTCTCTTCATATTCACAAAACTGCATTACACACCATCTACTACCACAGAAACACGCTACAGTGAGGCCACTTGGTCTTCGTTTGAGAAAGGACATCCGATCATAAAACAAGACCAAGTCTATGTTTGCAATATACAGGGTGACCCAAAAGTCCGTTAACATTTAACGAGGCAATACTTCACGGCATATTTGAGGCAGAGAGGTAATAATTGACACACGTGATTGGCATGACATGAGGTTTCATTGACACTAAAAGAAAGCTTCACTAACAGTGCCTTTTCTGGTAACGTCAACATGCCGCGATTGCAGGAGCATCTGACGCCTTCTCTGACAGTTTCTTGTATACCGTACACGGGTCTCATGCGGCATCACTCACGTGTTGCTGTCCAGCGCCACCTGTTGACCTATTTGTGCACTCGTTGTTGGGTGTGAATAAAACCCCATATCATGTCAAGCATGTGTGGCCATTTGTACCTGACGTGTTGCTGTCCAGCGCCATCTGTTGCTTTTCAGGTGTACTTTATTTTAGTGACAATAAAACCCCATGTCATGCCAATCATGTGTGTCAATTATTACCTCTCTACCTCCAGTATTCCGTGAAGTATTGCCTCGTCAAATGTTAACGGACTTTTGGTCACCCTGTAGTTCGCACCCGGCCCTGGCAGGCTGTTCGAAATGCGGTGAATAATAAGAATAATAGGAGACAGTAATTTTGTTATTTACTGGCTGGGATTAGTTTTGTACAGTTTCCTACTGCCATCTACTGGAGATGAGTGGTAGCAGAAGGGACTGAGCATACATTAACAACTGCCTATCGCTGTAAAGTTGTCCCGCTCCCTGGTTAATTAGTGAGCATGCTGACATTTAATCCAAAGATTCCCCGGTTCGATTCCCGGCTTGGTCGAGGGTTTTAACCTTCCCTCTGTCTTTGGGACTAGGTTGTTTGAGCAGTCTTCAACACTGAGTTCATTCGAGGTAAGGCCCATCTTCTCAGTAGTGTAGGTCACCCACGGACGTCAACTCCAATGACCTGCACCAGGCCTCTGCAGAAGCCATGCCATTATTATTATTATTATTATTATTATTATTATTATTATTGTTATTATTATTACGAGGATTGGTGCAAAAGTCATGGTAACTTTTTTTATTGTAGATGTGTGAACGGATCACAAACATATATGTGTCGTGTGGAAGTTCTGCAGGCATACAGTAGTGTGTATGCAGAACAACAGATGGCTCTGTGATAGCTGGTAGTAGCGCAGCGAGGGCTGTGAAATCAGTCAGTTGGTGAGTGTCGTGCGAGATGAACGTAACCCGTGTTGAGCAGCGCGCTTACATCAAAATAGCTGTTCTCCGAGGGAGAAATGCGATGGAATATCACAGTGAATTAGTGAAGCCCTTGGGAATAATGCTCTACCATACCGTACAGTAGCACGGTGGGTAGGAAAGTTTCAGTAAGGACGTGTGTCAACCGGTGATGAGCAACGTTCGGGACGACCTGTCAGTGTGCGGATCGACGTGGGACGTGCCGTCATCGAGCAGCTCCTGGATGAAGACAGACGATGAACGCTACTGGAGTTAGAGAGGGCAAGTGGCATCGAGAAACGTACCGTTCACAGGATTTTGCGTAATGAGTTCCATCCGCGCTAAATCGCATCTGGGTACTGCATGCACTGACGGAAGTTCAAAGGTGGGTGTGCTATGCAATATGCTCCGACCACCTTGCACGCTGACAACAGGACGGCAATCAATTCTTGTCACGAATAATCGCCATCGATGAATTTTGGGCCAGGGCATACGAACCAGAACTGAAACGTCAGTCCGCGGAGTGACGACATGCTGGATCACCAAGGAGGCAGAAGGTCCGTCAGAATCCTTCCCCAGTCAAATTGATGGCGATCGTCGCGTAGGATGTCAGGGGTGTCATTGTTTTCCACTTTGTTCCACATGGCAGAACAGTGACCGCACAGTACTACAGGAACTTCCTGGTGCGACAGGTACGACGTGACGTTCGGGAGAAACATCCGGATCTTGTGGACAGTGCAATAATCCTGCACAACCTGCCAAACCACATAAAGCAGAGTGTGTAGGATAGCTACTGCGACGTTGGGGATGGGAAGAATTGGAGCACCCACCGTACTCTCCCGACATTTCACCCTGTGACTTTGATCTCATTTGAAACATTACGGAACCACTGCGTGGCAGGCGGTTTGCAACACGAGAGAACTTTGCTAATGCTGTGCGCCAATAGGTGACCCGATTCACACGTGGTGCGGCATATGCCGAGGCAGATGGTATTCAGCGCCTCCCACATCGTTGGCAGCGTGTGGTGACAGTAGCAGAGGACTACTTTGAGGGTATTTAGGCCCAAGTTTGTCATGCCAACTTTATGTGTACTGTGTTGTCATTCTTTTGCCCCGGGAAAGCCGTATTGCCCTGTATACTACCATAATAAATTTGTGTGTGACGATATTTCAGTGCTATTCATTGTCCACACATGTAGTTAACACCTTGTCCTTTCGTCTGTATGTCACATTTTCCAACCGGACTGGTATCTTCAAGAAAAAAAAATTAGTTGCCATGACTTTTACCCCAACCCTTGTATTATTATTATTATTATTATTATTATTATTATTATTATTATTATTATTATTATTATTATTATTATTATTATTATTAATATTATTATTATTACCAGTTTTAGTGGCTTTAGACATTGTAGACAGCCATATTTTGTTTCTTCTGGCATGGCGAATATTAGAACATCCAAAGCCTAGGGAATACGCACCACCCTCCTCATTCCTTCGTTCCTCTCCCCCCCTCACCTCCTGCATGGTTCCTTTCACCCCTCATTTGAATGCCCATTCCTTTGTTTGTCTTCTGATTTCATTAGTCATCTTCATTATCTTCCTGATTAGAAAGGAGTAAATGATCAGTAAGATATGAGTCTTACAAGGGCAATCACTACTGCAACCATCACTATCCCCACGACGACTTTATATTTTCATGTTAACGATAGGTGGCAATAAAATTTTAAATTAGCGAATATCTCCGTTAAGATAGGCGTTATCAAAAAATGTGATATAAAATGTTCAAAATGAAATTCAAAATAAGTTTTTGTTCAGGAACTTTCTAAAAAAAAAACCTGACAATTTTGAAAAGGTCGGCTACAGAATATTTTTATTCTTTCCAAACTCCTTTCCTCCTTCGAAATCTTAATAGTTTACCAGTTAATAACGTAATTGTACACTACTGTATATGCCGAAGGTCATAAAAGTAGGCTCTGTCGTGTTCCTGTGACAGGCAGGCAGCAGGCAGGTGGACAGACATTGAACCATTGGTATCTAAAGTCATTACATGAAATGAAAAAAATTAAATTTTAGTGCGATTAGGGTCGCGCATTTGTCATTTTTCCGATTTATGTTACGTTTTATTCAAACCTTGCTGCCCTTAAAGTTCCGCGCACTAGTCAAAATTCGGTTTGCCATTAGTAAAGAAAAAAACTTAATTCCAACAGGTCTTCTTACCCTGTTCTTTCCCACCCTGTACAAATCTATATCCCTTTCAGTACAATCGATGTCTATATTCTCTCCCATTAGCTTTAAGACTGAGTTCATCAATTGCACCGTGGACTCGCTTTCACTTTCCTCCAGGCCGTGACTAATAATGTTTCTTCTTTTCTCCTCCTCTGTTCTTTTGCTATCCTGCCATTGAAGTACCTGAACTTGTTCTCCTAGCACCTTAATCCCCTGATTTAATATAGCTTTGTCTTCTCTCATCTTCTCTGTTATTTCTGTTAGTTTTCTCGGTTAAGCTGTCCTTCATATCCTTAATTGATTGAGACTGCACCTCAAACGTTGCTTTGGTCTGGTCAGTCTGAGAAGCTTCGCGCACAGTTTCCTTGATTTTCTCCATGTCTTCCCATGACAGTGAGCCTGGGTTCATCTCCACGCCTCCAATGACTAACAGAGCAGCCACTATATCTGCCGCTATTAACAATTCTTCCAGGGCTATTCTTTTATCATCTCCTATATCGTACGCCGTCTTGATCAACTTGGTCCGGCTGTTCCATCACCCTAACACACTCCTAAACTGCTGCACAGTTACACCCGTAGGCTAATTCTTTCTCTACACTTCCGGATCGTTACCAAACCCATCTGCTTGCTAGTTCAGTTCAGCAAAGACGATCCGATTTATATATGATGCCTTCATTGTCCATGATTCAACACTGTACTGTATAACTAACGGCTAATTTAATTATAGGTAACACGCTCCTCCGTTTGTTTCACTGGTACGCACAGGATTCTCATTCATGTACAATGAAATCGATATCGATGATATCGATCTGATAATTCTACAGTATTTAACTTCTCCCGCGTGCTACTTAAAAATAGAACGAATTATGAATTCCTCTTCCTTCACCTCAAATTAGCGTACTTTGTCTTAAATTGCAACTAATCATTAACATTCCTCCATCGTGTACAAATAAGAATTTGTTAGGAATCTATATACCCAAGAACTTATCGTTTTTGAATTCCTGAGTGGACTCCAATATTATTATTATTATTATTATTATTATTATTATTATTATAAGCATATGTTTTGAAAACATAAGACAGAAGGTCAATTCTTCTATTAACTTTACTAAATAAAATACATTAAATAAGTAAATAAATTAATTAATGAAATAAATAAATTAATTTGGTATACAAAATTTGAAGGTAGGTTCGGCTCAATTTTTGTCTCTCCCTGTCTGTTACCTCATAGGAAACTCGGTAGTATAGTTAAGGATAGCCAGGTTGTGTAAGAAGTTTTTTTATAAGTTGCCTTACTCGCACCAATACAGTTGGGTCTTACGGCAACGATGAGACACGAAAGGGCTAGGAGTGGGAAGGAATCGGCCCTGGCCTTAATTAAGGTATAGCCCCAAAATTTTCCTGGTGTGTAAATGATAAAAACATCTTCATGCCTCCGACAGAGAGGTTTAAACCCACTATCTCCCGAATGCAAGCTCACAGCTCCCACCCCTACCCGCACGGGCAATTTTCTCGGTAAGCCATAATTTAATTAGTGTACAGTGGTGTAGCTGTGTTAACGAGATCAGAACATGGAATGTCAAAATTCTCCGATAATATTGTCCGTATCGATAAAACTGCATAGTTAAAGCTACCCAAAATATAATTTAGGCTATATGTTTTTTCACGAGTTTTTACTGAACTTTCATTTTATTAATCTGCCTGAAATTACAGGTGTGCGGAAAGATTCAGAATGCTAAAACTGTTTTATTAATGACCTACAGTGGATATTAATGAAGTTGAATATCAATAATAAAGATTTATGGTTTGCAGCACGTCGAGTGCTTTAAAATGAAGAGGCATGTAGATGATTTCTCAGTACCTCGAGTAATCACTATAGTGTTGTGAAGACTACGGTATGGAGGACTCCTTCGTCCATTCAAAGTCTGTTGCAGGACTCGACGAAGAAACACGAAGTTGTGCCCATGGCTCCGACCATAAGTCCCACGATTTCAAGGTTTTTGAGGTGATACTTAATAAGACCATTTGGGATTTATCTTCATTTTCTCTTTGACAACTTCTGCTGGCTGTGTCTCATCTGTCTATATCTGACGGTTGGGTCAATTGTATGTCCAACCCTTGCCTGTTTCTCTACGGGGTCGGATATGAGGTGAGACGAATTTTCGTAGCGAGTGTTTACGACCGGATGCCCTTCCTGGCGTCAACGTTATCAGAAGAGTTCATGATATGAAATGAATGACGTGCTATATGATAGTAGGAAGGGAGAAGGTAAAACCTGGTCCCTGCACATAGCCTACTCCTTAGAATAGCACCAAAGGGTCTGCTAAAGGATTTACGTCCCCATCCGACAAACGAATCACCATCAACAGCCCTAACTCCATATGAGCACTGCGGACAGGTTTGGAATTTAATCCAGGCTTTTGGCGCGCTATCTAGTGATTAGCAATTGTGCACCAAAATCTCCCCTGCCCTGCCAGCCAACATTCTTATGAACATTTTTTTTGGCCAGTGGGATTCGAACCTGCTAACCACGGTGTCAAATCGTATAGAATTCGTACCTTAACGATCATGGCCACCAGGCGGGCGGTCGGATCGATTATATACCTACTTTTTGTGTTTTTTCATCTTCCTCGAAGGCGATAATGTCTATTCAACGCGTACTGTCAGTAGTGGAAATAAAATATATTACATTTTTTACAAACTTCCAGATATCTAGAAATTTTTCTATTTAAGAAGAGCGTAATAACAAAAATTATAGAAAGTCTGATTTCCAATCTTTTACATTTATAAACGTTTACTGTATGAGCCATAATAATGGATATATTCTCGAATTTAATATTTTGTTAGTAAGTCCATAAACGGGGAACGTCGCTGGCGTAGAAATATTGATCAGTCATCATGGTTACGAACTAACAGGCGATGGAGATGATTGTTGTCGTATTTGTTGCAAAACCGCGTGATCTTTAGCGCGTATTGATCTAGAATATAATAGTGGCTATCGAAATGAGTAGAAAAACGTTAAGGAACGATACTCGAAGAATGGGGGAATTGGGAGCGGGACTGAAATGGCGTATGGTTTTTAGTGCCTGGAGGTCTGTGGGGACATGTTCGGCTCGCCAGGTGCAGGTCTTTTGATTTGACTTCCGTTGGCTACCTGCGCGTCGTGATGAGGTTGAAATGATTATGAAGACGACACGTACACCCAGCCCCCGTGCCAACGAAATTATCCAATGATTGTTTAAATTACCGATTCTACCGGGAATCGAACCCGGGACCCATGTGGCCAAAGGCCAGCACGCAAACCATTTAGCCATGGAGCCGAACTGGGAGGGGAAGAGAAATCAGATCATACTTTCACACAATTCATTACAGGGACTATAACTGCATAACCAATGACGTTATCAGCATCACTCATACCTCAATCGCTTATAAATTGTTGTAGACAAAATTCTGACTGAAATAGCTCGAAGAAGAAAAACTTTCTTTTACTCCATTCCATAAAATCTCGCCAGACTGGATAGCTCAGGCGATAGAGGGCTGGTATTTCAGGGTTCATGTTGATGGGTTCGATCCTGGGCCAGTGTGGTGGTATTTGAAGGTGCTCAAATACGTCACCCTTGTATCGGTAGATTTACTGGCACGTTTAGGAAATCCAGCGGGACAAAATTCTAGCACCTCGGAGTCTCCGAAAACCGTGAAAGTAGTTGGTGGAACTTAAAACCAATAGCATTAATTTTCAAAAGTATGATTATAAAAAAAATCTCTCTCTCTCTCTCTCTCTCTCTCTCTCTCTCTCTCTGCAGAGAGATAGATCTGGGATTTAATGGAATTGCGACAAAACAGTACTGCATGTTCCTAGGTGGTCATCCATCCAACTCCTTAACCTCGCCCAATGTTGTGGAATTGTTGTGTGGACGAGGACCAGTGTATGGAACATAATAAAATATGACCATTCGCTGTTTGCTGTTGCTGTAAGATCGTTATTTTTTTCTCTGGTCTACTCTGATGCATTTGAATTTCATCACAGGTTAGAGTATGATGCTGGAAAGCAGTCGAACGGCGTTGTAGAGCAGTATACTACCGTGACTGGTCCTCGAATATTGCTATATGAGTAAAGGAGTACTAATGTTTTAAATACAGTTGTATTTTAAAGCCGTTTCAACTGTGCAACAAAATACGTTCCGAAAAATTAAACTAACGATAAAAGTGTTCTGCCATTAAAACTCCGCAAAATTGGAATCCATTAAGCCTTTGTGCGACAGAAAATTACATTCCGTTAAAATGACTTTAGCGTCTGGAAACAGCGCCCAACTTTGATAAAAATTGATACGGAACTTTCTTCTCTTTTATTTTTATTAACCAGTTAAAAGAGAACAAAGCCGATTTGCATTCAGCAGATCACTATTTTTCCATTAACAGTAAAACTCCTACATTTGTAGCCATGCGTATGGATCTTCTCTTAGTTCAGGGTTCATTTCCATCCTCTCCTTACAGCTATGTCATGAAGGGTGACGTTTTTCTCACTCACTATAACTATTTTTCACACCTCTGTTTCACTTAGAACTTGGCTGACATCACTTTAACATCTCCACATATAATAATATAGAATGCGTAATAACTTGAACAACAGGGTTGGCTTAAAAACTTTTAAATCAGTTGATTTTAATTAAAAAACATTTTTACTATTTTCCAGTTCTGTTACTGGAACAACATGACTGTTTACTGAGTAGCACTTGCGCATTCATTGTTCGACCAGTATCCAGCCAGTGTCAGATGCATTACCCCATATCCTCGTTGCTTGTGTTGTGGTCTGGTTCTGAACCAACGCAGTAAGACGAGTGGTGGGACATAATATAGTTTTGGTCGTACTTGATGAGACAGGAGAGAGGAAAATGCTGTGTAGAACCCAGTGCAAGAAATGAGGATATGAATTAGAAGGCAAAGTACAGAGTAGTAACCACCCGCCGAGCAAGAGGCTGAATGGTTTGGGTCATGTTGCTATCACCTTGCATTCGGGAGATAGTGGGTTCGAACCCCACTGTCGACACGCTTGAAGATAGCTTTCCGTGGTTTCCCATTTCCACACCAGGAAAATGCTGGGGCTGTGCCTTAAGGCTACGGTCGCTTCCTTCCCACTCCTAGCCATTTCATGTCCCATCGTCGCCAAAAGACCTATCTGTGTCGGTGTGACGTAAAGCAGATTAAAAAAAGTAAAAACCACTTCTTTAAATCTTCATTAATTTTACTTTTATCGTGCTTTCTTTTAACTTCTAAAAAAATACTAGCTGCCTGAAAGCAAGGCGCTAAAAATATTTAGTAGGAATTTATTTTTATTAAGTCCTGTTTAAATGGTATGCTTTATCATTTTGGGTCTTTTTTTGCTGAAATCTAAGCAACATACATATTGAAATTTTAAAATTTTAACAAAATATTTTAAAATCATCTTTTATAATTCAAGTTATTTTCTGTAAACTGGTATTCGGGAAACCAAGAAAGGACAATTTTGACCCTAAAAGCTATCCGTTAAGTCTTCTAGACGCTATCAGCTATGTATGTGGGAAAATGCTGCTAAAAAGGCTCATAGTGCACATTAAGAAAATGGAAATAATACGGAATGAAACATCCGGATTCAGAAACAGAGTTCTGGATAGGAAACCACTTTGAAGTTTATAGGCACCTGACACATTGGCTAACGCTTTTAACACAGGTGTGGCCCCATGAAGTCAGAGTTTTTCATATCTCAATCTATATCAACCCGTTCATTTAAAGATTGCACTTTCTCTCATTGTTTCTTTGATTCCGGTGTCGATAGACTTCCGCAAGATGATTAGTTAGAGCAAACTGTGCCAGCCCAGGTCGCAAGATTATTTAGTGCATGCCGTTGTATTTCATAGCAAACATGGTCTAGTGTTTCCCTTGTGGTGGAGATGATAAAAAAACGTTCATCGTATCCCTTGCCTATCGTAAGAGGTGACTGAAGGGGGCAACGTCCAGGGATTTCCAATTTGTGAACGTGGATTCATGACCAAGGAACCCTTAACGGAGTATGGCTCTGCTTTCACTTGTGTCACACTCCTCATTTTCTTCTTTCCTGCCTGGACTCTTGTTCTATCTTGACCCCAATTGTACTAGGTTTTCGAGGCCTAGAAAGACCTTCACATTCACGCCCATTTCCCTTCCCTTTCTTTCAGTGCCCGTCTTACGTTTTCGATTCTGATCAAGAGTTAAAAGGGCATGGTTTCCTTGATGTACTTCTCCTTACAAGAATAATTACCACCACTACTGCCACCTGCTTCAGTGTATGTATAAACTGCTTAATTTAAAGCGTATTTTTGTAATTTTAATCTTTCTACTCGCAGTTCTGTATTCTTTCTTCCTCACTTCTTCTTACCATTTTTTGGCCTACTGGATATTCAAAATAATAGTTCCACAAGTTTGTCAGATGAGGAATACCGAGTTGATTAGTAGATTGGATTAGTATCGTATGTGGTCCACATAACTAATTCCTCAACCATTCATCACTCGAGTCGATTCGACGTAATATGTCAACCACGAACTATCCGCACATTAAAAGTGGCACTTCGTTACTCCGTCGCAAGGTACGCATGTCCAGTTTGGTACTCGTCATATCATGCCAAACAGGCGGGCGTGGCTCGCATTGAGACCTGTCGGTTTGTGACAGGTTTGTTAATATTCTATTCTTGTCGACAAGCTCTGTCCGCTTGCAGTGATTGTACCATCACATATTTGAAGAGAAGTGGCTACGAACAAGGAGAGGACAAGAGTTAAGAAGGTGCTCATCCACTTCATGGCCATCATTCAGTAATCACTGATCTGCATTTAGGGCAGTCGTCCAATTGGCAGATTCCCAATCTGTTTTTACCAAGTCTTTTCTTAAATAATTGCAAAGAATTTGGAAATTTATTGAACATCTCTCTTGATAAATTATTCCAATCCTTAACTCCTCTTCCTATACGCGAATATTTACTCCAATTCTTCCTCTTGAATTCCAACTTTATCTTCATGTTGTGATCATTCCTACTTTTAAAAACATCACTCAAGCTTATTCGTCTACTAATGTCATTCCACGCCATTCCCCACTAACAGCTCGGAACATACCACTTATTCGGCCAGCTCGTTTCATTTTTACCAAGCCTTCCCAGGCCAAACTTTGCAACATTTTCGTAACGCTATTCTTCTTCTTCTGTATCTGTTTACCCTCCAGGGTCGGTTTTTCCCTCGGACTCAGCGAGGGATCCCACCTCTACCGCCTCAAGGCAGTGTCCTGGAGCTTCAGATTCTGGGTTGGGGATACAACTGGGGAGGATGACCAGTACCTCGACCAGGCGGTCTCACCTGCTATGCTGAACAGGGACCTTGCGGGGGGATGGGAAGATTGGAAGGGATAGACAAGGAAAAGGGAAGGAAGCGGCCGTGGCCTTAAGTTAGGGACCATCCCGGCATTTGCCTGGAGGAGAAGTGGAAAACCACGGAAAACCAATTCCAGGATGGCTGAGGTGGGAATCGAACCCACCTCTACTCAGTTGACTTCCCGAGGCTGAGTGGAACCCGTTCCAACCCTCGTACCACTTTTCAAATTTCGTGGCAGAGCCTGGAATCGAACCCGGGCCTCCGGGGGTGGCAGCTAATCACACTAACCACTACACCACAGAGGCGGCTCGTAACCCTACTCTTCTGTCGAAAATCGCCCAGAACACATCGAGCTGCTTTTCTTTCGGTTTGTTCCAGTTCTCCAATCCTGGTGAGGATCCCTTGCACTGGAACCATACTCTAGTTGGGGTCTTACCAGAGACCTATATGCCCCCCCACACACACACACTTTACATCCTTAGTAAAACCCCTAAATACCCTCTTAACCATGTGCAGAGATCTGTACCCTTTATTTACAATACCATTTATGTGATTACCCCAATGAAGATCTTTCCTTACATTAACACCTACGTACTTACGGTGATCCCCATAAGGGACTTTCACCCCATCAACTCAGTAATTAAACCTGAGAGGACTTTCCATATCAGTGAAACTCACAGCGTGAATTTTAACCCTGTTTATCACCATACCATTGCCTTCTGTCCATCTCTTAACATTGTCCAGGTCTCTTTGCAGTTGCTCACAATCTTGTAAATTATGTATTTCTGTGTACCGTATAACGTCATCCGTAAAAGCCTAAGCTCCGATTCCAGTTCTTAAATCATATCATATATACGTACATAAGAAAACAAAGGTCCAATAATACTGCCTTGAGGAATTCCCCTCTTAATGGTTACTGTACTCCCAGCTCGGAGACTCAAGACGACGAGCGGTATTTTACGAATATCTCGGTAGCTAAGTGGATCAGCCGAAAAGGCAGTATTGCAGCTATGGAGAAAAAAAAACGACTATCGAAATCCCTGGATAGATGACAGTAGCTGAATGCTTACCAAATGGCTATAAAGAGAATTAGACAACGTAGAATCCTTAAAGAGCTTGAGATCAGATGTGGTCAGATCCAAAGTGACCTGGGCGAGATTGGGTTACATCGATGTTGGCAATATCAAGTGTGAATGCGTAGAAGACCATACTCTGAAGCATCTCATCCTCCTGTACAGAAAATGAACTATTTCAAGGCACACAGAGTGCATTTGATGCTGCAAAGTTTTGGTCCAAATCTGTAACTTTAGAGTTACAGTTTATACTAGGTATTTTTGACATAGCAACAACAACAAAAACGTTGTTAATAATAATAATAATAATAATAATAATAATAATAATAATAATAATAATAAGTGGGAAGTTACTCCAGGGAATGAAGTACCAAAAGGAGCAGTGGACGGAAGAAAGGAAGAGGATCTTTAGTCAACAGATGAAAGCATCCTGGATCCTCCGCAAACGAAATCATAAATGAAGGTTCATGTGTTCCGAAAGGGTCCATTCACGCATCAACATAACAATAATAATAATAATAATAATAATAATAATAATAATGTATTATGCATGTGGTATCGTCGTAATGGCCCATCAGACGTAGTATGGCTTGCAGTTTCTATGCCTAGAAGATGTGCAATTTAGCAATTTCATATTCGTGATAAGAACCTAGCTTATTGATTACGAAATGCTGTCCTCCTCACTGAAACAGGAGCGAGTGGGCGAGTGAACGCTATGGATTTTTCATACCTCAAAGCCAGCAAGTTCAAGTTAAGAGGTTGCGCCATGAATGGTGGTCAACGTACTAAAAAGTAATGAGACATGACTGTCGGGGTGTGCGATCGATTCGTGACGCGCTTAACTCGTGTTCTGGCTGGCTGCCTGCCCGGCGAGTATAATACGCCATATGTGGGCAGTACGACACACTTACATAGTCCTTTATTTCTGCAGTTTCGACCCTCATCTGAGTCTTTCACTGCCATCCTAAATGCTACTATATAGCCTAAGGGAACCTCAGTATTTGCCAAATTAAGAAAAGGCCTGTGTATGCAGTGGCGGCGATAAGGACCCCGCAGACCCCGGGGTGTGGGGGGCATGGCTTGTGAGGGGCCCATTAATGTTTCTTAATTCATTAGCTGACGAGCGATTTTACACATTGATAAAGCTACAGCACACAACAGTGTTATTTGTATTACAGAGGGTTATTCCAAACTTAGGCTATCGTCGTGCAGAGCTTCTTTAGTCAATAGGAGTGAAAATCCACAGCCTGTTTTCAGTCATTCGACCGGGTCAGAAATGGAATGAATGAAGTCCCCCGCTAGCGGCGATAATAGGAATTGTGCCGGCTGCCGAAGCCTGTCGCACTCCTCTGGGGCAATGATTAATGAATGACAGATGAAATGAAATGATATTGGAGAGTGTTGCTGGAATGAAAGATGACGTGGAAAACCGGAGTACCCGGAGAAAAACCTGTCCAGCCTCCGCTTTGTCCAGCACAAATCTCACATGAAGTTACCGGAATCTGAACCACGGAACCCAGCAGTGAGAGGCTGGCGCGCTGCCGCCTGAGCCACGGAGGCACATTGTCAATAGGAGCACGGTAGTTATTTCTGAAAGAATGTGGGTTTCCCAACCTGTTTCAATAATAACCATCCCTTGCTGCCATTCACAACAATCAACAAAGCTTTTGAAGTACTGTAATTAGCCAGTGCCAAGAACCCAGTCATCAGCGAAGATGCGATAACAAAGACACCCTCCTCATCTAAACTTCAAACACTGAAGCCTCGAGCATGGACGTTAGCGACGTAGTCAGTACCGCCTGCTAATCCCAGGAACACTGATCAGCCATCCTTAGCCGGCGTTTACACACGGTAGGATGGCTAATTCCGTTCGGTTCGTCTCATCGACAGCACATGTGCTACCCATCCAAATGCTCATCACACCAAAATGTGTAGATCTCACGAGATTCGGTGTTTAAGTATTTCTGTATCAGGTGTATCCATGATGTTGTTGCAAACTTTCAGTGATGGTGGAGGACGACAAATGAATCAATTTGCGTCAATGCAGGCATGGCACCGTCGCACAAAGTTCTGTCGTACCCGCTCAAATATCCCCGGTTTTGTTTGAACAGCATCACAGGCAACGATAATTCTTGCCAAGAGATCCTCTTCAGTCTCCACAGGTGTCTCATACAGAGGGCTTTTCACATGGCGCCACAAGAAGAAATCAAGTGGGGTGGGACGAAATTCCGACAGCCCCGTGTCTGTTAAGAACGGACGTTAAACAACTTGAATTATTAAAAACTTTTGACTCGAACGTTTCCAGACTACGGTTCCTTATCTCAAATTGATCCATTTGCCGTCCTCCATCCCTGAAAGTTTGTAACATAATCACGGATACACTCTGTATATGTACATAACTAATTATTAGTAGTAGCATAGACTACGAGAATATTTTCTAAAAAGGAATTATAAAATGGAATCATAATCTCATTCTATCAAATATGCTGCTGCTTTATTCCCTGTTCACTAAAAATAACTGCTAATAGTAGTAGAACGCCTATTGCTCACGGTAAAATGTTTCGTAAATGTTGTACAATTAATTTTATAAAAATTTGGTAAAAACAAGTTGTGTTGCTCACGGTAAAATTATTTTATAAAATCCGTGGAAACATCAGGATTGCCATCTATGAACTTATTTCTGAACTAAGATGTGTATGTGCTGCCATCTATCGATAAACTTTTAAACGAAGCATCAGCTGTTCAACTTACAATGTGTTTGAGAGTATGGCTCCAACAAACAAAGCAAAACTTGCTGCTTTAGCTGCAACTATATGTTGTACAGTGGTAGAAAGGAAGAAAAGAAATACCAGGTGTTGCTGGACTCGGGATTGGATCAAAAGAAGAGAAGAAGGTAGAGGATTGCTGTCCTTGGTCCAAAATTAGTTGAGGTTAGAAGACCAGTATTCATATAGGAATTCGGCGATTGTGTTTCTTGCCTCTCTTCTTGCATTTCTGCTGTGGTAAAGTGGCGTTTTAACTTCGTACAAACAAGGATATTTCTGGTATTCGTCAGTAAAACACTAACAGCTTCCTTAGTCCACCCGGATCCTGCCATTTTAGAAAGAAGTGTTTGTTTACAATCGAGCTTCGCAATCTTCTCACGACGTAGCGCCAGCATCATCGTGATGTCAGCTTCGCTGATTGGTTCGTTTCGTAAAATTAATTTTACGGAATTGAACATGTCCTATTTTATGAAAAGTTTTATCAAAGGTTTTATAAAACTTGAATTTGACCGTGAGCAACAGAAATTTTATAAAATTAAATTATTGTACAATAAATTTGACAGAAAATTTTACCGTCAGCAACAGGCAGAAATTTAGGACTGAAATGTTTATATCTTGAATTATTGGTATTCCTTTCTTGGAAGCTACAGTGACTATTCCGGAAAGCCACGGCGACCGATAGGTGAAGAACTCTGTTCGACATGCTTGCAATGTCATCTAGTTAGAGCGTATGACCCTGTAGGGCTGGCATGATTCCATCATTCAATCAGGTCTCACCGTATAGCGAAGTCCACCAGCATTTTAATTAAGAAATGAATGATCTACATATAGTCTGCTCTTCGGCTAAATGGTTAGCGTTGAGGGCTTCGTTTCAGAGGATCTTGGCAGGGTCTGGGATTTCAATCGCGTCTGGTTGATTCCTCTGAATCGGGGACAGGGTGTTTGCATCCGCGCACAACACACCACCACAGCAACAGCGATTACATCCCTCCACTTAGCGTTGGCGTCAAGGATATCTGGCTGCAAAACTCCACATACTCGACACAGTTCGCACCTCCTACCACACCAAAGTGTGCTAAAACCATATAAGGGCTCATCATGTAACGTGAAGTCCACCAACACTTTTTATTAAGAGATGATGAATATCTACTGTACATACAGTGAAAGAACTGCCTTCCGCTATTCATCGAACAGTGACAGTTTACTAAAGTGAAGACTGTACACGAAGGAAATCGTGGTTCCTATGTATTGGTTTCTCATTGTGTATCCTAGCATGGAATACATCCACTGTATCCTCCACCTGTCGTAAGATGCAGTTAAAAAAGGGTAAACCCTCAGGGCCCCTCAACTTCCGTGAGTATGTTGGCGATCACGAGACGAGGTGTGCTTGAGGAGCAGTATAATAGGACAAGCGGAATCATGTTTCTTCATAGCTGTAAAGGAAACATATTAGGCCATTATTTATTATTGTGTACATAATATTATTTTTTGTAAAGTTTATTTCATTCCTAGAACGTACTAGGATCAAGCAATGCATATTTTCATTTATTGCAGTGTTTAGGTTCGTTATTGTGTTTATACTAGCTCTTAAACCATTTTCTAATTTTCTTTATTTTTTCAGTATTGCTCATACTCAACTTTGATTAATTATTTGATATTTGCCTTGTCTGCAATATAACTTAAATAGTCAGTTTTAATATTTAGTTTTATTTATTTATTTATTTGTTCTTTATCTTATTATGTTTATTTGTTATATATTTTAACTATTTTCATTGTTTTGTTTTATACTGTGAACAAAATGTGGTTGTCTAAGAGAGGGCCTAGAGACCTCACTTCACCACGAACAATAAATAAATAAATAAATAAATAAATAAATAAATAAATAAATAAATAAATAAATAAATAAATAAATAAATAGTTTTAGGAGACCTAGGTAATATTTTATTTTCACCTAATTCGTGGCCCTTCTTTCGACGCAGAATAAGTCTTCAGTTTCCTTCCAGTACCAGGTCCCTAGCAGAAATTCGTAACTCACAACAAATTGTGTACCCACATTTACTTCAATAATTTCAAAACTACCAAAAACCACATGGCCAACTCGCTCGGTATGATTATTATTATTATTATTATTATTATTATTATTATTATTATTATTATTATTATTATTATTTATTAATATGGTGATCGTTCTATCCTCGAATGTTTCACACCAGACATGTTAATGGCAAGTTTTCAGATACTATACACTGTACTGTTTCTCGCCTCTACAAGCTTCGTGATTTTACCTGGTCGGATGGTGCAGTTTTAATTATTGCCTCCTGGCTAGCCCCTTCACTTCGTTAGCTCCATCCTTCACCTTCCCTTCTATTTACTTTTCATTTTTCCCAGTTTCCCACCTCCTCCCGTTGGGCTTACATAGAGAGTTCGAGCGTAAAATATAATATGTTAAACGCAAGAAATTATGGTTTTAATAAGATTAAAAGTAGCATCTTTCGAACACCGGAACAGCCATTTTCTGTTAATTACATGAACGAGAGTAATTTCTTATATTACTTTTATAATAATAATAATAATAATAATAATAATAATAATAATAATAATAATAATAATAATAATAATAATAATGACGTGTGATTGTTAGACTCGTGCGGCCCTTCTAAGGCAGACCCTCCGGTGAATATGAGCGGTATCTGCCGTGTATAGGAGGATAATGGTTGTGTGTTGTGAGTTGCAGATATGCTAGGGACACCACAAAACTAAAGTCGCCGAGCCACAGGAATTAACTGTTATGATTAAAATCCTTCGATCCAGCCAGGAATGAAACCCCGGAGTCTCGTGGATCGAAGCCCAAGAAGCTGACCACTCATCCATGGAAACATTATAAATGAATGATTGTAATTCCTGATTTTAAAGCAAGTTATCTGGGACGGATCCTATTCAACCAGCGAAATTTGTATCCTAACTAATTCTTTATTTTGTTTTAGAAAATTATTTTATTGGTCTTACGTCTCACTAACTACTTCATTTCGTTACAGTAGTTGTGGATCATTTGCACACCCTCAAGATCTTTTATGGCGTTAAGATATTCAATAGAAAGCACTAGAAAGACATAATACAAGACTTCTAGTAGCTGGAGGGATTTAAACCTAACCGATCGATCCCTCTAAAAGACCTTCTGAGACTTTGCACAAATAATAATAATAATAATAATAATAATAATAATAATAATAATAATAATAATAATAATAATAATAATAATAATAATAATAATAATAATAATAATAATAATAATAATGCATGTCTACATACATATTTCGTTTTACCGTACTGAATGACAGAGAAACCGGAACTCTACTAGTTTACCTATTACTGATTTCTTAAAATTATTGGTGTCGGATGAACACCGGATGTCACTAGAGACCTTTTTCATGCCGGCATCGTAAAAAAAAGTGCCGAATGAACTTTATTCCAAAATTCAAAAATCAGACTCCCTCTGCTGGTTGGAACCCGCGATCTCGGAATCCAGAGGCAGACACACTCCTACTAATCCTCAGAGGGTGTTAAATCGCAAAGCAATCAGTATTGGGAAGGACCATAGCACGGAACATGGTTCACGAAGTTTCACTTTGATTCTTCCGTACAGAAATGTGCCCAGTTTTTGTGTCCGGAAATGTAAAATATCTTCTTTAGTACTCTAACACCATGTCTCCATGTTGTGTATTCATCTTGGTCAACATGATAATTCACCTAGAAGCCTGAATTGCGAACAACCTCAGAGGTGGATAATATCAGGCTGTGGTGCATTGAGGGGGTGGGCAGCTAGTTGGCAGTGCCGTTAGGAGCGCGCAGCAGTGAGCTTGCGTCCTGGAGATAGTGGGTTCGAACACCATTGTTGGCAGCCCTTGAAGATGGTATTCCGTGCTTTCTCACTTCACACCAGAAAAATGCTGGGCTGTATCATAGTTAAGGCCACGGCCGCTTCTTCTCCTGTCCGATTGTCGTCATAATATATATTTGTGTCATGCGACGTAAAGCAAAGTCATTAAATAAAAAAATAAAGAATAAAAAACTTTCTGGCGCATAGAGATGTTGATTACTGTTTTAAGGGGGAATCTTGCTCTCCTGACTTAATACGAAGAGAAAAATGACACTTCAAAGAGTGCAGGCATCGGTAAATGAATTAGAAATGAAATGAAACAGAACAGCCCTACGCCTCACGAATCTAATGCAGTCGGGGTCGAAAGAGAAGAATAATGACCGAAGGAATTTGGGTAGCAGGCGAGAACAAGTACAGGAATGCTAGATTTATCTAAATAGTCCTTTATACACAACCGATGCTTCTTAATAGAGTTTCTGAGGGTTCGCCCTTTTTATTCGCCCCTTATAACAGTGAGGGTGATACCGCGGATGTATTTTATCACCTAACCTCTGAACGTCGTCATTCCTTCTTGCATGGAATTCAAATATGGTTCTCAAAATTGGATTGGATAGGGCTCAGTTTGGACTTTGCATAACCAAAATGAAGATGACAGCATAACTTCTCGTGGCAAATTATTAGTTTAAGTTGACGACAGTGGATACCCCCTTCCCGATAGAACCTTCTTGTGCTGTGTGTTAGTGCCAGCCAGAAGAATTTTTGGGAGGGTAAGCCTATAGCAGCCGGCCGGCACCTGCCGCTACTCCCGACCAAGTTGTAAGGTCGCAATCCCGTAATCGCTGCAGCATCGTGAATTACAAAGTAGAAGAGTAAAATTATTTCTACCATTAACATAACCAGACAAACCGTTACTTTGTGTGACATTTTACCTTTTCAGAGACTGAAGTAATCGATCCGGAATATTATCGACACATTCCTTAGCTAAAACGCGATGTCTTCTGATTAATTTTTTATCGGTACATATTAGGTAATTCCGAATTTGTTTATTCTAAGAAATGACAATGAAAAATATTTACCTAAATTTTATTGGTTCGGAACATTTGTACAGTAGTTCGACACAAAAATTATTAGCACTTTATTAACTGTATGAGTGATGACTCGACAGCAAACAAGCGCTTGCACAGCGGAGATGTAAATTAAGCGAAACTGTTGACTCGCCAGGAACAGCGTGCCCCTTGAAGAGAAAGGTAGAGAGGAATCTGGGGGTTGTTGATGGTTCTTAGCGATCCACTCAACAAGAACTGCAGATAGAAACTACGTGCACTGGAAGGAAGACACTCTAGTGTACTACTTAATTCTTTGCATGATTTTGCTTCCAGCGTGGTAGAAGTTTAATTCGATGCTGGTGTCGTGATCAATAGATAAATAACTTCCGCAAATGGTTTTGCACTACTGTCATCCACTTCATTGCTAAGGATCCGTACTAATATCGTGAGCGATGGCACGTCGATGTTAACAAAGCAAGAGTTCGGCTTGTTCTTCTAAGTGCGTCGGTTCCGAGGGTAAACAGGTGCGGTGTGATTCTTAACGTTTCGGGTGGTTTTAAAGGTTTAGAACCGGCCGAGTTGGCCGTGCGGTTAGGAGCGCGCAGCTGTGACTTGCATTCAGGAGAAAGTGTGTTCGAACCGCACTGTTGGCAGCCTGTGAAGATCGAATTTCTGAGTTTTCCCATTTTCACATCAGGAAAACGCTGGACTGTCCCTTAGTTAATGCCACGGCCGCTTCCTTCCCACTCTTAGCCCTTTCCTATCCCATTGTCGCCATTAGACCTATCTCTGTCGATGCGACGTAAAGCCACTTGTTAAAAAAGAGTTTAGAATTTTAAGCGGTTTTAATCGTTAAATGAAAGAGATGTACTACTGGTTTTGAACAATGAGAATAAATCACAAATATTTGTCATTAATTTTTTCTAGGTTTAGATGATTCCTGCGGAGCATGCTATTTTTAAAGGGAATTTTAACCTTTCAAAGGAAAAAAATAATTACATAAAACCTTCACAATAAATACAAATATCATTCTCACCTAAGAAATATCAGAAATATTTTCAGTAAGGGAAAAAGTGTTTTCAGATGTTGCTTTTAGTGTGTTTAAGCCCGGCTCATTGGTTGAATAGTCAGCTACTTTCCCCCGAATCAGAGGTTCCTGGGTTCGATTTCTGAACGCGTTGAGGATTTGAATTGCGTTTGCTTAATTCATCTGCCTCGGAAAGACTGGATGTTTGTGCTCGTCTTAATACACTTTGCTTTATCTACATAAAACACTCAAACTACCACAGGAACACGCGTCAAGAAAGGCATCCGGCCCTAAACTAGCCCAAATAAGAATAAACTGCCGACCCAAACGTAAACGGGGGGGGGGGGGAAGACCAGAAAAAAGCTTTTAGTGTGTGTATAAGACTTCAAGAATAAAATAAGAAATAAATAATGTATTATTGTTGCAAAATACAACTTTTTTTGTGCAAAAATAAACGATATTTTCAGGGTAAGAGTCCAAATTCCTATATTATGTTGCTGACTCCAGGAAAAACATTTTCCCCAATTCCGCGAACAGTTTGAAATTGTCTTGTTCAAGAGTGCTATCCTTCTCCAGACGGTCTCCAGTTTCAATGATGTTGCATGTGCAATTTGTTGTGGAGCATATGTTCCCATATACCAGCAATTGATGGACTTTCGTAAGCATTGGAGCCATGTTTGTTACGAAGTAAGTTGTCGCCACTGAACGTCCAAGAGACGGCGTTGTTCCTAGTAACCCCGCTCCCTGCAGCAGGCAGGTCTTTGTTTACATCGACCTACCATCCAGTGGCGGCGCGTGGATAAAGCGTCTGGGGGTTCACTGCTGTCGGAAATAACGTGTTGAGATTTATTGTTACTTAATGTTTGCGTAGATGTAAAGTAATGACATTGCTTGATTAGAAACGTGACTTTTCTTTGAAGGGACACGGCTACAACTCGAAGAAGTTACCAAAATAATGAGGATGAAGGACAGAGAATATGATGTGCAATTACTTAAAACTGATCCAATTTCCTCTGATTTTGGAAACGTTGCTTGTGTACAAATAACTTCTTCAAGAACGTGTTAGGCAGACTACTGTTGTTTATGTATTGACGTATTTTGCTGCTTACTTTTATAAAACACGTATGGCTAATGAAAAGCTCCACGGGCTCTCAACTTGGGAGCGTGGGTTGGCGACCACGAGGCCCTTAGCAAGGTCCTGGCATTGCTTCCACTTACTTGCACCAGGATCCTTACTTTCATCTACCCTATCCAACCTCTCTTGATCAAGTCTTGTTCTTTTCCGATCCTGACAGTATTAGAGCACTCGAGGTCCAGGGAGTGTTTCATTTTCACGCCCTTCACGGCCTTTGTCTTTCTTTGGCTGACACCTTCATTTTTGAAGTGTAGGATCCCTTCCATTTTTTCTTTGTGATTAGTGTTATATAGAGGACTAACTGATTAACCCGTGCTTCGCTGCGGAATTCTAGGTTAGGTAGTGTACACGTTGTGAGTAAGATTCTATTAAATTGCATAGTTCTTAACGTTACTCCAGAAACGCGACGGGGAAGTCACCATACGTCTTTTCTCATGTGAAGACTGGTTTAGGGAATTTTCATGTTAATGGTAGGCCCTGTTGCCTACCATCAGTCACAATCAAGTTGTAGAATTTTCATTATAATAGCAGACACTCACTCTCCACATGCCTTTTTACAACATCAGAAAGAGTGGTTTTCCCAACTGAAATCAATACAGGTCATTATAATGACGTCAGTAGGAATGTTGCGATTAAATGAAAAACCACACATTTTCTCACTTTTAACGAACTGTACTACACTTCCACTCTGTTATTATTCTGTTAAGTTTGCACACGGAGCATTCCAATCAGCGCCTCAGAGGAGGGGTCGAATAGCTGGAATACTGTGATGAATCAGTGTGTTACGTACCAGCAGTATAAGAAAATGTATGAACCAGAGGAATGGCATGCTAATGAACAAAGTTATCCAACTCCCTAGCTACTTCCCGCCAATATTCAGACAGGCTGTCATACTCGGTACGCAGCAGTAGCCCCATCTATCGAAGATGAGTGGCAGCATAAACGACAAAGAACATCACAACAAACAATGGTCCCTGTAATGTTATTGTTGATCGATTTTATGAGCTTTCGATATTGTAGGCCTTCAGATTTAGTTTCCTTCCAACGCTGAAATACTACTATTATCATAGTCGGTACGGTAAAACTGAATAAAACATAAATGATCGGAAATGGTATTCTCTATAACTTCTTTACGACCAAGAACATACAAAAAATTACATTTTAGGCGCCTTCCCCTGAACTACCAATTCGTCCAGGGTGAATAAAATTATTTATAACCTAGACTGTAGTTTCTTATTCCCCGACTCTATAGACCGATTTTCATTAAATTCTGTTTACCCATTATCTCGTGGCTCGGCGGTGATATGGACTTAGCAACAAAATTACAAATTAACGAATATCTCTGTTATCATATTCGATACGGCAAGAATGTATGAGACATAAATGATCGGAAATTTAATTCTATATAACTTTAGGTATGTAGTAATTATTGATAGGACCGCTAATAGCATACATATTTGAGAATTAAATTTTAGGCCTTCCCCTAAACAACCATTTCACTCAGCGTTAATAAAATTAAAAAATAAAATTATTTAGGCCTAGATTGTAGTGACTTATTCCCAGCCTTTACATACCGATTTTCATTAAATTCTCTTCAGCCGTTTTCTCATGATACATACATACATACATACATACATACATACATACAGACGGAAATTACGGAAAACGAAAACGTGCACTTCCTCGTTACTATGGACACGACCGATACAGAAATACAATTCTTATTAAATTCTCAGCTATGTACAGACAAAACTCTTATTTTATATACAGATGGTTGCCTAGTTGCCTTAAAACAATAATCGCCATCAACACTTACTAATAAAACGACTCATTAATTACATAAACACAGGGTGCGAACGCCTATTGATTATATACAAAACGTAGTTACCAAAATATTCTGGCTCATTGTGGTTAATTACATCAGAATTGCAAAATCGTCAAATTAAAACCCCTCAAAAACCTACCACACACGGCAAACTTTAACCGCGCGGTCTAACAGTGCTTCGCCTAATTTCGTAACTGCTCGATGTAACTCGTGTCTATCGCTGGTCCAGTCGCCAGCGATTCCTGGGCTATGTTTTCCCTGCTCCTCACAGCCCCTCGCCTTGTGCACCCTCCTTACGTCTCACTGCCCCGCTACCGCTGTCCTGAAATTGAACCTCTTTGCTGGTTCCGAAGAGCAACAGAGTGTTGATGTCAAAAATACCGATACGCGCGTGGATATACAGAGCTTATTAAAGGAATAGGCTGTAATAAACCATTTTACATAGAGTTATTAATTTCTAGGGGGTTCACTGAACCACTGAACATATAGCACGCACCGCCACTGCTACCATCGCTGACAATGCCCAGACATGAGCTTTGTCGGCTGGAGCCCGGATTTTTAAGCACTAATCGGTTAGATTGAAAACTTATTCGGCCAGAAACAAGCAGTGTTGCCAACCCAGAAATATTTTATCCGCTAAATATTAGTTTAAAATCCGCTAAATTCCGCAAAGTTTCGAATGAAATCAAAATAGCATATACCAGCTTTTTGTATAGAGGAAATTAACTCGTTACTCACTAGTTTTAGAACAGAGCGTCATCGTCTTCTGCTTTCCTGTGGGTTTTTTTTTTTTTTTTTTTTGCTACGGGTTTTACGTCGCACCGACACAGATAGGTCTTATGGCGACGATGGGATAGGAAAAGCCTAGGAGTTGGAAGGAAGTGGCCGTGGCCTTAATTAAGGTACAGCCCCAGCATTTGCCTGGTGTGAAAATGGGAAACCACGGAAAACCATTTTCAGCGCTGCCGATAGTGGGATTCGAACCTACTATCTCCCGGATGCAAGCTCACAGCCGCGCGCCTCTACCCGCACGGCCAACTCGCCCGGTCCTGTGGTTTCATATGAAGCCATGGTACCATTCCTTTTAGAAATATCTGATGCAAATTTATGATCACTGCAACACTTGTTCCCTCGTTTCAATCCTGCTCATATCGTAAAAAAATAGCAGTAGACATTGAAGATTTTTTATCTGACGTAATTGACTGAGAGCTCGTTTAACAACAGTATTTGACCAAACTCCTAACTCTTTCAGAGCAGCCAAAGAAACGTTCCGTCGACTTTGCAGCTCACCATCAAAGGCACATGAGGAAATTTTTAATATCTATTTCGAAAGTTTTTTCACTTTCAACACAGTTTTCATTGTTTTCAAGATTTATTTAAGGAAGTATATGTTTACTAATATCTACTGTCAAGATATCACTGTAGTATCTCGAACAATTCTTCTGGCGATATGGTCTGCAGAGTTCGATTGGAATAATTTATTGATTCACCAACGTTCTGACAAAAGGGTTTCAGAAAAACAAGATAAAGTTTATTGATATCAGTTTGGTAGTGAAACACTTTTCATATTACTTTCTTACTTGAAAATGCGTTATTGACTGAAGCCATTGGGAAAGAATACGATTTCTTGCGACTTGAATAAACAACCACTTTGTGTTACTTTGCTGCACCTTTCCTTTCGGCATAGAAACACGGTATCAAACACGACACACCCAGCTCATCACGATTTCAGTGACGATTGTAGCAGGAAACAGTGATTGTAAGTTCTGTTCAGCAAGTACCGGTATATTAAGTTCTATATTATTGTTTCTCCTTACGCTGAAAACCGTTAACAGAAGTTTGAAAATCCGTCAAAAATTCCGCTGTCCGCTAAAAGAAAATTTTATTCGCTGTTCCATTTCGAGGCAGGTCCGACTTCAGTTGCTTCCAGTGAATATTTTTTCCTTTTTTCCAAAAGCTCAGCTCTCTCAACTGTAAAGTAGTACACTCAAGACAAAGGATTTTACAAAAGCCTTTCTTGTCTCTATACGATTTCTTTTTTTTTTTTTTTAGCAAGAGCTATTCTTTTAATTTCCTTTGTGCATTTATTGTCTTTAGTTATAATGCTTGAAGGTCAAATTACATCCGGTAACATATGGGCATTTACATAATTTCTTTCCTGTAGAGTTATTTAATATTTGTGTTAAATGCCGTTATGCGCGTTGTGTTCCGGAGCACATAGATTCATTATAACCTTAATATCGTAAACATAGGTAATTTTAATTGATCCGGTCAGCAACGGCTCCCAATTAATCCACATCCATGTTTTCCCCCTGTATTTTTAGCTGGCCCTTTGCCTACTACTACCTCCAAAGGTTCACTGCAGTGGTGCTTCCTTTATTGATCAGTTATATATCCTTACCTCTTTAATACATCGAAAATTTACTTCCACATACTCTCAGGGTAATAATTTCAACTTTCAGGAAACTCTTATGTTAGCGGAAATTACTGTTCATCGCTTCGAGAAAGAAGCTTCCCTCTGGGTATAACAATATTTTCGCTGGTTTTGTCTCTTATGAGCTGATTTCGAACCCCCACCCTCGTCCCTCACCTCTGAGGGATTCTTATCAATTTTGGATTTTTTAAATGGGATTTGTATTTTCTTGTACAACATTTAAAATATACTGCATACCCTGAAATTTGTCGGTAATTAATGTCTGTTTTCATATTATACTTGCCTTTACACATCGCAGCATTTATTAGTATAGGAGAACGATATCAACGGATTATTAATTGGAACTCTAGATGTACGACGTGGAATGTATAGCTAGCCTCTCTAGTAAGTTAGATGAAATTCGTGATTTAAGGTCGTAAACTGTTTGAATGACACTTTGGAAATAAAAAAGAGTTCTGACATTTGTCCCATGACGATGCATGTCAAGGTAAGGGAAGATGTTGGATGTCTTGATTGATAGATTCACTGGCTGACGTCAAGGTTATGAAGGTGTTGTAATGGCCATTTGTCATAGAGGATGGATAGAGTAGACCTCACGCTTGGAGGATAAGGGAGTCGGCGTCATAAGACTAAGCTAGGCGAGAATGGAGGTAGGTTCTATTATTTCCTCGTCATGAGGGTGATGAACAATACTTCCCTTTGAAATAGTCAAGCACGGTATAGACATTAGTGTTGATTTTCAAATATAGTTTACACACTTATGGAATATTAATAAAACATTGCGAAGTGCATGATGGTATTATTTATTTATTTATTTATTTATTTATTTATTTATTTATTTATTTATTTAATTCTTTATTTATTTATTTATATTCCACAGTCCGGCTCTTTGAATGAATGGTCAGAATAGTGGCCTTCGATTCAGAGGGCTCTGGGATCGATACCGGACCGACGATTTTAACTACATATGGTTAATTCCTCAGACTCGGGTCAGGGTGTTTACGCACGTCTTAATACACCAACTTCATTCACATACACCACACTGCCAACCACATAAGTACGCAATAGTGACTACAGTTCTCCGCATAGGGTTGGCGTAAGAAGAGGCTTTCAGTTGTAAAACTGAAGTAAATCCACACCAGAACCAGATTCCATTGGCCCATCTCACAAGGGGATGGCACTACATTGGAAACTGTTAAACATCCCCCTTTTATAACATTTTTGAATGCTCTCTTCCGAACTTTCTTAAATAATTTCTGAAAACGTTTTCAAGATGTTTCAACTTACTAACTGAATAAATTTTAAATTTAGGTATTTTCGCGATATTGTGTATATCTGTAACTCGTTTAATTGATATGATTTTATATTTTTCTTGTTGATTTGATCATTTATTTCCTAAGTTGATAGACTAAATAAATGTGATATAAGCCGTATTTCTTAGTTGAGTCATAAAACATGTATGTTAATGCTGTATAATCCCAGACCTTGTTATAACTGTACCGGGCGGTACACCTCTACGACGCAAGTTCAAATCTTGCGCCAATTGAAACTGCTGTACTGGAGAAACCCGGAACTTTACCACCGAACTAACTCTACTGGTTATCAGAAGATGTCGCTGCGTGTTTTTGATTTGCTTTTGTTTCTCATTGATCAAGAAGTGTGGACTTTCTCTAACAGATGTCTCTACCAAAAACTATGGTAATACACTCTGGTGCAATGGAATGAACTCTCTTGAAGAAATTTTGTATTCATAAGTTTTGTCTTTACTAAATTTTGTTCTGTGGTTTGTGGGTTGCTAATATTAACTCTTTCTTTCCGCCTGTTTTGAATTTAACCAATCGGTAATTTCTGTAATTAGTTTTCCTCCAATCATAGCTTTCTTCTTCAAATTTCCATGTGTAATTCATAGTCTACCAATAAAAATTGAGGGGGTGTGTCTACTCATTCTTGAAAGGTCTCGAATTTTCCACGAGGGTATAAAAACTGCTGATTTTCTTGTCTCCGGGCCACTAGTATAACATCTAACTCGGTGTGTGAATATGTAGCAGGGGGCGGGAAGCGCCTCGTTCTTCAGACAGCAGTTCTTCTACAAGGAAATGACCTCTTAACATCTTTATTTCTTGCTACCTCAGCAGTTTAACTCCCGGGGAAGGTTCGAAACCTTTAATATGTAAACTATTAAACATGTAAACTCTTTTCCTGGTAAACTTATGTTTTCTTGAACTTTAATTCGGGGATAGAGAGTGCTTTTCCCTCTCGAGCTCCCCTTCATTTGAAAGTGAGGTGACTATGTTTTCGTAACCGTTTCTTCTCTTCCTTAATGTATTAAAGTTTTCTCATACGAGTCACTTTCCTAGCTTGGGATTAGCCCCTGTGTATCGGCCTAGAGCCACTTAGGTTTTAAAATGTAGATTTAGGAGTGCAAATTCACGCCTCCATCCTTTTGTTTTGGGCCATTTAAATTAACCTGGTTTTGCACACTAAGGCCCAGTAGATTGGGTACGAGATACCCCTGTTTCTTTATTATGCCTTGATGGCAGTTTGTGTAAAGGTTTGTTATTGCCTTTATAGGCTTGAAAGATCGAGAGCGGGTCAGCTCTTTATGGAGTTGTGGTAAAAGTGCCTTTGAGAGGCTTGAAATGTAAGGTTGGGAGCTAATGCTCCATGTAATTAAGGGTTTTCTGCCCTTTGGTGTTTTGTGATTGTAAGCTTAGAGCTCAAGGATTGTTGAATTTGGGCCCGTAGCCCAGAATTGTAAAGACCTCTTAACTGGTGCCGTCTTGTAAAGCGGCATTGTACCTGATTTTCTTTGTTATTTCCCCCTAGTGGAAACTGTTTAAATTTTTCTCTTGGTTGTGTACCTGATTTAACTTGTTGTTATTTGTTGTACGCTCAAAATTCTATGTCACCATTGTTAAGTTTTGAAAATATAACCTTGTTGAAATTTTAATTCATCTTTCGAACTTGTAGTTAGACCCATTCCAACCCGCACCTTCTTTCACCTTTGACTTCCACGGATAACTCCGTAACAATAACCACGAGTTATAGTAAATCATTTTTAGTACTGATGTCCGGCTCCATAGCTAAATGGTTAGCGTGCTGGCCTTTGGTCACAGGGGTCCCGGGTTCGATTCCCGGCAGGGTCGGGAATTTTAACCAGCATTGGTTAATTTCACTGGCACTGGGGCTGGGTGTATGTGTCGTCTTCATCATCATTTCATCCTCATCACGACGCGCAGGTCACCTACGGGTGTCAAATCGAAAGACCTGCACCTGGCGAGCCGAACATGTCCTCGGACACTCCCGGCACTAAAAGCCATACGCCATTTCATTTAGTACTGATGCACGAATCAGTCTAAAATGTTTTGCAGGAACTTTTGTACGGCATGTTTGGTTAATGTCGATCGACTGTCTCACCTTCGCGGATATCCGGTAGAGGTTCATGTTGTTTCATGCAAATGCGATCTCATCAGTTGTCCCTACTGATAGTTCTTGTTATTGGAATTCGTTTCCGCGATTTGTCTTCAATTGAATCCCTTCAAATACTTAAATTGTGAATTTCCCTTAGAATATTTAAATTAAATTAACCATAATATGTATTGATATCCTGATCGCAAGAATTAGAAATATTAATAGTTCTTTTTTTATTTTTTCTAGGTGAGAGTCGCTGCTTATTGATTGGTGATATGAGGCGCATCCGTCTGTGAGTCTGAAGAGATTATTTTGATTTATTACTTCTGTTTGGCACTTAAATTTATTGTCATTTTGGTTACGACTAGTCCTCTACTGCTGATGTTTTCTGCACCGTCGCTTAATTTACGTGATAATGCCTCATGTAAAAATGATGAACTTTAAATCTACGACTGTGATAAGGGATACTCATATGTCTGAAGTACTGCTCACTTTTCCAGCGCAATTATTTGAGATTTATTCGTTTTGGACGGTAATCCTTATTGCCAGTTAGGGCTTTCAGGGCAATAAAACCAGGTTTTACAATGTAAGGCTGTGTGTGTGGATTTTTTTCGCCTATAGCGCGCCATTAAGCTCATCGGTTGGACTGGCACGCCTTTCAAAGTCTCTGCTTAACAGTGGCAGGCTTCTGCACAGTCCCGCCTAGTTAGCAAATGAGAGCTGCTTACCTGCCAGAGGAGAAATGATTCTCAGTTTTTTGTTTTTTTAAAATTATCCCCGTGGAGCCATGAGGGTTTTCACTGCGTAATAACCCGGATCTCTTTATTCATTACGGATTTAAAGGGGAAAATCAACCGAATTATATGCTTCTCTGGCATTTGGAAGGGTTTAGCTAAAGAAATAGAAGGGACAAGAAAGTCCAGGGACCTCCTAAACCTAACACCGTCGGAATTAAGCGAGAAAAGTTGATCCAGGAAGGTTCTGAAGGAAAGGCCCGAATCGACTGGAGCCACTGCTTGTATGCAAGTTATTAGAGCTGTAAGTACCCAAAGCCAAATTCAGACTTACTAAATCTTTTTTTAATGTTGAATGGGGTTTTGGGTAACACAATGCTAGAAATTTTTTAAGATCCTCTTTTTTCTCTCTGAAGTATACATGTTGTTGATTATTACCTCCTTCGCTAACATATTTACTTACGTAGAAGTTTAGTGGAAAGAGATGCAGGTACTGGTTAAAACGTGTACCCTCCACTCTCCTCAGGAATTGCTCACGCCGGGGCCTCTGTAGATTTGGCATTTTCTCACTCCACTTGGTGGCCGAGGCCGTTGTGATATAAATCATATTGAACCTAAAAAATGATACAATATATATACCTTAACGACATTAAATTATAAAATAAGGAAAATTTGGAAATTGCATACCCCAATCAACCCCCTAGTATTCTAACAATTAAAGCTAGTAGCTTTAACTCACTTGGTAAACAAATTATAGAAACATAACAAGTTTGCAACAACAAAAACTACTTGTTTTTAACGTCTCACTAACGCATCGACGTTTTGGGCGCTGCAGGGATGGGAAAGCACAAGGATTGGAAAAGTAGAGTCCATGGCCTTAATTAAGGTATAACTCCAGCATTTGCTTGGTGCGAAAGTGGGAAACTACGGAAAAACATCTGCAGGGCTGCCGATGGTATGATTCGAGCCCTCTATCCACCAAATTCAAGTTCACAGCTGCGCGACCCTAACCGCATTGCCAACTCGCTCTGTACACAGTAAGGGAAAAGGATAGTGGGGCAAACATTTTGGCAGTGGAGGAAGTGCAACTGGGCAGCAGTTCTCTCTTAACACTAATCGGAGGGAAAATGGAAGAGGTCTGACACTTCAAAGAATGAAGGTATCGGCAAAAGAAAGGGAAGGACCACTAAGGGCGTAAAGGTGAGATCCGTAGGCTCTCAAACCTAATACCGTGTGTGTCGGAAGAAAAAAAGAGTTGACCAAGTGAGGTTAGCTAAGAAATAAGAGGAGCACAGCCAGACGCTAGTGAAAACAAGGTAAACGGTGGTTTCCAAAGCTACGTTCCCAAGTTGTGAGCCCCTAGTCCCCAATTCAGTTACCCCCTGTGGGTGGGGGACGCGGACGCAAGAATACACCCACGGTATCCCCTGCCTGTCGTAAGAGGCGACTAAAAGGGTCGTCCACGGAATGATCGAATTAGAACCATGAGACTACTGTTGTAATTAGTACCACCAAGCGGGGAACACCATGGGTCGCTTTTACTTGCGCGTAGTACCACTATGTAAGGTACAAAATAGGTTTGTGATTGGTAGCAACAGAGTGCGCTGTCCGCTTTTACAGTACCTGTGATTAGTACCACTATATGAGCGACACCATGGTTCTGTTTTGCCTATTATTAGTAGCCACTATGTGAGGAACACCACGGGATAGTACGAGACCCTGTGATTAGTACACCTATGTGCGGAACACCATATGTTTGCGTTGCCTGTAAGTGGCACCGCAGTGTGAGAACACCATAGGTCTGTGTTACATGTGCGCATTAAAGTAAATTACTTGTGAGTAGTACCATAATGTGTGGAATACCGCAAGTCTACGCTACTTTTGATTAGTACCGCAACATGACAAACACCATGGTTCTACTTTCCTAGCGATAAGTACCATTATGAGGGGCCGATGACCTGGATTTTGGACCCCTTTGGATTAAAACTATCATCGATTCAGTATTGTGCTTTAGAAGCAGTTCCTTGATCAGTACTACTATTGTTTAACGCTAGTTTCTGGAAATGTGGGGCATTGCGGGTCGGATCCACTGATTTGTTTTAAATTCATATCCACCCATTCATTCTTTATCACGTTTTGAATTCTGGGCAGTGGATTATTTTGGACCTTTAAATTGTCATTACATTTCGTCTCATTTACTGTTATTGAATGTTTAAGCTATTAAACCGTCCTTTAAGGTAAACGCACTCTAATTTAATATGATCGATTTCTCTAAATGAAATTACAACATCTAAATATTATTCCATAACCTAGGTGATTGGCAAATGAGCTCAGGTTGCCCACCAGTACCAGTACTTGAAAGACCCTCCCCCCAGGGTGGTGTTTATGTAAACCGATGTCTTCTACGCCACTATGAGGACAGCCATACGTGTTTGAGGTAAAAGCAAAGGAAATTTTACAATTTGTGCTTTTTCTCATATAACTTAACCATTGAGAGTACTGAATAAACTGTCAAAACATTTTCAGTGAAGTCCCAGTCTGTAAGCTGTGTACTGTGTGTTCAGCTGACCACGTGGGCGCCCTCATTGACAGTACACTGTTGTACTTTTGAGCTGCACCGCTTGGCTGCCATGTTTCAACTGTTATAGTAGCACTCTACAGAATCAAGCTTCCTCTCTCGCACTCGGAGTTGTGTGTTCAAAATAGCTTGATCCCTCAGCAGATTTGATAGTGTGTGCACCATAAACTGTCCCCGTGATGTATGTTACTTTATATGCATCGCTTACGCTTAATGCTGCATTTTTACAGTCTCTTGCTAAATATGCTGTTAACGTTCGTTGCAATGCAGTTTTGGAAATAGCTCGGCAATCTCTTGCTCGTAATGATATAGCTATTACAGCACGTTCACAAACAGAGCTATAATGGGAGTTCTTATCAGACATAGCGTCATGTCGCCTCGGGTGCTGGCTTGCGATAGGTGAGGATTCCACCTTTTTTACGATCTGAATAGAAGTTCACCTTAACGATGTTGATAAAGAGTTACGCCTGAACCACTACGTTCAGGAATATTGAACGGAACCAGTTCGCTCTATGCCTGTATTTGTAACTAAATATGCGCTGTTTCACTAAACAAAATTACACACATCAGGTGGAGTGCATTTCAAGTAGTACAAGGGCCACAATAAGTTGATTCATATTGAACTAGTTCAGTTATAGAAAAATAAAATTAGGACACGAATAGTAATGGCTTAGCAAGCATTGTGTGACAAGTAATCTCTGTTTAAAACTCAGTCCCTTAGCCTACGTAGACTGATAATGAAGCATTTTAGTATCTTGTATTGTACATACCGAAAACTTGACACTCAAAAAGAACTACATCGGAAGGCTGGAAGCTTATTCATTGTCCACTGAAGTACTTCTCATGCAAACCTTGTTAGGTGAAAAATGACGCCTTCGCGTGCGTGTTCAAAATTCTCTCCCTTCCAACTTGAACAACTTGAGGGTGATAATTATCAAGCAGCAGATTCGTTCCAGAAGCCAGTTTGTGTTTTCTTAATGACTGCCTCTCGAATACACTCTTGTAAATATGGACAGGTTGATCTCTTAAGCTTGCTTCGATTTTTCAAATTTATGGTGGCCTACCTTCGTGTGCTTAGACGTTATTAGGGCACTTAATATAATAAAAACATAATTTGTGATCGAGGATTCTTAGAGCAGTTTTCATATTATTCTGGTTTAATGTAGTATTTAGGGCCCATTAGATTAGATACTCCTTTTAGCCTGGATAAAACAACACATCGTCGCCATAAGACCTATCTGTGTCGGCGCGACGTAAAGCAAGTAGCGAAAAAAAAAAAACAACACAGAAAACAATGTGACACATGGCTAATAATTAAAATTTCTATCAGAGGCGTGGAGGTGCGATATATTCATGGAACTTCCTGGAGCTTAACATGCCTCTCCATCTGATCCTCTACCGACTTTCTCTCTGCCAAGGTATTTCTTGATCTTCCTCAAGGGAGGACAGTTCATGTTCAGTTTCAAAGAGGAGATTTCTGATTTTCTCAACCAGAGGCGGAAAATATGATCTGAGTGTGAATATTAGCAATTCAAAGTGTCTCACAATTTACATACTTACACTGCCTTGTCTTATTTCTTCTTTTCCCGCTGCTAACTAGTAAGCTACCATCTATCGGCCAAGTTAAGAGTTACATATGCTGTATATGTTATAAACAGTGAAGACATAGTTCTTGAATTTAGTATAATGATGTATGAATTGTGTGTGTACAATAACTCTTCTTCTTGTTCTATCGCTTTTCCCCACACCTACGGGGTCGCGGGTGCGATTGCGTCGCATGTGGATTTGGCCCTGTTTTAGGGCCGGATGCCCTTCCTGACGCCAACCCTCTATGGAGGGATGTAAACACTATTACGTGTTTCTGTGGTGGTTGGTAGTGTGGTATGTTGTCTGAATATGATGAGGAGAGTGTTGGGACGGGCACATACACCCTGTCCCCGAGCCAGAAGAATTAATCAGAAGCGATTAAAATCCCCGACCCGGCCGGGAATCTAACCCGGGACCCTCTGAACCGAAGGTCAGTACGTTGACCATTCAGCCAACTAGTCGGACTGTGTGTGTACAATAACATTTCATTCAAATACTTACAACTTACATTATTATTGCAGACCCCTTGGATTACCGTCGCGGTCTCCCCAGGGGTCCGCGAGCGACAGTTTGGAAATGACTGCTCTATGGTTCTGTCAGTCTGTAATCAGCCTGGAAACTGGTTGGATCCACAGTTGGCATAACTGTAGATTACGCAGTTCCAGGGAAACTCCGAAAGCCGAAAACTACACTATATGAAGAGGCAAACTAGGCAAACGAGAGGAGACAATTTCGTGTAAAAATGTTTAGCCTACTGTAGCCCTTTTGTCAAGGGTGGCCGGCATCTGTGTTAGCGTGGTGGTGGAGGATGGTGTTCTGTGTAAATTGCACGCATGTTGGGGGCAGCACAAACACTCAATCCCCGAGCCAAGGGAATTATACGTTTAATAGTAAGATCCCCGACCCGGCTGGGATTCTAACCTGGGACCGCAGGCCCGAAGGCCGATCAAGATGCTGGCCACTCTCAGGCCATCGAGGAGGACACCCTACAAATAACGCCATTCACAGCATCCAGACGCATTACTTGTGTCTGAATGACATTACTCCGCAACGCTCTTACCTCAGCAGTTATCATAATGAAAATGAAGATCGTCGGTCTGTTCTCAGTCATTAGACCCGTTCAGGAATGGAATGAAGCCCCATCTAGCGGCGAGGATAGGAAGTATGCCGGCTGACGAAGGCTGACGCACTCCTCTGGGGCAATAATTGACTGACAGCTGAAATGAAATTATATTGAACAGTGTCGCTGAATAAATGACAGGAAAAACCAGTGTACCCGGAGAAAAACCTGTTGCGCCTCCGTTTTGTCCAACACAAATCTCACATGGAGTGACCGGAATTTGAACCACGAAACCCAGCGGAGAGGCCAGAGCCCTGTCGCTTGAGCCACGGAGGCTTAGCAGCTACTATAATCTCACTGCTATAGTCTAAATGACGCTGAGTTTTCAGTGGAAGCTAAATTCTGTTCTGGTCTGTCAAGAATACGGCATCCATAAAGAGACGGCAACAGGCGAAGGACATAGATGGTAAATCCCTAAATGTTATAGTTATTAAACAAAGTTTAGTGTGCCTTTCAGACGTCACTGAAATACCGCACGTAAATATCGTACCAGATTGAAAATAAGTAGGGCCAAGAACTCTGTTCTATAATCTCTTAGAATGCAAAGTATCCTCCCGGCCACGTGATTGTTATGCAATGCGATTTGCTTTGGGATATGACCAAATCTACTATTTATGCCCCTCTCCGTACACAACCGTTGTACGGGTAAGGGGATACTTGATATTCTTTCGCATTCTGACCGATTACTGCATGAAATAGTGTACCTGTATAATCATAAGATTCAAGGATCAAATTCTAACTGAACAATGTTATTTTTTACCTTAAAATAAAGAAATGAATTGATTATCAAAGCCAGCTGCGAAGTTTTGTTGGCTACCCTCAAGGTTGTGGAATCGAACCCCGACGTAGTCGATTGACATTCACACTCCAGGCTCTACTGATTTGGTAGGACCCAGGCTTCTCTTACAGCTGTTGCTCATTCGTCCCTGTCAACAGTGGGCCTTACCTCTGTATCGCCAACACCTGCACATCCTCTCTGACGTCATCGATCCACCTCTTCCTGGGCCGGCCTGACTTCCTGCTGCCTTCTGGGTGTTGATCGAAAGTCTTCTTAGGAACTCTCTCCTCCTTCCGTCTCTCAAGGTGCCTTAGGTACCTGATACATCTCTTCTTAACTTCAGTAACTAGTGTAGATTTATTATTATTATTATTATTATTATTATTATTATTATTATTATTATTATTATTATTATTATTATTAGTTCGGATGAGTCATTCGACATATGCAAAGATTAGTTTACAGAATTATTTAACTGGTCGAGGAAATGAGATTCACCAAGCTCGATAGCTGCAGTCGCTTAAGTGCGGCCAATATCCAATATTCGGGAGATAGGTTCGAACCCCACTGTCGGCAGTCCTGAAGATGGTTTTCCGTGGTTTCCCATTTTCACACCAGGCAAATGCTGGGGCTGTACCTTAATTAAGGCCACGGCCGCTTCCTTCCCACGCCTAGCCATTTCGTATCCCATCGTCGCCATAAGACCTATCTGTGTCAGTGCGACGTAAAACAACTAGCCAAAAAAAATGAGATTCATTTCACGAGGCAGCTGGAGGGATTACAAGTTGTGGGTTGTGGTTGAAATCCCGGGCAATGCACGTGGGATTTTTAAAATGAAATCGTGGCCCTGTGGTTCGTATTCCACGTGAATTGGACGTTCCGCAGCAGTGTAAACAGTCATGTAAAACTAAAATCTTGTTTTGCTTTTGGATTACAAGTCGTTGATATCTTTGTTTATTAGCGAGCGCTTCCAGAAGTTTGGAAGAAGAGTTAAGAAATGATCGGCCCTTTGAAAAGTCGGCGTGATTAAGCTGTACAAAATTTGGCACATTATTTCAAATAATATGGAAGTCCGTCATATAGAGGCTCTATTTCCTCTGCCTTCCTGTTGTAGGTGAAAGTCAAGGACTATCACGGTATGCGACAAAACACCCATGGACATCTTTAAAATGTTGTGTTGGTAGAGGATGCTAAACGACCCTCAGACTGAAAAAAGTACCAACATTTAGTCCTAGAAGAACTTAAAAATCTTCAAACGCTTATATACTTGCTTTAGGAGAGAATATAAGTCTTCAGCAGTGTTATCCGTCGAGATGGAGAGAATACTGAAAAGATCACTGTGTGGGGCAGAAAAGAAAGCAAGAGACGACATTGACGGACAGTTCAACGAAGGATAGACCAAATGAAAATGACGGAAATGTTCCCGTCATTGGCATGTGTGAAAAGTTCATATGGATGAAGAAATTATGTCACTAATACAGTATATGCATGGGGGCATGAAACTGGAGAATTAGCCCATCTGTGGTGAACGCAGGGGCTTCTCCACCTTGAACAACTGTAAAAATTAAAGCATAAAACATGCAATAAATATAGTTAATTTTCTCACATTCGAAGTAAAACCTGTGACTAGACATAATAATGACCTAATAAATACCTATAGTGGCTATAGCTAGATGAGTAGCACAGACGATACAGCGCTGGTCTTCTGAGTTCAAGTTGGTGGGTTCAATCCCAGCTCAATCCGGTGGTTTTTGAAGATAATTAGATAAGCCAGCCCCGTGTCGGTAGATTTTACTGGCACGTGAAAGAACTCATGGGGACAACATTTCGGCAACTTGGCGTTTGCGAAAACCATAAAAGTAGTTACTGGGACGTTGAAACAATATTATTATTATTATTATTATTATTATTATTATTATTTAGAATTGTGTATGAAAACAGTACATTGTGTGTTGCCTTCAGCGATATCGATATTGTGCATTCCCGACCTCGAACTGCGATAGGTTTCTCGTAAGAGAATGGAATGTTGCTCCTCTACTCTTTATCCTGAGTACCATTTGGCTTCTTGAGATATTAGCTGTTCCCACGTAACGTCGGTCATCTTCATTGCTTACCTTTTTGCAACTGCATGCAAAAACAGTGGTGATTTTTGACGTGACGTCTATAAAATCTAGCTGCATATAATTTGATCTTAGTGTAACAAAATTGTGCTCCTATTCGGGCTTATAGCTCCGGAACTAAAGATTCGATCCGATTGGTTGAGGTGAAATGTCAGGTTGTTTCACCAAGAGAAGAAGTCGTCTTGTTTTTAATTACTGTGTTGATGATGTGACAATAACTCGCGGGGATCACTGTTAAGTACCTTAGTATATATGAGGAGTGTCTATTCAAAAGGCGCTACTTCTGCCATAAGAGAATTGTGGAACAACGCAAGAAATCTATATATCCCTAAAGCTGTAGGAGGTCCGCTGTCTGTAATTTCGTTTATTTTGCCAAATTTCACATGTTTATCAGTCTTCGGTCACATTTTTTCAATTTTTTCTTATACTATTGATTGCCGGGCGAGTTGGCCGTGCGGTTAGGGGCGCGCGGCTGTGGGCTTGCATCCGGGAGATAGTGGGTTTGAATCCCACTGTCTGTAGCCCTGAAGATGGTTTTCCGTGGTATCCTATTTTCACACCAGACACCTTAATCAAGGCCACGGTCGCCTCCTTCCAACTCCTAGGCCCTTCATATCCCATCGTCGCCATAAGACCTATCTGTGTCGGTGCGATGTAAAGCCACTAGCAAAAAATTATACTATTATTTTCTGTAAAATCCGTATGCTATTGTTAAACGTCCCTTCATTTTAAAAAAAAACTTCTGTTATGCACAAAATTTCGCTTACTCTTCAAATGACGGTGAAAATTACTATTACTATTCTCTGCGGGTTTCATGCTCTGCATTGAGTGGCAGACACCCTCGCAGACCGACAACGAACCTACCGGTTACTATGGCAACGCCTCTGGCTGATTACCAGCAAGGTAGTGACGTAGCGCCATTTTAGTCATTATTTCCGTAAGTTCGTGGTTGTTCCTTGGGTAGAAGGCGAGACGTCAACCTGCCATTCTGCGGGATATTTGCGGAATACCGTTGAATACAACTGATACGGAATCTATCTCCTGGGTGACTACTGTAAATGCAGATCAGTGGAGTGTGGAGGCGAGGCCTTTAAAAATTAGTGACTATTTTGAGGTGCGTGATTTAGTTTGCAATTAAGCTTCAAAACCAAAAGATATATCAATTTCTTCAGGTAGGGCATTTGATGCTTCACACACTCATTAACAAATGATCCTGATTTTAAAAGAATAACATTGCAAGAGAGTGGACCAAAGTTTGAAGAGATTTTCGAAAAATCGGCGATTGGATTATCCAAACATCAATTGAGTCACGTCACAAAGGATACCGTTACAAAGTTCATTCGTGGCCTCATATAATGGTATCACAACTTTTTCCGTGCGACCGTTAGGAACAAAGTTACACTGGGGTTGATATTTGATATTCTTAATTTGCTTCATATCAACTTCTGAACACAAATTCAGACACGTGATGTATCATTGAATAGAGAATCCTACGATCGACATAACGTTCCCGTTGCCGTAGACTTAGGACAATTAGGGCAAACGTTATATTGTGCACGAAATGTTGAAATTTATCAAAGGTTTTCAACCATTAGCGTGTTCGTTATCGTTGGAAAGAGGAATTCGTTTTGGATTAAACTGTGTCATCAGTACTCTTCTGAGACTTGAACTAAAAACATATATAACCACACGGAATCATACGATTTATAATGAGCCCATACGCCGAGTGATACGTATTGATACGGAGTGAATAGCGCACACTCGGCCGTCCGTGTCACTAAGCGACTAGGGTCTTTCATTTCATTCAAGTCTGATTTCGTCGCGCGACGTTGTCGCGGAAACACAACAGGACACTCTCTCACTTGTTCATAGGTTTCTCCCGCTTCTTTCCCATTCCATACCTTAACTTATCGTCCACCTGAAATCAAGATTGAATGGTTTCGTCGAAAATTCAGGTTTGGAGTAGTTGTTAAATCAAATAGAAAATGACAGTTATCTTGTGTGGTGTACTTTTTGTGGTTTTAAAGGATAACATGGAGATTGTTGCTGAAAAATTCAGATTCTCTTAAAAATATCAATATTTCAAGCAGAAATCTGCGCTATACAACAGACAGTTAAATGGATTAAGAGTCACAATTGTAATGCACATATATTGTATGATTCTCAGGCTGCTTTGAATGCATTTCAAGACAAATATAATATACAACCACATGCATTAGACTTCAAAAAGCATATCTGCACGAAATGGGTAAGAGATCATAACGAGAAGGGAAGGAGAGAGCTGATGAACTTGCCAAAAAAAGCTTCAACCAACCCCAACTCTATTAATGTGTAAGTGCCTTTTGTCATTTGTCAAAAAGGAAATGGAAACGTATACGGAGAAAATATAGAAATAATCTATGAATAACTAGCTCAAGGGGTCAACTTACAAGCAATTTGTTCTTCCCGAAGATTCAAGACGAACTGAATAGTAGATTATCACATGACCATCTTTTAACATAGTTTGTCAGGACATGAAAAATTTGGATCATATTTTGAGAAGTTACGAATCAATATCCACAAACTGTTTATAATCTTTTATTTGACTGTCCCATTTTTGACAGAAGTACATATGAATTAGTAATTCACTTAAATATGTGTGATATACAACATGTAGCACCTTTATTGCTTTATTTCCAAAAAAGTTGCTGTTATAATGCGCTTGCCTAAATTTCTCCATTTTATTCATTTACAAGACGTCCCAGTTTTAAGTTTTTGTTCTTATTTTATGTATTAATTTAGTTTTGTTATCTATAGCCCTAATATACCATACGCAAAGTAGAGGTTGTAGAGCACCGGCCCCACAGTGTAGGGGTAGCTTGCCTGCCTCTTATCCAGAGGCCCCGGGTTCGATTCCCGGCCAGGTCAGGGATTCTTACCTGCATCTGAGGGCTGGTTCGAGTTCCACTCAGCCTATGTGATTACAATTGAGGAGCTAACTGACGGTGAGATAGCGGCCCCGTTCTAGAAAGCCAAGAATAACGACCGAGAGGATCCGTCGTGCTGACTACACGACACCTCGTAATCTGTAGGCCTTCGGGCTGAGCAGTGCTCGCTTGGTAGGCCAAGGCCCATCAAGGGCTGTAGTGCCATGTAGTTTGGTTTTGGTTCGGTTTGGTATAAAGTGCATCTTCAAATGTTTATGCTGCAGAATTTCTCGTTTTATTTCTTTAAAAATCTATTATCCTTGTTAGCAGTTCCATATTATTTTTTCTACGTTGGAACAAGCGAACCAGTTCCAGAATAAATAGGCTAGTTGTTTCATCATTAATCCATAGACTACTTTGTGCAGATCTCCATACCACCCTCTCTCTTGTGATAACCTTTTCATCTCTGTATAACTGCTACATCCTACATCTACTCAAATCATCTTCATGTTCTGGTATACCAGTACAGCTCTTACCCGTTCACTTTCTTCAAAATCTAATTGACAAGCCTTGGATGTATCCTATGACTCTATTTCTTCCTCTGGTCAAATTTTCCGATATCGTTATCCTCGCATCAGCTCGATTCAGTATCTCATATGTAATGACAACGTCTGTTATTCAAATCCGTAAATAGCCCTATACTTTCTAATCGCATTCTGCGAAGTTCAACTCGTGTTCAGACACTATACAAGATGAAATATCTGTTTTCCGCATAACTACTACAGACTAATTTGTAACATAAAAATGCAATTTCATTCATCATTTATTTATTCATTCATTCATTCATTCATTCATTCTACAGAGGTTACGTTTTTTGATACATCCACTCTCCTGATCGCCTGCTGCTTGATTCACGTCATTTTCACGCCCCATTCTCTTTCTGACCTCCTCCAGATACTTCTTCCCCAAGTCGACCTCTCCCTTTCTTCCTCAACGCTTTGCCTTCAAATGGGAGTATATTAGTAATGAATGTGTGTCTAAAGACACGTCCAATGAATTTCATTTTCCTCCACACACATGATTTTTCAAAAGATTTCGTACTACGTTCATGTGCTTACTGTTCAAAATATTATTTGCTATAAATACCTGCATTACAACTATTAACTTCAAATCCGTTATTCTTACCTTATATTACTAATCAATGTGTTGTGTTGTATCTCTTAAATGGAATACCTTTCTTTTGCATGAAGATGTAGACCTAACGCCTTAGGGAAAAATTAACATCTTAACTGATCGTGTTCAACTTCTGGTCAACAATATAGTCTAGGCAACGCACATTTTTCTTCTCGTGTACTGTAGTTGTTATCGCGGTCGTACTTGGGGTTGTTTCTTTCTCAGCAAGAATAATGGGAGCTGACGAGAGGGGAAAACGTGACCTCAGCCCGCATCTTTGTTAGATCGTGGGCTGATAGGATTGTATCCTGTAAGGTATTGATTTGCGGTGTACTTGTAGATCGCTGTTTCTTTTCCTTTGTAAGAAACAAGGACTGAACGAGATAAGAATGAATTAAGGTTACCTAGTACCTTCTTATTGAATTCTACAGGAGCTGGTCGAAATTAACGCCTGCATTAAGAATCTGTAGATATTACTAAATATTCATTTCATATGACTCATACACAGGAGAAAAGTGTCGTAACTCCAGAAAGCAAAGTTTTCAGCAGAGTATTTCAAAGTTGAAAAACAACATACCAAATTACAGTCTATTTTCCGCCGTATTTTTCTTTTAGCTTATGGAAGGATATGAATGTTTTATTATGTTAAGTGTTATTGCTTAAAGTATTTAATTTTCTTACAAACATGTTTTTTGAAGTTTCGACTGTCTTCCACTGAAAATGTCGGCAGCAAAGACTTGGAAATAACACTTTTATACTTACAACCGTTTTCTGCTTTGTCTCTGTGCATGATATTCTATACATTGTTTTGTTTTGTCCTGAATTTATTGAAATAGCACAGTATTTGTATAGCATAGCTCAAACTATAAACAGTGCGAAAATGAATTATATTCAGAGAACACATTATAATATTAACAAACCACATATTTTATGAACTGCACGAACTTGAGCATAATCTTGATGATTGATTAAAACTAACAGTTTTTTCATGTAAACAAAATCAATAACGTCTTACTCCAAATCAGTGTGAATTGAATGGACATAATCTGCTTCGGATTTTTAAAAATAATAGTGATGCCGAGAAGGTATACAGTTTGGAGTACGAAGTATGACCAGGTCACCTTCATTTAGCGCAGATATTCTTTTGTCTATCGGTATATGTTTCTTAAAGATTTAACTAACTAACGTACTTCCACCATCTTCCACTGATACGTAATACCCAGTTCTTGGTAAATTACATCAGACCCTGTCTTGTAGAGAAAAGACCCAGAGCAGCCTTTATTTACCTTTAGCATCTTAATCTCAGCTCATTCTACTGTATGTTCTCTTCATCTGTACTCACTGTAAGGCTGTTGCACACTTCTCCTGATAGCCGTTCGAGATCAGCAAGAAATAATGAAACATCCCATTGATTTACTCTTAATAATATTGTTAGTAGTAGTAGTAGTAGTAGTAATAATAAATAATAATAA
Source organism: Anabrus simplex (assembly GCF_040414725.1). Classification (NCBI taxonomy): domain Eukaryota; kingdom Metazoa; phylum Arthropoda; class Insecta; order Orthoptera; family Tettigoniidae; genus Anabrus; species Anabrus simplex. The sequence goes on along the minus strand of NC_090265.1, from coordinate 143,926,745 downwards.
TAATAATAATAATAATAATAATAATCCTCTGCCGCTTTTCCCACACCTGTGGGGTCGCAGGTGCGACCTCTATCGCACATTTTATGGATTTGGTCCTGTTTTACGGCCGGATGCCCTTCCTGACGGCAACCTTATATGGAAGGATGTAATCACTATTGCGTATTTCTGTGGTGGTTGCTAGTGTAGTGTGTTATCTGAATATGAAGAGGAAAGTTTTGGAAGAAATACAAACACCCAGTCCCTGAGCCAGAAAAATTAATCGAACACGATTAAAATCCCCAACCCGGCCGGGAATCGAACCCGGGACTCTCTGAACCGAAGGCCTCAACGCTGAGCATTCAGCCATTTTGTCGGACAATAATAATAATAATAATAATAATAATAATAATAAATTTTACGTCCCACTAAGTACTTTTAGGATTTTCGGAGTCGCTGAGGTGCCGGAATTTTGCTCCACAGCAGTTCTTTAACTTGCCATTAAATTTACCGACACGAGGTTGACGTATCAATCGGACAGAATGTACAAATTACAATGTTTTCAGAAAAAATCTATTTTTAGAAAACAGCACCATTGCGAAATTATATTCAACAAGGAATTTAATTTAAGGTTTCCTAAATCAAAAAAGGACGAATATTCTGAGACTGACTAGGCATGTAAATTGGCCCACTTTTAAGAACACATTGCTTCTGCTTTTCAGTACATTAATGCATTTTGTTCTCTTTAGTTTGTGTGTACCCTTTTATCAGGAATTCGCGAGTTATGCAAAGTACGCCTAAATTTTGCATCGCAAACATATACATTGTTACAAGATACTGGTTTTTCTGTTATCAGACACAATTATCCTTGTCAAAATAATGGTTTTTACACTGGCAGCTTTTTGAGTTAAAAATGCATGTACTCAAATTACAATTTCATTGCGCCCTCTTTTCCGATGTTTCGTCCCACATCAAACAATGACCTTCTCTGGAAATTACATCATAAATAATGATATGTAGACAGTTTTTCTTTATAGTAAAAGTGTAATATATCACCACATGGTTGTCCAGTACTGCTTGCAAATCATAACAATATACTTTGCTGCATCCCTCTTCTCTTGACTGTTCAACATTTCTGGTCTTTTCTTCTCTTATCTTCTGGTCCTGTATTCTTAGAAGATCTCAGTCTCAGAATATTCGTCCTTTTTTGATTTAGGAAACCTTAAATTAAATTCCTTGTTGAATATAATTTCGCAATGGTGCTGTTTTCTAAAAATAGATTTTTTTCTGAAAACATTGTAATTTGTACATTCTGTCCGATTGATACAGTACTTTTGCATCCATCTCTTGGCACAGGCCAGAGTAAAGTGTAGCTTCCACCGAAGTCCCAGTCAACATCCATGGCTGTGACAATATGGAAGTTGCTGGGGTATGGGTAGTGCTGAGTAATGACATTCAGAGCATGACTAGTGCATCTTAGTGTTATGAAAGGTGCTGCTCATAGGGTCAGTCGTGCTACAATAGTACTTTCTGACCCATTGAGGAAAGCAATGGCAAACTACCTCACTCCTCATCTTGCCTAGTACGCCTTATTTTGGTGCTGCCATTGGTTTTGAGGGTTTCCTTATAACCGTATAACCTTTGGTGGTGCTAACCAGCCTGTGGGTTGATGACCTAACAGACAGACAGGCATTCTGTCCATCCAGTAACTCCACTTTTGTCTACTTTCTTAGGTATCGTTATATGACTGTTACGAAAGTCCGACTCGTTGGTTGAATGGTCAGCGTACTGGCCTTCGGTTCAGAGGGTCCCGGGTTCGATTCCCGGCCGGGTCGCGGATTTTACCCTTCATTGGTTAATTCCAATGGCCCGGGGCCTGGGTGTTTGTGCTGTCCCCAACATACCCACAACTCACACACCACACATAACACTATCCTCCACCACAATAACACGCAGTTACCTACACATGGCAGATGCCGCCCACCCTCATCGGAGGGTCTGCCTTACAAGGGCTGCACTCGGCTAGAAATAGCCACACGAAATTAAATTAAACTGTTACGAAAGATGGTAAATTTCAGGAATATTTCTTTCCCTTTTAATTGCAGGAATATATATATATATATTGCTATTTGCTTTAAGTCGCACCGACACAGATAGGTCTTATGGCGACGATGGGATAGGAAAGGCCTAGGAAGTGGAAGGAAGCGGCCGTGGCCTTAATTAAAGTACAGCCCCGGCAGTTGCCTGGTGTGAAAATGGGAAACCACGGAAAACCATCTTCAAGGCTGCCGACACTGGGGCTCGAACCCACTATCTCCCGATTACTGGATACTGGCCGCACTTAAGCGACTGCAGCTGTCGAGCTCGGTAGGAATATGTTGGTATAACTTCTGTCACGTGCGACGCAGTGTAATCACGTTGTCTCTCAGAGTTACCTATAGCCCAGATATTATTGAACAAGTTTTGATCTAATTCAGAAATTTGATCCGCACATTTAAAACAATATTTGGCGCCACAGGAAATTTTGACCGACGTTAGAGACAAATTTTCCCTTCTTGAAAGCATGAGATCGACAGTTTCTTTGCACTTTCATTCTTATTTCCTTCCTCTCGTTGTTCCTTCATAGTCTTGACTTTCTACCTTCAGTATCATTGCTGTATTCCAAAGGAGTTGCAAACGGCATAGCTGAAAACTGTTCAAAATAACTCATTCTCTTCAAATATTGATGTAATCATACCAATGGTTCCAAAGAGGGACAGAGGCAGCTTTCATTTATGTTTACTTGTAGTTTTTCGCAAGTGTTAATATCGCAATAATTGCCAGTTTTACGTAAACTTTCATTTCATAAATCTCAATGCAATGGCAGGGATTCGAACCTCGACCATCATGATGAGAAGCCAGTGACGATGCCACTCGGCTGTCGTGCCTCTCCTCCCACGGTCTTTACCTTCATATTTGCTATCTCACCTGTACCTCGACAGTATAAGGTTTGTGAGGTCTTGGAAGGTCTTCCATAACTCTGCCCTTTCTTTTGCCGATATATTTTCTTCCAAGAGTTTGACTTCGTGCCGTCATCGTCATCGTCCTGCAGTTAGTGTTAAGAGGGATGATTACCACCACCACCACGGGAAGGGGTCATGTATGTTAATTACTATTTGTTTTAGGTTACACCGACATACAGAGTTCTTATGCCGACTATGGGGCAGGGAATAGCTAGGACTGGGCAGAATGCGATCGCGGCCTTAATAAGGGTGGTGTGAAAATGGGAAACCATAGAAATATATCTTCAGGGCTGCTGATAGTGGGGTTCGAACCCACTATCTCCCGAATGCAAGGTAACAGTTACATTACTCAAACCGCGTAGCCAACTCACTCGTTTAGTCTATCTCTAGAGCCCTGCATGGATGAGGATATTTGCGGATTTATCCACCGGACTGAGCTAGGATCGAACCTGCCAAGAAGGCCAGCGCCTCAACCGTCTGAGCCACTCAGATCGGCGTATATACGTTTTGAATCACCCAATATGTGTGAAAGTTAACAAATTACTAAAACCAGATTCATCTAGAATAATAAAAACCACCCCCTGTGGGTGGGGGACGCAGACGAAGAATACACCCACGGTATCCCCTGCCTGTCGTAATAGGCGACTAAAAGGGCAACCAAGGGATGATTTTATTGGAACCCAAAAACTCAGTGTTGATTAATACCACCACGCTGGAAACACCATGGGTCGCTTTTTCTTCACTATGTTAGGTACCAAATAGGTTTGTGATTAGTAGCAAACGAGAGCGCGACGGCTTTTGCAGTACCTGTGATTAGTAGCACTATATGAGCGACACCATGAGATGAGGGAACCCATGGTTCTGATTTGTCTATGATTAGTACCGACTATATGAGGAACACAGCGGGATAGTACGAGTCCCCGTGATTAGTACACTTAGGTGATGAACACCATAGGTTTGCGTTGCCTGTCAATGGCGCCGTAAAGTGCGAAACACAGTAGGTCTGTAATACATGTGCGAATTTCATTACCTGTGAGTACCATAATGTGTGGAATACCGCGAGTCTACGCTACTCTTGATTAGTACCGCAACATGACAAATACCATGGTTCTACTTTTCAAGCCATTATGAGGGGCCGATGACTTGGATTTTGGACTCCTTTCGACTACAAGCATCACCGATTCAGTATCGTGCTATAGAATCAGTCCCTTGGTCAGTAATACTATTGTTTTCGTCAGCTTCTGTGCATGTGAGGCACTGCGGGTCGGTTCCACTGATCGTTTTAAATTCATATCCATCCATCTATTCATTCTTCGTCCTCACGTTTTGAATTTTTGTCAGTGGACGATTTTGGGTTTTTAATTTGTCATTTCATTTCGTCTCATTTCGTACCATTAGGGGCCGATGACCTATATGTTAGGCCCCTTTAAACAACAAGCATCAATCAATCAATCAATCAATCAATCAATCAATCAATCAATCAATCAATCAATCAATCAATCAATCAGTCAATCAATAATAAAAACCAAACCTCATGGCGCAACAGCCTCAAAGGGCCGTGGCCTACAAGCGACCGCTGCTCAGACCGAAGGTCTGCAGATTACGAAGTATCGTGTGGTAAGCACGACGAATCCCCTCGGCCATTATTCCTGGCCTGTTCCTTATAATTTGTTTACATCACAAAGACACAGTGACGATGGGATGGGTAAGGCCTAGGAGTGTGACGGAAGCGGTCGTGGCCTTGATTAAGGTACAGCCCCAGCATATACCTGGTATAAAAATGGGAAATCACGGAGAACCATCTTCAGGGCTGTCGACACAGGGGTTCGAACCCACTATCTCCCAGATGCAAGCTCACACCTGCGCGCCCCTAACCGCACGGCCAGCTTGCCCGGTCCTGACGTTTTAGATCGGGATCAATAATAATAATAATAATAATAATAATAATAATAATAATAATCGTGATGGTATGGCCATGGCTACAGACATGTAGGCTGCTTGCGAGTGAATTTTGATCGAATGGCAGAGTTGAGTGATGTGTGATTGGGTTCTAAGTAATTTTGTCGGGTATAGTGTGACAAGAGATCTATTGCAGGTCGACATCGAGCGACACAGAGCGTCTAATGAATTCCTCCCTCCCGCCCCCTTTAAAAATTCCGACTGCCTCCGCTGGATTAGGAGTTCACACTACCACTGATGCACGGAGGGTGCTTATCTCTGGTAATATACAGCATTCGGAGAACATTATCCTATCAATCACTACTGATCTGCATTTAGGCAGTCGCCCAGGTGGCAGATTCCCTATCTGTTGTTTTCCTAGCCTTTTCTTAAATGATTTCAAAGAAATTGGAAATTTATTAAACATCTTCCTTGGCAAGTTATTAAATCCCTAACTTTCAATTTCTCTTCTTGAATTCCAACTTTATCTTCATATTGTGATCTTACCTATTTTTAAAAACACCGCTCAGTCATATTCGTCTACTAATGTCATTCCACGCCATCTCTCCACTGACAGCTCGGAACATACCACTTAGTCGAGCTGCTCGTCTTCTTTCTCCCAAGTCTTCCCAGCTCAAACTTTGTAACATCTTTGTAACGCTACTCTTTTGTCGGAAATCACTCAGATTATATTACATCAGGTTTGTTATTTGCATTAATCTGTTCCAGTTTTTGACAGTACAAAAATCACTTAGGTATGAATGACTCTAGTAACACTATTCTGTATGCAGCTACCGCGGTGAGTAGCTCAGACGGTTAAAGCGCTGGGTTTTTTTTAGCCCAAGTTCATGGTTTCATCCCAGTTCATTCTGTTGGTATTTGAATGTGCTCAAATGCACCAGCCGCTTATAAGCAGATTTACGTAAAAGAACCTTTGCTGGACAAAGTTTCGGCAACTAAAAATTTCCAAAAACTATGTAAGTTGTTAGTTTGACGAAAAACATTGTAAATTGTAGTGTGGCTCCTTGGCTGACTGCTCAGGTGTTAGTTTTCGGTTCAGAGGGTCTGGGTTCGAATCCCGGCCAGAACGAGGATTTAACACAGGGCTGGCGTCCGGAAGGGCATCTGGCAGTAAACTAGGCAAGATCTACATGAATCAAGCAGGAATAATCATGACTGTGGTTAATTGTATTGTGCCATTATTACCGTAAGATATAATGCATGTACTGTATATTTGTGTAACAGTGCCTTCTGCTTCGTCGAGGAACGCAATAGGAGACTATATCACTCCGTAGTTCCCCTAGTAAGCCTCTTCACTTGTGCCTAGGATCCCTGACAGTTGATGATGTGACATTTGAGGATCCAACGAGCCTTCAGACTGACAACTTGACGTACGCACAATGAATCACTTTGTTTAAGCTACTATAACTAGGAATGATGTATATTCAAGAACTGCGTGTAAATAGTAAATATTGTCTGCGCTTGAGAGACTTTCACAGCGCTAATAGCAATGTAGGGCTACGACGACTCTATGTTGGAGAGATCATATGTGTTCGAATAACATGAGGGTCGAAAATCCATCATCGATAATGGGCTCTCTGGTCTGACAAGGGATTTCAAAGATGAAGTAATGAATCGTGTACTGAAATAGTATCTAGAATCGGCGTCAAATCGTTAAGGATGTCGCTTAGTCTTGGCTGATATATTTGACCACTTACCAAGGATCTTACATGCGCTGCATGGGACTTCTATGCTTCGATATCCTGCCTGTTCACTTTCCTTAGCACGGTCTTCCCAATGTCATCATCTCTGAAGGCAAGCCTTTTTCCTTCAGAAAATAAGGTAAAAGTAGCATCGCAAGAGGCATTACACGAAGTTAAAATATATGGCTCAAACACAGTTTCCAGAAGTTATCAATAATAACAGAAGTGTACAGTATAATCGAACAAGGGGATTATTTTGAAGGTAGTTATACCTCAGTATTTTGATGTATTCACGGTAAGCAGCTACACGCCAATCCTAGAACTTATCGGTCCTAACTCTTAGATCAGTTTTTACCAGTGTTTCAATGTTGTAGTGCACAAAATCTGGGGGAAATTTTAAGACAGTCCATGGTTACCACGAATAACTTCAGTCCCATTGTTTCTCAAGTTTATAAACCACCTTCTGCGGTAGAGTTGCTGTCCAAAAGTACTGAATACAGCTGCTATTTGCAATGCTTGTTTTATTGATAACCCTGATTTATTTATTTATTTATTTATTTATTTATTTATTTATTTATTTATTTATTTATTTATTTATTTATTTATTTATTTTTATTTATTTATTTATTTATTTATTTTCGCTAGTTGCTTTACTTGCACCGACACAGATAGGTCTTATGGCGACGATGGTACAGGGAAGGGCTAGGAGTGGGAAGGAAGCGGCCGTGGCCTTAATTAAGGTACAGCCCCAGCATTTGCCTGGTGTGAAAATGGGAAACCACGGAAAACCATTTTCAGGGCTGCCGACAATGGGGTTCGAACCTACTATCTCCCGAATACTGGATACTGGCCGCACTTAAGCGACTGCAGCTATCGAGCTCGGTAACCCTGATTTGATCATATGCAATGACGGAGTAGATATTATGGTAAATATAATTGAAACACACCTGATTTACTGATGCTCCTTCGATGTTCATTTCTAATACAATTTCCCATTTAGTAACCTGTTAATAAGAGGTAATAAATTATGAAAAGTTTGCAGAGAAGGAATTTTGATTTTTTTAAATTGTGCAACCTCTGTTTCATTTGAATGCAAAGCATTCATACATTGAACTTGCATCAAATTTCGCTGTGCATCCATTTTATTCTAAGTTGTAGTTTGTATTAACTGACTCTATGATGGATGGGGGATATTCCATATTTGTCTGCGCACTGTACATATTTAACGAATATTATGAAAGAAAATAGTAGGCCTATGGATTAGGACATCGTTAATTACTATCTACTACTGAGCGAGTTGGCCGTACGAGTAAGATCTCGTGGCTGGAAGCTTGCATTCTGGAGATAGTGGGTTCGAGCCCCACTGTCGACAGCCCTGAATATCGTTTTCTGTGGTTTCCCATTTTCATACCAGGCAAATACTGGGGGTGAAGGTCACGGTCGCTTCCTTTCCACTCCTATTCGATCGTCGTCATAAGATCTATCTGTGTCGGTGCGTTGTAAAGCAAAAAGTGTAAATTAATCCCTAATGCAGACCTAATCTCCAGAGATACCACCTTAAATCTTGGTACCCGTCAATCCCCACCATGCACATAAATTGACTGAAAATTACTTCAGTTCCCAATGCCCAGTGGAAGGAAGAGTGAATCTCAAGAATAGAACATCACTGGCCTCATTTACACTCATTTAAACTCGGGGTGATGTGACCTGACAAGAACTTGGTCCATCTTTAATAGAATCTGCAGCAAAGTTGGGTCCGTTTTGTTTTCCCGTTCCATCACCCACTTGATGTGCTGCGGCCTTCCTAACCCATCCTGTTGTGAAGTACAGGCTGTACTTCCAGCCCTACCCAACCGTACACCTCACTTTTTGCGTCCCGCATCCCGATCCTGCTTATCCTACATAATTTTACGGTGACGGCACGAACGGGATTACGGGCAGGCAGTTATCGTTTTGAGACGAGGAGAGATTTGTGGAACTGCGTAAGGCGGTATGAAGCTATTACCAAGGGAAAGGACTATCTTTTGTACACGCCATTTGATTGCGTAACATTTGAAGTATATATTGATTGATGTTAGTGGTTGTTACTAATATCATGCGTATCCCCTTATGTTTTAATGGAAAACAGATGCTTTCACAGTGGCCCTTACGCTTCCGAAACCACAGTAAGACTTTCCGTATACACACAACCTAGCATAAGTCCTACTCGTACATCATGCTGTGTCCTGTTCTCAAGCCCGCACAAGCCGGTCGCTACACCTGACACGTCTCGTTCCGTTCCGTTTCCTGCACCAGTCCTCTCTCTTACAGCCGGTCCCATTCCGCCTCCGTGAACTAGCAGGCTGATTCAGGACGATCCCATTCCGCAATGGGAGCGGGCAGGACACAAGGATCCTTCTTCCCGTGCAAACCTATAAAGTGGAGCAAGATCCAATCCCCCAGGTGTGGCTGTGGTTTGGAGACTCTCCTTAAACTATCGAACACACAGCAGCGAGAGTGTATTCTGGCGACTGGTATGACTTCCTGCAGGGAAATAAGAGGCCTTGGACATTAAAATATGTGTATGAAGTTTTCTAGTCTCTGTGCATTTGTATGTTCTTTATTTAATTAATTAATTAATTAATTAATTAATTAATTAATTAATTAATTAATTAATTATTTATTTATTCACAAAGCACAAGATACAGCTACACTGAGCAAATTTCACTTGCACTGTCAACAGACTATTTAACAAACGTAAACTTTCATAATAAAACATAAGAAACATAACAAAATATAACAAGATCAGATACACAGCCTACTAATAACAACTGTCCAAATCGAAAACCATGAGAATGTCCATGTTCATAGCCAAGTCGTCGTCGGTCAAGATGGCGGTATAATCCCTTCACATCAACTTATCTTTAAGATACTATTTACACACCTCTCGAATACACTTTTATTTGATGCTAGATCTAGCTCTTGTCTCCTATTAATATTGTTAAAGAGTGTTGGGAGGCGGATTAGGAAAGATCGTTGAAGTATTGAGTGCTGAGTGTGGGGAATGTAGAGAAGGTCTTTGGTTCTGGTGGAGCGGGAAGGAACACGGAGAGAGAAGAGTGAGACAAGATGTTCCGAGCGGTAATGTCCATATAAGATCGCGTGAAGGAATCTCAGGTCAGCTACCTGTCGCCTGATGTGCAGCGGTGACATATTAATTGCCATTAATACCTGCTGCGTAGACAGATTTCTGAGCTTGGGGTTTCTGTTCCTTACAATTGCAGCAAAGGACACTGCTCTGTCTAACTGCTTAGTATTGGAGGGGAAGGCTGTTGTCCAAATCGGAGAGCAGTAGTTTAAGAGAGGCTAGCGTATGGCTCGAGATAAGTGTCTTTCTTAGGTACGATCTACACTTCTACATACGTATATCTAAATTTTGGATGTAGTCTATAATTTCTGGGGTCGCGAGAGCAATGTCACTAGCACTGCCATTACACGTTCTTGTCTAACAATCGGTGATAATGTGCTGGATCGTCTGTTATGTAGCACCACAGTCACATTAAGGCGTTAACATTCTGCTCCACTTGGACCATAGTCTATGAGGGAGGTAAAAACCATGTGGTGGCGTCTTCTTCGCAGGAGGCATTGTTGGGTAGTATTTGTAGTTAGTCCCTTCTGCCATTATAAGCTATAAATTTTTTTTTGTTCCGTATTGAAGTGCAATTATAAGAAATAAATTTTCAATACAATGTATCGTGTAAATAATATTACATCAGCTGGTAGTTGCTGTTTCTCAAGTTCATGGCATCTCTTGTTGGTGGTTTTCATGAACGCAGGCGGTTAGTATTTGAATCACAAATATTATAATGAATCGGCAATTCTGGATTGTTAACTATTTTGAATTATCTTAAGAGAACATCTTTACGTCTGAGATCTGGAGGAGGAATGTGACTTAACATTGGTAACCACTGTATGGGAATAGATTCGATTGTGCTGGTAATGAAACGCATTTTGATGTTCAGCTGAGTATCTATGATATACAGGATGAACCGAAATTCGCGCACTCGGGCGTCGCAGCGCGACTTCTCACATGCCAGCAATAAAAAATGTATCTCACAAAAGTTCGTCCTGCGAGTATATCCGACAGAAAAAGGACGTTGAAGAGTGGCAGTCTGGCAACACTGTAACCACATGTAGGTTAACTACCTCTGTCAACACATATTAGTCGTTCTGTACAGTTGGTGAAGTGGATAGAGTTTTGCAGGAGGTCGAGGTGTCGATCCTTGGTTGAGGCGTATGTTTTTTTATTTCGTAAATGTAGTCCAGGTGGTATGGTATCTGTCATTTTAATCGTCAACAGCGTAAAAATTCACGCCCACGACGTGGAAAAGGCGTCTTTCAAAGGTCACCAATGAAAACGAATGTTCGTCCATTTCTAGGATCGTAGTGTGTAAGTGCAAATGGTTTCTAGAGGAACCGCTGCAATCGCTGTTGACGATTAAGATGCCAGATGCTATACCACCTGGACTACATTTACGAAATAAAAACATACACCTCAACCCAGGATCGACCCCTCGACCTCCTGCATGCTAACCCAAAACTCTATCTACTGCACCAACTGTACAGCACGAATAATACGTGCTGACAGAGGTAGTTACCCTACATGTGGTTAGTGTGTTGCCAGATTGCCACTCTTCAACGTCCTTTTTCAGCCGGATATACACGCAGGACGAACTTTAGTGAGAGACATATTTTTTTTTTTTTTCTGGCATGTGAGGTGTCGCGCTGCGACGCCCGAGTGCGCGAATTTCGGTTCATCCTGTATGTGTGGACACTATTTAGCCAGACAGTAGCACAGTATTTGGCAGTGTAGTACACCAACTCTAGAGCTGAGATGACATACGATAAACAAATAAATAAATAGCGCCGATGACCTAGATGTTAGGCCCCTTTAAAACAAGCATCATCATCATCAATAAATCTATATAAATAAAATTGTTTCTGTTTGTCTGTTTGTCTGTCTGTTTGTCTGTTCCACCATCACGTCGAAACGGCTGGATAGATCTCAACCAAACTTCATATTTATAGTATACTGACCCCGGGGAAGGTTTCGATATGCATATCATTTTAAAATCTTTGAAAAGATGGGGGTTTTATAGGAAAAACGGTTTTCCTCCATTTTCTCTTATACTATTATAGGCAAAATATCGAATTTGTCGTATAAGGACGAGACAAAGCTCAATTTAATCCTCTTGACGCAAAGAACAAAACTCGGTAAGCCCTACGGGCCCGAAAACCATGTTTTAAGGCCCTAAAACCAACCGTTACGGAGATATTGGCACCACACTACCCCTGCTCTAGGAATCGGATAAAGAAATGAACTGCCGTAACCATGGCAACGTCAGCTCCAGGATTCTAGAGCAGTGAGATTATGCATGTACGTTTGGGCATAGCTGTCAACCAAAATAGGTACAAATAAGACTTAATATCTGGGAAAAAAATATACTGTTGTGTAAGGCACTCATAGGACTCCTTTGGGCGGGGATGGAAAGGGGGTGAAGAACGAGTGTAAAAATCTATATAAATAAAATTGTTTCTGTTTGTCTGTCTGTTTGTCTGTTCCACCATCACGTCGAAACGGCTGGATAGATCTCAACCAAACTTCATATTTAGGGTATACTCATTCCGGAGAAGGTTTTGATATGCATATCATTTTAAAATCCTTGAATAGACAGGGGGTTTATAGGAAAACCAGAATGGTTTTTCCACCATCACGTCGAAACGGCTGGATAGATCTCAACCAAACTTCATATTTAGAGGATACTCATCGCGGGGAAGTTTTCCATATGCATATCATTTTAAAATATTTGAATATATGGGGGGTTTATAGGAAAATCAGAATGGTTTTTCCACCATCACGTCGAAACGGCTGGATGGATCTCAACCAAACATTGTATTTAGAGTATACTAATCCCGGGGAAGGTTTAGATATGCATATCATTTTAAAATCCTTGAATAGACGGGGGGTTTATAGGAAAACCAGAGTGGTTTTCCCACCATCACGTCGAAACGGCTGGATAGATCTCAGCCAAACTTCATATTTAGAGTATACTCATCCCAGGAAAGGTTCCGATATGCATATAATTTTAAAATCTTTGAATAGACGGGGTGTTTATAGGAAAACCACAGTGGTTTTCCTCTATTTTCTCTTATACTATTGATTTTCTGTAAACTTCGTTTACCGTACGTGAAACGTCTCTTCATTATAAACAACTTTCGTTATGTTCATAATTTACGTTACTCTTCACATGACGGAGAAATTTACAATTTTCTGCTGGTATCATGCTCTGCATTTAGTGACCGACAGACCGACAACGAACCTACAGGTTACCATGGCAACGTCTCTGACTGCATGCCAGTAGGGAAGTAACGTATTGCCATTTTCCTCATCATGCTTTTAAATTCGTGGTTGTTCCTTGGGTAGATGGCAAGAGAGGCATCAATCGGCTCATCTGCGGGATATTGGCGGAATATCGTTGGAGGTTATAACCGCCCTCGAATAGATTAAGTAATAACACCATTAGTCATCTTCATATTTGTTTACCTAAGAATCACTGAACCTAAATTTCTCCTCTGTTAGCGCTTTATTATATCCATAACTCACGGCATTTATTTATTTGTCGTTATCCGGCTGTCCTCAGTTATAATCCATTTTCTATTAGTTTCAACATTCTTAACTGTATTATTTTCTTCCTTAATTACGCCGTATGTACGTGAATGCTAGAAACTACTGGATGCATTTCCACCAAGATTCGTATTTAGAATACACCTGTCCTTGATAGGTTTCAGGGCAAATATTGTTTCTAAATCCCTGAACTAACTGGGGGTTTATACGAAACCGAAACAGTGATTTTGCACTTCCAAAAAATATACACAACAAAAGTTTATGGAAGTCTACCTACCTTGGTAGAAATTAATGTATAAACCTTTTTTTCTCATGTGCATCATTTCGATACGAGGATCAATAAGGGAGATATCATTAAAGGACCGTTTTTCTGTACAAGTCCCATCGGACTTAACTCACGAGCGGGTGCGTGTAAAGCGTATTCCTTACAACTTGAAAACTACTGAAGACATTCGAAACAAAATTTATATTTAGCATCCACCTGTCCAAAGGTAGGTTTTAAACGTAAATAACATTTCATGTTCCGGAATGGACTGGCGGTTTATAAGGAACCGAAATGGTGATTTTACTCTTCCACAATATATACAGAACAAGACCAACCTGACTGGAAATCGACCAAACCTGATGGAATTCCACCTCTAAACCTTTTTTTTCATGTGCATTTTTTCGTCAGGAGGATTAATAAGGGAGATATCATGAATGGTCACTTTTGCAGGTTAAGTCCAGCGGACATAGCCCAAAAGGTGTTTTACATGGAGCAGATTCCTTATCTATATAAATCAAATCGTAACGACTGTGTACCTCTACACTGACTATTTTGGCGAAATTTTCGTACAGCTTTCCGTTTAAGGGGTAATAATAACAATCTCCATAATTTTTGATTTCCTGAAAGTCCTAATTTTTACCCGCCTCGCCCAAAATCCACATTGTGGCATAATCTGCCAGAAGAATAAGAAGATAATTGAAATTTGACAAAATTATACGTTTTAGCCCGTAACGAATGAAAAATCCTATATCATTAAATTTTTCATTTTTTATCCCCGAAGAATATCGAAATATGCAGGCAATTTTAATGATGGTGCAGACCTTCGGAAATTCCTATCACGTAACGGATTGCACAATCTCCGTTCAATTTGGAATGATCTACAACCTTGGTCTTATGACTTTATGCCGTATCTGTATCCCTTTTACGTTCGATTTTTCTCTATTAATCGATGTTAAGTCAATTTGGAATTTTCACATGCATTATTCATACTTTCAATTACTTATATGAAATACAGAATCATCAAACTCTTCACGAAAATTGGCCCACTCAGTAGCCATATGTGAGCCAAATGCTACGTATGTAGCTGTCACATTATTATCCGAAAAGTAATGTAATGTGAGATGATCTTACAAAACCTTTACCCTGTTCCACGTTTCTAAATCTGACCCAAGAATAGATGACATATCATTGGACCAGCCATTTAGGCCTCTAAATCCGGCGTGTCTTATAGTATAATCCTTTGTCGATATGACGTACGTTTAGTAGCAGTTAATCTGTAAATGAAGGTCTTCAATATTGTAAACACGCATATACTTTCGTATGTCGATCTATATATATTCACTGATGTCGATTTAGCGATCGAGAAAGGGTCGGTCTGCTATTGTAATCAGTACTCCCCACACCGACTTTGACTGGCAGTAGGAAAGGGTTCCTTCTCCAACTCCTGTGTAACTGTCATTAGTAAGGAAGGCCTACAATTGTAATGAATAGTTCCCTTCTCGATTTGACTTGCAGAAGGTAAGTGAGCATGCAGTTTTGTTTAAAACTCCCCTACCCGATTGTGTTTGGCAGTAGGCAAGGGTGCCCGCCATTATAAAGAAATGTACTCATCTAATATGTGACTGGCATTAGGCATAGTGGCCTGCTATTTTGATGGAAACTCACCAACTTGGTGTGACTGGCAGTACGCTGGCTGGCAGTAGGAAAAGGGGCCTGTCATTATAATGATAACTGCACAACTCAATTTCGAGTGATAGTAGGGTAATTGCCTGCCATTATAATAAAAACTGTAATCTGTCTGGGGGTAGGAAAGGGGGGCTGCCATTTTAACGAAAACTCCCCAAATCGATTCTGTCCGCATAGTAGGCAATGGGGCCTGCAATTATAATGTAAACTTCCCAACCTGATTGTGGATGCCAGTAGGCAAGTGAGCCTGCCGTTATATCACAAATCCGTAACAAACACTTTACATTGGAAACGTACGGGGACCTCCCCATGCTCTTTCTCGGGTCTTATTTACTGCATGTACACTATTTACTTCGATATTCGAATACAATGTAGAATACCGTAGCGAAGCACGGGTACATTCGCTAGTAAATAAATAAATAAATAAATAAATAAATAAATAAATAAATAAATATACGCGGTGAGCAACGTAATGGTGGCCCACGACACACTGCCTTCATTGCAGACTGACTGTGGTGCGCGCCGGGCTGTCCGGTTTAAAGTTGTTCAGCTTCTCATTTTACATTCACAGAATATCAAGTTGAGTGGAGACGTAAAAGTTTCAGGAAAGAAGAAACTCTTCTTTAAACTGACCTCGAGTTGCTTTAACTCATCACTCATCTTCTGGGAGACTTACGTTTATCTTTCGTTCTGTGTTTGACTTTCTAAGAAGTTGTCATGACCTCAAACTTTTCACCACAAACCGTAAATTGGGATGTATTAAATTCACGGCAGTATTTACCCACGCCTTCTAATTCATACGCGTTGAATCGGCTGCCCCTACCGTTATTTTGTTCTGCAGCCCAACTAACTTTAGATCGCCGTGAGGTTGATATTTCTCTGCTAGCATCCCGTATGGTACCAGTGCACAGCAAACAGTTCTAAAACTATTATCTTTCCCGCCATGTGAATATAGACCGTGTGAAAATTACATCCTTTCATTAAATGAAATGTCGTATGGCTTTTAGTGCCGGGATATCCCAGGACGGGTTCGGCTCGGCAGGTGCAGGTCTTTCTATTTGACTCCCGTAGGCGACCTGCGCGTCGTGATGATGAAATGATGATGAAGACAACACATACACCCAGCCCCCGTGCCATTGGAATTAACCAATTAAGGTTAAAATCCCCGACCCGGCCGGGAATCGAATCCAGGACCCTCTGAACCGAAGGCCAGTACACTGACCGTTCAGCCAACGAGTCGGACATCCTTTCAGTCATTTATCGTATGTAAGTCTACCAAATTAACGCTTAAAACTACGATATAGTGGCGTGGAGAGCGTATGAAACAGCTAATTGAGGAAGTAACGTACTGTATGGCATTCTTATCACAAATATCGCTCACAGCTGTGGCGTAGCGCATGTGATCAAGCGCTAACCTACCAACTAATTGAGCGTAGTATTTGATATTTCGAATCCTACCTTGTACAGTTCCGTTTTACATCGTTATATTGATGTGAAGCTTCAGTGCTTATACACAGGCCAGTGTGTGCGACACGCAAGCATTAAAACGTCGCTATTACTCATTTCGTGCGCTGCGCACACTGCATCGCCAGTGTCGGAATTAAGTCTCTTCAGTCATTCGCCATGTATTCGATAGACGAATACGTTGACATGCTCCTTATCTACGGGGGAGTAAGACAGCTTCCGTTGCAGGTACTACGTCTGTACCAGGGGTTACGTGCCAGATGCGACCGTGCCGGATGCGACCCGGCCATTATCGTGCCAATAGCGACCGAGCGGATAAGCATCGTGCCGCATGCGACCCATCAATCACTTACAATTTATCTACATTAAGGGCTGTCACCAAGTGGCAGATTGCTTATCAGTAGCTAACATGGTCTTTTCTAAAATAAATGTCTGACACCGTGGTTAGCAGGTTCGAGTACCGTTGGTCGAAAGAAAAATATAATGTTGCTGGCTTTACGTCCCAGTAACTACTTTTATGGTTTAAGGAGACGCCGAGGTGCCGGAATTTGGTCCCGCAGGGCTTATTTTACGTGCCAGTAAATCCACCGACACAAAGCTGACGTACTTTAGCACGTTCAAATACCACCGGACTGAGCCAGGATCGAACCTGCCAAGTTGGATTCGGAAGACCAGCATTTCAACCGTCTGAGCCGTCTGAGCCACTTAATCTGGATAAAAAAATAATTCACCATCAGAATGTTGGCCGGCAGGGTAGGAGAGTTGGTGGTAGACAGTTTCTAATCACTAGATTGCATGCCAAAAGCCGGGATTCAAATTCAAACCTTTTCGCAGTGTTCAAATGGAGTGAGGGGATATGATGCTGTTGATGGTGATTCGGCCGTCGGATGGCGACGTAAAGCATTGAGCAGACCCCTTGGTATTATTCGAGAGGAGTAGGCTACGTGCCGAAACCTGGTTTTATCTCTCCCTACTTCATTATCATAATCCCACATCCAGACTCGCAGGCCGCCCAAGGGCGTGAGGTAGAAAAACCTGCACCAGGCAAGCCGAACACGTCCTCGGACACTCCTGGTATTAATCGGACACGATAAATAAGTAGGCCTAAGTCGTAAATAATTTCAGAGAATTAGGATCCTTTTTATTGCTAGTGGCATTACGTCACACCGACACAGACAGGTCTTAAGGCGACAATGGAATAGGAAAGGGCTAGGAATGGGAAGGAAGTGGCCCTGGTCTTAAAGTACAGCCCCAGCATTTGCCTGGTGTGAAAATGGGAAACCAAGAAAAACCATCTTCAGGGCTGCCGACAGTGGGATTCGAACCCACTATCTACCGGATGCAAGATCAGGGCCGCGCGCCTCTAACCGCATGGCCCACTCGACCGGTAAAAACGTAAACGCATCACCATGTGTCGTGTTGTAAAACGAGTTTCCCCAGAAGTGCTATGTAAAGTAGGGTCAGTAGCTGCTTATAGGATTTATTGAAATGGCATTGCACTTCGTTTAGCTTACCTTATCTTGGGTGATGACACAACTTATCAAATGACAATTTGCTTGTCAACGCCGGTCGCATCCGGCACGGTTACAGATTATGCGGTCGCTAGTGGCACGGGTCGCATGCGGCACGGTCGCATCTAGCACGCCACCGTACCAGGAAAGGTATCCGGAGTGGCGACATTAGACTGCAAAGACTTTCCGCAGTGTTGAAAGACGTTTACGAGTAACAGGCATACTTTCGACGATTCCACTTCTCCTAAAGAAGACCGTAACGTCTGGTGAAAATGGAAAGGCTATTCTAAACACATTTCGCAATAAACCGCACACTAGTACACGGGCTATTGTACAACAGGTGAACATCAGCCGGGCTTCCGTACTACGAATACTGCATGCACATGTATATCACCCCTACCATCTACAGATAAACCAGGAGATCCACGTGCGGAATTTCGAAGCTCGAATGAATTACTCTCAGTCGCCCTTACGAATGGCGGGCAATGATCGAAAATCCTGTTCTCGGAGGAATCGCTATTCCACAATAATGGTACCGTCAACCGTCATAACATGGAGTGGTGACATTTCCCACTGGGTGCGATAGCCAGTCTGTCAAGTGCAATGAGTGAATGTATGTTGTGGAATCTTGGGTGATCCTTTTTGGACAGCATTTCTGTGAGGGCTGTTTAACAGAGCACGCTACCACCACTTCGTATGCCATGTACTCCCACTTCTGCTGGACGATGTGCCATTTCGAGAACGTTTAACGGTGTTGTTTCAACAAGATACAGTTCCACCACATTGAAAGTTAGCTGACCATAACCATTCTAATGAAACACATCCAGGAAAATGAGTAAGAAAAGTAGGACCTTTCTCGCAGCCGCCAGATCACGAGATTTAACGCTATTAGACATTTACTTGTAGGGGCACTTGAAAAAGTTTACACCTTGGAGCTCTAGAATATCCCAGGCGCCTTCGATAACGCCGATTATGCTACAGCGCTGTAGAGTATCCATTGAGCGGCGTGCCCTGGTGAGCATAAAATAAGCAGGTAATCACTTCGAGTACTTGCCGACGTAAATAAGTAATACAGTTTAGTTTCCTTCCCCTCTCCCCCACTACCTATCCTTTCTTCGTCCGACCCTGATTATAAATGAGACCTTCTTAGGACCACATGCGCTTTCATTCGTTGAAGATGTGTATTGAACCCTTTAACTTACAGAAGTATGGGTTCAGTATAAAGAGGAATTTTCGCATACAGTAAAATAATGTAAAATTAAATAATAAAAGAATAAGAGTATCATTGCCACAGACTCCAACCTATCACATGTAAGACTGGCGTCCGCAGTGTTCAGCTAGGAATCCCTAAGCTTTGATTTATAGGCGATTTCTTATTTTGTAAAGTTATTGCCTTCCTGTATTCGGATATCCTTACGCTAGGTCAATTTTAGCATAGGATTAATTATTGTATTACTGGGTAGTTATACCCCGTTAGTGTTCAATGAGCTGTGTATCTAAGTTAGTACTTCTGTGATTTTTTTGTTTTGAATTTGCTTTTTGTATAATAAATCTTATAAGCTGTATAATGAATCATGGTTTCTGTTCATCATACTCCACTTTCAATACTACCCACTCCAAAGAGCTCACTGGTGCTACTGCTACTACTTAAGGTACTCCTTCATCTTGATTTACAGCAAGTCATTTTCAGCACACTATTTTTCGGTGAGTGAAGCACGTAATTAAAGATTGTCCCATAAGAGCCTACAGAGGAGACATCAAGGATTTTACCTCTGTGACTTCTGCAGAAGTAGACTATACATTTTGGAATTACATTTCAGATTGTGATCAATTTTGTTGTTATTTTTATTGTTGCTTTGCTTCCTATAAAATATAAATGTGTATCATTCTCCTATCGTTGCCTCTAAGAACTGCCTGCGATGAAGTTTCAGGTATAATTCGATATTTTCTTTGAAGGCAAACTTAAGTGGTAATGTTACATAGTTTTAGCGTTACGAAAATCGTATGTTTTGACGTATCTCGACAGTTTCATTCACCACCCGCCTCCTATTTATCCCGTCGGATGATTCTCAAGAGGAATTTTCTAAGTTTAACCGACAGATTACTGACAGTTTATGTTAACAATGTTTTGTTTTGAATTTGATTTTTGTATAATAAATCTTCTAAGCTGTATAATGAACATTCAGGGTTTCTGTTCATCATACTCCACTTTCAATACTACCCACTCCAAAGAGCTCACTGGTGCTACTGCTACTACTTAGGGTACCCCTTAAACTCTTGAGTACCGAACGAGTTGGCCGTGCGGTTTGTGTCGCTCAGCAGTGAGATTGCATTCGGGAGATAGTGGTTTCGAATCCCACCGTCGGCAACCCTAAGGATGGTTTTCCGTGGTTTTTCATTTTAACAACAGGCAAATTTACCTTCCCAATCCTAGTCCTCTCCGTCACCGAAAATCTTCCATGTGTTAGTGCGACGTTGAAAAGTAGGAAAGAAAAAACTCTGAAGTCCGAGAGCCTGGAAGCCTGTTGAGAAAGCTCAATTATATTTATTTGATTGATTTGTTGTACAACAGATCGAAGAGGTATATAGAAATTCTCTATTAGTTATAAAGGACGCCATGCTAAAATAGTCACGTGTGTGGCAAGGGATTGCTACCTTATTCGCATTTTTGTTTTCAGTATGTTGTTAGCTGTTTGCGTGTTACGGATACAAATCATTTTTCATTAATCTCGGAAATGGGGAGTTTTACATAAATAGTATGTTCATTTCCTGTATGCTAAAGTGGCTGTTATAATTAATTATTCATTAATTGGGGAGAGGGAACAGTCGAGCGAGATTAGTGAATATAGCCTGCACTTTGTTTTGCTCCAAATCATGCTTCAACAGCTTGTATAATGCGTGCTGTACATCACTTAAATCCAAGATTAATGTAGGAAAATACGGTACATTATTATATACAACATAAATGTAACGTACAATAATTTTGCAACCATAATTTATCAAGTTGGGCCCCTGTGAGTGGGAGTGGTATAATACATTCATCGTATCCCCTGCCTGTCGTAAGAGGCGACTAAAAAGAGCAGAGGGCTCTGAACTTGAGAGCGTGGAATAGCGACCACGGTTCGCTTAGCTAAGTCTAGCATTGCTTCCACTTACTTGTGCCAGAGTGTTTCATCTTTCTTCTTCGACCTCCCTTGGTCAACTCTTGTTCTCTTCCGACGCCCGCAGGTATTAGGTTTGCGAGGCCCAGGGAGTCTGTAATTTTCATGCTTTTCGAGACCCTTTTCTTTCTTTTGCCGGTATATTCATTCGTCGAAGTGTCGGACCCTTAAATTTCTCCCCCGATTAAAGTTAAGAGAGGATTGTTGCCCAGTTGTACTTCCTTTCAAAACCACCACCACTACCACAACTTTTCCCTTATCAGCTGGGAGTCCCCGCGGTCATTTTGCTTGGTGCCCATTGCATGTTTTACGTAGGAGAGGAGTATTTTATTACTACAGAAATTCTTCCTTCGGTTCTTGACGTTTTATACTCAGGAAAGTTTGGTTTTGCTATGTTACTGTGGTAAAATATATCATAGGAGGCTCATTTCGAGACATTTCAAGGCATATTTGGGCCGAAATTCCCGGTGTAGGGGTAGCGTGCCTGCCTCTTAACCGGAGGCCCCGGGTTCGATTCCCGGCCTGCATCTGAGGACTGGTTCGAGGTCCACTCAGCTTACGTGATTACAATTGAGGAATTATCTGACGGTGAGATGGCGGCCCCGGTCTAGAAAGCCAAGAATAACGGCCGATAGGATCCGTTGTGCTGACCACACGACACCTCGTAATCTGCAGGCCTTCGGGCTGAGCAGCGGTCGCATGGTAGGCCATAGTCGTTCGGGGCTGTTGCGCCATGGGGTTTTGGGATTTTTGGGCCGAAATTTTGTTAATTACCTTCAAATTAACAGCATTTTGTACACTTTCCTCGTTAAGCCGAGTGATGGCCGGCCGTGACTTTCTGACGTGTTGTAGATCCGTATTATAAGTTTAGATGATTGCACCAGTGCTAAAATTTGGTACCGTACGTGTGATGTACTGAAAGGTGCACAAAACGTCTTCAGGTCTCTTGGCAGTTCCTACTGCCAAATATGAACTTCAAAATAGATGTGCACAATTGTACATGGTGAGTAAATGAAATGGCGTATGGCTTTTAGTGCCGGGAGTGTCCCAGGACATGTTCGGCTCGCCACGTGCAGGTCTTTTGATTTGACACCCGTAGGTGACCTGCGCGTCGTGATGAGGATGAAATGATGATGAAGACGACACATACACCCAGCCCCCGTGCCAGCGAAATTAACCAATTAAGGTTAAAATTCCCGACCCTGCCGGGAATCGAACCCGGGACCCCTGTGACCAAAGGCCAGCACGCTAACCATTTAGCCTTGGAGCCGGACACATGGTGGGTGTGAAGGATCTAATTAAAGTACTGCCCTAGAATTGCTTGGATTAAAAAATGGCAAACCAGTGGAACCTTTTTCATGGCTACAGACGTTGGGGTAATAAGAAATGGCTCTGGATATTAATATTGTTGTTAGCGTTATTATTATTATTATTATTATTATTATTATTATTATTATTATTATTATTATTATTAGTGTTATTGTTGTTGTTGTTGTTAAAGGCTAAGCCGCCGGGCTGAGTGGCTCAGACGGTTAAGGCGCTGGCCTTCTAACCCCAACTTGGCAGGTTCGATCCTGGCTCAGTCCGGTGGTATTTGAAGGTGCTCAAATACGACAGGCCCGTGTCGGTAGATTTGCTGGCACGTTAAAGAACTCCTGCGGGACTAAATTCCGGCACCTCGGCGTCTCCGAAGACCTTAAAAACTAGTTAGTGGGACGTAAAACAAATAACATTATTATTATTAAAGGCTAAGCCAAGCCGCAGGGAAACCTATCTGGACAGTAATACAGCGTTTTAGAAACAGAGGTATAAAGGAAATGACGGCGCGAACAGTCGAACTCGTGGGGAGGAGGACAGTGCTATCTGTGGAATTACGCTTGATGAAGTGGAAAGGATGGTAAATAAACGTCATTGTCATAAAGCAGTAAGAATATATGAAATTATACTGTATACGGAATGGTGAAATATAGTGAGAAGACAGATGAAAAGGATTTAACAAGTTTCGGATGGAAATTTAGTAAGGTATCTTCTGATTGGATGAAAACGGTGCTTACTGTCTATAAGTAAGGCAACAAGAAGGATTGTAATAAGTATCGAGGTATTTCATTGATCAGTATAGCAGGTATTTTGGAAGGGAGGTTGCGAACAGTTGTTGAGAATAAGTTGGAATGTGCCAGTGTGGTTTTAGAACCCAGAGGGGCTGTCAGGATCAGATTTTCAGTATGTAGCAGGTGATTGAAAAATGCTACGAGAGGAATAGACGGTTATGTTTATGTTCGTAGATCTATGACAGAGTACCGAGGGAAAAGGATGTTCGCCGTACTGGTGGGACTTTGGGAGTAAGGGTAATTATAAAAACGAAATGCATTTATGTTGACAATTGTGCTGTGGTGAGATTTGACGGTAGGATGAGTTCTTGGTTCAAGATACATGCATGGGATAGACAGGGCTGTAATCTTCCACCTTTGTTGTTCATAGTTTACATGAATCATCTACTGAAAGGTATAAAGTGGCAGGAAAGGATTCAGTTAGGTGGAAATGTAGTAACCAGTTTGGTCTATGCCAAAGACTTGGTCTTAATTGCATATTGTGCTGAAAGCCTGCAATGTAATATCTTGGAACATGAAAATAAGCACAGTGAGTGCGATATGAAAATTAGCCTTTCCTAGAATAAAGTGACGTGAGTAGGTAAGAGACCTAAGAGAACTGAATGTCAGGTTGGGAATACAAAGCTGGAACAGGAAGATCATTTCAAGTATTTCGGATATGTATTCTCCCAGGATGGTAGTACGGTGAGATTAAATCGAGGATTAGCGAAGATAATGCAGTGAGTTCGCAGTTGCTATCGACAGTACTCTTTAAGAAGGAAGTCAGCTCCCGGATGAAAATATCTTTACACAGATCTGTTTTCGGACCAACTTTGCTTTATGGGAGTGGAACCTGGGTGTACTCAGGATATCTTATATATAAGTTAGAAGTAACAGACATGAAAGTAGCCAGAATGATCGCTGGTACAAACAGATGGGAACAATCTCAGAAAGGGGGTACTTGGAATGAGGAGATAAATGCTTGATGAAGCTGTACGCATAAACCGGCTTTGGTGGTGGGGTCGTGTGAGGCGAATGGAGAAATACAGGTTACCTAGCGGTCACGGAGGGTGATAGAAGTAGAGGAAGACCACGACGTCAGTGGTCAGACTCAGTTTGTAATGATTTACAGATAAGAGGTATAGAACTAAACAAGGCCACAGATATAGTTATAAATAGAGGAATGTGTTAGTGCCTGTAGACTGAACGCTGAAAGGCATACGTCTATGATTGATTATTATTATTATTATTATTATTATTATTATTATTATTATTATTATTATTATTATTGTTGTTGTTGTTGTTGTTGTTGTTACGAACTTTCCGTAGCTCACAGAGGAATAGGAAACGCCTTGGTTGAATGGTTGGACGGGGGATTACTTAGAGCAACTTTTTATTTTAACAAATTTGGAAACTTTATCTTTTTTTCTTAAAAGTGAGTGTGAGAGAGAGAGAGAGAGAGAGAGAGAGAGAGAGAGAGAGAGAGAGAGAGAGAAATTTAATAGTATAACAAAGAACAGTTGAAAATATCAACAATGAGCTCGTCAGCTCTAACAATGCCTTGTACGTAGACGTCGTAAATCAGGTACAGGATATATTGGGAGAAACTCCCAGTCGTTAAATTACATACGAAGGAGCATGGTTGCTCTGAACAGGTACAATTAATAGGAGTCTCAGATCCAAGATACAATAGAGGATAGTCTCAGACTGGCAGTCAGTTGCTTTTACACTCCTGAATACACTAGGTGACCCGTAGGGTGTCCCCACTTCAAAATGTTAATACGCGGTTGCCCCATGGTGGGCTTATCTGTTACAAGGTTCCACAGTCAGTTTAAGTGCTGTCCCCAAAGGGAACCAAAATACAGACGCACTTACCCTAAGAATTATGAAGAATAAACAGGAGCATAATTGCCCATACTACAAGGTCATACTATAAAAGGCAAGGAGGCGAAACACCAGCACTCCTTAACGAACATTCTGGAAAGACGAGATCCTAAGTGGGTTAAGGTCCAATGACACAGAGGCTAATCCCATACTAAAAAGGGTGACCAAAGGTGGAGAATTTAAAAGCCGAGAAAATATTTCCAAAATTTAGAAGTTGAAAACTTAGGTCACACAACTCAAAAGTTGAAGGGGAGACAACTGCGTGTCACCACTCGTTCTCCCGAACATTAAATGTTTTCCCAGTAGTGAATAGAAATAGTTTGAAGACTGCACAGAAGGTCCTACATTTCAAACATCCCCCCCCCCAAACAAAATACACGTTAGATATTAAGAAAACGGCTCAAACCTTCCTCTCGAACTACTCGCAGGCACGATCACATGTTTAGGTAAATTCTACCTTTACCTTGTAGCGCTGGATTTTTTTCAAGCCGGTCGCATCCTGCCACCCTAGCCCTATCTGCCTCCGTCAAGTCGCACTCTCAAGAACTGGAGCAATTCAGAACTGCCCTCCTTAAATAGTCCCGTACGGGAAAGTTCCAGACTAAATGAAAATACAATACGCTGGTAGGCTGGATTTTCATACACACTCCTGGGTTTGATTGGCTAGAGAACATAGTTACAAGCATGTGATAGGCAGATTACAATAGAGAAGGAACCAGAACAACTTCGGTACATTAAAAAAACAATCCTCAGAAAAATGTTTAACAGCGGCAAAAACAAAATTTATTCCGTCATTCGTTTGTGTCTAGCCATAATACGTCGTTAACAACGTGATGGTAAAACCATCTGACCGTCGAAGAAGTAAGTTTTTGAATGTTTCTAAATGTTCGTGTTCACTGACATACTGTAGATGGCCATAGATAAGGCCAGCAGCTTAATTAGCCGGAGAAGGTGTACCCCTAGAACAATATTATTATTATTATTATTATTATTATTATTATTATTATTATTATTATTATTATTATTATTATTATTATTATTCAGACTGACATTCCTGACCGAGGATGACTGCAGAGTGAAAAATAGTAAACCACGGTAAACCTCCTTCAAGGTTACTCTGCGGGACTCTTACGGCGGAGCCAATTCACCCTATATAACAGGTACCGGAAGTGGTTCACTGGAATAGATTTTGTAATTTTCTGTTTATACAGGTAATTAGAAACTTTCATTGCTTTCTACTGAGTCTGCAATTTTCGTGAGTTAACCTTTATTTTTAGTAGAAAAATAGAATTAAACATAGTCCTTTTTCTTAGAATCGAGTAGTCTTGTTGTATTTCCTCGTGTTTTCCAGGTGTTAGATAATATGCCTTAGGTTACGTAACCAACGTCCTTTTGATCTCTCTCCTGGCTCGCTCTTTAACACATAATGAAGCAATTTTCCTCTTTAAGTACACATGGGTGGAGTTTAGTGAGCGTCTATTGTGTTCCTTTGTGCTCAAATCTTCCTGGCCGCTGACTCTATTCCATTCCCTTGTACTCTGCCTGCAGGTACGGTAATTGATCCTCCTCCCTGTCACACTTCTGGTTCGTGTTAATGCGTATTGTTAGCGATCAGTCCATAGACTGGCTTGATGCAGCCCTCCACGCCACCCTATCCTGTGCTGACCTTGTCATATTCATTCCTTGATCCACCGCTACGGTTCTTACCACCTACACTTCCCTCAAAAACCAACTGAACAAGTCCTGGATGTCTTAAGATGTGTCCTACCATTCTCTCTCTTCTTCTTGTCAAATTGTAGCCAAATCGAACCCCTCTGAACAATTGATCCAATATCTCTTCATTCATGATTCGATCTGTCCATCTCACCTTCAACATTGTCCGCCTCCGTTGCGCAACGGCTAGTGTTAATAGTTGCCGTCTTCGGGGACCCGGGTTCGATAGATTTACTGTCAGAAATTTAAGAATGGCAGGAGACCTGGTATGTGGTTGAAATGGCACATTCAGCTCACCTCCATTGGGAGTGTGCCTGAAGGGAGCTGCACCACCTCGGGATAAGGACACGAGTTTACTTTACTTTACCTTGAGCATTCTTCTGTAACACCACATTTTAAAAGCTTCTATTCTCTTTCTTTCTGTGCTACGTTTCACTTCCATACAATGCCACGCTCGTCAAAAATCGTCCTAATTCCCATATCAGTGTTCGAAGTGAGGACATTTCTTCCCTTAAGAAAGGCCTTCCTTGCTTGTGCTAGTTTGCATTTGATATCGTCCTTACTTCTGCCTTCGTTAGTTATTTTACTACCAATATCCATCTACTTCCTTTAATACTTCACTTCCTAATTTAATATTTCCTGCATCACCTGACTTCGTTCGACTGCACTCCGTTACTTTTTTTGAGTTCTTTATTTTCTCGGTCGGGCTGAGTGGCTCAGACGGTAGAGCGCTTGCCTTCTTATCCAAATTTGCCATGGTCGATCCTGACTCAGTCCGGTGGTATTTGAAGGTGCTCCAATACGTCAGCCTCGTGCCGGTTGATTTACTGGCACGTAAAAGAACTTCTGCGAGACTAAATTCTGGCACCTCGGCGTGTCTGAAAACCATTAAAATAGTGGGACGTAAATCCAATAACATTATTTATTTATTTATTTATTTATTTATTTTCATAGTATTTTACTCCTTCCCTTAGAATCTGTCCATACCATTCTTCAGTTTCTCTACATCTTTTGTAGACTCATTAACCCTTTACTGCATACTGTTGCCCTCAGGCAACATACAACTTTTCACCTGTATAAGTGGATACAGATTGTGGACAGAGATAGTTTTCCGGCACACCTTTAACTGTACAGTATACTTGCGCCCTGCAATACGTACCCATGGCCAGTAGGCAGTAATGTTCGGTCTTTGAATGTTAAAAGCTTAGTGTGAAATCGTGCAAAATCGTATATATACCCCTTTATGGCAATCCACATCACATACGAGTGTTAAGCTATTAGCCCCAGTTAAGAATTGCTGGTAAATCTAAAACACTGAACGTAAGTTGAACATTGAAGCTTGGAATTTTCTTCACCAAACGAAAACGAAAAATAATTCATGCAGTAAAAGGATAAAGTATATGATACTAGCTGTCGTGTACCAGCCGCTGATGGGTTAATGTTTTAATTGTAACAGTAATGTCATCTAGCGGAGACCTGTCAGCCAGTTGGAAGTAATACCTCCCAGAAGTTTTCGTCTAACCTCTGACGTTCATATTTCACTGGAATAGCTGAAAATGGTACCTGCACCTTAATTTTCCACTTACGTGATGTTTTTACGAAGGAAACCATCTCTGGTATTCGCAAAACTTATCCGACCTAGGTGTAACCGAAGGTAAAAGTTAGTAATTACTAGATTAACTCAGAGTAACCTAAAATATTCACACTATGTTTAGACTACGAAATAAACATCATGGAAAGAACTCAAAGAGAAAACTTCTATAATATAAGAGTTACAGGACTTCGTGAGCGACTACAAAAAGACCTAGACAATCTTGTGAGATGGACAACAGACAGTATAATGATGGAAAACTGAATGAAAGATCAGGTTGTAAGTTTCAGAAAGAGGAAAAGTTCTTTGTTTTTGTACCGGGCGGTACACCTCCACGCCGCTAATTCAAACATTGCGCCAGTTGAAACTCCTCTACTGGGGGAAGCCTGAACTTTAACAACCACATTAATTCTAAGATTTCTCAGAAGATGTCCCTACTGTAAATATTGAAGTGTTCTGAACTATGTCAGTTTCGATTCGTTTTTGTTTTCTCTGTAGTAAGAAGTGTGAACATTCTCTTCTAGATGGCACTACAATTGTGCACCCTAGTGCGAAGTGAAGGAACTTTTTTTGAAGAAATTTTGTAGTCATAAGTTTGTTCTTTGTTAAATTTCTTTGAGTTATTTTTTGGGTTGGCAGTATAACCCTTCTCTTTCCGCTTGTTTTGAATTTAGCCAATCCCGAATTTCTCTCATTAATTTTTGACCAATAACGTATGTCTTCTCCGATATGGAGATGTTGCTTTATGCTACCCAATAAAATGGGGGTGGTGGGTGGTGTGGGTTCTCATTCTTGAAAGGTCTCGAATGTTCCACGAGGGTATTTAAACTGCTGATTTTCTGGTCTCCGGGCCACTTCAGTAACATCTATCCGTGTGTGATTATGTAGCAGGGGGCGGGAAGCGCCTCTTCCTTCGGGCAGCAGTTCTTCCATCAGGTAATAGCCATTTTATAACTTCATTTCTTGCTAGCTCAGCAGTTTAACCCTCAGGGCAGGTTCGAAACTTTTATCATGTAACTTTCCTTTAAAATGTAAAAGACACTTGGTATAAATTCTGTCTCTTTAACTACAAATTGGGATAGACAGTGCCTAACCCTCTCGAGCTCCCACTCACTTTGTTTTGAGGTGACTACGTTTTTATAACCGTTTTCCTTCTCTTCGTTATGTAATAATGCTTTCCTATCGTGTCACCTCCATAGTATGGGATTAGCCCTTGCATAAGCGGCCTAGTGCCAAATAGGTTTTAAAAAAGTGTATTAGGAGTGCAAGTTACGCCTCCACTGAAGTTGGTATTTTGAGGCCATGTAATTCTCCTGTTTCTTTACTGAATAGGCCTCAGTAGGTTGGGTATTTTTACCCCTGTTCTTGTGTGCCTGGAGGGCAGCTTGAAGGTGGAGTTTGGTGTGGCCTTTGAATAGGCTTGAACTTTGAGAGCGGGTTGCTCTTTCTTAAATTTGGTTTCTGTGTGCCTCGAGCAGGCTTAACT
The DNA here is from genome assembly GCF_040414725.1 of Anabrus simplex. Classification (NCBI taxonomy): domain Eukaryota; kingdom Metazoa; phylum Arthropoda; class Insecta; order Orthoptera; family Tettigoniidae; genus Anabrus; species Anabrus simplex. The sequence continues at coordinate 143,896,614 of NC_090265.1, read as the reverse complement.
GGGTAATTGGGAGCTAGTGCTCCTTGGCATGATTGGGGTTTTCTGCCCCTTTGTTGAACCTTGTACATAGGTAAAGTTGGGCTTATTGCTCAAGGATTGCGTGTTTGGGGGCTCGAAGCCCAAATCCATTAACAAATTGCAATTGTACATTCTTAATTTGTTGATATGCAACTGAGTACCTGTTATACTTGTTATTTCTTGATCTTGAAAAGAAAATATAACCTTTGTTAAATTTTAAATTAACTTTAATTTCGTAAGTTGAGACCTATTCATCCCAGCACCTTCTTTCACCTCTGCCGGTCCACAAAACATCGTAACAGTTTTTATTGGGTGATAGTACTTCATGGGGATCACTCTCAAGTACCTAGGTGTTAATACAAGGCATGGTTTTCATTGGGGTAATCACCTTAACGAGGTTGTAAAGACAGGTTGTAGATCTCTTCCCACGGTTGTGAGGGTATGGAGGGGTTGTAGTAAGGATGTAAAGAAAGCGTATAAGTCTGTGGCAAGACCCCAGTTAGAGTATGAGACTCCCGTATATGAGACCCACACCAGGAATACTTGATTCGAGAACTGGAAACAGTCCAAAGGAAAGCAGCACGATTTGTTCTGGGTGATTGCCGACAAAGGAGTAGTGTTACGAAAATGGGCTGGGAAGATTTGGGAGTAAGGAGACGAGGTGCTCGACTAAGTGGTATGCTCCGAGCTGTCGGTGGAGAGATGGTGTGGAATGGCATTAGTAAACGAATAAGCTTGAGTGGAGCTTTTGAAAGTAGGAAATTCAAAAGGACAAATTGCCAAATATTAATTTATAAAATGAGGAGTAAGCGAATGAAATAATTTGTCGAGGGAAGTGTTCGATGAATTTCCAAATGCTTCGAAGATATTTTGAGAAAACGATAGGTAAACAACGGATTGAGAATCTGACACCTGGGCGACGGCCCTAAATACAGATCATAGATTATTTGATTTTACGCTATTTCCATCTCCATGATAGATTGTGGATCTTCACGACTTTGAATGATAAAAAGTAAATTTTGGAGCAATTTGCAACGTTATTATATTAAAATTTTAAGTCTTGTTCCCAACGAAATGCACATATGCGAATTTCATCTGGAAAATTAGGAACGTTTGCTTATGTTGCACTTCCCCTGAAAACCATCAGTACCACCACCACCACCACCCTTCCAGGAAAACCGAACGTATTGGCTGTGTGGTTTGAGCCGTGTAGCTTTCAGCTTGGATTCGGGAGATCATGGTTTCGAACCACACCATCAGCAGCCCTGAAGATAGTGTTTTGTCATTTTCACTCCAGCCAAATGCTGGGACCACGGATCTTCCTTCCTTGTCCTGGCCCTTCTCTATCCTCTCGTCGTCGGAAACTCATCTGATTCAGTGCGACATTAAACAGAAACTTCCGGAATATCTTCCCGTTTCACTATCATGAATTTAGTTGAAATAATCCGATTTATTCAGATGTCATTGTCTTTCCTTCTTTCGTCTTTAAGCTCCCTCTTGCTATTTTCCACACTGTATCTAGTTACAGCTGATGAAGTAATTCCAAGAAAGCGAGTTCTGACATCACGGCAGCTGTTACAACTTGACAGGTGCTGCCGTGACGATCCTGTTCCAGTAACTGGTTCAGCCCGAGTATTATTTATAAGAGAACTGCAGGTGAGGACTGGTCGACTGTAATTAAAGTAACTCCTCACTCAGTGTATTCAACATCTGGCATTCGATTCTCTTCGGTTTATTTGTCAAATCAAATCGCAACCATGTATTCATCATCCAGTTTTGAGTCTAATGATTAATTATATCAGGTAAGGTAAGGGTTATTCTGCCCGAAGGCAGGTCCGAACCTCCGCAGAGGTGTTCCTGAGCCGGAGTTTACGTGCGGTAGGGTGGCCAGTTCCTTTCCGCTCCTCCATTCCCTTACCCCCACCAACAGCGCGTAACAACCCATCCAACTCCTGACCACGCCCAATGTTGCTTAACTTCGAAGATCTCACGGGATCCGGTGTTTTAACACGGCTACGGCCGTTGGCTAATTATATCAAAACATTTAAAAAAAAATATGGTTATTTCTAAGCGACAGGTGGCAGAAAAACAGTTACCAGACGACATTTTGCTGTAGTCATTTCAGTTGAGGAAAGCCTTCTAGCATCTGTTATTGATTTCATGCGCTCATGCGAGAACTCTTTCATGTCTCTTGGAGGGACTGAATAAAATCGATCATTTTCCTAGAAAGGCTAAAGCGGTCACCGGCAACGTAACTGATTGTCGTTCCCACTTTCATAATGCATGGATTTGCGCGAAGACTGGCGGAGAAAGGTAAAGTGTGAACCTTTCGGTATTTTTTATTCCGTTAATTCAAACGGAGGGATCGGCTGTTATTTATGTTATGAAGTAACTCATACGAACAGGTAATGAGCCTTTTGGTATCTGTAGTAACTGTACGTAATCTATCATAGGGAAATTAGTCCTATGCAGAGGGATGTATTCACCTTACGTGATTATTGCATGCAAATGAAGACTTATATTACGAAGAACAAAACTATCCATCTCCCGAATCAGCGGAATTAACAAGGCATAGTTAACATTCCCTGTCTGGCCGTGAGTCGCACCAGACGCCCTCTGAACCGAAGGTCACTACACAGATCATTCATCCACGGAGCAGAACAGTCTATCTTACGTCATCGTTTCTCAAATTTTTTGCTGTAAAGTACACAAGTTAATTATCAGCAGAGGATGGTACCCGTGCTGGGATACTGATAGATAGAGCCCGCATTTTTATGCAATATCGAAGTGTGAAATATGTACACAAAAATGTAGTAGTCATAAAGTATGTAATAGTATTACTGCACTGTTCATATATTCCTTTTATTATGACTTATAGTTATGATGAAAAAAACCTCCAACCTGTTTTCCAGCCATTGACCGGGTTAGGGATGTAATAAATGAATCATATATATAGGCTAGTAGTACGATGGGGTCGTCACTCCCAAAGTGATTTATTAATGACTAATAGATGCTATGAAATGAGAATGGAGTGTGTTGCTGGAACGAAAGATGAAAGGGAAAACCGGTGTACCCGCAGAAAAACCTGTTCCGCCTCCGCTTTGTCCAGCACAAATCTCACATGGAGCGACCCGGATTTGAACAACTGTATGCAGCGGTGAGAGGCCGACGCTCTGCCATCTGAGCCACGGAGGCTTTTATAGTTATGACATGAAACAATAAAATTGTTTAAAATACCTCCATATTTTATAATTATGACAGTCATCGTTGTTGCTGTAGATCATTTACATACTATATTCTACTGATTTCTAATTTTGAAAGCATTAAATAACACAGGTCTACAAATTTTGACATTTTGTCTGGGGTTTGCATGAAAACATGAGTTTGTGACTAAATCGATTGTGCTGATCACGAATCTGAAGCCTGTTTCTCTACAGCACATCAGGATTTTCCACAGTAATCATCATCGAATGTTACCAATGAAATCGGAAAGCAATTACAGGAAGATGGAGGCGAAATGGAACAATAAAATGGTTTTAAAAAAAACTAACCTGAGGCACATATGAATTACAAGAAGCAAATATGGTGTTTTGAACATTTACCGGGTGGAGGTATTCATCATCATCATCATCATCATCATCTGTTTACCCTCCAGGTTCGGTTTTTCCCTCGGACTTAGCGAGGGATCCTACCTCTACCGCCTCAAGGGCAGTGTCCTGGAGATTCAGACTCTTGGTCGGGGAATACAACTGGGGAGTATGACCAGTATCTCGCCCAGGCGGCCTCACCTGCTATGCTGAACAGGGGCCTTGTGGAGGGATGGGAAGATTGGAAGGGATAGGCAAGGAAGAGGGAAGGAAGCGGCCGTGGCCTTAAGTTAGGTACCATCCCGGCATTCGCCTGGAGGAGAAGTGGGAAACCACGGAAAACCACTTCCAGGATGGCTGAGGTGGGGGTGGAGGTATTACTTCCGCTTTTACCCTCTGTGGGTGGAGGACGCAGACGAAGAATACATCCTCGGTATCCCCTGCCTGTCGTAAGAGGCGACTAAAAGAGAAGCAAGGGATGATTGAATTAGAACCATGAAACTACTTGTGATTAGTACCATCACGCGGGGAACACCACGAGTCGCCTTTACTTGCGAGTAGTACCACTATGTTAGGTACATAATAGATTTGTTATTTGTAGCAGCAGAGAGTGGTTCACTGCGGGTTTTCACAGTACCTTTGATTAGTACCACTATTTGGAACATCATGGGCTTACCTTGCCTGTGATTTGTACCAATGCCTGAGAAACACCACTATATGAGCGACACCATTGGTCTGCGTTGCCTGTGATTTGTACCCACTATGTGAAGAACACCACGGGATAGTACGAGTTCCTGTGATTAATACACCTATGTGAGGCGCACCATGGGATTTCGTTGCCTACGAATGGCGCCGTTTTGTGAGAAGCACCATAGATCTGCGTTACCTGTGCGACGTACAGTACTTGTGAGTAGTACCATAGTGTTGGGAACACCGCGAGTTTACGCTACTTTTGATTAGTACCGCAACTTGAGAAATACCATGGTTCTACTTTACTAGCGATAGGTACCATTATGAGGGGCCGATGACTACAAGCATCACCGATTCAGTATTGTGCTTTAGAAGAAGTCCCTTGGTCAGTAATACTATTGTTTACCGCTAGTTTCTGGGAATGTGGGGCATTGCGGGTGGAATCGACGGATTGTTTTAACTTCATATCCATCCATTCATTCTTCGTCCTCACGTTTTGAATTCTGGTCAGTGGAGGATTATGGATTTTTAATTGTTCTTACATTTCGTCTCATTTAGTGCCATTAGGGGCCGATGACCTAGATGTTAAGCCCCTTTAAACAACAAGCATCATCATCACCAATTTCTTGTTACTCTCATGCCCCGAAAGTGAAACAAATAAATGTTACTGAATAAAGTTAATATAGAATCTGTCTTTAAACCCCTAACAAGTAACACAAATAACACAGTATATATATATATTTTTTTTTTTTTTTCGTGATGCGCAGTGTGTCACAGAGTACTTTTCCAAGTTTTACATTGTGATATTTTGGCGCGGATTCGTTTAAATTCTCTTTTAGGCTGAGAAGTACCGTTCAATGTCGCAAGAGGTCACCAGTGCATATTTTAAGATAAAACAAGCTGGGTGAAATGCCTTCCAGGGGCTCTCCTTGTTCGCCGCTAATGATCTTGCAAACAGACAAAGAGCTTCAATAACCTAGAGTTCGTTTCAAGATTACATAGTTTGTTAGAAACTCTGGCCAATGAAAGGCATCCATCCCAGATTCTATTCCATGCAGCTGATACTCTCGGGCCTAATGTATTTCACAGACATAGGGTTAGAAATCTCAGTTTTAAGTGTATTTTAAAGCCAACTTTAGGAATTGAAATAATCTATATGTGATGAAATTCGCCAATTATTTTACTGTAATCTGAAAATTAAACGAGCTGGCACGATTTAAATTTTTTGTCATAATTACCTAGATATATGGAATATGGAATTACATAAGAATCCAGGCGTTTACTGATAGGACTCGACCGTACGATGAAACTCGAAATTCCCCCCCGTGGATTGAAATTGCAACCGAACACACAACACTGAGGCATCTTTCAACCATCAACGATTTAAGATCCGATCTCTTTGTGCGCACGCTGTTGCCTGATGCTGAACTGCAGTGGTTGGAGTGACGTCATTACACACACACACACACACACACACAGAGAGAGAGAGAGAGAGAGAGAGAGAGAGAGAGAGAGAGAGACTTTCGCTCCTGAATGTGTGATCGAATTCTTATGTGGAAAGCAAAATTATGTGTTTCTCTGTTGTAAGTTTTGTATTGTTTTGCACCGGGCTGTTTTTAACGTTCTGTTCATTGTGTGGTCTGTGTTCAATAATGTATTATTGAAGTTGTTTTTGTGCGCAATTCCGGTGAAATATTAAGAGTTCTTGTAGGTGGATAAAATGAAAGTGGTAAATAGACCTCAGGTTTTAGTCCAAAACCTATTTTGTTCCTTAAGAGATGACTTAAAATGAAGTTGTATTCACAAATTTCATAGAGCCTCCGTGGCTCGGGTGGCAGCACGCCGGCCCCTCACCGCTCGGCTCCGTGGTTCATATTCCAGCCACTCCGTATAAGATTTGTGCTGGACAAAGCGGAGGCGGGACAGGTTTTTCTCCGGTTTTACCTATCATATTTCATTCCAGCAACACTCTCCAATACAATTTCATTTTATCTGTCATTCATTAATCACTGCCCTAGAGGAGTGAGGCAGGGTTCAGCATCCGGCATATTTACTATCCTCGCCGCCAGATGGGGTTCATACCATTCCTGACCCGGTCGAATGTCTGGAAATGAGCTGTGGATTTTCATTTATTCCCACATTTCATGTATTTATAAGGTTAGAAACGATGGTCCTATAGTGCCTAAAAATGCCTAAATTGACCTTAGAAATTTGCCAATATTTATAGAATGCCTACTGTTTATCCTTAAATCGATAATTTAATGGCGCATGACCTCCGAATAGGCCTGTTGCAGGTCTTTCGAATTTACGCTGTATAGGCGACCTGCGCGTCTATCAAGATGGAGCCCTACCTATGATGATTCTTGTACCGGGCGGTACACCTCCACGCCGCTTCTTTAAACTTTGCGCCAGTTGAAACTCCCCTACTGGAAGAAGTCTGAACTTTGTCCTATGTGTTAATTTTCAAGTTACCCTGAAGATGCCACTACTTGGAAGTTTTGAAGTTTCTGAACTGTGTTGTTTTCGATGTATTTTTGATTTGCTTGTAGTAAGAAGTGTGAACATTCACTTCTAGAGGACACTACTGAAGAACTACAACGGTGCACCCTAGTGCGAAGTGAAAGAACTGGTTTTTTTTGAGAAAATTTAATTTCAAAAGTTTGTTCTTTGCTAAATTTCTTTCAGTCATTGTTTAAGTTGGCAATATTAACCCTTTCTTTCCCCTTGTTTTGATTTTAGCCAATCCCGAATTTCTCGAATTAATTTTCCACCAATAATATGTTTCTTCTTCGTATTGTGTAGGGGGTTTCTTGGTGAACCAATAAAATCCTTGTGGGAGGGTGCTCTCATTCCAAAAACGCCTCGAACTTTCCGCGAGAGTATATAAACTGCTGATTTTCGGGTCTCGGTGCCACTTCAGTACCATCTTTCAGTGTGTAAAGTACATAGCAGGGGGCGGGAAGCGCCTCTTTCTTCGGGGAGCAGTTCAACACCAAGGTAATGGCCTTTTAATAACTTCTTTTCTTGCTAGCTCAGCAGTTTAACTCTCGGGGCGGGTCCGAAGCGTTTCTACCATGTAACTTTCCCTAAAATGTAAAGACTCTTAGCCTCTATTCTCTTTCAGAACTACATATTGGGATAGAGAGTGCTTAACCCTCTCGATCTCCCACTCATATTGCATTGAGGTGAACTTATTTTCACAACCGCTTCTTCCCTTCTAATGTAACGTAAATTGTTTCCTTCTAAAAGTCACCTCTTTAGTATGGGATTAGCCCTTGCATTAACGGCCTAGTGCCAAGTAGGTTTTAAACAAATGTATTAGGAGTGCAGATCGCCTCCTCTCAATTGTTATTTTAGAGGTCAGGTAATTAACCATTTTCTCACTTAATAGACCTCAGTAGGTTGGGTATGTTACCCCTGTGTATATGTCCTTAGAGGACAACTTGAAGGTGGAGTTTGGTGTGGCCTTTGATAGGCTTAAAGTTGAGAGCGAGTGGCTCTTTTTCGAAAATTGAGTGTTGTATGCCTCGAGGAGGCTTTACTGTGTAATTTGGAGCAAGTGCTCCTGGGCTTGATTGGGGTCTTCTGCCCCTTTGTTGAATTCTGTATATCGTAAAGTTGGGCTAATTGCTCTGAATTGTGTGTCTGGCTCTCGGAGCCCAAATCCTGTAATTGCACATTCTCGATTAGTGGTTTTGCTACTCTGTACCTGCCATTATTGTTATTTCTTGTTTTTTGCTAAGAAAATATAACCTTGTTAAATTTTAAATTCACTTTAATTTCGTAGCCTGAGACCTGTTCACCCCCCGCACCTTCTTTTACCTCTAACTACCACAAAAAACTCCGTAACAAGTGGTAGCAGAGCGTGGTTGAATGGGTCTCAATTTAGCCCCTTTTGACGGCTAAACATTGTTTTGATTCGAACTCTAACAATTTTCTCAGTTGCTGGAATTTTTAATTTTCCTTTTTCAAAATTGTTCTGTCATCTTGCCCGGCCCTCGCGCTGTTCTCCATCTTAACTATTTGCGCAAGGAGGAGTTGATCTATGAATTGACTATTAGAAATGTGCAATCTGGAGGCACGGTTGCGGTAGACACAAACAAGCTTAGAGAGTCCCTTGATTTGCCCATTTCCATCCCCACTTTGGGAGAGAAAGAAATTGACGACTCTCTTTCCACGATCATCGAGAATATTACTGGGCTAGCATCTGTAGTTAGTTTTTTTGACGAAAATGATCCTTCTCCTAATCAAATTAAGCGTGTGCAAGCCAGGCTATTTCATTTTTCAAATAGAGTTAACGATCTGTTGTCTCTGAAGTTGAATGACGTTCAGAGGAAGGAAGCTAGTACGGTGCTTGAAAATATTTCTGAATTATCTAATAAGGTAACTCAATTGTTAACTGGGGAAGTTCCTCCCCAAAATCGATCAACCCACCACGGTGAATGTAGGTAGTGAGGAAGAGCCTCCTAAGGGAGAAGTCAATAGGATAACCGTTGGAGCTCAAACGATCTCTGCCCCATTGGACAACGAGTCTGAACGCCGTGCATTGTTGAATAATGTACGTTCTGAATTAACTTCTTTGCCACTGAAACCTTTACCTACTATGTCACCTGGGTTCAGCAGCTTGCCTCATCCATTGGCAATGTTGCTCAGAGGTATCTCGAAGTTTTCGGTTAACACTACCAGTGAAGTTATTTCTTTCTTAAGGTTTTTAGTTGAATTTCAGGATCATGCCCTTGTTTTTTCTCTTTCTCCATGTCAGATTTTGCAAATCATCTATCCCTATGCAATAGGTATTCTCTCAGACAAAATAGTAAGAGCCATTGCCGAGCAATCATCTATTGAAGACTTCCACGCCCACTTGCTAGCTAACTTCATCCCGGCTAGGGCAAGGTCATCTCTGATTCAGAAGTACTATTATCGAGTACAGAGATTGGATGAAAATCTGGCTGATTTCATACAAGGCATTAAGTTTTATACTAGGGTTTTTGCTCTTCATTTTCCTGAAGATCAGATTGTACAGGCTATTGTAGAAGGAATTTCACCATCCTATAGGTCATATTTGTGTTTCGCGGTGTGCCCGCAAACCTTCTCTGAACTTGAAGCATTGGCCGTCTCAGCGGAAGGAGTTAGATACGCCGATTCCTTGCGTGTCGCGAAAGAACCCCCTCCTTCGTTTAGTAATACTCGGCCTCCACCTCGCCGATCAGTCACACCTCGTAAATGTTACGCTTGCGGGTCGCCTGACCATCTTCGGAACAAGTGTCCATTGATCAAATCTAGTAGGGCAAATAATGGAGCTGGCTCATCACAAGGCTGTTTTAAATGTGGGGCTTTCTCACATATTGCCAAGAATTGCCCAAATTCAAATAGCACCCCCTCCTGCTCAACTTCTGGTGCAACTTCCACCAATGTCACTAATAATAAGTGACTAGCGGCTTCGGCTGAGTCGACTAATCCATCTTTCCGAGGCTCAGCCCCTGGTAAACAGATCGAAAATTCAGGGAACGTTCAATCTGCAAATCCATCTTTTGAATGCCCCAAAGAGTGTCTTAGGATTGCGGCGGATACCCCCGCACCGGTCCCCTTTCTCAAAATTGAGTTAAATAATGAGCCTATAACAGCCCTATTAGATTCAGGCAGTGTTTGTTCTATTATTTCGGCTGAATAGTATGCAAAATTGAAATCTGTTTGTAAACTTCCTGACTATTGTTCCTCTTCGATCCAATATGTTTCGGCTAATTCATCTCCCTTAGAAATTCTAGGTTCTTTACAGGTCAAAATTCGTATTTTTAAATTTACATGGAAAATCAAATTGTTTGTGGCTAAGCACTTCTCTTGCCCCATCATATTGGGAGCCGACTTTATTTCTCACACTGGTCTTGTGCTCGATCTTCAGAGTAAGTCGTGCACATTCAAATTTGCTTCCAATTGTAAAATCCCCTTGTTAAAATGTAATTCTGCGTCATGTTCATCTATTTCGCCTACCCAGGATGAGATGTTGTTAGACCTTAGACATCTACCTGAGGAGCAGGCTGATAGTATTCGTAAGTTGTGTCAGTCGTTCCCAGAGGTGTTCTCTGATACTCTTGGTGTTACTGACCTTATCGAATACAAAATTGAGGTCACGGATTCGATTCCTGTCCGTTTTCCACCGTATAGGCTATCTCCACCTAAAATGAAGGCTCTGAAAGAAATCATCGATCAGATGTTGAAGGATGGTATTATTAGGCCCTCTAAGTCGGCGTATTCTTCGCCTATTTTTCTAGTCCCGAAACCCCAAGGGGGCTTCAGGCCTGTCATTGATTATAGGGCTCTCAATCGGAAGGTGGTGTTACAATCTGTGCCCCTTCCCGACCTTCATTCTTGTTTTTCATGGTTCCGTAAGGCCAAGTTCTTCACCATCTTGGATTTGAATCAGGCCTACAATCAAATTCCCCTTGCCGAAGAGTCTAAACATCTTACAGCGTTTGCCACGGATTGGAATTTGTATGAATACAACCGCGTGCCTTTCGGGCTCCCCACGGGAGCAGCTGTACTCACTAGGCTGCTAGATAGGGTCTTCTCCGACATCAAATTTGAGTACTTGTATCACTACTTGGATGATGTCGTCGTATTTTCGGAGACCTTTGAAGAGCATCTAGATCATCTGCGAGAAGTTCTCAATCGCCTTCGTAAGGCTGGGTTTACTGTCAAGTTGTCCAAGGTTGCCTTTGCTAAGCCCTCTATGTCATTCCTAGGGCATATTGTGTCACCTGATGGTGTTGCCGTCGATCATTCTAGAGCACAGGCCATCCGTGATTTTAAACCTCCCAAGGACATTAAAGGTATCGCCAGGTTCATTGGTATGGTGAATTTCTTCAGGAAGTTTATTCCTAACTTCGCTAATAGAGCGGCGCCCTTAAACCTTCTTCGTAGGAAAGGCATCAAATTCGAGTGGGGACCTTCTCAACAAGCCGCTTTTGAAGATCTTAAATTAGCTCTCTGTAATGCCCCTGTCCTTGCTATGCCTGATTTCTCAAAGAAATTCATCGTCCAAACTGACGCGTCGTCGTCAGCAGTAGCTGCAGTCCTTCTTCAAGAGACTGAACTAGGGAGGCGACCCATCGCCTATGCATCTAGGACTCTATCGGCTCAAGAAGCAAAGTATTCCATATATGAGCTCGAAGGTTTGGCAGTCTTATTTGCCTTAGAAAAGTTCCGTCTATCTGGAACATGTCAAATTCGACCTGGAGACAGATAATCAAGCCTTAAGCTGGGTCTTAGGTAGGCCGCGTCGTACTGTTCGTATAGCCCGTTGGGCTATCCGAATCTCTGCCTTCCAATTCGATGTCAGGCATATCAGAGGTACCGAAAATGTTGTCGCTGATGGACTCAGCCGTATGTTTTCCAACGACGTTGAGAACCATGAACCGGTCGATAGTTCATCTCCTCCCGAGTCCATGCTATCTGATGTTAATGCCATCTTAACAGATGCTCCCATGCTCTTTAGGGATATCGAGAAATACCAACGTGAAGATCCGACGCTGGCTCCGATAATGGAAACCCTTTCTTCTGGGGAACATGTCGTCCCTTATGTTTTGAGGAATGGTGTTTTATGTTGCCCATCGAGACATGATAAGATGATGAAAGTTGTCGTTCCAGCTGTTCTTGTACCTATGATCTTCAAGTATTATCATGAGACCCCATTAGGAGGGCATCTAGGCATCTTTAAAACTCGTGAGAAGATTCGTGAAATGTTCATCTGGAAGGGTATGGACGGTGAAATCCGTGAACTAGTAAAGGCTTGTAAATCCTGTTTGCTTAGTAAACCAACCATGTCCACCAAGGTAGGCCTTTTGTCTTCTCATCAAGCGTCGCGCCCCATGGAACGTCTGTATATTGATTATGTAGGACCCTTCCCCCAGTCAAAGGGAAATGCCAACAAGTTCATCTTTGTATGCGTAGATGGTTTTACAAGATTTTCCTGGTTATTTCCGAATAAGCTGGCTACCGCTCAGTCCACCATTACTTGTCTAAATTCTATCTTTGCTTCTTTTGGTCCGTGTCAATATATATTGTATCTGATAATGCTAAGGTTTTCACATCTAATTTATTTCGTAAATTCTGCTTTGACCTATGCATATCTCATGTGACGACTTCTGCTTATTACCCTCAACCATCTCTGGCTGAACGGGTTAATCGTAATCTCAGGTCCGCGCTTATTGCCTATCATCATGAAGATCATTCTAGATGGGACACGTCCCTGCATTGGTTAGCTTTTGCTTTGAATTCGGCGGTTTATGAATCACATAAATTTACTCCAGCGTCTTTGATGTTCAAGTTTGTTCCCAACACGCCGCTCTCTAACCTCTGGTCTCTGAGTGACATTCTACCCGAGACAATAGACCCGGACAATATTAAAGATCTTTGGAAGAAGGCTAAAGCCAATCTTAAAGTGTCTCATGAAAAGGTTAGGGAAAGATATGATCGTGGACGGAGACCCACCAATTTGAAGGTAGGTGACCAAGTTATGGTCAAGAACTTTGTTCCCGCGGGCAAGCTTGCCCCCAGATTTCATGGGCCGTGTATCATTCTCGATTTCCTTACGCCGGTTACGTTGTTATTAAGTAATCCAGCCACCGAGAGGATATTTAGTGTTCACCTGTCACAGGTGAAACCGGTGTAATTTCTGTGTTAACTTGCTTCATATTATTTTGAAAGAAATAGGAAGGTTATATATTTTTTTCTCTGAGAGGTTTCACTTTTAGGCCTTCTGCCCTTGCAGTCTGTTTCCTTTAAGCGTAATTATTTTTTGTAAACCTCCCCCGATCAGTTGAACTGCCATCCTGTCCTTGCCACGGCCATTACCACGCTCCCGTCTCCTGCTCCCCACACACTGTGGCTTATAAGATGCCATGGATATCTGCACGCCGCTGGCCCCTCAACCTCTCCACAAAGCCTATGCCCTCAAAAATGATGATGGTCCAACAAAATTCTGCCGCCTAGCTTTAATGTTTCAGTGTCCCCGCAGCTGCGCGGCGCCGTGCCGCGACTGGGATAGAGGAAGGGCCCCCTCTACTTCAGCGAGGACGACTGGTGCACGTCGAGCCGGAGCCCTCCTCCCGCCAAGGCTGATGTGCGACGCACAACCTGTAACTGGCCCGCGACCTGCATGTTCACCGCGGGCGCGGCGTGCTTCAACACCACTGCTCCCCTCATAGTGCGGGCGAGCGGTATCTCAGGGTACTTGAGGGGTCCGAGCGGCCGCCTTTGGACGCAAGCTGCAACGGCCGGTCTGGCCATCCAACTTAATCAACATCGAAATATTTAATCAACTACATGGACAATTACTATCAGCAATTACTACACTTGGGAATTCAACAGCAATATTTGGTGGACTTTGAAAATTTTTCTTCACTTTCAAGTATTAAAAGTTTTTCTTCTGAATTCAACTTCTACAAACATAAAGACATTACTTCAGCAGTTACTACGAGAATTTTTGAAACTGGATCAAATCAAATTTTCACTATTTTGATAAATGCTTCTGCAATTAATCTCCATAGCAACATCATAACTTGGACCTTGTTTTCAAACAAAAGTTTATGTTCTTCCGTGTTACCCCCTTGGAGGAACTTTTGGGGGGGGGGGAGGTCTGTACCGGGCGGTACACCTCCACGCCGCTTATTTAAACTTTGCGCCAGTTGAAACTCCCCTACTGGAAGAAGTCTGAACTTTGTCCTATGTGTTAATTTTCAAGTTACCCTGAAGATGCCACTCCTTGGAAGTTTTGAAGTTTCTGAACTGTGTTGTTTTCGATGTATTTTTGTTTTGCTTGTAGTAAGAAGAGTGAACATTCTCTTCTAGAGGACACTACTGAAGAACTACAACGGTGCACCCTAGTGCGAAGTGAAAGAACTGTTTTTTTTGAGAAAATTTAATTTCAAAAGTTTGTTCTTTGCTAAATTTCTTTCAGTCATTGTTTAAGTTGGCAATATTAACCCTTTCTTTCCCCTTGTTTTGATTTTAGTCAATCCCGAATTTCTCGAATTAATTTTCCACCAATAATGTTTCTTCGTCGTATTGTGTAGGGGGTTTCTTGGTGAACCAATAAAATCCTTGTGGGAGGGTGTTCTCATTCCAAAAACGCCTCGAACTTTCCGCGAGAGTATATAAACTGCTGATTTTCGGGTCTCGGTGCCACTTCAGTACCATCTTTCAGTGTGTAAAGTACATAGCAGGGGGCGGGAAGCGCCTCTTTCTTCGGGGAGCAGTTCAACACCAAGGTAATGGCCTTTTAATAACTTCTTTTCTTGCTAGCTCAGCAGTTTAACTCTCGGGGCGGGTCCGAAGCGTTTCTACCATGTAACTTTCCCTAAAATGTAAAGACTCTTAGCCTCTGTTCTCTTTCAGAACTACATATTGGGATAGAGAGTGCTTAACCCTCTCGATCTCAAACTCATATTGCATTGAGGTGAACTTATTTTCACAACCGTTTCTTCCCTTCTAATGTAACGTAAATTGTTTCCTTCTAAAAGTCACCTCTTTAGTATGGGATTAGCCCTTGCATTAACGGCCTAGTGCCAAGTAGGTTTTAAACAAATGTATTCGGAGTGCAGATCGTCTCCTCTCAATTGTTATTTTAGAGGTCAGGTAATTAACCATTTTCTCACTTAATAGACCTCAGTAGGTTGGGTATGTTACCCCTGTGTATATGTCCTTAGAGGACAACTTGAAGGTGGAGTTTGGTGTGGCCTTTGATAGGCTTAAAGTTGAGAGCGAGTGGCTCTTTTTCGAAAATTGAGTGTTGTATGCCTCGAGGAGGCTTTACTGTGTAATTTGGAGCAAGTGCTCCTGGGCTTGATTGGGGTCTTCTGCCCCTTTGTTGAATTCTGTATATCGTAAAGTTGGGCTAATTGCTCTGAATTGTGTGTCTGGCTCTCGGAGCCCAAATCCTGTAATTGCACATTCTCGATTAGTGGTTTTGCTACTCTGTACCTGCCATTATTGTTATTTCTTGTTTTTTGCTAAGAAAATGTAACCTTGTTAAATTTTTAATTCACTTTAATTTCGTAGCCTGAGACCTGTTCACCCCCCGCACCTTCTTTTACCTCTAACTACCACAAAAAACTCCGTAACAATTCTAATGAGAAGACGTCGCACACTCGCAGCCCCCGAGCCATCAGAATTAACCAATTATGGTTAAAATTGCCGACTGTACCGGAAATCGAACCCGGGACCCCTTAGACAAAAGAGCAGCACGCTAACCATTTAGTCATACAATGAAGTTGTCGATCATCTCGCGAAAGGAAATATACTCAGTGGCATGTTTTAAGGGATACAGCTTCCATATACTAACTTTATTCCGCTAGTCAAAAGAAGAGCCTATACCCAGTGGAAAGGTGAATGGGCAAGAACTAGCCACCACCGAGGAACACATTACGCAACACTGCAAACAACAATACCTCAAAAACCCTGGTTCTGGAAATACGAGGTTGCAAGGAGATATCTAACAACCATCACCAGGATGAGGCTTGGACACGGATGCTACCCTACCACCTCCATCGCATCGGAGCGACTACCATGAGTTTACCCACATGACGATTACGATGATGCGGATCTGAATCACATAGTCTTTTCTTGTTCAAGGTATGAGCAAAAAAGAACAAAGTTATTCGCACAGCTTCGGTCATTACGTATCCCATTCCCCACAAATGTTAACAGTCTTCTTCGAGACCACGATAGCAAAATCTACAGAGCACTAATCCTGTTTCTACAAGACACCAATATAACTCTATAAATCCTGATGCAGAAACCACCAACTGAAATAATTAATAAAGATAATCTCCTAACTGTTACACCCCATTAACTACTACCTTTCTACCATGACCTTCCCACTCTGTAGTAATGCCATGATCGGCCTCATGGCGACAAGATATAGCACCATCCTTATCCTTATCACTACCAGCTGGCCAAATGATGTCTAACCAAAGGCCATTCTTGTAAATAAATAAAGAAAACAACATTTAGTCATGGAGCCGGACTAATGATGGCGTGTGGGCTCCAGCGAGGCTTGGTGCAGGTTTTTTGATTTGACTTCCGTAAGTGACCTGCGCGCCTTGATGAGTATGAAATGATGATTAAGAAGGGACATATACCCAGTCCCCGTGCCGGTGGAATTAACCAATTATGACTGGGATTCCCGATCCTACCGGTAATCGAACCCGGGAGCCCTGTGACCTGAGGCTAGCACACTAACGATTTAACCATGGTGCCGGACGTTCTATGGATAAAAAATGCTTTTAATTTATATCTAGAAACTAAAATATTTGCTGACTCTGTGTTCAGTAATTTGAACAGTATGATCTTGCAGTACTTTTCAAACAAAATCTTAAAATCGGCAAGCTGTAAAGCACAGTCCTTGTAAGTCCTTAAGGACCTTCCACAGTACACGCCCGTAATCTGTGTCGCGAATGTCCATTGACCTGCTGTATCAGTTTCCAAGTCGCCATCTAATTAAAAGTTTACAGGAGTTTCCCCACTTCACATAGGATGGTAAAATTACTTTCTGTGACCTTCGTAGCAAAGACGTGAGTGAAATTCGTTTCATATTTAGCAAAATAAAGATGGTATTTAAATTGAATGCCTATAAAAAAAACATCTAAAATTGAAGTTGCCTAAAATACATTTTTGGAATCTATTTTTTCACATTTGGGAGCCTACTTTAGGCACCTAAAATTTAAAAAAAAATTGCGCCTATAACACGGAAGGATGAACTTTTAGCAATAGACAGCTGTTAATGTGTTGACGTTCCTGATATTCTTCACCGGATTGTTCGTTGGAGACTTGAGCTAGTCATTGTAACTTGGCATATTAAATTCATTAAAATTATCAAATGTCTAAATGAAAGTTGCTGTGAATAAACGTATCATATTTAAATGTAAAATGTGCCACAATGAATACACCAGATTTATATAGGGATTCATAAAATGCAACGGCACGGCTGTGGAATTGACAGTTGTATAATCCAACAACAACTAGTCCACACTTCGCATCCTCCGTGATGTGCATTATGCGTGACGTACAGCCAATCTGCAATTCGATCGGGAGCTCAATAATACCAGCCCATCGGCGTCTGATCACGTTCCCATGCTTTAATACAACATAAGCACATGCGGACTAAGTATATTCAACCGCACGTCACTCGCCTCGCAGGACAGATCATCACAAAACCAGTCGTCCAGATGTATAGAACCTGCCCTGAAAGTCATGAAACCTTCCGTTGCCGGTAGAAAACGGTCGTAAATCACAACTTGTTCTTTTTTTTATAGGCGAGCAAAGTTAAGGTTGAAAACACTTACTACCATTCTTACGATGCGTACTTTTCGGTGAATTAACACCGGTCAGCAAAGAAATAAAAATTGTCTATTTCCTTAACCAACAATAGTAAATTCGAAATAAAAAGAGGTCAAGAAACTTGAATATGACAGAACACTTTTATTAGCTCTTCGCTTTAAGATATTTATATGTATTGAATTCAACCCCATACACTCTTGTCCATTTACCTATTCACCGAAGTTGGGCTGAATGGCTCAGTCCAACTTGGCAGGTTCGATCCCGGCTCAGTCCGATGGTATTTGAAGGTGCTCAAATACTCCAGTCTCGTGTCGGTAGATTTACTGGCACGTAAAAATCTCCTGTGGGATTACATTCCGGCACCTCGGCGTCTCCGAAAACCGTAATAGTTGTTAGTGCGACGTAAATCTATTATTATTATTATTATTATTATTATTATTATTATTATTATCAGCAGATGTACTCGTGCTGCGCTACGGTATTCTACATTGTATACGGATATCGAAGTAAATTACTGTACATGCAGAGAATAAGATTTTTATTTAAATTGCATGTCTCTTAGCGTTATCCATAAACAGCAGGTGGACGTTCCCATTGGTTGTTAACAATGTAAAGTGCGAGTTGTGGAGTTGTGATGATAACGGCAGGCTCACTTGCCTACTGCCATTTACAATCGAGTAGGTAAGTTTTCATTATAATGGGAGGCCCCATTTCCTGCTGCGCGCTCACAATTGATTTCGGGAGCTTTAGTTAGAATGGCAGGTGCCCTTTCCTACTTCCAGACATATTCCAGCTGGTGAATTTTTATTATAATAACAGGCACCTTCCCTATTGCCAGTCGAAATTGAGTTATGATGTTACCATTATAATGACAGGCCTCTTTTCTTAATGTCAGTCACACCCAGTTGGTGAGTTTCCATTATAATAGCAATGAAAATCCACAGCTTGTTTCCAGGCATTCGACCGAGTCAGGGATGGAATGAATGAAGTCCCATCTAGCAGCGAGGATAGGAGTTGTGCCGGCTGCCGTAGCCTGTCGCACCCCTCCGGGGTAATGGTTAATGAATGATAGATGAAACGAGATTATATTGGAGAGTGTTGCTGGAATGAAATATGACAGGGAAACCCGGAGTACCCGGAGAAAAACCTGTCCCGCCTCCGCTTTGTCCATCACAAGTCTCACATGGAGTGACCAGGATTTGAACCAAGGAACCCAGAGGTGAGAGGCCGGCGCGTTGCCGCCTGAGCCACGGAGGCTCTCACTATGCCTAATGCCAGTCACATTTTAGATGGGCAAATTTGTTTATAATAGCGCGCACACTTGCCTACTCCCAAACACAATCGGTTAAGGGAGTTTTGAACAAAATTGCATGCTCCCTTGACTTCTGCCAGTCGAATTGAGAAGGGAATTATTAATTACAATGTTAGTTCCTCCTAACTAATGCTAGTGAGAAAGGAGTTAGAGAAGGATCCCAGTCTTACTGCCAGTCAAATTCGATGTGGAGATTAATGATTACAATAGCAGACGCCCTCCTGCTGAGTCACTATCGATGTAAAATATTAATTATAATGGCAAACGTACCCTTTGTACATCGCTACACATCGCCTTCAGTGAATATATACAGATCGACGTACGAAGTATATGCATGTTTACAATATTGCAAACCTTAATTTACAAATTAACTGCTGCTAAAGGATACATTACATACGTTCAGTCTTCAGCCCTAAGGCTGGTTGGATGCTCAACAGCTCTGCCATCAGCTGTCATAGATGGCCTAGGCATCACTGAAGAGGCATACTAGGGAAATGAGGAGTGAGGTAGTTTCCCGTTGCTTTCCTCACTGAGCCAGAAGTTGCTGTTACATATCAGTCTGCCAAGCCCACTGAAATGCACGCACCAACTGACCCTATGAGCAACATTTTCACACCATTCATAGCAGGGACTGGCTGCAGAAGGAATGGAATTACTAGCATCGCTCATATCTCAGTCACTTTCATATTGTCAAAGCCAAGGATAAGACAGAGACAGATCAATGAAAGTAACAAAATTGCTCTAGCCCATACCAGAAGACATAGTGCACTGTAAACACTGGGTCCTGCCAGTAAAGGCATAAAGGATACATTATATCGACAAAAGGATTGTACCATATGGCGCTTCATTTAGCGGTCTAATTGGCTGGTCTTAAGATATTTTCTCCTGTCTCATCTATTTATGGGTAAAATTGAGTTAGAAAAATTGAATAGGGTGAAATTTGGGTAAGGTTTTCTCACAGTACATTACTTTTGGGTACTAATGTGACAGCTACAAATATAAAATTTGGCTCACGTATGGATACTGGATGGGCCAATGTTCGTGTAGAATTAGATGGTTCTACCTTTCATATAAGTGATTCGAACTACGAATTATACGTGTACAAAGAGAAAAATGTAGGTATAATCGAGAAATAGAGACAAATCTAATATATATATAAGGAATAGAGACACGACGAAACGTCATAATACAAAAGTTGTAGATCACTCCAAATTGAACTGAGGTTGTGCCATCCGTTTTGTGATACGACTTACCGTTTAGCCGTGAAATACCTCGAAACGAAGATCTGCACCGACATTGAAATTGCCTTAATATTCCGATAATTTTCGGGCGTAAAAAGTGAAACATTTAAAAATCTTGGAAGCTTCCTTTCGATTACAGGCTAAGACATGTAATTTTGTCAAATTTCAGTTTTCTAGCTCGTCTGGCAGATTGTTCCTCAATGTTGCTTTGAGGGAGGTAGGGGGGGGGGGTTGTAAATGAGGACTTTCAGGAAACGAAAGCTAACAAATATGCAGATGGTCATTATTACACTTGAAAGGGTTAACTGTAGGGAAATTTCACCAAAATAGTCAGTGTACAAACACACTGTTATTAGGATTTTATTTATGTATATTCTTCTTCTTCTTCTTCTTCTTCTTCTTATTATTATTATTATTATTATTATTATTATTATTGGAAGTCCCCGTGGCTCAGGCGGGAGCGCGCCGGCCTCTCATCGCTGGATACCGTGGTTCAAATCCCGGTCACTCCATGTGAGATTTGTGCTGGACAAAGCTGAGTTGGGACAGGTTTTTCTTGGGTACTCCGGTTTTCCCTGTCATATTTTATTCCACCAACACTCTCCATTAACATTTCATCTATCAGGCATTTATCGTTGCCCAAGAGGAGTGCGACAGGGTTCAGCAGCCGCACATTTCCTATCCTCGCCGCTAGATGGGGGCTTCATTCATTCATTCATTCATTCAATTCCTCACCCGGTCGAATGACTGGAAACAGGCTGTGTATTTTCATTTTCTTCTTCTTCCTCTTCTTATTTTATTCACCAGAGCGTTTATGCTGCTTCGATTTTCGTTTGTAGTCTACTTCTGAAGCATCTCTCACCACAGTCCAACAATAGTCTGCAGATGAGTTCAGTTTCCTCGGTATTTTCTTTATCTCTGAAATGTCTTGACCGAGAAAGTGGCCACGCTGCTTAGGTCACGTAGTTATCAGCTTGTATTCGGGGGATGGTGGGTTCGATCCCCACTGTCGGCAGCCGTTAAGATGGTTTTCCATGGTTTTCTATTTTCACACCAGGCAATGCTAGGGCTGTACCTTAAGGCCACGGTCTATTCCTTCCCACTCCCGGCCTTTTCCTACCCCATCGTCGCCATAAGACCCATCTGTGTCGGTGCGACGCACAGCAAATTATAAGGAAAATAAAAATGCCTTGATTGAAATTATCTCCATGCTCGTCGCTCAAAGTGCTATAATTGTTTGGAAAGAAGTGAAGATATGAGTGAAGAATGTGGATCTTCAGCGACATATTACAACCTAACTTTGGGATGTCCTCAACGAACCACGGAGATGTACTGCACATGAATTACAGCAAATGTGTGGTACCCAGGGTTTACCCTTATTTACTTTACAGTCGAAGAAATGGTATACCCTGCCTTTATTAATAGTAAATTGTAATCATTTACGTGAGGTTTTGGTATTGGTATGATTAGGAAATTAATTGTAGCTACACTTAATCACCTCCAGAAGTATGGTGTACGTATAATATTTAAATACCACACATAAACTTCACACATGCTGACTTTGAAGTGGCTTTACAACTATTAGTTCTACAATATAATTCCAATGGAAGAATTTCACTCCATTATTAACGACAAAATTGGACTTAAGGGAGTCTACCTCCTGGGTACAGATGTGTGCACTAGTCTTGTCTTAATGTTAGTCATGATAAAATCCTACAGCTCATGAAGAAACTGATTGCTTGCATATCGGGCCTCTTAGTGTCTACTTGTTAAGTACGTGAATGTGAAAAAATACAATCAGTCGAAGACAATTGTAAGCCTATATTATAAACTAAGTTAAGACATAACATGTGTTTCTCCCGACTCAATATTTCAGTCCAGAATTGGAGCTCATCTGCCTTAAAGTGTTAGGAATGCAATTACATTCAAGCCTCATTTATTCAGGAATCCACGGCTTAATAGATGAATCCCTTCATTCTACTTATTTTTAACGAATGGCCGAACGAACGACCGAACGAACAGTGAAAGCCTTGTTCTGTTAATCCTAGAAATATTCTTCTGGCCTTGTGTTAGGAGAGCAGGAAGGTCACGGTACTGTGTAACTACTTCACCATTGCAAACATGGCCACCGACGATACCAGCATCATGGGCGCGGTTTGATGTCCATGAAGATGAATTCTCGCACGAAATGTGACGATATATTGTAACTCAATTGTGAGCTGGAGAATGCTCTCCCGGCATCGGGGAACGTAGAAGTTAAAGAACTGGCGATTGTAATGTCATCTGTAAACATCGCACAGCAGTCCAGCTTGCTGGATCTCTTTAATATTGAAATTGCTCCATGACGTCGAGGTGCAAGAGGTATATATAACCTATTGTTTACAGTTTCGACTGCACACGATGCCCTATGGCTGGAGCCCTGCGAGGATATACAAAATATTATCCCCATCCGTACTTCCTTCATCCGCATCCGCGAATGTCTATCCGCGGATAATGTACACATTTAACCGCAGTATATTACACGCAAGGTATTTAAACCTGGTAGATCTGTTAACGTAATACAGTAGGCCTGATACCTAGCATCAGAACCCCTACAGTCACAGGGTTATGAGGGATTTTCTCTTGCGACAACTACCGACGTATTGACCTTTGTTCATTCCTTACATTAATTGCGGGCAGGAGCAAGTTAGGCTTAGGTCAGATCTGCGGATTTGTAGTCTCAAAGTCCTTAATATACCACGATTCTCCCATACCACTGTCAAGGGTCGCCTAAATACAAGAAGAAATAAGAGTATACGTAAGTGAAAATCAATAAACTTCATTATTTAGAAATTACCGGAAAAATTATCCGCACTACCATACAGTTTGCATCCGCCAAGATCTTGGAGTTTATCTCTACTGCAAGTGGCTTCTTTTCCTTTGCAACCTCCTTGTCATCTTTGTTCACCCGAAGAAGGGGAGATATGCTTCAGCTCTTTCACTTTTTAGATTAGTTAGTTAGTTCTTTCATATTCCTAGGACAGTTTTCTTGCTCTAGTGAGTCTAGTAACGCATTGTGGAGATTACGCTAGCTAGGAAGCCCTAGTGAGTGTAAGAGAATATACAGCTGTGTGAGTGAAAAGTCAAGATTTCCACCGAATCCTTGATGATTTGTTAAACGCTCAGGTCACTGCAAATATTTCTTTGCTCACCGGAGGCCTTGAGTATAAGTTAATCTTAATAGTTAGCGGTTTACTTAATCTGGTTGCACGACAACTTAATACAAAACAAAATGCTGTTCCCAAACAAGCAAGCAAACACGCCGCATAAAGAGCAAACAAGTTAACCATTCTAAGACGTTCGAAACCTTGAGCATAAAAAGACATCCGGACTTCACTTGTATCGTTGTCATGGATAGCGGGTTGCCAAGCCAATTTGGAATTGCGCAGGCTCGCAAAAATCGCTCGCTTGTTGGTGAGATTTATCCTGTGATGGCTAAAATAAAATGTGTTATTCTAACTATGCCTTAATACTCGCACCATGTTCGTCTGTTATTTTCTTCAAATGATTGTGCGAATACTTTCGAAAAATCTTCATATAAAATGGCCACCGGAATTAACTGCAACCCGTGATCGAAGTATTCAGCTCTGGCCCTTTTTTCGTATTTTAATGGGTACATGTTGAGTCATCGCATCGAAAGCTGGTTGGATCCTCAACAGAGCCACTATGAGCTATAACGTAGAGCCTAGGCATCCCTAAAGAGGTGCAGCAGGGAAATAAGGAGCCAGGTAATTTATCGTTACTTTCCTTGCCGATAAACGTGCTATTACATATTAGCCTGCTGTGTGTTGGGTATTCAGCCCGAAGGCTGGCTTGATCCTCCACAGCTCCGCCAACAACTGTTATTGAAAGCCTACGTGTCACAGAGGCATGCTAGGGAAATAAGGAGTGAGAAAGTTTCCCGTTGCTTTCCTCACCAGGCCAGAAGTTTGCTATTACACATGTCTGCCAAGCCCACTGAGATGCATGCACTAACCGACCCTATGAACGATATTTTCACACCATTCATAACAGGGACTGGCTGCATAAGGAGCATCCCTCATACCGCGGTCACTTTCATATTGTCAAAGCCAAGGATGAGACTGAAACAGCCCATACCAGAAGACATAGTGCACTCTAAACACTATATCTCGCCAGCAAAGACATATTCGTCTACTTTGCCCCTTTAAATGTACTTTAACAGACTCCATGAGCAATAATCTGACACCATTTATAACCTGGACTGGCTGAGTAAGGAATTGTGCTGCTAGCATCGCGACCGAGCTCGATAGCTGCAGTCGCTTAAGTGCGGCCAGTATCTAGTATTCGGGAGATAGTAGGTTCGAACCCCACTATCGGCAGCCCTGAAAATGGTTTTCCGTGGTTTCCCATTTTCACACCAGGCAAATGCTGGGGCTGTACATTAATTAAGGCCACGGCCGCTTCCTTCCAACTCCTAGCCCTTTCCTGTCCCATCGTCGCCGTAAGACCTATCTGTGTCGGTGCGACGTAAAGCAACTAGCAAAAAAAAAAAAAAAAAAAAAAAAAAAGCTAGCATCGCGCGTACCGTAAGTTTTCGTCGTCCAAGGATGAGAATGCGACAGATGAATGGAAGTAACTTTTTTTTCTGTCTAATACTAGACGACCTAGTCCACTGTAAGAACTACATCAAATCACATTAGGATTTTGGCTTTGAACACGGGTGTAGAGCAAAAATAAACAAGAACTGAGAACAGTAGCATTTATTATCTTCAAACGGTGTGTCTATAATGCTATGTAGCATCTTTTATGTTTTATTGACTTGAATATTTTTTATATCGTGTTTTTTCTTCTGTTACAGGTGAGTGTTAAATATTGGTGAGGAGTCTCACG
The DNA here is from genome assembly GCF_040414725.1 of Anabrus simplex. NCBI lineage: Eukaryota > Metazoa > Arthropoda > Insecta > Orthoptera > Tettigoniidae > Anabrus > Anabrus simplex. The sequence continues at coordinate 143,871,541 of NC_090265.1, read as the reverse complement.
TGATCTTATCAAATTTACCAGCAGAAACTGAACCTCAAGGAACAGGTAATGCCTTACACAAACTAATTGATACACACTTGGAATGCAGTTTATGCAAATAAGATGTGGTCCTGTACAGAGCACAGCGAGATGCTGTCTGAACCTCGTTGAGTAGGGTAGGGACGTAAGGGATGCGCAAGCCATATTGCAGTTACTGGCTTCTCGCTAAGGCGGCCTCATTTCGAATTCCAGCTAATGCAGGTGGGATTTTGAAATTAAGAGTTACGTTCTTGTGGTTCGCTGGAATCCACGTAACCCTGGAAGTCTCATGGTTATAATCACGATATGGACAGGAGTTCTGCTTTCAGTAGAGGCTTGCATGATTCTGACTCTTTCCGGAATAGTTTTTAAATGAGTGAGCTCTCTTCTTTCCTGTGTTTTACATCCCACCCATTGCTTTGATTTTTAAAAGGAAAGCTTATTGGATATTTGGTTATGGAGGTCGCATGCTCACCTTCAATTTTCTCTATAGGCGTCTCTCTCTCTCTCTTTCTCTCTCTCTCTCCGTTGTGGGATCATGAGTGCAAATTGCATAGCACATGTGCACTTGACAGTATTTTACGGCGGGATGCCCTTTCCGACACCATCCCTTTATGGAGATGTATGTTCATTATTGCTTTCCTGTGGTGGTTGCCGGTTTCATGGGGGTGGCACCTGAGCCAGGTAGGGGTTGGAGGGGAATTTTCGGGGCATTCGGAATTGGTTGGGGGTGGAGGTGTAGAGTAAATAAGGAATGAACCCTATGGATGAAGCTGTGCATGCGAATCGGTTTCCGTGGTGGGGTCATGGGGCGAATGGATGAGATACACTGTCTAGGATCGGAATGAGGCGGTAGAGGCAGATCAAGGCAACGATGATTAGACTCAATTTTCAGTTACTTAAAGAAGAAAAGGAGTGGATCTTAGAGAATCATTGAGGCACTTAGTTAATTCAAAGGTGTGCAGACTGAACGCTGAAATGCATGTCTAGAATGATTTATCCATGCGCATACGTAACCCCTAAATACGAAGTTAAATGCTCAATTTCCCCAGGTTTTTCACCAATAAACTCATTTTTGCCGGGCTGAGTGGTTCAGACGGTAGATCGCTGGCCTTCTGACCCCAACTTGGCAGGTTCGATTCTGGCTCAGTCCAGTGGTATTTGCAGGTGCTCAGATACGTCAGCCTTGTGTCGGTATATTTACTGGCACGTAAAAGAACTCCTGCGGGAACAAATTCGGCATGTCGGCGTCTCCAAAAACCCTAAAAACAAATATTGGGACGTAATGCAATAATAATAATAATAATAATAATAATAATAATAATAATAAACTCATTCTTTCCCTCGACTCAAGAAAATTACACCTACGTTTTGTGTAAGACGACATTTACTGGTAAGAGGAATGACAACCATATGGGACTTGTTGGGTAGATCTAATACACTCTTTTCGAGTGACTGTGACCTGAACCCTCCATTTACTTCCTCCTTCATCGTTTCTTTTGGCAGAACACTTTTTGCGAGTTCTGACCTTAGCTATGTAGCTTAAAGAAAACTGCTACATTTTAAACACACCGAACGAGTTGGTCGTGCGGTTAGGGGCGCGCAGCTGTGAGCTTGCATTCGGGAGACAGTGGGTTCTAACACCACTGTCGGTACCCTTGAAGATGGTTTCCCGTGGTTTCCATTGTTTACACCTGGCAAATTCTGGGACTGTAGCTTAATTAAGACGTATCTGTGTCATCGGTGCGACGCAAAGCCAATTGTAAAAATAAATAAATAACAATTCAAACAATTTTTCAGGGAACCCATCTCAGAGGTCAATAGTATTTCTTACCTAGGTCCACAACCTTTTGTCCTCTGGTTCGGTTCCTGGCCGGGTGAGAGGTTTAAATTTTGCTCCTAATACGTATTATTCCCTTGACTCAGAGACCGATGTCCGTGCTGCCCGAACACTCCTCAAATTCTTACACCACACACAACACTATAATAATAATAATAATAATAATAATAATAATAATAATAATAATAATAATAATAATAATAATAATAATAATAATAATAATAATAACCTTAAAACCAACAAACATTGGGTCGGAACTCACTATTCTAATTCATAAAATACAACCCACTAGTTACGAGTGGTATCCAAGGCTGCACTGATCGAGTTTTAACCATTTCTTTTAATACTGGTCATCACTGAGGCCTGTCTCTCCTCGGCCAACAGGTAGCGTTGCCGCCTTCAGTTCATAGATTCTGGGCTCGATTGTAAGCCAGATGGAAATTTTAGGTGCGTCTGGTTAATTCCCTGAACTGGAGGACTAGGTGTTTGTCTCCCAACATACATCTCTTCATGTAGAGGCAAAACATCACACTAAGTTCTCTAAGAATCTGTCATTGTGCCTGTGACAGTTTTTCTATTGCATGAGAACTTTCCACGAAAACATCCGAACTGTCTCTTTGTATGCAACAGATGACCTGAAATACCTTGTATGTTTAGTCGATATAATATATACCTGAAAATTGCGTCTTTCCTCGCCTCAGCGCTGCGCCGCTACCATACTTGAAGAAAGATGTCGTCTGGAGAGCCCAAATTGCGCCACTGAAACAAATTGACTTCTCCTTTTAGCGCAAATAAGTGCAAAAAATTAATGCATATTTTAAAAGTTCAGGAGTTCACGGATAGTCGCATGTGCTTTTGATAGGGTCGAATGGAGTCATTTTTAATACTCTATTTGAATTTAGTGTTACGAAGAGAATAATCTTACGTTTACTTATTAAAATGCAATCTTCTTTACGTGGTCAGATTGCTGTCGACAACAATTTTTCACCTCATGCAAAACGACATATCTGTATTTATTTCCATGCCTCCCACGTACACTCATGCACAGAAATGGTGTACCGATATAAACAAAGCATGGTGTCCCCCACCACTTCACTTAACGCATTGCTGCAGGTAGACAGCCCGCTACAAGACTGGTGTGACTGAAATAGGCACAGTGGGGGATGTATAGCAATACACACACTGCGCCTTCAGCATTACCCATTCATCCCTTCCCCTCCTTTTCGGTAATGGAGCGAATTTCAACACTACACCTTCACTACCTCCCCTACCTTTTCATTGCTGGAGTGGGGCAGTATTGATTGTTTATGTTGGGACACCATTTCTGTGCATGCACGTACAAAGATTACTCATGTAGTATCACTTGCAGGTCTGTTATTAAGGGCAATTTCACTGTGACTGAAGAATGACAGTGAGCGAAGTAGTTGGAGTTTGTCATCTAGTCATCTAGTCAAGAAGTCGACAAATTATTTCTGTCCAGTTAGTTCGGGAAAGTTTCACTTTGTGTGACTGAGTGGGGAGCATCAGACTTGTGGGCCAGGACCTCTCCTCATCTTCTTTAGAGTGTTCTCCTCTATATGCATGAGGTGTACTTGAAATATCCACCTTTTCCAGTTTCGTCTTCTCCACGTGATATTCATTTCTCATCCGTTTCTTCCCAGCGACGTAACTGTCTTTGAAATGTTCGTTTTGTACTTGCAATGCTTGAGGTTCCATTAGTCATCATTATGTATTGATTTGATAGCATATTGACAAATTAGACATTCTCACAAAGTGAAGGATATTTCATTCCCCTGTTAGTTGTTCCGTTTTTATTTGTTACTAACACAACATTCTCTGCACGTGGTATCGCCTGTAATACTTATTTGTACCTGTGTTTATAGGTCGGGAATGCATAGTGAATATGCATTTGAATATGCTCGCACCTGCATTGTCCCCTCACTGGAAATAAATTACCAACATTGAATGTTAATTTGATTGTGTTAATTAGCAACAGACGAGATTTAACCGCAGTGGTAATTGGAAAATCAGACTTAAAATGAGGTTATACGAATTGTATTGTTAGATAGTAAGGTTCAGGTCAGAATCATTGGCTGAATGGTCAGCGTTGAGGCTTTCGGTTCAGAGGGTCTCGGGTTAGATTCCCGGCTGGTTTGGGGATTTTAATCGCCTTTGATTAATTGTTCTGGCCCGGGAACTGGGTGTTTGTGTTTCCCCCAACACTTTCCTCTTCATATTCAGACAGCACACTGCACTACCAACCACCGCAGAAGTACGCAATAGTGATTATATCCCTCCATATACGGTTGGCGACAGGGAGGGCATCCGGCCTTAAAACAGGGCTAGATCTATATATGCGACACAGTTCGCAACCGCAACCCCACAGGTGTGGGAAAAGCGGTAGAAAAGGAATTTGTCTGTTGTCTCCTTCAAGTTGAAGTACCTGTCTATTTTACTCCACCTGGGGAAAATCTACTATATATTAGATACGATTTGAAATAATGATCTCCTTATAATGCGGATATTTCTCCTCCGCATTGCTCTGCCCTGAAAAGTCTCCTCCACAAGAACCCCGCTGTTTCATGCTTTCTTGAATGTTGTCCATCCATCGCCTTCTGGGTCGTCCTTGACTCCTTTTCCTTGGTAGAAACAAATTTAATCATCTTATTCGTCACATAATTGTGATATCTTAACGTGTGCATACCTTCTGTGCTCAGTTTTTTTTTTTTTTTTTTTTTTTTTTTACTTTCTTAGAAACTTGCACCACGTTTGATATTCTCTCCATTTCTGTGTCCAGCCTTGTATGTCCACTTGCCCTCGTCAGCATTCGGATATCTGCCGCGTCTAGCTTTTCTGCCTATCTGCTTGTTAATTGCCAAGTTAGAAAAGTTGACGATGGTGGTAATTTGATGACCAATAATTCCAGAATTCTCAAAAAATACTTTAGAAAGTGCTGATGAATTTATTTGCAGTGGTAGACTGTACTCTATTTTCACACATATAGGCCTAATGTTGATATTATTATATTATGTCGATCCTTTGATATGATTATCTTTTAATTATTATTTCTGCATCGTCAATTAAGGCGGTGTATTTCCAAATAATCTATATTAATGACATCGTAAGCATCGCGTGCTTGTACATTTATTATTTCAAAAAAATTCCCTGATAAATATTAGTTGCATGCATAATAATCATCCTGTAATGATGTCTGTCTGTGTTCTTAAAACTGGAAAACTGCTCTACATATTACAACTACTCTCTGTATTTCGAATCACTCGTATAGGATTGTGTTATCAGGGGTAGGCCCTTATATAACTGCAATGTCATGGCACATAGTAAGGTTTATGTTATAGAAAGATCAGTCCGGCTCCGCGGTGTAGGGGGCAACGCGTCCCCCTGTCACCCGGCGACCCAGGGTTAGATTCCCGGCCGGGTCAGGGGTTATTAATTGTAAATGATTAATATCCCTGACCCACTGGGTGTTTGTGTCGTCCTTAATGTTCCTTTCCTCACATTCAACACTTTACACTTTTGCCATTTCCAAATACACGCAGCTTCACAGCATACGGTGCAAAGTAGGGGCAAAAGATTTCTTAGGTCGACGCCCCGAATAAATTGCATTTTAACAAAAATATGAAGATCAAAACGATTGTTCTTAAACACATCCGTTAATTTTAGGAAGGCCTATATCCATGTTTTAACGTTAGTTTAAATGTGCTCTGACTTTTCTGCTGCCATTCACCTCTGCTAGATAGTATTATTGTTGCAATTTTTTTTTTTTTTTGCTTTTATGGGATAGAAAAGGCCTAGGAATGGGAAGGAAGTGGCCGTGGCCTTAATTAAGGTACAGCCCTAGCATTTGACTGGTGTGAAAATGGGAAACCACGGAAAACCATCTTCAGAGCTGCCGACAGTGGGATTCGAATCCACCATCTCCCGGATGCAAGCTCACAGCTGCGCGCCTCTAACCGTACGGCCTTGCAAAAAATTAACCCGTCAACGACGTGTAGTTAATTCGTAGTTACATTATATATATTCAGGGGTTAGTTTATTGAACTTTTTGGTAATCCTCCAGATTACAGACAGGGAGTCTAAATTGAAAGACATGATATAACTTCCACTTCGAGTTTTTCTGTTCTTTTGCAGTGAAATTGTACAAGCATTCCAGTCGGTCGAACGTAATTATAATGCAAACAAAATGTTAAAACATAAGAGATTAAATAATAAGTTTTTGAAAACAGAATGACTTGCTTTGTCTAATAAAGCGAACGTCCTTAAATACCCGAAATCACACTCAACTAAACATCAAATCGAAAAATAGGTACATATTGCACTGTGCGATTTGTAGTCGGGGGTGGAGGGGGGAGGGGCACTCGCATCTATCTTGGACCATCCCAACTTCTGAATATGAATGATATATCCGTGCCAGGTATAATTACATACCAGCAGCTGGATATTTTAAATTTACGAAAATTACCGCCCCCCCCCCATGGCACTACAGCCCTTGAAGGGCCTTGGCCTAAGAAGCGACCGCTGCTCAGCCCGAAGGCCTGCAGATTACGGGGTGTCGTGTGGTCAGCACGACGAATCCTCTCGGGCCTTATTCTTGGCTTTCTAGACTGGTACATAAATTAATATGTTGTTGTTATCTTGGTGTTAAGATAATCTTCATTTATATGTGTTTGGTGCTTTACAAGTTAGACCAGGACCTCTTAATCAATGAACATATTTTAATAAATCATGTTTTAATACACTGGTTATCTTTTGCCCTCACAACAAGTTTTGCTGTGCCACTTTCTTTTTAATGTTGGAAACATTTCTTCGCAGGCAAAGTAGGGGTCCCCCATATTACGAAAAACGTAAAATTAAGGGTTTCCTCAATTTTGCCGAAAGTTGAAAGGCTAAAGCGCTCGGAAAGGTTTAAAATTGTCTTTTTTTTTTTTTGGCCGCGGCCTTATTTAAGGTACAGCCCCAGCATTCACCTGGTGTGAAAATTGGAAACCACGGAAAAACATCTTAAGGGCTGCTGACATTGGGGCTCGAACCCACTATCTTCCGAATACTGGATACTAGCCTCACTTAAGCGACTGCAGCTAACAAGTTCGGTGCTCTATCAAGCTAGAAAAATTCGAAAATCACTTCCGGCGTAAGGGCAGTTTCGGAAAACAGCCTAAAATCGCTCGCTTATTTATTTACTCATTTTCTTTTTTATTCAAATCCTTGCCAAATTAACTTATTTACATAATTCTTTCTGTAATGTGTTCCGCAGATGATTTTTTGATTTTCTTAAAAAATGTCCTCGCCGAATGTATTTATTAGGGCTCAAGTGAAATTCTGCATTGGCTCACATTAGCGCTCGTAGTGGTAAAAAAGGGCAAACTGCTAATCTAATTGACCGGATAATGATGATTAAGAAAAGGATTGTAATTTTTAGGAATAAATGAATAAATAAAATAAATAAATAAATAAATATATTCTCATACTTTATTATATTTTATTTACCGAAAATTCATAGCTCATATCCCCAGGCTGCCGGCTCCGTAGTGTAGGGGTAACGTGCCTGCCTCTCACCGGAGGCCCCGGGTTCGATTCCCGGCCAGGTCAGGGAATTTTACCTGGACGTGAGGGTTGGTTCGAGGTTCACTCAGCCTACGTGACTAGAATTGGGGAGCTACCTGACGGTGAGATAGCGACCCCGGTCTAGAAAGCCAAGAATAACGGCCGAGAGGATTCGTCGTGCTGACCACATGACACCTCGTAATCTTCAGGCCTTCGGGCTGAGCAGCGGTCGCTTAGGAAGCCAAGGCCCTTCAAGGGCCCCTTTCAAGGTTGTAGTGTATCCCCACTCTGTTTTCAACATTGAGTTGTGTCTCAAGGGTTAGAATTGTGGATTTGTATTTTAGGCGTGATACTACACTCTGGTCAAAAAAAAATATCCCCACCTGCATGTTTTAAGGAAAAACATTTTTAAGAGAGTATTGAGAAAGAATTTGAATGTTTTATTTCAGAATAGCAATATACAGGTTTTCTACAATATATATGACATGTTTCAGTACTTTGTGTGACCCCTTTAGCCTTTTTGAGGGCTTGTACTCTTTGTGGTATTGACTGAACAAGTTTTTCGCAAGTAGTAGGCTCAATTTCATGATACCACACTTCAACAATTTTTGTCAATTAATTCATTTCTGGTAGTGTAACAATGTTTCCAGAGCTAGGCAGACATAATAGCCCATAAATTCTCAATGGGGTTCATATCGGGTGAATAGGGGCCCACCATAATCACTGAATGCCGAGATCTGAGACACATTGCTGGACAACCCTGGATCTGTGACAACTGGCATTGTCGTCTTGCAAAATGAACGGTCCTATGTTTGCACCACGAAAATGGACCCTAGCAGTATTCAAAACTTCCTTCTTAATGTTGTCACAGTATGCCGTTCCATTGACTGAACCCGTGCAAACTTTAATTCTTCCCACCCCTTTAGAAGTTATAGCTCCCCACAGCAAACACTTTCACTAAATTTCTTAGTTTCCACAACACATTCCTTCTTTAACTTCTCTCCGGGCTCCATCCACAGTTTTACACCACCATCGTTACCGAACACATTACATTTTTTATCGTCTGAAAAAATCACCCTGCACCAATCCTCAGTTGTACAATTTTCATACATCTCAACAAATTTTTTTCTGTTTTGGATATGCTTTTTTTGTCAGGAGTGGCTTCTTTGCAGGTTTTTTATTTTTCATGTTTATATCTAAGAGATGTCTTAACACTGTTTGGTGTGAAACGGAATAACCTAGACCATGTTGCAACTTGCACGAAAGCTGCCTGGAACTCAATATTCGTCCTTGTTTCACCATTGCTTTCAGTGCCCGGCACAATCCTGGGCTGGCATTCTTCTTGCGACCACATTTATGCCTCAAACTTGTCACGCCTATATCCCTTTGTTTCTTTAAAACATTACCCGCTGTTTTATGGTCAATGAATAACCTCCTAGCAATTTCCCTGTTGGATATTCCTTGGGAACTGAATGCAAGAATCATGCCATACTTCTTTGGAGATGGTCTTTCTTCCTCCCCATAACCTAAAAAGGCAAATATCAATCTTAAATTCTCTCAAAATCCAGTAAGCTATGGGAACACAATTCTATCTATTGAGAAACAGAACAATAGCTCTCTAAAAACTTACCAGATTGGTTTCTCTTTTTGCAATCCAGCTTACTGAACAACTGGTAAGAAGTCAGACGGGAGTACAACTAGAGGTATATGGCGGGAATTTTGTGAACTTCAGGCATGTGCGTGCCATCTTGTGACCAAATATTGTAATGTCTCCTAGGCGCCGTATTTGAATGTGCCTCGGAAGCTGGTACCGTGAATATTGCCAATATCAAGATAAATCTTATCGCTTTGTTCTGTAATTCACATTAGTCTAATTAACCTCTAAAAATTGAGCTTTTAATAACAAATACCACTTGAAGAGTGTCTTAACTTCATAGGAAATGAACTGATAGCACGAAAACGCTGGTACCAATGCAATTCTGTTAGAAAATGAGGTTGAAATTGAAATATTGGGCCAGTATACGTAGTGGGGATATTTTTTGGACCAGAGTGTATTATCTAAAATTTTAGTTCTGGTGGTGCACTCATTAGGCATCCGAACGGGCGAAAAACATTGCAGTCGACACAAGATGCTGGTATATAACAGAATGTCGAAATTGATAAGCACGCAGCCTGAATGGCGATAAATTCGAATGCCTGCACACGGTAGCTGAGGTATTATTATTATTATTATTATTATTATTATTATTATTATTATTATTATTATTCACGTTCCTCAGGTGCAATACGGTATTATATTTCATTTTCAACGCGAACAGCCGCGGGCTATGTTAAGCTGATCTATAATTTAATGAGTCCACCTCAATTGTAAAGAGCCGGTGTTTGGAATTTCCAGAGGTGATGGAAGCCCGGCTGACCCTAAAGCATGTGGATCGGCTCATCGTCATGGCACGCAGTCGAAAACCGCATAACCACCACCCGGGACGCGTCGTATATGTATGCAGATGAACGCCAGCTAGTTTCCATTGCTCGACTTGTAAAATATGCATGAGTGATGAAAGGCGTCGTCTTTCATCAAACGAATTGGATCCTGTGATGTGTTCTAGCGAGCCACTACAGTGGCGTAGTAGGCTGAGATGAACGAACGCAAAAGATGACGGCACGATGGAAGGGAAGAGACTCTACAAAGTGTCAAAAGTTGTTCGTAAACCGAGAACGACGTGCTCATTGTGCCGTAGGGTGACTGCTAGGCATCTTGATACCATACAGGAAGTGTGACCTTAAAATCCTGTTCACCGAGCTCGATAGCTGCAGTCGCTTAAGTACGGCCAGTATCCAGTATTCGGGAGATAGTGGGTTCGAACCCCGCTGTCGGCAGCCCTGAAGATGCTTTTCGGTGGTTTTTCATTTTCGCACCAGGCAAATGATGGGGCTGTACCTTAATTAAGGCCACGGCCGCTTCCTTCCCACTCCTAGCCCTTTCCTGCCCCATCGTCGCCATAAGACCTATGTGTCGAAGCGACGTAAAAAAAAACCCATGGCGCAACAGACCCGAAGGGCCATGTCCTATCACGCGACTGCTGCTCACCCTGATTATAAGGCGTCTTGTTGTCAGCACGACGATCTCGGCCGTTATTCTTGTCTTTCTAGACTGGGGCCGCTATCTCACCGTCAGATAAATTTTCAGTCCGGGTAAGAGGCAGACACGCTACCCCTACACCGCGGGACCGACGTAAAGCAACCTGTACACACACACACACACACACACACACACACACACACACACATCCTGTTGAAAGCAAAATCATATCTGTACAGGCCATGAAGACCCTTGGAGGACTGCTCAGCTCTGAGTGGGATACGTAAGCTGTATATCGAGTTTTGCCCTAGACATTAACCTGGAACTCATTTCTGGTGTAGACATAGCAGAGGCGGTTACTGGGGGTACGAAATTCCGCCCCCAACCCCACGGAAATTTTACTAATTTTATTCTGGGCTAATCTCCAAACCAAACACCTTCAACTTCCTTTGGGAAATTGACAACTTGAGTCTCTACTTTATGCGCCCCAAGATCATTCTAGCTTAGTCAACCCTAACAGGGTGCAGGTTATATCCTGACCAGTCCGATTCTGTGCAACAAGTCCCCAGCCTCAAGCATTAATGCACCGCAGCGAAATTGTACTCTGAACTAGCACACACGAGGAGTGAGGTAGTTTCCCGTTGCTTTCCTCACTGAGCCAGAAGTTGCTATTACATATCAGTCTGCCAAGTCCACTGAAATGCATGCACCAACCGACACTATGAGTGTTATTTTCACACAATGCATAACAGGGACTGGGTGCATAAGGAACGGTATTACTAGAATCGCTCATACCTCGGTCACTTGCATATTGTCAAAGCCAAGGACGAGACTGAGACAGGTCAAACCGAGCTCGATAGCTGCAGTCGCTTAAGTGCGACCAGTATCCAGTATTCGGGAGATAGTAGGTTCGAACCCCACTGTCGGCAGCCCTGAAAATGGTTTTCCGTGGTTTCCCCATTTTCACACCAGGCAAATGCTGGGGCTATACCTTAATTAAGGCCACGGCCGCTTCCTTCCCACTCCTAGCCCTTCCTTGTCCCATCGTCGCCATAAGACCTGTGTGTGTTGAAGACACGGTGCATTTTAAACACTACACCCTGCCAGCAAAGGCATCCACCTACGGAATCAATTATCCACCACTGAACGAGACAGAGGACGCACTGCTAGTAACCCCGCCCCTTGCAGTAGGCAGGCGACCCTGCGTTGGTTTACATCAACCTACCTTTTTTTTTTGTTAGTCACCTCCATGGCAAATAAATTGCCAAACTCATACAAGAACGTCCTTACTCGCCGTGACAACCAAATCGAATCCTAAGAATGCGAGGGTTCATCACTTAATATCCGTCCTCAACGCAGTCCCATATCAAATTTATTACAAGCTACGTTCCTTCGCCTTCCACAGTAGTATTCGTGCCTCCCTTAATCTCCGAATATCACGAGAGGAAAACATATATCTCACGCCACCTATTCGCATGCTGCCCGTGGAGCCAGTAACACATTCAGAACACATATTAGCCTGTAACCTTCCAAGTTTCCTTCATATTAATCGCCTCTAAACCTGCCGAGCATCTCTACCTCTGTCTCCCGACAATATGAGAGGATGGCGCTAGAACCACAAACGATGTAAGGGACAATGAATACAGCATGAGCTAGGGACACCAATTTGATGGCTACAGTGCTGCATGAATTTCGCGAGACATAATGCATTTTCACCTTCCGTACGTAGTTTTACGTGACTGTTGATGTCGTGAGCATAGCCACGGGACCTCCAGTTTTACGTAAAAGATGAACCACCGGGATATGACTTCACTTCCAATATCCCACGTGCAATGAACGGGATTTCAACCTGGTCGCTTTACTGAGAAGCCAGGGAGCATGTATTTCATAATTCATAATTTAGTTAATAAATTAAGCGCAATGAGAGCTTATAGCAAGAAGCGAAGACGAAGATTTCAGTGCTCACAGAAGAAATTCTTGGACTGAGCAAGTTGCCACGTGGTTTGAGTCATGTAGCTATCAGCTTGTATTCGGGAGATAGCGGGTTTGAACCCCACAGTAAGCAGCCCTGAAAATGTTTTTTCCGTTGTTTTCCCCGTTTTTACGTCAGGAAAATGCTCGGGCTGCACCTTAATTAAGACCACGGTCGCTTCCTTCCTATTACTAGCTCTTTCCTTACGCATCGTGACCATAAGACCTATCTCCTTGGCGTCGCCATACTCGCAGACGATGGTCATCTGACGCCACTAGTCGGCAGTCCGTGCTTGCCAGTCAAAGCACCGCTCCAAATGCAGCCGTATGTGTTGTGGTGTCAACGGCAGCCTACGCTTGGGATGACGATTCAGTAGTCTGCCAGCGGATAGTCTCCGATCAATTAACACGGGGTGTTTTACACCCGGGTGATAGGCGGAACAGTAAAGGGGTTACGATGTGCTTTGCGCATAATACGCCGATTCTCCCTTGGTGTGGATAGACTTGGTTGACCGGTTCCATTCCCGGTACTGTCAGAAATTTAAGAATGGCAGGGAGCTGGTATGTGGTGAAATGGTACACGCAGCTCACCGCCATCGGGGGTGTGCCTGAAAAGAGCTGCATCACCTCGGAATGAGGAAACGAGTTTACTTTACTTACCGAATGCTACAGAGCAGCACGAGTCCTCTAGTTATTGTTATTATTATTAATAATTATTATTGTACCGGGCGGTACACCTCCACGCCGCTAATTTAAAAATTGCGCCAGGTGAAACTCCTCTGCTGGAGGAAGTCTGAACTTTATCTACGCTGTTAATTCCTAACCTTCTCAGAAGATGTCACCACGTGGAAAATTTTGAGTTTTTGAACTGTGTCATTTTTGATGTGTTTTTGTTTCGCTTGAAGTAAGAAGTGTAAACTTTCTCTCCTAGAGGACACTACTGAAGATCAACAATAGTGCACCCTAGTGCGGAGTCAAAGAACTATTTTGTTGGAGAAATTTTTATTTCAAATGTTTGTTTCTTGTTAAATTTCCTTCTGTTATTGTTTAAGTTGGCTGTATACCCCTCCTTTTCCCCTTGTTTTAGGTTTATCCAATCCCGAATTTCTTTTAGTAATTTCCGACCAATCCGATGTATTTTCCCCCAACTTGGATATGTTTCTGTACCCTAGCCAATAAAATTATTGTGGGCGGGTGTTTTCATTCCCCTAACGCCTAGAACCTTCCGCGAGAGGATATAAACTGCTGATTTTTGGGTCTCTGCGCCACTTCTGATCCATCTTTCTGTGTGTAAAGTACATAGCAGGGGGCGGGAAGCGCCTCTTTCTTCGGCAGCGGTCAACAACAAGGTAATGGCCGATTTATAACTTCTTTCTTTGCTAGCTCAGCAGTTTAACTTTCGGGGCGGGTTCTAAGCGTTCAACCATGTAACCTTTTCCTAAAATGTAACTACTCTTTTCATATATTCTCTTTTAAAGCTTCATACTGGGATAGAGAGTGTTAACCCTCTCGAGCTACCACTCATATTGTTGTGAGGTGAACTTAGTTTTCTCAACCTATTCTTCGTTAACGTAAAACAAATTGTTCTCTTCTTAAGTCACCTCTTTAGTATGGGATTAGCCCTTGTATTAACGGCCTAGGGCCAAGTAGGTCTTAAGCAAAGTGTATTGGGAGTGCAAGTTCGCCTCCTCTCAAATTGTATTTTAGAGGTCATGCATTAACCTTCTTGTCATGTAACAGACCTCAGTAGGTTGGGTATTTTACCCCTGTGTATATGTCCTTGGAGGACAGCTTAAAGGTGGAGTTCGGAGTGGCCTATGATAGGCTTGTATTTTAGGGGGAAGTTGCCCTTTCTTGAAAATTGTGTTTCTGCCTCAAGGAGGCTTTTGGGTGTAATTGGAAGCAAATGTTTCTGGCATGTTTGGGGGTTTTCGGCCCCTTTGTTGTATGGTGTTCATTGTAAGGTTGGGCTCATTGCTCAAGAATTATGTTTCTGACTTTTGAAGCCCCAAATGGGGTACCTATGTAAATGTATTTTTCAATCGTGTTTCGGCTACTAAGTACCTGTTCTATTTGTTGTTACCTAATTTTGAAAAGAAAATATAACCTTGTTAAATTTTACAATTAATTTCACTTTAGTAGCTTGAGACCTATTCACCACCCAGCACCTTCTTTCATGCATAACTATCACAAAAACACGGTAACAAGTGGTAGCAGAGCGTGGTTGAATGGGTCTCAATTTAGCCCCTTTTGACGGCTACACATTGTTTTGATCCGAACTCTAACCATTTTCTCAGTTGCTGGAATTTTTTGACTTTTTCAAAATTGTTCTGTCATCATGCCAGGCCCTCGCGATGTTCTCCATCTTAATTATTTGCGCAAAGAGGAGTTGATCTATGAATTAACTATCAGAAATGTGCAATCTGGAGGCACGGTTGCAGTAGACACTAACAAGCTTAGAGAGTCCCTAGATTTGCCCATTTCCATCCCCAATTTGGGAGAGAAAGAAATTGACGACTCTCTTTCCACGATCACGGAGAATATTACTGGGCTAGCTTCTGTAGTTAGTTTTTTTGATGAAATGAAATGAAATGTCGTATGGCTTTTAGTGCCGGGATATCCCAGGACGGGTTCGGCTCGCCAGGTGCAGGTCTTTCTATTTGACGCCCATAGGCGACCTGCGCGTCGTGATGAGGATGAAATGATGATGAAGGCAACACATACACCCAGCCCCCGTGCCATTGGAATTAACCAATTAAGGTTAAAATCCCCGACCCGGCCGGGAGTTTTTTTTTGATGAAAATGATCCTTCTCCCAATCAAATTAAGCGTGTGCAAGCTAGGCTATATCACTTTTCAAATAGAGTTAACGATCTGTTGTCTCTAAAGTTGAATGACGTTCAGAAGAAGGAAGCTAGTACGCTGCTTGAAAATATGTCTGAATTATCTAGCAAGGTCACTCAATTGTTAACTGGGGAAGTTCCCCCCAAATCTGATCAACCCACCATAGTGAATGTAGGTAGCGAGGAAGCACCTCCTAAGGGAGAAGTAAATAGGAAAACCATTGCTGCCCAAACTATCTCTGCCCCATTGGACAACGAGCCTGAACGCCGTGCATCGTTGAGTAACATCCGTTCTGAATTAACTTCCTTGCCATTGAAACCTTTACCTACTATGTCACCCGGGTTTAGCAGCTTGCCTCATCCATTGGCAATGTTGCTCAGAGGTATCTCTAAGTTTTCGGTTAATACCACCAGTGAAGTAATTTCATTTTTAAGATTTCTGGTTGAATTTCAGGATCATGCCCTTGTGTTTTCTCTTTCTCCATGTCAAATTTTGCAAATTATCTATCCGTATGCTATTGGTATTCTCTCTGATAAAATCGTAAGAGCCATTGCCGAGCAATCATCTATTGAGGATTTCCATGCCCATTTGCTAGCTAACTTCATCCCGGCTAGGGCCAGGTCCTCCCTTATTCAGAAGTACTATTACCGTGTACAGCGCTTGGATGAAAACTTGGCAGACTTCATCCAAGATATTAAGTTTTATACTAGGGTGTTTGCCCTTCATTTTCCTGAAGATCAGATTGTACAGGCTATTGTGGAAGGCATTTCACCATCTTATAGGTCATACTTGTGTTTCGCGGCGTGCCCGCAAACTTTCTCTGAACTTGAAGCATTGGCCGTCTCAGCGGAAGGAGTTAGATACGCCGATTCTTTGCGTGTAGCGAAAGAACCCCCGCCTTCCTTTAGTAACACTCGGCCTCCACCTCGCCGACCAGTCACACCCCGTAAATGTTATGCTTGCGGGTCGCCTGACCATCTTCGCAATAAATGTCCATTGGTCAAAACTAGTAGGGCAAATAATGGAGCTGGTTCAGCACAAGGCTGTTTTAAATGTGGGGCTTTCTCACATATCGCCAAGAATTGCCCAATAGCACCCCCTCCTGCTCAACTTCTGGTGCAAATTCTACCTATGCCAATAATAAAAAGTGACTAGTGGCTTCGGCTGAGTCAACTAATCAATCTTCCCGAGACTCAGCCCCTGGTAAACAGGTTGTAAATTTAGAGAACGAGCAATTTTCAAATTTATCTTTTGAAGGTCCCAAAGAGTGTCTTAGGATTGCGGCGGATTCCCCCGCACCGGTTCCTTTTCTTAAGATTGAGTTAAATAACGAGCCTATTACAGCTCTCTTAGACTCAGGCAGTGTTTGTTCGATTATTTCGGCTGAATGGTATTCTAAATTGAAATCTGTTTGTAAACTACCTGACTATGTCTCATCTCCTGTGCAATATGTTTCGGCTAATTCATCCCCAATAGAAATTCTAGGTTCCTTATTGGTCAAAATTCGTATTTTTAAATTCTCTTGGAGAGTTAAATTGTTTGTGGCCAAGCTCTTGTCTTGCCCCATTATATTGGGAGCGGACTTTATTTCTCACACTGGTCTTGTGCTCGATCTTCAGAGTAGGTCTTGCACTTTCAAATTTGCCTCTAATTGTAGCATTCCTCTATTAAAGTGTAAATCTGCATCATGTTCTTCTATTTCGCCTACCCAGGATGAGATGTTGTTAGACCTTAGACATCTACCTGAGGAGCAGGCTGATAGTATTCGCAAATTGTGTCAGTCGTTTCCCGAGGTGTTCTCTGATACTCTTGGTGTTACTGACCTGATCGAATACAAAATTGAGGTCACGGATTCGATTCCTGTTCGTTTTCCACCGTATAGGCTATCTCCACCTAAAATGAAGGCTCTGAAAGAAATTATCGATCAGATGTTGAAGGATGGTATTATTAGGCCCTCTAAGTCGGCGTATTCTTCGTCTATTTTTCTAGTTCCGAAACCCCAAGGAGGCTTCAGGCCTGTCATTGATTATAGGGCTCTCAATCGGAAGGTGGTGTTGCAATCTGTGCCCCTTCCTGACCTTCATTCTTGTTTTTCATGGTTTCGTAAGGCCAAGTTCTTTACTATCTTGGACTTAAATCAGGCCTACAATCAAATTCCCCTTGCTGAAGAGTCTAAACACCTTACAGCGTTTGCCACGGACTGGAATTTATATGAATACAACCGCGTGCCTTTCGGGCTCCCCACGGGAGCAGCTGTACTCACTAGGCTACTAGATAGGGTCTTCTCCGACATCAAAATTTGAGTACTTATATCACTACTTGGATGATGTCGTCGTATTTTCAGAGACTTTTGAAGAACATCTAGATCATCTGCGAGAAGTTCTCGATCGCCTTCGTAAGGCTGGGTTAACTGTTAAGTTGTCCAAGGTTGCCTTCGCTAAGCCCTCTATGTCCTTCCTAGGGCATATTGTGTCACCTGATGGTGTAGCAGTCGATCATTCTAGAACCCAGGCCATCCGTGATTTCAAACCTCCCAAGGACATTAAAGGTATCGCCAGGTTCATTGGTATGGTGAATTTCTTCAGGAAGTTTATTCCTAACTTCGCTAATAGAGCGGCGCCCTTAAACCTTCTTCGTAGGAAAGGCATCAAATTCGAGTGGGGACCTTCTCAACAAGCCGCTTTTGAAGACCTTAAATTAGCACTTTGTAATGCCCCTGTACTTGCTATGCCTGATTTCTCGAAGAAATTCATCGTCCAAACCGACGCGTCGTCGTCAGCGGTAGCTTCAGTCCTTCTTCAAGAGACTGAACTAGGGAGGCGCCCCATCGCCTATGCGTCTAGGACATTGTCGGCTCAAGAAGCCAAGTATTCCATCTATGAGCTCGAAGGTTTGGCAGTCTTATTCGCCTTAGAGAAGTTCCGTCTCTATCTGGAACATGTCAAATTCGACCTGGAGACAGATAATCAAGCCCTAAGCTGGGTCTTAGGTAGGCCGCGTCGTACTGGTCGTATAGCCCGTTGGGCCATCCGTATTTCTGCCTTCCAATTTGATGTCAGGCATATCAGAAGTACCGAAAATGTTGTTGCTGATGGACTCAGCCGTATGTTTTCTAACGACGTCGAGACCCAGGAACCGGTCGACAGTTCATCACCTCCCGAGTCCATACTATCTGGTGTTAATGCCATCTTAACAGATGCTCCCATGCTTTTTAGGGATATTGAGAAATACCAACGTGAAGATCCGACGCTGGCTCCGATAATGGAAACCCTTTCTTCTGGGGAACATGTCGTCCCTTATGTTCTGAGGAATGGTGTTCTATGTTGCCCTTCGAGGCATGATAAGATGATGAAGGTTGTTGTTCCAGCGGTTCTTGTACCTATGATCTTCAAGTATTATCATGAGACCCCATTAGGAGGGCATCTTGGTATCTTTAAAACTCGTGAAAAGATTCGTGAAATGTTCATCTGTAAAGGTATGGACGGTGAAATCCGTGAACTAGTAAAGGCTTGTAAATCCTGTTTGATTAGTAAACCCACCATGTTCACCAAGGTAGGCCTCTTGTCTTCGCATCAAGCATCGCGCCCCATGGAACGCCTGTATATTGATTATGTAGGACCCTTCCCCCAGTCGAAGGGAAATGCCAACAAATTCATCTTTGTATGTGTAGATGGTTTTACCAGATTTTCCTGGTTATTTCCGACTAAGCTGGCTACCGCTCAGTCCACCATTACTTGCCTAAATTCTATTTTTGCTTCTTTTGGTCCGTGCCAATATATTGTATCTGATAATGCTAAGGCTTTTACATCTAATTTATTTCGTAAATTCTGTTTTGACTTATCCATCTCTCATGTAACTACTTCTGCTTATTACCCTCAACCATCTCTGGCTGAACGGGTTAATCGTAATCTCAGGTCCGCACTGATTGCCTATCATCATGATGATCATTCCAGGTAGGACACGTCCCTGCATTGGTTAGCTTTTGCTTTGAATTCAGCGGTTCATGAATCACATAAATTCACTCCAGCTTCTTTGATGTTCAAGTTTGTTCCCAACTCGCCGCTCTCTAACCTCTGGTCTCTGAGTGACATTCTACCCGAGACAATAGATCCGGATAATATTAAAGATCTTTGGAAGAAGGCTAAAGCCAATCTTAAAGTGTCTCACGAAAAGGTCAGGGAAAGGTATGATCGTGGACGGAGACCCACCACTTTGAATGTAGGTGACCAGGTAATGGTCAAGAATTTTGTTCCCGCAGGCAAGCTTGCCCCCAGATTTCATGGGCCATGCATCATTCTCGATTTTCTTACGCCAGTTACGTTGTTAGTAAGCAATCCAGCCACCGAGAGGATATTTAGGGTTCACCTGTCACAGGTGAAACCAGTGTAAATTTTGTGTCAACTTGCTTCATATAATTTGAAAGGAATATGAAGGTTATATTTTTTTTTGAGTTCAACTTTTAAGGCTTTCTGCCCCTTCTATAATATTTTGTCTTATATGTAAGCCTCTTGTAAAACCTTCCCCGATCCGTTAAACTGCCATTCTGTCCTTGCCTCGGCCATTACCACGCTCCCGTCTCCTGCTTCAATACACACTGTGGCTTGATTTGAGTAAATGCCATGGATATCTGCACGCCGCTGACCCCTCAACCTCCTCACCAAGCCTGTGCCCTTAAAAAAAAGATGATGGTCCAACACAATTCTGCCGCCAAGCTTTAATGTTTCAGTGCCCCCGCAGCCGCGCGGCGCCGTGCAGCAACTGGAGCAGAGGACGGGCCCCCTCGGCCCCAGCGAGGACGACGTGTGCACGGCGAGCCGGAGCTCTCCTCCGGGCCAAGGCTGATGTGCGGCGCACGACCTGCTACTTGCCCGCAGCCTGTATATGTTCACCGCGGGCGCGGCGTGCTTCAACACCTCTGCTCCCCTCATAGTGCGGGCGAGTGGTATCTCAGGGTACTTGAGGGGTCCGAGCGGCCTCCTTTGGACGCAAGCCGCAACGGCCGGTCTGGCCATCCCACTTCATCACCATCTACTACATGAACAGTTACTATAAGTAATGACTACACTTGGGAATTCAACTGCAATATTTGGTGGACTTTGAAAATTTTTTTTCCTTCACTTTCAAGTATAAAAAGTTATCTTCAGAAATTCAACTTCTACAAATATAAAGACTTTACTTCATCTGCAACAACAAAATTTTGAAACTGAATCAAACCAAATTAAGAAATCTTATAAATGCTTCTGCAATCAATCTTCATATCCACAGCATAACTTGGACCTTGTTTCAAACAGATTTCATGTGTCACCCCTGGAGGAACTTTTGGGGGGGGGGGGAGGTCTGTACCGGGCGGTACACCTCCACGCCGCTAATTTACAAATTGCGCCAGGTGAAACTCCTCTGCTGGAGGAAGTCTGAACTTTATCTACGCTGTTAATTCCTAACCTTCTCAGAAGATGTCACCACGTGGAAAATTTTGAGTTTTTGAACTGTGTCATTTTTGATGTGTTTTTGTTTCGCTTGAAGTAAGAAGTGTAAACTTTCTCTCCTAGAGGACACTACTGAAGATCAACAATAGTGCACCCTAGTGCGGAGTCAAAGAACTATTTTGTTGGAGAAATTTTTATTTCAAATGTTTGTTTCTTGTTAAATTTCCTTCTGTTATTGTTTAAGTTGGCTGTATACCCCTCCTTTTCCCCTTGTTTTAGGTTTATCCAATCCCGAATTTCTTTTAGTAATTTCCGACCAATCCGATGTATTTTCCCCCAACTTGGATATGTTTCTGTACCCTAGCCAATAAAATTATTGTGGGCGGGTGTTTTCATTCCCCTAACGCCTAGAACCTTCCGCGAGAGGATATAAACTGCTGATTTTTGGGTCTCTGCGCCACTTCTGATCCATCTTTCTGTGTGTAAAGTACATAGCAGGGGGCGGGAAGCGCCTCTTTCTTCGGCAGCGGTCAACAACAAGGTAATGGCCGATTTATAACTTCTTTCTTTGCTAGCTCAGCAGTTTAACTTTCGGGGCGGGTTCTAAGCGTTCAACCATGTAACCTTTTCCTAAAATGTAACTACTCTTTTCATATATTCTCTTTTAAAGCTTCATACTGGGATAGAGAGTGTTAACCCTCTCGAGCTACCACTCATATTGTTGTGAGGTGAACTTAGTTTTCTCAACCTATTCTTCGTTAACGTAAAACAAATTGTTCTCTTCTTAAGTCACCTCTTTAGTATGGGATTAGCCCTTGTATTAACGGCCTAGGGCCAAGTAGGTCTTAAGCAAAGTGTATTGGGAGTGCAAGTTCGCCTCCTCTCAAATTGTATTTTAGAGGTCATGCATTAACCTTCTTGTCATGTAACAGACCTCAGTAGGTTGGGTATTTTACCCCTGTGTATATGTCCTTGGAGGACAGCTTAAAGGTGGAGTTCGGAGTGGCCTATGATAGGCTTGTATTTTAGGGGGAAGTTGCCCTTTCTTGAAAATTGTGTTTCTGCCTCAAGGAGGCTTTTGGGTGTAATTGGAAGCAAATGTTTCTGGCATGTTTGGGGGTTTTCGGCCCCTTTGTTGTATGGTGTTCATTGTAAGGTTGGGCTCATTGCTCAAGAATTATGTTTCTGACTTTTGAAGCCCCAAATGGGGTACCTATGTAAATGTATTTTTCAATCGTGTTTCGGCTACTAAGTACCTGTTCTATTTGTTGTTACCTAATTTTGAAAAGAAAATATAACCTTGTTAAATTTTACAATTAATTTCACTTTAGTAGCTTGAGACCTATTCACCACCCAGCACCTTCTTTCATGCATAACTATCACAAAAACACGGTAACAATTATTATTATTATTACTTCTTTGTGGTTATTAGGAGTTTCCCCTGGTATATCTGTCGTAGTTTAACGATTAGCTCTATTGGCTGCCTTCCTCGGGAGGGATTCGGGTTCGATTCCCGGCACTGCCAGAAATTCAAGACTGTCAAGAAGGCTGCTAGCTAGTTAAAAATGCACACGCAAATCACCTCCATTCGGGGTGTGCCTGTAAATGGCTGCACCACCGCGGGACGGGGACACGAATTACAGTACTCGTATTCTGTGGTACTAAGGCAGAACCCGGTATGTTAAGGAACTTCATTTTTCAGGAGGCGTTTTTAAATGTTGGCGAACTCGCTGAAATTCATATTGTATTGACCTTAAATTGAAGTGGCATACGTTTGTGAACGTAACAAGTAACAAGTTTTATTCTTATTTATTCAGCAAGTTCAGTGAAAATATCAGTTGGTTGCCTCAAATCTACGTATTGAACATACCGGAATCATTATTTTGGAAACGTTGTGTTCTGCGGACACAAGAATCGTACTGGGCTTTGTCATCATACTCTTAGTCGCAAAATCTACCATATTGGCATTAAAACAGAAAATTTGATTTTTCAATTTTATTTTTCACATCTCGGATTCTGCCTTAGTACTAAATATTTCGTTACATTTTATCACTTTCATTATCATTTAGCTAGCACCGCACCGAGCAACTGGCTGTGCAGTTTGAGTCGCGTAGCCATCAGTTTGAATTCGGGAGATAGTGGGTTCGAAACCTACTGTCGGCAGCCCCCAAGATTGTTTTCCGTATTCTCC
The DNA here is from genome assembly GCF_040414725.1 of Anabrus simplex. Lineage (NCBI taxonomy): Eukaryota > Metazoa > Arthropoda > Insecta > Orthoptera > Tettigoniidae > Anabrus > Anabrus simplex. The sequence continues at coordinate 143,848,611 of NC_090265.1, read as the reverse complement.
AATTTTCACACCAGGCAAATGCTGGGGTTGGACCTTAATTCAGACCACAGTCGCTCCCTTCCCACTCCTATCCCATGCCGCCATAAGACCTATACGTGTCGGTTCGACGTAAAGCAGATTTTTAAGGGAAGACAAAAAGGTCCAAATCGGCAAATTTTGACTTGTTCACTTTTTACATTTTTAACACATGAATCATTCTGTTTAATGTGGCATTTGTTTCATTCAAATATTCGAATTTTTACTATTTTAAATAATTTATTTAATACTTTGGTGCAGTTCTATCTCAAGACACGTTTTGTGAAATGCATCACTGATTCACACGTATCTGAGGGACTATTCACTCTAGAAGGCTATGGTTTAGCCTGTTTTGAAGAGAAATATCAGTTTTATTAGTTGGCCACCCTGCTTGAGCTCTAATCGGATGATGCAGTGTTGTTTTAGCGGAGGATTTTAAAGCTTCTGTTCTGCTGTAGGTGAGCTTTATCAAAACTTTTAATTTAAATGCTATTTCCTCAAAATCACTTTTTCTCAGAAACTACTGGGTGCATTTCCATGAAATGCTTAAAAAATGTTTGTGATACTGTTGTGGTAGTATACATATACTTTTGTTGAAATTTCTTGAATAGTTTATCTTTTATAATAAAATATCTGCAGAAAAAATTAAAATTAGGGAATATTATTTTAAAAATCATAACTCTTTTCGTAGCACATATTTTAAAGCTATTCTAGATCATTGTAGGCAAAGGACATGAGTTGACATCATATCAAAAACTCGTCTTTCTAAATTCAACGGCTACTGAGAAAGAGGTTCATTTATTCAGTTATTTTAACAATGACGAGATACAGCATTACGACTCCCCTTAAAAAAAGCCAGCACCCCACTCCTGTACAGCAAGATCGCCTGTAATTCTTTTTTATGAGCACATCTTCTCTTTGGAAGCAGATGATACAGCAGTTTGACTTGAATGTCTGAGCATAGTCCAATATTTCTGCTGTGAATTTGGTCTGTATCTCAAGACGTAGCGATCCAGACTGAATGGTGCACCCCGAATTGCTGTAATGGCTTTCGGTAGGTAATGGGCCTTCCAGAAAGGTGTTCGCAAGCCAGGAGCTGACGAGGGTGGTTGAAGGAGAGCAGGGACCAAGAGTTGCGAACTTAGCTTATAACTAGATGACATATTACTGCAGTGGGAACAAGGACAGACACAATTGTACAGAACAGGGAAGTTTCAGGCACCAAGGGAGCTTTTGGAGATGCCTTACAGGAAATGGAACACACGATTACGTTATCGTCACCACCTGCTAAACTCCACTTTGCGAGGATATTGAAACAGTTAATATAGACTTTCCTTCCCCAAATTCAGTTTCCAATTTCTGTGGTATGGTATGGTATGGTATGGTATGGTATGGTATGGTTGCTACTTTAATCTCCTTAACCCTTGCAAGTCCAGATTAAGTCAAGTAATGAAATTAAATATGCCTAGACTCTGATCTTCCAATATTTAGGTACTTCGGACTACAGTACTTTACAGCGATGCCATAATACGTTTTCTAGGAGATCTTACAGGAAGTATTGCTAAATATTTTAAATTGAAACACAGTTAAAACTAACACACACTTTGTCGTTTCTATTTACGAAACAGTCTACCTGCAGAGATAAAATGAATAGTACATTAATTATGTACGGCTTACAGCACTTTTATAATACTTCGTACCATTGCTGCAATGAGGAATGTTGCAATTCAATAATTAATAATAATAATAATAATAATAATAATAATAATAATAATAATAATAATAAAGATAATATTTACGGTCCACTGACAATTTTTGCGATAGTACGGAGACGTGCGGGTCCCGGAATTTTGTCCCGAAGGAGTTATTTAACGTGCCAGTAAATCTACCAGCAAGATACAAACTTATTTGATAACCTTCAAATACTACCTGTCTGAGCCAGAATCGAACCCGACGTGAACTTGAGCTCAGAACACCAGCACTCTACCACCTCATTTACCCAGCCCGGCGAAACCAAACATACGTTGAGTTTTCAGTCCAGAGGGTGTTTTGATCGTCAATAGCTGCGGCATCGCTGTAACAGAAAAGGGCCGGCCATCTCTTAAGAGGTATACCAGGGACATGAGTGTTCGAAGCCAACGATGAGACTAAGGCAGCTGTGAGCTTGCATCCGGGAGATAGTGAGTTCGAACCCCACTGTCGGCAGCCCTGAAGATGTTTTTTGTGGTTTCCCATTTTACACCAGGCAAATGCTGGGACTGTACCTTATTTAAGGCCACGGCCGCTTCCTTCCCATTCCTAGGCCTTTCCTATACCATTAGCTGCCTCTGGATCCGTGGTAGAGTGTCGGCCTCCGAATCCCAAGATAGCGGGTTCAAACCCGGCAGAGGTAGTCGGATTTTTGAAGGTCGGAAAAAGGTCCATTCGACACTCCATGTCGTACGATGTCGGCATGTAAAAGATCTCTGGTGATACACTCGGTATTTACCCGACAAAATTAATTAAATCTCAGCCATAGACGCCCAAGAGAGATCCGGTTTACTCTGTCTGCCATCTAGCGGGCCTAGAGTAAAACGGAACGTCGAAATTGACGAGCAGACAGCCAGATGGCGTCAAATCGAAATGTCTGCACACGGTAACTGAGGCCATACGATTATTATTATTATTATTATTATTATTATTATTATTATTATTATTACTATTACTATTATTATTATTATTATTATTATTACTATTACTATTATTATTATTATTATTATTATTCCTATACCATCGTCGCCATGAGACCTATCTGTGTCGGTGCGACGCAAAGCATATAATCATAATAATAATAATAATAATAATAATAATAATAATAATATGACAAAAAAAGGTCATTGAAACGAACAGATTTGATGTAGCCATACCAGAAGGCATAGGCACATTGTCAACAATAGGTCTCGCCAGCAAAGGCACCAAAATACGAGTGGAAAACTAAAATCACGGGACATCGTAAATGCAGTCATAAAACATCCTGAATAAAAGTGAAATGGCGCATGGCTTTTAGTGCCGGGAGTGTCCGAGAACATGTTCGGCTCGCCAGGTCTTTTAATTTGACGCCCGTAAACGACCTGCCGGTCGTAATGAGAATGAAATGATGATGAAGACGACACAGACCCAGCCCCCGTGCTAGCGGAATTAACCAATGATGGCTGAATTCCTGACCCTGCCGCGAATCGAACCCAGGACCCCTGTGACCAAATGCCAGCACGCTAACCATTTAGCCATGGAGCCGGACCATCCTGATAGCATAGAAATAACACTAAACAAAATAAAACATAGAAATATAATTGTTGTTGGTGACTTTAACATAAATTTACTCTCAAATGCAGTATTAACTAATGAATATAGAATGTTCACGCAGAGCTACGGCCTTAAAAACTGTAACACAATATACCCTACTAGACTGAGTTCGAACAATTCACTAATCGACCACTTTCTATGCAGCATAAAACTTAATAACTGGTCTGTAGATAACATAACATAGATAACATCAATTATTGATATGATTGACCATAATCTCTTGCTCTTTAGTTTAGATATTTCAAAGACATCTGTTTATACTCCCAGTGAGCCAAAACTACACTCATATAAACATATAGATTATGAAAGGGCTAGATCATATTTTGAGCAACACCAATTCCAGAGAGTAGATAGTGGGGACATAAATGCTTTATATGCTGCTTTACCAGATACATTCAAAGTGGTCTTGACTATGCAGCAACAGTTAGAAAATGTCATCATCAAAATGCAAACACCAGTCTGAATGCATGGTGCACACCAGAACTTGCATCACTCTGCAGGCATAAATCACTTCTCTGCAGTAAATTGAGAAAACACCCACACAACGGTATAATTAAAGAAGAATATAAAAGCTAGCAATAGAGTTACAACCCTGAAAAGGACTCTCAAGAAGTTGTGCTATGATAATCAAATTAAATACAATCTACACAACACTAAACACACCTGGCAACTCATAAATGAAGTTCTTGGCAAATCTTCAAAATCAACAATCAACATTGCTCTATGAAGCTAGGGAATGAATGTTTCGAAGATAAGTGACATTTGCCATGCCATGAATAATCATTTTATCTCAGTCCCTGCCACACAATCTTCAAATATTGTTCCACATCCTGAAAGTACTGCTACAATCAACAATCATCCTCATTCCCTTTTCTTAGAACCATGTTCTCCACAAGAAGTGTCTACAATTATAAATTCTCTCAAACATGCTCGCTCAATTACTAGTGATAGTATTTCCAGTAAACTTTTCAAAATCTGTAATCGAGCACTCTGTGGTCCAATATCTGAATTTATCAACTGCTCTTTGGCAAAAGGCATTGTCCCTGATTCATGAAAGATCTCTAGAGTGGTTCCTATACACAAACAGAATGATAGATCCGACCCTGGAAACTACCGACCCATCTCAGTACCACCTGAATTATCAAAAATCTTAGAAACTGTTGTCAAAGTTAGGCTTATTAGTTACCTCGAAAAATGCTATTGTTTTTCCAGATTTCAATATGGATTCAGAGAAAAGGCTAGGGTGAATCTTGCCTTAATGAACATTATAATTGGGCTTCAAAATTATATCGATAAAGGTTACAAGACTGCTGGGTTGTTTTGATTTTTTTAAAAAGGCTTTTTATACTGTTAGCCATGAACTTATGATATACAAAATGGAAAAGGCAGGTGTGCGAGGTCCCTCACTGTTCTGGTTTAAGGGTTTCTTATCAAATCGACAACAATATGTTCAGATTGGCATGGGTAAAAGTGAACTGCATATGATCTCCTTTGGTGTACCACAAGGTTCCATATTGGGTCCAATTTTGTTTGTCATATATATTAATGACATAGCCCTGTGTTCTTTTAAGGGTAAAATATCACTTCTGGCAGATGATACATCACTGTTCTATTCATCAAATTCTGAAGATGAAATAGTTGCAGATATTCAGCATGACTGTCATACCTTAGATGAATGGCTGAGAAATAAAATCTTCTAACAGCCAATTACTCAAAAACAGTCTGTATGACGTTGGATAAATTACAAAATGACCTAAATTCAACTACAAATATATTATTTGGCACTACGAAGTTGCAATGGGTAAAAGAAGTTAAATACCTTGGACTAATAATTGATAGCGCTCTCTCCTGGACACCTCATATATTAAACGTAAAAAATAAAATCTGTCTTGGTTGGTATCATTGGCAAGATTAAGTACCTACTAACAATTGACACTCTTCGTCTAATTTATTTCACAATGATACAATCTCGACTTTCTTACTTGTGCTTCATTTGGGGCAAAGCAACACAAAATAACTTAAATACTTTGGAGGTCTTACAAAACAGAGTTATTAGATTTGTGTATGGATTTCATCAACTATATTCTCGAAATAAAATATACACTGAAACAAATATATTAAGAAATTAATCTCATTAAATGTATCGCTTGTTATCTATAAAGTCTTGCATTATGAAATGTTCACCAACTCTGAATTTCCTGAAGTCACTGACATCCATTCATATAAGACAAGACAAAAAATAAATTCCATGTTCATCAAAATTATACAACAAGGTTTAAAACTAAGGGAGTGCAACACTTACTAATATCTGAATATAACAGCATTCCTGATAATATAGCAATCATCTCTATGACTGTGCCATTTCGTAATAAACTGAAGTACCTGTTAGGCACTATAAATGCGTATCAGTTATTTCTCTTCTATTTTTATTTTTAAAAACACACCTTAAAAGTCAAAAAGTTGTTCCTCCTGTTTTGTTACCCTGATAATAATCCACTTACTTAATGTAATCCTCTCCATTAGGTGAATAGTGATACTCAAGGCATATGTAAAACCACTATTATTACTCTTTCACTTTTAGACCTTACGCATTAATCCGCCATTGTTGTGATTATCTATGTATTGTTCCTCTTGGCAGAGCTCTTGCTCTCTGGAACCCTATTTATCAATAAAATAAAATAAAAAAGATGCAATGCCTGGATACATTCCTCCATATCTGATTAGTGCTTGGAAGGGCACCTGGCTGTAAAACTAGGCAAAGTTTACATATGATACATAGATCGCAACCCTAGCCGACCAGGCTGTAATAAAAGCGGGGAAGAAAGAGTGAATGTCAGCACGATAATCAAATCACATTAAGTTGTTCTGAGCTCAAGTAGGTGGATTTTTTTCAGCTCATTCCGGTGATATATGAAGGTGCTCAAATAGGCCGGCCTCGTACAGACATGTAAAAGAACTCATGTGGGACAAAATTAAGGTATCCTGGTGTCTCTGAAGATCGTGAAAGATAATAATTGGGATGTAAAACCAATAACACCACACCTCAACAAAAGTTTCCCGAGAATTAAATCGAAATTTTGTGTACCCTAACATTCGAGGTTCGGAACTGGAATCCGTTTTCCTTCAGTTGATGTTAAGAGAGGCTAATTGTCTTTAGATGTTACTCCTGAAGATAATCAGCTTCTCGTAAACTGAACTGAAGTAGAATGGATAAGGTGTTAAAGCTGCCTCTTTGGATCAGTGGTAGAGTCGGCCTCCGGATACCAAAATGGCGGGTTCTAACCTGGCAGATATAGTCAGATTTTTGAAGGGTGGGAAAAAAATTAATGCGATACTTCATATCGTACGATGTCTGCATGTAAAAAATCTCCGGTGACACATCAGCTGTTTGCCCAACAAAGTTCATTAAAACTCAGCCACAGACGCCCAATAGAGATTCTATTTACCAAGAAAGTTGGCCGTGCGGTTAGGGTCACGCATCTGTGAGCTTGCATTCGGGAAATAGTGGGTTGGAACCCCCCACTGTCGGCAGCCCTGAAGACGGTTTTCTGTGATTTCCCCTTTCCACACGAGGCAAATACTGGGGCTGTACCTTAAGGCCACGGCCACTCCTAGACATTCCTTTCCCACCGTCGCCATAAACCTATCTGTGCCGGTACGACGTAAAAAAAGTAGTAAAAAAATTAGGTTTACTCTGCCACTCAGCAGGCCTAGAGTAAAACGGAACGTCGAAATTGACTAGCAAGCAGCCAGATGAAAATGTCTGCGCACGGTAACTCAGGCCATACGATTTTATTATCATTATGGTTATTATTATTCGTTAAGATAATTGCCACTATCACTACTTCCCAACATACCTACACCTCAAGTCCCGGCAACCCACAACATTGTTTTCTGCTACTTTCATATAAATGTCCACTACTCGTTCTGCTTTCCTTGTGCCACTATTGCTAATCTCGCTGTCTGTGACAAAGAACTAGCAGAGTGCACGTAACTTGGCGTGAAAATCGATACTAGTCTCCTTGTTCCTTTTGCAGTAGTCCTAACCTACATTCCAGTGATATTTAAATTGCGAACCCGAGCCAAGCTCTTTGACATGTAACACGGCAAACGTTTGAATGCGTTTTATTAAAAAAGCCGAGGAGCGTAATCATACTGGGAACAGCAGTTCACAGGTACAGTTGAGCGAGTTTTAATTTTCACTGTACCTTTCTGGTAACGGATTCCCAATATCATGTACTCGGGCAGGAGAGTGGCTTAGAGTATTTGACTTCTTGTAGTCGTGATGTCATATCCATGCTAATTGAGTGCCAGGCGTCGTGGTCTAGTGAGGTTAGTATCGTACGTTGACCTGATCGACCCGTAGTCTATTCTCGGCTCCGCTACGAATTTGAGAGTGGTTTGAGATGATAGTCGCGAAAACTGGACGTAAACAGGATAAAATGACCTTTCTCAAAAGTATTGTGAATAAATAATAGCAAATTTTAATTTACTATCCTTCTGAAATGCGCACGCAGTGAATCTATGTAGTATTTATTTATTTATTTATTTATTTATTTATTTATTTATTTATTTATTTAACTCTGCTCGTAAGACCAAGTGTTTACAGTGCTCTGTCTTCTGGTGTAGGCTAGTACAAATTTCTTACTTCCATTGTCTAGTCTCAGTCTCGTCCTTGGCTTTGACAGCTTTCCCAATCAGACAGTGCCTGTTATGAATAGTGTGAAAATGTCACTCCTAGGGTCGGTTGATGCGGGCATTTCAGTGGGCGTGGCAGACTGAGATGTATTATCAACTTCTGGTACAGTGAGGAAAGCAATGAGAAACAACCTCACTCATTTCCCTAGTACGCCTCTTCAGTGACGTCTGGACCACCTATGACTGCTAATGGCGGATCTGTTGAGGTCCAAACCTGTGTCCAAGCTGAACAGTCAACATACAACATGCTTTACGTCCCCATCCGACGGACGAATCATAAACAGTCATGTGCTCACATTCCATATGCGCTCTGCGGGGAGGATTAGAATTGAATCCAGCCTTAAAGCACGCAACCTAGTGATTATAAATTGTATATCACCACCTCTCTTACCCTGCCGGTCAGTATTGTGATGGTGAAAATGTTTTCGAACAAAGGGGTTCGAACCGGCTAACTGCAGAGTTAGATCATATAGACTTCACCCCTTAACGATCATGGACACCAGGCGGGCTATGTCGTGACCTACCTGTCCTGTGAGACGATCTAGTTGGTTGGTCACCAGGCCGTTGGAGTTGGCAAATTACCTGTCCTGCCGAGCGATCAAGTAGGGAGGTAAATTGTAGGTGCGAACACTGTCCCGCAACTCCCGAAATAAAAGATGAATTAGCTTCACTGTCCTTTATTACCCAGGACGAGTATGTACACTATATACAAATTCATTTACAGGTTCTGAATTAGTCGGTCTGACAAGAGCTTGCTTCACGAGCCTAACCTACGGCTACGCGCTAAATCCGAATTCTGCCCTGTGGCATGTAAGTACAACTTCACTGTCACCACTAACTGCTCGGAAGAGCGTGGTCCTAAGAGTACGAATTACTGGTCGAGGGAGAGACCCGCGCCACCTTAGGGTTATATCTGCTCTCCTTGAAGCAATGGTCGGTCCCTTCCCACTACCTTAGGGGTTGGGCCCATGAGCGTTACCTAGCTGATCAGACCTTGTAGGTGGCGCCCTCAGTTACTATTCTGAACTAATTGTCTCAGTAGGTGCTGCCCTCTGGGTACTACTGTCTCTGTCCTTCTCCTTGCACGTTTGTTTCCTTGTCTCTACTAGAGTACAACTGTACTGGCTTTGTGCTCTTTGTCGGCGAGCCGCCGGCTCCAATACCGACTATTAGACTCTGCTTGTCAATACACAAACAAGCAAACATGCGCTGTTGTAAACATATTTTCGTAGGAGAGTTCCGCAAGCCCTCTGCCTGACTAATGCTCTCCACTACTTGTAACTTCACTGAAAAGCTTCTTCCTTCTAATTATTAAATATAATTACCATACAATTATTCTGACACTACAAGGTGTCGCGTATTACTGGTTATTACTCTGACACTGATTTATTTCCCTTGATATTCTAAGATCGAATCTTGGCTGCGAATCCCGGCTGCCGTTCATCTGACAGTCCACCGGTTCGAGCCCTTGGGAGGTCGGTACACGACAGCTAATCTATGTTCTGAAGCCCAACCTAGCAACATACAGTGTTCTGTTGTCCCGCGCCAGGGTAAGCGCAAAGAAATCGGCCTTCCTTAGTCACCTGATCGTAGCTACGAGGAGAGAGGGTCGCACGTTGATGCGTTCACCTGTACACTGAGCGTCTGGCTACAGTGAATTTAGTCTGGCTTTCCACACAGAGTTGTTGTTCTCCAGGGTGAGTAGTGGTTATTACGGCTATTACGGCTATTTCGCAACAAAAAAAAAAAAAAAAAACCTGCCACTTCAAGTGTGATATGTGAAGCCATCCCTTTTCAGTTTCGACTCAGCTGATTTATAACTGTTAGGTTCTTGAGTCTACCGAAGCTAATTATGAATAAATACATAACTTAAAAAATGGTAACATAACTATTAGCAACGTGCAATTTGCAGATGACACTTCCCTTATAGCTGAATGTGAAGAGAAACTCTCTGACCTGTTCACAAAAGTGAAGAATAGTAGCCGTTACTATGGTCTAGAGCAGACGTTTCCAAAAAGCGGCCCGCGGGCCGCATGTGACCCGCGAAGCCATTTTTGCGGCCCGCGAGAGCACTGTAAGAAATAATGGGAAGAAAAGTCACAAAAATATTTAATAGCTCGCTCAAAAACGTATTAATTTATATACACCATATTGACCCAAGTCAAAACTGATTATTCTTTAATACTAGTTCCTCTTTTCAAATATTCACTTGTTCTCAATATATTATTTTTAATTTTAAAACATGTAAAATCCAAATTCCAAGTAATAATGTTGCTATTTTTGCATCCCACTGAGTACTTTTGATGGTTTCCGGAGACGCCGAGGTGTCGAAATTTTGTCCCGCAGGTGTTCTTTTACGTGCCAGTAAATCTACCGACACGAGGCTGACGTATTTGAGCACCTGCAAATACAACCAGACTGAGCCAGGTTCGAACCTGCCACGCTAAGTCCAGCACCTCAACCGTCTCAGCCACTCAGCCCGGCTACAAATTTCACTCTTTTATGCAATTTTAAAATAATGTTTTAAGCAATTAAAAAGATCAAACCCTTATTTCAGTTGAACTATGCATATTATTTCATAATGGTGCTTCTGTACTATTTGCAGAATTTTACGAACATTGGTCTATTCAAGTGCAACCCGTGAACATGACTAAGGTTTCCAAAATGGCCCTCGAGCCCTTACAAATTGGAAAACCCTGGTCTAGAGATAAACCTGTAAAAATCCAAATTAATAGTAATCAATCGGCAAGGTCTAATCCAACTTACAATATGTCTAAAGCACCTGGAGATAGTAAAGGAAATTGCATACCTTGGGGCAGTCATAAATGGCACGGGAAGCTGTGAAGCAGAGGTCAAAAGACATATTATTCTAGGTCGTGCTGCAATGGTTCAACTCACTAAGATGCCTCTGAGATGTGGTGTTGGCGGAGAATGCTGCGTGTACCCTGGACGGAAAGAAGAACCAATGTTTCCATTCTGAACGAACTGAGCATCAAGAAACGTCTATCTTCCCGTGTGAGTGAGTGTTACCTCCAGTTCCTTGGCCACATTTTTCAGAAGAGCAGGTGAGAACTTAGAAAAGACCATTTTGCAAGGTAATGTTGAAGGCAGTAGACCACGGGGAAGAACAGCAAGTAGATGGTTAGATCAGGTGAAGAAGATCACTGACCTGCCTCTTCAGATCATATTAAGAAAATTAGTTAGTGGGACGAAAAGAACAGTAACATTAATTGTGTATTTTCAATATGTTATGGAAGCGACAAGCAGCATTTAGGGCAATTATTAGAGAATGTTGTTATTTAAAAGCATACAAATGCACCCTTTTCGGCTAAATGTAGATGGAACTTCGTGCACTAACAATTCAAGGGCCGGGCTGAGTAGTTCAGGCGGAAGAGCACTTGCTTTCTGATTTCGTGTTGATAGGTCCGATGCCGGCTTAGTCCGGTGATATTTGAAGGTGCTCAAATACGTCAGACCTGTGTGCATAGATTAGGTTAGAATAGATTCGCTGGGGCTGTACTTTTCATTCCACTCCTAGCCCTTTCCTATTGTCCTGCAGGAGTTCTGGTGTCTCCAAAAACCGTAAACGTAGTTAGTGGGTCGTAAAACAATTATTATTATTATTATTATTATTATTATTATTATTATTATTATTATTATTATTATTATTATTATTATTACCGTCCCCTCGGTTCAAGTTACGGCCAATTAGACTCCCTGATTGGCATGATGGCAGAAGCAGAGATTCAGTGTTATACAGTGGAGCTGTCTGGAGTATGAAGGGAAAGCATCCACAATGGCGAAAACGGTAGGGGTAGGCTTATTGACTTAAATCTTAAATTTCATCGGACAACTGGCTCAAAATGTCAGGTATGTCTTCATCAAAGACAAAAGATACCTAGAATAGAAATATACTACATGTAATTACGCCTGACTTTGCCTAATTACCCGAAAATTACAGAGGAAAGGATATTTTAAAGAAATAAATATTACTTACATGACCGGGCGCACGGTTGACTTCATCAACCAGCTTCGGTTTCCAAGAGTTCGCTCGAAATAATTACACACGTATCGCTTCCACTGCTGTCAAAACTCGACTGAACTGAAGGTCAAGAGTGAGAGCAAAGGTATTACTTGCGAGGTGGTGAAAGACTGACAGTTCTAGGAATTACGGCGTAAAATAGCGCGCTGATTGACAAAACAACCAGCGTGCCCGGTCTAGGTATAACGGAGAACCAGTATGAAGAAGAGGTTCATCTTAAGACTGCAAGATCACTGTTGAAGAACATCATGGCTATTCCTCTTAAGAATCTAAAATTGGAAATAGAAAAGGGCCTCATGAAGTTGGAAGAAGCTTTAGAAGCTGGAGCAACATGCAGGATGTCGTGGAAGAAATCTGCAGAAGAACTGAAGCAGAGATCAACCGCCACGGAGAACAAGGAATCGTCCAGGACATCACCAGTGACAGGTGACATGGAGGAAGACCAAGGAAAGTGGGAAAAGGTCCTATCCAAGAAGAAGAGAAAGAATAGTGAGGATAGGAAGCAGATATTCCAACGAAACGGGCCGGAAACAATCTTGAACCAATGAACAGTAAGACTTTCGCTGATGTTTTGAAGGAACAGGTTGAAGCAGGAAGACAGTGGAGCAGGCATCCGATCTATCCGCAAAACAAGAGCTGGTGCTGTTCTTCTTGAGTTTAATAAAACAACACAAACTGAAAACAGTGAGATATTCAGTAAATCTCTGAGAGATGCCCTCGGACAAGATGGCGATGTAAAGGCTTTAATCCCCGAACTACACTGGAGATTCGAGGCATGGATGGCGTCACTACCGCTGCAGATGTGGAGGAAGCTGTAAAACGAGATTCCGTTAATCCTCATGGAGAGCTGCAAATGTCAGTCACAGAACCAAACAGCTGGGGATAGAAACTTGCGATCTTCGAAACTAAAGATGAGGATGCTCAGAAACTACTGGAAGCAGAAAGAATTAAGATAGGATGGCTATACTGCAGAGTACGTGCTAGAATCATGTTATCTCCCTGTTTTCGATGCCTATCATATGGAAATCTGGCAAGAAAATACACAGGCACTGACAGAAGTAAGCTCTGTTTTAAGTGTTGAGAAGCGGGTCACAAGGCATTGGACTGCAAAAGGAATAATCCGCGATGCATGCTTTGTACAGACAAGGGTGTCAATGAAGCTGAACGAAATCATGTTCCTGGGTCCGGTGCATGCACAATATTCCGTGAAGCTCTTGAAAAGGCCAAAATCACAGCAAATGACGCCAATCCTTCAAGCAAACATGCACAGGAGTCAAACAGCTAACGACCTTCTGACACAGCTGATTTATGAGATGGAAGCAGATATCGTTATTATTAGCGAACCATATCAAGAGAGGGACAATCCAGGGTGGTTTGTGGATAATATTGGAACAGCTGCAATTTCGATACCGGATCTAGCAAAATTTTCAGTAATAGAGCATGGATGTGGAGATGATTTTGTTTAGGTACAGATTGGAGGAATCACTAGTGTAAGCTGCTATTTTACGCCAAATGAATCTGTTCCCAACTTTCAGATGAAACTTGATGGCCTTGAGGGTGCATTACGTAGAATGGAAAACAGACTAGTGGTCGCTGGTGATTTTAATGCTTAAGCGTTGGAATGGGACATGCCACAAACAGAATCTAGTGGATGACGTATAATGGAGATGGCAGCTAGAACGGGTTTGGTGGTCAACGACATTGGAAATGTGCCAACATTTCGACGGCTAGGGTGTCTGGGAACAATACCGGATGTAACCTCATCGGCGGATATTGTGCCTAAAATTACTAAATGGTGATTGAGTACTATACGGGGAGTGATCACGTATATGCCATCTTTCGACTGCTCCAGGAAGCTACTGAAGTAAGAAACATCTTGCGCAGGACAGCACTGTGGAGCATAGCCGGTATCGAGAAGGAAACGTTTCTTGCTGTAATACAGAATGAAATGGAGAACATAATGGAAAAATGTTTTGGTTGTAGAGGGAAAGAAGCAGCTGGTGTATGTGTTTGTGCTCTTTTTGCTGTATTCACCACTTCCCACACTGCATCCATCACCACGTGTCTTCTCCGAAATCCATGCTGGCGAGCAGATACATCCCCTGCTAGCTGAACTGCTGAGAGAATTCTGGCCTGCAAAAGTTTCTCCAGGATCGAACCTTGGCCAAGACCTGTGGAACATCATGTATGATGGCTTGTTACGTTTGGAGATGCCAGAGGACTGGAAGCTTGTGCGCTACGCTGATGATGTAGCTGCCTTGATAGTGGTTCGTAATGTTGAGATGGCTCAAATCAAACTTAAGTAGGTAATGCGGCGCATAAAAGAATGGATGATGAGTCACAGGCTAACATTAACAGAACACAAAACGGAGATAGTTCTTCTGACGAGGAAAAGGATCGAGACTCTTGTGCCAGTGACTGTTGGAGAGTTAGTGATTGAAACGTCTACGAACACAAAATATTCAGGAGTGACACTTGACTCCAAGCTCACATATTGGAATCATATTCAGAGAGCGACAGATAAGGCAGTAAAATGTATGACTGCACTTGGTAGACTGATGGGAGATATTAAAGGTCCGATATCCAGTAAACGACGCCTTCTCATGTCGACGGTTCAGTCAGTGTTCCTGTATGGCTCTGAAATCTGGACTGAATATTTGAGATTTGCTGGTATCGGAGAAGTATAGCTGCCGTACAACGCAGAGCAGTTTTACGTATTTCATGTGCATACAGCACAGTTTCTGAACCTGCAATCCTCACGGTGGCAGCCATAGCCCCAATAGATCTACTTACATTGGAGCGACAAGAAATCTGGCGTACCCAAGGAGAGCTGGGAAAGAAATATGTCAAGAAACGTGCCTTCAGTCAACAGATGAGGTGATGGCAACTCGGATGTGAAATTGATCCTCAGGGTAAATGGACCAAGTGACTGATACCACGCTTGGTTATCTGGGTTGAAAGGGTTTATTGTGAAGTCAACTATTACCTCACTAAGCTTCTAACAGGACATGGATATTTGCGGAAATTCCTGCATAGAGTGGGTGGAGCGAGTGATGCAGCATGCATATACTGTGACGACATCGATGATGTACTTCACACCTTCTTGTGTGCGGCCATTGGATGATAAGGAGAAGATGTGTGGAAACTGAATTAGGAGAACTGGCACCAGATAATATTATTTCTATGATGCTACGAAAGCAGGAATACTGAGATCGGGTGGCAGTGGAGGATGTCCTTCGTCAGAAGAAGAGGAATTTGGAAGCGTACGAACGTCCGTAATGGAGAAATGAAGAAAGGAGTCTGAAAGACTAAGTAAGCAAATCACTCTGAAGTAATGCGAGAGAGGTTCCGGCGTGACGATACACATCGTAGGTTTTTAGCGGGTTGAGAATCCCACACACGTGTGGAGTGCGGACCCTTCACAAGTGTCTTTTGAAGATTTTCTACAGGCCCTCGTAAAAAAAAAGTTATGACAATTCAAGAAATTTCTTGGGCTATGAATCGGTGACCAATCCGCTATAAGACTATAAGGAATTTCAAGCAATCACACAGCTTCTTATCACCAGAATGTTATAGTTATATTTTTATCACTTTCATTTTATCGCACCTGCGTGCACTTGGTTTTAGATAAATTAATCAAAATAGCGCACTGAAACTTTTTCAAAGATTCTTCGACCTAAGCATCACTCATCTGCATTCAACGACACAGCGCATAATCAGCAGGGCGTAACACTGTTATTCTGACAAAGACGACGGCTGACATATTTGCAGACTGCGGCCCAAAGACTTAAATGGAAAACCATATACCTCCGGGCTGAATGTTTTGTCTTCAATAGGTTACAACCAGGCGCACACATTTGATTTATTTTTATTTATTCATTTGTATTGTCTTTACTTATTTAGTTTTGTAGTTACGAATGCAATTATAGGTCCACTCTCTAGATACATTCTAGAGCTCTCGTTATATTGCTACAGGTAAGGTGCTACTTCCTTACAGTATTGCTTACAATAGCGGCGATTAGAGGGAGGGGGGACTTTGTGGAGAAAAAAATAAATTTTTATTCCTTCCTATTGTCTATCCAACTAATTCTTTCTATTCATATCTTTAATAATTAAGAGAAATAATTCGCGGAAATACGCACAAAATGTCGTTCGTTGTCGCTAACCGAATTGTACTGCGCCACAGCATGTCATGGAGACTCGCGGAGCAATGTGTAGCATGTTCTGCGAAGGGTGTTTAGGGGTTGTAGTAAGGATGTAAAGGAGAGGGCATATAAGTCTCTGGTAAGACCCCAACTAGAGTATGGTTCCAGTGTATGGGACCCTCACCAGGATTACCTGATTCAAGAACTGGAAAAAATCCAAAGAAAAGCAGCTCGATTTGTTCTGGGTGATTTCCGACAAAAGAGTAGTGTTACAAAAATGTTGCAATGTATGGGTTGGGAAGAATTGAGAGAAAGAAGAAGAGCTGCTCGACTAAGTGGTATGTTCCGAGCTGTCAGCGGAGAGTTGGCGTGGAATGACATTAGTAGACGAATAAGTTTGAATGGCGTTTATAAAAGTAGGAAAGATCACAATATGAAGATAAAGTTGGAATTCAAGAGGACAAACTGGGGCAAATATTCATTTATAGGAAGGGGAGTTAGGGATTGGAATAACTTACCAAGGGAGACGTTCAATGAATTTCCAATTTCTTTGAAATCATTTAGGAAAAGGCTAGGAAAGCAACAGATAGGGAATCTGCCACCTGGGCGACTGCCCTAAATGCAGATCAGTAGTGATTGATTGATTGATTGATTGATTGATTGATTGATTGATTGATTGATTGATTGGGTAGCACGGGTCACTCACTTGCCGCGCTCATTCGACAGCCTGGCGGTCTCACTGTCAATGTGTACGTTCGGTTCTGTGTAGTGTCTGTTACTTTGTTGCTGTGTATCACGGGCGTAGCCAAGTTGGGGTTACAGGGGTTAGAACAGCCGGAAATTTTATTCATCTGTATTGTACTATAAGATTTAGTAATGTACTGCAATCTAAATATCAACACATTTCACACATCTTCTACTCCTTTTTATATCGCTTTTCCCATACCTTTGGGGTTGCGGGTGCGAACTGTGTAGCACATGGGGATTTGGCCCTGATTTTCAGCCGGATGCCCATTCCCGACGCCAACCCTATATTGAGGGATGTAATCACTGTTGCGTGTTTCTGTGGTGGTTGGTAGTATAGTGTGTTGTGTAAATATGAAGAGGAAAGTGTTGGGAAAAACACGAACACTCAGTCCCCGGGCCAGAAGAATTAATCAAAGGCGATTAAAATCCCCCGACCAGGCCGGGAATCGAACCCGGGATCCTCTGAACCGAAGGCCTCAA
Source organism: Anabrus simplex (assembly GCF_040414725.1). Taxonomy (NCBI): domain Eukaryota; kingdom Metazoa; phylum Arthropoda; class Insecta; order Orthoptera; family Tettigoniidae; genus Anabrus; species Anabrus simplex. The sequence goes on along the minus strand of NC_090265.1, from coordinate 143,831,142 downwards.
CGCTGACCATTCAGCCAATGAGTCGGACATATCAACACAATTCACTTGTATCAGTGAATAATCTTATTAATTGTAATGTATACGTAATTATTGTTCCTTTGGTGAAAGTTTTATCCTATAGTACTATTATTACCGCACATAAGTTGGTAGATTGTCAACCTTTACTTCCATCGAAATCGTTCAAAGAGCATCAATAACTTAAGATTTTATGGCTAATTTTTTTTTATTTTGATCTACCTGCTTTTTATTGTCCACAAATGTTTGTGCCCCAACCCCCACTTATTCCCAATCGCTGCTACCCCGTTTGGGTGGGGGACGCAGACGAATAATACACCCACGGTATCCCCTGCCTGTCGCGAGAGGCGACTAAAAGAGGCGACCAAGGGATGATCGAATTAGAACCATGGGACTACTTGTAATTAGTACCACCACGCGGAAAACACCATGGGTCGCTTGTACTTGCGTGTAGTACCACTGTGTTAGGTACAAAATAGGCTTGTGAATAGTAGCGACAGTATGTGCTTTCGGCTTTTACAGTACCTGTGATTAGTACCACTATATGAGCGACACCATGGTTCTGGCTCGCCTATGATTAATAACCATTATATGAGGAACACCACGGGATAGTAAGAGTCCCTGTGCTTAGTACACTTAAGTGATGAACACCATAGGTTTGCGTTGCCTGTAAATGGCGCCGCAATGTGCGAAATACCATAGGTTTGTATTACATGTGTGAATTTCATTACCTATGAGTAGTACCATAATGTGTAGAATACCGCGAGTCTACGCTATTTTTGATTAGGGTTGTACCGCAACATGACAAATACCATGGTTCTACCTTCCTAGCGATAAGTAGTATTATGAGGGGCCGATGACTTGGATTTTGCACCCCTGAAGAATACAAGCATCATCGACTCAGTATTGTGGTCAGTAATATTATTGTTTTGCGTCAGTTTCTGTGAATGTAAGGCATTGCGGATCGGATGCACTGATTGTTTTAAATTCATCTCCATCCATTCATTCTTCGTCCTCACATTTTGAATTCTGGTCAGTGGAGGATTTTGGATTTTTAATTTGTCATTACATTTCGTCTTATTTCGTATCATTAGGGGCCGAGACTTAGATGTTAGGCCCCTTTAAACAACAATCATCATCATCATCATCATCATCAATCGCTGCTACTGCGTGCTTGTACTTTGGCACAATTTCCAAACGATCGCTTTTTTGCGTCAGGAAGTGTACATGGTTGTGTGACTTCGAATACGAACGGATAATGAAAGTTAAAGTACTGTGGAGAGTAATGGAGAACTAATTTCTCTCTCCTGGTGTGAGCACGCGCGGAACTATTGTTTCCAGCACAGCTACAGCCAGGAATTTGGAAGGAATGAAGGCATTACCGTCGAAACACAACTTCATTTAGTCGTCACAACACAATGCGTGGTTTTGACGTGACCTCTTTCTGCGAAGAAGTGATGTGTTTGGTCGATGTCATCAAGGATACATAACATGACATAATGAATCACGCAAATGAAATATCTGGAATAACATTCACAAACATTAATGACGTGAACGTCATCGGAGCCCGCAGTATGATGGACGAGATGGTAGTGTTCCAACCACAATGCAATGTCAGCGACGGCTTGGGTGGTGTCATTTTCCCAGCCAGCCAATGCAGCCTGCGCAGAACTATTTAAAATATTCCCCAAACATACTGTGGCTCTATCATAATTAGACAATTTCTTCCCTGATAGAAATGAAGAACTCAAGTTTTATTTTAAAAACTGTTCTTTCTTTTGAAGTTCGTCAAATCCAGCAATTGACTCTAATTGTGGAGGAGGCTGGGGTTAAAAAAAATCCGCAGTTCTAGCCCTTCATGTTGAAAACATCCTAGGGATATGAACTACGAATTTTAGGTAGGCCTAAATAAAATCTAATATACATGCATTATCATTATGGACTGTTATGCCTTTCAGCGTTCAGTCTGCAAGCCCCTGTGAATTTACTAAACGTTGCCACAATCCTCGATTTGCAACTAGTGTTGTGGCCTCATTTAGTTCTATACCTCTTATCTTTAAATCGTTAGAAACCGAGGCTAACCATCGTCGTCTTGGTCTACCTCTACTTCTCTTACCCTCCATAACAGAGTCCATTATTCTCCTAGGTAACCTATCCTCCTCCATTCGCCTCACATGACCCCACCACCGAAGCTGGTTTATGCGTACGGCTTCATCCATCGAGTTCATTCCTAAATTAGCCTTTATGTCCTCATTCCGGTACCCTCCTGCCATTGTTCCCACCTGTTTTTACCTGCACTCATTCTTGCTACTTTCATGTCTGTTACTTCTAACTCATGAATAAGATATCCTGAGTCCACCCAGCTTTCACTCTCATAAAGCAAAGTTGGTCTGAAAACAGACCGATGTAAAGATAGTTTCGTCTGGAAGACATTATTCATTTATTCCTAAAAATTACAATTCTTTTTCATAATCATAGTTGAAAATGAAAACTTACAACCTGTTTTCCAGTCATTGACCGGGTCAGGGATGTACTGAATGAATCATATATAGGCTTTTAATACGATGGGGTCGCCACTCCCAAAGTGATTTATTAATGACTGATAGATGCTATGAAATGAGAATGGAGAGTGTTGCTGGAATTAAAGATGACAGGGTAAACCGGAGTACCCGGAGAGAAACCCTTCCCACCTCCGCTTTGTCCAGCACAAATCTTACATGGAGTGACCGGGATTTGAACACAGTATCCAGCGGCTGCCGTCTGAGCCACGGAGGATCTCTTAATCATAGTTATCCGGTCGATTAGATGAGCAGTTTTCTTGTTTCTACCACTACGAGCGCTAATGTGAGTCAGTGCAGAGTTTCAGTTAAGCCCCTTATAACTACATTCGGTGTAGACATTTATAAAAAATAAAAATACGCCTGAAGGTATTGAACCAAGAAACACATTATAGAAAGAATTACGTAAATAATTTGCCTAGGATTTGAATTAAAAAAGGAAAACGAGTAATGAAACAAGCGATTTTTGGCAGTTTTTCTGGAACTGCATTTAGGCCGGAAGTGATTTTCGAAATTTGTATTTTAGTTTAATAGGGCTATCAAAGACTCACAATTTGAAACCTTTCCTGGCCCTTCAGCTACAATTGAGAAAATTGCTTAATTTTACGTTTTTCGTAGTATGGGGTCCCCTGCTTTGTCTGCCAAGAAATGTAAGGTAAGGTAAGGGTGTATTCTGCCCGAAGGCAGGTCCGAACCTCCGCAGAGGTGTGCCTGAGCTGGAGTTTACGTACGGTAGGGTGGCCAGTTCCTTTCCGCTCCTCCATTCCCTTAACCCCCACCAACAGCGCGTGGCAACCCATCCAAATCTTGACCACGCCCAACGTTGCTTAACTTCGGAGATCTCACGGGATCCGGTGTTTCAACACGGCTACGGCCGTTGGCGCTAAGACATGTTTCCAACATTTAAAACAAGTTACTTTCAGGTATACTTTTCTCAAACAATTGAACCAGTTAGATACAATGTTTGTTATGGCTATTCAGTGGACGTGAATATTTTCCTTTCTTTCTTTCTTTCTCAATCTGTTTATCCTCCAGGGCCGGTTTTTCCCTCGGACTCAGCGAGGGATCCCACCTCTACCGCCTGAAGTGCAGTGTCCTGGAGCTTCAGACTCTGGGTCTGGGGAGCTTCACCTGCTATGCTGAACAGGGGCCTTGCGGGGGGATGGGGAGATTGGAAGGGATAGGCAAGGAAGAGGGAAGGAAACGGCCGTGGCCTTAAGTTAGGTACCATCCCGGCATTTGCCTGGAGGCGAAGTGAGAAACCACGGAAAACCACTTCCAGGATGGCTGAGGTGGGAATCGAACCCGCGTCTACTCATTTGACCTCCCGAGGCTGAGTGGACCCCGTTCCAGCGCTCGTACCAGTTTTCAAATTTCGTGGCAGAGCCGGGAATCGAACCCGGGCCTCCGAGGGTGGCAGCTAATCACACTAACCACTACACCACAGAGGCGGACGAATATTTTCCTAATAATTAAAATTCTTATGTAATTTTAAATGGCAGGAACTAGCAGTACTAAAAGCTCATTCTTTTTGAGCCACTTTACACATAAGGGAGAAGTGCAGTTTATTATCAGCAGCATCAGCAGTGTTATATCCTTAGAAAATAGTCTTGTTGCCTCCAAACGACTATTCTTATGCCTTCGTATACTGGAGAGCCATGGAAGTGATACACTCCAGAGTTGCCTAGCTCAAGTGCATGTAAGTCAACTCGTTTAATAACGGTACTTTCCTGGAGTAGATAATACTTGCATGGTATAAGTCTCATTCCGTATTGACGGCTATCACTTTACAGTAGATAAATCTTTGTTATACTCCTTTTCAATACAAAAGTGTCCATCTAAGTTGGATATGTCTGAGCAGACATGTTTCAGCTTATCTCCATCTTCAGTAGAAAGCTTAAAATGTTACATACATACACCAACAAATATAACAGCGAGAAAATTGTGTATATTAAAAGAACGAGGCAGACGTATTTGAGCACCTTCAAATATCACCGGACTGAGCCAGGACCGAATGTGTAGAGTTGGAGTCCGAAGGCAAGCACCTCAACCGTCTGAACCACTCAGCCTGGCACACTTTTGTACTGTAAAGGAGGATAACATAAATATGTTTCTATTGTAAAGTAGATATAGTACTAATGACCTATAAATATAATTCTCAGAAATTTCACTTACACGTTCACTGGTCATTTCACAGCTTCTTATGTCAATAAAGATACGTAATATGGAAAAGGGGTAGGAGAGGGAAGGAAGTGGCCGTGGCCTTAATTAAGGTACAGCCCCAGCATTTACCTGGAGTGAAGATAGTCCAGTCAAGATGTACATCCGTGCTTGCAAAAGGTCTGGTCTTTCAGAATTTTTTATATGTTGTTAGGACCTAAACCAATATTAAAAAAACCAGATTTGCAATTTCCGAAGTGCTGTGCGAGCGGCGGTGTACCCAAAAAACCATGAAATTTTCGGACTTCTTTCAGGTTTTGCTCAATATCTCAGTGAAGGAAGGGTTTTACCGGTATCATCACCCTATATACTTTTAAAGTAGACTAAATTTGCTACAATTTGAGACCAGAGGGAGCTCTATACAGCCATTGGTTCCCAAAGTACAGTTCTTCGAAAAGAGGCAATTTTTTCCAAAAAGTGAATTTTTTTTCGAAATGGTCACTTAGTTTGTGAAATATCTTCTACACTACGCATCCCACGTCAATTATTATATGAAATGAAGTTGTACTAAATTTAATTATCTTTCATTTGAGACCAGACTGGTACTTATAGGCCCAGTGGTTCTCTCAAAAATGGAGGATAACCAAAATTAGTCATCAGTGGGTTTCGGGGGGGAAATTCAAATAAACTGTTCTCAGGTGTTTTTATGGTTTTATTTATCAAACAGTTAAAATTTTTATTGTTAAAAAATTGTTTGATGAAAAAAGAAAAAGATAATATACCTATCGGGAATCACGTCATCATCAAACATTGTTTTATATACCTACATACTAAAATGCTTGTACAAACATCATGGTACCTAATATAAGGACAAATTACATTTACACAATAAAGAAAACTAATAAAAATCATGTAGGAATTGTGTTTTGGTTGCCAAATCATGCCTTTCTTTTTATCGTGGATGGCCCGGGCTTGGGTTCGTACGAAGATGGTGTCTCGATGACACTTGGAGAGGCGCCCAGTCTGTAGTCGGGTCATCTTCATCGCCCGAGCATTTCAGCTCCATATCCGGGACGTTAATGCACAATTTACCACCGCATGACTGGCAGAGGACTGAGCATTGAGCCCAGCCTTTCTGCACGAGCAGCTCCCAGAGCACTCTTTCTTGCATTTATATGAAATTTTTCGAGGAAGGGCAGGAGGTGCTGGATCCAGGGTGGTGGGGATGGGGGAGAGTCTCTGGGAAGACAACTTCCACCCCCAATCAGTGGGATTCAAGTTGACTCCCTGCCACTTCTGCACTTGGAGTTAGCACCTTGCTGCATGGTGGCCTGCGGCATCTTCTGTCGGTGGCAAACGGGCGAGGTTTATGCTCGTTGAAATGACAAATGTCTTATACCTCAGGAAATCCAAAGTATCCCTCGCGAATTCACCCCCATATAGAGCCACAAAGCACTTGATGCCCGCTTCTCTCATGGCTTGTGGGGTGGAGTTTGGCCGAAGGAAGATCTCCACTTACTCAGCAAGTGGTTCACTCTTGCTCAGGACTGTGCTGATTTGGGTCTTTCCTTGGCCAAACGGTGCTGAGGGGGTATCGCACCCGGTAAACGCGTGGGTGAATAGTACCGTCCCTGGTGATCGCTAAGAGTCCTGGTGGTTGTAGGAGGTCGTAGAGTAATGACAGCAACAATCCTCGCCCTTCGTTCTCTTCTGAAGATAGATGTTTTTCTCTTCAGCGCCTAAACCATTGAGAAGAACGAGCAGGTCGACGTACTCTCCAACTATGACGACCCGATCGGCTACTGTTCTTTTTGAAAGCGCTGTCATGACGATCCCTCGATCCGAATCTTCTTCGGCAACAGCCACTTCTACTCCCTCCTTCTGAAAGGCGTCACAAAGAAGAGTTATTAGGCGTCTCTTGCTATTCTAATTGCCCAGTACATGCTCTTGAACAATTTCAATTACTGTGGATTCATCGAACGTAAATTCGTAGCTGGAATGAGCTGCGTAGCGCCGGAGTCGTTCCGCTGTTTTGGTGAGGTGTTTTTGTAGCATCTTCGGGGTAGCCGTCAGAAACGATGGAGACGTTCTTCCCAAAGTGGTTACGGACGTAGATGGTATAACGCGCCAAAAGTGATCGAACTGTGCTCTTCCGCTGCCACACCACCTTGTGCAAGAGGTAAGCACCATCCAAAACGACATGAGTGCAGGCAGCTATCGGCGTGTGTCTGGAATGAGGAGTGAAGGCAGAGTACAGAGTGGATTTTATGCCCTTGCGCATCCTCTGTTCATTGAACATAGACATAGGGAACGGGGCCAACTCATACTTGAAGTCATCCTTTAAATCCTAAGGACATTTCAGTAAACCACTACTGATAGAAAGCAAAATGCCATTTTTAGGAAATGGGCGGTGGAGAGCAAACCAGTTTTTGAGTTTTTCCACATCATCGTTATCTCGGACGATTCTAGAAGGTCTCATGTCTACATGCTGCTCTCCAGTAGGATATGATATGCTGCAAAAACATTCAAGTTCTTCATATATGTTCACCATAAACACCATTCCTGCTGTCCACCTTGCCAGCACACTGTCGGAGATTCCACTTCCTTGGGTCAACCCACCGTAGGTCTTCATGGATCGCACCAGCTTCTGTTCAGTTGTTAGGTCTGACCACAACCCAGACCAAAACTTGTCAGACCGGCGAATGGTGAATGATCCTTTTGTGAACATGTCGTATTCACTTTTATTCATCAGTTCTTGTAGAGCCATCATATCCTGAAGGTAGAGGTGCACGCCCTTAGCGTACAAAAACGTGCAGCTGAGAGGACGAAAGGGAGCATCCTGTGGAAAGTGTACAAACGAAGGTTCCAATAAAAAAATAAAACCATAAAAATACGTTAGAACAGTTTATTTGCATCACCCTCTCCCAAATCCACTTACGACTGTTTTCGGTTATCTGCCGGTTTTGAGAGAACCGCTGGGCTTACAGGTACCACTCTGGTCTCAAATGAAAGCTAATTAAATTTACTACAACTTCATTTCATACAATAGTTGACGTGAGATGCGTAGTTTAGAAGATATTCCACAAAATAAGTGACCATTTCGAAAAAAATTTTTTTGGAAAAAACTGCCAATTTTCGAAGAACTGTATTTTTGGAACCAATGGCTGTATAGAGCTCGCCCTGGTCTCAAATTGTAGCAAATTTAGTCTACTTTGAAAGTGTGTAGAGTGACAATACCGATCAGACCCTTCCTTCACTGAGATATTGAGCAAAACCTGAAAAAAGTCCGAAAATTTCATGTTTTTTTGGGTACACCGCCGCTCGCACAGCACTTCGGAAATTGCAAATCTGTTTTTTAATATTGGTTTAGGTCCTAACAACATATAAAGAAATTCAGAACGACCCGACCATTTGCAAGCACGAGCCCCTTTTCATGTTTAACTTGACTGGACTAAAATGGGAATGCACGGAAACTACAGTATCTTCAGGGATGCCGACAGTGGGATTCGAACCCACTATCTCCCGAATACTGGATACTGGCCCCACTTAAGCGATTGCAGCTATCAAGCTCGGTGCTCAGAAATAGTTTCTACATGCTATAACTCATGTAATTTAACGACATTATAAGAATAAAGTAATCAACAAAATTATCATTATAAGCAAAATTATACATTTCACTGTTTCGTTATGCTTTGTCCACTGTGCCAAATTTAAACTGAAGGAAGTTTTGTACGTGAAGTAATAACAGCACAGCTTCTTTTGGTATATCCCTGAATCATAGAAGCTGGATACTATGCTGTAGAAAACCCCGTTATATCCTTCAACTGATTCCCATATCTCATTTCGAATTCCCCTTTCATTTTATAATTACCTGAAGCTCTCCAAAACTCAGTATCATCATATTCAATTTCTCTTGTTCATTTCTCTTCTCCATCTCCTTCCCTTGTCTTCACATTTGTTTTCCAGATTTCATTCACTCCTGTTGTTCTTGGACTCCTCTCTCACTCGTTCTTCAAATCACTATTCGTCAAAAAAGAGCATTTTAATTTTTTTACCTTCATGAGTGCATTGTGCTGCCCTTCATGACATCATTCGCGCGTCTTGATTAGGATGAAATGATGATGAAGACGCCCCCGTGTCAGCGAAATTAACCAATTATGGTTAAAATTCCCGTCGTCTTCATCATTTCATCCTCATCAAGACGTGCAGGTCGCCTAAGGGAGTCAAATCAAAAGACCTGCATCTGGCGAGCCGAACTTGTCCTCGGACACTCCCGGTACTAAATGCCATACGCCATTTCATTTTCATTATAAACAGTAATTAACAGCTTCAAAACAATTCAATACTTTGTAGACATACAGTCACTCCCATAAATATTCGGTCACTGATAAAATCCGCGAAAAAGTGATGACAATAACGCAGCGATGAGCAGGAAGTGAAACCAAGTGTGTCTAAGTAATGGAACTACATGTGGTTGCTTATGCCGAGGAGGAATCAGGGAGCATTGATTTACATTATGCTGTAAAAGAAAGGGTCTTGCTCACATGGGTGAAATGACACGCCTCAAAAATAGTCGGTCACCCGGAAAGGCCAGGATTGCTGTTGTGTTCATTGATAGAGACAGGGCAGATAGCGCTGCAAAACATTCAGTCCAGTAGTGTGGTGCCGCAAGACACATCGTGCCGAAGTCATTCGCTGTAGTGTTGCGGACAGGTATCAAAGAGGGTGCAAAAGACAACACAATACCACGTTTGAAGAACGCCAGCTCGTGATATTCCATCATGCTCGAGGTAAATCGCATAGAAAAGATATCGCAGATGCTTAACATAGCAGAATAATAGTTGGAGATATAATCAGACGATTCAAAAATGAAGACAGAATTGATTCGGTTCCTCACACAGGCAGACCAAGAAGGCTGACAGAACGACAGGAGCGGTTTGTGCTTCGGAATGGGAAACGATTTCCAAAAATTAGTGCTCAGAAAGTGGTAGCAGCTGTCGTAGAGGAGTGTAGAAAGAGAGTGAGTACTGCAACCGTGCGAAGAGCACTGCGAAGGAATGAGTTACTTGGGAGAAGAGCTAGGAGGAAACCATTCATAGCGTGGTATATGAAAAGAAGCGGTTAGAGTTCGCAAAACCTACGTAACTAAACCCAGTGCTTGGTGGAAGGATGTGTTATTTGTTGATGAGTCAAATTTCAACATGTTTGGGTCCGATGGAAAGCAATTGGTGTGGCGGAAACATCACGAGGTACTGAAAACAAGCAATTTACCAGAAACGGTAAAACATGGTGAAGGAAGTGCAATGGTGTGGGGATGTATTGCATCGAACAGGGTTGGTGCACGGAGTTTCACTGAACATATTTTGACAAAAGAGGACTATTTGGCTATCCTCAAAAACAATTTGCGATAATCTGCGGAATAACTTGGTATACAGCATACTGTCAGGGAGTGGCTGCTGTACAACTGCCCGAAGGTTTTGGAGACTCCACCACAATCACGCGACCTGAACCCCATTGAGAATGTGTGGAGTGAAATGAAGGCAGCTATGCAATTCCGGTCGACAAGTTCCCTCACAGACTTGAAGAGCAGACTGCTACAAGAATGTGCGGCATTAAGCCCTGATTATATCAAGAAAGTTATCGCCAGTATGCCAAATCGACTGGAAGAGGTCATAAAACATGAAGGTGGACCTACAAAATACTGAATGTGTAACAGAGTTGTGAATTATGCGAGTTTAAGTTGCTTTTTTGTACAGTGGCTGAATATTTTTGAGGCGGCACTGGAATTCTTGCTTATATTTAAATGTACGACAGATGGCGTACTAATGACTGCCAGAAGAGTTTGACTTACATCACAATGTGTCTATAACGTTGTATTATATTTTCCTACATGTTTCGTTGTATTATACATGATCATTATAGTGTAATAATAATTATCCAATAAAAGTGTATAAAAATAAGAGTGACCGAATATTTATGGGAGTAACTGTAGTTCTCGGCATTGATATAGAGTAAGTAACCTGTACATAATACAGTACATTATATTGCCTTCGCTGGCGAGACCTAGTGTTTACACTGCACTATGACTTCTCCTCTGAGCTAGAATAAATTTGTTACTTTAATTCACCTGTCTGTTTTATCCTTGGCTTTGACAACAGGAAAGTGACGGATATATGAGTGATGGTAGTAATGCCTTTCCGTATTCAGCTATGAATGGTGTGAAAATGTCTCTCATAGGGTCGTTAGTGCATGCATTTCAGTGGGCTTGGCAGACTGATATGTAACAATAACTTCTGACTCAGTGAGAGCAGCAACGGGAAACTTCCTCACTCCTCATTTCCCTAGTATGTCTCTTCAGTGACACCTGGGCCATCTCTGACAGCTGATGGTGGAGCTGTTGAAGATCAAACCAGCCCTCGGGCTGAATACCCAATATACATACAATACATCATAATCATCCTTATGCCCGGCTCCAGGGCTAAATGGTTAGTGTGCTGGCCTTTGGTTCAATGGATCCTGGGCTCGATTGCCGGCCGGATCGGAGATTAAAACTTGTATTGGTTAATTGCGGTGGCTCGGGGGGGGTGGATGTTTGTGCTGCCTTCATCACTAAAATTCATCTTAGGTAAGGCCCCATTAGCGCAGACGCTCAGGACGCCTATAGGACGTCAGCTGGAAAGATCTGCTCCAGGCCTGTCCGCAGGCCACACGCAAGAAGAATCAATATACAGTGTCATTTCAACGTTCAGTCTGTAAGCCTCTGTGAATTAACTAAGCGCCTCCACAATTCACTATTTGCAACTTGTTCTGTGGTCACGTTTAGTTCCACATCCCTTAACACTAAATCATTCAAAACTAAGTCTAACTGTATCCTTTTACTCTTCTTACCCTCTATGATCATGTCTGTTATTCTCCTTTACAGTCTCCTGTACAAAATCTGTTTTATATTCTTCTTTGTCGATTGCATCTGTGTGTTGTTTCTTCTTCTTCTTCCAATTACCAAGTGTCGGCACATTGTATGGATTTAGCCCAGCTTTACAACTCAATGCCTTTTCTGATATCGGGCTGAGTGGCTCAGACGGTTGAGGCGCTGGCCTTCTGACCCCAACTTGGCTCAGTCCGGTGGTATTTGAAGGTGCTTATATACGTAAACCTCATGTCGGTAGATTTAGTGCCTCGTATAAACTCCTGCGGGACTACATTCCGGCACCTCGGCGTCTCCGAAAACCGTAAAAGTAGTTAGTGAGATGTAAAGCAAATAACATCATCTTTCCTGATGCCAACCCTATGGGGAGGGATGTATTCTTTATCGCCTGTTTCAGTGGTGGATTGTTGTATGTAAATAAAGGTGTAATTGAGACGGATACAAGCAGCCAGTCCCCGTGCTAAATAAATTTATCAGATAAGATTAACAACTCAACCCAGTCGGAAATCGAACCAGGACAGTCTGAACCGAAGCACAGTACGCTGACGGTTCAGCCAAGGAACGGACACAACTGTATGTTGTTTGACGACAGTTAAATCATTCTATTCCGTATAAATGAAGTAATTGAAATACTGTGCCTGTACATTGATCATTTCGGGAGATCTTCGTTATGTCTTCCAGGCGAAGGTATGGTATTAAGGGTCATAATAATGTTATTGGTTAAACGACCCACCATATCGAACGCGCAAACTTGAGCTCAGAAGACCAGTATTCTACCGAGAACACTACTTAGCCTGGCTATCTAGTGTCAATAGGGCGACTTGCACTTTCCAGAACTATAGATCGTACTCGCCTTCACTACAGCTGCTCACTAGATTTATTTATTTATTTATTTATTTATTTATTTATTTATTTATTTATTTATTTAATTTATGTAATGGCTTTTTTAGTGCCGGGAGAGTCAGAGGATATATTCGGGTCGCCTGATGCAGGTCTTTCAATGTGACGCCCATGGACGATCCGCGTGTCTGGAATGTGCGATAATAATAATAATAATAATAATAATAATAATAATAATAATAATAATAATAATAATAAGGTAGGGAGAGGGTGAAATCCGGTGCCTGTACAGCCTACTCCTGTCGAGCTTAACGCCCCGATTAGACAGACGAATCACATTCATCATCGTCATATAGCCTACCCTCACGCTTTATGAACACTATGGAGAGGTTTGGAATGTAATCAAACAAGCCCCCAGTTTAACCTATTGTCTCGCATTGTTAAGCCTTTCAGTAGCACTGCATATGATCGACGAAATGTGCCTAATTCTATGTAATATTTTACGTGAACTTAAATTAGAAATGTAGACTTCCCAAAGTAGGTCACATTTTCCAGGCTTCCAGGCTGTTTATATCTCGTTACCCCTCGCACTCCGTGGTGAAGAATGGTTAGAAGACTCCTCGATGACTAAAACTTTCTACAGTAGCAGACGTCGAAACGGCAGTTGTATGAACTCGTTGAAACAGAGCTCTGTCCCTCTGTTATTATAAATAGCGTACTTGCCACTAATGAATCGGTTGAATGCGATTCTTGTAGTTAATGAGCTAAGCAGCTATAGATCTCGCAGTAACGAGAATTACACTGTTCAGAAGACGAAGCAGGAATTAATTATGAAGCCCTAGAAAGAATTGCACGGTGGAAGTTCTAAATGTTAATTGCATCTCGGAAAGTTTTACTTGTGCGAGATCGAGAGAAGTGTCCGAGATTAAAAATTAAAATTGTAATCATATTTTATCTACAAGAAACACGCTGTGCTTCAGAAGATACCAGGGTTACAGGCAGACTCGCAGAATGACGTACAGAAGGTCCGCAAATTTATTGTTCACAGATAAACCTGCTCTGAGTATAGTCACCAAACAGGTTGGTGATAAATATTATGATTTTGTGTTCGTAGCATTTTAACATTAATCGTCGTCGTCATCATTATAATCAGAAACCTGAAGAAGCTTCTGTGGTTTGGATTCAACCTTAAATTTTTATTTATATCGTGTCAGAAGCAGAGTTACTTATAAAGATGTCTATAAAAAAATAAATATGAATAAATTTTGCATTAAAGTTTCTTACTGTGGTGCACCAGAAATTAGCAACATCGAGTGCATTCCTTGTTGCCTCAAATACCTCTTTCTCAGTACATGTGGCAGGATAAAAATGACATTCTAGCTGATGGGCCGTAGTCTGCACTTCACCGCAGCCACAAAACAGAATCCACAGAATATCCCCACTTGTGCAGATTGGTCTTGCACCTAGTAATACCCAAGCGCAGCCTATTTAGAGATTTGTAAGTCGTCCAGGATGCTGAACCCTAGCTAGCCACAAAGTGAATCTTGCGTGCTGTTGTGTTCCTTCAAGTTTCTGATAATGATAACAAAAAGTACGAGCAGATACATCTAGAAAGAAATTAGAACTGTTCAGCTGATAGGTTACTGGTGGTAATGTATAAACTCCCACCCTTGTAACTCCGTTATTTCGTTATTTACGAACTCTGATTTACCTTACAATGTATCCAAAAGACCGGCTTTTATCAGGATTAAACAATTTCATGGGATTAGGTAACACTGATATTGACTCCGTAGGAAAGATGCACCATATCTCTCAGTATACTTGCGTGGCTACACTTTTAATTTTTCCCAGTCACTTTTTTTTTTTTGCTAGTTGCTTTATGTCGCACCGACACAGATAGGTCTTATGGCGACGATGAGACAGGAAAGGGCTAGGAGTGGGAAGGAAGTGGCCGGGGCCTTAATTAAGGTACAGCCCCATCATTTGCCTGGTGTGAAAATGGGAAACCACGGAAAACCATTTTCAGGGCTACCGACAGTGGGGTTCGAACCTTCTATCTACCGAATACTGGATACTGGGCGCACTTAAGCGACTGCAGCTATCGAGCTCGGTACTTTTGTTTTTTCAAAATAGCCTGTTTTATTTAAATAGTAATTTCTTGTATGCTATAAATAGAATTGCGGGCTTAGTAGACTTCGAAAATTTAAATTAAATGGACCTTTTTGCTTTTTTATTTTCAAAATCTTCCTCCATTTGTTCAGCCTAAGTCAAAGAATATACTAACACAATTGAATTCAGAAATTATAAGTAAATGCAAATTATTTCATGATCTCACTCTAGCGAATACAAGTGGTGTCAGAGTATCAGAGGAGAACATCCTGGACGCGTTCGGCCCCGTTAGTACTGATGTTTAAGGTCTTCATTAGCTCTATCGTCTTCTTACGGACTCTCCCTCTCACGCCAATTATGAACCCCCACCCCACCACAGAGTACGAAGAGGAGAAAATCCTCAAGGCAGTATTATTGGATCTTTGTTTTCTTACATAAATGATATGAGCAAAGCACAGGATTCAAAGATAAGGCTTTTTGCGGATGATATACTATATAGAGCAATAAATGATGCAAGATTGTGAGCGATTCCAAAAAGACCTCGACATGTTGTGAGATGGACAGCAGGCACTGGTATGATGGTAAACGAGATAAGTCAGGTTGTGAGTTTCACAAAGAGGAAAAACTCGTCCCAGTTTTAATCACTGGGTGGATGAGGTGAGTTCCTCATGGGGATCAATGTAAGTACCATTGCTGTTAACATAATCACACAAACGGGATTGTAAATAAAGGTTATAGATCTCTTCATATTTTTATGGGAGTATTCAGGGGATGTAGTAAGGATGTTAAGGAGAGGGCATGTCACTAGTGATGGGTCGCGTGATGCAAAGCTCTCGATGCATTCTGAGCAAGCGATGCAGTACGTGCCTCATAATGCTATCTCGATGTCGTATAGTGACGTCAGGCGCATGAGCTCTTTGTCTCGAGGCAGTGCTGGGAAACGTATCGAGAGCTCTCGATGCATTTCGAGCAACTGATGCAGTCCATGACTCGTAATCCTATCTCAAAGTTTAAATCGGGACATCATGCGCATGCGGTATGTTATCCCTCGACTATAGCCTACTTCGCCTGTTGATCAACTACTGACGTCTCCGAAAACCTTAATAAGTTAGTGGGACGTAAAGCAAATAACATCATAACAACTAATGACGATACGCCAACTACTTTATATAATCTACTCGCAGTCAACTTACCTACCTCTACTTCCTGCATTTTACTTAACGACTGTCCGCTTCCGTGGCGAAATGGTTAGCGTACTGGCGTTTCGTCCAAGGGTCTCTGGGTTCGATTCTTGGCTAGGTAAGATATTTTATCCTTCATTGATTAGTTCCTATGGTTCGGGGACTGGGTATGTGAAATAAATAGTAATGAAGAGTGTGACATATTTTTAACATTTTATTGAAACGATGTCTTTTACGACGCATCGAATTGTGTAATAATTTGAACAGAAAGTAAAATATACCGGTAATGGCATATACTGCTATATGTGTGCATGTATCCGATGAGGGACTCGTTCTTGGGTTAAGTCTCCTTCTGGACTATCGATACTGTTATGTAAGTATGGTAACAAATAGATCGTTTCCATGAAAAGGATCATTCAAGACCAGCCACGATATTATCGGACCTGAAGGTACATATACAGGATGAAGCCGAACTCCATCGACAAATTTTCGGAAATTGTTCAGGGAAACCTTCTGTGTATATTGGTATAAAGTAGCCGTGGTCTCCGGTGGTTCGTTATAGAGTAGAACCGGTAATTAAATGATGATTTATTCGGTTTTATTACCGCAAACAAACTTATTTCTGTTAAAATACATTGACAACAGAGAAAAGGCCTGCAATATTCAATAACCAAAACGTACAACACAAAACCGAGAGAAGCAAAGCCTGCAATATGTAATAACCAAAACGTACAATACAGAACACAGAGTAGTGCGATAACCCTCTGTCGAAACACGTACATTTTTATCCCAGTGTGTTCAATATGTTCTGTCAGTGTACCTACTGTTTTAAAGGTAACAATTCCATGTCGTTGGCTCCCAGCGCGTTAATGAACTCCTGTGGGACAAAATTCCCACACCCAAGCGTCTGTCAAGAACTAGCATTTAGGACGGACGTAACACAAATAACAATATTATGAGTACTATTTTCAGTGCAATACAGATACAAAGCTAACTGATCTGATGACATGGCCACGAGGTAATCAGGTTTGTTTACATTATGATTGGTTTATATTGCATGTGTTGAAGTGGAAGAGATTTTATTATCTATTAGTTATTTTGTATATTCAGTAACGTTACAATTTCTTCTATTAGCGATCTGGTTGTTTCTACACGAACAGGTGTGTGTTTGGTAGCCGAAACTCTGATTGCAAAATAAGAACAAACAAAAATATTTGAAGATAAGATTCGATATTTAGCCAACTGAGCCACGCTAACAGCTCGAGTTTAATGTTTACTAATCATTTCTGTTTCTGCTATATTCGTCCTGGCTGAGGTTCAATTGGAGCGTGCCTCGAGATGCATCGAGAAAGTGACGTCAGGCTCGAGTATCTCAAACGAGAGTTATGCCCATCTCTACGTAGATCTCGAAGATGCATCGAGAATGGTGACGTCAGTCTCGAGTATCTCGAACGAGAGTTTCGCCCACCACTACATGTCACTGCTCCACGAACCTACTACGCTGTTGTAGCAGAGGGAGAGGTGTTACTCCCCCGTGGCGCGTCCCAGGTGGCAGATAGGGGGCCCTAACCGGCCTGCCGGACTTGCGCAAAATAACAAAGCTCTCTCGGATCAAACACACACACACACACACACCCTGTGGGTGGGGCACGCAGACGAAGAATGCATCCACGGTATCGCCTGCCTGTCGTAAGAGGCGACTACAAGGGGCGACCAAGGGATGATGATTTTAGAACCATGAGAATACTTGTGATTAGTACCATTACGTGCGGAACACCATGGCTCGACGTTACTTGCGACTAGTACCACCTTGCGAGGAAAACCATTGGTCTACGTTAACATAGGAGCAGTACCATTATGCGAGAAACATTACGGGTCTCGGTGTTGTTTGTGATAATGATGTATTCCACCGGTCGGTTTCATTGTGTTCAGAATGGGTCTGCGTTACGTATGAGTAGTACCACGTTATGAGAAACACCCTGGGTCTACGTTGCCTGTGATTAGTACCGCTATGTGAGTGAAACCATGGGTTTACGTTGCCTGAGAGTAGTAGTACCATTGTTGTTGTTTGAGTCATCAGTCCATAGACTGGTTTGATGCAGCTCTCCATGCCACCCTATCCTGTGCTAACCTTTTCATTTCTACATAACTACGGCATCCTACATCTGCTCTAATCTGCTTGTCATATTCATACCTTGGTCTACCCCTACCGTTCTTACCACCTACACTTCGTTCAAAAACCAACTGAACAAGTCCTCGGTGTCTTAAGATGTGTCCTATCATTCTATCTCTTCTTCTCGTCAAATTGAGCCAAATCGATCTCCTCTCACCAATTCGATTCAGTATCTCTTCATTCGTGATTCGATCTATCCATCTCACCTTCAGCATACTTCTGTAACACCACATTTCAAAACCTTCTGTTCTCTTTCTTTCTGAGCTAGTTATCGTCCAGGTTTCACTTCCATACAATGCCACGCTCCACACGAAAGTCTTCAAAAACATCTTTCTAATTCTGATATCAATGTTTGAAGTGAGCAAATTTTTTTTCTTAAGAAAGCTCTTCCTTGCTTGTGCTAGTCTGCATTTTATGTCCTCCTTACTTCTGCCATCGTTACTTATTTTACTACCCAAGTAACAATATTCATCTACTTCCTTTAAGACTTCATTTCCTAATCTAATATTTCCTACATCATCTGCCTTCGTTCGACTGCACTCCATTACTTTTGTTTTGGTCTTATTTATTTTCATCTTGTACTCCATACCCAAGACTTCATCCATACCATTCAGCAACTTCTCGAGATCTTCTGCAGTCTCAGATAAAATAACAATATCATCGGCAAATCTCAAGGTTTTGATTTCCTCTCCTTGGATTGTGATTCCCTTACCATATTTCTCTTTGTTGCCTATGACTAGTACCACAATGTGAGCAACGTCATGAGTATACGTGGCCCGTGATTAGTCCCACTATGTGAGGAACACCATGGGTTTGTGTTACCTGTGAGTGATGTCATTGTGTGTGACATACCATAGGTCTACATTAGGTGTGATTAGTACCACCATGCGAGAAACACCTTGAGTCTATGTTACCTTTCATTAGTACCATTATGAGGGGACGTTGATCTGGATTTTGGACCCGTTTAGATAATATCATCCCAGTAATTAGAGCACTTTGAATTGGATCCACTGATCGTTTTTGTTTCACGATAATGTTTTCATCATTCGCTTAGATTATCGTCTGTGGATACATTTAGAAGTTTTAGTTTTCGTTTCGTTCACCTCGTACCACTAGGGGCCGATGACCTAGGTGTTCGGTCTTTTAAACAACAATCATCACCATCATTATCATCATCAAAAGTGGCAAGACCACAATTATATGGGACCCTCAGCAGGATTGCTTGATTCGAGAAATAGTCCAAGGAAAAGCAGCTCGATTTGCTCTGGGTGATTTCCGACAAACGAGTAGAGTTACCAAAATGTTGCAAAGTTTGGGCTGGGAAGATTTGGAGAAAAGAAGACGAGCTTTTCAACTTAGCACGATGTTCCGAACTGTCAGTGGAGAGATGGCGTGGAATGACATTAGTACACGAATAAGTTTGAGTAGTGTTTTCAGTAGTAGGAAATATCACAATATGAAAATGGAACTGAAGGGGGAAAATTAGGGCAAATATCCGTTTGTAGGAAGAGGCGCTGGGGATTGGGGTTGATTTACCAAGGGAGATGTTTGATAAATTCTCAACTTGTTTGAAATTATTTAGGAAGAGACTAGGAAAACGACTGGTATGATTTGCCACCTGGGCGACTGCCGTAAATACAGATCGGTGGTGACTGAACTTGTTCCTATTTCATATTGTTAACATCGGCACGTCACTTGTAGACATCCGGGAATAATTCATTATTTTTACCACCAAGTGACGGCGATTATTCCTAATATTTAAAAAATATACGTCCAGACTTATTTATCATATTAACCAATTTAATGACTAGGTTCCATGTAATTTATATATTGTATGTATAATATGTAGATACGCTTACTGTAATAAATATAATTATCAAACTTGAAACAAGAAAATAAATGTAGGTTAATTCTTCTTCTACCGTTTTCCCCACACCTGTGGGATCACGGGTGCGAACTGTATTGTACATGTGGATTTGGCTCTGTTTTACGCTCGGATGCCCTTCCTGGCGCCAACCTTATATGGAGGGATGTAATCCTTATTGCGTGTTTCTGTGGTGGTTGGTAGTATGGTATGTTGTATGAATATGATGAGCGTTGGGACGGACACATACACCCAGTCCTCGAACCAGACGAATTGATCAGAAGCGATTTAAATCCAAGACCCGGCTGGGAATCGAACCCGGGACCCTCTGAACAGTAGACCAGTACGCTGACCATTCAGTCAACGAGTCGGACCATTCGACTGAATGTTTCATTATTTTATTTTGCAAACATCACTGAAAATTACATTTAAAACATGTGTAAATATTAATAATGATGTAGGCTAAATTTTGTCCGAATCGTTGGCTGAATGGTCAGTATACTGGTCTTCGGTTCAGAGGGTCTCGGTTTCGATTCCCGGCAAGGTCGGGGATATTAATCGCTTCTGATTAATTATTCTGGCTCGGGGACTGGGTGTTTGTGTCCGTCCCAACACTCTCCTCTTCATATTCACACAACACACTACACTACCAAACACCACACAAACACGCAATGGAGATTACATCCCCCATATAGGGTTGGCGTCGGGAAGGGCATCCGGCCGTAAAACAGGGCCAAATCCACATGTGCGACGCAGTTTGCACCCACGACCCCACAGGTGTAGGAAAAGCGGTAGGAAAAGGAGAATGTAGACTCTATTTTTGCTTTAACCTAATAAATTTTGTAAAAAGTGAAAAATGAAAATCCACAGCCTGTTTTCCAGTCATTCGACCGGGTCAGGAATGGAATGAATGAATGAAGCCCCATCTAGTGGCGAAGATAGGAATTGTACCGGCTGCCGAAGCCTGTCGCACTCCTCTGGGGCATTGATTAATGAATGATATGATATTGGAGAGTGTTACTGGAATGACAGGTGACAGGGAAAACCGGAATACCCGGAGAAAAACCTGTCCCGCCTCCGCTTTATCCAGCACAAATCTCACATGTAGTGACCGGGATTTGAACCACGGATCCCAGCCGTGAGAGGCCGGTGCGCCGCCGCTGAGCCACGGAGGCTGCTTTTGTAAAAAGTATGGCCATAGAATTATTTGAGACATACTTCTTTATTAAAGCGTAATATTAAAATATCGTATGTTGGTTGATTTGCGGTCTATTTATTAAATGTTAAAAACTTTCAAATACGTTAGTCTATTGTCTGACGTGCAACAGAAGTTGTATTCGCGTGTCACCTAGTGGTATCCGTGTCATAAGTTCGCCATTCCTGGCCTATGGTATGAAAATGCTTTTAGTTCATGAAAGATGAATTCATTTATAGAACTATACCCTATAATTTGGTCAGTTTCTTACATTTTCTATTCCAGTGGAATGGGCTACAACGTGAACGGACGGAGATGGATTGATATCCTGCCGTGAGGCTGTCACCAAATGTTGTTGCTTTTGTGAATAGAGAAACGCCTGTTAGCACCAGAATGCAAAAATTCACTGGCAGCATGAAAGTAATAGCTCTAGAATTTTTATTGTGCTAGACTCTCACACAAATCTTCTTTTTACCCTAGCTAGGCTTGGAAACAAAGCATTTCTGTGAAGCACTCACTTTACAAGATTAGTGGGGAGATGGCGAATAAGGGAGGTCTCGGGAATGTGTATGCTTCACTGCCCTCAAACCTGCATTAGTTGAAATCCTTTCGTCGTGGGAACTGAAGAATTATGCTGGGTTTCTGCAGTTCCAACAAGTTACGGTGTCTCGCAGAAAGTGTATTGTCTCGCATTAACTCCGGCGAAGTTCTAAACAAAGGAAAGCAGAAGTGTGTACGGTACGTCTTATTCCAGCGTTCTGTAATTACATATGAATAATAATTAAGCTCTTGTAATAACCAGTTCGTAAATGTTAATAATAAACACTGTGTGAATAGAATTTAATTTACTTCTTGAATATTAACCCACGTTTCCTTCATTAGAATACAGAGGGGTTAAATTAGGGTTGCCAGGTGTTCCGTATTATACGGGATTTCCCGTATTTGAAGGTTTGAAGTTTTGAAGTCCCGTTTTAACAGCATACGGGACGCCCTTTTTGCCCGTATTTAGACAATTACTGCGATGGTTAAAATTATCTATTTACAGTAGCGTTTATTGATACTACATTTCAGTTCATTGTGCTTCATCTAGCGATTCTGCACTATAATCGGAACGTGTAGTAAGCGAGCGAGAGACAGAAGTATCTGGTTTGTGTCAACGCAACACTTAAGCAAACCCTGCATTCTTTAATTTTTCAAATGCTGTTATCCGAAATTGTTAAAGCTGGCAATTTGTGTTGTGTTGTGGTGGGGTGTGAGTAAGATAGTCCTTACTATCTTATAGAACTATACCCTATAATTTGGTCAGTTTCTTACATTTTCTATTCCAGTGGAATGGGCTACAACGTGAGCGGACGGAGATGGATTGATATAATGTGTGATTCCCCGAAAACAAAGAAGAAAAGACTTCCCGTTTATTTTTTAAAATGGGAAAGATCAGTACAACTGGATTGTGTTCGTTGTCAATTGTTTCAAGTCAAGCTGTGTTACTTGTAATCGGATTTTCTCAATTGGACATGAAGGTGAAAGTGACTTAACACGTCCCCTGTGGCAGTGAATTTTGGTGACTTAATATTTCCGATGCTGCATTTAGTTATTATCGGTTCGAGTCACCGGTGACCTGACAAATTTTACTTTGGTTAGTCCCTACTATGAAATCCAAAACAATGCTGGAGCACTTGTTGTGTGCCTTATTGTTAAGACATTCAGATGTATTTTCCTCTGCGACAGTTGTCCGATTCAACAAGTGCGTGACCCAGAAATGACCCCGGAAGTAGATGTTAGTTTCTCGTTCATTGACACTGTATGTTAATTATTTTCATATTATGCTTAGTCACAAAATAATAACACGAAATGCGAGGCTGTACGTAGGGTCATCAACTGATACTGAAGAGAAATGACCGTCACTGTTATAACTTTGTTCCAAATAATGAACAATTTGTCCGGGATCCAGTGCCGTACTAAACCGCATTCTTTTCCGTGCCACCGGTGTGTCAGAATGTGAAGGCTCCTGTCTAAAGGAAAAGGATGTGAACTTGCTTGCAAATATTATTTACGGAAGATAATAAACATATCAATAATTACTCCAATAAATAAAAATCTGAAAAGTTATATTCGCTTACCTGAGAGCAGTGTAGAAAGGAATAGGTTACACGAGATGTGGTACTGGTACTCCTCGTATTAAACAACAATATGCCATCTGAAGGCAGCAACATTGTAGGCTTCATTCACCGCCCCATAGCGTATGGAAAGAAGTGAGTGCTCTCTCGTAGTTAATAAGCGGTGGCGGCAGATTGCGCTAGTGTAGCTATGGGTGAACCGCGCTGCTCGCGTTAATACAATAAGCGAGCGCGGCAATATGCAAAACGCACACGAAATAAATTCTCTAAGACTTCCAATTGCCAGAATCACCTTTGAATTATTCCCTTTCTTGTGTCGTTTGGGTACAGTCCAGGGATATTTGAATAGAGGAAGCTGGTGAACACATGAATGTAATGGCTTAATCCTTTGAAAAGATTTGAACATCAGTAATTATGAAATGGCTTACAAAGTAATGAGATATAATTGAAACTAATATGCACTTCACATTATCTAAGACATATACAAAAAGTTTTAACTCACCCTCGAAAGCGTTAGTTGTCCGAAACCTTAGATAACTACCGTGAATTCTATTTATAGCATACAAGAAATTACTTCTTAAATAAAACAGGCTATTTTAACAACAGCCAGTACCGAGCTCGATAGCTGCAGTCGCTTAAGTGCGCCCAGTATCCAGTATTCGGGAGATAGTAGGTTCGAATCCCACTGTCGGCAGCCCTGAAAATGGTTTTCCGTGGTTTCCCATTTTCACACCAGGCAAATGCTGGGGCTGTACCTTAATTAAGGCCACGGCCACTTCCTTCCCACTCCTGGCCCTTTCCTGTCCCATCGTCGCCATAAGACATGTCTGTGTCAGTGCGACGTAAAGCAACTAGCAAAAAAAGAAAAGAAAAAAATTAACTTCTGATCACCCAGCTAGCGGCCATAGAGACGTGAAGTAATTGTTAAGAAGAGATAGGCCTAACTCTTAGATTCACGCCAAATTAAAGCTATCGTCGCCAATTATGGCACAAGACATCGCACAGTACTTGCGCGCTATCCTTTACAAGTTGAAGCTGTACACAGAAGGTGCTGAAATGATAGGCCTATAACCTATGCGAAATAAATCGGCAAAATAATTCTAAAGTAAAGGGTGTATGTAGTCAGTCCTGAACGTCGTTTCATTTTAATAAAGTTCCAAATAGTAATATCATTTGGAGGAATACATTTATGGACAAAATAAAATTAGACTAAAATATTGCCGGACATCATTTTTTTTAAAGATGGTTCCTTCCGACTGAATGTCTTGTCAAAATGTCCACGTACCAGTTGCAAGCAGAATATTTGTCTCCTAACTCATCATTCGTCACTGATCTGAATTTAGGGTAATCGCCCCAGGTGGCAGTTTTCCTATCTTGTTGTTTACCTAGCCTTTTCTTAAATAATTTCAAGATAGAATTGATTAAACATCTCCATTGGTAAATTATTCCAATCCCTAATTCATCTTCCTGTAAACCATAGGACCGAGCTCGATAGCTGCAGTCGCTTAAATGCGGCCAGTATCCAGTAATCGGGAGATAGTGGGTTCGAGCCCCACTGTCGGCAACCCTGAAGATGGTTTTCCGTGGTTTCCCATTTTCACACCAGGCAAATGCCGGGGCTGTACCTTAATTAAGGCCACGGCCGCTTCCTTCCACTTCCTAGGCCTTTCCTCTCCCATCGTCGCCATAAGACATATCTGTGTCGGTGCGACGTAAAACAAAATAGCAAAAAAGTAAACCATAGGTTGGCAGTGAACAGCCGAGAGCAGCTGACTTCTTATAGTTTGTGCTGCAAGGACTAGATGGCGATATGCATCCTCAAGGCGCAAGTAAAGCTACAGCGTTGTACTGGGCTGAGTATATTAAGTTTACGCAATAAAATAACACAGTATGGTACAGTGCGTAGTGTAGTTAAAATGGATAGTCAAAGCAATGCGGTAAAGCTGCTTTTCCCCACTTTTAGCGGCAAGCTGTGCAAGCAGCAACAAGGTTAACTTCCATCAGGGCGCATACTATGATCTTTTTCCTGCCTGAGCTGTAAACTAATAGTTGCCCCAATTGTCCTTGAATTCCAATTTTATTTTCATATAGTGATGTTTCCTACTTCTGAAAACACCGCTCAACTTTATTCGTCTACTAATGTCATTTCATGTACTTCTTCCACTGACAGCTCGAAACATAGTGCTCCATCGAGAAGCTCTTATCCTTATTCCCAAGTCCTCAAAACAAATCGCGCTGGTTTTCTTTGGATTTTGCTAGTTCTCGAAGTGAACATCCCATATACTGGAACCATATCGCTAATTGTGGTCCTTCGTGCAAACAGTAATCAAATTTCTTCAGATGTGGTACTATATTCCACCCCATTGCCTTTTGTATATGCCCAGAAATCTAATAAATTCCAGGTGTTTTTCTAGTTTTCATCTTTTGTATCTTATTGTAAATGCACAGTTCAAAAAATTACCGGAACATGTTTTTGAACGTATGCCATGCTCCGCAAATCAGTACTGTACCTCACACCCAGGTATATTACCAACTAAACCTTTATTCTTTTTCGTTGAAGTATATAAAAGAACATCGATGGATTCGCGTGCATTTTCAGAACACAAACGGAAATGTTCAAATAGGGGCGAAAACAAAGTGATATAAGTTTTCCAGGGTGGATTTTTATCACAGTTGGAGAGCTTTGGTATGGTGTATGTCTTCCACGAGAATTTATCACAGCTTGACACCTATGTAACAGGTCCCATTCTTCAATGAGAGCCTGTTCGAGGTCTTGGAGAGTCTGTGGTGGAACAGGACGCCCGAGAACACTTCTGTCAAGCCTATCCCACACATGCACGATGGGATTAAGGTCGAGACTCACTGCTGGCCATTCCATCACTTGAATGTCCATTTCTCGCAAGACAGCTCTTGTGATGCGCGCTACATGAGCCCTGGCATTGTCGTTCATGAGTACGAATTGAATGCCAATACCGTATGCAGCAACCAACACATGCTGTAGCAGTATCTGCTCGATCTACCCCGCTGAGGTAGAATTACCACGGATGACGACAAGATCCGTACGACCATCAATACGGATGCCACCCCACAGCATCATAGAACCTTGTCCGAATCGGTCGTCTTCCTGGACAACATTTGACATACACATTGACGTCCCTCACGCTGTGTCAGGGTAAATCTGGACTCGTCTGTGAGCAACACAGGTCTCCATTGGCGAAGTTACCAGTTGACGTGGATACGGTCAAACAGAAGGCGAGCTGCGCGGTGTTGCTGCGTTAAACGGGGCACTCGAATAGGACGTCTGGGTCGTAAGGACACTTCTATTAACCTGTTCCTTACTGTCTGGTCAGACACCGTGACTCCAGTGACCCTCCTGAGGTCTTGTTGCTGTTTCCTGGCAGTTGCTGAACGACGCCGCAACGCACAGATGGTCAGATGTCGGTCATCCTGTGGGGTTGTCATGCGTCCATGACCTTGTCTAACTCTCCTTGTGAACTGGCCTGTCTCGTTGTAGTGATTCCACAAGCCTTCAATAACTGACGGAAAGACATTGAGATCCGCAGCAACACTAAAAGTCCATCCTTCCTGGAATAAAGTGACGGCCCTTGCGACTTGAACCTCGTTAAGATATGTCATGGGATGTTCTGGTTTACGTACAACGTGCTCAAATGACCGCAGTAGTCTGTGTACCTCACGACACCCGGACGCACCGCTATTCACTTTGTTTTGAGGGGTCACCGGACAGTTTAATGTATGGCTACGACTACAGATGGTGTATAACTTCGATTTGACATGCCATGAGTAGCTAAGGTCTCAAGGTATGCTGTACGACCGTTGGAACCCCATCTACCAAATAAACATTCACATACCAGATGTTACAAGACATGTTCCCCTAATTTTTTTTGAACTGTGTATCTTTATCAATGCTAAATTTTAATAATTAATATTTGTCACCTCCTGTACCTGGGCATTATCCTTTTATCAAAACTATCTT
Organism: Anabrus simplex; assembly: GCF_040414725.1. Lineage (NCBI taxonomy): Eukaryota > Metazoa > Arthropoda > Insecta > Orthoptera > Tettigoniidae > Anabrus > Anabrus simplex. Next base: position 143,804,011 of record NC_090265.1, on the reverse strand, counting down.
TACCTGCTGCTGGCTGAATATGCTACTTTCATTTTTACGTTATGAAACAGGACAAAAATTCCCTAGTATTACCTCTTTACAAATGATGAAGAGTGACATGGTATGTTCAGGGAACTTGCCAAGCCCGTATTGTTTTCAGTTTGGGAAGGTAGTACGCCGGCAGCACGTGACGATGCATCCATTGGCATTAAGCGGATTAGAATAAGCAGATCACCAAAAGGATGAATTAGACCTCAAACTCACCACGTATTGACTGACTAGATTTAGTAATTCATGGAAAACGTTTCACAGAGCTGTGCGTACTTTGACGCTGTTTCACGGTTCAGAGAATAGCTGTGTTCGAGCCGGACGGAAAACAAGCTTCCTCCCTTTGCCAGTATACCACAACCCGCAGGACACTACAGAGAATAAGCACTTCGTTGGAATATTTTTGTACTCCCTTCACACGCAACAAACACGACTGCTTGGAAAAAATTAATGATGATGATGATGATGATGAAATAAAATGGCGTATGTCTTTTAGTGCCAGGAGTGTCCGAGAACATGTTCGGCTCGGCAGGTGCAGGTCTTCTTATTTTGACTCCCGTAGGTGACCTGTGCGTCGTGATGAGGACGAGATGATGATGATGATGATGATGATGATGATGAAGACCACACACACACCCAGCCCCCGTGCCAGCGAAATTAACAATGATGGTTAAAATTCCCGACCCTGCCGGGAAACTAACCTGGGACCCCTGTGACCAAAGGCCAGCACGCTAACCGTTTAGCCATGGAACCGGACATGATGATGATGATGATGATGATGATGATGATGATGATTGTTGTTTAAATGGGCCTAATATCCAAGGTCATCGGCCAGCGGTGAAATCTTACAAGAGAACGGACTAGAAAAAACTGCCGTGGACGATCGTATCTCAAAAATACAGGCAGCTTATGGACTAACTAAAAACATCTACAATAAGAAATGCATCATATGAAATGTCAAAGTAAGGCATTACAACACTGTAGTAGAAACAGAATTCCTGTATGCCAGCGAATGCCTCTCGATAAATTACAAGTTGGAGAAGCTTCAGATCCTAGAAAGAAGAAAAATCTTGGGGCACAATCCAGACTGGAACCGGCTGGAAACTTCGGAAGAACAATGAAATCTACAAAAATGTGCATACAAGTTCGGAGACCATGAAAAAGAGGTGGTTATAATTTCTGAGACATTTGTACAAAATGGACAAAACCAGACAAACCAAAAAAGGTATTAGACTGCCTGTGGAACAAGACAACGACAGCATGGATTAAGGAAGTTCGTAAAGATCTAGAGAATTCCAACATCCAGGAACTTCAGATGATGGACAGGAAAACATTTCGGACCATGATTCAAAATTTGGAAGGGTTCAAGTCGAAATAACTGAAAAGACGAGAAAAGCCTGGACTGATGAACAGAAGAAACAGCATAGGAGTACTGGAGGAAAAGGAAACTTCAGACAAAGAAAACATGATATTTTAGCGTGATCCTAAGTGGCCAATTCGCAACAAAAAAACCATAAACAAAATGTGCTTTTCTATGAAAATGAAAATCCACAGCCTTTTTCCAGTCATTTAACCGGGTCAGGAATGGAATGAATGAAGCCCCCTTCTAGCGGCGAGGATAGGAATTGTGCCGGCTGCCGAAGCCTGTCGCACTCCTCTGGGGCAGTGTTTAATGAATGATTAATGAAATGAAATGATATTGGAGAGTGTTGCTGGAATGAAAGATGACAGGAAAAACCGGAGTACCCGGAGAAAGACCTGTCTTGCCTCCGCTTTGTCCAGCACAAATCTCTCATGGAGTGACCGGGATTTGAACCTCGGAACCCAGCGGTGAGAGGCCGGCGCGCTGCCGCCTTAGGCACAGGGGCTCCTGTGCTATTCTATAAATGCCAAAATTCATCATTACAGTACTGTCATGTCGGTATCTCTGTCCTATCCCAGGAACGAGCGCTCGCTAATTTTGAGAAAAAGAGAGAGAGATTCTCCAAAACATACTTGGTTCAAAGTACAAAAAAGGGATCTACATAAGAAAATCCATACAAGAAATCTACTTTAAGATAAAGATCACGAACACAGTGCGCAAACGCAGGGCTCGCTTCTACGGTCACTTACGGCGGATGTACAACTCTCGATGGACAAAACGCATTTAAAAAAATTTCGAATGAAAACCAATAAGAACAATTCCTTGCTACGTTAACGTCAAGAAAGACTCCCTGTGGGTGGGGGACATAGATGAAGAATACGCCCACGATATCCCCTGCCTGTTGTAAGAGGCAACTAAAAGGGGCGAACAAGGGATGTTGAAAATAGAACCATGAAAATACTTATGATTAGTATCATTACGTACGGAATGCCATGGGGTCGACGTTACTTGCGAGGAAAACCATGGGTCTGCGTTACATAGGAGCAATACCATTGTGTGAGAAACACTACAGGTCTGGGCGTTGTTTGTGATGGTGGCCATCGTGTGCGTTCCACCGGTCAGTTCCACTGTATTCAGAATGGGTCTGCGTTATCTATGAGTAGTACCACTATATGAGAAACACCATGGGTCTACGTTGCCTGTGATAGTGCCACTACGTGAGAAACACGACGGGTTGGACTGGCGCCCGTGATTAGCACCACTATGTGAGTAAAACCATGGGTCTGCGTTGCCTGAGAGTTGTAGTAGCACCATTATGTGAGGAACACCATGGGCTTGTGTTGCCTGTAGGCGTTGCTATAATGTGTGGTACTGTGGGTCTACATTGCCTATGATTAGTTTAGTTCGACTGTTTTGACGTTGAACCACAGTCTAAGGTTGAACGTTGTTGCGAAGTGATGAGTACCTTACTTGTCCAGTATTTCTTGGAAAGGCTGGGAGCGACAGTTTGGTGGTGTAGTTGAAATATGATTCTGGTGAGGTAGTGTTTGTGTAGAAGCACTGGGAGAAGGCGTACATGGAAGGAGTCTGCCATCCGTACTGGCACGCTTATGAGGGGCTACGAGTGAGTAGCGTACCCTAACTGCCCAACAAGCAGTATTTAAGAGAGAAGGGGCAACTTGATTTTGTGGGGGTCTTATCTGTGGTTTGTTAGTACTGTTATCAGGAGTGATTGGAGTAGTTGTGTAGTAGTTGGTGGCGGTGGTAAGATATTGCTTGATTGCTTGGGGTTTGATGGGGAGGGCGGGAGCAGGGTTTCGCATTCATTCTGCTTAAGCGATTTTCCCTGGCATCACTAAGTTGCTAAATTAATGTTCAGATGTCTTCCTGAATTCAGAGAAAAGTACTGTTTTACCTTGTATTTTTTTAATTGTCTGATAAAATGTGCCATCCATGCACTTCAATTCGCTCCGTCTCTTCCTCTCACTCGCTCTCTCTCCTTCGTGCCTCACTCTCAGCCCTGAACGCCCGGGGCTGTCCATTGGAAATGGCCTGGCTTACCAAACTCAACTTCTGCCAACATAAAACCATACGATCAAACTTTTCTCAATGTAAAATAGTTCCTTAGATACTTATCTGATGCCTACACTGGCGTTATATGGACGAGTAAACAATTGATTGATTCCTGAATGATACAGTTCCTTTCATTTGTATTATCGACTGTTCGAGTGGTGCACCCTAAAAAACGAAAATGAAAATCCACAAGTCTGTTTCCATTCATTTAACCGGGTCAGGAATGGAATGAAGCCCCCATCTAGTGGCGACAATGGAAATTGTGCCGGCTGCCGAAGCCTGTTACTCTCCTCTAGGGCAATGATTAATGGCTGACAGATGAAATGATATTGGAGAGTGTTGCTGGAATGAAACATGATAGAGAAAACTGGAGTATCCGGAGAAAAACCTGTCTCACCTCCACTTTGTCCAGCACAAATCTCACATGGAGTGACCGGGATTTGAACCACGGAACCCAGTGATGAGAGGCCGGCGGAGAGGCTCTTGGTGGACCCTGAACTGAGCATAGTTTGTTCTTCCTAGTATTATTTAAATAAAAGTACATTCAACATAATGATACAAAATATTGCACGTTACTTGACGAAAATGGCCGGCCCCGTAGTGTAGGTTCGATTCCCGGCCAGATCAGGGATTATTCTCTCGACCTGAGGACTGGTTTGAGGTCCACTCAGCCTACGTGATTAAAATTGAGGAGCTATCTGACGGTGAGCTGGCTGGCCCAGAATAACACACGGCCCCTCGTAATCTGCAGGCGTTAAGTGCCGTGCGGTTTGGGGTTTTGACGAAAATGCCCCAGCTCATTGGTCAGCATACTGTCCTTTGGTTCAGAAAGCCCCGAGTTCGATTTATGGCCGGGCTGAGGATTTTAACTGCATATGGTTATTTGTATCGTGCACTGGGGGTTTGTATTAGTCATAATACAACCACCACACTAAATGCCGACCCCAGTAAATTGGCTAAAAACCTAGAAGAAGACGAAGAAGAAAAAGAAGAAAAATAGTGTTGAATGTATACCAGGCTTATTGGCTCAGAAGTTTGAGGCGCTGGCCTTCTGACCCCAACTTGGCAGGTTCGATCTTGGCTCAGTCCGCTGGTATTCAAATACGGCAGCCTCGTGTCGGTAGATTCACTGGCATGTAAGGCACGTAAAAGAATTCCTACCGGAAAAAACTCCCGAACCTCGGTGTCTTTCTTTCCTTCTTTCTTTCTGTCTTTCTTTCTTTATTTCTTTCTTTTTTCCTTTCATTCTTTATGCCACGAAGAGCGTGAAAGTGAATGACTCCCTAGTCCTTAGAAACAAACCCAATACCGTCGTAGTCGGAAAAAGTGCAAGAATTTACCAAGGGAGGTGGAATAGGAAAGGTGAAGGCGAGGATGGCAGATGGTGCTGAATGCCTCCACTCTACTATCGTGGAACTTTACAATAGGTGCAGTGAGTATCATATGAAAATTAGCCTTTCCTTGACTAAAGTGTTGTCAGTAGGTAAGAAACCTAAGAGAATTGAATGTCAGGTAGGGAATACAGAGTTGGAACAGGTAGATCATTTCAAGTATTTATGATGTGCGTGTTCACCTAGGATGGTAATATAGTGTGATATTGAATCAAGGTGCAGTACATCTGTGTTCAGATCAACATTGCTGTATGGGAGTGAAAGCTAGGTAGACTCGAGATATCTCATTTATAATTTAGAAGTAACAGTAGCGAGAATGATCGCTGGTACAAACAAGTGGGACCAATGGCAGGTTACTCGGAATGAAGAGATAAAGGTTAAGTAAGGAGGGAACTCTATTGATGAAGTTGTACACATTAACCAGCTTCGTTGGTGGGGGGACATGTGAAGCGAATGCAGGAGGATAGGTTACTTAGGAGTATGGTTTCGGCCAGGGAGTGGAAGAAAAGTGGAGGGAGACGAATACGACGATGGTTAGACTCAGATTCCAGTTATTTAAATATAGAACTAAACGAGGCCAGGAAGCTAGTTACAAATAGAGGATTGTGACGGCATTTAGTAAATGCACAGACACCTGCCGACTGAACGCCGAAAGGCATTACAGTCCGTTATGAAGATGTACGTATATACAGAGTGTATCCGTGATGATGTTACAAATTTTCAGGGATGATGGAGGACGGCAAATGGATCAATACATTATTTATTTTACATATTTCTTTCAAGATCTAAAGTAGTTCGTCAAACCTCATTTACGGCCCTTGTTACTTGAACAACTATTACAGTTCGTAAGAAGTATCGCTGAGTTTAAAAAACCCGTACATTTTTGTGCGAAGGGCATAGTAACTCGTGTTGAACTTCATTGTCCATACTGTTTATGCATAAGTGGTTTTAATTTTAGCCAGAGTAGTTTCGTTCGCCGCTCTAAACCTTGCCAGCAGCAGCTAGTAAAGAACTGCGCGCCAACTCTGATGTACACATATTGTGTAGGGGGTCCACAGTTTACGAATGTCCTCGCGTTTCCAGAATGTATAAAATGCAATGGTATTTCTTTGCCGGCATTGTTTTTTGTAGTTGAATGTGCACTGCATACAAAAGTTGCCTACTCCCAATTTTCTCACACCATGGTGGGATCACGTGTGCGAACTGTCGTACACGTGGGTCTGTGCCTGTTTTACGACCAGAGTCTTTCTTGACGCAGCGTTTCTTCTAAAATTTGCTTTACATCGCATCGTTACACACGGGTCTCGTGGTGATGATAGCATAGGGTAGGAGAGGGTTAGGAGTGAAAAGAAAGTGGCCATGGCCTTGGTGTGAAAATGGGAAACCATGGAAAACCATGTCGAGCGCTGCCGACAGTGGGATTCAAACCCACTATGTCCCGAGTGCAAGTTGACAGGTACGTGCCCCAAACCACGCGCCCACTCGGTCAGTAGAAATGTATTCACTACTATGTACAGTATTTCTGCTGTGCTTGTTAGAGAGGTCTACCTGTTAAGTCGTCAGCTCGAAGGCTGGTTGAATCGTCGAAAAAGAGCAATAGGCTAGCTACAGTAGTTAGGTATGTTGTTTGTAAATGTGGAGATCTAAAACAAACATAAACAGCCAGTCCTCGAGACATGGAAATTATCCATATGTGGCTAAAATTCCTCTGAATGAACTTTTAATATCCATTCACCCAAGGAGGTGGACAATGTATATTCAAAAGTATAGGCATTAAATGTGATGAGCATAAATTTTAGGGTTCAATAATCTCGTGAATCTGAAACGAAGGAAACCACAAAAACCGATGGCGGTGCCATACCGAGCCTTACAAGGCATAACGAGGAATGTGGTAGTTTGCCATTGCTTTCTCTTCCGTGCCATAAAGTGCTGGCCCTATTAGTAGTACCTTTTGCATCAGCCAGACACTCTAGTCATGCTCAAAATGTCATCACTCAGCGCCACCCACACCTCAGCAGCTTCCATCTTGTCACAGCAATAATTTCTTAAATGAAGCTCACGCTTCCATAGAAGCTACATTTTGTCTCTGGGCTGTACCAGGAGACAGATGATAAAATGCTGTATCCATCGAGAAATAGCAACAGGCTAGATACAGTAGTTAGGTGTGTTGTTTATCATGTCCTCGAGTCATGAAAATTATCCATATGTGGCTAAAATTCCTTACCCACCCGGAACTGAACCCGGGTCCCTCTGAACCTCTGAATGAATTTTACATATCAATTCACCCAAGGAGGTGGACAAAATATATTCATAATTATATTCATTAAATATGAAGAGCATACATTTTTGGGTTCATTAATCTCGTGAAACTGAAGCGAACTTACAACTTTTTCGTAAACATTTCAGAGGTCGAGTTTTTCTTGCAAGTGTTACTGCCAACAATGCATCTTGGCTTTTTAATCTGATATTTATACACTTGTAAATTAGTACATCAATTTCAGCCACAAAGGATGGTATTTCAATTATGTTATCAATACACCTGCCATACGTTGTTATCAAAACGCTGTAGAGAAGCTATTTATAGTTGGTAAACAAGGCAACTTCGTGTATGGCCTCGGTTTTATCATCATATGAACCTCCTTCACAATTTAGATTTCATGAATAACTTAGCGCCCAGCGGAGTTGGTCATTTATTCACCGACGCGAGCCGGCAGCTCATGAATATCCCCACGAGCTCTATTGCGGACGATACCCATATGGAACATGAATGCAACGCCATCGGTAACACTCTCACTTAACTGATATCAAGTTGCGTGTTTAATGAGTTCAAGTTTCACAACAGGGGATTTCAGCTCAACATTTAGCGTACTATAACATTTTACCTACAGTTTTTTACTTGTTCACTTTACACATTTATTCTAATACATAGGTACGATCTTTCAAATGAACATGTGTGAAACTTAATGTTCTGTCAGTAGGGAAGAAACCTAAAAGGTTTGAATGCTAGGTTGGAAATACGGAACCATGTGGGCCATTTCAAGTATTTAGGATGTGTTCTCTCCCAGGACAACAGTATTCTAAACGTGATTGAATGAAAAAGCAACAAAGTCAATTTATTAATTATTAATTTGGCGTATGATTTATACAAACTAATTACTGTATATAGCTAATGTGAAACATAACAACATTGAAAGAGAAATACAAATTAATCAATTTAAACATCTCGTGTGTAAATGTATTTGAACAGCGGGTGTTTATTTTTAAGATCACAGCATGTATATAAAATTGTCAAATTGTAGAATTAATTGGAAAGATGTATATATTGAACCCTTTTGGTCCATATTGAGGGATACCTACCTTTCTTACCTATCAGCAAAGTTCATGAGATCTGTCTCTTGGGTCGTTTCGGGTTCTTCGTCACTTGCTGAGGTAAAGGTAGGGTTCAGTAATTCTAATCTATCTACCGGAATGAAAGGTCTGTTTAAAAGATTCCTATTTATTCAGGAAAATTCTGAAGCATGTCAATGGTATCATAGAAGTCAATTGTGTCCACTGGACACCACAATCATTTTTACATAATGGTCAGAACACTGGAGTGAGACTTTAACGTAACTGCCTGATGGACATTCTTACTAGAAACCATTGTCTCAATTATTAATCATTTAAGAAAGGAAAGTCTGGAAATCCTTAAATTCGGCTTCCATGTGAGACCACATGTAACATCATAGTGATTCGTTATGGTCCAGCCCTCGTAACACGAACTCTGGACTCTGGTTATAATTAAGGCCGTCCAATCGGTGTGTGCCACACAGTGGTTCTACGGCATGGACCCTTAATTGAACCGATGTGACCTGCGTCTACGTCATGGACCGACATCTAATCTTCTAAGTTACTTTAAAGTCATTGTGGATGATGACCGCAAGGAAATGATGCTACAATGGCATATGGCCCTAATCTAAGTCACTGAGGTTGATGACCCCCTGACCATCCAGGTTTCTAAGCTGAAGGCTAAACACAATTAAGTTACATCGGTTGATGACCAAAGTTCCACTTTACTATCCCCAGCACATTCACTGCTCAATCAATCAAAGTTCAATAATTACAACAACAGCAATGCTCACAAACTTTGTGGCAGAAAAATCCATTTCCTTCGGATATGTCCCTTTTATCGTTACTTTATTTTTATATTTCCCAGAAACAAACTAAAATTTCCAGAATGCATCTCCAAGTTATTCGCTTGATTAAAGTTATTTCAAAATGCGGTTTCACTGAATTTAATAATTAAATAAATTTAAATGATTTAACGAAATGTTAAAGATCAGTAAATTTTATCTCCGCGGACTCTGGTTTCTTCACAAATTTCTACGCAGCTGTGATGTGAGTTCAATATTGCGATGTTTATCTGGCTGGAAAAGAATTTTACATAATTCATGTCCAGCTACATATATCCTATCTCGTGATATCATGCTTAAAAATTCTTCTCTAGTCCTAACCGTTATTAACACTTGGATATCATAATAATCTACGTACAAACCAAACAACTCGCCATATAATTACGATGTCATATCTCGTCATCACTGAATTTTGCACACCCCTCGCAGACAAACCGATCGTCACGACCATCGCTCTATATTTTGGACAACCCTGAAATTGGGTTACTCTGTTCCTTATACTCAAAGTTCGTGATTTCAAATGTTCACTACGTCCCCATTTACAGTATTTCACAATACTTAGATCATTACCGGCTATGAATTTTCAACTAAATCCAGCATTTTAACGTATCCCCTGGCCGAGAATTACAGTACAATCTCAAGTCCACTCCTTTCCCGCTATCATAGCTGAGGTCCCTCACCCCATGCTCGCTTGGCAGTTACATAAACCACCCGGTTCGTTCTACCTGACTGACTTCTCAAAATGCTCCCTTTAAACTCTGCCGACATGATTAAACAAATACGATATTCTAACCAACAAAATGCACAGATTATGCTTCAAGATGCCCACACTAATTATACGCGTCGGCAATTGATACCGCTATGGATTTCTATGAATTTCTTTCCATTCCCAACATTATAAAATATTCCTCGGGCTATCATATCCCGGCTTCAATGACAGGACTCTAACCTGATTCGCACATCTCATCTCAACTCATATAAAACATTCCTCAGGCTTCCGTGTCCCGGCTTCAATGACAGGTCCAACCTGATTCACAAAACTAACCTCTGTTTCCCAGCTCCACAATTATCATCGACAAGAACTGGAATAAAATCCTCACTAGAAATCCCGACGTCTAATATCGCACAATGCATTACTCATGAATAACTTCGCATAAATGATATCGTATTTAATAACTTGATTTTTACGAGAAATGACTGAAACATTCTACTAGATCCTTTTTATTGTCAGTCAGACACAGTTTAAAATGGGCATTAAAAAAGAACGTTTCTCTCCGTGACCAAATTCATCACCCTAGGTTCTCATCCGACAGCGCGCTTCCACTCGATTGAAAATGAGTGACCATGGATTATTATTATTAACGTCAAATTGCAGACAGAAGAATTTTACGTCGAATGAACATCTTACTTCGACATCACAAAATACAGGCAGTACACTCACACGGATGACGATCTACATTGGACGTGATATCACTTCAGAACCCTATTCAATAACTTTTAGAACATTATACGACACTCGCAAGACTTCAAAATTTTATCCAAGTGGGAAATAAAACAAATGACTCTTTTAGTCGTACTCTCACATTTACAAAACTTAGTAGGGCGACCACTGCGTCGTATATCCCCATTTACAAATACACTTTAAGAAATCACGAGACAGGATATAAGAGGTAGCAAGATGGAAAATCACCTACCTCATGTCTTCATGCCAGTATTCGTCTTAGGGCTCACCTGCGACCCTGGCATTTTATTTAGCCATTTTTACATTCATGGCTGTACATATCATTGTGTTTCTTCAGGTTTCCTGGAATAAAGCATTAAAAAAAAGAAAATACCCTTCACTCGTTTGCTTGAACGCACACGATGGACTACAATTATTTCCGCACACGAATTACTCAATCACATTAGAATTTATTCAGTACTTTGATCGTCCTATCTGTTACAATTATTTCACTCAAGAAAACTATCTCCTCATGGAGTCAAGACTTAGCCGCAATGGCTAAAATCTGCAGTTGAACTCAGTCTACTTTCGTTGGTTTGATTTCGCAGAGCAGCTCAACAATTTTTCGTCCGCTTTGTATCACAAATGCCGGAGAAGGAAGCTTCGTCATGGCGTCCCTTCATATTTATAGCAGTTACCCCCTCTCTTCGGATCTCTCCCTTTGCCGCCAAGAAAAATTTTATAAATTTTCTGACTTACCTAAACAGCAATTTCAAGAGTTTTGAAAGTGACTACATGCTTGCTACATTTCTGGCGGTAGTGTTCATGGACATTTAAAAATTTTACGGGTTCGATTTGTGAGATGATTGACCTCCTTTGATAGGCACTATATTTTTTTGACTTGGCGTGGTCACGCCATGTACACGCGCTTTGAAATAGTTCATAAAAATGACTTGAGATTCTTCCGCCGTCGACACGTGTGGTTGACGTCACGTACCCCAGAGCGTGGGACCGAAGGTAATCACCCCCTCGTCACGTGTCAAATCCATGCTATCAAGAATCCAACTTTTAATTTAATTGTTACATTATGCATAATGTTCTTATGGCACAAAGGTCATGGGTTCAATATATATATATATATATATATATAATTTATGATAGGCCATTCTAAATTATTATGCTTATGTATAGTGTTTGAGTCATCTATTTCACATTATCATCGCATTCCTTTGTATCACAGCAATAACGAAAAATGAACGAGTTAAGTCTTGAGTAACGTATTACAACATCACCCGTATTAATAGCTTGCAGTAAATTTCCAGTATCCCGCCATGCTAATTTTAGCCCATTACCAGGAAAAGGACATAATCGAGATTGCAGGAATTACCCTGCCTCTCCATATTCTGAAGAGATAATTAGAACTTATTAACTTATACTTTTCGAACTTTGCTACATGATGCTTACGAAGCGCGCGAACATTCTACCTATGTGAATAAACGTTACGAAACAAGATGATTATGTACAGTGATGGAAAGTGGGTGGTTTAGAACATCAGATCTTGCTGGACCCTGTGATATGGTAGATAGAGGGAGATTTTGGATCCTATATACATTGACAAGAGCTCGTGGAAGTCTTAATAGCTGAATAGCGTAACGTCGGATGGTCTTAATATCTTAACGTCTTAGTACGAGAACATCTTAACATCTGAGCGTCTGAGCGTCTTAGCGTCTAATGGTCATGATGTCAGGAAGTGAGAACTGGCTATCTTGATGACGAGAGATAAGGCTAGCGAGATACCGCTTTTTGACTTGTCTAGAACAGGAGATAATTTCGTTATATGTTTAGCTACGCTACATTTCTGTAATATGGAAGAATACAAGTGTATTCTCTCCATGAACGTAACCCAAGGTGGTTTTGTTATTGAAATTAGGGCTCATTACCACATTATGTAACGAGTATTATAGGAAGTGTTTAGGCTCGTCCGTGCTGAGGTACACTGCGCCGCACTGTCCGCTAGGGAGTTGCCGTAGGAAAGCAAACCCTCTGAGTTTCATTCGAAGCCAGCAGCGTTTATTGGTCCGCTACGAAGCATTAGTACAGAAAACGACCGAAGATGGTTGATTTTAACATGTTTTTGAATATATGTTAGGTTTATTAAACTAAAACATAAGTGCAAAATTATTGGGAGTTGTGCAATACTGCAACAATACCACGCACCGCCCCTGATGAATACATCGGTAATTATTTGCGAACTCTTCAAAAATGTTCGTAAGGCCGTTTTTATACTAACCATACAAACACAGTCTTCAGTAGACACTTGTTTATATGAATTGTACTTAAAATGGTCCATAATACTGCCTCCCAAAATATTTAACATTCCTTCTGAAACTTTCTGTGTAGGCTATAAGGCGTTTCAAAACACAGTGTGTACTGTACAGTATTGGACAATGTGCGTCAATATCTACATCGGTGATGTAGGCTCTTTCACGTAGGAGATTCACAATTCGTACCCCCATTTTTCAATTTAATTCATGGTTCCCCCAGCTGAACCTGGACCGGGCGAGTTGGCCGTGCAGTTAAGGGCGCGCGGCTGTGAGCTTGCATCCGGGAGATAGTGGGTTCTAATCCCACTGTCGGCAGCCCTGAAGGTGGTCTTTTCGTGATTTCCCATTTCACACCAGGCAAATGCTGCGGCTATACCTTAATTAAGGCCACGGCCGCTTTCTTCCAACTCCTAGGCCTTTCGTATCCCATCGTCGTCATGAGACTTATCTGTGTTGGTGCGACGTAGAGCCACTAGCAAAAAGAACGCTGAACCTGGCATTGTTTCGACTTACTTGTGTCAGGCTCTTCACTTTAATCTTTCCTCTCCTACCTCGCTTAGTCAACTCCCGCTCTCTTCCGATCCCAACGGTATTAAGCTCACGAAGCCTATGGGGAGTTGTCATTTTCACGCCCCCCCATCTCTCTCTCTCTCTCTCTCTCTCTCTCTGTCTGTGTGATACTTTCATTCTTCAAATAATTGGAACCCTTCCTTTTACTATCTGATAAGTGTTAAGAGGTTGCTTGCCCAGTTTTACTTCCTCTTAAGTCAATAATCACCCCCCACCCCCATCTTACCGTAGCGGTCAGGGTTTGAATCCTGCGTCATTGAAAGTGGTATTTTAAAATAGAAAATTCGCGTCGCTATGGTTCGGATTGGACCTGAAACTGAGGACTGGGCTGACACTTGCGACGTCAAGATATCTCCAGTGGCATAAAACCACGAATTTGCATTCGTTCTCTCTCTAGATTGGGAGTGTCGCTTGGGGAGCACAGGTCCCTCAGGTAAGTTTAGCATTGCTAACACTTAAAACCATCTTTCGTTTCGTACATTATACAGCAACGATCCTCGTTAACGACCAACATAAAGTGACAGAGTTAGCTGGGTAGCGAAACCCGTTTCTCCCCACTGCACTAATAAGCTGCATTCATTTCATTAGTCTCATTCTCCAATAAGTGATACAACTTCATACTCTAGCTGAATGGTCAGCGGACTTTCCTTCGGCTCAGAGGGTCCAGGGTTCGATTCTCGGCCGAGGTGGATATGTTAATTTGTATGGTTAATTCCTACGGATTGGGGAGTGAGTATTTTGATTTATATTTATCCCAACACATTCCTCTTCCTATTATCACATCATATTACTAATCATAACATAAACACGCAATAGTGAATAGTCAGGAAGGACATTCGGCCGTAAAATCGGGCTGGATTCACATGTGCTATACAGTTCGTATCTGCGACTTCACCAGTGTGAGAAAAGAAGTGATGCAGCTAAATACTGAGGTTTGCATTTCTACTAGAGCTCTGCATTTGGAAGAAAACAACCGCTCGAGCATTGCCCACTTCGTGCCGCTGCTCGACGGTTGGGATAAGCCCACGCTGCGTTACGGCTGTGGCTGTCTAATGGACCATGTGGCCGTTCGTCCTTCACCTCTCGGTGATCAGTGGAACTATCGAGCACTGCCGGGCGCTCGAGCGTAATCATAATCCCGGCCTGTGACAGTAAACCCGCCGCGCGCTCAACAGTGCGGATTTGCATTAGAAATCGTGTGTAAAATCAGCTGGTGACTGGGCTTTGAGCAGTACAGATAGGGTTATGGATCAAACAAGTATAGGTCGTAAACGCTGCATTCAAGAAACGAAGAGAAGTATTCTGGAGAGAATTAGGAGCGGCTCGTTTGTCCTCAAGAAGGAAGATATGCTGGAAGAGGAGGCGAAGAGTGAAGCTTGGAAATCGTTTGCACTTGTAGTGGATCCTGTCACGCAGGCTTCTTCTGGGTTTGTGCAGTGTACCACATGTGATACTATACTTTCTTACCAGTCAAGCACAACAGGTATGATTCGGTACTGCAAAAGTAACTGCGGATCAGAATTCCACCGAACACGTGCAGTACCAAGCAGCGTAAAGAAATTTGTTGTTGATAAGTTGGTCGATATGAGTGGAATAGATTTGCTACTGTTAAATACTTGTAGTAAGATTGGCTTCAAGAACTATTCGCAGGAGCTCATCAGTGTTGGCGCCACTTATGGCAAAGTCAATATAGATGATGTTCTTCCGCACCCTACCACTCTATCGCGGGATATTAAAGAAAAGGCCGACAAAATACGGGCGACAATGGTGCCCAAGCTAATATGTGCCCTAAAGAACAAAATGTGCGCTTTAGACGCTGATCTTTGGTCTGATAACTACAAAAAGAGAAATATTTTGACTGTGACATCGCATTATGTTAACGATGAGTGGCATCTAGAAACGCTTGTATTGCTAACAACTGAGTTTCCGTACATATCTAAGACAGGAGAGAACATTCGGCACGAAATCAGAGAGCGGTTGCTTGAGTTAGCAATTAACAAGAATGATCTTACAAAATGTTACTTTGTCACAGACCAAGGAGCTAATATGAAGAAGGCACTTGAATATTGCGACCGTATGCCTTGCTTTGATCACTGCCTGATGACTGCGCTTCCTCACACATTTCAAGAGACGTTTTTAGAAAACGAAGCTCCTAAAATCTTGTCGTGTCTGCTATCAGCGAGAGCTATAGTAAGCTGTTTGAAGAAATCGGGTCACTCGGGGCGTCTGCAGCACTCTGTGAAGCAAGAAGCTGTAACGCGGTGGAACAGTATACTGTTAATGCTCAGTTCCATCATAAGTCAAATCGACGATATTCGAGATCTACTAGAATACCGCGGGCAGTCGAAACTCTTAGAAACTTATCATGAAGAGTGCGTACGAGAAGTTATCGCTTTTCTAACCCCCCTTTAAAGAAGCGAGTTTGGATTTTGAAAGTGAAAAAATAACAACGCAGGAACGTGTGCTGCCTTGGTACACGCGTCTGTTACATCATTGTGAACCAGAAGAGAGTGACATCGAAGTAAGAAATATTTTTATAAGTTACGATCGTTTATAAACCTGTTTGAATTATCGGAATTTAATTATGTATATATTTATCCTTTTCAGTGCATGAAATAAAAACGAGAGCAGCATACTTCATCAGAGAGAAATGAAAATTGGAGGCTATCCATTACGTTGCCACGGTTCTATGGCCATCATGACGTCATTTGAAGAAAGTCACAGCAGAAGAAAAGCAAGTCCGTATGCTGAAGTTCGACTATTGTGCTCGGAACTGCCTGCAAATGGCAAGGTCCAATCACTGAAACAAATTAGTAAACGAATGTTTGTTTGTCTAATCTTCCACCTTTCGTCAGATCAACAATCATGCCGTCTAAAATGTACAATATTTGGGAAGGGTTTCGCAGCCTAAAAATTCCACAATGCGTTTTGATGTCATTTTTTGCGATATTTATACATATATATATATATAGGAATTCACTATAAATAAATCTTTTTAGTAACCAGTAATCCTAACTAAGTTTTATACATATTTAAAGGTGACAGGAATGCATTACGGATGTCTTTGTTCATTTTTAGAGCCCATTCAAGCAAACAGTGACAAAGTTCTTCCCAGGAAAAAGTACAAGATGGACTGGAGTTCGGATGAGGACGACGAAGATGGACACACAAATACTACTAATGATCTCGACAGG
The DNA here is from genome assembly GCF_040414725.1 of Anabrus simplex. NCBI lineage: Eukaryota > Metazoa > Arthropoda > Insecta > Orthoptera > Tettigoniidae > Anabrus > Anabrus simplex. The sequence continues at coordinate 143,787,456 of NC_090265.1, read as the reverse complement.
TACCTTTCGCTCTACAAATCTAACTGTAGCTGTGCCGAAGGACAAACTTTGAAGTGGTGGAAAACGCATGCGGAGTTATTTCCAGGGCTGTTGGTAGTAGCCAGAAGAGTTCTCTACTTTCCTGCCACTAGTGCTGCCAGCGAGAGAAATTTTAGCCAGGCCGGTCACCTGCTGTCCAGCAAAAGATCGTGCTTGGAATCAGACAAGGTGGATGATCTCTTATTGATCCATCACAATTTCGTAAGTATTCTGAACATACTACGTAATCACAAGAAAGGAAACATTCCTCAAACTCTATAAATGTATGATTCCACTTTCATTTACTTCACAGGCAGAAGCGGAAATCGCCAGCTGTAGTAGTAGCTCCAGGAACACAAATGACTCCTGTGCATCAGGCAGCACCAATGACGAAAAACGAATTGTATAGTTATGATTCACATGTAACTTTATTTACAGGTCATAATTTGTTTATAAATTAACGCTTGTATAAAGAAAATTGATGAATATTTTTTAAAAACAATCCTGCATTTGATATTAGTACAGTGTACATGTGGCCGAGTCTGGAGATAGCCTACACATAGCCCACTATTACTGTGTCCCCGTTTATCTAGCGAACGGAGCAAAATACTACTTGAAGACATTACAGTTCATAACGTTACAATTATTGGAATACATGATCACCTCAAAGACGAAAATCCAATAGTCTGCAACATATTTAGGTTATAGAACTGATAGTAAACAACGAAAGACATTTGTAAAAGAAATAGGTGAGGGTTAATGTAAGGTAGTGGCCTATGATCTTGAGTCCGGCGAAGCGCAGCTCGCTGGCTGGCTAGCACTGAGTCCGCCGATTACTGGCGACCGACCGAGCGTTTGGCGCACTCGGCCAGTCGCTGATGATCGGTAGCCCGCAACCGGCTGCACAGGACGCTCGGCCGCATCCTCCCGAGAGCCAGAGAGGCGAGCGGGACTCGCCGGTAAAAATCAGAGATAATGCAGACCTCTAATTTCTACTCCTCGTTGAGTGAGCATTGCAGTCATTTAGGAACTTGCGGTATTTGTCGCAACAGCTGATCCTCGTAGGACCATACATGTCCGTTTAGATCGCACGAGCCTGTAAGAAAAGTTGGCAAAAACGCATTCTTCGAACATCGCCGGGTGACACGGACCTGGATCCCTCGATGTGCTGCTCGTTCATGAATAGCGGTGTGTGAGTAAGGGCCCTTACACACGAGCGGTTTCCTGTCGTCATTGTCGACTACAAGAACATGTTTCTTCGTCGCCAGCCAGACCATTTCTGTAGTTCAGTATGACCTCATTTTGCGACTAAGCCAGCGTCGAAACGTGGTCCGGCCAGCTTCACCGCATATAGAGTAATTTCGTTCGGCAAGTGGAAATTCGGTCATTCATAGTCTGGAGAGGCTGTATTTCTTTCGTTCATGCGACGACGCAGAAAAAGGAGAAAAACGCCGTGAGTGTGGTTGCATCCAATTGTAGAAGTCCGGCTACAGTTTGGGCAGTTTCATTCTTTATATATATCGAACGTTGCAGTCAACAGGATAAGTATTTCCGGTTCTTCAGAAAGTCTAAACATTCTTTCAGTGAGCTACTACAGGAAATCGGACCAATTATTTCAGGGACTAATACTTTGATGAGAAACACCATATAGACATCGTGATAACTGCCAGCCGGAACTCGTCGCGATCTGACCGACATGTAGGCTGTGTGAAAAGGAATGCGCTGCAGTCGGGCTGTGTTCGGTGGACGGGATCGGCTACAGCTGGTGACAGTGGTTCTCGTGTAATCGAGAAAGCGTTCGTCTAAAAAGGGGAAGTATTCTTCCCATTGCATAACTGCAAAGCGGCGATAAACGACCTCACATGAACCAACCACCTTTCTCGGTGGACAACGACGACAGAAAAACGTTCGTGTATAAGGGCCCTAACACTCGGGATATCATCCCCTCCTCTCTGCTCCCATGCCAGTATTTTTCTGACGCATTGTGCCTACTATTTATACTAGCTAATTCTTCACAACAATGTACTCCTGTAATTTGTGAAACTGAAGTGTGTTTCTTTAATTTAAATGTTTCTGTCGCAGTGCTTCATGAATTTAAAATATCTTGTACGTTAATTACCATTAATGCATGTACATAAATTATAATCTTGTCTCTTTTTTTCTCAGGTGAGTACGAGTTATACCGAGGTGTTCTTCCCCCTGTAAGTATGCCTCCCTCTATTCGTGTGATAGAAGTGGTTTTCATTTGGCACATGATTGGTTTTAAGTCCAAATGTAGCAGGTATTTGAACTTAAAATGGAATTCCACATTATAAAGTTTGACCGTATGAAATAAACGCTGGGCGCCAGGACGGGATACATCTCAGTAAATATCAATACAACAAAAAGGTTATAATTGAAGTTGTTAGGACCCGAATTTACAGGTACAATCAATAATAGTAAAATAAGCAACCAAATACACGCGAAGAATTGAAAGAAACAAAAAAAAAACGGAAAAAACAATGATCGAAAATGTGATAAATTGTTTGTTTCGTAGAACTCTCGCCATTTTCAAGATTGTTGCCGTTTGAAGAATGCCATCTTGAGATGTTGTGCACAACTCTTGCGTCTGTCGATGAAGAATGGTTTGTAGAGTGAAAATGTTCTTTCGACGTCTCGTGACATCACAGGCGAATGTTTAAATGTGAGAGGCCCTTGTCTATAGATCATACATAGGTGGGTAATGAAAGACCCCCGCTTCTTGAGCTAACTGCATGAGCGCGGGAAGAGCAGAGAGCAACTGACTTCAGATAGTTTGTGCTCTAAAAGCTAGATGGCGATATGCGGAATCAAGGCTCAAGCAAAGCTACAGCAGTGTTTACCCAATACACGTGTACGGTTAGATTGTCTTTCATTGGTTATGCTGTATTCTTAAACAAGTATATTGGCCTACAGTATTTCTATGAGTACAGGTAGTAGTGAAAGGAGTATTTAGTCATCACATGAAAATCCACAGCCTGTTTCCAGTCATTCGACCGGGTCAGGAATGGAATGAGTTGAGCCCCCATCTAGCGGCGAGGATAGGAATTGTTCCGGCTGCCGAATCCTCCCACACTCCTCTGGGGCAATGATTAATGAATGATAGACGAAATGAAATGATACTGAAGAGTGTTACTGAAATGAAATGTGACAGGGAAAACCGGAGTATCCGGAGAAAAACCTGTCCCGTTTCCGCTTTGTCCTGCACAAATCTCACATGGAGTGACTGGAATTTGAACCAAGGAACCCAGCGGTGGGAGGCCGGCGCGTTGTCGCCTGACCCACGGAGTCTACTTAGTTATCATATAACAAAGTAATGAATTTTGTATCGTCCGTATAACCTAATTAAATGAATATAATTAAACGTATTTACTTACCACATGGTGTTTGTATACAAAGTAACTTATTTTGTTTGCTCACCATAATCTGAATAGAATAGAATATGCACAATAAATCTGTTAAAAGTATAAATACATTTGTTTAGATACGCGCTCCTTCACTATAGCTGAGTCCGACTCGTTGGCTGAACAGTCAGCGTACTGGCCTTCGGTTCAGGGGGTCCCGGGTTCGATTCCCGGCCGGGTCGGGTATTTTAACTTTAATTGGTTAATTCCTACGGCACGGGGGCTGGGTGTATGTGTTGTCTTCATAATCATTTCATCCTCATCACGACACGCAGGTCGCCTACGGGAAAAATAGAAAGACCTGCACCTGGTGAGTCGAACACGTCCTAGGATATCCTGGCACTAAAAGCCATACGACGTTTCATTCACTGTAGCTGAGAGACGCGCAAGCAGCTGCTAGACTGTACCTTACGTCAGAGCGCATTCTCTTCCTTTTTCTGCCTTAGCAGGAGCGCTGCTTATTGAGCCGAATTGTGCCTACCTTTGTAGATGTAAATATACCGGGACGTAAAATAATCCCTTTTTCAAGAGAACATTTCGGCTCTCCAAGTCTCTTTAAGCCTTTTTTGTTTCGCTGACAGCGTACCATTGGACTGACACGTCCTTCCAACATACTGCCTACCATTGGCAGACTGTCGACCAAGTCGTGCCTAATTGACAAGTACACTACCTTATCAGAAGTATCCAAACACCTATTTGAAATTGCACTTAGACATTACCCGTGTCACGTTCCCTATTATTGGACGTTAATATGGGGTGGGTCCACCCTTCACCTTTATGGACGGCTTTAACTCTGCTGGGGACACTTTCAATTATGTGTCTGAAAGTCTGTGGTGGAATGGCGGACCGTTCTTCCCCAATAGCTGAAACCATAGAAGGAGCGAAGTCTATGTTCTGGCTCACCCCAAAGGTATTCCATTGAGTTTAGATCGGGACTCCGGGCAGGCCAGTCCATTTAAGGAATGTGATTGTCCACAAACCATCGCCTCACAGATGTAGCTTTATGACAGGCTGCATTGTCATGCTGATACAATCAGTCATAGTCTCCGACCTGGTCCTCTACTGTACGCAGTACACAATGGTTTAAAATATGTTCATATCCTTCCACATGTAGAGTTTCCTCGACCACGAAAAAGCACCCACAAACCATATCACCACCTCCACCGTACTTCACTGTTGGTACTACACATGATTGCAGGTAACTTTCTCCAGGCATTCTCCAAACCCAAACCCTTCCATCCGATTTTCATAGGACATAGCGTGTTTCATCAGTCCAAATCACTCGCTTCCATTCATCCGTTATTCAGTGGCGTCGATCTTTACACCACCTCAAGCATCGCTTAGCATTGACTACAGAAATGTTTGGCTTATGAGCAGCAGCTCGACCATTATACCACGTTCTAAACTCTCGACGCATAGTAATTGTGCTGGCTAGACTGGTGGTAGCACTTTGGATCTCACGAGTGATTCCTTCCGCTGATTTCTTATTCTTTACAACTACCCTCCACAATGCTTGACGGTCCCTGTCGGTCATTAAATGAGGTCTGCCTGGTCTTGGTTTAGCTGCGGTTGTTCCCTAGCGTTTCCACTTCACAATCTCATCACCAACAGTCGACTTGGGCAGCTTTAGAAGGGTTGAAATATCCCGGATGAATTTGTTACTGAGATGACATCCAATGACTAGTCCACGTTCGATGTCATTGAGCTCTCCTGACCGACCCATTCTGCTGTTACTACTTTCTCTACTAACAACAAAATATTCTCACCTCCTTTATTACTGGCGGTCTGCCTCTCGTGGTATCTAGGGTTCAATTCCGCATTACATATGAGTGCCCGGATACTACTGATCAGGTAGTGTAAGTATTGCTAACCAGGTGGAGGAGAAATAATTCGTAATTATCAAAAATTTTACTCCACGTGTAGGTTCAGAATGCGTCAAAACAAAACAAACAGGGCTGTACATGAAGATACATCATAACATGCAAGAAGGTATCGGCGGCAACACGTATTCAACTCCGTTGATACAGCCTGTGTTTACAATTGGCACCCGTATGTGTCTTGCAGCGTTCAAACCAGTCCTGTAGATCGTCGGGCATGTTGATGAGCATGGTTTGTGGCAAGGACACAAAAATGATTATCTTCTCTCGTAATTTGGAGAATTCTGCAAGAATCAGTTCTCCGGTCAGACGACCCACCTAGGAATGTTCCCGAATTGGGAGAGAACATTGTAATTTTGTATTGCATAATATGACTTAGTTGTCTTCTTCCCCTACTCAAAGTACGGAAAATTACACTGTACCGCATTGTAATTACTTTCCGCACCGCATAATTTGAAATCGTCTCTGATTTGTTGCGGGTGGGGAACGCACATGTAAAATACACCCGCGGTATCCCCTGCGACTAAAAGGGGTGACCAAGGGATGATCAAATTAGAATCATGAGACTACTTGTAATTAGTACACCGCGCAGGAAACACCATGGGTCGCATTTACTTCCGCGTAGTACCACTATGTTAGGTACGCAATAGGTTTGTGATTAGTAGCGACAGTGTGTGAATCAGGATGAGAGTCTTACAGTAACTGTGATTCGTACCGCTATATGAGCAACACTATGGGATGGTTCTGTCTTGCCTATGTTTAGTTCCCACTATGGGATGAACGCCATAGGTTTGCGTTGCCTTTACAGGTTTGCGTTGCCTGTAAATAGCACCGCAATGTGCGAAACGCCATAGGTCTGTGTTACATGTGCGCATTACACTACCTGTGAGTAGTACCATAATGTGTGGAATACCGCGAGTCTACGCTACATTTGATTAGTACCGCCAAATGACAAATACCATAGTTCTACTTTCCTAGCGATAAGTACCATTATGAGGGGCCGATGACCTGGACTTTGGGCCCGTTTCGACAAGCATAATGGATTCAGCATCGTGCCAACAGAAGCAGTCCCTTGGTCAGTAATACTATTGTTTTGTGCCAGCTTCTGTGCATGTGAGGCACTGTGGGTCGGTTCCACTGATCATTTTAAATTCATATCCATCCATCCATTCATTCTTCGCCCTCACGCTTTGAATTCTGGTCAGTGGAGGATTTTGGCCTTTTAATTTGTCATAACATTTCGTGTCATTTCGGCCATTAGTGACCGATAACCTCGATGTTAGGCCTCTTTAAACAACAAGCATCATCATCATCATCATCATTTGTTGAACTTCGTTCACAGTAATGTAATCACGGGCGGCAGTCAGAGAGATCGTGAATCAGAGAACACCTAACTTGTAGAATTGTTTCTCCGCCTGATTGCAGCGCTGTGGTTTCATACCCATCTAAACAAAAAATGGCGTATCTGCATTGCCAGTTCAAGTAATATGCCGCCAGGACCATGTTGACTAATTGGGACAGATAAATATGGCAAATATCACAGTATATCATAAAGTTCGTTTAACCTTCATTAATCCAGGACCACCGAAGGACCATTCTTACGACTTTGGCAGCTTAGTGGATAGTGAACTATTCACGGTTTCAAATAACATTAATTATTTATGTTTTATTACAACATAACCCTATGTAAAGCGCCTCCGTGGCTCAGGCGGCAGCGTGCCGGTCTCTTACCGCTGGGTTCCGTGGTTCAAATCACGGTCACTCCATGTGAGATTTGTGCTGGACAAAGCGGGGGCGGAACAGGTTTTTCTCCGGATACTCCGGTTGTGCCTGCCATATTTCATTCCAGCAACACACTGCAATATCATTTCATTCCATCTGTCATTCATTAATCATTGCCCCAGAGGAGTGCGACTGGCTTCGCCAGCCAGCAAAATTCCTATCTTCGCCGCTAGATAGGAGCTTCATTCATTCCATTCCTGACCCGGTAGAATGACTGGAAACAGGTTGTGGATTTTCATTTTCAACCCCATGTACACACCTCTTAAATATTTCATAGCAAGACACGAACAGCGAAGCAAGGAAACGTCAAAGCATAAATCAGACATGGAGGATTTGTGAGGCGGCGTATTAAGATTATTTAAAATTAATTAAAAATTTAAAATAAGTAAATTCGCCATAGTATGAAATAAAATATTGTGCGCAACAGCCACTGACGTGAGAAGCTTACATTACTTGTTTCGAAGTTCCTACCGAGCCGTAAATTCTCACTCGTAATGTCCGGCTCCATGGCTAAATGGTTAGCGTGCTGACCTTTGGTCACGTGGGTCCCGGGTTCGATTCCCGGCAGGGTCAGGACAAGATCTACCAGGTGTATACCGCTTCGGTACCATTCAGCTGGTTTTCTTCTCGGCCCCGCCCAGACTTCGCCTTTGACCTCCTCATTGCTGTGGTATCTCCTCCCTCAGAGTGAACTTTAAGGGGACCAAACATCTGAGTCAGATTGTGCAAGATTTGAGCTGTACGGTGGATGAGGACAAAAGCAGTCCATCACAGATTTGCAACTGCTTCACTGGTAGACAGAATTGTGTGCAGCATTGCGTTGTCTTGTTGAAGGAGGTTGTTCTTGATACCTTTATGTTGTCGAACACGCACAAATCGTTCCTTCAATTTTTTTTTCAAATTCTCCATGTAAGCTTCTGAGGTCATAGTGTGACCAGCAGGCAATGTGTCATGAGAATCATTCCCTCAGGGTCGTAGAACCTTCCTGACTGAGGGTCCTTACTTCAGCTTTTCCTTTCGGGAACAATTTATGTGACGCCACTCCATAGACTGTCGTTTCGTCTCAGGCTCGGAATGATGAATTCATGTTTCATCCCCCGTGACGATAAGAAATTATCAGCCTCTTGATTTTAAAGCAAATCTGCACAAATGATCCTCCTTAGTTCCCTATTGTCGCCAGTTAACCACCTAGGGTCCTAAGCGGTAGATAATGGTTTTGACACCTCACAGAGATATAAAATCGAGTAGCCACTTCATTAGTTGTTATCCTTCTGTCGCCCAGAATAAGTCCGTCTATGCATTTAAAGGTCGCAGATGTCACAGCTGCATGCGAACGTCACAAACGATGGACTAACAAACAGTCTCTCTTTAACTCGTTGGGACGCTGATACTCTGTTTACCAAACGACTGACTGTACTCCTAACCACTGCCGGATCTCCATAGACATTTTTTCAGCGCCTTGAATGTTTGCAGGGGTCTCCTGCTTCACAAAAAGAAATTCTAGCACAGATTTCTGTTTTGTTCGTACTTCATGTGCAGTGGCCACTTTACAGCAACAATATTGTTACCATGACAACATGAAATTTCGTGACCTTGCCAAGGAAGGTTTATAGTTGAAAGTATATATAAAATTTGGTCGTTCTCTATCATCTGATTTTACAACAAGAACACAGTGTGCATTACTTATTGAAGGTGGTGGTAGTAGTAGTAGTAGTAGTAGTAGTATCGGTGGGGCAAGTTCGAAGACTTTACAGTTGATACTTAATGTAGTATTATCCATAGAGGATAAACATTTATCTATTCGTAATTAGTCGACAACAGTAACGCTGAGATACTCCAGAGTAACTGACACACGATTGATTGCTTAATTTTAAAAATATTTTTCTGAAACACATCGATAGGTGACGGTGGTGATTATTGATTTAACATGAAGTACAACTAGGCAACCATCCTCTATATAACACTAATCATAGAGAAAAAATAGAAGGGATCTGATACTTCGAAAAATGAAAGTATCTACCAAAGAAAGACAAGGGCCACGAAGGGCGCAAAAAGGACTCCTTAGCCCTCATAACCTATTAGCGTCGGCGTCGGAAAAGAACTAGAGTTGACCAAGGGACGTCGGATAGGATAGACGAAAGAGGATCCTGGCATAAAAGGAAACAATGCCAGAACTCAGCTAAGGTTCCCGTAGTCGCCAACCCACTCTCCGAAGTTAACAGCCCTGGGCCCCTTTTAGTCGCCTCTTACAAAAGTCAGGGGCTACCGTGAGTGATATTTCTACAGCCCCGACCCACAGGGGGAACATCGATAGGCCAAGAGCAAAAATTTATATTTCTCCCGTTATTTTGAGTCTATCTACATCAAGACGAACACTCGGAACAGTATTGAACATTAAGTACATTCTACACGTTTTTTCTCGGGCTCTGAACAAACGAGAACCCCATCATTGCTAGTCCTGAAGATAATTTTCCATGGGTTCTCAGTTTTTAAATAATATGATTTGCTTTTCGTCCCACTAATTACTTTTACGGTTCTCGGAGACGGAGAACCCCTTCAAATACCACCGGACTGAGTCAGAATCCAACCTGCCAAGTTGGAGACAGAAGGCCAGCGCCTCAACCGTCTGAACCACTCAGCCCGACGTTTATCAGTTTCATGCAAAGTAAATTACAAAACTATGCCTATAGGTCATCATCGTCGCTAGCTTTCTAGCACTTTCCCATACCATCGTAGCCAAAAAAAAAAAAAAAAAAAAAAAAAAAAAAAAAATAATTCTATGGAGACATTTAACACTGCACATTTGGATGATTACGTACGCTTCATACTTGCAAATGGTATTGTCATCCTCGGTCCATTTGAGAAAGATTTACGGCCATTGTACAGTGTGAAAGTGAATTTTCTCAGAAACGATTTGGCTAACAAATTAGTATATTTTTACTCTTAGGAAATCGTTCCATTTACCAGCATTCCTACTTAAATACCGCTATCAAATAATTTTCCTTGGTAAGTTCTGACTAAGTCCGCCTCTGTTGTGTAGTGGTTAGTGTGATTAGCTGCCACCCCCGGAGGCCCGGGTTCGATTCCCGGCTCTGCCACAAAATTTGAAATGTGGTACGAGACCTGGAACGGGGTGCACTCAGCCTCGGGAGGTCAACTGAGTAGAGGTGGGTTCGATTTCCATCTCGGCCATCCTCGAAGTGGTTTTCCGTGGTTTCCCGTGGTTTCCCAATTCCCCTCCAGGCGAATGCCGGGATGGTACCTAACTTAAGGCCACGGCCGCCTCCTTCCCTCGTCCTTGTCTATCCCTTCCAATCTTCCCATCCCCCACGAAGGCCCCTGTTCAGCATAGCAAGTGAGGCCGCCTGGGCGAGGTACTGATCATTCTCCCCAGTTGTATCCCACGACCCAGTGTCTTAAGCTTCAGGACACTGCCCTTGAGGCGGTAGAGGTGGATCCCTCGCTGAGTCCCAGGGAAAAACCAACCCTGGAGGGTAAACAGATTAAGAAAGAAAGAAAGAAAGAAAGAAAGAAAGAAAGAACGAACGTTCTGACAATGTGCTGTGTGAAACATTCAGTCTGGGTGGCACATACTCAGTTTCTGCCATTATAGGTCGTTCATTGCTCGAGGCACAAATTTTCACTTCGGTCGTTTCTTGAAAATGAAAACGATGAGCAGTGAAGGCCATCAGACTTTTAATTTCCGCTTGTGCTGCACATGTGTGTTCACTGGCCCAGCGACCTCGTTACCCCGCTGTCTAAGCGTATCGATCCTATGCATTCACTTACAAAAAAAACTGTGTTGCTGGCCTTTGTTTCCTAAATCACAGCCAAACCGTCATAAATTTTTTAGGTCAGTAGGGCATCGGTGGTAAAGTAAACTCCTATCATCCCGAGGTGGTGTAGATCTTTTTAGATACACTTCCGATGGAGATGAGCTGCATGCTCCATTTCAACCACATACCAGCCCTCCTGCCATTCTTAACTTTCTGGCAGTACCGGGAATCGCACCCGAGCCTCCGAGGACATCAGCTAAGTGTCCACCGTTACGCTACGGAAGCGAACGGTGATGAAATTGTTGCCAAGTCCACTGATTTTACAGTAAACCTCATTCTTTTGTAATCACCTACTGATCTGCTGTGAAAAACTGGAAGAAAAAGAGGTAAATCTACTGTTTTTTTTTAACTCGAATGGCATATTTCCAGAAGGCAGTGGGAATGGTAATCCAACAGTACAGTCCTTATGGCATCTCTATTTCCCAAAGTTGAAAACAGGACGAATCCCAGAAAACTAATATTGAATGGTGATTGTTACGTAACACAGACACTGGGTGCAGCAGTAGCAACACAGACACAGTACTACTGTAGATTTCTAGAAGGTTCAAGAATGAGAGATTCCAAATGTTTCCTCTGTTGTCAAAGTTTATTTGGGCTCTTTTGAGTTTGCCCCACTACAGTGCCGCAATGGAGAGAGACATTTCATCAGTAAAATTAATGAAAACAGAAACAAAGAATGCAAAGGCTGTCGATGATATCATTCACAATTTACTGATGGATGAGTACTCGGCAGGTATCAAAAATTGTGAAGAATACTGATTTTTTAAAAAGCACTCGCTCCTTCCAGAACTTAGAGTTATTGTTGCGGGGTACCTTCTACCGACTTTGTAACTGGTGAAACAGGTATGACAGGGTGAAATACTGCACATAATGTTCCTTTTTATAGTTGAGTGACCGAGCTCGATAGCTGCAGTCGCTTAAGTGCGGCCAGTATCCAGTATTCGGGAGATAGTGGGTTCGAATCCCACTGTTGGCAGCCCTGAAGATTGTTTTCTGTGGTTTCCCATTTCCACACTAGGCAAATACTGGGGCGGTACCTTCAAAATCAAATCAAAATCTCTTTATTTGCAAATGAGGTGTCTACCTCGGTGGCAAATGGTACACTAAAATACATTATTGTCAAGCACTAAATTTTAAATTAACAGGAGACGAAGAAAATTTTCCTAGAATACAATATTATACAATTTACGCTAATAATTATTTCTATTAAACACACACATCATCCTTAATAAATTTATATTGTTTACAAAATTCTACTTATAATATCTTACAAACATAGTCAACTCATATACAGTACGGTATGTGAAATTACTTCTAATAATACTATACAACTGATATAAGATTAAAATTAACACTGAATTTTTTCACATATTTATATTTTACCCATTTTGGAACGTAAGTAGCATAACGACCTGCTGCGTCTTAACCAGAGCCCCTTTTGCCACCACTTTTCAGAGTTCCTGAAAGGCCTTCACAGCTACCGTAGCGGTCCCAGGGCCCTCGAAGTCCCCACTGTACTTCACCCCTACAGGCAGTCCCCTACTTGGGCTGTCCAAACTCCTTAGACCAGGGGATGGAATTAATTTAATCACACACATTTATTATTTACAATATCCTGCACTGGTCGAATGCCCTCTAACATTTAATTTATTATCTCTGTTGTTGTTTATTCTCTTCTTGAATATCTGTACAGATTTTGGAAAAGGATCAAACACTACCCCTGGTAAACTGTTCCACTCCTTCACGCCCTTCCCAATGACAGAAAATTTACCCCAATCGCTTCTGCTAAAATTCCTTCTAATTTTGTACTTGTGGTCAGTTCTACCAATATAATTATTTTCCAACCGAAGCCTCTCACGGATATCTCCCCATGCTTCTTCTCCTGTATAGGCTCTATATAATCCTATAAGTCTAGTTTTCTCCCTTCTCTTACTTAAAGTTTCCCACTCAAGTTCCTTTAACATTTCTGATACACTACTCTTTCTCCTGAAATCCCCTGTTACAAATCTTGCTGCTTTCCTCTGCACACCATCTAGTTCTTTTATTAGGTATTCTTGGTGAGGATCCCAAACACTGTTTGCATATTCCAATAATGGACGAACCATACTTAAGTAACTTTTTTCTTTTAATTCTTTGTTGCATCCTTTAAGTAGTCTCATTATGACATGTAACGATCTGTATGCTTTCCCAACAATGTCATCAACATGACCCTTCCAGTGCAAATTACTTTCAAATCTCACACCTAAGTATTTGCACTTGCCATCTTTTGGGATAACTACCTCATCCAAAGTATATTCAAATTCAGTTTTAAAGCTCCTGTTTGTAAATGTTGTAACAGTTGATTTGCCTCCATTAATCTTCATATTATTTTCTTCAACCCATTCTTGGATACTGTCAAGGTCCCTTTGTAATTCTGAACAATCCTCAATGTTATTTATTTCCCTATAAACAATTATGTCATCTGCATACAATCTTATTTTCGATGTTATATTGTTCCCTAAATCATTTGCATATATTAAGAAAAGTAACGGACCGATTATACTACCCTGTGCAATTCCCTTCCAGACTTTCTCTTCCTGTGATATATTATTTCCTACTTTGACTTTCTGAACCCTTGAATTTAGAAATGTTCTTATCCAACGTATAACCCTTACATCCAATCCTATTCCCTCCAATTTCTTTCATAATATTCCATGTTCCACTCTATCAAAGGCTTTGGAAAGATCTATGGCTATGCAATCTAACTGGCCTCCTGAATCTAAGTGATCTGATATGTCCTGCTGAAATCCCACCAGTTGTGCCTCGCAAGAAAATTTCTTTCTAAATCCATACTGGCTCCTCATGAACCAATTTTTATCATCACATATCCCTCTGATGTACTTTGCTATTAAACTCTCCAGTATTTTACAAACTATACTGGTCAGGCTGATTGGTCTGCAGTTCTCTGGTTTCCTTTTATCACCCTTTCCTTTATAAATTGGTATTATTATAGATTCCTTCCATTCCTTTGGTATCACACTATTATTTATGACATAGTCAAAGAGAAATTTTAAATAAGGCACTATATACCACCCCATTGTCTTTAATACCTCCCCAGTAATTTGATCACTTCCTGCTGCTTTTCCTTGCTGAAGCAGTTGGATTTCTCTGAAAATATCTTCATTTGTGAATGAGAAGCTTCTTGTTTCCCTCTGTGTCTCTCCCTCTCTATCTTCTGTTACGGTTTCCAAGTCCTGACAATCTTCTACTGAATCTCGGAATTCCCTACTAAAGAGGTTTGCTTTCTCAGTATCTGTTAAATAGTGTTCACCCCCTTCTCCCACCATTGTAGGAATTTGGATTCCTTTTCCTTTTCGATTCCTAAGATATGAATACAGCTTTTTCCATTTCCCTTTGTGGTCATTACCCTCTTGAAGAATGCCATTCATATAATTCTCTTTTGCTTCCTTTTTCACTCTATCAGCTCCCTCATTAGCTGTTTTCTACTTTCTCTACTCTCCCTACCTTCTTTGATTTTCCTGTTTACTATTCTACATTTTCTTTTTAATTTTCTTATTTCCCTTGTGTAATAAACAGGGTCTGAGGTCATTTTACCCTTCTTAACAGGTACAAATCTCTTCTCTCCTTCCCAAATGATTCCTTTAAATTTAGCCCAAAGTGTATCCACATTATTCCCTTCACTTATCCAACAACTGAATTGTGATTTAAGGTAAGTCCCAAATTCATCAACTTTAGTTTTTCTGTATAATTTCTTGTCTTTTGTGACCCTCTTATTAAGCATTTTTGGTACAAGTCCTACATCCATTATTACAGCCTTATGGTCACCTATTCCTTCAATTACCTCAGTTTTATCAACAATTTCCCATGGTTTAACCAAGAATACATCTAGCAAGTTATTGAGACGAGTTGGTTCTTGTACTACTTGTGTAAATCCTCCCTCCCAAATTAACTTATTTGCCAGTTTCTGTTCATGGGCTTCACTTGCAGCTCCATTCCATTCAACTTCAGGCAAGTTTAGATCTCCCCCAATTATTACCGTATCATTATTGTTTTTATGAGTATAATCTATTATTTTCTCAAATATTTCCATGTCTCTTTCCTCTTCCAGGCCTATATGTTCCTATAATTCCCACCTCCTTCATATTATCACAAACTAATTTTATCCCTAATATTTCATCCCTTTCATCAGTAAACCATTCATGCGAACAATAAGTTTCCTTCACCAGAATAAATACCCCTCCTCCCTTTTTATCTCCTCGGTCTCTACGATAGACTGTATACCCTTCTGGAAATACTTCTGTATTACCCACCCCTTCTCTCAACCACGATTCCACTCCTATCACCACATCCGTCTCATAAGATTCCATCAATGTACCGAATTTTAATTGTTTATTTACTACACTCTGACAGTTTACCAAGAGCAATCTCAGACCTCCTTCCTCCCTAAAACTTGACTGTTGCAATTGGGTAACGTTTGACTCATGAGTTGAGAACTTCCCTGGAACCCAGATCCTTGTACATAGATCTTGATTTAAGGGTCTGGGTTTTCTGGCAAGTTTCCCTGTATGTGCCAGTTTAGTGGTATGGGTTTTCTTAAGTACAGATTAGTTTGCAAATCTCTGTTGATAATTGTAGCAATTTGTCTACAGAGAGTTGCTTTTCCATTACCATTTAGATGTAACCCATGTCTAGTGAACATTTGCCTGCCAAGACCTAAAGTATTTACAACATAGACATTTCTAAAACTCTTACTTAATCTCTTGATTTTTGTATTTACATCATGTACAGCTTTGTTCACACATGAGTCCTCTAAAAGGTCAAACCTGGGTGGCACATTTACTACAATTACTTTTGAGTCAGGTAGTTTAGAAATCTTACCTCTGAGAGTCGTAATTAATTCCTCACCTTCATTTGCAGCAATGTCATTTGTACCACTCACAATCACCACATAATTGTCTTTCTCTAACACAGGATCACAACCTGAAAGGACGTCTTCAGTTTTGGCACCTGGTTTTATTAGTCCTAAAACCTCAGTCTCTGGATTCTGCAGCTCATCCTTGATGCCTTCTGCCATACCCCGCCCTTGACTGTCTGCGTAGAGATGAATCTTTGGCGATCTTGACTTTCGGTTGGTTTTCTTCTGTAACTTATCTCCACTGGATTTAAAATTACTTGGAAAACTTGGTGTGTCTTCTTCTGGAACTTGCTGCAATAACTGAAATCTATTTTGGCACTGCAAAGAGTTTTTTCCCGGTTTTAAGTTGTACGTAGTTTCTCCCATATGTTTAACATTAGGCCTAAAATGGCCACGCGTCACTTCCGTCCACGGCGATCTTTCTTCTCCAATGTCTTCTTTATCTTCCAGTTTCTTTATTCTGTCCTTTAAGCTTTCATTTTCATGTTTCAGAGCGCATAAGTCCTCTTGTAGCACTCCTTAAATCTTAATTATAGTTTCGTAAGTCTCTCTTTCTTGTTGTTCTGCCTCACTCTCAGTTTGTTTACACTCGGGACACAGCCACTCACTTTCTTCAATATCAGTCCTATTTACAATATTTGCACAACGAAAATGGTACCATTCATCACACTTACGACACAGAATCCCATTTTTAACTACTCTTCTGCATTTGCCACATTTTTCACTGCATCTTACACCATTATCTACTACGGATATCACAGACTCACACACAGTAGTCGCCATCTTGAATCATCCCCTCCCACGACCACGGCCGCTTCCTTCCCACTCCTAGCCGTTTCCTGTCCCATCATCGCCATAAGACCTATCTGCGTCGGTGCGACGTAAAGCAAACTGTAAAATAATAATAATAATAATAATAATAATAATAATAATAATAATAATAATAATAATAATAATAATAATGTATAGTTGAGTGACAGCACACTGATCCGACCATGCCTGATGGGACTGCTGCTTTTATATAGAAACTAGCAGTTTCCCGCTGGCTCCACCTGCAATGTACAAAGTATGGTGTTGTTCGTTACTATCCTCACGGATGTATTTGCAAAATTTCGAGTTAATGAAATAAAGCACATGATCTGCTGTGGTAATATAATGTAATATTATGTCAACAAAACACTTGAAAACACATCACACAAAGAAATTGAATTAAACGTTCCTTGGAACAACACTGCGCGCCGAACTGTTAAAAAGTCCTTCAAGGATCTTCGTCATGGAGACAAACGTACTCATAACTTTTCTCAGAATCTACCAATTTAAGTATTTCTTACCTCAAAAGAACGTGCTTGATCCACTGAGTGGTTTTAGACCGAAACGAACTGCGTGCCTAAATTAGAACGAAAGATATGATTGCT
The DNA here is from genome assembly GCF_040414725.1 of Anabrus simplex. Lineage (NCBI taxonomy): Eukaryota > Metazoa > Arthropoda > Insecta > Orthoptera > Tettigoniidae > Anabrus > Anabrus simplex. The sequence continues at coordinate 143,770,191 of NC_090265.1, read as the reverse complement.
TCTATGAGAAAAAATGTTGAAGAAATGAGACGTCAAATTGATTGTGCACTCATAACTTTCCTCAGAATCAACCAATTTGAATAATTAAGAGCTGAAATGAAAGAGCTTGATCCACTGAGTGTTCTTAGGCCAAAACTAACTCCGTACCTCAATTAAACCCAAGGATATGATTGCTTCAAAGAGGCGAAAAATTGCAAAAAGTCAATTTGAGGAAGGCGGAAGTTAAGTGATTTATAGTACCTGATGACAAATCTGTGCATAAATACCTTTCAGTTTTAAAAAAATGAAGGAAATCGACCGGATAGAATGGCCGGACTAAGTGACTTTAGTTTTCATAATTTTTTAAAATGTATAGATGAAGTCTGTATGTGGTAGCAGGATGCGTTGGAAGTTTCCTTCGGTGGTTCTCTGATAGGCCATCAGGTCGACGTTCTCGTTATGGTTTATATGATCCTTGACTCAAAATGCACTAGGATTTCTACAGGCCATATCCATTAAATAATATGTATCAGAGTAATACTGATGTGTACACACCACACTCCCAACCAAAACAGAAACATACAATAGTGATTACATCCCTTCAAATAAGATTGGCGCCAGGAAGGGCATCGGGACGTAAAACCTGACCAAATCCACAAGTGCAACACATTTCGCACCCGTGACCCCACACGTGTGGAAAAAGCGGTAGAAGAAGAAAAAATACTGATGTGCTTACAAATGTAGTTAGTACCTAGGTATTTTCAATTCAAAATACTACATTCCTAATGGAACTAGGACATGTATACAACTATAGTCTGTGCTATATGGGAAGCTGTTTCCGCTGCGGTCGTTTTGATGAAGTACAAATATTTTGGCCTGTCGTGTTTGATAGTGATGTTTTTTCGCGGAACGCAACGTGCTGATTGGGTGAGATAATGCGACAATATAGCAGCCGCCTGGGTGGACAATTTTAAATAGCGTCTCAAAGGCAAAATGCATTCAATTTGATACAGACTTGTAAATTTCATGCGCGTATCGAAAGTCCCGCCTCCGTTTTGTCTACCAGAAATCTCATATCGAAAGACCGAGATTTGAACCATGGCACAGAGCGGTGAGAGTCCGACGCGCTCGTATTCACTACATCCTGAATGTAATCTTCAGCTTTAAGACCAGCAAATCAGTCAATTTGTTCGGTAAATTATAGATCTGGTATGCTCTGAACTAATCGAACAAACAGATTTCACATACTTAAATGTAGTCGTTAACTATAATGAGCTGCCTCTCTGGATTAATAGTCGAGTGTCCGACTCGTGATTCAAGCTTTGCGGCTTCGATCCCGACTGAGATAGTCTTCTTTTGAGGGGTATTAAACAACCATGGCACTCCATCTTGCTGGTGGCTTGTAAAATATCTCTGGAGGCGCTCTGACTGTCATTCAACAAAATTAAATTAACTCAGTCATAAGAACTGTCCAGTAGAAGCAAGTTTTCTTTACCACACAGCAGCATTATAGGAATGTCGAAATGCGGCCTAGATGGTACCATTTCGGAAGGTCTGGAACTCAGGAGCTCGGGCAATAATAATAATAATAATAATAATAATAATAATAATAATAATAATAATAATAATAATAATAATACAGCTCCTCCTGTGGATCAGTAGTACAGTGTCGGCCTGTGGATACCAAGATCGCAGGTTCAAACGTGGCAGAGGTAGTCGAATTTTTGAAGGTCGGAGAAAACAGTCCATTCAGCTCCCCATGTCGCACGACATCGGCATGGGTATGACCTCTGGTGGACATATTTGGTGTTTACCCAACAAAATGAATTAAAACTCAGCCCGACAGAGATCCACTTGACTTTACTCTCTGGCAGAGTAAAACTGCACGTCGAAATTGACAGGCAGTCTAAATACAGTGAAATTAAAATGCCTGCTGACGGTAGCTGAGGACATGCGATTATTATTATTATTATTATTATTATTATTATTATTATTATTATTATTATTTTAAGTACTCCGAACCGTTAGCCTATACTGTAAACGTAGCAACAGAAATAAATCAAATAAGCTTGCTTTTTGGGCGACTGTTCATATCGTGATCGTAGCCATAGGTTCTCCATAAGGGATGACTGTCCAGTTGCACTTCCTCTTAAAACAATAATCATCACCACCACCACCACCTCCATGATAGTTTCTCCAGTTATTATGTAGATTCCGAACCACAGAGACGAAAATTTTTATTTCAAAATTTCGAAAGGCATTGTTCTAATTCCAAACTGCAGTCACTTTTTGTTTGTTTGTGTTTGTAAAATTCAGTGATGTCCCTCTGGAATTACACCATCCTATGGCCAAATTGTGCTAATCTTCCCTGTTTTGACATTTGTCGTTCCCTTCTATTCTTCGTTTCCGACGATTAAGTTCCGTATCTCTATTTCCATCAGTGTACATATTTTTTTGCTTAGATACGGGGCGTATAGCTTCACGGCAAAAATCCTTTAAACCCGATCTTCGATCATTCAAACACGCTATCTGTTGAAACTTTTGTGAGAGAAGAGCTTAGTGCTGTCAAAGGGACGTCTGTGTGAGAGGATTGATGTGGCTGCAGTTCTTATCTCGCTTTTGAGATGCACGCTGAGTGTGAGATGAGCTCTGCCAGTTTGTACCTTTTATCTTCTTTGAAGTAGAACTTTATGCATAAAGGTAATCTAAATCATTCGCGCCATCCCTTGTACTAGCCGTGACATCACCGAGAACTTTGTGATATTTTTGTATATGTAGATGACGCAGTGTTGATAGTGGAGTGGCTAGCAGGAGGAACCTACTTTTGCTTAGTACTTGGTCCTGTTCTTCCAAGATAGGCGGATTAATCCATCAATGTTGACATATACCGTATATTGATAAAAAGAATTTAACCACACTTTCAGTTTTCTCACCAATGTTTAGTATTTATGTTTAATTTATGACTACATAGTAAGTACGTTCTTTAAATCACATAATCCCCGCCTTCTTCACAGATTAGTAAAGACTAGTAAAAAATCGTGTATAGTAGAGTTGAGATGACGTCCAAGAAAGTTTATCAGTGTGTCTCCCCTCTATATACTGTGTACTAAAATTCCTTAGCATACGCCGTCTATGGTAGATCGCATCAAAATGCAACAGAACATGCGATAAGCTGACGTTGTTAACATTACTCACGTGAATCAACGTGTATCTCCAGCTTGTGGAAAACGTTTCAGAACACCTGTTCAGTAGCAAATCGACATTGCACGGACCTTCCATGCACAACAGCAGCAGCTCAAGACTGGTACATACGCATATATCCGCATGTCCCTTCTTTCTCTCCTATCTAAGCTCTCTTAGTCCTTCCTCTTTAGACTCAGCGCCATAATAAACAACAAGAATTTCCTCAACGAAGAGCAATTTAGATTCCGCAGTGAGCACAGTACAGTCCACCAACTCAGCAGGCTCACCGAGTAAATGATGAAAAAAAACTTCAACCATCGGAGGCACACGGCAGTTTGTTTTCTGGACATTTCGCGTGCGTTTGACAGGGTATGGCATCAAGGCCTTATATAAAAACTCATTCAGATAGGTATCCCCCTCTACATGGTCAAGCTTCTCTCCAGCTACTTATTGGACAGAAAATTTCAAGTCGAAGTTAACAAAACCCTGTCTGACCCCCACCCCATTGTTGCGGGAGTCCCTCAGGGTGGAGTTTCACCTTCGCTATTTATCCTATACATGTCTGATATATCCCGTCCAGCGCACGCAAAGGTCTATATGTATAGTGACAACATAGCAATTTCCTCTGTCTCTTGGCAAACTCCCAGAGTACAAAATTACCTTCGCGATGCTCTCTACACCTTCGAGCCTTGGCTTGAAAAGTGGAGAATCAAAATCAATGTCAGCAAAAGCAGTGTAACTCTGCTTTCTAAGAGAACTTGTGAGGACCCCCAGTCCCTGATCGTTTTTGGAGAGGTGATCCAGTAGGCAAATTCTACTAAATACCTGGGAATTACCCTGGACAGAGGACTGATGATTAAAGATCACATCAACCGTATTTCAGCCCAGGCAATTCATCGCCTTTCAAAAATTATACCACTCATGAAAGCCGACAATAGGCTAAAAACAGAAAACAGGTTCACCCCGTACAAAGCCTTATTAAAACCAATCCTCGAATGTGCCAGTCCCGTCTGAGGAATTGCAGCTAAACTACCTGGATAGGGTCCATCGAGTACAGAACCGCGCGCTGCACCTTATCCCAGGAGCAGATTGGTTTGAACGGAATCGAGACGTCCATAATGATCTCCACATTGAAGATATCTACACCGGGATCAGAAAGAATGCCCGTTCATTCTACGTCAGTTTGACGGATAACCCAAATGCCCTAATTTCTTCCCTGGGCAACTATGACACCAAGGGCCTACGCTACAAAAGGCCCAAAGTCATATTATACTAAACCACCCACCAGGTGTAGACCATATTCTGGTCAGATCGATTCCTATCTAACCAACAATTCCACCGTTTTCCATCTATGCTGTTCCTTACCATCATGTTCAGAACTCCACTTAAGACCCCAATGGGTCGGAGGGCTAAAATCCCTCAGTGGATTCAGGCGTCATCGAGAACTGTGGGCCGTAAACACACACTATGCACACAGCTATTAAACTGCGTCATAAGCTTCGAGACGCCACAGAAGTTCTGTAAGTACCCAAGGTGTGCGTAACAGACTCCACGATGGAGGACTGTATTCAAGAAGGTCCGTCAGGACGACCCCACTTCGATGACATCAGAAGGTGGCTCACGTTCGAATAGCTAGGGCACATCACGCTTGGACACGAGAAGAATCGTCCAGGGCCAGGCAAGTAGCAATGTGATTTACAGCAACCTGCAGTTGATTAATGGTGGCAACGCTCCTATTACAACTCAAAATTAGTCCGAATATTGAAGGAATCAGGAACAACTCAAAATTAGTCCGAATATTGAAGGAATCAGGACAAGTTAAGAATAAAGTAGGGCTATTGGATATATTATTTTTCAATAGTAATCTGCTCCAATTGAAACTTGTATCGGCAAGTTTTGATTTGTATCGCGAGGGTCAGCAACTTCAAGCTGAAATAAAGGGGTAGTGAGGCTATGTCTTGAGGAACTGCGGGTATGCGATGTCACTACAGTTATTTATGCACTTGTCTGAATCCCCTTTATTTTGACATGATTACTCGTGTTTCCTCAATAATTTCCAGATTAAGTTGGTCGATGAGCAATGTACTGATGAAACTTGATTGGTTATCAGAGTCTAGGATACAGCGTGAGAGTTCAGCAATTCCAGATTGACTCTGAAGCCACACCCGAGCTGTCTGCAAGTGTGTATAATACAAGGAATTAATAACGGCCTAGTATACGGAAGTAGATATCAGTGTCCTTTCAAATTAAGGAATGGGGAGCTTGTTTGCATTTCGAATAGAAAACTTTACCATTTTTGTACAGTTTTTAAGTCATGGCCTCGGCTGTGGCACAGAAAACAGAGAAGCTGCCTTTAACCTTCCAATACAATCATTGGCAATGATGACCTGACTACAATCCTGTGCCCAGTGACCACTTCCACAGAAAAAGCAATGGAGAGAAGGTTCCCTTTCGATGGCTTCATGGGCTTGTGAGCAGTGGCTTTAGCACTGACATTGGAAGTAGCAATAATCAGAGTATACAAGTCAGGCTGTATAACGCCCGCTTGAATCTTTTGAACCGTATGTGCTCCCTCAAACTCGCCGTTTAAAACTGGATTAACTCTGTAGGATCTCCCTCGGAGATGTTTTCTCTTTTGGCATAAGCAATCTAACACTACTCATTAGGAAATGCGCTGCGAATCTTAATATTTTCATCTAAGACACGGAGAGACTGTATTCGGCGGTTGCACTCAACGTAAACTTCGTTGAGAGATTCAGGAGTGGGAGTTTGGATTGGGGTTAAGTTTTCCAGATAGTCGAGTGGGCCTAGACGACGCAATTTCTATTGCCGTATTTCGAGATAAGAATAAGCTTCGTTTCGGCTGTTAATGACATACCATCCGCTAACCGTTTCGGTTCTCCTGAGGAATACAGATTTCACAGAAATGAGATATCTATTAGGTTCCACGTATTCAATACTAATTACGTGATGATGTAACTAATAACTTAAATTCAACTTGGGACCGGTTTCGACACATATGTCATATGTGAGCCATAAAATGAATCACAAACATATAACCAAATAATAATCAAAACTATTGTGGATACATATTGAAATATGATCATAAAAAATATTTAACCGTCCATTCACACCATGTGTTAAGAAAAATAGCCATAACAAAAGAGCAACGGCATAATTAAATCTGGCGCAGTGACACATTGAAGTATGCGTGTAGTCTCTTACTAATCAAAGAATAAAAGAAGGTTCTTCAACATGTAGTCTTTGTGCATCCGTTCAATAGAAGGCTCCGACAGGCTTCCAAAGTAAAGAGTCCTTTAAAACATTAACACATGCTATGCGTCAACCAGAGCGTCGAGAACTTATATGAATCACTTGGTATGTAATTTATACCTGATACTTTTTAACACTGGTGAATATGAAATCAGTCAGTGGTAAAAGTCGTTAGTCTTGTGAGGAGAAGATATAAAATGTTATATGTGGTAGGTCTGGAGGGGAGGAACGAAATCTCAGAAAAAACGAACATTCTGTTTGATTTTTTAATCAAAGTATTTAAGTATTTTAATCTTCCGAATAGGAGGTCAATATTTAGCGCGATACACAGTACCCTATTACGTTACAAACCCCCACCACACTGTTCACAAGACCCACCTTAAACCTACTACTCCCCTAACAAGATCTTTTTCTCACACCCCCCCCCCCCCCCGTCACCCTCCGTCTTCTCACCTCCGAACCGACCACATATAACATTTTATATCTCCTTCTCACACGACTAACGTATTTTACCACTGACTAATTTCATATTCATCAGTGTTAAAAAAATTATCAGGTATAAATTACAAACCAAGTGATTCAAATAAGTTCTCGACACTCTGGTTGACGCATAGCATGTGTTAATGTTTTAAAGGACTCTTTACTTTGGAAGCCTGTCGGAGCCTTCTATTGAACGGATGCACAAAGACTACATGTTGAAGAACCTTCTTTTATTCTTTGATTAGTAAGAGACTACACGCATACTTCAATGTGTCACTGCGCCAGATTTAATTATGCCGTTGCTCTTTTGTTATGGCTATTTTTCTTAACACATGGTGTGAATGAACGGTTAAAGATTTTTTATGATCATATTTCAACATGTATCCACAATAGTTTTGATTATTATTTGGTTATATGTTTGTGATTCATTTTATGGCTGATGATGACATATGTGTCGAAACCGGTCCCAAGTTGAATATAAGTTATTAATAACATCAACACGTAATTAGTATTGAATAGGTGGAACCTAATAGATATCTCATCTCTGTGATCTCAGTTCAATAAGAAAACATCAATGCAGCTCATATATTTTTGAATACAGGTTTGTTAATTTTGGAAAATGATGACTGTTGTCGACTGGCGACACAAACTGTTCCCACAATCGAGACCACTGTTCAATCTCACCTCTAAAATGGGACAATCTGATGGCAGGGAGCTTCATTGTTGATGTTATGTTTGAGGTTAAGTTTGAATTCAAGCGATAAAATGTTTTAAAACCTGATTTTCTTTTCATATGAAAATTGAATTAAGGACCAAGTGCGGGTATATGCAAACTTATGACTACTACTCTTTGTTAATAACAAAATGAATGCGGAACAGGGCAGAGCATTTTTGAGCTTCGCCCTACCGAAGCATGAGCCCATTCCACTACCCATTCCAGCTAGCCGCATGCTCATGCCAAATCATCGTCCCGTATATCCATCTCTCTCGCTTGTACCCAGTCTCATCCTGCACCACACCGTAGCCGCGGCAAGTTGAGTTGACAGCTTTGCTCTTTGAGTTCCTTCCATTGCTAGCTGGAGGACGGGGGACCTCTCGCGCCCATCACTGCTATAGCACATCGAACATCAATCCACCTTGTGGCAGTCTATGCACGACGACCTCTTTTGGATCTGGTTTATTAACTCTCACTCCTTACTTGGTCATCTTCTGTACTCAGCTCATTTTCGACAAGCGATGCCAGCACCACATCTCAAAGGGTTCTGATTTCTTAATGACACCTTCGTTCAGAGTTTAGGTCTCGCTACATTATATCGCAACTGATCACTACCATATGTCAATAGATTTTACACTAAAGAAATACTCTCTGACCAATCATTGGTCATCTATGCCTGGGAGGAAGATGGAGAAGACTGTTCCCAACTTAGATTTCACTGTTTACTAGCATGATAATTAATAGTTTCCATATGAAATTAAATTAACAGTTCTAGCTGGTTGTATTAATTAAAACTTCGTATAACCTGCGTTGTATTAAGATGTAATTTTGCAAGTTATGAAAGAAATCATTAGATGTGACTGCTAAACGAGAACATAACTGAGACTGATGGGTGAAGTGCACCACTTTTTTTTTGTAAATTACTGCAAGAGATGAGTATGACAATTTATCTTGATGGATTATGCCGCAGAGACTAGATCTCCTCCCAACTGACAGTGGGATATCCTGAGGGATGAATGTTATGGCGAGTCTCTTCATGACATTGTCAACCATTCATCATTTCTTCCGGCTGGGATTTACTTCTCCAAATTGTCTATAATTGAAACATGGCAGGTAAATCCGATGTACAATGATATCCATAGACTATAAATATTGATTCTGGAAACTCCATTAGAAATTGGTACTACAAATGCGGCTCGTCAGTTTAAGTACGCTGAAGTAGAAACTAACATTGTATGTATGGATATGTGGAAATATAATTATATTTTTTCAGTATTGGTATTTGTTTATTTATTTATTTATTTATTTATTTATTTATTTATTTATTTATTTATTTAATATGGTGGAATTGAGGGTATTAAGGCTGGCGTTAAGTGGGAATATAATGTATTAGAAATGCATTAGAAATCGTTTTAATTCTCAGTCCGAAGATTGGCTGGCAGCTACATTTTACAGTTGAGCTTACAGCTGGTGATCGTAATTCTTTCGGGGATTCCGTGGAACGCAGAGGTGTAAGAAGTTGCTGGGTTGAATGGGTGGACGGGGAAATGACCAGAACATTAGTTAAAGCACTCAATTTTGGAATTTTATTTCTTTCCCTTTTTTATTTTAAAATTTGATAGGAAATCTGAATAAACGACAACAAATAACAGTTAAATGCTATAACAATGTGCTCGTCAGCTCTGATAACAACAGTGGACTATGAGTCCAAAGTCAGGTTCAAGAACAGGATAGAATTATCAACTAGATAATACATATATAAGGGATGTGCATTGTAGCCGTGAAGGTACACTGTTTTACAGGAGCATATTTTCTCCACTCACTTAAATTCTAGGAGAGTGAGCTCCAAAAGGTTACTGTAGTTCAGCCTCTAAGAGGCACAAGCTTCTTACAAAATTATGTCTTACAACTTTCAAAAACAGTGTTTTCAGTCACTTCTCCTCAACAGTCTGTTAAACACTCGTTTATCAAAAATTACACTTTAAACCGGGGGAATGAGTGCCCATACTAAATGGCCTTAATGTAAAATTAAGAAATTTAAGGCGATCGGCCGTGAACAAAAGGCTAGAAGGTGAAACGCTTGCACTCCTTTTAGAAAAACATTTAAATCCTAAATGAGATTATGGCCCGAAGTTGCAGAGGCTAAGCCTATACTACAGAGGGGTGATTAAACGAAAAGTATTAAATGCTGCAGGTGAGAGAAGAATTTAGAGGTTTAGAAAACTTGTCAGCCCCATACCAAGTTGAATGGGAATCAAAAGAGAGTGAACACTGTTTGTTCCCTTAATTTACGTGGTTCCCATCAGAGATTTCAACAGAGTCCTCAGATTTGCCGAAAATTTACATTTAACCAGTCGCTTTAGAACTTTTAATAAAAGAGGTTTGAAACGTTCCCCCTCAAGTTATCTGCAGGGAGCTATCACATGTTAAGAGATGCCTGCCATTACCTTGAGTTGTTGGACCTTCCGAATCCCGGCCTACAGTCCCTGCCTCCTAATTACGCCGCACACACCCCAATTTTAATTGGCTAGAGAAATATACACAAACATCCTGATTGGTTAATAATTTAAGGAAGAAGGAAGCCGTAGGAGTGTTGACAACATTGATACATTAAAAATCAATCTACAAAAACTTGTTTACCACCTTTAAAAATTGAAATTCCCTTCAGAATTAATTGTCCTTAACTCCGCCAAAGGCGGCACATAGGCCGATGTTAGAGACGTCTAATGGTTAAAGGTACAAGTATCTTGAGTTACATTAGTTCGAGATTCCTAGCACAGATGGCCTTCAGGCGTGCAGTTCAACCGGACGGAGAAGGCGTATCCCCGGTACAGTAATAAAAACTACATTAACTCAGAATATAATTAAACTTGATGTTCGAGTGTCTTGTTAATTTATCGCTTAATTTTTATGATACCTGTATCTTCTACCTCACTGTGTGCTTAAACATACAGTTTCCACTATTGTCTCTTGAAGTACAAATAGTTATACATGCTTCTAATTTAATCAGAATTACAGGTGATTTGTAAGCTGGTGGAATATACGAAATATAAGACGACGGTACTTAGGATCAGTATGCGATATAACATGTTAACTTAGTGAAGATCCCGCCGCTCTTGTGAAAAATATATTAGTTGCTTGAAGTCGGAGAACGCTGGAGAGATTTGATAAAGAAAAAATCGAACACATCCGTTAATTTACAAACAAACCGAGCAATTGGCTGTGTGGTTAGGGTCGCGCAGCAGTGAGCTTACATTCGGGAGATAGTGGGTTCGAACCCCACTGTCGGCAGCCCTGAAGATGGTTTTCTGTGGTTTCCAATTTTCACACCAGACTGTACCATAATTAAGGTCACGCAAATTGTAAATAATTTTTAAATAATACAAGCAAAACACGTTAAATCAAATTGCAGATTAAAATACATTTTGAAAGGTTTCTTTTTTTTTTGCTATTTGCTTTACGTCACACTGACATAGACAGGTCTTATGGCGACGATGGGACAGGGAAGGGCTAGGAGTGGGAAGGAAGCGGCCGTGGCCTTAATTAAGGTACAGCCCCAGCATATGCCTGGTGTGAAAATGGGAAACCATTGAAAACCATATTCAGAACTGCCGACAGTGGTGTTCGAACCCACTATCTCCCGAATACTGGATACTGGCCGCACTTATTTTGTAAGTTTTCAGTCTTCCATTTCTAATATGTGCTCTTAGGAATTAGAACATGTATATTTAAAATGATACAATGGGTTTGTTAGGGTATTTAGAACAGCGCTGTTTAGCTGAAGTTTTAATAATGTTTTACCTGAATGAAGTTCCTTTCAAGGTTTAGCAAGAAAATGTTAATTGGAAAATTAAGTAACAAAAGCGACCTCGTGCGATTGAATCTATATCACCAGAGAGCAGAGTGGAAAAAGATCGCGCAGGGCAGAATAAAAATGTCAAAAACTCAAACTGACTTTGTGTGTTGAATGTAAACCCACAACATTATGGACTCCTTAAAGTTTGACGGAAAGTAATGTGCTCAGGCTTTTGTAAGCTACGTCGCAGAAATTTAAAAAAAAATAATTGTAAGACTTTTCTTATAGTTGTTTGTCGACTCTTTTCTTAGAATATGAAGACACCGGGTGAGTTGGCCGTGCGGTTAGGAGCACGCGGCTGTGAGCTTGCATCCGGGAGATAGTGGGTTCGAATCCCACTGCCGACAGCCCTGAAGATAGTTTTCCGTGGTTTTCCATTTTCACACCAGACAAGTTGCTGGGGCTGTACCCTAATTAAGGCGACGGCCGCTTCCTTCCAACTCCTAGGCCTTTCCTATCCCATCGTCGCCATAAGACCTACCTGTGTCGGTGCAACGTATAGCCACCAGCAAAGAATACTAAGAATAAAGCAGCTACTTACAGATTTACCATATGTTCATGCCAACTGAGATGTTTGTCTATATGTAATCTTACTTTTTGACTTGTCTCTTTAAATTGCAGTCGACAGCTTCGTGGTTTGAGGGTAGTTTATGGGCCGATGACCTAGATGTTAGACCCCTTTAAGCAACTAGAATCATCGGAGTACTTTTCCTGCCTCTTAAGCAGAGGATCAGGGTTCTATCTCCAGCTAATCGAGTGATTTTAATTGTGGACTGAGTGTTGGAACGGGGTTAACTCAGTCAGCCTTATGAGACCAACGAAGGAGCTTGTTACTTTACTGTTAATAATAATAAATGACCATAAAGAAAATTACTCATAAACTTAATAAAATAATTGAAATTAATTAAATTAATAAAAGTAATTAATCGAAATGTCCGTAGTATGGGCGCCAAAGTTCACCAGAATTGATCCCTCGGATTTAAATAGAGCATGATAATTCTTTATATCCCAGGGCGTGTACATAATGTTGCGTACTGGTACATCTGCTTCAGGCCTTACCTAACCTTCTGAAAACGACTAAATAGGTAGGAACTGCACATAGGTTCATCAATAACTCCACTAATTCTAAAATAACTAACTATATTCTCAATAAAATCCGTGCATGAGCACTTCATAAACACACCAAAATATACACATAATACACAAAACATTACTGGAAGACTCCATATTTACAACAACAATGAAAACAGTGGGAAAACGAAAGCGAGGATTAAGCCACCATTTTGCAGTTAGTCCTTTGAACAATGCACATATATGTAGACAAGTACCCTTCACCGTCTCTGTATCAACACCACTTGCAGATTCTCATAATTGGTACTTATTATATCATACAGATACTGTACCTCATAATACTGTGTTTACCGACTCTAACACTTGTTTTAAAGATACAGTAACTTGTGCAACACACGCTTGTCGTTTTAAAACGTAAATTCTGGAAAGTCTGAGAGATGTCACCTCACAGCTTTCACCAACATATAATACCAAACCGCCGCAAGTGATACAGTACTGTAACTGTTCAAATCCCGTTACAAGGTGATATCTGTATTATTATTATTATTATTATTATTATTATTATTATTATTATTATTATTATTATTATTATTATTATGTCCGTATCATTATTTTATCTGTGAGATTACTATTATTGTATTATAATTGTTATTCAGTTCCATTCTGCAGTGCTTGTCGCTTGCGAGATTGTAGTTAAATGTATGTATATATACGTGTGTATAGTTTAACACTAAAGACATGTACAGTAAAGAGTTGCTGTATGTCAGATGTGGATGTGACATTGCTACATTGTGCAATACTGCTGGCGTTTCTGCCAAGTCATCGCTATGTCATTGATACGTCATCGTGAGCATTTAGCGATGCGCTCACGGTCTTGGAGTATCCCTGGCCCCTCCGGGCTATTTCCCCATAGTATGTAATATATGTCGCGAGGTGGGAGTTGATAATAGTTATTTCTGGAGGTTACGTAGGTGTGTCAACCTAACGTCTATAAAAGGTGGCTGCATATTGTAGCGTCAGTCACTATTCAATTGGAAGGAGAGGCGACAGTTGGTCGGAGGGTGAACGAGATGCAGAGGCCTCAGTCGGTCATTTAATCAACGGGAGTCTAAGGGAAGGAGAGGACTCAGTGATTCATTACTCATTGGTCATTAAGAGAATGAGTTTACAGTTGGTCGGTCTCTTAGCTGAAGATACGGACGGGAAGGCTTAACACGAAGTCATAAAAGGATAGACTTGCAATCAGTTCATACAGTGCCGACTTACCCAGAAGCCATATGATATGGAGAAGGAGCAGTCACATGGATACATCACCAAATTAGGCGTGACACATCTACAGTAAACACCAGATCTAAGGAATACGTCGTAATTACACTCAAAGTGTTGAAGGTACAGTCAAGTGAAACAGTGAGGGATATATTTAGTATAAATTGTTAAATGTCCGATCAAGAATAATTCAAATTCATGCCTAGTTTCTTTCAGTTGCAATGTCTTAATTTCATATTCTCATCTGTTTTATCGCAACAAGACTTGCTACTTTTATATATAATTTCAAGAATATATTTTGTTCACTCAAATTAATCTCTCGTTTCATTTATACAGTTAAATTTCTTAACCTCAAATTTAATGGGGAAACCGAACGCCAATCTCCTTTTCCCAGAACTTATATGGTATGTTGTCAAAAGTAAGCTTATTACCCCACACCCTAGAGATAGTCAAGATTCTCATTCTATTATTGCTGCACTGAGTGGTAGCTGGCGCCCATCAAATAACGTATGTGTAATTAAGCAGGTAAGGAGTAAGTGTGAGTACAAGGTTCGACGATTGTGTATTTTATTTAATGAATATTAATTTTCATACTTTCCATTTTAAATGCAGATATTTCATATTTTTCAATTTAAATGCAGATTTATATGTTTCAAAAGATAGTCAGAGAGTTAGGAACATTTTCAGTACCAAGTGCCTAAGCACTCCACAGTTATAGGCCAGTCACCTTCCACAAACGTTTGAAGTCCAGTCCAGTATAGTGCATCAGTGTCACTCCAGTACCGTATCAGAAGTTGTCAGTGTACCATTCTTTCCTTGCTGTATCATCACATGCCTAAATAGACATCAGCTTTCCCCTTCCTCTCACATTACCCGCCTAGATTGATCCTGGCCAGTCAGTCATGAGTAGATTCTCATGTCAAGTCCACGCCCTGAATCTCTTCCTGGCTCAAAGACAATAACATCACCAACGGACTCGGGTATTTCGCATGAGTCATCGGAAGTTTTCGACTACAATAACAAGTCCACTTCATCAGACTTTGGGATATACACATGAGTCATACGAATTTCCTGAATTTTGATAGCAATGATTTCCCATCAGTTTGTACAAAACACATTACTCATATCACATATGAATACCTCCCAGCTTAAAAATATTGATGACAAAATATACAACTGAAATGATGATGATGATGATGATAAAAAAATCGAAACTGGCAATACTCTCACTTCTAAATACAGTGCGACGGTGTGATATATGTACTGCCACAAGCTCTCTGGTAATACGAGAGGCAGCGCGCCTGGTTAAGATAGTGAAGCACTATGGCTGATGGCCCTCTTCACGCTGACCACGTGACACTCCAGTATCTGCTACCCATCTAACTCGACAACATTCGTCTTAGCAGGCCAAGGACTTAATGGGCTGTTGAGTTGCGGGTTAATCTTCTATAAATAATAATATTGTCGAGTTCTATCGAATTTGTTGCGATAACACAGTTCATCTACTAAGACCGCGTTTAATTTTTTTTTATAACCGTAGATAAATTTTCTCATTACAACATTTCAACTTATTGTTATGCTCCAGTCTCGCCAAGTTTCGAATCCACCATCATCTACTGGTACGTAAAGACACATGCACCTTAAATCTAATACTCACTATAGAAAGGCTGCTACCGAGAGAGTTGCCCGTGCAGCTGTGAACTTGCATTCAGGAGATAAGAGGGTTCGAATCCCACCGTTGGCAGCCGTGGAAATGATTTTCCATGGTTTCCCATTTTCACATCAGGCATAGGGCTGTACCTTACGGCCGCTACCTTCGCAATCGTAGCCCTTTCCCATTCTTGCGTCGCCGAAATCGGTAGACGTTTTGGTACGACATTAAACAAGCAGAAAAAAAAGAAAGAAAAAGAAAAGGATGCTTGAAAGATTGCCCACTTTTATCTATGGTTCCTTTACTTTTTTCTGTGATCCTAAAGTGTAAAGAAAAGTATAAGAAACCTCTTTCCTCTGAGAATGAAAAGTGTAACTGTTCAACGTAATACTCTTGTTGAGCAACTTAACTCAGACAAATATTTAAATTTAACTAGGTGACTTAGCATATATAGAAACCACTTTTCCGTTTGTGAAATTCAAATGGCAGTAAACATGTCTCCCGGTCAAGGCCATCCATCAACGGTTGCTAATTTCATATGACCACCAGCTATAAGACAGCCTGCATGGTTGCTAGGGTTACACTCTGTCGCACTAAGGCCCCATTCACAATACAAACATAACCGTAAACTTAACGTAAAATTTGTTGTATTCATAATGGATGAAACTTGAACGTAAAGAGTACACAGCAGCCAATCAAAACACTGCCACGTTATTTATCGCGGAAGTCGAGTTTAGGCTTTCTCGCAGTTGTATATTTGAATATCTCGATGGAGTCAAAAAACGTGCTAGCGGAATTCATATTACTCCAAACATCTCTTGCTTTGCTCCTGGGAATTATGTGCTTGAAAAGGCGAAGTAAACAACGGTGCAAAAAATGGGTTCATCCCTTGAGTCAGAGAAGGATATCTCAGGGCGATTTCGGTGGCCTATTGCAAGAAATGATCATGAGTTCGTTTTGTACATGCAGATGAAACCTGAACTGTTTGACACTATCTTACGATTTGTGTCACCTTTTCTAATAAAATGAAGTTTAAGGTCTCCTTTGCCGACATCTATGCGCCTAGCTATCACATTCCGTTGAGATGTTTTGGTACGATATCATATTCCTAAACTAGTAATCTGTCATAATGTTAAGAAATATACCGGGAAACTGTTTTATCTATATGACGGGGACTGTAACTCGCCCGGTCGCCAGCGCTGCGAGCTTGTCTTGCCCCATTTACCGTCAGATTTCATTCCCACATCATGTTTATTTCCACGTATTCTCTTTCGGTACAGCGTCTTTGTAACTCTTTTTCCTGTTATCATACATCAAAACAAGGCCTCTTTTGAAAGAGAATTACAAGTGTTTCGTCGAAAGAAGTCATATCGCGCACAAAATACAATGTTTACGTCTGCTATGTTTGGGTGGTTCTTAAACTTAACGTGAAATTAACCGCAAAAGCTTGGAGTTTGCTATCTCTTAATTTTACGGACTCGGAGTTAAGTTTACGTCGGTGCGTTGTGAAAGGTTCTATCAGATAACACGGCCGCAAACTTTTAAGTTAACGGTATTTTTTAGTTTACGTTACGTTACGTTACGTTTGCATTGTGAATGGGGCTTAACTTCCGTAACGCAAATTTTCAGATGACCCCACAGCCGTGAGACATATTTATATCAAAATATGCAGTGGTATATCGCATTGAATAAGGACCCGCTTGTGATCACTTAGATCTCGTGGGTTTTATGTCAGAAGTATTCGGACGTGCAGGCTGAGTTGGTATTTGCTTCGTTCATATCTTCAAGTAGGATTTGAGTATAACCTTCAAGGCGTTACTCTTTGTCAAAACGTACTAATACTCCGAACCCTTCCTTTGCCTATGTTGTATGGCTTCTGTTGGTTCAACAATCGCTAAACGAGCACAGGAAGAGAACAGACATTTAACTTTTCGCTCGATAAACCCTTCTCACTTTGAGCTGATTTCAGCAATGTTCCTAAACAACCAAAACTATTAATACGTACCTTACGCTTCGTTGCAAGATTAAAATCACAGTGACCGGGCGAGTTGGCCGTGCGGTTAGCGGCGCGCGGCTATGAGCTTGCATCCGGGAGATAGTGGGTTCGAATCCCACTGTCGGCAGCCCTGAAGATGGTTTTCCGTGGTTTCCCATTTTCACATCAGGCAAATGCTGGGGCTGTACTTTAATTAAGGCCACGGCCGCTTCCTTCCATCTCCTAGGCCTTTCCTATCCCATCGTCGCCATAAGACCTATCAGTGTCGGTGCGACGTAAAGCCAATAGCAAAAAAAAAAATCACAGTGATCACTGTCCTAGGTTACTTTTATAATAATAATAATAATAATAATAATAATAATAATAATAATAATAATAATAATAATAATAATAGTAATAATAACAATGCCCGCCTCTGTGGTGTAGTGGTTAGTGTGATTAGCTGCCACCCCCGGAGGCCCGGGTTCGATTCCCAGCTCTGCCACAAAATTTGAAAAGTGGTACGAGGGCTAGAACGGGATCCACTCAGGCCTCGGGAGGTCAACCGAGTAGAGGTGGGTTCGATTCCCACCTCCGCCATCCTGGAAGTGGTTTTCCGTGGTTTCCCACTTCTCCTCCAGGCAAATGCCGGAATGGTACCTAACTTAAAGCCACAGCCGCTTCCTTCCCTCTTCCTTGTCTATCCCTTCCAATCTTCCCATTCCCTATCAAGGCCCCTGTTCAGCATAGCAGTTGAAGCCGCCTGGGCGAGGTACTGGTCATCCTCCCCAGTTGTATCCCCCGAGCCAGAGTCTGAAGCTCCAGGACACTGCCCTTGAGGCGGTAGAGGTGGGATCCCTCGCTGAGTCCGAGGGAAAAACCGACCCTGGAGGGTAAGCAGATTAATAATAATAATAATAATAATAATAATAATAATAATAATAATAATAATAATGGTGCATGGTCTATTGAGGGCCCCGATGCAGGTCTTTCGAGTTAGCGCGGCCATGGGGGACATGCACATCTCTACGGACGAGGCCCTGTCTAGAGTGAATTTCATATTGGAAGCTGTCTCCGCTGCGGTCGGCTTTATGAATACACATTTTTGGCGTGGTACGAGTGAAATTTTACCTGAAGTGCAATGCCTTGAGTGGGTGGTATAACGCGACCATAGCAGCCCGGTGGTTGGAAGCTTCCAAGTAGAATCTCGAAGCCAAAACGCTTTCCATTTGACATACGCTCTAGGATGAAATTTAATGTTGAAATTGGCACAAACACCCTATTTCAGAGCTGAAGATATTAACCAGTGAAGTTTAAAATCCCTTACACAGATGGGCCTCGACCAAAGATCAGCATGCTACCTAGTTAGCTACGGCGACAGACTGTACTGTACATCTCATGGCTTCCTTAAGAATATATTAGTTTAATTATTTGGATCTAGGATCAGGATGCATGTTCTGGTATTGTCGCAGGGGTCCTTTGAAATATTTATTTCATCATGCAGGGGCGCGTGTTTTTGGGAGTCTGTTTCAGAGGAGTAATTTGCCTTTATTATTGTACAGATTCATTTGGAAGTTTTGTAGTTCGTTTGCCGAGTTGATAAATATTTCCATCACTTTTATCACTTCATAATGTTAAATGTTGCTACGGGAAAATGTGAGTATGGGAAAGAGAGAATTGTTGTTTTTCTTTCAAATATCACCTTCACTGCCTCCAATGGATTTACTTAGGACTTCAAAATCGGTGAGATGATAATAATAATAATAATAATAATAATAATAATAAAATTATTGAACGTTAAGAAATATGTCCGACTCCTTAGCTCAATGGTCAGCGTTGATGTCTTTGGTTCAGAGGTCCCGGGTTCGATTCCCGGCCGGGTCGGGGTTTTTAATCACCTCTGATTAATTTTTCTGGTTCGGGGGCTGTGTGTTTGTACCAACATTTCCCTCTTCATATTCAGACAACCCAACATACTACCAACCACCACAGGTATACGCACTAGTGATTACATCCCTCCAAATGGTAGGCGTCAGGAAGGACATCCGGCCGTAAAACAGGGCCAAATCCAAATGTGCTACACAGTTCGCACCCGCGACCCCACAAGGTGTGGGGAAAGGCGGTAGAAGAAGAAGTGGAGGGGGGAGGGGAGTTCTTCGCGTCTGTCTTCCACCCAGAGACCCAGGGAGATTTTGATTCCACCCTGATAGTGAACACTTCATTGATATTTTTCGAATACAGCTTCATTTATTGAAAACTTTAAAGAATCAAATTATTTCTAATTTTTATCCACCTGTAGTAATATATCGAGAGTTCCATAATTTATCGCGAGAGAATCTGGAGATAGGGTTGTGTTTATTTAGCGAATATCCACAAAATTAAATAAGTGTTATGAAAGTGAATAAATATAAAACAATCAGTTATATAGGTATTTCATTTGGTTATGTCATGGCCTGTCTGTAACATATTCAGAGTACAAACTTTCAGCAACGAGCAAGTGGCTCCGTGTTTGGGCCATGTAGCTATCAGCTTGCATTTGGGAGATAGTGGGTTCGAACCCTACTGTCGGCAGGTCTGAAGGTTTTTTCCGTGGTTTCTCATTTTCTGACCAGGCAAATGCTGGGGTTATAACACAAATAGGGCCAAGGTCGCTTCCTCCCCACTCGTAGTCATTTTCTATCCCATCGTCGCCGTAAGATCTATTTGTCTCTCTCCCTTGGGTGGGGGCGGTAGAATAACACCCACGGTATTCCCTGCCTGATATAAGAGGCAACTAAAAGGGTCAGGACTCTGAACTTTGGAGCGTGAGTTGGCGACCACTCAGGTGAGTTCTCGCGTTGCTTCCACCTGTGTCTGGCTCCTCACTATCATCTATGCTGCCCGATCCCTCGTGGTCAACTCTTGTTCTTTTCTGACCTCGACTGTATTAGAGCACTCGAAGCCTAGGGAGTCTTTTATTTTAGCGCCCTTCGTAGCCCTTGTCTGTTTTTTGGCCGATGCTTTCATTTTTCGAAGGGTTGGATCCCTTCCGTTTTTTTCCTTCTAATTAATGTTATATAGAGGATGATTGCCTAGTTGTACTTCCTTTTAAACCAATAATGACCACCACCACCACCATCACTACTCTGTCTGTATCGATGCGACGTCAAACAAATTTTAAAATAAAATATTTTTTAGCTAAGAAATATACTGTTTTATTTTTCCATTTAAGATCTTTGGCCGCAGTCTACCAATATATCGCTTCATCAGAATAACAGAACTCCGTGTTGATTGTGCGCTGTATGGTCAAATTTATTATTGAAGACGACTGATGTTTAGTCCAAAAAGCTATTAAGATGTTACTGTTCCCGCCTGATGCCCATGATCATTAAGGCGTGAAGTCTGATACAGCTATCATCCCACACTCATGCGTGCAGGTCGCCCATGGAAATCAAATAGAATGACCTACAGTAGGTGAGCCGAACATGTCCTCGGACACTCCCGGCACTTAACTGCCATACGATAAGTAGGTACTGTTTCTTTGAATTCACTCAAACAAATGCATGTAGGTGCGAAAAGACGAAAGCGAAACGATTATGGTGATAACCAGCTGTGATTAGTTAAAATTCTATATTTTTATACCGGATTAGTCACCGATTCATGAGCTAAATAATCTACTTTAGCTCCCTGTATTGTTACGAAGAAAAGGATGGTGGAGCGAGCAGTTCTGTAATGGAAACATTCAAATGTAAAGATGCCCGTACACTTGAGAGTAAATACTGGCGAGAACCTCTCGATAGCAGTTACTCGCCAATGGACACAGTGCCGAGAGCAACTAACGGAAATTCGCTCGCAACTCTCCGAGAGCTAACTTGTCTGAACTTGCTCGCTAGTCGACACATGCTCCCCGACCCTCCCGGAGATTAGCCCTCCAGATACGAACTGTGTTCGAATTGTGACGAAGCTATCGAGAGCTTGGTTCTATTTTCAATTTCAAGATGACTACAAATTGGTCACCGGAGGAAACAAAACTGTTACGGTAATTGAAATGTATGAACGTCTAGAAATTTTTAGGAATATGAAATGTACCGATTACCGTGACAGGGTGACGAAACTTACAATTTTAGAGCAGATAGGAGTGAAGTTTTCGAGTTCCGGAGCTGAAGTTCAAAGCAAATTTCGCAGCTTAAGAAACCAGGTAAGACTGATTAATAAAGCTGAATTAAGAGTAAATTGTTAGTTTACATTTTATTATAATCACACCAGTTTGCATGCAAATAAATATATTATAATGATTGTAGCCTGGTTATTATAATAATAAGTATATATATAATATTTAAGTTAATCAATAATGTCATGCTCTTTCTTGTTTAAGGTATCTCAAGAATTGGAAAAAAAATGAAAAACAGAAAAAGCGCTAGCGGGACAGATGACACTTACCAAAGTAGACTTTTTTTTACAGAGAATAATCAACAATATTGTAATATTGTAACGAGAACTCGTGAAAGCTTTCGCGAGGGACTCGCCGTGTACTCTCGATAGTTATTCGGGCCGAAATTAACTCTCAAATGGACAATGACCTGAGAGCGAATATCGAAAGTTACTCTCCCAGTTAATCTCAAATGGAAACCCACCCTTAAACGTACTTATTTAGTTCATATCTTAAATTATTATCAAATCAGGAAATATCCTTAGCATACCCAAACGGAGTAGCGTATTCAATTATTTCCTCAAAACTCCAAATTTAATTAATGTGCATTGTGTTCTTATATTGCAATTAGAGGACTTTTCGTTGTTGCTGGTCATTGTCATGACATCCCCTCATAGAAAATATCCTGAGGGCGTTCGTGTTCTTTTTTTTTTTTAATGTGTGGGGGTTCGAATGGAACGTTCGCCCTCCACTCAAGAGACTGCCATCGATCGGCCACGTGGCGACGGACTCGTGCAGACGTCGCGGTCATTGCCAGCAGACATCTTGGAGCTCAGCTGATGAGCCAAGCCAAGCTAAGCTGGGCGGGTCACTGTGGCTCGGATGAGACTGATTTAAACACGTTCGTAGCTGAGTGTGTTCGAGCATGCTCCACGTTAAGGTGACAAGAGTGCTTCAACTGCAAGCGACGGTGCCCCTAATCGACTCATCCACAAGACAAGCTTAGGTTTCCCCTGAATTTTTTCCACATTCTAGGTCTAGAGCCCGGATTTTGAAGACATGTCATCTTTTAAGTAGTGCGTTATAGGAATGCGTGTTAATTAAGTCGTGTTTTCGTCATTCACTGCCATTTTTGGCTTTTGGGGCATTTTTAGAATGTTTAGATATTGTATTGTTATTTACATTCGGACTCTAGCTGAATTGTCAGCGCACTGACCTTCGTGATAGAGGGTTCTGGGTTCGATTCCCCACCAAGCCGAGGTTTGGTTATTTGCTATGTTTTGGGGACTGGAGTTTTGTCTTAATACATTTCCCGTCATCTATGTACCATAAAACCAACCAACACAAAAACACGCAATAATGAATGAATCCTTCCACGTAGGATTGCCATCGGGAAGGGCATCCGCCCGTAAAAGTGGGCCAAATCCTCATCAAGTGTCCACCTCAATAAAATTAAGAAGAAGATAAATGAGATGATGATTTAATTTATAGCAGTTCACTTTATTGAGCTCGGCCTCATCCCGTGCAATGGTCTTTATATATACAGTAAAATATTTCTCGTCGTACTCTCCAATGAACATCTGTCCAATACACGCTTTGCAAACAAACTTGCGTAGTCCTGTTATATTTTAAGGTGACAAACCGTGTTTTGGGATAGTTAGTAGAGAATGATATACAAACTCGTTCTACAAGAATAGAAGTGCAACTTCTTATTGACAAACTGTTCGTGAACTCCCGTGTATTAACCAGCCAATAATGTTATTCGATAAGTAGCTGATGTACCCGTGCTTCGCTACGGAATTCTGCATTGTATACAGAATTCTAGGTTAGGTAGTGTACACGTTGTGAGCAAGATTATATGAAATTGCATAGCTCTTAACGTTACCCTAGAAACGCGACGGGGAATTCACCAATCATCTTTTCTCATATGAAGACTGAGTTAGGCAATTTTCACTGTATTGGTAGACCCGCTTGCATACCATCAGTCACAATCAGTTTGGGGAGCATTCATTATAATGGTAGACACTCGCTCTCCACCTGCCATTTTACATCCTCAGAAAGACTGTCTTAGTGGTTTTTCCAACTGAAATGAACATACATTACAATGACGTCAGTATGAATGGGGCGATTAAAAGCAATGCTTTCATATGAAATACTCGTTCAAATGAAACACCACACACTTTCTAACTTTTAACGAACAGGACTAAGCTGCCGATCTAACAGACCAAAGTTTCAGAGCTGGAATGACCAAGCCGCAGACTGCCGTGAGTCGTGACCACTCAGTCTTTTTTTCGGCGGGGGAGGGGGGTGTCGAATAATGGAGAGTCCCAGGGCAAACACTATGCCCTTTTACTAATCTGTTTTCTAGGAGTACCAGATGAGTCGGAAAGTATCAGTTCACTACACTGGCGGCGGATAAATCTGACTTGGAAGCAAATTTTTCCTTCAAGCCAGAGGACAAACCCCCTCTTCACTGCTAATTTGGAATAAAAAGAATGTAGAATTTAATAAAAATTAAGAGGAAGAATGTTTTCTTAAGAAACGGCTCTTTTCAGGGTTGAATTTTGAGTTATTTAGTGAATTGTGGTGCTATAATTTGGAATAGCCCCAATTGTCATTCTAGATCAGGCTACTACTACTCTACTGAGTGAGCCTCTGCCTTAAGTATGCCCACAGCTCATTCAAAACAGCGCGTCAGCGTAGGGATCGGATAGCTGGAATCCTATGATGAACCAGTGTGTTACATATCAGAAAATGTATGAACCAGAAGAATGGCTTGCTAAAGAAGAAAGTTTTCTAACTCCCCAGCTATTTTCAGCCAATATTCAGTCAGGCTATGACACTCGGTACGCAGCAGTAATCCCATATATCGGAGTTGAGAGGCAGCATAAGGGACAAAGAACATCACAACAAACAATGGTCAATGTAATGTTATTGTTGATCAATGTTATGCGCTTTCGATATTAAAGGCCTTCACATTTAGTTTTCTTCCGACTCTGAAATACCACTCTTATCATAGTCGGTAGGCTAAAACTGAATAAAACATAAATGACCGGAAATTGTATTCTCTATAACTTTTTTTTATGTAGTACTTTTCGATAGGACCAATAAGCATAGGTATTTAAAAATTACATTTTAGGCGCCTTCCACTAAACTACAATTTCATCCAGGGCGAATAAAATATTTTATAGCTTAGACTGTAGTTTCTTATTCGTCGACTCTACATACCGATTTTCATTAAATTCTGTTAACCCATTTTCTCGTGGCTCGGCGTTGATATGGACTTAGCAACAAGAATACAAATTTATGAACTGTGTTATAATAGCCAGTACGGTAAAAATGTATAAGACATAAATGGTCGGAAATTTAATTCTATATAACTTTAGTCATGTAGTATTTATCGATACGACCACTAATAATATAAATATTTTAGAATAGAATGTTAGGCCTTCCACTAAACTACCATTTCACTCAGCGTGAATTAAGCTATTTATATCCTAGATTGTATTGGCTCATTCTCCGACTTCGCATACAGATTTTCAATGAGATAGAACCACTAATAATTTAAATATTTAAGGATTAATTTTAGGCCCCCCCGTAAACTACCATTTCACTCAGCGTGAATAAAACCATTTATGGCCTAGATTTAGTGACTTATTTCCCGACTTTACATACCGATTTTCATTAAATTCTCTTTAGCCGTTTTCTAGTGATGCGTGTACAGACAGACAGACAGACAGACAGACAGACAGACAGACAGACACAGAAATTACGGAAAAGTAAAAAGTGCATTTCCTTGTTAGTGTGGACATGATCGATACAGAAATACCATTATTTTCAAATTCTGAGCAATGTACAGACAAAACTCTTGTTTTATATATATAGATGTGCTTCTTCCTTTCGATGGTATTTCTAATCAGGGGCTTACAAACATTCAGCAGTTTCCTGTTTTATATCAGGAAATGGATCAGTGTTCTTTCAACCATGTGTGGAATTTCTTAGCGAGGATGGAAGTCGTATTATTATCAATCTCACCTTTAGATTAATAATATCTCAAGACAGGCAGTACGTTTTTCCTTTTGTGTATTACAAATTTAGCGACTCTAAAAGTCAAATTCAAATCCTTCATAACGTGAGTGGAATGGGTTTACTTGCTTGGTTCTCGCAACATGAACCGAAATTGTCAATGAAGATTTAGATATATTTTGCGTGTGGTTTGTTAACCTCCAAAACTTGGACTATTTTTCCTACAGATTTTAAGTGGCACTAACACACCGAAGATTTTCAGCGATGCAAAGATGGGAAAGGGCTAAGATTGGAAAGGAAGCGGCCGCGGCCTTAATTAACGTATAGCTCCAACATTTGCGTGGTTTGAAAATGGAAAACCATGGAAACTGTCTTCAGGGCTGCCGATGATGGGATTCGAACCTACCATTTCCCTAATGAAAGCTGAGAGCAACGCCGAACCTAACCGCTTGTCCGAATCGCTCGGTTTTCTTTTTTCTTTTGTGTATTATAAATTAAGTTCGTATTATTTCTGGTAAGCCGTAAATATATCCTAAGATCAGTTTTCTTCATGTTGGGTTCGAATCCCACCGTCGGCAGCCCTGAAGATATCCCGTGGATTCCCATTTTCAAACATTTAAAATTGATAACAAACTAAATATAAAGTTTAAACATACATATTAACATACGGTACCTTACCTACGTAATAAAATAGACAAAAATTAAGGAAGGCTGGTTTTTTCGTTAAACTTCATCTTGATACTTACCTTAATTCGACCAGATACCAAGGATATCTCTCGCAAACCACTCCCTTAACTTCGACTATCGCTTCCTGATTCTGATTTCGAACTGTTCGATGGGAAACGACCCTGTTATGTTTTATATTAGCCTTAGTAAAGAGCGGCAATCAAACTACATTGGAAGTAAGCATCTTGTATAAACACTTTTTTCTTTCTTTCTTTCTTTCTTTCTTTCTTTCTTTCTTTCTTTCTTTCTTTCTTTCTTTCTTTGAGGTTGGCAGTTTTTATGAAGTGTTTGTTTTTGCATGGATACCTTACCGTGATATATTGTAGCCATGTATTCCAATGATCTTGTCTGTACTTTGAAGAGATACTTCACCTAAAGTACCCCGTAATATAAGAGATTATAACACCATAATAATATCTTTCCAGCCTCATACCCGGACGGACAGAGTTCGATTTCCTGCCATGTTGGACTGAGGTATGGTACGATATTTATTTACAAGGGAACTATCCACCTCTCATTCTGAAACCTGCCTGTATTAGCTGCCAAGTTTTCCTCCTCTCACGTGTCCGCTCTGTTCCTTCCCTGTTCCACCCTTGGTAGGAATCATGAGCTCACTTCCCTCCTTTTCCTATATCAGCTTCGCCTGAAACCTACACTCCTGCGATAGTGTGATGTTTATCGCCTATCAAAACTAATTGTCATACCGCTTCAGTTTGCAAACAAGCGCTATGTAAACGAAGACAGACGTCGGCATGAATTGTCATTTTGCTTCCAAGTGAGGTCTAATCGAATGTTTATACTTCGATTCCAGAAGGGATTCGTGCTAAGCTTGTCGAGGATCGAGCGGTGTGAAATTATTGACAAGAATCTGTACAATTACGTCAAAGGAATTCTTAGAATTTCATGAGCTGTAGTTGGTTACCATAAACACAAGTTAGACGTGGACTTCTGGCTAGTTGCGTCATGTTAGTGGGGAGAAACTATAATAGAGCCATCGCTCTCGATGCAAATGCCAAATAATAATGATAGAGAACCATTTACTTTTCATATGTGATGCGGTGTGCACAATCGTTATGTCTGGAAACTACAATAGGCTATTTATAGACAGTGAAATTCGAGTAGATTCGGTGTTATGCACTAGGAGTACATTATCAGTATACCGAGTATGATGATAAACGGGGATAAAAGTCAGGTTGTGAGTTTCACAAATAGGAAAAGTCCTCTCAGTTTTAATTACTGCGTTGATGGGGTGAAAGTTCCCTTTGGGGATAATTGTAAATACCTAGGTATTAATATAAGGAAAGATCTTCATAGCGGTAATCACATAAATATGATTGTAAATAAAGGGTACAGATCTCTGCACATGGTTATGAAAGTATTTAGGGGTTGTAGTAAGGATGTAAAGGAGAGAGCATATTTGTCTCTGGTGAGACCCCAACTAGAGTATGGTTCCAGTGTATGGGACCCTCACCAGGATTACTTGATTCAGGAACTGGAAAAAATCCAAAGAAAAGCAGCTCGATTTGTTCTGGGCGATTTCCGACAAAAGAGTAGCGTTACAAGAATGTTGCAAAGTTTGGGCTGGGAAGACTTGGGAGAAAGGAGACGAGCTGCTCTACTAAGTGGTATGTTCCGAGCTGTCAGTGGAGAGATGGCGTGGGAGGACATCAGAGACGAATAGGTTTGGATGGTGTCTTTAAAAGTAGGAAATATCACAATATGAAGATAAAGTTGGAATTCAAGAGGACAAATTGGGGCAAATATTCGTTTATAGGAAGAGGAGTTAGGGATTGGAATAACTTACCAAGGGAGATGTTCAATACATTTCCAATTTCTTTGCAATCATTTAAGAAAAGGCTAGGAAAACAACAGATAGGGAATCTGGCACCTGGGCGACTGCAGATCAGTAGTGATTGATTGATTGATTGATTGATTGGTTGATTGATTGATTGATTGATTGATTGATTGATTGATTGATTGATTGATTGATTGATTGATTGATTGATTGATTGATTGATTGATTGAATAGAAACCAACACTCAGTCTGTGTTCATAACAATTAAATTAATACGACTAATCCAACTGATATTGCACATTGTGGTTTATGTAATTTTCAGTGTTTTTCTACTGTCTACACAGTACCTGTCGTATTGACATGGTTGTTGAAGCATGTTCCGCGAATCTAGGAACATCGTCTTCCTCGAGTTTAATTTCAATATTAACTAAGGAAAGGGCACACGATAGTGCGATAATGTAGCATAGCGTAGTGTAGTGAATTGGCCCTTAGAATTGAATAAGCAATACCTTACTGCATTTATTTAAATATTAATTAATTTATACATGAATATATTTATTGCACTACACATCTACAGATGAGCATTAACAAATATAGTAAATCAGGTCTTCAGCGAAAACCCAAAAGACCAGATTTTTCTCCGCTGTATGCAGACGTCAGAAGGGGCATCCGGTCACGAAAACCCGCTACGATATATTCATCTCACCTCATAACTGACCCCGTAGAGAAACGGGACAAGGGTTAAACAAACAAACAAACAAACAAACAAACAAACAAACAAACAAACAAACAAACAAACAAACAGACAGACATGTATTACAGAAATAACACAAATAGTAACATTGTACAGTACTGTCATTTACGTCTTCCAGCAGTCCAGAATTGTACGCTGAACACAACTATCCCTGGTAGCGCGGTTCTCAATAAAAATGCGGACACGACAAATAATGTCGAACAATTCCGCGAATCCTTTATGGCTGTTAAGGATGAAGGAGGCCCCTAAGTTTCCTGCCTCAGTTTTCAGTCTTTCCGCATTCCTGCAATAAGGGATGTCCAAATTTCGCGGAATATCCCTGCTATGGTCCACAAATAGTTTCAAACTTACAACCAGACGGTCCGAGTACATTTCCTGGCCGAATGCTATTTCGATATCTCGACCATCTTAGATCCATTCGGAATAGACATGTAAGCTTACAAAAAAGAGTTAGGAAGGAAAGCTATATAGCCTACTTCTTCCATTACAATAGTAAAATTTCCTTCCGTTTCCGCGTCAGACAACTTCCTCTAAATACAGCTAAACTTACATGAATATTAAACCACATTTCACGGGACCGGGAAAATACCCCGATATGGACAGTTTACCGGTTCCGCTACAGGTTTCTACATTTACAGCTATGCCAGAAATTGACAGTTAACTAAGCACTTTTTTAATTTCGTGTGGCTATTTCTAGCCGAGTGCAGCCCTTGTAAGGCAGACCCTCCGATGAGGGTGGACGGCATCCGCCATATGTAGGTAACTGCGTGTTATTGTTTTGGAGGATAGTGTGGTGTGTGAGTTGCAGGGATGTTGGGGACAGCACAAACGCCCAGCCCCCGGGCCATTGGAATTGACCAATGAAGGTTAAAATCCCCGACCCGGCCGGGAATCGAACCCGGGAACCTCTGAACCGAAGGCCAGTACGCTGACCATTCAACTAACGAGTCGGACAACTAAGCACTGGGGAGTCATAATATCGGATCTAAGTTGTCCAGACATCGTACAGCCTTTTCTGAATTAAGTAAGTTTGATTTCTAATACCCCATACGACTGTTCCAAAAATTGTGAGATACATTGATGGATATAGATTTTAATTACATTCTGTAAATTATGTCGATGACATAAATTCTATATTTTAACACCCTGTATCTTTCTTATGCAGGCTCCTTGGTTTAAGGGTAGTGAGCCTGCTTCTTACCGGAAGGCCCCAAGTTCGATTCCCGGCACAGTGGAGAATGCTTACCTAGATCTGAGGCCTTTATAGAGGCGTGAGGACAATACTGAGGAGTTGTTTGGGGAAGCGATAGCGGCCTTGGCCTTGAAATACAAGATTAACGGCCGAGAGATTTCGACGCCTCACCCCGTAATATCCAGGCCTTCCAAAAGCTTGGTGGGCCAAGGCCCACTAGTGGTGTAGTGCCATGGGGGTTTGGTTTGATATCGTATATCTTTATTGTTGCAATAATATGGTCTCTGCGAGAGGGTAGCAGGCATTCTGAAATGGTGTCATTTGGACAGCCTGCTTACCAGTTTTGACGTCCCGGTTGTGTTACTTTCTAGTACCGAAAGCAACCTTCTCTTACACGGTTCCTTAAAGACTGGGTTTAATTTCACGTGCACCACCAACATCCCAATGACATTGATATGGATGGCAGAATTTTTACCAATTGTACAAGAATCTACTTTGCCGGTCGGGATCAAATTATACAAGACTAATATTTCAAGCGTCACATATCGGCTGTTGGTCTTTTGAAACACCATTCCGCGATCTGTATACCAATTTCGTAATTAGTTTCCTTTACAAACTGGTAAAAAACAAACCAAAACGATACTATGAGATGACCTCAGTGGGCAAATTATACATTTTAGTTTATCGTTTAATGGCTCATGGTGTGGGTTACTGTAGTCACGTCCTAGTTCGTGAACCATGGGCAACGGCTGAGTGACTTAGTAAGTGCTCCTGAGGGTTGGGATACGAGTTGCTATGGAATAGAAGTAGGCATCTCGGACATATTCTGAGTCATGGCCCTCCTTGTGCTCAGGCGGCTAGGACTATATAATCCCCCGTGGTCCCTAACCCGTTAGAGAAGAGATTCGCGTGGACTATGTGTAAGTAGGGTAACATCCTGCTTCATGAATTTACCGAGCTCAGAACCTTTTAAGCAAGCCTCGGACCTATGGGAGTAACGGGGTCCCACTCCCATTTGACAGGCGAGGGACTCCTTTGAAAGAACTTAGTGAACGAAATGGAATTCTATGCGGAGCTATCAGTATTAATGGGGCTTATGGAAGAAAGAAGGTAGAACTGGCTGAGTCAGCAAAGAGGAGCAAAGAGGATGCATCTGGATGTGCTAGGAGTACGTGATATTC
Source organism: Anabrus simplex (assembly GCF_040414725.1). Taxonomy (NCBI): domain Eukaryota; kingdom Metazoa; phylum Arthropoda; class Insecta; order Orthoptera; family Tettigoniidae; genus Anabrus; species Anabrus simplex. The sequence goes on along the minus strand of NC_090265.1, from coordinate 143,738,939 downwards.
GGGTAAGGGGAGATAACGAGGAAGAGATAGGAGATTATAAAGTGTACTTGACGAGTGTTAGAAAGGGAAGGGCAGAGTATGGGGTAGGGCTGTTTATCAGGAATACCATTGCACGCTACATAGTTTCTCTCAGGCACATAAATGAGCGAATGATGTGGGTAGATTTGGAAGTTGAAGGAATTAGGACGAGAATTGCCTCAGTATATTCACCATGTGAGGGTGTTGATGAGGATGAAGTTGACAAGTTTTATGAAGCTTTGAGTGACATCGTAGTCAGGGTCAAAAGCAAGGATAGAATAGTGCTAATGGGCGATTTCAATGCGAGGGTTGGAAATAGTACTGGAGGATACGAAAGGGTGATTGTAAATGTGGGGAAGATATGGAAGCTAATGGGAATGGGAAGCGTTTGCTGGATTTCTGTGCTAGTATGGGTTTAGCAGTTACGAATATATTCTTCAAGCATAGGGCTATTCACCGCTACACATGGGAGGCTAGGGGTACCAGATCCATAATAGACTAAACCTTAACAGACTTTGAATTCAGGAAATCTGTTAGGAATGTGGGGTTTTCCGGGGATTTTTTGATGTACAGGCCACTATTTGATCTGTAGTGAACTAAGTATCTCTAGGCCCAGGACAGAGAATGTGAAATCTGTCTACAAACGAATAAGGGTAGAAAATCTCCAGGACGGGGAAATCAGACAGAACTACATGGGTATGATTAGTGAGAAGTTTCAAACAGTAGGCAGTAAGCAAGTTCAGGATATAGAAAGAGAATGGGTGGTATACAGGGATGCTGCAGTAGAAACAGCAAGGGAATGCCTAGGAACAACTGTGTGTAAAGATAGAAAAACACTAACATCTTGGTGGAGTGATTAAGTGAGAGAGCAGCTTGTAAACGTAAAAAGGCTTATCAGAAATGGCTGCAAACAAGGGCTGATGCAGACAGGAAACTGTACGTAGATGAAAGTCACAGAGCGAAACAAGTAGTTGTTGAATCCAAAAAGAAGTCGTGGGAAGATTTTGGTAATAACCTGGAAAGGCTAGATCAAGCAGCAAGGAAACCTTTCTGGACAGTAATAAAAAATCTTAGGTAGGGAGGTAAAAAGGAAATGAACATTGTTTTGGGTAATTCAGGTGAACTCATAATAAATCCCAGGGAATCACTGGACAGGTGGAGGGAATGAACATCTTCTCAATGTAAAAGGAAATCTTCCTGGTGGTGTTGTGAACAACCAGGTTCATAGGGAGGAAGAAAATGAGGTTAGTGAAATTACGCTTGAGGAACTGGAAAGGATGTAAATAAAATCCGTTGTCATAAAGCAGCAGGAATGGATGAAATTAGACCTGAAATGGTGAAGTATAGTGGGAAGGCAGGGGTGAAATGGCTTCATAGATTAGTAAGATTAGCATGTAGTGTCGTAAGGTACCTTCAGACTGGACGAAAGGGAACAGGAAGGATTGCAACAATGATCGAGGTATCTCATTGATTAGTATACCAGGCAAGGTATTCACTGGCATCTTGGAAGGGAGGGTGCGATCAGTGGTTGAGAGGAAGTTGGATGTAAACCAGTGTGGGTTCAGACCACAGCGGGACTGTTAAGATCAGATTTTCGGTATTCGCCAGCTAAAGGAAAAATGCTGCGAAAGGAATAGACAATTGCGTTATGTTTCGAAGATCTAGAGAAAGCATATGACAGGGTACCGAGGGAAAATATGTTCGCCATACTGGGGGACTATGGAATTAAAGGTAGATTATTAAAACCAGTCAACGGCGTCCGGCTCCATGGCTAAATGGTTAGCGTGCTGGCCTTTGGCCACAGGGGTCCCGGGTTCGATTCCCGGTAGGGTCGGGAATTTTAACCATCATTGGTTAATTTCGCTGGCACAAGGGCTGGGTGTATGTGTCGTCTTCATCATCATTTCATCTTCATCATGACGCGCAGGTCGCCTACGAGCGTCAAATCAAAAGACCTGCATCTGGCGAGCCGAACATGTCCTCGGACACTCCCGGCACTAAAAGCCATACGCCATTTCATTTACCAGTCAATGGCATTTATGTTGAAAATTGGGCTTCAGTGAGAATTGATAGTAGAATGAGTTCTTGGTTCAGGGTACTTGGAAGGGTTAGACAAGGCTGTAATCTTTCACCTTTGCTGTTCGGTAGTTTACATGGATCATCTGCTGGAAGGTATAAAGTGGCAGGGAGGGATTCAATTAGGTGGAAATTTAGTAAGCAGTCTGGCCTGTGCTGAAGACTTGGTCTTAATGGTAGGTTGTGCCGAAAGCCTGCAGTCTAATATCTTGGAACTTGAAAATAGGTGCAATAAGCATGGTATGAAAATTAGTCTTTCGAAGGATAAATTTATGTCAGTAGGTAAGAAATTCAACAGAATTGAATGCCAGATTGGTGCTACAAAGCTGGAACAGGTAGATAATTTGAAGTATTTAGGTTGTGTGTTTTCGCAGGATAGAGATTGAATCGAAGTGTGGTAAAGCTAATGCAGTGAGCTCGCAGTTGCGATCAACAGTATTCTGTGAGGTGGTCAGCTCCCGGACGAAACTATCTTTACATCGGTCTGTTTTCAGACCTACTTTGCTTTACGGGAGCGAAAACTGGGTGGACTCAGGATATCTTATTCACAAGTTAGAAGTAACAGACATGAAAGTAACAAGACTGATTGCTGGTACAAACAGGTGGAACAATGGCAGAAGGTTACTCGAAATGAGAGGTTAAAGGTTAAGTTAGGAATGAACTCGATGGATGAAGCTGTACGTATAAACCGGCTTCGGTGGTGGGGACATGTGAGACGAATGGAGGAGGAAAGGTTACCTAGGAGAATAATGGACTCTAATGGAGGGTAAGAGAAGTAGAGGGAGACCAAGACGACGATGTTTAGACTCGGTTTCCAACGAATTAAAGATATGAGGTATAGGACTAAATGAAGCTACAGCACTAGTTGCAGATAGAAGATTGTGGCGACGTTTAGTAAATTCAGAGGCTTGTAGACTGAACGCTGAAAGGCATAACAGTCTATAATGATAATGCACGTATGTATTATTTAATTACGTTTCATCTTTTACCATTAGGGACCGATGACCTTGATGTTAGGCCCTTTTAAACAACAACATTGGGAATAACAACATATAAGATGATATAAGGATCCATAAATTTCAGTTTTATCAGGTAGTCATCACGATTCTTTTATATACCACGATCTCACATTATGAAGCGGCATGATTTTCCAACGCTTACTCTCGGCTGTGATATGATCCCACTCTTGGCCACTCGAAAAGTATATTTTCCACAATAATTCTACACAATTGTCCGCATAGTACTGGACCTCTAGGCTACCGTCGCCTTTTTGCCAATCCCTAGCCCCAAATAATTACACGTTCTCTCACCTCAACAACAAAGGTTAACCTAGACGAACCCAGTCGTACCGGCTGTCTAGTGTAGTTAATTTGGCGTTCCCCTTCAAGATCTAGATTGTGGGAATGAAACACGGCGCTATCCCTTACATGCACGACGTTACAGGTCGGTAGAATTACCGGCACAGTAAGGAACCCCATTTTTATGCAAATTTCATACATTTTAGCGTCTTTTAAAACCGATAGCAATAGAAGGGATTTCACCCGTACTATCTCTAGTAGCACTACGGGATTTTTTTGCAAGTTTCCAAGCTCCTGATGTGAAACAGGGTTACTGTTTCGATGTATATTCTAAGAATGGTTATCACGTGAGTACAGGCATTCTACATACGTAACTAAGAAAATCAAATGCCAGTTCAGGAATACAGAACTGAAACAGATGGATCATTTCAAATATACAGATAGGGTGAGTTTTCTTCCAGCATGATAGTGTAAGTGAAATTGAGCCAAGCTAATACACTGAGCTCGCAGTTGGAATCAGCGGTATTCTGTAGGAAAGAAGCTTGCTCTGCGTCGAAATGAACTTAATATAGGCCTAAGTCTGTTTTCAGATAGACTTTGCTGTACGAGAGTGAAATGTGGGTGCACTAAGGATCAGAGGAGGCCTGGTGCAGGTCTTTCGTGTAGACTCCGTATAGGCGACCTGCGCGTCTATGGGGCCCTACCTATGATGATTTCCAATGATGAAGACCCAGCCCCCGAGCCATCGGAAACCAATGAAGGTTAAAGTCCCCAACCGGGCCGGGAATCGAACCTGGGACCCACTGGACTTAAAGGCCAGCACACCAACCAGTTAGCCATGGAGCCGGACAAGTTGGAAGTAACAGACATGAAAGTAGAAAGAATGATTGATGCTACAAACGGGTGGGTGTCGTGGGAGGTTCAATGGGCGCACCGGCGCCTGAGTTCCACAACTGGGGCAGACTTTTGCTCGGCTGGGGGTTTTAGTAGCGTAGAACTCCCCTCACGATCCTCGGCCTTCTTAAATGTGAGACGTTCTAGATAATTCTTTTCTCGATAGCTGCAGTCGCTTAAGTGCGGCCAGTATCCAGTATTCGGGAGATAGTAGGTTCGAACCCCACTGTCGGCAGCCCTGAAAATGGTTTTCCGTGGTTTCCCATTTTCACACCAGGCAAATGCTGGGGCTGTACCTTAATTAAGGCCACGGCCGCTTCCTTCCCACTCCTAGCCCTTTCCTATCCCATCGTCGCCATAAGACCTATCTGTGTCGGTGCGACGTAAAGCAACAAGCAAAAAAGATAATTCTTTTGACGCTCGGCATTGGTCATTTCGGGCTTTCGGAATTCTGACAAGCTGCTCTACCCTCTAGAGTGTGTATTCCATAATTCTGAAGCCATTTATTGTCCATATGCCCCTATATTTTACGAAAGAAAGAAATTTTCTGCACCATATTTTTCTGAAATGTTCTCTATCTCTTTGCCGTATATTTCTAGAACTCACTGAGGTGAGTCATCTAACAGGACTCCCTACCATGCCGGAGTGTAGAGCTACAATCATTTTCAGCAGCGCAACACGCGATTTTAGTAACTCACAATGGCGGAGCTGTTGCATCACCCGATGACGTCTTACCGAGGTCAGATACTTGTCGCTCGGTACGGTGGTCTTTCCTCCTTCCAGTGTGATATTACACACTGTCATCGTTCGTAAAATGTAAATACACTGCCTGTTTCCAGTCATTTGACAAGGAATGGAATGAACGAAGCCCCATCTAGCGCCGAGGAGAGGAACTGTGCCGGCTGCCGAAGCCTGTCGCACTCCTCTGGGGCAATGATTAATGACTGGTAGATAAAACCAAATTATATTGGACTGTTTTGCTGGAATGAAAAAGGACATAGAAAACCGGAGTACCCGAAGGAAAACCTCCCCTGCCTCTGCTTAGTCCAGGACAAATCTCACATGGAGTGACCGGGATTTGAACAACGGGACTGAAACGGTGAGAGGCCGGCGCGCTGCCGCTTGAGCCACGGGGGCTCCTGACGTCGATCGTGTTGTGTAGAAATTATTTTGTTTTCAGTGCTTTCGTGTTTTTGTTACTCATCAGCCTGAGTACGATTCCGAAACTGTATACTTATTCTACATCAAAAACATAAGCCTGGATCTTCCACTCCTCCAGGGGTCTTCATGACTTCGATAGGGATGACTTAGACTACGCTTAAATACGGCGCACGCATGATTCTATGTTTAATAAAAGCCTGAAATCGAAATGTTTAGGCTGCACTTTACCTTAGGACTAGGTGCGACTTCAAAGGTTATCAAGTATGTATGTTCAGTCCTGAGCCCTAAGGCTGTTTGGATCCTCAACAGTTCTGCCTGAGGAGTGAGATAGTTTCCCGTTGGTTTCCTCAGTTGGCCAGAAGTTATTACGTATCAGTCTGCCAAGCCCACTGAAATGCATGCACCAACCGACCTTATGAACGACATTTTCACGCCATTCATAGCATGGACTGGCTGCATAAGGAAATACATTACTAACATCCCTCATACCTCGGTCACTTTCATACAGTGAGATGAAATGGCGTATGGCTTTTAGTGCCGGGAGTGTCCGAGGACAAGTTCGGCTCGCCAGATGCATGTCTTTTGATTTCACTCCCGTAGGCGACCTGCGCGTCGTGATGAGGATGAAATGATGATGAAGACGACAAATACACCCAGCCCCCATGCCAGCGAAATTAACCAATTAAGGTTAAAATTCCCGACCCTGCCGGGAATCGAACTTGGGACCCCTGTGACCAAAGGCCAGCACGCTAACCATTTAGCCATGGAGCCGGAATGTATTTACTCACTTTCATACGGTGAAAGCCAAGGATAAGGCTGATACAGATCAATGAAAGTAACAAAATTGCTCTAGCACATACCAGATGATATAGTGCACTGTAAACAAGTAGGTCTCACCAACAAAAGGTTATCATAATAAATAAATATTAAGAGTATGTGTGTGATTGTTTTTAAATGAGACCGCGACTTGGCGCTCCCTCTCTTACCCGAGAGCTTTGAACAGTCTCGCCTCAAGGGGTCCCCCGCGTCTCACTCCATTAACTATATCAGTAGTTAGCCTCCTACAGAGATTCTCTGGACCGTTACTGCCTGGTTCTGACAGACACGTGGGTGGTCTGTGACCTCCGCGCTCGGACAGGGAGGTTCTTCATTTAGCGTGTGGCCAGAGAGATGTCCTTCTGGGGACAAATTAATATTGCGTTAATTGACAAGACCACGTTTTATATACTGTGTCTGAATGAATCACGTTATTAAAATTGCGTTGTAAACAGTGTTGTAACGTCGGGCGTCATTTCGAACGTTATCATTCTTTACCCGATACCTCCATTTCGAACTCGTAATTGGGCTGCCTAATCAGATGAAATGGGGTCGCTCAGCGGATACCTCAGGGTGTTCAGATGCCAAGTAAGACACGAAATCTTACATCAAGATACGCTTTACGTGAGTATGAAGAGATTAACAACCCACGGGTGACGCCTATAGAAACTCATGACATAATAGTAATAACCGTCAACCAATTTTAAATCAGAGTATATAACTACGTGAGAACTGGTCATGACTAAATGGAGTACTTAATTAATCAACAATTCTCTTAGCTAAGCAACTAACTTACCAACTAGGCTATAATGAAAGAATTCATGACACATAAAATTGTAGAAAATAAAACAAGATATTTATTGACTAAATATTGGGCTATTAAATTGGAATTTTATCCAAGGTATTACTTGTCATTGCGCATTAACATGTGTGGATTGTGAGTCAGCGCTGGCTCGCAGGAAGAAAAATAATATCTATTATTAAACTATGTAGATCAGTTCCATCATGAAATAAAAATTGAGTATGTACATATTTACAATCGATCACTGGACATCTAAGGTCCATACTGCAGTTAAGTCATAGATACAACACCAACATAATTAAGTTGTTACGAGAGCTCATTTGCTTTAAGACAAATTAAACAAGTCTGAATAAAGCACACGGTTAAGCTGAAGTGTATATAAAGTCCACTAATAAGCTCAAACTTGAAATTAAACCAAATCATAACTTTAAATTGCAGGAGTGGACTGTATATCACAGTTATATTTAATCGCCAATCATATTAGAATTGAGCGTTGAGAATATTAAATAGTAAATTGTAGCTGATGCTCAGTAAATGACGAGTCACTAATAAGTAAATCCATATAAGTAAACTCGAATAAGTAAATCTGGATGCGTAAATTTGAATGCATAAATCCATATGAATAAATCCGACCTCATGCTCTATTACTACTTTCACGTTGTGCATGGATAACCACTTACGGACTAAGGCATTTGTTCCTAGTGCCTATTAAATTCGGCTCCTACTCTAACATTTCCCTAGATGTTGTTCGTTGAGAAAATGCAAGTTCAAACAGAGTATACGTTAATCTATTCAGCTATCTAACTAACTTCAACACAACCTTTGGCTGTCATACACATGTCTTTTAGGCTCAATGTCCCTTTCCTTCGTTATATTCCATAACATTCTGCTTCAATGCAAGCTATTTTATTCATACGCGCAGTTATATTGCAAGTGCAATGTCGTTGTTTCAGAAACATAATATCATATTTATCGGTGTCGTGAATGCATTTGGTCAAAACACAGCCCTAAAACGTATCGTAGTATTCCGATATTCATTACAGCACATCTAAAGTTGACATACGATCCCGTCACAAGCATAATTCTACAATAGTAAATTCTATTCATACCTTGGCTTAGGTCAATCCTGCGGTGTGGGCAATCTCACGTATACGAATCTAAAGAATGTAGCGTGGCATATCTTAAACTGCAGGCACTCAATAGCCCCTACGTAGTGCGTATAAAACTCCTCATATCACTATATAACTCATACTTTTCCTCAAGTTAGCACAGTTGTAACCTTATTTCAACATTCATATAATATCTTAACATCGTAGCCTCAATATTAGCTCGTCGCGTTCCCATATACATGACCATGTCAAAGCTACCACACTATGTTTCTTAAAACAACATTTTAAAGTTGCTATATCTCATAACCTATGATTGAGTTCAATGCCCTTATTGTGAAGCAAAATAATGCGTGATTCCATATGTTTATTTTACACCGCGCGCAACCAAACGTGACGTCGACTTGTAGCATTACCAATACGAAGTCTCTGTAATCTGCCAGTATGTCATTACTATCAGCTGTTTCCAAATTCTTTTTCAAACCTCTCGCTACATACGTATATTTTGACCGATATACGATGACGTATATATCCAACACATTAGAATCTTATGCTATATTGCTAGATCATGTAACTACGGACTTATGTATCTCACACGTCATTGGTAACATTCACTTGCATTTCTTATATATCGGTTTATATTTAACCCATCGGCACATGCCTAAGGCACATGTGTAGGCAAACCAAAAATTATGCGATTAAGTATTGTAAATGACTTAGCTCGCTCATGGTTTGTCCTGTTCCAGCTGTTCTGCTCCCAAATGGATGTAGTTGGGTCTGCGGTCAGGTCATGGGTTGGTCATCTGGCACATCATCTGCTTCCTCATCACGGGATTGCTGTCTGGTTTCCCGTTGCCTTCCTCATCATGGGTCGGTCGAATGGTTTCCCGTCGCCTTCCTCATCATGGGTTGGTCGAATGGTTTCCCGTCGCCTTCCTCATCATGGCTCGGTCGCATAGCAAGATGTACTGGTCTCCAGCTTGGTCCATCATGTATATTTAGCACATCATCCTCATGGTATTCTTGTCAACAACTAAAATAAGGATTGTAGTGTAGTGAACAGCCATCATGTAATTCCTTTTGAAGTTTGTAATCCTTAAATTTATTATTTCCTTTGTGGCTCTCCGACGTATATCTTCGATCTCGTTGGTGTTGATTTCAGTGAATCTATTTCTGTCGGCCGCTTCTTCTAGATCTTGGGGAACTTATTTTTATTCTGATTCAATAAATCGAGATGTATCTCTTCTTGTAAGAGATCCCTCTTTTTTTAGATGCTGGCTTGGTCTCCCTTCGCAGAGTATGGATCAACTGCGCTCTTTATCCACCCACGCGTATCTCGTTGTACTTAGCTGATTCCTTTTTTTTTAATATCTCTAATCAACTCTGCTTATTTTTCGATGAATTGACTTGTTTTCTTCACGTTTCCGACGCTTTTTCCTTTAGTATAGCTTCCGATCCTTTCTTCTTCCTTAAAAATTATATCGCGGTCGGTAGTTCCCTCTTCACTCTCCGTTGAGAAAAATTAAGATGGAGTTTTTTTAACAATCCCAAGTTTTCTACTTTTTTTCGTAAAACAATACGGTTGACAGTCCACTGTCCGTTTCACTCTCAATACTCGACCGTTCCATGACGTGTATGACCTTCTATGTCACCGCAACTGGTGTCTATTCTTTGCTTCCTATAGATTAAATGGGCTATACCTTCACTTGGCGCCATTTTGAAAACTGTCGCGGAGGTGTGAACGGGCACAGTGTTAATTGTGCACAACTCTCACACCGATCTGCATAATAATGATAATAATAATAATAATAATGAAAAATGAAATGGCGTATGGCTTTTAGTGCCGGGAGTGTCCGAAGACAAGTTCGGCTCGCCAGATGCAGGTCTTTGGATCTGACGTCCGTAGGCGACCTGCGCGTCGTGATGAGGATGAAATGATGATGTTGAAGACGACACATACACCCAGCCCCGGTGATAATAATAATAAAAATCACCGGGCGAGTTGGCCGTGCGCGTAGAGGCGCGCGGCTGTGAGCTTGCATCCGGGAGATAGTAGGTTCGAATCCCACTATCGGCAGCCCTGAAAATGGTTTTCCGTGGTTTCCCATTTTCACACCAGGCAAATGCTGGGGCTGTACCTTAATTAAGGCCACGGCCGCTTCCTTCCCACTCCTAGCCCTTCCCTGTCCCATCGTCGCCATAAGACCTATCTGTGTCGGAGCGACGTAAAGCAAGTAGCAAAAAAAAAAAAATAATAATAATACAGTAATAATTATGATACTGACTACGACTACGATAGTGATGATTATGACATGAAATCAAAATTTCTACGACTGAAGTTTTATTCGGTCGAGAAGAAATTTTCAGGATTAAATGCCAAGCAAAGGAAGAAAAATTGGGCCAGGTAATCTATATTTAGAACCTGGGATTTCGATTTTCTAGAGGCGATAGTATATTGAGGGAATGAATCAACATGTACCAAAAGCTAGTGAAGATAGATCGCGAACAGAGGAAGACACATTGCATACAAAGGATGATGAAGACAATTCATTCACGAAGGCTACAGTGAAAGCTGAAAGCTAATACAGTCAGTAATGAGAGTATGTGTGCATATGCCTAAATGTACTGCATATTAATAAGAATTATTATTGTTATAACAGTGGCCGACTCATTGGCTAAACGGTCAGCGTTGAGGCATTCGGTTCAGAGGGTCCCGGGTTCGATCCCGGCCGCGTCGGGCATTTTAATCGCCTTTGATTAATTCTTCTGGTCCGGAGACTGGGTATTTGTGTTTGTCCCAACACTTTCCTCTTCATATTCATACAACACACTACACTACCAACCACCACCAGAAATAGGTGTACATACATTTGCGTCATGAAGGGCATCCGGCCGTAAAAAGGACCAAATCCAAATGTGCGACACAGTTCGCACCCGTGACCCCACAGGTATGGGGAAAAAGCGGTAGCATAAGAAGAATAAGAAGAATTACATGATTAATTCCCCCTACCTAGTACAGTTCTTCCTAGAAAGCCAAGATTAACAGCCAAGAGGATTCGTCGTACTGACCACACATCAGCTGAGCAGCAGTCGCTTGGTAGGCCGTAGCCCTTCGGGGCTCTTGCACCATATGGTTTGGTTTGATTTGTACAGGTCTTGCAAATCATATAATTTCTAACTACTGGAGCATTTCCCAGCTCAATATATGAGCTTACGAAATATTTCGTAAAACACCACCTTCCGGTTCGATACATTTGGTCACATATTTACGAAAGTTACATGTAACCTAAAGGAGAAGAATGCTGTTACCCCAGTCTCAGTTTACAGCGATACTTATTAGAGTTCGTTGGCTGTGGTATGTTCGAAAGTAATTAAATATCCTGGCAGACTCGTTTATTTTCTTTCTTTTCTTGCGATCAGATGTGTGCTGTCTGATCTTGTATGCGCAGTAACATACCACAAAGACACTTTTCATTACCTGATCATTCGGGCAGAATGCTCGGAAGGCAGAATGGAAACAGATCTCGGTCTCCGCAACACTCGCTGAGCCGTAAAGTGCCACATCTGTAATTTGGCGGCGTTGCAAGAGAATCGGTCTTTTCTGAAAGGGCGTAAGTCAAGAAATGTAAATTGGTGGGAAATTGAAGAAACTAATTTAGAGGGAAAATATATGGAAATAAACAAATCTGATGACGTGAGCTGTTACTGGTGGTATTTATTGTTTTGTAAAGTGATTGTAAGCTTTATGCAAATACGATTTTATTGAGGTGTAAAAGAATCCATCCTCTGAAAATGTGTTATGGCAGTTAAACACCAAATGTAAATTGATATTCAGGAAAATTAGGAATTAAACAGTACTTCAAATGATACATAAACAGCACAAGACTCCATTACATTACATTAAGGAAAATCAATTACAAAACATATTGCGCATGTTCAAGAGAGAGACAGTTTCACTGGAGATGAACTACTTTTCGGTCACAGTCATCTGTTGCGTTATTGTATGGAGGCCTGTTGAAAAGTTCCCCGTAAACATACTGTGCTCCCTGCTTCATCTTTTCCAAGTCTGCCATATATATTTCTTCACTTTAATTGGCACTCTTCTTGCTCCGTATGTAGGTCTTTTTCGTGGAGTTACAAGTTCTCGCTGAAGTGCGATGAAGAATGAATGGCTCATTAACCCATTCATACAATGGAAATCTTTGATGTACCCATCTCTGCCATCAGAATATACAAAATGATACGACTGCGAATGTAAAGTTATTTCTTTCACATCTTGCCTTGTACCTTCTTTCTTTAGAAACCACAGTCATCTTACATTGTTTCATCCAACAGTTTTTAAAGTGCAGCATTTCGGTTGCTGTAACCTCTAACCCGTAACCTTCCAGCTTTGGAACTGCTTTATGTAATGTGTTGTGTGGTACGATGAACAGCGAATATTCTGTCCTTGTAACGAAACTTTCTGAAACTATTCCAGAGTTTCGGTCACACGTTGAAAACTCTGCCCTCTCACTATAAAATACCATTGATTTATTTTTGGAAGCTTCCAGAATCTGTGAGTGAAAGCAGGTATCTAGAGAGAGATTCGCTTTCGTTCTGTCCTATGTAATCATCACAGAACATTCGAAGCTCTGTAATACTTTTGGGGACTGACTTCAATATAGTCAGATGAAAAGGAATAGACTTTACTGGTCACGAATACAGAAAATATTGGCAGAGCTTTTTTTGGGTAAAATATACCCCTGATCTATTATTTTCGGCAGGCTTAAATTTTTCTAAGAGTTAGTTGATATGGATAATATATTCACCCTTTCTTTTGCTTCGTCTAGTTGGTTTCAATAATACATTCACCTTTTCTTTTGCTTCGTCTAGTTGGTGTAGATAATACATTCACCTTTTCTTTCATTTCGTCTGGCTTTTACTTTTTTCTTAGCTGAGAAGAGTGTACAATTTTTCTACTTCTGCGCTGTTGTACCTTAAGATCAGCAGCAGCTGTGCGGTTAGCTGTATCTATATAAATAAGGTTGTGGGGGGTCCGCTGTCTGTAATTTCTTTTGTTTTGCCAATTTTTCAGATATTTATCCCTTTTAGGTCAATTCAAGACCGAATCGGTGGTTTTTACTTTTCGTGTTTGTTTGTTTGTTTGTTTGTTTGTCTGTTTGTCTGTTCCACCATCACGTCGAAACGGCTGGATAGATCTTAACCAAACTTCATATTTAGAGTATACTCATCCGGGGGAAGGTTTCGACATGCATATCATTTTAAAATCTTTGAATAGCCGGGGGTTTATAGGACGACAGTGATGACAAACCGACAACGAACCTACAGGTTACCAGGGCAACGTGTCTGCTTGCCAGCAGGAAGTAACGTATTGCCATTTTCCTCATCATGCTTTTGAAGTCGTGGTTGTTCCTTGGGTAGAAGTCAATCGACCTATCTGCGAGATATTGGCGGAATATCGTTGGAGGTTATAACCGCCCTCGAATAGATTAAGTAATAAACCATTATCTGTTTACCTAAGAATCCCTGTCCTGTTACCGCTTTATTATATCCATAACTCACACCAGCATAATTTATTGAGGGGCATTTTATTTCCCAATACATTCACTTGGCACTTACATATTTGTCCTTATCCGGCTGTCCTCAGTTATAATCCATTTTCTATTAATTTCAACTTTCTTAACTGTATTATTTTCTTCCTTAATTACTCCGTATGTACGCGGGTGCTAGAATATACTGGATATATTTACACCAAACTTCATATTTGGAATCCACCTGTCCTTGGGTAGGTTGTAGGGCAAATATTGTTTCTAAATCCCTGAACTGACTGGGGGTTTATACGAAACCGAAACGGTGATTTTGTACTCCCACAAAATATATACAACCAAACTTAATGGAAATCTACCTGCCTTAATGGAAATTAACTTCTATACCTTTTTTCTCATGTGCATCGTTTCGATACGAGGACTAATAAGGGATATATCATTAACGGACCGTTTTTCGGTAAAGTCCCTTCGGACTTAATTCAAGAGCGGGTGCGTGTAAAGCGTATTTCTTACAACTTGAAGACTACTGAAGATATTCGAACCAAACTTTATATTTAGCATCCACCTGTCCAAAGGTAGGTTTTAAAGGTCAATAATATTTCATGTTCCCGGAATGGACTGGTGGTTTATAGGGAAACGAAATGGTGATTTTTACTCTTCCACAATATATACTGACTGGAAATCGACCAAACGTGATGGGATTCCATTTCTAAAACTTCTTTTTCATGTGCATTTTTCCGTCAGGAGGATTAATAAGGGAGATATCATGAATGGTGAGTCTTGAAGGTTAAGTCCAGCGGACATAGCCCAAAAGTTGTTGTACGTGGAGCATATTCGTTATCTATCTATATGGATAAAATCGTAACGATTGTGTGCCTGTACATTGACTATTTTGGCAAAATTTTCGCACAGCTAACCGTTTAAAGGGTAATAATGACCATCTGCATATTTTTTTGGTTTAGTTTCCTGAAAGTCCTAATTTTTACCCTCCTCGCCCAAAATCCAGATTGAGGCATAATCTGCCAGACGAAAAAGAAAATTGAAATTTGACAAAATTATACGTTTTAGCCTGTAACGGACGGAAAACTTCCAAGATCTTTAAATTGTTCACTATCGCAATATGAGGCAATTTTAATGATGGTGCAGATCTTCGGGAAATTCTATCACATAACGGATTGCACAATCTCCGTTCAATTTGGAATGATCTACAACCTTGGTCTTGTGAGTTTTTGTCGTATCTGTATCTTTTTTACGTTTGATTTTTCTCTATCAGTTGATGTTAAGTAAATTTGGACTTTTCACATGCATAATTCATATTTGCAATCACTTATAGGAAATATAGAATCATCAAATTCTTCACGAAAATTGGCCCACCCAGTAGCCATATGTGGGCCAAATGCTATGTATGTAGCTGTCACATAATTATCCGAAAAGTAATGCAATGTGAGATAATCTTACAAAATCATTACCCTCTTCAACGTTTCTAACTCAATCTGACAAAAGAATAGATGAGATATCATAGGACCAGCCATTTAGGCCCCTAAATCCGGCGTCTTACGGTACAATCCTTTGTCGATATGATGTACGTTTAGCAGCAGTTAATCTGTAAATTAAGGTCCGCAATATTGTAAACACGCATATACTTTCGTATGTCGATTTATATATATATATTCACTGATGTTGATTTGTAGCGATCGAGAAAGGGTGTGTCTGCTATTGTAATCAGTACCCCCCCACACCGACTTTGACTGGTAGTAGGAATGGGGTCCTTCTCCAACTCCTGTGTAACTGGCATTTGTAAGGAAGGCCTACCATTGTAATGAATAGTTCACTTCTATATTTGACTTGCAGGAGGCAAGGGAGCATGCAGTTTTGTTTAAAACTCCCCTACCCGATTGTGTTGGCAGTAGGGAAGGGTGCCCGCAATTATAAACAAATGTCATCATCTAAAATGTGACTGGCATTAGGCATAGTGCCCTCCTATTTTGATGGAAACTAACCAACTTGGTGCGACTGGCAGTAAGCTGGCTGGCAGTAGGAAAAGGGGCCTGACATTTTAATAATAACTCCACAACTCAATTTCGACTGATAGTAGGGTAGTTGCCTGCCATTATAATAGAAAATCCTCAACTGTTATCTGTCTGGAAGTAGGAAAGGGGGGCTGCCATTGTAACGAAAACTCCCCAAATCGATTGTGACCGCGCAGTAGGCAATGGGGCCTGCAATTATAATGTAAACTTCCCAACTCGATTGTGAATGGCAGTAGGCAAGTGAGCCTGCCATTTTCATCACAAATCCGTAACAAACACTTTACATTGGAAAGAGCGTATGGGGACCTCACCAAACTCTTTCTCGGATAACGCTAAGAGGCATGCAATTTTAAAACAATGTTATTTGCTGCATGTGCAGTATTTACTTCGATATTCGAATACAATGTAGAATACCGTAGCGAAGTACGGGTGCATTTGCTAGTCTTTAATATGTGCGGATCTAAGCTTTACATTCAACTCTTCACGGGTACATGAGGTTGTCCAAATTGGTAATTGAAATTATTATTTAAGAAATTTCAGTAAGGCATACCGCATTTTACTATTTCGATAATTTTTTAAGGACAATTTTCCCATCATTTTCACACCTAAATCAGTAGTGTGATTAATGTGATAATACACCTTTTCTAGAACTCTTTCAAGGGGCACAACTTAATATGCATCCTAACATGATTATCAACAGTTGAGGAAAGTATGTGATATAGTTAGACAATGTTATGTAAAGTAAAATGATCATTTTATTGCATACAGCTATTAAAATTATACAGATATTAGCAAATAGGACGACACTAATTATATTTTACATTTCTAAGGATTTAAGTCATTGGCTTAGTTATGATAGAAATTTCTTAGCACAAAATTTTGAGAAATAAGAAAACAGATGTAAATTTCATTTTTAAAAGCATTTTAGTTGGTTGATACAAAACATAGAATATTTGAAAACGATCATTGATTCAAAAACTCACAATAGGTCACCTTTTGTGGGGTCCTTTTTTTTTTGCAGACAACTTTCTCAAACTTTTGCGGTGCTCCTTGCATGTTGCCTCACGACACTTCACACACAGAGTTTTGACTTTCATGTCCTTTGATCGAGGGCAGAGTTTGGATCTCGACTGCCTAGCTATCTTGACTGGTGGTTCACCTGGAGGGTCTTGAGTTTGAAGCCCAAGTACTGATTTTATGCTCGTCCTGAGTTCAGTTGGAAGATTCTTTTTGAGACTATTCTGGCAAGATGAAGCCCAGGTCTCTTAAAAATTGCCTTCCTGAATGCTTCGTTGGCTTCTTGAGGCTAATGGAAAGTACCATAGCATTGATTCAGCCAAGGCTACAGAATTTTATAACTCCACTGAAGGGGGTTCTGGTTTGTTTGTAATTGGATTTACCTCGACTGTACTGTGCATGGTGACAGACGACAGGCAAATCCCCGGCCAGCACCAAAGTCATCCCGCCCCTGACACTCTGGATGCTCTGAATGTCCTGAAGCCTCGACGCCTCCCTTGTGAGCCATAGTTCACTCACCCCATACAATCAGTTCGTATTCGCGAAGAACCTGGGGTGTGTTTCTTAGTATCGATATACTAGAGAATGGTATTTCAGAGTCGTTTATGTTTGCGAGGGAGCTTAAAAGCAGAGTGAGGTGTCATGCCTTTATCCAGCCAAGTCCCGGCGGTTCCCGAGGAAGCAACAACGATGGCAGTTTTCCCATCGCCAAGAAAACCACACTAATTCAAACTGCGAAATCGGCTTTAAAGTTCACAGATATGCATGCTCAAAATTAACTGACCTATCTAAAGAAACTGAAGGAAATGCCGCCAAGGAGGTCACATTAAATCAAGTGTGTAATTCAGTCCACTCAAAATAAAAAATGGAAAGCAGCCTAGGGCTCATTATCTACGCAAGAGTAGGGAAGGTAGGAATATTACTTCCTTCGGCTTGACATATGACAAAGACAAAGACACCTCCGTACAGGCCATGAAGGCCCTTGGAGAAGTGGAAGGTACAGGCTTCCACCATTGTTAACCACGGCACGTGAGGCAGTTAAATATTTGACATCGGATTGATGATGATGATGATGGTTATTTTATTGGACCCAACCTCCATGTCATCGGTCTACATCAAAGTGAAGACACGCTTCAATTACGGTATTCGCTTCTCTTATAGTAGTTACATGTCTGACTAATTATGCTTGACGAAAAGCACCATCCTACATTCATAAAAAAAAAATGCTTGATCAAATCTACAAGTAAGTGGAGACGTTGCAAGGTGTAAACTAGTTAAAAGTATATCACATTATAGTACGCCACGGATGGAGAGCCCACGGCCTGTATTCCTTGTCATACTACATGTGGAGTTACTCAGCATCTAGAGGATGGGTTTCCAATTTGTAAGAGCTGGATGGCCATATTGAAATCCTTAGTCATGTTCGCGGGCCGCGCTTGAATAATAGGCCAATTTTCGTAAAATTCTGCATATAGTAGGCCTACAGAAGTACCATTATGAAAAAATAATATGCATAATTCAATTGAAATAAAGGTTTGATCATTTTAATTACTCAGGTAAAACATTATTTTACAATTGCATAAAATAGTGAAATTTGGAGCCGGACTGAGTGGCTCAGATGGTTGAGGCGGTGGCCTTCTGAAGTCAGCTTGGCAGGTTCGATGTTAGATCATTCCGAAGGTGCTCAGATACGTCAGCCTCGTATCGACTGATTTACTGGCAAGTAAAAGAACTCCTGAGTGACAAAATTCTGGCACCTCGGCGTCTCCGAAAAACATCAAAAGTAGTTAGTGGGACGTAAAATCCAATCATTATTATCTGAAAATTGGAATTAAATTTTTAAAAATGAAAAATAATCCATTCAGATCAAGTGAATTTTTTAAAAGAGGAAAGAATATTAAAGAATTAACTAGTTCGGACTTGGGTCTATAACGAATAATAAAAAAATTAATACATTTTTAAACGACCTATATTATTTTGTAACTATTCTTTACATTATTTACAATGCTCTCGCGGGCCGCATTCTATGGCTTCGCGGGCCACGTACGGCCCGCGGGCCGCCAATTGGAAACTCCTGATCTAGAGGATAAATAAGAAAAGGAACTCTCTATTTCCTGTGACAAATTGAGGAGTGAAAAGAAACTAGACCACCATATCATACGAAAGCTCTTGACATATTATGGTGAACCACTCTCTTTCACGGACAGAAGGCGAGACATTCTTGGCACAATACGAGGTCGCAGTCTAGATGCAGTATTGCTGACTCTTGCGCTAGACTACTTGGTCCATTTTTTGCTCTCCAGCTCTCATATTGAACTTGTACGATTCATGTGGTGTAAGGGCAACAGAGGCTTTTGTGTCCTTCACTTTCCTACTGTACACGAGCTTCATCAAAACAGTGTGTCTATTATTCGGCGATTACTATTATTATTATTATTATTATTATTATTATTATTATTATTATTATTATTATTATTATTATTATTAACAAATACATCGCAATGGGGAAATATCTCGGTGCCAATGACCACTTACAGTAATATAATAAAGTACAAACATAATTGCAAACAACAACAACAAAAACCAACAAGAGTACAAGAAGCAATTTCATGGAAAGAAAATAGTACAAGAAATACTACTAGTTTAACATTCTAAATCTAACAACATCGTATACAATTCACACGTACCTTACGTATTTCAAAATTTTACAACCTATATGCATTCTTCTTTCTACTTTTTAAAGTTTAAATTATATTCGCGGTATCCACTGTCCGTCCTGGGACGCAGCTGAAGGGAGAGGACCACCTTGCATCCCACCGCCTCACAGTTTATCTATGGTTACGTTATAACACGCACACTACCCTCGTTAACAAGCAGCACATTAAGCGATCGCCTACAGAGTTCCGAAGATTACGTTGCTGCTACTTTTCCGTATACACTGACGTAATCATGCTCTTGTTAACCAAAAATTTAAATGGAAGGGAATAGGTCCCTCGTTCTTCTTTCTTTTTCGCTGTTGGGTACTATTTATTTCATACGCAGGAAGAACACAAAATATAAGTAAGAAACGCTTCCAACTGTCCTGTCTATGAGGTGCTTAAATGAGCAAACGTTGACACCCCAAAACAGGTGCTAAGTATATGAGTGGACATCTAATTTTGATATGGACGAATTAAACATTCCTACTGAAGTCGTTGAACCAAATCTCAATCAGATTGGAGACTTACAGTTGCAAGGGTTTCCTTGTAAGCACAACACTTTAAGGGAATAAAATATAATTTGAGCATACGTATTACATGTATTGCATCACTGAGCTCACTCCACGTGGAGTAGACATGCAAACGTTAGAATGCTGTTGCAGCACTGCTGTAGGACAATAATACGAAAAGAATGCAGCGAATTGCTGCGGTGGAGAAAATCAGGCCCTGTACTACGCTAACATTGTCACGTACAGGGACAGTGCGCTATAATTAAAAATAAAAGTTTTAACATCCATCGAACTGATGACGCTCTAAACACGTTAAAAGAAATGTTCTCAACCGTAATCTTCAGGTTAGCATGGTGGCTTTTCATTACATAGATCAAGGTTCGATTCTCAGCGCTGACGCAGATTTATGACGAGTCTGATGGACTACAGGGTGCACTTGGTCTCACATACCCGATTCAGAAGAGACGAGAGTTGAAGCATTGGTCTCCACCATATTGTACATCGTCGTTGCGCCTGCAAAAACCGCTATATGAAGTATTTTAGCTTTGAACTTGGGCCGGGAAGGTTCTGTCATCATCATAATATATGTGCGGCGGGTCAGTATTTCTCCAAAATAGCGGTTTTCGCAGATGGGACGACGATGTGTTTCCCTACTTCAGTTGCGTCGGAATATAGCGATGGTAGTTACGTTGCAGACTATGATCTTGCACACTACCAGCTATACTGTACTTCACTTGTTGAAGACAGAGCACAGGGATCTATAAATCGCTAGCGAGCTTCAGCCGAAGCAAGTCACTCCGAGCTCTTACCTCTCGCTTGTGTTGACAGTGTAGCATAACGTGTATTGTGTGTTCGTTCTTCAGTGTGTTTGTGTAATTACACTTCGTGTGCTTTCACGCTACGAACTTACACTTCTCTCAACATGGCTAATGGAATTAACCCTGATACGGGGACTATATTAAAAGAAAGTTTATTATCATATTATTCGTCGTCAGCGGACATGGATTCAACGCAACCAAGTGAACCCAGTCAACAAGTCAACACAAACCAGCCTTTAGTGAAAGTTTCCTCAAATCTACAGCAACAAGCAGCTTCACAGCAGCAGCATTCACAACGACGGGAGCAACATCATGTAAGTCCAGAACTTATTAATCAACGTTCTATGTCTTCAACCTCATCACGACCTCTTTTACAACCAAGTAAACTTGCGGAACTTAAACGTGCGCACGAAGCGCTTGCTTCTCCCGATCCCCCGTTACAACAGGACGATGGTTTTCAGACTCCCAGTAAAAAGTTAACTGTATCCGCTGCAAGATTAAACAATAAGTACATGGTAGATCTCACAGCCGTTCATAATAAGTATGCTCCTCTTGAACGCATGGATGATAACACTGCAGGCGAAAATGTTGCCCCATTAACACCTAAAGTTAACGTGCCACCAATCTTTCTCCACGAAGTAAATAATTATCAGCAAATTATTAGAGACTTGAATACTGTAATCAGCAGTGATTACACTACACAACAGCGCGGCAAAGTTCTCAAGATAAATACTACCACTATCAGCGATTATCGTTCCGTCACCAAATTTCTAGAAGAATCCGAACTTCAATTTCATACCTTCCAGGACCCTACCACCAAAAAACTTGAAGTTATCATTCGTGATGTCCCATACTCTGTTACGGACTCGGAACTCCAATCAGAGTTACAAGAGCTTAACTTCCCAGTACGCAAAGTCACTCGGCTTCTTTTCAAAGATAAGCAGCCCATGCCCCTCTGCGCCGTTGAATTGGACAACACGGAAGATGCAAAAATAATTTTTGACTTGACACACATTTAGCGTGCCATTATTTCGGCCGAACTTCGTCGCAAACCACAAGACATCTCACAGTGTACCCGATGTCAAAGGTTCGGTCACACTAAAAACTTCTGCAAGTTAAGTCCACGCTGCGTCAAATGCCCTAATAATCATCACTATTCAGCATGCAATAAACCACGACAAGTACCTTCAACGTGTGTCAACTGCGGCCAAGATCACGCTGCAAATTACAAAGGCTGCCCATATTATCTCAATATGAAGAACAAGCTCAGGCGTGCAAGTACTTCTTCTCCAACACCGATGTTCACCAGCACCCAGCCCAACATTATCGTCCCCACACCACCAGCTAATAATGCTTCGAATTTTCCTCCGCTACTATCTCGACCTTCGCTCGTTCGAACCCCTAACCCCTCAGCATGGCAACGCCCGCTTTCTCAACCTTCTCCGCAAAACCCAGTATATTCAGCTCAGAATCCACCGCAAAATTCTTCTCAACCTGCATCGTCTTCCAGCCTTGTCCAACAGATTATAGCCTTTCTTACGCCTTTCATCCCCCAAATCAAATCATTTATCATGAAATTACTCTCAGAACTCCTTAACAATGGTTGTTAGTGCCAATCCTCTGTTTTCCCATCTCACATTTCTCAACTGGAATGCTAACGGTTTGAAGGTCAAACGTGCCTCCTTCTTGGAGTTCGTGTCCCGCCATAATATAGATGTAGCATGCATTTCTGAAACTCATCTCGTTGAACATGAACGTTTTACAGCACCTGGTTTCAACATCTACCGATGTGATCGCCAAGCTCCTGTTGCCTCTGGTGGAGTGGCAGTTATCATAAAGAAAAGACTTAAACATTATCCGATATTCCTACCACAGTTAACCACTATCGAAGCTTGTGCTGTTAAAATTGAATTACGCAATGGAACCCCTTTGACAGTCATAGCAGCCTATAAACCCCCTTCAGCTCGACTCCACGTTGAAGATATAAGATTATTGTTTCAAGACCAGTTACCAACCATCCTAATGGGAGATCTTAACAGCAAGAACGAGATTTGGGGCTGTCGTGTAACAACTCCCAATGGTAGACAGTTGTTAGCAGCAACTGAACTTCATGCCATCCACGTCGCTGCTCCAGACGAACCGACTAATTACCCATCTAACTTCAATCACCAGCCGGACATTCTCGACATAGCCCTAATCAAAAACGTCGCCTTCCCCATTTATATGAGACCAGTGGCTGAAATGTATTCGAATCATTGTCCAGTAATTACATCCTTTTCTGCTGAAACTTTCGTTAACAACCACGTACTCTTACTCATGGTTATATTAATTGGGACATTTATCACCACCAGCTTGACTCCTGTCTTCAACCAAATATGCCCCTCAAGGCTAGAGAAGATCTTGACAGTGCCATTTGCCACTTCACCACCATTATAACTACTTCACTCAAAGCAGCTACTGTGCCCCAAAGGAGGCCGCAACAGCCACCTCTTCACTCAACATTTCCCCTCAGAATTTTAAGACTTATCAAGGCTAAACATAAAATGCGACGTCTGTGGCAGGCTCAGCGCCTACCTTGGCAACATCATAGATTAAACCAGCTTATCAGATTAGTACGCACAACTTTAGATAATCACCGTTATGCTTCGTACCAGCATCATCTCTCTGGTCTGTCGCCTGATGATTGTACACTCTGGAAGGAAACCAAACGAATACTGCATGAACCAAGCCTTATTCCTCCTCTGAAAGCATCTGATACCCATTATTTGAGTGATTCTAAAAAATGTGATATACTTGCAGATGTTTCTGAAGCTTCCTTCACTCCAAACCCACCAATCAAATCACGAGTATAACAGTGACATAGAAGCGTTTCCAACATTCTGCCCTACAGTTCCAGAAAGAATTAAATTTACCTCACCGGGAGAAATACGAAATCTGATCAAGAACCTGCCCGTCAAGAAAGCTGCTGGACATGATCTCATCCCTAACATAGCCTTGAAGCACTTCACTCGAAAAGCACTATCATTCCTTGCATCTATATTCAATGCTCTTCTTCGTCTTGGGTACTTTCCCGACACATGGAAGCATGCAGAAATAATTGCAATTCACAAACTTGGGAAACCTTCGACACTACCCACGAGTTACCGACCAATAAGTTTATTACCAACATTATCCAAATTATTTGAGAAAATCATCCTTAAACGTCTAAATAATTTCTTAGAGGACACATCTCTCCTTCCACATCACCAGTTTGGCTTCCGTCAACGGCATTCGACAACTCATCAACTACTACGTCCTACGGAACACATTGCGCAAGGTTTCGAGCTCAAACATCACACTCTTGCAGCGTTCTTAGATTTTACAAAGGCATTTGATAAAGTTTGGCATAAAGGCCTATTATACAAATTGCACACAATCGGAATTCCACATTATATATTGAACCCTTTAGGTCCATATTGAGGGATACCTACCTTCCTTACCTATCAGCAAAGTTCATGAGATCTGTCTCTTGGGTCGTATCGGGTTCTTCGTCACTTGCTGAGGTAAAGGTAGGGTTCATTAATTCTAATCTATCTACTGGAATGAAAGGTCTGTTTAAAAGATTCCTATTTATTCAGGAAATTCTGAAGTAATTTACTATGTCAACGGTGTCATAGTCAATTGTGTCCACTGGACACCACAATCATTTTTACATAAATGTCAGAACACTGGTGTGAGACTTTAACGTAATTGCCTGATGGGCATTCTTACTAGAAACCATTGTCTCAATTATTAATCATTTAAGAAAGGAAAGTCTGGAAATCCTTAAATTCGGCTTCCATGTGAGACCACATGTACCATCATAGTAATTCGTTATGGTCCAGCCCTCGTAACACGAACTCTGGACTCTGAGTATAATTAAGGCCGTCCAATCGGTGTGTGCCACACAGTGGTTCTACGGCATGGACCCTTAATTGAATCGATGTGACCTGCGTCTATGTCATGGACCGACATCTAATCTTCTAAGTTACTTTAAAGTCATTGTGGATGATGACCGCAAGGAAATGATGCTACGATGGCATATGGCCCTAATCTAAATCACTGAGGTTGATGACCCCCTGACCATCCAAGTTTCTAGGCTGAAGGCTAAACACAATTAAGTTACATCGGTTTATGACCAAAGTTCCACTTTACTATCCCCAGCACATTCACTGCTCAATCAATCAAAGTTCAATAATTACAACAATAGCAATGCTCACAAACTTTGTGGCAGTAAAATCCATTTCCTTCGGATATGTCCCCTTAATCGTTACTTTACATGTTAACATTCCCCAGGAAACAAACTAAAATTTCCAGAATGCATCTCCAAGTTATTCGCTTGATTAAAGTTATTTCAAATGCGGTTTCACTGAATTTAATAATTAAATAAATTTAAATGATTTAACGAAATGTTAAAGATCAGTAAATTTTATCTCCGCGGACTCTGGTTTCTTCACAAATTTCTACGCAGCTGTGATGTGAGTTCAATATTGTGATGTTTATCTGGCTGGAAAAGAATTTTACATAATTCATGTCCAGCTATGTATATCCTGTCTCGTGATATCATGCTTAAAAATCTAATCTAGTCCTAACCGTTATTAACACTTGGATATCCTAATAATCTATGTACAAACCAAACAACTCGCCATATAATTACGATGTCATATCTCGTCATTACCATTATGAATTTTGCACACCCCTCACAGACAAACCGATCATCACGACCATCGCTCTATATTTTCGACAACCCTGAATTAGGTTACTCTGTTCCTTATACTCAAAGTTCGTGATTTCAAATGTTCATTACGTCCCCAATTACAGTATTTCACAATACTTAGATCATTACTGGCTATGAATTTCAACCAAATCCAGCATTTTAACGTTTCCCCTGGCCGAGAATTACAGTACAATCTCAACTCCACTCCTTTCCCGTTATCATAGCTGAGGCCTCTCATCCCCCCAAGCTCGCTTGGCAGTTACAGGAAACACCTGGTTTATTCACAGTTGACTGACTTCTCAAAATGCTCCCTTTAAACTCTGCCGACATAATTAAACAAATACGATATTCTAACCAACAGAATGCACAGGTTATGCTTCAAGATGCCCACACTAATTATACGCGTCGCCAATTATTACCGCTATGGATTTCTATGAATTTCTTTCCATTCTCAACATTATAAAATATTCCTCGGGCTATCATGTCCCGGCTTCAAATGACAGGACTCTAACCTGATTCGCACATCTCATCTCAACTCATATAAAACATTCCTCGGGCTTCCGTGTCCCGGCTTCAATGACAGGTCCAACCTGATTCACAAACTAACCTCTGTTTCCCAGCTCCACAATTATCATCGACAAAGAACTGGAATAAAATCCTCACTAGAAATCCCGACGTCTAATATCGCACAATGCATTAATCATGAATAACTTCGCATAAATGATATCGTATTTAATAACTTGATTTTTACGAGAAATGACTGAAACATTCTACTAGATCTTTTTCTTGTCAGTCAGACACAGTTTAAAATGGGCATTAAATAAAAACGTTTCTCTCCGTGACCAAATTCATCACCCTAGGTTCTCACCCGACAGCGCGCTTCCGCTCAATTGAAAATGAGTGACCATGGATTATTATTATTAACGTCAAATTGCAGACAGAAGAATTTTACGTCGAATGAACATCTTAATTTGACATCACAAAATATAGGCAGTACACTCACACGGATGACGATCTACATTGGACGTGATATCACTTCGGAACCCTATTCAATAACTTTTTACAACATTATACGGCACTCGCAAGACTTCAAACTTTTATCCAAGTGGAAAATAAAACAAATGACTCTTTTAGTCGTACTCTCACATTTACAAAACTTAGTAGGGGTGACCACTGCGTCGTATATCCCCATTCAAATACACTTTATGAAATCACGAGACAAGATATAAGAGGTAGTAAGATGGAAAGTCACCTACCTCATGTCGTCACGCCAGTATTCGTCATAGGGCTCACCTGTGACCCTGGCATTTTATTTAGCCATTTTTACATTCATGGCTTCACAATTTATTATTATTTCTTCAGGTTTCCTGGAATAAAGCATAAAAAAAAAGAAAATACCCTTCACTTGTTTGCTTGAACGCACACGATGGACTATAATTATTTCCGCACACGAATTACTTAATCACATTTATTCAGTACTTTGACCGTCCTATCTCGTACAATTATTTCACTCAAGAAAACTATCTCCTCATGGAGTCAAGACTTAGCCGCAATGGCTAACATCTGCAGTTGAACTCAGTCTACTTTCGTTGGTTTGATTTCGCAGAGCAGCTCAACAATTTTTCGTCCGCTTTGTATCACAAATGCCGGAGAAGGAGGCTTCGTCATGGCGTCCCTTCATATTTATAGCAGTTACCCCCTCTCTTCGGATCTCTCCCTTTGCCGCCAAGAAAATTTCTATAAATTTTCTGACTTACCTAAACTGCAATTTCTAGAGTTTTGAAAGTGACTACATGCTTGCTACATTTCTGGCGGTAGTGTTCACGGACATTTAAAATTTTTACGGGTTCGATTTGTGAGATGATTGACCTCCTTTGATAGGCACTATATTTTTTTGACTTGGCGTGGTCACGCCATGTACACGCGCTTTGAAATAGTTCATAAAAATGACTTGAGATTCTTCCGCCGTCGACACGTGTGGTTGACGTCACGTACCCCAGAGCGTGGGACCGAAGGTAATCACCCCCTCGTCACGTGTCAAATCCATGCTATCAAGAATCCAACTTTTAGTTTAATTGTTACATTATGCATAATGTTCTTAGGGCACAAAGGTCATGGGTTCAATATACAGCATCATCTACAGCTTCTTGAGTCAGCGTATCTTTCTCGTACGTATCAATTCCACGTATTCAACACCTCGGCTCATTAACGCCGGAGTCCCACAAGGTTCTATTCTTGGTCCAACCCTCTTCAACATTTATACCCATGATATTCCATCGCCTCCATTCGTCAACGTCGCAATGTATGCAGATGATACTGCTGTCTTCACATCCCACCATGACATTTTAACTGCCACTCGTCGACTGCAAGCCTCTCTGCAAACTATATCAACGTGGTTAGATGACTGGAGAATTTCACTGAATGTACCAAAATGTGAAACCATGATCTTTACTCTTCGACGTCCACCTCTCCCACCTCCAATCTTCCTAAATGGAACATCCGTCCAATGGACGCCTAATGACAAGGCCGTGAAGTATCTGGGAGTATTCCTTGACCGTCGCTTACCATGGAAATACCATGTAAATCAGAAATTAAATGTAAGTTATGCACGACTAAGAAGACTATATCCTCTCCTAAGCAGGAAATCTTCCCTCAAATTTGAATGTGGATTTTTTCTCTACAAATCACTGCTCCGTCCTTTATTCACCTACGCCTGTCCAGTCTGGGGAGGGGCGGCTCGAACCACTATCAGACGTCTGCAATCATTCCAAAACAAAGTTCTCCGTATCATCACCAACGCTCCTTGGTACGTCCGAAACAAACAGTTACATCGTGAACTTCAGTTAGACACTTTGGAACACGTGATTTCAATGCAGGCCAAGACGTTCTTCAAGAAACTCCAAAATGAGCCTGGTGCTGTGTTCTTCGCCCTTGGAAAACGATCCACACTTCCACGACGGATTAAAAGTAGACTTCCTCAAGATCTTTTACTTTCGCCAAGAGAAGAATCTGAAGATGAATAGTGAGTGTTTGTGTATATCAAAAATAAAATACATCAACGTGAACGAATTTCCACTCGAGTGATATTGTTGCTCAGTGCTTCTTTTATTCAACTGCCCATTTACTTCTCAATGAAATATTAGTATAACAAGCATTACCAAGAAAATAAGAGTTAACTTGCCTAGAAAAATTGGAACATCCCTTTGTGTTAGTGACCAATTGCTTTTTATTTTTTTAAATTTTATTATCCGTGTGTGCATCTTTTCCAGCACTTTATTACAAACTCTCCTCACTTATTCTAGTTACAGAAGGGCCTACAGGAGGTCGACTTCAAATCTCGTCCTTAGTAAGTGATTATTTTTGCCTTGTTTTGTTAAGTACTAAGATTTATGTTTGTTGTTTGTTTGGTTGTTTTTATTTTATCTCTTGTCAACAGTAATCTGATATAGCATGTATTAATGCTGAACGATTAAATACTACATTAAAAAAACCGGATCTATTCATGAAACAGTAAAGATCATGACAAAAGATTTTCATTTTGCAGGTGGGTTAAGGATGTGACACTAGTGGTGCCTCTATGGAGGACTTGTAATCATTTTTTCCCTCCAGCTGTGGTGTGAATCGCCATTATCCCTGTATCACATACTGCTAAAATCTTCCCTCGTGCATGACGGTATTCCTTTGAATTTTTCGAGAATATTGTTTCCTAAAATTATAAACTGGGGACAGCGTGCCTGCCTCATACCCCAAAGCCCCGGGTTCGATTCTCGGCCAGGTCAGGGATTTTACCCTAGTCTGAGGGCTGGTTCGAGGTCCACTCAGCCTGCGAGATTACAGTCGAGGAGTTACCTGACCGCGATATAGCGGCCCCGGTCTAGAAAGCCGAGAATAACCGCCGAGAGGATTCGTCGTGCTGACCACATTACACCTCGTAATCTGCAGGCCTTCGGGCTAAGCAGTGGTCGCTTGTTTAGGCCATGGCCCTTCGGGGCTTTTACGCCACGGAGCTTGCTTATAGACTAGCGATTCTCAACTTTTAGCATTGATATAAGTTACACTTATTTTTATTTCAAGACAGTAGGTACAATTTTCTAACGTTATTTCAGTCTCGTAAATCGTAAAATGTTGGTCCCGGCACTGATACCAACATGTTTGTGAATCCATGCCATTAATGCAGGGCCTCGCAAACGACCAAAATCTCACGCGTGCAAAACGAGGCGCAGAGGTTCTGTACACCGTGCATCGGTTCGTTTTATCTTGGGGTGACTCGGCTAAGCTCGGCTCGGATCGGCTCAACTCGGCTAGGATGATGGAGCGCTGAAGAGCGAGTGAAGAAGGGGGGAAA
Organism: Anabrus simplex; assembly: GCF_040414725.1. Classification (NCBI taxonomy): domain Eukaryota; kingdom Metazoa; phylum Arthropoda; class Insecta; order Orthoptera; family Tettigoniidae; genus Anabrus; species Anabrus simplex. Next base: position 143,709,069 of record NC_090265.1, on the reverse strand, counting down.
CCTCCGGAGCGAAAGGGCTAAGCTCAGCTCGGATCGGCTCAACTCGGCTAGGATGATGGAGCGCTGAAAAGCGAGTGAGGAAGGGGAGAAACCTCCGGAGCGAAAGAGACAGGTGTAGGGAAAGAGAGAGACTGAGTTGTTGCTCAAAATCGAGGAGTGGAGGATCTGCATTCTGGTCAACCTAGCGAAGTCGTCTTATGCACCTTGCGCAGCGCAATGCACCAGTGCATGCACTCTGAGAGGTCCCGAATTAATGTATTGCATTACTTCAAACAACTAAACTTTTAAAACCCATTTAATATACACAATACGTAGTTCCTTTTCAAAGTTAAATTTGTGCTTGTTCAGCAAAACGCTATCATTGGCAAAGAGGTTTCAATAAAGATTGGTTCTCCTTTAATCCTTCTTCACTGCTTGTTTTCTGAAATAATAATAATAATAATAATAATAATAATAATAATAATAATAATAATAATATAATAATAATAATAGTAGTAGTAGTCGTAGTCGTAATCGAGTTTCCGCATCTAAAAATATTCTTTTCAACCAGGCTGGCAACCCATCTTGTAAATACTTATGTATCTTTCTACAAGGGCTCACGTACCATCATTAAACGTTTATTACCGAAGTCTAAGACACTTCACTGACGTAGCCTATGCTCAGCTCGCTGACCCATCTGGTTGGATGCCATACAATTCTGACATCAAATGCCATAGAAAAATTCACTCTCCTGTGAACAGGCGTAGGCTGCTAGGAAAATGAGGAGTCAGATGGTTCTCGTTGATTTTCTCACGGAGCCAGAAAGTGCTATTACTCACCAGACTGCCGGGAAAATTGAAATGAATACAAAAATTGACCCTATGATTTATATACTGTTCATCAGAGGGACTGGCTGCATAAGGAACAGTGCTACTGGAATCGGTCATATTTCACAATGTCAGAGACAAACTTGAGCCCGAGACAGATCAGTGAACGTAACAAGCTTGTTGTAACTCATACCAGAAGACATAGTGCACTGTAAAAGTTATATCGTGCTATAGACTCGTTGTTCTAGTTTGATATCACTGATTTTATTATGCATAATCCCGAGGCGCACATTCTGGCTAGATTAAGGGTGGCTGTGCGGTTCGTGTCACATATATGTGAGCTTTCATTCCGGAGACAGTGGGTTCGAACCCCACTGTCATCAGTCCAGAAGATGGTTTTGCACGTTTTCCCATTTTTACGCCAGGCAAATGCCGAGGCTGTACCTTAATTAAGGCCATGGTCCATTATTTCCCACTCGTAGCCTTTTCTTATCCCATCGTCGCCATACGACCTATCTGTGTCGGTGCGACGTAAAGCAAATGAAAAAGAAATAACAACACTCCATAATTGTTTCTTTTTTTACTTCATACTATCATAGGCCATGTTTACCCTCACCGTTAAGAACTACGATGCATAACGGCGTAATATCACCATCGTTAACTTAATGTTATCGAACAGTTTCCTCAATCTCAGCAATCCAGGGCTAAATATCTAGCATGTCTCGTTGTCCCTCTGTGATCTGTAGAAACATGAAAAGTTCCCTATATCAGTGGTATTCAAAGTGTGGTACGCGTACGACTGGGAGTACGCGGGGTCGTCTGAAGGGGTACGCCAGTTTAACTGTTTCCAGTGAGCATCTCAGAAAAGAGTTGAGACTTCTCATCTTCAATAAAATATTGTTTTGATTAAATGTTTTTGTCTACCACAGAGTCCATTTTCCGAACCATTCATTCTAAAATATGTGTCGGTTTGTAGCCTACCTCTCACTGACGGGGTATGTAAAAATGCTTGCTCATGCTTCATTGTTCATTTTTAACGTTTTGTTTGTCAATGAACTCATTTCTTCAGTATTTTTTCAGTAGCATTTTTATTATTGTGAAACTCTTCCTCCACTCGGAGGCTGCCAAAGACAAATACACAAACAATTTCATTCAAATAATAATAATAATAATAATAATAATAATAATAATAATAATAATAATAATAATAATAAAATTATGTCTCAGTCTGGCGAATATAAGTGGTGTCTGAGTATCAAAAGAGAACCCCTGAGCGCTTTCAGCTCTCAATCGATGAACTCCTTGGTATTGATGTTAAAGGTCTTCGTCAGTTCTATCGTCTTCTTAGTGGCTGTCCCTCTTGCACCGATCATGAGACTATTTATTCTTATAATACGGCACTGTAATGAAATGAAATGTCGTATGGCTTTTAGTGCCGGGATATCCCAGGACGGGTTCGGCTCGCCAGGTGTAGGTCTTTCTATTTGACGCCAGTAGGCGACCTGCGCGTCGTAATGAGGATGAAATGATGATGAAGACAACACATACACCCAGCCCCCGTGCCATTGGAATTAACCAATTAAGGTTAAAATCCCCGACCCGGCCGGGAATCGAACCCGGGACCCTCTGAACCGAAGGCCAATACGCTGACCGTTCAGCCAACGAGTCGGACATGGCACTGTAGGCAGGTAGACACACTTCTTTTCTCGGTCCACTTCGTCTGGTTGGTTGGAGTGTGTTTCGAATCATACTGTGGGGTCTAATATACAGTATATCCTTTCTTCCCTTTAATTGCGATCATATCTATCCTTCTCGTGCTGCCATTTACTCCAATGCCATGGACTTCCGCATGCACTTGAAATCTTTCTCACGGAGCTTCTGTGCTATGGATGACCTGATGTTGTGATGTCTAGTATTTCGATGAGCTTCACCGAAGGCACAGGAACGCAAGACGTGAGGCAATGTTTCACTCTCATGGCATCTTTTGCAGTGGGTATCAAGGGACCTTCCCGGTACAGCTCTTAACAGGTGCAACGTTACATGCCATTTTCAGCGCATCTCTCCACTCCGTGCTAGAAGGGCCATCGTGGTTTCTAACGCAGCGGTTTGCAGGAGGGACCTCCTTTGCTTCTCAACTAGCACCATTTCTCAAATTGTAGTAATTGTTGCATTAATAATTATACTCGTATTTATATCGTTACTAGGCAATGAAAATCTCGTAATCCCACTAACGAGAAGACCACGTTTCTCCGTCTGCCTTGTGAAGGCTTACCGCGTTGCCTGAGAAGGGAACAGAAGACTCCCGTGGTCGAATACCACTAACCTACTACGCTGGCGTAGCAGGGGGAGAGGTGTTTCTCCCACGTGGGACGTTCCAGGTGGCGGATACGGGGGTCCTAACCGGCTTGCCGGCGGACTTGAGCGAATCAAAATAGCAGGCGAAGAATTCACCCACGGTATCCCCTGCCTGTCGTAAGAGGTGACTAAAAGGGCCGACCTAGGGATGATCGAATTAGAACCATGAGACTAATTGTAATTAGTACCACCACGCGGGGAACACCATGGGTCGCTTTTACTTGCGCGTAGTACCACTATGTTAGGTATAAAATAGGTTTGTGATTAGTAGCGACAGTGTGTGAATCAGGGTGGGTTTTACAGTACCTGTGATTAGTAGCATTCTATGAGCTACAGCATGGTACTGCCTTGCCTATGATCAGCAGTTACTATGTGAGGAACACCACAGGATACTACGAGTCCGTGTGATTAGTACACTTATGTGCGGAACACCAGAAGTTTGCGTTGCCTGTAAATGGTGCTGCAATGTGAGAAACACCATAGGTCTGTGTTACATGTGCGTATTAAATTATCTGTGAGTAGTACCATAATGTGTGGAATACCGCGAATCTGCGGTACTTTTGTTTAGCACCGCAACATGACAAATACCTTGGTACTCCTTTCCTAGCGATAAGTACCATTATGAGGGGCCGATGACGAGGATTTTGGACCCATTTAGACAACAAGCATCATCTATTCAGAATTGTCCTTTAGAAAAAGTCCCTTGGTCAGTAATACTATTGTTAAACGCAAGTTTCTGGGAATATGGGGCATTGCGGGTCGGATACACTGATTTTTAAAAAGAAATCATATGCATCTATTCATTCTTCGTAGTCATGTTTTGAATTCTGGTCTGTGGAGAATTTTCGACTTTTAAATTGGCATTACATTTTGTACCATTAGGGGCTAATGACCTCGATGTTAGACCCCTTTAAACAACAAGCATGATCATCAGTGGTCGAATAATTGGGCTATCGTCAAGCAATGAAAATGCCAGGAACAGTTCTCCGGTCATTGATGACTGCTCCGTTTTGGGCTGCTTCTGCAAACTGTACTCCGAATATGGTCTCCTTTGTGGTTATTGGGGGAACAGGATGCTGTAGCGGCTTAGCTGCTTGCCCGTCATCCCGCTTTTATTCCTAGTGTTGCTGGGGTGGGATTTTCAGTTGAAAATCCTGTGGTGTCAGGAAGGGCACCGGCTACAACTCGTTCATGCCTCAGTGAGTGCAGGGACCCTGAGTAAGCGGGATAAGCTGCACAAGATGGATGATGATGATGATGATGATGATGATTACCTCCCTGTGGGTGCGGGCGGTAGAATTACACGCACGGTATCCCCTGCATTTCGTAAGAGGCGACTAAAAAGGGCCCCAGGGGCTCACAACTTGAGAGCGTAGGTTGGCGACCACGGGGCCCTTAGCTGAGCCATGGTATTGCCTCCACTTACTTGTGTCAGGTTCCTCACTTTCATCTATCCTATCCGACCTCCCTTGGTCTGCTCTTGTTCTTTTCCGACCCCGACGGTATTAGAACAGTCGAGGCCTAGGGAGTCTTTCATTTTCACGGCCTTGGTGGCTCTTGTCTTCCTGGGCGGATGACCTTAGATGTTAGGTCGCTTTAAACAACAAGCATAATCATCGTCAACCTTGTCCTCCTATGGCCGATACCTTTATTTTTCGAAGTGTCGGATCCCTTCCTTCTCTCTGATTAGTGTTATGTAGAGGATGGTTGCCTAGTTGTACTTCTTCTTAAAACAATAGCCCCAGGGGCTCTGAACTTTGGAGCGTGGGTTGGCGACCACGGGGCCCTCAGCTGAGTCCTGGCATTGCTTCTACTTACTTGTGCCGGGCTCCTCACTTTCAGCTATCCTATCCGACCTCCCTTGGTCAACTCTTGTTCTTTTCCGACCCCGAAGCTATTAGGTTTGCGAGGGCTAGGGAGTCTTTCATTTTCACGCCCTTCGTGGCCCTTGTCTTTCTTTGGCCGATGCCTTCATTTTTCGAAGTGTCGGACCCCTTTCATTTTTTCTCTCTGATTAGTGTTATATAGAGGATGGTTGCCTAGTTGTACTTCCTCTTAAAACAATAATCACCACCACCACCACCACCTTAAAACAATAATCACGACCAACAGTGATGATTATTCTAGTACATATTGTTTGGCATCCAGCTACAGTCATTTATTATTTCTGATCTAATCGCAATATACTCGTACTTCGGGGGTTACGAACGTAAATCAATTGAATTTTAGGGGGTATGCCAACCAAAAAGTTTGAATACCGCTGCCCTATTCACAATAGTGACTTCAGAACATCCCTGCTGTACTTTCGACTCTTGTCACTGTGGTTAAGTTGCTACTATTTTTGAAGTGATAACAAAGAGGACGTAGAAGTCTAGCAGTGGAGCGGAACTCTTCGTCACTGCGCTATTGACCGAGGAGTTCGGCGGTATTGATCGCCGAGTCGCCCGCCGCGGCGTTGTACGGCGTCCCGCAAGTATCTTGTGAAGTTCTCGACCCCAGGCTAAAGACTGGTTCTATTAATTAGTGACCAACAGGTATCGACAGCAAGTGTGTCAGCTCTCAATGAGTAGTGTAGAACCGATACAGTGGAGGACGCATTTGCTATACTCACCTTTAAAAGACCGGATTGCTGCTTTATACATGAACAGATCACAACTTATGGATCATCCACTTTAATTTGAGACCACTTCATCTACATCCAGTACAGTATTACGTCCTCTGAGACCCACAACGAGCGATTAATGAAATAATATTGGCTTTACGTTCCACTAACTACGTGCTGGAATTCAGCCCCGCAGGAGTTCTTTTACGTGCCAGTAAATCTACCGACACGAGGTTGACGTATTTTAGCACCTTCAAATATCACTGGACTGAGCCACGATCGAACCCGCCAAATTAGGGTCAGAAGGCCAGCTCCTCAACCATCTGAGCCACTCAGCCCAGCTGCGATTAATGTAAATGGGGATCCTAAGTTATTCGAACCGGGTTTATAACCCTTAAATATTAAAAATATAAACTTGTGATGTGTGAATTAGAACTTCCTTGGCTGAATAGTCGACGTAGTGGCACTCGGTTCATGGGGCCCTAGGTTCGATTCCCGGCCAGGCCTGGGGATTTTAACCTCTTAACCCCGTTTGGTAATTCCTCGTGCTTTGGGCGGGGGGAAGGGGGTGTTTGCGATCGTCTTAATACTTATTTTCATCTACATTCAACACATTACACAACAACAACCACAGAGGGTGGTGGTGGTGGTGGTGATTGTTGTTTTAAGAGGAGGTACAACTAGGCAACCATTCTCTTCTTATTCATTTTCTTCTTTTTTCCTACCGCTTTTCCCACACTTGTGGGGTCGCGGGTGCGAACTGCGTAGCACATGTGGATTTGGCCATGTTTTAGGGCCGGATGCCCTTCCTGACGCCAACCCTATATGGAGGGATGTAATCACTATTACGTGTTTCTGTGGTGGTTGGTAGTGTAGTGTGTTGTGTGAATATGAAGAGGAGAGTCTTGGAAGGGTCACAAACACCCAGTCGCAGAGCCAGAAGAATTAATCAGAAGCGATTAAAATCCCCTAACCGGCCGGAAATCGAACCCGGGACCCTCTGAACCGAAGGCCAGTACGCTGACCATTCAGTCAGCGAGTCAGACAACTGGGCAACCATCCCCTCTATAAAACTAATCAGAGAGAAAAAATGGAAGGGATCCGCCACTTCGCAAAAAAGGTATTGGCCAAAGAAAGACAAGGGCTACGAAGGGCGTGAAAATGAAATAGGTCTACGCCCTAGGCCTCGAATGCACTAATACCGTCAGGGTCCGAAAAGAACAAGAGTTGACCAAGAAAAGTCGTATATGATAGGTGAAAATGAGGAGCCTGGCACATGTGGAGGCAATGCCAGGTTTCATATAAGGGCCCCGTGCTCGCCAACCACGTTCCCAAGTTAAGAGCCCCTGGGTCACCTTTTAGTCGTCTCTTACGACAGGCAGGGAATACCGTGGGTGTTATTCTACCTGCTGAATCGATTCATTTGATTTCTTTCACGTTACTGAATCGATACAGTGATCAGATTCACGGCACATTAGTCACCGTTCCAATTACATCTGTGTAGTGTGTACTGATAAGGCAGTAGCAGCAACATTCAGTGCTTGCTGCTGCCATCTGGTCTTTTTTCTATGAACTGATTTCCTATGCGTCATCTAGCTTTCAGGTTCACCATTCTCCTGCAGCCTTTAGAGAGCCTTTCGCCCACAGTGACAACTCCATTGAATACGTATATAGAATTAGATGAAAAAATATCTGTGCACACAATCATCAATGATCTGCATTTATAGCTCTCGCCCAGGTGGGAGATTCCCTATCAATTGTTTGCCTAGTCTTTCCTTAAATGATTGCAAAAATCTTGGAAGTCATTGTATGTAAGTACACAACACAAAACAAATAAGTTTAAACATGAAATGCAGGAAAAATAGGTACTTGTGCAGTACTATTCATACTTCTTATATCAGAGTACAAAACTTACATAGTTAATAATAATAATAATAATAATAATAATAATAATAATAATAATAATAATTTGAGAGAACTCAAGTTTTATACATTCGCTTGTTGTTTTCCATGGTTCTCAGGAAGTAACAACTCCATTGAATATAGGGAATTAGATGTATAAATATGCACGTATTCCCAATAACTAGCCTACATATTAATATAAGACAATTAAGTTAAAAGATAATGAAAAATGCCTATCTGGTATATCAGTACCTCCTTATACTACGACACAGTACAAAAATTAAGTACATAATAATAATAATAATAATAATAATAATAATAATAATAATAATAATAATAATAATAATAATAATAATAGACACGACCCAAATTTTCTACACAGATTTGTGATTCTTCATAGTTCTCAAAAGTAACAACTCAAAATATTGAGAATTAGATGTAAAAATATGTGTTTATAATAAGTAGCCTACATATTAACATAAAACAAATGATAAAAATAAAATTCATGTAATATTACCACTCCGTTACATCAATACTTCCTTATTAAGTACTAGCAAATGTACCCGTGCTTCGCTACGGTATTCTACATTGTATACGGATGTCGACGTAAATACTGTGCGTGCAGTAAATGAGATTGTTTTAAAATTGCATGTCTCTTAGCCTTATCCGAGAAATAGCATGGGGAGGTCCCCATACGTTGTTTCCAATGTAAAGTGAGGGTTGCGGAGTTATGATGATAACGGCAGACTCACTTGCCTACTGCCATTCACAATCGAGTTGGCAAGTTTACATTATAATTGCAGGCCCCATTGCCTACTGCGCGGTCACAATCGATTTGGGGAGTTTTAGTTACAATGGCAGAACCATTTCCTACTTTTAGACAGATTACAGTTGAGGAGTTTTTATTATAATAGCAGGCAACTTCCCTACCACCAGTCAAAATTGAGTTGTGCAGTTATCATTACAATGACAGGCCCTTTTTACTGCTGCCAGCCAGCTTACTGCTAGTCACACCGAGTGAGTTTCCATGAAAATAGCAGGCCACTATGCCTAATGCTAGTCAAATTTTAGATTGGAACATTTGTTTATAATGGCGGGCACTCTAGCCTAGAGCCAAACACAATAGGGTAGGGGACTTTCGAACAAAACTGCATGATCCCTTGCCTTCTGCAAGACAAATCGTGAAGTGAATTATTCATTAAAATGGTAGGCCCTCCTTACTAATGCCAGTTACACAGGAGTTGGAGAAGGACCCCATTCCTACTGCCAGCAGTCAAAGTCGGTGTAGGGAGTACTGATTACAATAGCAGACACGCCCTTTCTCGATCGCTACAAATCGACATCAATGAATATATATATAGATGGACATACGAAAGTATATGCTTGTTTAGAATATTGCAGACCTTCATTTACAGATTAACTGCTGCTAAACGGCACGTCATATTGACAAAGTATTGTACCGTAAGGCGCAGTATTTAGCGATCTAAGTGGCTGGTCCTATGATATTTTCTCGCATCTCATCTATTCATGGGTCAGATTGAGTCAGAAACGTTGAATAGGTTGAAATTTGTGTAAGATTATCTTACATTGCATTACTTTTCGGATAATTATGTGACATAGCATTTGGCTCACATATGGGTACTGGGTGGGCCAATGTTCGTGTAGAGTTTGTTCATACTATCTTTCCTGCAAGTGATTGAAAGTATGAATTATATACGGTAGGTAAAGAGTCCAAATTTACTTAAAATCGAGAAATAGAGACGAATCTAACGTATAAGCGATACAGATACGACAGAAAGTCATAAGACCAAGGTTGAAGATCACTCCTGATTCAACGAAGATTGTGCCATCCGTTATGTGATAGGACTTCCCGTTTATCCCACGAAATACCTCGAAACGAAGGTCTGCACCATCATTAAAATTGCTTCTATATTTCGATATCCTTGGGGGATAAAAAATGAAAAAATTAAACATCTGTGAAGTTTCTCGTTCGTTACAAGCTGAAACGTATAATTTTGCCAAATTTCAATTTTCTTGCTTGTCTGGCAGATTATGCTGCAATCTGGATTTTTGGTGCGGGGGGGGGGGAGGTACAAATTATGACTTTCAGGAAATTAAACCAAAAAATATGCAGACGATCATTATTACCCCTCAAACGGGTATCTGTACGAAAATTTCACCAAAATAGTCAATGTACAGGCACACACAGTCTTTCCGATTTTATTTATATAGATAGATAAGGAATCTGCTCCACGTACAACACATTTTGGCTACGTCCGCTGGACTTAACCTGCAAAACCAACCGTTCATGATATCTCACTTATTAATCCTCCTGTCGAAAAAATTTCATGAGAAAAATATTTTAGAAATGGATTTCCATTAAGGATTGTAGATTTCGATTAATTTCGGATGTACATATTTTGAGGAAATGCAAAATCATGGTTCCGCTTTCGGATAAACCCCAAGTAAATTTAGGTATTCAGAAATAATATTGGCCGTAAAACCTACACAAGGACAGGTGGATTCTAAATATCAAGTTTGGTAGAAATATATTCAGTAGTTTTCAAGTTATAAAAACTCATACAATCAAACCGACAAACGGACACCAAAGTTAAGAAATATGCAGATGGTCATTATTACAACTGAAACGGATAACTGTACGGAAATTCCGCCAAAATAGTCAATGTATAGACAGACGGTCGTTGCGATTATATTTATATAGATGACAGATAAGCATGGGCACGTTTGAAAGTGCAAACCTTCATTTGGAGATTTACTGCTCCTAAACGGTACATCATACCATAAACGGTTTGCACCCTCAGACGTCCCTTTGATCGCTCTACATGTTTGGTGTTGAAACATTTTCTCGTATCTCACATATTTATTGGTTCGATTGAGTTACGATATTTGAATGGGGTGAAATTTGGGTACATTTTCATCATTTTACATTATTTTTCACATACTTATGTGGAAGCTAGAATCATTAAATTGGGTTCGCATATAGCCATTGGTCGTGTCAATGTGCGTGCCAAATTCGATGACTCTATCTTTCCTGTAAGTGTGTCAAACTAAGTAATACATGTCTAAAAACACAAAATTTACGAAGCATCGAAATATACAGCCAAATCAACCCTATAAGGGAGAGAGAGAGATACGACAAAATATCACAGGACCAAAGTTGTAGATCACTCGAAATTGAACGGAGATCGTGCCATCCGTTTTGTGATAGGATTTACCGTTTAGCCGCGAAATACCTCGAAACGAAGGTCTGCACCGTCATTAAATTGCCTATATTTCGATATTATTCGGCATAAAAAGTGAAATATTTAAAGATCTTGGAAGTTTTTCGTAGGTTACCGGCTAAAACGTATAAATTACCGGGCGAGTTGGCCGTGCGCGTAGAGATGCGCGGCTGTGAGTTTGCATCCGGGAGATAGTAGGTTCGAATCCCACTATCGGCAGCCCTGAAAATGGTATTCCGTGGTTTCCCATTTTCACACCAGGCAAATGCTGGGGCTGTACCTTAATTAAGGCCACGGCCGCTTCCTTCCAACTCCTAGGCCTTTCCTATCCCATTGTCGCAATAAGACCTGTCTGTGTCAGTGCGACGTAAAGCCCCTAGCAAAAGAACGTATAAATTTGCTTAATTTCAATTTTTCAGCTCGTGAGGCAATCTTTATTTTGGGCGAAGGGGGGAGGGGGGGGGTAAATTTAGGACTTCCAGGAAACTATAGCAAAAAAAATATGCAGGTGGTCATTATTACCCCTTAAACGGAAAGCTGTACGAAAATTTCGCCAAAATAGTCAATGCACAGACACACGGTCGTTACGATATGATTTATCTAGATAAGGAATCTGCTCCACGTATAACACCTTTTGGGCTATGTCCGCTAGACTTAGCCTGAAAACCGACCTTTCATGTTATCTCCCTTATTAATCCTTCCGTTGAAAAGTGCACATGAGAAAAAGAAATTAGAATTGGATTTCCAAACAGTTTGATCAATTTCCAGTCAGGTTGGTCTTGTACTTTATATATTGGGGGAGAGTAAAAATCAATCACCATTTCGGTCCCCTATAAAACCCCAGTCCATTCCGAGAATTTGAAATGGTATAAACCGTAAAACCTACCCTGGGAGTGGTGGATGCTAAATATAAAATTTGGTTCAAATATCTCAGTAGTTTTGAAGTCGTAAGAAATACGCTTTACGTTCACCCGCTCTTGCGTTAAGTCCGGTGGGACTTGTACCGAAAAACGGTCCGTTAATGATATCTCCGTTATTAATCCTGGTATCGAAATGATGCACATGAGAAAAAAAGGTTTATAAATTAATTTCCATTAAGGCAGGTAAGTTTGGTTGTGTATACAAATCCCAGCGGACTTAATTTCGTATAAACCCCCAATTAGTTCAGGGATTTAGAAACAATATTTGCCCTAAAACCTACCCAAGGACAGGTGGATTCTAAATATGAAGTTTGGTGGAAATATATCCAGTAGTTTTCAAGTTATAGAGAGACAAACAGACAAACAAACAAACAAAGAAACAAAGAAACAAACTAACTAACTAACAGACACCAAGGAAACCTACCCTTGGACAGATGGATGCTTTATATAAATATTTGGTTCAAATATCTTCAGTAGTTTTCAAGTTGTAAGAAATACGCTTTACACGCACCCGCTCTTGCGTTAAGTTTGGTGGGACTTGTACTGAAAAACGGTCCGTTAATGATATCTCCCTTATTAAATCCTGTTATGGATATGATGCACATGAGAAAAAAAAGTTTAGAAATTAATTTTCATTAAGGCAGGTAGATTTCCATTAAGTTCGGTTGTGTATACTTTGAGGGAGTGCAAAATCACGGTTTCGGTTTCGTAAAAATCCCCACTCAGTTCAGGGATTTAGAAACGATATTTGCGCTAAAACCTACCCAAGGACAGGTGGATTCTAAATATGAAGTTTGGTGGAAATATATCCAGTAATTTTCAAGTTATAGAAGGACAGACAAACAGACACCAAAGCTAAAAATGATGCAGATGGTCATTATTACACCTGAAACGGATAACTGTACGGAAATTTCGCCAAAATAATCAATGTACAGACACACGGTCGTTACGATTTTATTTATATAGATATAGGCAGTCGATGTGAAGAGCACTGAAAGCTGGCTTCAAATCCGGGCATGTTTTGTGTGTTGAGAGTTAGTGAGCAAATCGTTTTCATTTAGTTGTAGCTGCGTAACAGAAGCTGTAACTTGTATCGTGAGCGTCGTCCATCTATTATTTAAACCTCCCTGTAAGAAGAGGACAGTGAATGCAAGTGGGTATTATTTTCAAATGAGTTGAGCGCGGGAGTCCGTTATAGCATACGATTCTTTCAGTGTTCCATGTCACTGTATGTCTCGCTGCAGCAGAAGTTCAACTCCCCGCCGATGTCTAGTATGCCGATAATGAACTGTGTGTGTGTGTGTGTGTGTGTGTGTGTGTGTGTGTGTGTGTGTGTGTGTGTGTGTGTGTGTGTGTGTGTGTGTGTGTGTGTGTGTGTGTGATAGCGCCACCCAGTACTGTCTGCTGCGAGTCAGCTGAATCGTGTGCCGTGAGCTCGCCGTTCCTTCGAATCGATTCACTTGGACACTTGAATGAATCGATACAGTGCTTCGAATCATACTCCGTAGCCAACACTATATTACAGCTCGTGTGGTGAAAATATGTTTTGATAAGAAAAAGGACTTAATATTGTTTGTTGTTGAAGACTAGAATTTTTTTTTTTTGCTAGGGGCTTTACGTTGCACCGACACAGATAGGTCTTATGGCGACGATGGGATAGGAAAGGCCTAGGAGTTGGAAGGAAGCGGCCGTGGCTTTAATTGAGGTACAGCCCCAGCATTTGCCTGGTGTGAAAATGGGAAACCACGGAAAACCATCTTCAGGGCTGCCGATAGTGGGATTCGAACCTACTATCTCCCGGATGCAAGCGCACAGCCGCGCGCCTCTACGCGCACGGCCAACTCGCCCGGTGAAGACTAGAATTAACTGCTTAGGAAAGTATAGTTAACTCTCATTATTTCGGACTTCATTAAGTAGGAAATTCAGAACTGCTTTTCATCGCATAGTAAAACACCGCAATATTCTACCGGACTTCCTGTTCACGCAAAGTCATTTATTGTATTGTATAATGTCGTACGAAGTTTAAACTGTCAAAAGTAAGGGAGATTTTGGACACTGGTAAATTTTACTGACATTAATTTGGACTTACTAAAGTACTATTTTACACTAAAAGAGGTACTAAGAGGCACAGGTGACGAAACAACCAATGCAGAGAACAGTCTGAACCAAAATTAAATTTCATCTTTAAGCTATTATCAACATAGTAGGGATAGCATTGTCATGGCTTCAACATAACCTCCCTGTATGCAATGGACCACAGTAGTGTGGATTCAGATGATAGCAGCAAATAAATGTACCTACCATTCCTGCTCAAGCACCAAAAATGAAGTATAATGTTCCAACATCCTTATGACTAGTTGAAAAAGTCATTGTTACGGTAGGGTGGCTGAGATTATAGGCGGTAAACTGTAAATTTATTTAGGAGAATTTTTCCCCTACCAGGCTTTAGTCAACAATGACATTAGACTGCAATTCTAAAGGAGTAGGTAAACTATTAAGGCTGAAAGATTTTTGACTTTATTTATAGCTTTGAAGTTTCGTTAAAGCCTTAAAGCATAAAATAGATGACAGAGCTAAAGGGTAATCCTGATATTGAAATTCCGGTAAGGGTTAATACAAGAGGGCAAAAAGTGCGATTAAAAGAACCAACTAAGGTTAAATGTACAGAAATTCCAGTATAGAAATTTAATTTTTATGACTTATACTGTACGTAAATATCTCGCCTGGTATGTACCTTTTGAATATTGTAACTTCAAATTGTTTAAATCTACCGTACTATGATAACGTTAGTTTCTTTTGTATTAAATACACTGTACAGTATTATTTTAAAATTTAAATGTACAGTAATTCAAACCACGTTTCGCCCCATTCGAGTAGTGAATGTTTACTGTAACGTAAGGAAGATGGTTTAGTAACTAACCAGCAGGTCATGGATTAACACTTAGGTTCAACAGTCTTCATGTAATCTATAGGCAGCATTTATCCATGACAATTTTCTGTTTTCGTAACAACGAAGAAGGTTTATAAAGTTGTCGGAAAGAAATTATGACTTCAAATTATTTATTTAATCAGATTATGAAAATCCACAGCCTGTTTCCAGTCATTCGACCGGGTCAGGAATGGATTGAATGAAGCCCCCAACTAGCGGCGAGGATAGGAATTGTGCCGGCTGCCGAAGCCTGTCGCACTCCTCTGGGGCAATGATTAATGAATGACAAATGAAATGAAATGATTTTGGAGAGTGTTGCTGGAATGAAATTTGACAGGGAAAACCGGAGTACCCGGAGAAAAACCTGCCCCCCCCCACCGCTTTGTCTAGCACAAATCCCACATGGAGTGACCGGGATTTGAACCACGGAACCCGGCGGTGAGAGGCCGGCGCGCTGCCGCCTGAGCCACGGAGGCTTTAATCGGATTATGATGATCAGAAATGTATTTTTATCACGTAGAAGTGAGTAATTCATTATTAAATCGAGTTTACTATTCGAGAAAGAGTTTGCTCCTGTTCGATAACGAAACCTGACTTCGTTTATTACAACGGAAAACAAACCAGCCCTAGGTTCACAAGGCCACTTAGGGCCGTGGCCTGCCAAGACGGCTTCTCAGCCAGTTGACCTTCTGATAGTGGAGGGTCACATAGTCAGTGAACTATATCCTCAACTTCATTGCTTGGTTTCAGCGACCGGATCCAGTGCTTCGTATATGGCAACTCGTCGGTTGTTCTCATGAGATTGCGTGAACCTCGTTCCAGTCCTCGGTGATGAAGCTCGTAGATGTCGTGTGTGTGCCTCGTACCAGAATGTCCCAGGTTCGATTTCCAGCTCGTCCAAGGATTTTAATATTAGGTTGAGGTTTGGAACGTAGTCACTAACCCTTGTGAGTTCAAAAGAGGTGGTGTTGATGTGAGGGCCTGAGGACTCGGTCAAGAAAGCTAACAGGTATTGCTACGCTAAACAGGTTTCACTCCTCGTCTGTAATTCATCTGGTTGGGTAGTACTCACCTTGGCAGTCCCAAGATCCTAAAGTGCTTTATATACCAGTACTCTTAATATTTAAGTCCACAGGGTCTTAATCCAGCGCAGTTACAGCAATATTAATTATTTACTTGGCTTTCAGTTAGCACGACATCGGGCAAGATCAAGGATCAAGTCGAAAAGCCATAGCCCGCTATGTCGTTCATGTCCATATGGAAAACAGTTCTGGTGAAGAAATCAAGTGTACAGTTCCTGACACGAAAACTAAGTCGCCTCTTGTACGAAAAATTCGGTCAGACTCTTTAATACCTCGTCCCGCGCTGTGATGTTTCGTAATACCCAGCTCCATGGCTGTGTTTTCAGAGTCTTGATCTGGCCTCGGGACAAGGAATAATTTCCGACTGGGTCGTGAGATTTTAATCTTGAGTAGTTCATTCCCTTGGCTCGGGGACTGAGCATTTATGCAGCCATCAACATTCTTACAGCTCAAACGCCAAGCACAGTAACTCGCATTTCCTCTTACCATACTGACGACGCCCACTCTCATCGGAGGGTCTGCTTTGCAAGGGCTGTATCCGCCTGTAATAACGACAAGAAATCATATATTTCTGAACGAATTGCTTAGTCTTACTCTTTTATGCACATTTTGGCAGTAAACTTCAGTGGTTCTATTATATTACTGTATATTGTAAATGTTATGGCTCTAACTCGTTTTTACAGCGTGGAAGTGTGCCCTCTTATTGGCAAAGTGTAGATAAAACTTTTGTGTCCCGCTCCTTAGCTGAATGGTCAATATTGTGACCCTCGGTTCAGAGAGTCCCGCGTTCCATTGCCTGCTGGATCGGGGATGAATGTGTGTTGTCTTAATAAACACCTCTTTATACAATACAACACAACACACTACCTACCACCAAAGAGGCTTGCAGTAGCGAATACACCCTTACATATAGGGTTGGCATAAGGAGGGACGCATGTGCTACACAGTTCGTAGCAGCATCTCCATCAGGGTGTAAGAAAAACTACGGAAGATAATGCGATGGGCAGATAACAGAGGACGCCACTTAGACTAACCGTCCACCGATTACCTGGCCCTTATTACCAACATCTATACCACATTCTTTATCACTAGAGGGCGGTCATTGATGACCTAAAAAATCACTGAAAATGAAAAATAAAATGCCCTTGAATGTATGGAAATTGTTATAAAATGAGACTTTAAAATATTTGACCAAACTGAATTCTGATGGCTCTATAACAATGGTTTTACAAGTAATACATCCCTGTTTTATACACTGCACAGGTCTTGCTTTTACATAAATAATTATCTCAATTTACTTGTATGTGTATATAAATATGGACATAATGATTTGCTGGATGCAGAGCTAGCATTTTTTTCCTCGAATAACCTGAGAACACTTGTCTTTTGCACTCGGTATAACTTTCCGGTGTTTTTTCTTTCTTTTTTCTTGTTTAATGTGCTGTTGTACAACAAACCTCCTTTCCACACTCTCTATAACTCTGCACAATTTACAAAATATAACACTTAATCTGTGGTAAACACGTCTTTTCAAATTTCATTTACTAGCTGAATTAAAAATAAACGTACCGTGGCCGCCATCTCATCGTCAGATAGCTCCTCAATTGTAATCACGTAGGCTGAGCGGACCTCGAACCAGCCCTCAGATCCAGGTAAAAATCCCTGACCTGGCCAGGAATAGAATCCGGGGCCTCCTGGTAAGAGATAGGCACTCTACCTACACCACGGGGCTGGCCAATATAGAATACATCCATTAAAAATTAACTAAGAAGGCATCAAAATGTTATATTGACCTAAAACCTTCTTGAAAGTTAAAACGATGACTGATTATATCAAATCGACAAAAAATGCAAAATAAAAACCTGCTATTATCGCAGGATGAATTTCGATACTACTGTGAAACATCCTAACGCAGCTGTGAGCTTGCATCCGGGAGCTAGTAGGTTCGAATCCCACTATCGACAGCCGTGAAAATGGTTTCCCATTTTCACACCAGGCAAATGCTGGGGCTGTACCTTAATTAAGGCCACGGCCGCTTCCTTCCAACTCCTAGACCTTTCCTATCCCATCGTCGCCATAAGACCTATCTGTGTCGGTGCGACGTAAAGCCCCTAGCAAAAAAAAAAAAAAGCATCCTAACGCAAAGGGGAAAAAATATGACATTTCAACAACGTCCGCCCCCTATTTATCACCATATCTGCTGGGTAGCATGCTCAGCATGGGGAGAAGCCCATACTTCCTAATTATCACATCTTCCAGTCCTCCTTGCTCTATCTTTTTCTTCTTAGAAATAACGGCGTGTAGTTTGTGTTGACCGCCACACGACGAGTGCAGACCAGCCCCCGTCTCCGAAAAAATATCCGCTATCAGTCAGCTTTGACGAAGCCACTGGAATTGCGAAACGTCGGCCACTCAATAACCCAGGACGCGACACAACAGCCCGAAGCACAAAGAGAAACAGCACTAGATCCGGCTACGAAATTCTACGAAGAAAGGATGATAAACTTTCATATATTAACTTGTCGATGACCTAAATCTGTTTTGCCTGTACTGGAGTACATGGCAATTTTCAGCTGATCACTTAGTGTAATTATTATTATTATTATTATTATTATTATTATTATTATTATTATTATTATTCCTTGAATCCCCTTCAGTTGCACTAGATTTTTTTAGAAACGATACATTGCCGGAATTTTGCCCTGAAAGGGAATTCTTTATCTCTTCAGAATGCTGTCGCAGATCTCTCGCATTTAAGAACTTTCAAATGCCAGTAGACTGCGTTAAGATTTGGTTCTGCTGCCTCGAGCAATGAACCTGAGCGTCTAAACCAACTTCGTTCGGCAGCCACTTAGGGAGGCACTCCCATTATCCGTGGAGTAGGTAATTTAAATGTATGCCCGGCTGCCTTTAACATAAAAACTAAACTAGAACTCATTTAGGTCGTTGACCGAGTGCATCCTAGGCCTATGAGTCTCGTCAGAGGTGGTGATCGTGTTTCTAATCACTTCTTCCTCCCGAAATGAAACACAAACCCCCATCATTCCGAATGCACTGACGCTATCGCACCTCGGCTACATAATATTCACCAAAGTTCCGTGGTTCTAAGACGATCATGTAGAGTCGAGGCCGTGTGATATCGTTCATTTATCTCGTTTCTGTCACCTATGGATAATATTATTTATTTATTTATTTATTTATTTATTTATTTATTTATTTATTTATTATTTTAGTTTTGGCCACTTGAAAACTACGTTAATTCGTATCAGCTTCAGCTCTGGTCTTTCTCCTTGTCCAGTATTTTTTCATTCTCATACTTTGCAACTTTCTTCGCTCGTCTGCCCATGATGATTTTATTCTGGGCCCAGTTCTGTCCTGAAAACCTGTGCAAGCCTGAATTTTTTATTTTAAAATCGCTCTGTTGTATATCCCTGGTTCCTATATTTCCATTTCTTCTAGATTCCTTTTTACTTCTTGGATCCAGCGTACTTTTGTTCTCTTGTTCACAAGAAACTGTATTATTTGCAGTGTTGACCTCCCCTAGTCCATTCTCAGGATGTGTCCGAAGAACACTATATTTCTTTTCCGTTGACGTCAGGAAGGGTATCCGGCCGTTAAACAATGGGAAATCCATATGTGCGACACAGTTCGCACCCGCAACCCCACAGGTGTGGGAAGAGCGGCAGAAGAAGAGGATTGTACATTCTGTGTTATTAAAAGTTTCGTTGTGCATTAAAATGCACAAAATCGTGTTATCCGTGTTTTCAGATATCCATGCGAATTTGTACGGTGATTGTCCCGGATAATCAAGGGTTTGATGCATTCTTATTGTAGACGTTCATGGTTAGTTTTCTAAATTAATTTTGTGTCTTCAAGCTCCCATTGCTTCCCTTTCTGTCAGCCCAGTTTCTGTCCATTCCCCTAGGCATTTAAATATATCCACCTTCTGAATTATTATTGAAATTTTTACTTTGTTTTCATCGTTTTCTGAATTAGTTAAATTATAGTTTCCTCTGATAATTTTACAGTATTTCTCCTGTATGATAATGCTTGCCTGTGTTGGATCGGTATTATTGTTCTGGGACGATGTGTTGTCTGGTCGCCGTGCGGTTATTGCAGGTAGCTCCAGGCTCTTGGTATATTAGTCTTCTGCCTGCAGCCACATAAAGGATTATACGGGTGCTTTAAGCTTCCAGAGATTATCCTCATACTGAGAACCAGAGACACGTTCATGGCTCTCGCAAAGTCGACAAAAAATTTAGATCTTTCGTGCATTAATCTTTCCTTGCCTACAGTACTACGCAATAACATTACGAATTAAATTAAGTCGAAGCCGGGCTGAGTGGCTCAGACGGTTGAGGCGCTGGCCTTCTGACCCCAACTTGGCAGGTTCGAACCTGTCTCAGTCGTTCGTTGTTGACGGTGCTCAAATACGTCAGCCTCGTGTCGTTAGATTTACTGAAACGTAAAAGATCTACGGGATAAAATTTCGGCACCTAGGCGTCTCCGAAAACCGTCACAGGTAGTTAGTGGGAAGTAAAAGAAACATAGAATTAAGTCGAAAAACAGCCTCCGGTCTAGCAGTAACGAGCCTATTTTCTACACCCCAGGTTCAGTTCTCGGCCAGGTCAGAGAATTTCGCCTAGATAGGAAGGCAGCTTCGAGGTTCACTCAATCTACGTGGGAATAATTGGGAAGCTACCTGACGCTGAGATAGCAACCTCAGTCTAGAAAATCAAGAATAATGCCTGAGAAGATTAGTCGCGCTGCTTACGTGTCGCCTCGTAATCTGCAGGAGTCTTCGGGCAGAGTAATGGTCGCTTGGGAGACAAGGCCCATCATGGCTGTAGCACCGTGGAGTTCGGACGGACGGACGGATTCGCGTACTCTCGAATAGACCTATATCTTTTTAAATCTGTCGTTAGTTTAACTCTCATAATAATAATAATAATAATAATAATAATAATAATAATAATAATAATAATAATAATAATAATACAGACTGCAATCTCGTACAAAAACCGAGGAGTTCTCAAACCTTGCGGCCGACATCAGAAAAAGACGCCTGAAATTTTACGAACACATCAAACGCCTTCCAGAAAACAGACTGACAAGAATCTTACTTAAGGCTACAGAAAACATCAAAACTAATAGGTGGACAACGGAAATCCGCCAAGACCTGGAAAAATCAGGAATCAAAGTGGCCGACTTCGCTGACCGAACCTGCTACAGAACCAAAGTCAGCAAGTGGGAAGTAGTCAGAAAGAAACCACAAGAAGACAGGAGCTAAGTGGACAGAAGAACGAAGAACCACGATGAGAGAAAAATTGAAGGCTGCCTGGCAAAGAAGGAAATGCACAACTTCTAAGTGAGCTTTGCGTGATCAGTTTTCTTGTCATTTTCGCATCTAATAATAATAATAATAATAATAATAATAATAATAATAATAATAATAATAATAATAATAATAATAATAATAATACCGAGCAAGTGGCCGTGCGGTTAGGATCGCGCAGCTGGGTGTAAGCTTGCATTCGGGAGATCGTGTGTTGTAACCCCACTGCCGGGAGCCCTGAAGATGGTTTTACGTGGTTTCCTATTTTCAAACTCGGCAAATGCTGGGGGTGTACCTTAATTAAAGCCAAGACCGCTTCATTCCCACTCCTAAAACTTTCCTATCCCATCGTCGCCATGTCGGTACGACGTAAAGCCTATCGCATTATTATTATTATTATTATTATTATTATTATTATTATTGTACCGGGCGGTACACCTCTACTCTGTTTATTTAAAAGTTGCGCCAGTTGAAACTCCTCTTCTGGAGGAAGGTTGAACTTTATCTATTCTATTAATTCTCTACTTTCTCAGAAGATGTCACCACGTGGAAAATTTTGAGTTTTTGAACTGTGTCACTTTTGATGTGTTTCGCTTGAAGTAAGAAGTGTGAACTTTCTCTTCTAGAGGACACTACTGAAGATCAACAATAGTGCGACCTAGTGCGGAGTTAAAGAACTATTTTGTTGGAGAAATTTTTATTTCAAAAGTTTGTTTCTTGTTAAATTTCTTTCTGTTATTGTTTAAGTTGGCTGTATACCCCTCTTTTTCCCCTTAGTTTGGATCTAGCCAATCCCGAATTTCTTTAATTAATTTTCCACCAATAATGTGTTTCTTTTTCCTCTATGTAGGGGTTTCTTTTCCCGAACCAATAAAGATTTTGTGGGAGGGTGTTTTCTTTCCCCTAACGCCTAGAAACTTCCGCGAGAGTATATAAACTGCTGATTTTGGGGTCTCCGGGCCACTTCTGTTCCATCTTTCAGTGTATTAAGTACATAGCAGGAGGCGGGAAGCGCCTCTTTCCCCGGCAGCGATCTACTACCAGGTAATGGCCTATTAATATCTTCTTTTCTTGCTAGGTCGGCAGTTTAACTCTCGCGGCGGGTTCGAAGCGTTTTCCATCATGTAACCTTTTCCTAAAATGTAACTACTCTTTTCTTCTTTTTCTTGTAAAGCTACATATTGGGATAGAGAGTGCTAACCCTCTCGAGCTCCCACTCACATTTGTTTTGAGGTGAACTTATTTTCTCAAACTTTTCTTCGTTTATGTAATGTAAAGTGTCCTTCTCTAAGTCACCTCTGTAGTATGGGATTAGCCCTTGCGTTAGTGGCCCAGAGCCAGATTAGGTTTTAAAAACAAAGTGTATTAGGAGTGCAAGTTCGCCTCCTCTCAAATTGTTATTTTAGAGGTCATGTAATCAACCTTCTTTTCATGTAATAGACCTCCGTAGTTTGGGTATTTTACCCCTGTAAATACGTCC
This sequence comes from Anabrus simplex, assembly GCF_040414725.1. NCBI lineage: Eukaryota > Metazoa > Arthropoda > Insecta > Orthoptera > Tettigoniidae > Anabrus > Anabrus simplex. The sequence continues at coordinate 143,686,416 of NC_090265.1, read as the reverse complement.
TTAGAGGACAGCTTGAAGGTAGAGTTTGGTGTGGCCTTTGAGAGGCTTAAATTTTAAGAGCGGATCGCTCTTTTGAAAATGGAGTGTCATATGCCTCGTGGAGGCTTTTCTGTGTAATTCGGAGCCAGGGGCTCCTAGGGATGAATGGGGTTTTCTGCCCCTCTGTTAAAACTTGTGTTTGTGGTAAAACTGAGCTGATCGCAGAAGTCAGGGCGTGAAGCCCAAAACCTGTAAATATTGTATCTCCCCTTGTTTTGCTACATTGTACCTGCCATGTCTGTTATTGCTTTGTTTTTGAAAAGAAAATATAACCTAGTTAAATTTTAAATTAATTTTACATTAACTTTGATTCCGTAGTTTGAAACCCATTCACGCCCGCACCTTCTTTCTCCTCTACCTACCACTAAAACACGGTAACAAGTGGTAGCAGAGCGTGGTTGAATGGGTCTCAATTTAGCCCCTTTTGACGGCTAAACATTGCTTTGATTCGAACTCTAACAATTTTCTCAGTTGCTGGAATTTGTTGAGTTTTTCAAAATTGTTCTGTCATCATGCCCGGCCCTCGCGATGTTCTCCTCCTTAACTACTTGCGCAAAGAGGAGTTGATATATGAGTTAACTATCAGAAACGTTCAATCTGGAGGCACGGTTGCAATAGATACTAACAAGCTTAGAGAGTCCCTTGATTTGCCCATTTCCATCCCCAATTTGGGAGAGAAAGAAATTGATGACTCTCTTTCCACGATTGTCGAGAATATTACTGGGCTAGCATCGGTAGTCAGCTTTTTTGATGAAAACGATCCATCTCCTAATCAAATTAAGCGTGTGCAAGGCAGGCTGTATCACTTTGCAAATAGAGTTAATGATCTATTGTCTCTAAAGGTGAATGACGTTCAGAGGAAGCAAGCTAATACGCTCCTTGAAACTATTTCTGAATTGTCTAATAAGGTCACTCAATTGCTAACCGGCGAAGCTCCTCCCAAAACTGATCAACCCGCCACGGTGAATGTAGGTAACGAGGAAGAGCCTCCTCAGGGAGAAGTCAATAGGATAACCGTTGCTGCTCAAACTATCTCTGCCCCATCGAACAACGAATCTGAACGCCGGGCGTCATTGAGTAACATCCGCTCTGAATTAACTTCTTTGCCATTGAAACCTTTAACGACTATGTCACCTGGGTTCAGCAGCTTGCCTCATCCTTTGGCAATGTTGCTTAGAGGTATCTCTAAGTTTTCCGTCAACTCCACCAGTGACGTAATTTCATTTTTAAGATTTCTAGTGGAATTTCAGGATCATGCCCTTGTGTTTTCTCTTTCCCCATGTCAAATTTTGCAAATTATCTATCCTTATGCTATTGGTGTTCTATCTGACAAAATAGTTAGAGCCATTGCCGAGCAATCTTCTATTGAGGATTTCCATGCCCATTTGCTAGCTAACTTCATCCCGGCTAGGGCCAGGTCCTCCCTTATTCAGAAATACTATTATCGGGTACAGCGCTTGGATGAAAACCTGGCAGACTTCATCCAAGATATTAAGTTTTATACTAGGGTGTTTGCTCTCCACTTCCCTGAGGATCAGATCGTGCAAGCTATTGTTGAAGGGATTTCACCACCCTACAGGTCATATTTGTGTTTCGCGGCGTGCCCGCAAACCTTCTCTGAACTGGAAGCATTAGCCGTCTCTGCGGAAGGAGTTAGGTATGCCGATTCCTTGCGTGTGGCGAAAGAACCCCCGCCTTCCTTTAGTAACACTCGGCCTCCACCTCGCCGACCAGTCAATCCCCGTAAATGTTATGCTTGTGGGTCGCCTGACCATCTGCGGAATAAGTGTCCTCTGATCAAGTCAAGTGGGACAAGGAATGGAGCAGAGTCATCACAAGGCTGTTTTAAGTGTGGGGCCTTCTCACATATCGCCAAGAATTGCCCAAACTCAAATAGCACCCCCTCCTGCTCAACTTCTGGTGCAAATTCCAGCTATGCCAATAATAAAAAGTGACTAGCGGCGTCGGCTGAGCCGACTAATCCATATTCCCGAGACTCAGCCCCTAGTAAACAGGTTGTAAATGCAGAGAACGACCCGCCTTCAAATTCATCTTTTGAATGCCCTAAAGAGTGTCTTAGGATTGCGGCGGATACCCCCGCACCTGTTCCTTTTCTTAAGATTGAGTTAAATAACGAGCCTGTAACAGCTCTCTTAGATTCAGGCAGTGTTTGTTCCATTATTTCGGCTGATTGGTATTCTAAATTGAAATCTGTTTGTAAACTCCCTGACTATGTCTCTTCTCCTGTTCAATACGTTTCGGCTAATTCATCTCCATTAGAAATTCTAGGTTCCTTACTGGTCAAAATTCGTGTTTTTAAGTTTACATGGAAAGTTAAATTGTTTGTGGCCAAGCAATTGTCTTGCCCCATTCTATTGGGAGCTGACTTTATTTCTCACACTGGTCTTGTGCTCGATCTCCGGTCTAGGTCGTGCACATTCAAATTTGCTTCTAGTTATAAAATCCCACTCTTAAAGTGTAATTCTGTATCATGTTCATCTATTTCGCCTACCCAGGATGAGATGTTGTTAGACCTTAGACATCTACCTGAGGAGCAGGCTGATAGTATTCGCAAACTGTGTCAGTCGTTTCCCGAGGTGTTTTCTGATTCTCTTGGTGTTACTGACCTTATTGAATACAAAATTGAGGTCACGGATTCAATTCCTGTTCGCTTTCCACCTTATAGGCTGTCTCCTCCTAAAATGAAGGCTCTGAAAGAAATCATCGATCAGATGTTGAAGGATGGTATTATTAGGCCCTCTAAGTCAGCGTATTCTTCGCCTATTTTTCTAGTCCCGAAACCCCAAGGAGGCTTCAGGCCTGTCATTGATTACAGGGCTCTCAATCGGAAGGTGGTGTTGCAATCTGTGCCCCTTCCCGACCTTCATTCTTGCTTTTCATGGTTTCGTAAGGCCAAGTTCTTCACCATCTTGGACTTGAATCAGGCCTATAATCAAATTCCCCTTGCCGAAGAGTCTAAACATCTTACAGCGTTTGCCACGGACTGGAATTTATACGAATACAACCGCGTGCCTTTCGGGCTCCCCACGGGGGCAGCTGTGCTCACTAGGCTACTAGATAGGGTCTTTTCCGACATCAAATTTGAGTACTTATATCACTACTTGGATGATGTCGTCGTATTTTCCGAAACCTTTGAAGAACATCTAGATCATCTGCGAGAAGTTCTCAATCGCCTTCGTAAGGCTGGGTTAACTGTTAAGTTGTCCAAGGTTGCCTTTGCTAAGCCCTCTATGTCATTCCTAGGGCATATTGTGTCACCCGATGGGGTATCTGTCGATCATTCTAGAACACAGGCCATCCGTGATTTTAAACCTCCCAAGGACATCAAAGGTATCGCCAGGTTCATTGGTATGGTGAATTTCTTCAGGAAGTTCATTCCTAACTTTGCTAATAGAGCGGCGCCCTTAAACCTTCTTCGTAGGAAAGGCATCAAATTCGAGTGGGGACCTTCTCAACAAGCCGCTTTTGAAGATCTTAAATTAGCTCTCTGTAATGCCCCTGTACTTGCTATGCCTGATTTCTCGAAGAAATTCATCGTCCAAACGGACGCGTCGTCGTCAGCTGTAGCTGTAGTCCTTCTTCAAGAGACTGAACTAGGGAGGCGTCCCATCGCCTATGCATCTAGGACTCTATCGGTTCAAGAAGCCAAGTATTCCATCTATGAGCTCGAAGGGTTGGCAGTCTTATTCGCCTTAGAAAAGTTCCGTCTCTATCTGGAACATGTCAAATTCGACCTGGAGACAGATAATCAAGCCTTAAGCTGGGTCTTAGGTAGGCCGCGTCGTACTGGTCGTATAGCCCGTTGGGCCATCCGTATTTCTGCCTTCCAATTTGATGTACGACATATCAGAGGTACTGAAAATGTTGTTGCCGATGGACTCAGCCGTATGTTTCATAACGACGTAGAGACCCACGAACCGGTCGACAGTTCATCACCTTCCGAGTCCATACTATCTGGTGTTAATGCCATCTTAACAGATGCTCCCATGCTTTTTAGGGATATTGAGAAATACCAACGTGAAGATCCGACGCTGGCTCCGATAATGGAAACCCTTTCTTCTGGGGAACATGCTGTCCCTTATGTTCTGAGGAATGGTGTTCTATGTTGCCCTTCGAGGCATGATAAGTTGATGAAAGTTGTTGTTCCAGCGGTTCTTGTACCTATGATCTTCAAATACTATCATGAGACCCCATTGGGAGGGCATCTGGGTATCTTTAAAACTCGTGAAAAGATTCGTGAAATGTTCATCTGGAAAGGTATGGACGGTGAAATCCGTGAACTTGTAAAAGCTTGTAAATCTTGTTTGCTCAGTAAACCAACCATGTCCACCAAGGTAGGCCTCTTGTCTTCGCATCAAGCGTCGCGCCCCATGGAACGCCTGTATATTGATTATGTGGGACCCTTCCCCCAGTCAAAGGGGAATGCCAACAAATTCATCTTTGTATGTGTAGATGGTTTTACAAGATTTTCGTGGTTATTCCCGACTAAGCTGGCTACCGCTCAGTCTACAATTACTTGCTTAAATTCTATTTTTGCTTCTTTTGGTCCGTGTCAATATATTGTATCTGATAATGCTAAGGCTTTTACATCAAATTTATTTCGTAAATTCTGTTTTGACTTGTCCATCTCTCATGTAACTACTTCTGCTTATTACCCTCAACCATCTCTGGCTGAACGGGTTAACCGTAATCTCAGGTCCGCACTTATTGCCTATCATCATGAAGATCATTCTAGGTGGGACACGTCCCTGCATTGGTTAGCTTTTGCTTTGAATTCGGCGGTTCATGAATCTCACAAATTTACTCCAGCTTCTTTGATGTTTAAGTTCGTTCCCAACTCGCCGCTCTCTAACCTCTGGTCTTTGAATGACATTCTACCCGAGACAATAGATCCGGATAACATTAAAGATCTTTGGAAGAAGGCTAAAGCCAATCTTAAAGTGTCTCATGAAAAGGTTAGGGAAAGGTATGATCGTGGACGGAGACCCACCACTTTGAAGGTAGGTGACCTGGTTATGGTCAAACATTTTGTTCCCGCGGGCAAGCTTGCCCCCAGATTTCATGGGCCTTGTATCATTCTCGATTTTCTTACGCCGGTTACCTTATTGCTAAGTAATCCAGCCACCGAGAGGATATTTAGAGTTCACCTGTCCCAGGTGAAACCGGTGTAATTTTTGTGTCAACTTGCTTCATATAATTTTATAGGAATACGATGGTTATATTTTTTTTGAGTTCCACGCTTAAGGCTTTCTGCTCCTTCTATAATATTTTGTTTTATATGTAAGCTGTTCTTGTAAACCTCCCTCGATTGTTTAACTGCCATCCTGTCTTTGCCACGGCCATTACCACGCTCCCGTCTCCTGCTCCACCTTACACTGTGGCTTAATAATAGTAAATGCCATGGATATCTACACGCCGCTGGCCCCTCAACCTCTCCACAAGCCTGTACCCTCAAAGAAAATGATTGTCCAACACAATTCTGCCGCCTAGCTTTAATGTTTCAGTGCCCCCGCAGCCGCGCAGCGCCGTGCAGCGACTGGGGAGGGGGATGGGCCCCCTCCTCTCCAGCGAGGACGACATGTGCACGGCGAGCCGGAGCTCTCCCCACGGCCAAGGCTGAGGTGCGGCGCACGTCCTGCTACATGCCCGCAGCCTGTATCTGTTCACCGCGGGCGCGGCGTGCTTCAACACCTCTGCTCCCCTCATAGTGCGGGCGAGCGGTATCTCAGGGTACTTGAGGGGTCCGAGCGGCCTCCGTTGGACGCAAGCTGCAACGGCCGGTCTGGCCATCCGACTCAATCTACATCAACTACATGGACAGTCACCATAAGCAATAATTACATTTGGGAATCTAACAACAATATTTGGTGGACATTGCAAAACTTTTCTTCACCTTTTAAGCATTAAAGGTTTATCTTCAGAAATTCAACTACTACAACAGAAAAACTTTACTGCACCGGCAACAACAAAATTTTGAAATTGCAACCAACCAAATTACTAAAATCTTATAAATGCTTCCGCAATTAATCTTAATATCAACATCAAAACTTGGACCTTATTTTGGAAACAAAGCTTATGTTCTTCTGTGTTACCCCTTGGAGGAACTTTTGGGGGGGGAGGTCTGTACCGGGCGGTACACCTCTACTCTGTTTATTTAAAAGTTGCGCCAGTTGAAACTCCTCTTCTGGAGGAAGGTTGAACTTTATCTATTCTATTAATTCTCTACTTTCTCAGAAGATGTCACCACGTGGAAAATTTTGAGTTTTTGAACTGTGTCACTTTTGATGTGTTTCGCTTGAAGTAAGAAGTGTGAACTTTCTCTTCTAGAGGACACTACTGAAGATCAACAATAGTGCGACCTAGTGCGGAGTTAAAGAACTATTTTGTTGGAGAAATTTTTATTTCAAAAGTTTGTTTCTTGTTAAATTTCTTTCTGTTATTGTTTAAGTTGGCTGTATACCCCTCTTTTTCCCCTTAGTTTGGATCTAGCCAATCCCGAATTTCTTTAATTAATTTTCCACCAATAATGTGTTTCTTTTTCCTCTATGTAGGGGTTTCTTTTCCCGAACCAATAAAGATTTTGTGGGAGGGTGTTTTCTTTCCCCTAACGCCTAGAAACTTCCGCGAGAGTATATAAACTGCTGATTTTGGGGTCTCCGGGCCACTTCTGTTCCATCTTTCAGTGTATTAAGTACATAGCAGGAGGCGGGAAGCGCCTCTTTCCCCGGCAGCGATCTACTACCAGGTAATGGCCTATTAATATCTTCTTTTCTTGCTAGGTCGGCAGTTTAACTCTCGCGGCGGGTTCGAAGCGTTTTCCATCATGTAACCTTTTCCTAAAATGTAACTACTCTTTTCTTCTTTTTCTTGTAAAGCTACATATTGGGATAGAGAGTGCTAACCCTCTCGAGCTCCCACTCACATTTGTTTTGAGGTGAACTTATTTTCTCAAACTTTTCTTCGTTTATGTAATGTAAAGTGTCCTTCTCTAAGTCACCTCTGTAGTATGGGATTAGCCCTTGCGTTAGTGGCCCAGAGCCAGATTAGGTTTTAAAAACAAAGTGTATTAGGAGTGCAAGTTCGCCTCCTCTCAAATTGTTATTTTAGAGGTCATGTAATCAACCTTCTTTTCATGTAATAGACCTCCGTAGTTTGGGTATTTTACCCCTGTAAATACGTCCTTAGAGGACAGCTTGAAGGTAGAGTTTGGTGTGGCCTTTGAGAGGCTTAAATTTTAAGAGCGGATCGCTCTTTTGAAAATGGAGTGTCATATGCCTCGTGGAGGCTTTTCTGTGTAATTCGGAGCCAGGGGCTCCTAGGGATGAATGGGGTTTTCTGCCCCTCTGTTAAAACTTGTGTTTGTGGTAAAACTGAGCTGATCGCAGAAGTCAGGGCGTGAAGCCCAAAACCTGTAAATATTGTATCTCCCCTTGTTTTGCTACATTGTACCTGCCATGTCTGTTATTGCTTTGTTTTTGAAAAGAAAATATAACCTAGTTAAATTTTAAATTAATTTTACATTAACTTTGATTCCGTAGTTTGAAACCCATTCACGCCCGCACCTTCTTTCTCCTCTACCTACCACTAAAACACGGTAACAATTATTATTATTATTATTATTATTATTATTATTATTATTATTATTATTATCTCAATGACTCGGTCAGTCGTTGGCGTTCTTTGCCTAGAACAGGCGTCGATCCTGGCTCAAGTCAGTGTCTTTTGTGGGTGTTCAAATAAGACAACTGCGTGTCGTTATCCAGTTAAAATCCCATGAAATGGCGTGCCAAGAAGACTGCTGCCCACTAAAGGCCTATAGATAATGGAGTGTCACATGGCATCCTCAACTATACTGGACTTTTGGACCATACACGTTTTTTTATTTATTTATTAATTTATTTATTAATGTCTTTCTGTACATGGCGGGGCTCAGGCTATGAAGCCTGGTATTATGCCAAACCATATAATTGTACACCTGCGTAAACAGAACATTATAACTACATAAAATTAAAAATGAGTTTAATATAATTTAAAATTAACGTCTCTTATTTCATACAGCTCCTGACTTGAACAAGGCAGCAGTAACCTCGTCGCATTCTTTTTGTTCTGCCGCTTTTCCCACATCTGTAGGGTCGTGGACACGAACTGTATAGCACATGTGGATTTGGCCCTGTTTTACTTCAGGATGCCCTTCTTGACGCCTACCCTACATGGAGGGATGTGATCACTATTGCGTGTTTCTGTGATGGTTGGTAGCGTTAAGTTGTCTGAGTATGAAGAGGAAAGTGTTGGGACAAACACAAACACCCAGTCCCCGGGTCAAAATAATTAATTGCCGGGGTGAGTGGGTCAGACGATTGAGGCACTGGCCTTCTGACGACCCCAACTTGGCAGATTCGATCCTGGTTCAGTCCGGTGGTATTTGAAGGAGCTCAGATACGTCAGCCTCGTGTCAGTAGATTTACTGGCACGTAAATGAACTCCAGCGGGACTAAATTTCGGCACCTCGGCGTCTCCGAAATCGCGTGAAGCAAATAACATTTTTATTAGAAGAATTAATCAGACGCCAATTAAAATCCCCGATCCGGCCGGGATCAAACCCGGGACCCTCTGAACCGAAGGCCTCAAGGCTGATTATTCAGCCAATGAGTCGGACAAATAATAACCTCGTCGCAATGCTAGGTCCAAAATTAAAAATCTTAGGCAAGCTGATTCGAACCAGAGGCCTGTGGGTAAGAGGCAGACACGCTCACTCTGAATTATAGGGCTGGCCCCGTTGAACAAAATTTTTGACCCTCTAGTGCCTCCTATAATTTTTAGTTGAATGGAAGTTACACAATTATTATTATTCTCCTTCTTCTTCTCTGTTATACCTCTTAAGTTATCAGCCCAGGGGATGGTTGGATTCTCAAATTGTACCACCGAAGGTTATATGGTTATTGGGCAAGCACAAAAACCGTAAAACCGGTGGTTGCACCAAATGAGGCGTACTGGGTAAGATGAGGAGTGAGGTAATTCGTTGTGGAAATTTCCATGTTGCGTACCAATCTTGTGAAGAACTCTCGAAACATTCAAATTCTATTTTCTCAACCTGGGTGGAAGCTGCGTCCAGCAATTTGAACTAGTGAAAAGTTCTCGCTATGGCCTGCACATATATTGAAAATGGATGAAATCAGATGGGACACGTTTGCAAGATCTCCTTGGAAGTCCCATCTGTTGTGCTCTGAATCTCATTACTCTGCACCACCCATACCTCAGCAGCTTCCATCTTGCCACAGCCATGGACGAGACTGGGACTAAATGGAAGCTACATTCAACTCAGGCTTGTGCCTAGAGAGACAGATGCAACAGGAATTATTATTATTGTTCCGGGGTTTCCCTGGCTCACACAGGGTTGGGAAGCGCCTGGGTTGAATGGCTGGACAAGGAATTACTTAGAGCAACTTTTAATATACCGGTAACAAATTTGGAAATTTTATTTCTTTCCTTTTCTTTTTCTAGTTTAAAATTGAGATAGAAAATGTGAATGAATAACAATCAGTAGCACAAATCATTAATGAACTCGTCAGCTTTAAACATGTCTGAGACTTAGAAGTCTAGAATCAGGTACAAAACTTAAGACATACCGGGCGACTTAGCCGTGCGGTTAGGGGCGCGCGGCTGTGAGCTTGCATCCGGAAGATAGTGGGTTCGAATCCCACTCTCGGCAGCCCTGAAGATGGCTTTCCGTGGTTTCCCATTTTTACATCAGCCAAATGCTGGGGCTGTACCTTAATCAAAGCCACGGCCGCTCCCTTCCAGTTCCTAGGCATTTCCTATCCCACCGTCGCCATAAGACCTATCTGTGTCGGTGCGACGTAAAGCCACTAGCAGAAAGAGAAACTTACTATAGTTAACAAGTTGTTAATTTACATATCGCTTAGCATTACTGTTCCGGGCAGTTACAAATATTTTACAAAAGCAAGGTTTGCTCCTAGCAGTTACATTACATAGGAGTCTGAGCTCATCGTAGAGGCGAACATTTTTTTTTTTTTTTTTACGGAATAATAATTCTCCCTCACATCAAAGTGTTCATAAACAGTTGCCCCGATGTGGGCTTATCCATTGCTCAACAGTTATATGTCACTCTTCCCAAAGGAAACTAATGCAAGGAAATAATTGCACTCTGAAATGAATAAAGAGGGGCATAATTGCCCATACTACGTGGCCTTAATGAAGAAAATGAAACGGTAACCCCTAACAGGCCATAAACAAAAGGCAACGAGGTGAAACATCAGCACTACTTACATACATCTCTAAATCCCTAAGTGGGCTTATGGATCAATGATGCAGAGGCTAATCCTATACTGTCAGGTGTGACAAGATTTACGAAATTTTGAGGTTTTAAAAACTTTAATCACCCAATGCAAGGTTGAATAGGAACCAACTTAGGGTCATTACTCTTTGTTCCCTTATATTACATATTCCCCAGTAGGGAATAGAATCAAAGTCCTCAGAATGCGCCGGAAATTCTACATTGAAACCTTCCCCTCAAACTACCCGCAAGAGCTATCACATGTCTAGGTAAATTCTGCCATTACCTTGTGCCACTGGATCTTCCACACCGAGTCCTCGCCCCTGTCTCCTTTAGGTCAGGTCACACTCCCAAGCATTGGAGCAATTCAGACCAGACGGCCCTACAGTGCCCTACTTTTTTAATTCCATAAGGGGAAGCTTCCAGAACTCTTTGCTGATCGGCTGAATTCCTGTACACACCCCCGGTTTTAATTGGCTAGAGAACATATTTCAGAGTATCGGATAGGTAGACTAAATCGAGGAGGAACCAACTGAAGTGTTGACATCCTCGGTACATTGAAAGAAAACAATCCTCCGAACCAGGTTTACCAACTCCAAAATAAACATTACTCTATCAAGTAGTTACAAATCGATGGTCTAGCCATCTAACGGCAGAAGACAAAATTCTTTGGAAGTTTACAAGTTCAATTCCGTTAGCATACAAGGCCTTATAGAAGGCACGCAGTTTAAATACCCGAGGAAGGCGTACCCCTGGTACAATTATTATTATTATTATTATTATTATTATTATTATTATTATTATTATTATTATTATTATGCAAACGGAATTAGCACGTCATTAGTCCAATCGTACTTTATTTTCTTTGCTTCTGTTTTCCCGAACTGACGCTCAGTTTTTATTTTTTGTGAAGCGACCTGCATGTTATGCATATTTATTAACAGGAATAGAAAATGTATTATTTTATGCAAACCATACACACGTATCCCGCGAGGGTAGTAGACGAGTAGCACTGAGCAGAATACAAACAGAACACTCGCGTGAGCCACATGGAAATCCGAGAGCAATCGATCGCGCGACCCTTGCTCAGTGTTCCCCTCCGGCTCGACATCTGACTCACCGAACAAGCCACAGAGCGACCTTGTTCCCGTCATGATTGCATGTACAACTTATGCCGGCTCTGTTACAGGGGGATTGTGAAAAGAAATGTGAAAGAAATTTTCAGTAGCAAACTGAGCTATTTCTTATTTTGTTAGGACTGCGATAAATCAGCCGTGGTGGTGGTGGTGATTATTGTTTTAAGGGGAAGTGCAACTAGGCAACTATCCTCTATATAACACTAATCAGAAAGAAAGAATGGAAGGGATCCGACACTTCGAAAAACGAAGGTATCCTCCAAACTAAGACAAGGGCCACGAAGGGCGTGAAAATTAAAGACTCCCTAGGCCTCGAATGCTCTTAATATCGTTGGGGTCGAAAAGAACAAGAGTTGACCAACGGAGGTCGGATAGAATACATGAAAGTGAGGAACCTGACTCAAGTGGAAGCAATGCCACGATTCAGTTAAGGGCCCCGTGGTCGCTAACCCGCGCTCCCAAGTTCAGAGCCTTTGGGGACCCTTTTAGTCCCCTCTTAGGGCAGGCAGGGGATACCGTGGGTGTTATTCTACCGCCCCCATCCACAGGGGTGATAAATCAGTGACATCGTCTCTGATTTTGTACGAGGGTCGCTGCGGTTAGAAATTCGAATTGCCTAAGGATTTTTCAAAATGAGATGTCACGTCCCTGAAGGGCCCATAAGTATGACCACGGCTTTCCAGAAGATCTATTATGTCACGCAGTTTGGTGGGTTTGAACCCCAATGTCGGAAATCCCGAATTTTCACACCAATTCTTTCATCTTAAGGGTACGGTCGTTTCCTTATCCCATCATTGCCGTAAGACCTGCATGTATCGCTGTGGCGTAAGGCAGATATGGAAAAATAAAGATCAACTTCCTTTTCGACGTGTTAAACGCATAACGCTCCCCCGGTCGACTCCAGTAGCGTTACGAAAACAAAGATAACTATAAAACGCTTATGATTCCCTTGTTTACATCCGATTCCAAGAGACGAAACGTTCTACACAGCAATAGGCTCTTCAATATTTGTACATGTGATGTTATCACCGCTATAACTCCTCAGAATCTATATTTTTTTTAAATTGATGAAAACTAAAATCAGTCAGTACGGCCATTCTATCCGGTCGATTTCCTTCATTTTTGTTTTAACTTAAAGGCATTCATGCACAAATTTATCATCACGTACTATAAATCACTTAACTTCCACCTTCCTCAAATTATTTCATTTTTCATTTTTTTTGTATCTTTGAAGCAATGATATCTTTGGTTCTAATTGAGGCACGGAGTTCGTTTTGGCCTAAGAACACTCGGTGGATCAGGTTCTTTCATTTCAGCTCTTAACTATTCAAATTGGTTGATTCTGAGCAAAGTTATGAGTGCACATTAAATTTGACGTCTCATTTCTTCAACAATTTTTCTCATTGAACCAATCATATCTTTCGTTCTAATTGAGGTACGCAGTTCTTTTTGGTCTAAAAACGCTCAGTGGATCATGCGCTTTCTTTTGTGGTAATAACTACTTACATTGGTAGATTATGAGAATAGTTATGAGTACATTTGCCTCCATGACGAAGATCTTTGAAGGACTTTTTAATAGTTCGGCGCGTAGTGTTGTTCCAAGGAACGTTTAATTCAATTTCTTTGTGTAATGTATTTTCAAGTGTTTTCTTAACACAATATTACATTCTATACCGCAGCAGATCATGTGCTTTATTTCATTAAGTCGGAACTTTGCAAATACATCCGTGAGGATAGTAACGAACAACACCATACATTGTACATTGCGGGCGGAGCCAGCGGGAAACTGCTAGTATACTTTTATTTCGAGAAAAAAAATGAAATGGCATATGACTTCTAGTGCCGGGAGTGTCCGAGGACATGTTCGGCTCACCAGGTGCAGGTCTTTCGATTTGAATCCCGTAGGTGACCTGCGCGTCGTGATGAGGATAAAATGATGATGAAGACAACACAAACACCTAGCCCCCGGGCAAGCGAAATTAACCAATTATGGTTAAAATACCAGACCCTGCCGGGAATCGAACCCGGGACCCCTGCGACCAGAGGCCAGCACGCTAACCATTTAACCATGGAGCCGGACTCATTTGGAGAGAAAGTTTTGTTAAAGAAATTTCAAAAAAGAGAAAAGTCGTCAAAAGTCCTCTTCATAAAGAAGACAAAACTCAATACTACCAAAAGCAGCAACAAATAAAGAACAATAGTTGGACGCTAAGAAAAAACTGGCACAGTCCGACGTAGAGCGCATGCACGAATCCGGGCAATGCCTGAAGGCTACTGCGGTCGGCGCGTCATCGGAACCATTAGGATTATACAGAGTTGAAGTCTATAGTTCTGACTTTCTTGAATAGTTCTGACGTTTGTCAAGTTCTTTTTTTTTTTTTTTTTTTTGCTAGGGGCTTTACGTCGCACCGACACAGATAGGTCTTATGGCGACGATGGGATAGGAAAGGCCTAGGAGTTGGAAGGGAGCGGCCGTGGCCTTAATTAAGGTACAGCCCCAGCATTTGCCTGGTGTGAAAATGGGAAACCACGGAAAACCATCTTCAGGGCTGCCGATAGTGGGATTCGAACCTACTATCTCCCGGATGCAAGCTCACAGCCGCGCGCCTCTAACCGCACGGCCAACTCGCCCGGTTGTCAAGTTCTGATGAGTGGACTAGCGATTGACACGAGCCTAAGCACTTCCTCAAAGCGCGCGGTTAAAATATGTCGTATGTGGGAGTTTTGAAGGGATTTCAATTTCATAGTTTTGCATTTTTGATATAATTAACAAAAATGAACCAAAATATTTTGATAACTACGATTTTTACTTGCATAAATAGCCTAAGTTTATATAATTCATGTAAACTTTTAATGTTTTATGAAAAGTAAACAAAGAAATGCGTCAAGACAAGAGTATAAGTGACAGTAGTCTGCCTAACCCGTTCTTGAAGCAGTTACTCCAACACTAGCAAGGTTTTGAACATTACGCGAAACTGCTCATTTTTCATTTTTATTTTCATTCTGTTTTATTTCTCGTTATTTTGGTAACATCTTCGAGCTGCTGCAGCTGTGTTTTTTCAAAAGAAAGTTTCGTTGCTAGTCTAGCAATTTCGGTAGGCCTATTTTACATCAAGTGACAATAAATGTTGAACATGATATTTTTCAAAGCATTGAACCTCCAGATGTTTTATCCACGAGCCGCCAGTGGCTGCTCTACAAACAAATCAACATCCAAAACCTCCGATATCTGTGACTTTTCCGGAATTAAACTATGACGAATCCCACGTCAACATGAGTATTTCTACATAATGATGGGCAGTTAAAAAGTAATTTAATTTCCTGCTGGACGTATGAGCAAATGATAAAATGCAGAACATGGCCGGCAATACGGGGCGCATGGCAACCCCAGTTAGATGACAATTCTTGTAAGGAGATGATGGCACAGTTCCAACAGCATATAAAGCCTGTGCCCTGAAGGAGTACGTCTGGTAAGCATATCTCAGAATGTGGTAACCCTATTGTTTTCTGCAGAGTACGGGACTCTTATCAGTGTCTGTCTAGGGAAATTGAAATCATGCTCAGTGTAAAGAGTATTAAGTAAAAGAAAGAAGAGTTAACAAAGGAAACAAAGGTGTTCTAAAACCGTGTTTATTGTTGTTAATTTATTTACACTTCCCCTAATGTTTTATATGAAAAGAACGAAAACATTTTTGAGAACGTTGCTGCAGTTGTTGGACCCAGTTTGTATTTCTTGATGGTCTGCTGCTGTAATATATGGGAACTGCCTCCATGTGCGATGGAAAATTTAGCACGGCAAATAGTGCAAAAATAATCTTTTTTTGTGCTTTCTAAGAAAGTATTCTGCTTCTTTAATCTAGAAATAAATGAGCACTTGTGTTTGGGCATTCTCTTAAAGTGTGGCTTACAACTTGTTCTCTCCCTGTGGGTGGGGATGGTAAAATAACACCCACGGTATCCCCTGCCTGTCGTAAGAGGCGACTAAAAGGGGCCTCAGGGGCTCTGAACTTTGGAGCGTGGGTTGGCGACCACGGGGTCCTCAGCTGAGTCCTGGCATTGCTTCCACTTACTTGTGCCAGGCTCCTCACTTTTATCTATCCTATCCGATCTCCCTTGGCCAACTCTTGTTCTTTTCCGACCCCGACGCTATTAGGTTTGCGAGGGCTAGGGAGTCTTTCATTTTCACATCCTTCATTGGCCCTTGTCTTCCTTCGGCCGATATCTTCATTTTTTCGAAGTTTCGGATCCCTTCCATTTTTCCTTCTGATTAGCGTTATATAGAGGATGGTTGCCTAGTTGTACTTCCTCTTAAAACAATAATCACCACCACCACCACCACCACCTTACAACTTATTCATTATAGAGTATTAGTCTTCTGTCGTTTGTGAGCACGACGGTAGTGTCAAATATTTTGCGGTATATTTCATTGCATTACACGTCTGCAAATATATTTTCAAAGCAAAATAATTCCAATGTCAATTTATGAAGTAAACTTCAGTTTACACAGTATGAAATTCAATTATTTGATTTTTTTAAAACAAGACTTTACCGAGCAAGGGGCTGTGCGGTTTGGGTCGCGAAGCTGTCAACTTGCATTCGTGAGAGTGTTCGAACATCTCTGTCGGCAGTCCTGAAGATTGTTTACCGTGATTCCCCATTTTCACCTTAATTAAGGCCACGTTCCAGGGCCGGATTAAGGGTGGGGCTAAAGGGGCTGCAGCCCCGGGCCCCGCATGCCAAGGGGCCCCGGCCCTTGGCCGAACCTAAAATTGTATGAAAAGGCCTGCTGCTCCACCTCCGTGCAAGTATATGAATATTTATGCTCGTAAAATATCGAACATGCACCCTTCCTTCCTTCCTTCCTTCCTTCCTTCCTTCCTTCCTTCCTTCCTTCCTTCCTTCCTATAAGCTGTACGCGTTAGTATTTCGTCGCTTGCATCCGGGAGATCGTGGGTTCGAGCCCCACTGTCGGCAGCCCTGAAAATGGTTTTCCGTGGTTTCCCATTTTCACACCAGGCAAATGCTGGGGCTGTACCTTAATTAAGGCCACGGCCGCTTCCTTCCAACTCCTAGGCCTTTCCCATCCCATCGTCGCCATAAGACCTATCTGTGTCGGTGCGACGTAAAGCAAGTAGCAAAAAAAAAAAAAAAAAAAAAACTATTTCGTCACTGCTAGAATCAATCGTCCGGAGACACGAATCCTCGCTACTTGCGCACTGTAATTATTGTAAAGGTTATTGTTGACGAAAATTTAAATCTGGCAGCTTGCGAGTACGGCAGAGGGGGAAGGGGTCTAGGAAGTGAGTGGGAGGGGACAGGGGAAGCACGGTGAAATGCGCATGTTACACTATATCTTTGCATCAGGAAGAGAACTTCCAGTTCACCTCTGATTATTGAACCATTCGTAAGTTCTTGTAAATTGGATTAAAAAAATCCTAGTGGTGCCAAAAAACGTAAATTAAAAGAACAAAATTTCAAAGAAATTGCACAGTTGCCGAAAATCTCAACATTTTTTGACAGGAAGTCTACAAGTGCATCGACGACTGAAGAGACTGTTACTGGTGAATTGGAATCTTCTACAGATAAGCGAATAGTGTAATATATAAGTCTGCTGTTTTAAGAGAGATTAGGTCTTTACGGAATTGGAAAGCATGAGCATTAGGAAGATGGTTTTAGGAACAATGAAAGGGAATCCTAAAGTGTATTTTAAACTTCAGTCACATTATATGGAGTACTCGGAGTCGTAAAAAATAAATTGCCGATCGCGTTCGTGTACTGGTAGCAATAATGACTGCCACCCTCGAAGACCCAGGTACCTTCCCCGGCGCTGCCTGGGGGGGGGGGGGCTTGGTTACGAAGAAGAGGCCCCACATTTTTAAATAGCCCAGGGCCCCCAAACACCTTAATCCGGCACTGCCACGTTCGCTTCCCTTCCACTCCCATCGTCATGTCGGTGCGACGTAAAACATTTGTTTAAAAAAACTTTCGCTCGTCCCGACAAAAAGCACGGGGACACCGTTTACCTGAATCAAAAGAAAAGGCGCGGGGGTGGGTCTCGTATTTTACGAAACTTACTGCAGGATTAAGCAACGACGTGGTTATGTTCGTGTAGTATTGATCTTTCTGTTCGTGGCTATTCTAGACCCATTTCCGTGTGTGGACGCTACGGTGCGTGTGCACATGACTCATTACAACAGAGCGTGGTCTGTCATCTCAATTTCCCCCCCACCAGTAATCACAATTCCTAGAGTGGGAGTACGATGTCACTATCAAGTCACCGAGCTCATTTAACATCCCGGATGTGAGGAGTTCAAAAGCCTTGCCACGCTTTATTCGGGATATTTTATTTCTCTAGCGTTGCGTGAATATTTAAGCTGCACGATTGCATTTAAGCTGAGTATATATCAAGCCCTCCACTGCTGCGCTGTAAAATACTGCCAATCCTGGGCTTCTGATCCCTGCGAGGTATACAAAATACTGTCCACTGAGGTAGAATTGTGAGAGGAGGTGGCGATTACAGTAGGAAATTCAGCTACGCTCTTTTGTTCATTTTAAAAACTCATATCGCGACACTAAATTCTAAACCATTTTACCTAGGATTCATATTTTTTTCGAAATAGAGATTCATCTTGGACGATGGAATTTGAACCCACTGCCACCTGTTGACAAAGAGGAGAAACCAAACTACTCCCTTAACACCTTCTAGAGGACATTTGAAATCTTGATGCCTAACTTGAGCACATTGGTTTCAAAACCTCTAAGTGCAACGTTTTTATTCGACGGATTGAAGTTTGAATAGAACAATCAATATCTGAACCGATATTTAAAAAGAAATCTTGGACGGATAAAAGCTGAGTGTAAATGCATTAATTCTGTTTTCCTGTTTTTTTTTTAATTTCATTCCGTGTGTCAGTAAGCTTTACTAAATCTGTTTTTATTGATGCTTTAGGACAATTTTCTTTTTTTTTCAGGGTTATTTGTATACGTTTCGTTTTTCTTTCCTTTGTCCGGCTCCATGGCTAAATGGTAGGCGTGCTGGCCTTTGGTCACAGGTGTCCCGGTTTCAATTCCCGGCAGGCTCGGGAATTTTAACCATAATTGGTTAATTTCGCTGACACGAGTTCTGGGTGTATGTGTCGTCTTCATCACCATTTCATCCTCATCACGATGCGCAGGTCGCCGACGGGTGTCAGATCAAAAGACCTGCACTTGGTGAGCCGAGCATGTCCTCGTATACTCCCGGCACTAAAAGCCATACGCCATTTCATATCTCTCCTTTAATATACTAGGGGCATACTGTATTGTTATACACCTCATTTGTTGTACGTCCGGGTATGGTTCACTTTTGAAGGTGGTGACGTGTAACTATACTAAACTAAAGTTGGCGTCTGACAGGTAAGGTTGGAGGGAGGAGCACTGCACGTGCCATTTCACGATGTTGCCACATTCCAGCATTCCTTTTTACATGCTCTTACCCCTCGCTTCCGGCTCACTTGTTCCCTCCTTCATTCTGACCGCTGTCATCTGTTGTAGACTACCTGGCCAGGCGGTGTCGTCCCATTTGCGATCACTCTTGTACAAACAGTCAGGTTCTTATCAGTGACAGTGACAGGTTTGGCAACTCCCAGCAAGACGAGCTGCCCTGAAGTTTTATCTCCATGGCAACCGCAGTCGCCCCACCCTCGTTTTCATGGCAACCACACAGCCACTCCCTTTATCCCGCCTCGGCAGGCAGTAAACGGACCTCCCTCTAAGAAATGTCAGACACCAACTCTTATTATTAGCAGTATAGTGTCTTGTTCAACCGTTTGGTAGCAGCACACGCACAGGGGCCAACGAATGCACTCGTCATAGACATTTCATAACAACACTGTCAGCGTAGGAGCAGACAACATGGAAAGCAACCGTCAGGGACAGCGCTATACGACTTGGTTCCTATGGAAAGAAGGCGTGACCACTGCAGAAATTCATCGGCGCTTGGTGGCAGTCTGTGGAGAACATGCGCCAGCAAGGAAAACAGTTTACATCTGGGTGGAAGGTTGGAAAACAGGACGCACATCGGTGGACAAGGAACCAGTTCTGGAAGGAATGTGACAGTGTCAACACCAGCCAACATTGCCCGGGTCGAACAGGCCATCCTAGAAGACAAATGCATCACTTTTACGGAAATGGAAGCAGCCACAGGAATTAGCCGAAACACTGCAGCGGATCGTGCACGGCCACTTACAGTTGGGGAAGGTGTCATCAACGTGGGTGTGTAGACTCTTGTCTGAAGACGAAAAGCAGAGGCTTGTGGACGTGTGTAGAGAACTTTTGCAATGCCATGATCAAGATCCACCTGACTTCATGGCTAGGCCTGTAACTGGTGATGAGACTGATAAGACAATGGATCCATTACCATGAGCCAAAAATGGGATCTAATGGTGCACGGTGCTGCACCTGTTCGAGAACATGAAGAAACCTCTGCGTGTTCGCCGATTTGCGGATTTTGCAGAACTGGACACAGCTGTCACGGCATGGGTACACAGCACTCGTTGTGTGTAATATGTGTTCAACTGTATGCACATTATAAGAGAGGGTTTCGCAGAATAGCAGACTTTATAGCCTGAGTCACGCCATATAAACGAAGGAATAATAATAATAATAATAATAATAATAATAATAATAACAATAATAATAATAATAATAATAATAATAATAATAATAATAATAATAATCAAAGATATTCTGCATAGGTAATTTGAAACCTTCCATTACTCCCGCGAGGTCTTCGAAGCCCCACTCACTTCTTAAATTAGTGTGACCATATATGGTGTAGAACTCAGATAGGATTTTAGTTACGATAGGATAGGAAAGGAAGGAAGTGGCCGTGGCGTTAATTAAGGCGCATCTCCAGCATTTGCCTGGTGTGAAAATGGGAAACCGCGGAAAGCTATTTTCAGGGCTTTACATAGTGTAGTCTCAACATACTCTCCCACAAATGCAAGCGAACAGCCACACGCCTCTAACCGCGAAGCCAACTCGCTCGGTGAGAAATACTGTTATTTTAGAAACTGAATGAAAAGAAAATTATTCAACCAGGGTCTATGACAAAATTTCATATTTTTCCTCGATTTTCAGTAGGTATTTTTCTAAGAATTCAAACTTTGTGTTATGCGCAGTGTTGTGTGCAGGGGGATTGCCCTACAACCATTATCTGGTGTTTAGAATTTGCTTTACGTTTTACCGACACAGATAGGTCTTATGACGACGATGGGATAGGAAAAGCCTAGGGGGGAGAAGGAACCGGCCGTGGCCTTAATTAAGGTACAGCCCCAGCATTTGCCTGGTGTGAAAATGGGAAACCACGGGAAAACATCTTCAGGGCCGCCGACAGTGGGGTTCGAACCCACTATCTCCCGGATGCAAGCTCACAGCTGCGCGCCCCTAACCGCACGGCCAACTCGCCCGGTATTTGATGTTCAGAAAGAATTTATTTTTATATAGCATCATGCAAATGGCAAATGAATGAATAAAGAAAGAAAGAAAGAAAGAAAGAAAGTCGGAACCGGTTATGAAGACTCCGAAAGGACCGTCAAGTAACGGTCGTTTCAGGGGATAGTCCCACAAACCGGGTTTTTTGTTGTTATTAAGAACGCCATGTATGTAAGATTCAGGCAACACGTTCACATAGTTAACACAATATAGTTAAAACTCCAAAAATCATAATTTAAAAAGTGCTGTATTTTCAACACAGTATTTGTGGAGTGGGACTGAGAGGATTTTTTCTTGTAACGTTTACACAGTATGTACAGTAGAGATTGCTGAAGAATAACGTAGCAGTTACTTTGTCACTGTTACAAATGTAACAAGGACAAAAATAACAGGTTACCGAGTAACGACAACAGAATAGCGTACTAGTGAAAACGGTAACTGAGAATTGGTAACTGTCACTAGTAGCAGCTTACAGATAGAATGTGACCTTCAGAGTTCAGATAGTAGGAATACGCATGCCTTCCAAGTGAGAGCGCTTTCGTAGGAGATTGCTTTAAGTTAAATACTCTGTAGTGTATAATATATTGTATAGTGTATTTGTTTAAGTTGGTGCTGTCATCTGGTAACCAAAGTGTAAACTGTTATAACATGTTCAACTGCTCAGGGGTAGTCGTTGACTGAGACATCGCGCAGGGCTACCTAATTATAACATTATAAGTTTCACCCGTATAAATTTTCTTGTATCATAAATAAATTAGTATGCTAACTTTCCATATTGATATTATAGATAACATAACATTACTTCACTTTACTTAATCGATCCCCTTGTACCGGTGTGTGTACAGGTTTGGCAGACAGATCATCATATTCTCTTGTCTTTTATCCTTCATCGGGGCATTGTCAAACTCACTCCGTTAGATTTCAGAAAAGACGCTATGTTGTCTTCTCATTTTATCCGTTGTCTGCCTCTCGTTAACTTTATAGCAAATAGGAATGCGTGTTTCTCTGCACCGAATTTCAACAGTGTAGTGATTCGAGCGCGCATGTACGAGTGAATGAATGGGACTTCGCAACACAGCTGTAAGGAGACAAGCTCGAAGCCGAAACGAGGCTGTGACCAATAAAAGGTAACTGTTACTTTTCACAGTTACTTTATTGTAGCAGGGACAGATGTAGCAGTTACACAAAAATAACCATTTGTCACACCTCCAATGTTACAGCAATAATATGCCAGTAAAATAATAAGTGAGGAAATCAATCGCAACAATGTAAACTGATCAGTAATATGGCACACGGTCTTGGCTAATAAATGAGATGTTCTCTCTGTCCAAATTCTAGAAATTGTTGAGTGTGATACTCGCAATTCCTTCACGATGCTAACTTTTGTTTCCCTCTTTTTGTGATCGCCATACTACGTGTCACTTTTCTTCAATACTAATCACTTTCTATTTCTTTTGCGATATCTTCACAGCGATGTTTGCGTTTACTATTTGATAGACTGATTTCAAATCTACAATCTACTGAAAATAAGAGTTTGAAAATAAGCTTTACATTGCTGTTGGCAATCCCTAAACGGGTAACAAACAAAAATCAGCATTGGACGTAATAGTCGATACATTTGCGCGAAAATGTGATAAAAGTACGCAGTTTTATACGATGTATCGTAATAAGCGATGACGTACGTCGTTTAAAGTGTTGTTTTAATGAACGGCTTCGACTGTAAATAATTAATAAATGCCTGGCGTCTGAACACTGGAAAGCGTATGTATGTATGCCTACATATTTCTTGATAAAGAATTCAATCGGCAAGGGTAAGCAGTCTGTTTAGTGTATCTTGAATCACATGGTGGCGTTTCTTTTGGCATTGTGGAGTCTACTGATATCGGTAGCTGTTGAAATTATATTACAGCACTCACTATTATGCTTGACTAAATTTTCATGGGAGTATTCTCTGTACTTAAAGCATATAAGTTGTAATAGATGGTTCGAAAATTCAATGTAAGGAATTGGAATTAATTCGAGCCATTCACCCACCTAACCCGCGGATAACGTCCACAATTAAGAAATTAATTTCTGTGCGAGACAAGGCACATAGAAAGCACATCAAAACCAGGAAACCTGAAGACTTTGAAACCTTTCGCATCTTGCGTAATAAAACATTCTTTGTTCAGCAAGAGATCAATTCCGTCTGCTCTATGGGAAACTATAAAATCACTAGGTATTGCTAAAAGAAATTCACAATTCACATCCTCATTCATATCTGCAGAATCACAAAACGATTATTTCTTAATAATGTCAGCAGTGAACAATGTCACAGAATATCCGAAATGTTTCATAGTTACATGAACACAAATGAACCGCTGCATGATATCTTTCACTTTTCGCACATTTACCCAGAGGATGTTATCAAAGTATTTAAGAGAATGAATACAAAGGACCAGATCGTATCTCACATTCCCTCCTAATGAACTGTTTGGATATAATCACTCCGATAATAGCTCACCTCTATAATTTCTGTTTACAGTCAGGGTTCTTTCCAGCTGTCTGGAAAATGGCCAATATCCGACCTGTTCCTAAAGTTCCTTCTCCTAAAAAATTTGATTTCAGACCAATCAGTACTTTTTCAATGTTAGGTAAAGGATTAGAAAGGATTGTTTACCAACAACTCACTTCGTATTTAAATACTCATTCTACTCTTAACACGTTTCAGTCTGATTTTCGAACAGGCCATAGCACTACGATACCACTTCTCAAAGTCACCAATGGTATTAAGTTTGCAATGAACAGAAACAAACTAACACTTCTGGTACTATTCGATTTAAGCAAGGCATTTGATAGAGTTCATCATGACCTCCTTCTGACTACATTGCATACAATGGGCATATCTCTATCAGCTCTTTCTTGGTTTGAAGCGTTCTTGAAAGGGAGGTCTCAGCGTGTAGTATTTGATAAACAAAATTTCTCTAAATGGTCTAGCGTACATTCTGATGTTCCTCAGTTTTCCGTATTGGATCCCCTTTTGTTTCACTGTATATAAACGATCTGCCTGGAGTTTTACGCCACACGAGACATCATATATACGCCGATGATTTATAGATATATTACCATTTTCCTGTGAATCGTGTTTGCGAAAGTATTAGTAAAATAAATCTGGATATATAAAGACTACATCAGTATACATTAAGTCAAAATTTAGTATTAAATGAAAACAAAACCTTAGCTATTTTTCTTGGATATCGAAGAAATTTATCAAATCCAGTATTTGTAAACGGTTTGTAGTCAAGTATCAGCAATGTGTTCAGTATTTAGGTATTCTAATGGATAACACACTCTCCTGTGCCTTCGATGCCAAGCATTTGGTCAAGAAAGTGTCTGGTATATCGCATCAGTTTCGACGAAACTTGCCGTACATTCCTTTTTCGGTGAGAAAGATGTTGATCCAAACTATGGCATTTCCTATTTTATATTACGGCGCTGTAATTTACAACGATATCTCTGAGCAATATAATACCAAACTCTAGCGTATTCAGAATGCCTCTATGCGATTCGTCTTCATTATTCATAAAGACTGCCACGTAACATACTACTGCAAAGCCACAGAGTGGTTGAAACTCAGGGATAGACGACCATACTCAGCAGCTTGCTTACTGCTGAGAATTTTAAAATCTAAATGCTCCTTCATGTTTGACGAAGTCATTTGTTCAGATGAGTTAAGAGCATAACCGGGACAATAGATTTACAGCTAACACCCTTCAGGTTCCACAGCATCGTACGGTAAAGTGCAGTAAGTCGTTCATTGTCACTGCCTTCAATTTTTTTTCTAGTTGCTTTACGTCGCATCGACACAGATAGGTCTTATGGAGACGACGGGACAGGGACGGGCTAGGAATGGGAAGGAATCGGCCGTGGCCTTAATTAAGGTACAGCCCCAGCATTTTCCTGGTGTGAAAATGGGAAACTACGGAAAACCATCTTCAGGGCTGCCGACAGTGGGGTTCGAACCTACTGTCTCCCGAATACTGGACACTGGCCGCTCTTAAGCGAATGCAGCTATCGAGCTCGGTGCCTCTCAGTTATACTGCAACCTTAAACTATATGGAATGCAATAAAGTAATGTCGGAACTCAGAAAAAAATGTCCTAAATACCGCTACCTTTCCACTTATTAAGCCATGGAAGTGAATATTCACCAAATTAATTAAATAGTACGAAATATCATCTCCTAGATACATTTTAGATGCTCAGTTTTATTCTTAATTCATCCTCGGCTTTTAAATTCCTAGGTCTCTCTTATGTTTTCTCTTCCTTGTTAGTATAGTTTATTTTCATGAAATAGTAAAAGTAATACTGTAATCTCCTAGATGTTTAGTTTTCAGTCTTATTTTTTATCCTCAATAGGAAAATGTATTTTACGCTATTTTATGTATTCTTCGTACTAGATTTTGTATATTAATTGATACATTTAAGTTAAAGTGGCAGCTAGTTACAGCCAAAGGGACCTCTGGTCCTACTTGTAATTAACTTTAAATAAATATATTTCTATTTCTATTAAATGTCGGCGTTCCGCCTGCGAAAATCGGTATGTGAAGCATTTCAGGTTAGAACTTTGGCCGGTAAGGTTTTGTCATCTAAGGTTTTGTGCGAATATTGTCAAGGAATTTTCTCTCTTCATAATTCATGCGCTGCGGGTTAGTATTTCTCCAGAAATATGATCACATAGCGGCTTTCGCAGGCGCAACGACAATATACTGCACGTAAATTTTATTGGGAATGTAAATACAGTATATTAATGAAGCTCCTTATGAAAATTTTGTTCTAGGTGAGTCTTGATGCGTTGTGACCCCTGATGAAAGAAGCTTAACCTGCTTACCTGGCTGTCTGTGAGTTAAATATATTCTTTTTGAACATCATTTCTCTTTCGAATATTTGTGCCATGCATGCTGTTCCATGATGCTGTTAATTCCATGCCTATGTACTGTTTTAAAACAGTCGTTTTCCTTCATGGTTGTGATGTTTAATACTTGAAATCAGTTACACATATTTGGTATGGCCATGAGTTCTATCGTATTGTGATAGTGAGGGCCGAAATTGCAGCGGGGCTGGCAAGGATATAGTTCGTGCAATTTCCTCGTTAACGACCGGTAAGCTTTTGAAGCCTAGCTGACTAGCTGTGTTTACATTCCTTGTCCGCGGGGTGCCAGGATTTCCTCAGATTGAGACACAACTCTCCGTTTTAGTTAGGCTGCCTTCACACGTACAACTTTGCAACTGCAAACTTTTGTTCGTAAGTGATTCAGCTGTGGTTACAGTCGACCAATCTCAACCACAGTTACGTGGTTCTTCGTGGTAATTTGAAGTTCGTATCGACCACAGTCCACCACTCGACGCCCGTAAGTACACAGTACTGAAATTGATTTCGAAGAGGAAGCAGTGCTGTTACTTTTGTTTCGTCGACGAAAACGGCGTTATCGAAATAGAGTATGAGAGCTTGAGACCGCCCACAGCCAACCACTGTGGTGTGGTTGTGGTGTGGTTGCAAAGTGGTACGTGTGAAGGCAGCCTTACCCTCTGATAGCGAGCAGCGAAACTGGGCAGAACTGCGTGCAGCTGCGCAACACTGGAGACCTGACAAGCGAGCGAGCTCCAGGACCGGCACGCTTTTGAAGTACTCCATGTAGACTATCACTAACAATGTAAGCATGCTATTGGTCAAGAGCCATCTGCTATTGGTCACAACACAGGAGACTGTAAGCAGTCATAAATCTGGTTACTGAAATGAAATGGCGTATGGCTTTTAGTGCCGGAAGTGTCCGAGGACATGTTCGGCTCGCCAGGTGCATGTCTTTTTATTTGACACCCGTAGGCGACCTGCGTGTCGTGATGAGGATGGAATGATGATGAAGACGATACATACACCCAGTTCCCGTTGCAGAGAAATTAACCAATGATGGTTAAAATTCCCGACCCTGCCGGGAATCGAACCGGGACCCTATGATCAAAGGCTACCATTCTTATTTATCCATGGAGCCGGACAATCTGGTTACTGTCGGGGGGTGATACTGCTTAACGTTTAAGTCGCTGGTCGTTAACGAGGAAATTGAGAGAATTATACAGTTTTGGCGAGAGGTGATAATCCTCGCGGAGCGCGATAATGTGGATAGGCCAGCAACCGAGCAAAACAGTAGTGCGGGCCAGTCATCTCCATTAACCCTGAAACCGTACAGCTACGTTTCAGGGACACTAACCGTACACTGGGGCACTGAGTACCCCACAAAAGTTACACGAACTTTACACATTCAGGCTTACTATTTATTTTTAAATGTAATGAAATCAGTAAAATAGATTATTTACAATACGTGAATATACATATTTCCAAATTAGAGCATCTCTGTAATCCCTGGCAATGAAATAAAATATAAAGGTCGCATTTAAAAACATTCTACATTTTGGTTTTTGGTACTACGCTAAGTTCCACATTGCAAAATTTCGGCTCAACTCCAGCATATGATTTTGCATACGAATATCTTTCCTTCACTTCAAATAATAGTGGTTTTAGACTCTTTGGACAGTCGTTACAAATTCCAGAACTTAGACTGACTGGGTAACATAAATACGGTTTTCTACGGAATAGACTGATTCCCCTGCGTCTTTAGGGAATTTCCAGTTCTCGCCATACCCATATCTCATTAATTATTTTGCTAACGTGAAAATAAGTTCATATGAAGCACGAAGGGAAAGTATACCAGGGCTGTTTTCTTCAACCTCCAATGGGCTATAAAAGACACATTGACATAATAAAACAATTTTATCACTAAAAGTTTAGTATTTTCATACGTATTTTTACACATAATCTCCAGAACGATTTAGGCATATGTCGTATCGTGACACCAGCTTTCAGATGCCCTCTGCAAAGAAATCTGCTGCCAGTGAGGTAATGTGCGTCTCGACAGCCTCCCGAAGTTCTTAGTTAGGACGCCACAAATAAAGGTTCACGATCAGTGAACTTTCTACAGCAATCCCAGACATTTCAAGGTCTTCTTTTACACAATTGGGACTCAACACTTACGATACTGGAAACTTTGTTCACGTTGGGTCTGAACAATGTTGACTGACGATCACTAAACTCAGTGAATGGCGTCAGCCGTAGTGTTTCTTACGCGTTATCATAGCGAGGGGAAGAGTTTATAAAGTCTATCGTTACTGGCGATGTAACTTGGGTCCTGTATGACACTCCAGAAACCAAAGAACAGTCTAAGCAGTGGATGTATCCTTCTCCAAACAAGTAAAAAATGTTTAAACTGACACTGAGGAACAGGAAAACAATGGCTGCCGGTTTTTTGGGACTATAAAGGTTTATTTTTGGTGGACTTTATGGTGGACTTTATGTGTCGAGACGCACATTACCTCACTGGCAGCAGAATTCTTTGCAGAGGGCATCGGAAAGCTGGTGTCACGATACAACAAATGCCTAAATCGTTTTGATGATTGTGTGGAAAAAGTAAGTAGGAGACTACTCAACTTTTAGTGATAAAATCATTTTATGTCAATGCGTCTTATTTATAGCCCATCTAAGGTTGAAAAAACAGCCTTCGTATATTCTATCACATCATCTTCAACAACATTTATTTTCATCGTCGTCTAGAGCAGCGACGAAATCACTTAGGGTATCAGGGTCAGACGTATATGATTCTAGTAAAATATGTTCTCACCGGGCAAGCTGGCCATGCGGTCAGGGGCGCGCGGCTGTGAGCTTGCATCCGGGAGATAGTGGGTTCGTACCCTACTGTCGGCAGCTCTGAAGATGGTTTTCCGTAGTTTCCCATTTTCACAACAGGCAAATGCTGGGGCTGTACCTTAATTAACGCCACGGCCGCTTCCTTCCAACTCCTAGGCCTTTCCTATCACATCGTCGCCATAAGCTCTGTTTGTATCGGTGCGACGTAAAGCCACTAGCGAAAAATATATATGTTCATCGCTTTCACGCTAGAGTATAAAGGTACATGTTAAAAAGTGTGAAAAACCAAACTGGCTACAAAGAAAAATTTCATTAATCGTACACCGGGGAATTGTATGCCCCAAAACATGTTTTGATATACAAGCAGTTGTCACTCGTTAGAATTAGTGCAAGAGTTGAGAGAGTAAGAAGGTAAAGTTAAGTCACGGAGGTATGAGACTATAGGGGTTGCGAACACCAAATTACTGCGAATTAAAATTTTCCTGGGGCACTCAGTGACCCCGTGCACGGTTCCAGCGTTAAATTGCGTTACCACTGCAATTATACGTATAAAAACAAATCTAGTACGGTTTCAACAGCTAGTTGTCCGACTCGTTGACCGAATGGTCAGCGTACTGGCCTTCGGTTCAGAGGATCCCGGGTTCGATTCCCGGTCGGGTCGGGGATTTTAACCTTAATTGGTTAATTCCAGTGGTCCGGGGGCTGGGTGTTTGTGCTGTCCCCAACATCCCTGCAACTCACATACCACACACAACACTATCCTCCACCACAATAACACGCAGATACCTACAAATGGCAGATGCCGCTCACCCTAATCGGAGGGTCCGCCTTACAAGGGCTGCACTCGGCTAGAAATAGCCACACGAAATTATTATAACAGCTAGTTACTAATAAAAATAATTATCATGATTTCGTGGGTGTTCAGTAAAGTGTTCCGTCGGTCAAGAAACGTTGGAAACCCTTACCTCGAGGGTGAGACTTGTTTGCTGAGTCTGGCTCATGTTATTGTTCACACTGTGCGGTGCACCCTGTTCAGACGCTTTATACACAGGTATTCAAGTGGGAGCAAGTTATATCAACAGTCTGTCATATTTTCCTCAAAACATGGGCCTTACAACATAGTAAAACGAATTTTCTTTTGTGAAGTGTCTGAGCCGTAAGATTATACACATTGTGTTGTTTTATTTATGGAGTTTTTCTCCTCGTTTCTGCTGCTGGAGGGGTTTAGTCAGTGTAACAATGCTATCGACGGCGAGTCTCTTATTAAATTTTTGCTGAGCGCCATCAATTAGCTTCCAGTGACATCAATTTGTGTCTAGCTTTGGGGTTCTACCGTAATACAATAAAGTAGTGCTGTCAGCTGACTCGGTCGGATCATCATTCCGGCCGACAGAGTAGAGTGCTGTCTTATCGCCATTATATCCGCTGGGTTTGTCACGCACGAGGTAATTACAGTACAGTTGAGATATGAATGCGTTTTATTGAGCTACATTTAGAATTTTAACGCCCTTGTCAGCTCCACGCTGAAAAGTTAATGCTTCACGTTTGAAGAGTAAAATGTTAATATTACCTGTGACATACGATTGTAAAAACCTTGGTTCCCTGTCGAGAAAGTAGCACGATAAGAGATCGTTGTTTTGGGCCAAAATTAGTAATAAATAAGGCAACGAAATAGTAACGTTAATTATATTCTGGTACACTGTAACCAGGTCTGTTTATTTGCTGGCCAGAATGACCCCTAAGACTGGCTCCTGGACAACATACTTCGTGATGTATATACCCCTAGAAGTTATTTTACTGTATCGTCGTTGTGGCTAGTGAACCGCTGTGTGATAATGTTTCAGCTTAAAACACTGACCAGAACGGTTATGTTATCTACGGTTCAGTACTGAATGAGCTACAGCGTCTCTCATACAAACCCAGACCGAGCGTACGGTGTTTGTACTCTGGGCTACGGCAGCTGCAGTATGCGATGCGCGCATAGTTCTTGACCTTGCAAGCAGCCTGCACGTGTTCAACCTGGCAAGCATTAGTCGCCGGTCTGAATCTCAGCTGTTATACATGGTGAGACGGTTACCATGGCAACGCCGTATTTTCGTATATGAAAGTTCTGATTTCATCTTAATAGTCGTGTGAACAGCCATAACTCTTGCTATTGGTGTGCAGAAAATCCTAATGGTGTGATAGGAAGATTGGAGTTTGGTGTGCTGTTAGTGCAAGGCGAAAAATCGGATGTATTTTTTTCGAGACGACAGTAAATGCAGAGTGGTACCAAGATGAACTTTTGATGCCGTTCTTCCATTTGTTACCGGAAGAGGAAAGGTCCCGTGGGTGATTTCAAGAAGATTCGGCCCTTACTCATACAGCAGAAGATTCCATTCTTACAATATCAGAAATGTTTGCAGACAAAGTGATCAGTGCTGGTCTATTCCCCTCTTCTTCTCCAGATCTAAAAGAGCGTGATTTTTACTTTGTGGGGTAAACTGAAAGAAAAAGTGTATCGAACAAATCATCAGAAACATTAGATTGGCAAAACTCACTCGCGTCAACCAGAATGTGGTTACCAGATACAATGCCTGTATAACCCACGAAGGACGACAGTTCGAGCATCTTTTATAAGGTAAGATTTCATGTAAGATTGTATACACGCTTAAAGCAGGGCGGCCGTGTGCGACCTAAGTTCGGCTCAGGCAGCTGCCGTAGCGCAGAGTATAAACACCGTGCGTTCGGTCTGAGTTTGTGAGAGAAAAAAACGAATTTTCGTTCTAATTTACACATGTGCTGCGGGTCAGTATTTCTCCCCTGAACATGGTCACACAACGGTATTTTGAGGCGCAATGACGATATTCTATTTTTCCACCGACTCCGAGCGAGTGGCTGTGCGGTTTGATCACCTAGCTGTTATCTTGAATACGGGAGGTAGTGGATTCGAATATGTATTGAATATGTGTAAATTTATTTAGAATTAAGAAATAAAATGTCAAAATAAATTTAAGCACTGACCTTCTTTATTTGGACAATGCCTATCGTTCGGTGCACATTTTACATGAGAACTTGCGGCCGTGACCTCGAACAGCCCATTTAGAAGTTCTCGATTATCAGGCATGATCGTTGGTGTGGTAAAGCTACCTAATCGAAGAACAATGTCGTTAGTTTCGGGTCACTGCGCCCGTCCCCGTGTGACGTCAGCGAGCTGTCGATACATGATAGGGAGCTGTAATAGGGCACCGCCGCTTCGCTTATTTCCTTAAATCCCCTAGGTGTAAGTCACCGAGTTCACGTATTGCAGCGGACCTGTGGACATATGGACAATCCCCGACATAAGAGGAATTACATTCTTAAATAGTCGTAAATAGCTCAGTGAAGCTGAGTCTAGCTTCGTTATAGCAGTTGATGTGATTTCCGACAAAAGAGTAGGGTCACAAAATGTTGCAAACTTTGGTTTGGGATGACAGGGAGTAAGGAAACAAGCTGCTCGACTAAGCGCTATATTCCGAGCTGTCGGTAGAGACGAGAGATGGCGTGGAATGACATCAGTAGACGAATAAGCTTGAGCGGAGCTTTTAAATGTAGAAAAGATCATAATATGAAGATAAAATTGGAATTGAAAACATTTGGGCAAATATTCATTTATATGAACAGGAATTAGGGACTGCAATAATTTATGAAGGAAAATGTGATCGCAGTCCGTTTGGTGTGCAGTCATCTGGGTTGTTTATTCTTTATTTTTCCATACCCATACGGTATCAACAGTCATGTAAAACGACAAGCTCTCGATTTATAGATGTATTTAAGAGTAGTCGGGTCCAGTTCCTTTGCCGTCTGGAAGGAACTGACAAAGTGATTTATTTGGATCCATTTTTTTGGGATTTTTTAATTTTTTCTCACCTTTCAGTTATTATTCTTTCCTTCATCAGATTGAAGGAAATAAAGATGTAAATGAGGAATTATCATGGGCGTAACGAATCTGATACGGCCCCGCCTGTCAAAATAAATATTCGGGCCCCTTCTAATGAAATGTAAAACCTATAACTAAAACGAAACCAAACGCCATGGCACCACAGCCCTTGAAGGGCCTTGGCCTACCAAGCGACCGCTGCTCAGCCCGAAGGCCTGCAGATTACGAGGTGTCGTGTGGTTAGCACGACGGATCCTCTCGGCCGTTATTCTTGGCTTTCTAGACCGGGGCTGCTATCTCACCGTCAGATAGCTCCTCAATTCTAATCACATAGGCTGAGTGGACCTCGAACCAGCCCTTAGGTCCAGGTAAAAATCCCTGACCAGGCCGGGAATCGAACCCGGGGCCCCCGGGTAAGAGGCATGCACGCTACCTCTACACCACGGGGCCGGCTATGAATAACTAACATAAATGTTATTACAGCAAGTAGAAATAACGCACTATAATATTGCCAAATTATATGAAAGAAGGAATTATTCATTATTGTAAGATTATTAAAAGATAATGTTTTAATAAGTTTTATTTGACTGCCTCCGTAGTTTAACGAGTAAGCTGCCGAACTACCAACGAAGTCACAGTTATAATACTTTATTCGATTACAACCCCGAAAAATAGACGAACAAAATTAAACCAAACACTGTTCAAATGAACTTTGAAAAATTCAAAACCGCAAAACCCCTGGTGTAAGTACACCATGCGAAACGTGACCTTCGCGCAAAGAGAGCTCATTCGAAACTGAGTTGACTGATTGTTACTACCACAAGTTATTGTTGGAATTACACATTGTTGTCGAATAAATGTGTGCAAAAGTTAAATAATAAGCAAATTGTGTGCATAATACTATTACATTACACGTAAGAAAATAACATTTTCTGACTAAAATATGGTGTTTTGGTATCAATTTTCATTGATGTAATTATTTTTTAATAATTCGGTGCAAATCTATTGCGAGGATCGTGTCGCGGTGTTGCGAGAGGCGACAAGGGCAAGCATTGTTTACAGCTGTGCTGTGTTACATTCAACACAGTTACGATACCTGCTGCTAGATGCAACCAAATGGCTATTCCTCTACCTACAAATTGCAGAAACAGACTATATCGTTGTGACCTGATCTTCTGACCATTTCCGTGCAGAGTGACATTGGTCTAGATATATATTATTTTTATGTTTTCGCGAGGAGTCTTTGGGGCCCCTTGAAGGGACCTGCAGGCCCTAATGTATTGCCCCTGGCCAAATGATGAAAAATCATCCGCACCGTTACTTCAGTATACTCTTACGGCTCCTGTTTAAATAGAATCCTTCCCCCAGCTATACACGTAAAGTCCGCTAATGATATCCTACAGAGTTATTGCATCGCTTTTCACAGTATTCACAAAGCGTGGAGGGTGAGGTGATGACTTAGCAACACCTGACCCCTGAGGGAACGGCAACTCTCAGCTCGTCCTGAATTGTCTGATAGAGTTGAGGACTGCAGTGAAAATCAGTTAAGGAAACATCTCAGAAGAAACAAAATGTGAAGAGACACTATTAAAACCCGACAATATTCTTGGAGGGAGAACTCTTTCCTTTCGCGAATGTACCTAAAGATTTCAATTTTAGTCAAGTCTGCGCTCGTTTACAAGCGACTACAGAGTTATCCATCTTTCTTTGGTAAATAAAACGTTACGTATTAAACTCTTAAGTCAATCAACCAAGACGATAGAAATTACAGTTTCTATTTGAACCGTTACCATGTTGGTGCCCATGATCATGAATACACCTATAAATCACACAAACTGAACTAAATAACTTCCCTGCTTAACACTGGAAAATTGCTCCGAGAACAGGCAGGAATATGCAAGAGAACGTAGCCACGGAGCCGACACATTCGCGCCGGTAAGTCTCTAACAATTCGCAGAAGCTCCTTCTCTCCCTCTCTCTTGTCCGCTATGATCCTACTTCCAAGAACTCTGGGTGCGGCACCTTTCATGCGTTCTGAAAATATCCACGATAAAATCTAAACTTAAAATATGTTTTTCTTTCGTATTTGGTTTTAAAATCATTGAATACATGTTAATGTAATGCCTTAACATTTTCTAGGGAGCGCGCGTTTTCGTGCCTATATGAGAATATTCTACCGATATTTACTCTAGTTGTAGAAGATCCAAACCCGAACCCCATGGCACTACAGCCCTTGAAGGGTCTTGGCCTACCAAGCGACCGCTGCTCAGCCCGAAGGCCTTCAGATTACAAGGTGTCGTGTGGTCAGCACGAGGAATCCTCTCGGCCGTTACTGTTGGTTTTCTAGACTGGGGCCGCTATCTCACCGTCAGATAGCTCTTCAATTCTAATCACGTAGGCTGAGTGGACCTCGAACCAGCCCTGGCCGGGAATCGAACCCGGGGCCTCCAGGTAAGAGGCAGGCACGCTACCCCTACACCACGGGGCCGGCCCTTTGTTAATGAGAACTGTTAAAATATTACTAGCTAAGAATACAAAATGACATTATGTAAGTTTATTGCTGCAGCAGCATAATTTGGTAACATTTGTGAATCCTTATTTGAACACTGCATCCTACAGAATACGAACAATCCTGCAAATGTTAGCAGACAGTAATGAAATATGCAGGGAAGAAATACGTACTGTCGATCAGTGGCGCAACATGAAGGTTTGTTTTGACGATTGTGAGAGTCTTTATGTCAAGGCACTGACTTTACTTCAACGGTAAATTGAACTGACTTTTCACATCAAGCTATATTAGACACACAGGAATTTGAGATCGAAATACAAGACTTAAACAAATGTAAATTACACCACTTTGGTTTGACTGGTCCACATAAGAAAATAATGCCTGGCCATTAATAGAAGAGTCAGTTTCAGTCATGATCCAAACCAGATAAATAATTAATTTTTGGAATTTTACACAATGAAACCCAAACCATTATTTAAAAAGCTGTTTCATACAACGCAGAATGCTTTAACATCTTGTGAAAATCAGTGATGTTGTAATGTTTATAAACAAATAAATGCTTTCCCTAAAAACTTTAATTTTTGTACTTTTTCCCTGGAAAGAGATAAATATTGCTGTTACATCTGATTTTGTCTGCTTCGTTACTTGCAGAAACATATTCTGCCCCATAAATTTCGTGGCCGTGCTTCCCACACAGGCCGTTAGTTTTTAATTAATTCATTCATTAATTTGATTGACGTTCGACGAATGCACATCCTTTCTGGTCGACGAAGCACTGCTTATGAAGAGTATCCTAGGGGAGTGAATGATGAAATAGCGCACGACGCTTCATGCAATTTGAAATGATTAAATGTCCCGAGTTCTCTTCCCCGGGGGTGTTGAAGCCCTTGTCATCACGGACCAGATAGAATGCCGCCGGGCAGCTGGCAGCGCTGACTAAGCAGACGATGGTCCACTGGGACAGCTGGGAGGGGCCAAGATGTTCACAGTAATAACATAAATCATGACCAAGATGCAATCCTGCAGTTAGTGTGGTCGAGTTAACACCACTGAAGGGGACTCCAAAGTTAAAACTACAGCGTTCATTCTGGTGAAGAAATCTTCCCTGAACTGTCTTATGATAAAATTATTTTATTTCTACCAGTCTGCACGGTGCACGCAGAGATGAAGTTTGCTTTTTAACACAACCTTCCCACCTAGCCACTAGAGTATATAGTCCACGACATCTCTTTAAGAAGGCGAGACCCGAGTTGGTGACCTCAATAACCTATTTGTGAAATGTAACTCGTATCTCCTATAGTTCGTCTTTCTATTCAGACTTAGATTTTCGCCACATCCAAAGATAACTTTCCTTCCTTCTCCTGTTGACAAGGTTTTTCCTTCAGCAGCTAGTACTGAATAATCGGGCAAGAAGAACGAACACGTGGTATTTTGTTCTTACGTGGTCCTCTTGAAGCCATCTTCAGTACTTTCTGGAATAAACTAAGGAGTCAGGCTGGGAGCTACCGGCCAGCCTACGGCCTCGTGACTTCCTCGGCTTCTATTATCAATTTCGTGTGGTGTCTCCGTGAAATTCCTGTACGGCGGAACTAGAACACTCATATTCTAGCCTCACCTCTGAGATACTAGAACTTCATCAGGTATATGAAAGCAGGCTCGCCTCGAACAGGAGTTTTTGGTGTTGAATGAAGTTACGAATCGTGAGCTGAGTGCTCAGTGTGTGGAGCCGTCACATGAGTCCATTTTTCACTAAAATTTAAAATTTAGGAAGCACGGCAAATCCCTAGCCGTTACATGCTAGAGCGGAACGTTGATATCTCCCCGTCCCTACAAGTAAGTAAGTAAGTTCACATGATCAGTATCAAGAAAGCCGCCTACCTTAGATGCTGTCCCAGCTCGACGGCTGTCATAAGTGAGGGTGACACACGTCGATGCACCAGTCAAGATAGTCTCTGGGAGGCCAAAGCTTGCCTTATTTATAGCGGCGAGCTGGGCAACGATTGGTTGATTTAAGTTTGAAAGTTCAGTCGGCGCAATTCAAGAACCGAATAAATAAACCGGCGAGTGCCATCTACTAACCATTGCAATTCTCCACGAAAGAGAGTTCATTCTAATTCACTAGATGGCACCCTCAACCAAAATAGTGATATCTGTTAACAGTCTTTAGAATTGTGTACTGTCCTTAAAGTTTAGCTTGTCACCACAAGACTTCACGATATCCAGATGTTCAAAGTGTTGTCGAACACTAGAAGGACGTCTTAAAGATGTCACACGTATGATACAAAACACAATGATTTAAGAAATTATTATCCAAAGTCTAAGTAGACGTAATACACTCCACTAATCGTGTAGCTATGAGCTTGCATTCGGGAGATGGTCAGTTCAAATACCACCGTCAGTAGCCCAGATGATGGTTGTCCGTGGTTTCCAATTTACACACCAGACGAATGCTGGGCTATACTTTAAGGCCACGACCGCTGCCTTTTCCAGTCGTAGCTCATTCCCTTCCTTGCGTCGCTGAAAACCTTCGATATGTTAGTGCGATGTTAAACCGTAGCAAAAATCAAAAACAAAGTCCACTAATGCAGGAATTGGAGCGATAAACTCAGACTTGTCTCCCCTGTAGGTTCTAGTGTCACATACCTGAGTCATATGCTTCACTGTCTGTTAACACCGCAATGCATTGTGCAGAAGTTGGTTTGTTCCACTTGAACAAAGAGTCTGCATTTGTTCATGGGTTGTTCCTAGGTTGTCGGCGTTTGCAGAGTAGGCTTCGGGCTACAAGTGGCCGTGGTCCGAGAGCTCTGCAGTCCGATCGACCAGTCGACAAAAGGAGGTGTGGCCGCGGCTCTGCGGTACCTCCACACCTCTGCATACGGCAGGAGGAGAGGGGCTGGTCCTCACAGGCGGCTGTCCTGAGAATAGTTTTTCGTAGTTTTCCATTCTCCTCCACTAAGGCGAATTTTGGGACAGTTCCTAGTATAGGCCACGGCCGCCAAACCCCTTCACCTTCTCCGAACGTCTGTCTGGCCTGAGAGACGGCGATATCGTCTAGGAGGCCCACCGTCCCCTTCAGAGTCGGAATGAAAACATTTTTTTAAAGTTCTCGTAGTTGTTCTTAATACAATTTAGTCTTGACCATATCCTATGGGGTATGTCGAATCCAGGAACCGTTGTTCTGGAGGAGCAAACAGTTTCCAGTCGTGAGACCATCGTTAGACTAGGTTGAAGTTCTCATCAAGTAGCCTCTCAGCCGAGAGCTAGAGGATGTCTCGAATGTAGCCTGTTGAGGCATGCATTAGGTACAAAAGCATCCCACTATATTACATTCAGATAAGACCTCTGCCTTCCCAATCCTAGCGAACTGAAGCAATCTTCAGGATTTTATTTCCTTTCTCTAAAATTTGGTACTGCTGTTAAGTTATATACTATAACCCTGGTTATATGGAGACCGAGAGAAGGGGCGGATGAGGGAGATGGTCCAGGGTATATAAATTGTATGTCATCATATCAATACAGTTTTATATGGAGCGATTAAATGGCTGCAGCGAGAGCATTTCTACCGGAATTGTGAAATATAAATAAATGAACGGGCAGTAGCAATAAACAAAGTGATATGATGCCGTATCGACTGTTATACTGCTGACTGGACAGTTTTTGCCATTATTACTAAGCAAACTTCTATCAAGAGTAATGCTACCCATACGGTCTCTGATGCCTATAATATAAATCATGATGAGTATTGTAGAACAGCATCCATTATTAAAACGGCTATTCACAAAATACCTTTGAATCGTAAACTCGCCGATAATTGCATGTTCAATGCTGATATATGAAGCTCAAAAAAATTTGCCCTACCGCTCAATCGCATTATCTTGTAGCTGTTACGTTTGTCTTGTCAGGTTTCCCTGTTGCGGTAATGGAATAAACCGTACAGCCATTGTCTCAATGCAGAGTGTTGGGCAGCAAGAAGTAATCTGACACCGTGAAGCACTCAACGGCTTCGGGTGGAAGAGCTCATTCAGGAGGGCGATTGACTCTCAACGGAGGAAATGCCAATAAAATCCATCAGGCAGAGTTTATAATCTAGGTTAGGAGCCGCTACCAAAGGCGTCTGTTTTCTAATAATAATGTTATTTGCTTTTACGTCCCACCAACTACTTTTACGGTTTTCGGAGACGCCGAGGTGCCGGAATTTAGTCCCGCAGGAGTTCTTTTACGTGCCAGTAAATCTACCGACACGAGGCTGTCGTATTTGAGCACCTTCAGATACCACCGGACTGAGCCAGGATCGAACCTGCCAAGTTGGGGTCAGAAGGCCAGCGCCTCAACCGTCTGAGCCACTCAGCCCGGCGTCTAATTCACTGGTAGCCTATATGCATAAGCTGAAGGAAGTGGGGTTCCACTGAGTTTTGAATGCCATAACAACAGTTGTGGACTATGGATAATGCTCCATTGCAAAAGTGCATTAGAATGGGGGAAAATACAGCGTGGGTGGGAAATCACTGTCCGATTTGAAATACCCGCAGGTTTGTTAATTATTGACCGATTTGCAGAATTGTTTCTACACAATGCTTGATAAATGCTTCCGATAGACCGATATCTCAATTGGTGAGCAAGAGGAAAAACTGGCGGACAAGAAGCTGTTTTCGCGTGATCGCCCCCAGATAGCTAAACGTCTCGGAGCGTTAAAAGCTGTTGTCCTACTGCAGCGAGGTGTTCACATGCTACACTTCATCCCAACACGATACGAAACTGTCATGCAGAATTACACTCATGAACAATTGTAGTACAAATAGCTGCTCTTTTGGCAAAATGGCACTGTGTCCGCCCGGTAAATATAACAATACGTCGTAGAATGCGGCTGAGATAACGGCAGACCTCCTACTGGCCACGAGTTACAGCTGACCACAGAATGAGCAAAGCACGAGATCTCTGCGCATTGGATTGCTTCTGATTAACTGTGTAGGCGTGTGGGTTATTCTATCTCCGAAGTTTGTGCAGGCACTGGAGTTTCCATGACCAACGTGTCAAGAGTGTTCCATGAGTACGTGGACTCCGGGGACACCACCACCACGAGGATCGATTGCCGTGGAGTACAACGTGTTCTTGATGATGATCACAGTTGGCTAACTCGGATGGTAAGAAGTGACGGGCGACCCTAGAATGCAGCAGATCACAAGCGTATTCAATGTTAGACAACAAAGAATAGCGAGCAGCTGTGCCATCCGGAACTATTCTTCGCAAGAGGGTACAGGGGTCACCATCCCCCGGGGGTGCCTCACCTCACCGCACGTCAGATGGCATAATGACTGACGTGGGTTAAGGAACACCGCCTTTGGATTTTCGAAGTATGGAAAAGTATCGCCAGGTCAGATGAGATGAGGTACCAATCGTACACGACGATGGCAGGTTAAAAGTGCGTCACTCAGCACATGAGACAATGGGTCCGTCTTACCAGTAGCTTACAGTTTAACCTGGGGTGGCGGTATCCTTATATGAGGACCGTTCATGTCAGTTAAATTGGGACCCGTTGTATACTGCCAACGTCCGTCACCGGTGAGCGTTACAGGAACGTACTGTCTGATAATGACCACCCTGGCAAGGAACCTTTTCCTGTATTGGGACAATGTACTGGCGCTCCCGAATTTTAACCGATTGGTTCAGTGAACACTCCACAGTCATGAGGTCGCCTGCCAAGTCCCGAGGTCACCCGATCTCAGTCCTATTGAGGGCATCTGAGATGCTATCGAGGATCTACGCACCCTGGACAAGGCTCCGACGAACCTCCGTGCAATATGGGAGGTTCTGCTCTGGTCATGGATCAGACTTCGATAACTTGTAGAGTCGCTCTCACGCCACGTCACTAAAGTAAACTCGTGTCCTCATCCCGAGGTGGTGCAGCTCTTTTCAGGCACACCCCCATTGGAGGTGAGCTGCATGTACCATTTCGACCACATACCAGCCCTCCTGCCAGTCTTAAATTTCTGGCAGGACCGGTAATCGAACCCAGGCCTCCGAGGACGGCAGCTGATAACACTAACCGTTACGCTACGAAGGCGGACGCCACGTCACTGCCATCATGAGTGTGAAAGATGGCGCTACATGGTACCAACCATGTATCCTTAATTCAATTACTCGACAATGTAATGACAACAGGGTCGGTTGCAGATGGAAGAAGTGGATGGCCGTCAAGAGTGTGGTGCGCGCTGTCCTAGTAAATCAGCTCATCAAGCCTCTCGTGAAAGTGGACTCTTCCGACACATAGTGCGGATAGTATTGAAGAAGGAGCCGAACGTTCGGACTTGGAAACCTCACCACGTGTAAGTGTTATCCAAGGGGGACTGAGGTGGGCGCATGAAATATCGAGAAATTATTCTTTCGTGGCACGCTACTGGCCGGATCTGTTTTGTAACGTTATTGGGAGTAATGAGGCAGTTCTGTACGTTTATGGTTTTGTGAATCGACATACCTGCCATTATTGGACAGAACACAACCCAAATAAAACAGTTGAGAAAGTACAATATCGACTAAAGTGACTGTACGGTGTGGAATGATCTCGGGCCTATCCTTTTACTGGGCGTTATCTGAACATGTTGCGTCAGGATGTGTGGCCAATGGTCTCCCAATAGGACAATGCTAAAGGTATTATTTTTAGCAGGGTCGACCCCACCCCAGTTCGTACATATTGTGCGTGACTACCTGGACTAATATTTTCGGAGGCGTTGGTTGGGACGACAAGGGCAACATTAGTGGCCTGCCAGAAGTCCAGATCCAACGCCATGCGACTTCTTTCTGTGGGTATGAGCCAAAGTAATCTACCACGTACTCTGGGAGAATTACAGAAATGTTCCAAGTGGTGTTCAGAGGTGTTCGTCAGAATTTTCTTCGAAAGGCAGTTCACATACAGCGACGTTTACAACGCCTGGTTAGCAACACAAGTCCCTGGATGGAGTTCCTGTGCCACAAAGATTCTCATGGACTCGGGAGCATAATATTTATTTTGAGTACATTTAACCATTTGCAATAAAGTTATTACCGTTCGAAATCGGACGACGACTTCCCACCCTCCCTCCCTGTAGAATTGTATGGCACAACATAACAAGCAGGATTAAAAAAACAGCCCACATCTCACGATAATCAAATTGGATGATGGGCAAAGAAGAAAAACGGCAATGTGATCTCGTGCGGATACAAAAAAGAACCCTGAATATTTCCATTTTATCCAGGCTTAGGACTGGTAGCTTATATACACTACATGTTTTAAAAAATGTTTGGTCGTGTGAAACTCCGTTGTACTTTACAGGTCTTAGTCAGTGTAGATTCAGTGTAGATTGCGTCGATGACCTAGATGTTCGGCTCCTTTAAACAAGCATCATCATCAGTGCAGATTAAAATGAAAATTTTATACTTATAAATAAGATGTAGTATGGATATACAGAATGCCACTTCATTATTTGTACATCGGCTAATTCAGCATAGAACATTTCATTTGTCAATACGTAAGGCAAAAACACTACTTCATATTGCTGTGTACGGTATAACTGAGGTGGTGACAAAAAGCAAGCATTCAGTGAATGAGTGCTTGAATGGTTTATTTGCAAGGTTCCGAGTCGACTGAAACCTCCCCCCCTACCCATATTCTGCTGAGCTAAACCCTATTGAACATTCATAGGCGTATTAAGAATGTGTCCTCAAAGGAGTTTAAGAGTGGTGACTGAAGGGCGGTTCAATATCTGCCCAGAAACGTGTGTCAGACTTGTGTAAGGTCCATACACCTAACGGGTCTAGCATTTATTTATTTATTTGTTTAATTCCACTGTGAATAAGGATGTGACTAGAAAAAGTACAACTCCTGTTATTTTGATTTGTTTTAATTGTAAAAAATTATACGTTACATAAAGCAATGTACGTACATTGGTATGGAAACGTATAAAAAAGCATATTATATAGTAAAGGAACATTGCTTTAGTTATTAAATCGCACTCTCTGAATAAGTTGGTGACACGCTGTATATCATTTTCAAAGATTGTACATATATAAAGTTGCTTTTTTCCTGGTAGCTCGTTTTATTTATTTCTATTTGTAATTCTTTGATGATAATGTTAGAATGAATAGTATTATAATTCTTTTATAAACATATTCAGGTTCTAAATTGAGAAGTTCAGATTAATATCCTAATCATTTTCCAGTACCGGCTTTATTATAACCCACATCTGATCCAGGATTTTGAATCCTGCTCTATCATGCTTGTGAAGAAAGGTTGGTCAGTGAAACCATTCGCATGGCGAACGAGTTTACATGTTGTAAACAAATACTTGATTTTCGAAATTCGATACGTGCGCCGGTTTTCGGACGAGTTTACATGTTCCCCAGGGCGCAATTTGAAGAGGCGAATGGAGAATTCATAAACCTTACTTTCCGTGGCGTCCGATTTTTATGTGCTTAATGTGCTGTCAATTTGTCTTTCAGCTTAGAGGCTGGTAGATTCTTCAAATACAACCATGGAAGATTATGCGGTTTCAGGGAAACCGTGAAAACCGATCAGGGAGGCATATTGAGGCGTACAAGGTACGATGGTGATTGAGGTAGTTTGCCACTGCTTTCATCCATGGACCAGAAAGGGATATTGCAGCACGACTGACACTGAAGGCTGATTCGCACTAGGTCACTACTTTAGTCCAGTGGCGAGTAATTTAGTAACTAAACTTAGTAATACAAACAAAACACACCCCATGGCGCAACACCCCGAAGGGCCATGGCCTACCAAGCGACCGCTGCTCAGCTCGAAAGCCTGCAGATAACGCGGTGTCTTGTGGTCAGCACGGCGAATCCTCTCGGCCGTTATTCTTGGCATTCTAGACCGGGGCCGCCATCTCACAGTCAGATAGCTCTTCAGTTGTAATCTCGTAGGCTGAGTATACCTCAAACCAGCCCTCGGATCAAGGTAAAAATCCATGACCTTGCTGGAAATCGAACCCGAGACCTCCGGGTGAGCAAGCCTCTACACCGCGGGGCCCACATTTAGTCGAGTAGTTTAGAAAAGTGATTTCTAGGCTCGAACCAATACAGTGAAAATTATTCTGTCGAGTAACATCCCCGACCCCATCCCACCTCACTTACCACTAGCCCGCCACTGGACATGTCTGAACACCATCTGTTTGGTGGAGTTTATTAGATCTTTATCGTTCCGCATCCCTCTCATATCAGTCGCCTCCATTTCTTGTGGATCAGCGACATGGCTCGTAGGAGATCGAATACAACGGTCAAATTTGTTACTGCTCACGTAGAACAGGAATGCTTGTTGAATACGAAATCTCTCTTATACAAAAATAAACCAGCCAAGGAAACTGCAATCGATAAGGTGTAAAAGGCGATGGGAATAGCAGGGTTTCTCTAGAAGGAGATTTAGCAAAAAATCCAAAAACTGAGGTTGCTGTTTGTTTTTACATTTCTAATACGTTTAATGATGTTTAATCATTTCTGGTAT
This sequence comes from Anabrus simplex, assembly GCF_040414725.1. Classification (NCBI taxonomy): domain Eukaryota; kingdom Metazoa; phylum Arthropoda; class Insecta; order Orthoptera; family Tettigoniidae; genus Anabrus; species Anabrus simplex. The sequence goes on along the minus strand of NC_090265.1, from coordinate 143,641,822 downwards.
CTCTTCTTGGATAAGCCTTGCTCGACTCTGCTTTCGCCCTGTGGATCGTTTTGCAGTCCACACTCCACAGAAATCGGGACTTGATCGCGAACTAAACAGTGTTTGAGCACACACACACACACACACGCACACACGCACAAACACACACATACACACACATACACACACACTCCATCACTCACTCTTGGTGTTTTAATACTTTAGTAAGAAACCAAAACCCCATGGCGCAACAGCCCCGAAGGACCATGGCCTACCAAGCGACCGCTGCTCAGCCCGAAGGCCTGCAGGTGCCGTGTGGTTAGCACGACGAATCCTCTCGGCCGTTGTTCTCGGCTTTCTAGACTGGGGCTGCTATCGCACCGTCAGATAGCGCTTCAACTGCAATAACGTAGGCTGAATGAACCTCGAACCAGTCCTCAGATCCAGGTAAAAATCCATGACCTGGCCGGGGCCTCCGGGTAAGAGTGAGGCTCACTACCGCTACACGGCGGGGCCGGCCTTTTAGTAGAGGTACTAAATTACTCGCCACTGGACTAAGTAACTGGCCTAGTGTGCACGACTGCCGACCTTACATCTTTAAGCGCATGTAGCGTCAAAACTAATCATTGCAGACGTGTGGTTCCTGTGTTCAAAATAATTGGATTTATACCATCCAACACTGCTTTAATTTACGAAACAATTTTTATGCACCCTGTATATTAGTAAACCATGGAATATTCAAATATGATAAACTCTGATACAATTCGAACTGAAGTCCATGGGGTTTCGTGTCTTACAAAAATATTAAAACACCGAGATTGAGTGAGTGAGTTGGTGGAGTGTGCTTATGTGTTTTCAAACACTGTTTTATAAACTGTGCAGTTGTAGATAGTATGTGGAGAACAGTGTTGTGCGGTGAACATATTCAAAACCCCAGCTGCAAAAATGTTTTTCAAAATACAAACAATCGTAGCCCCACTACACTCTCTAAAGTCAACATTAACATTTTATAAGGCTGCACTTTTCGTGGTCTACTGAGAAAGAGCCGTCAACCACACACTCACACATACTTCCAAATCAATATTCACGGCAGTGACGATACCATCATAACTTAATCTTTTTTTTTTTTTGCTATTTCATTTACGTCGCACCGACACAGATAGGTCTTATGGTGACGTTGGGATAGCAAAGGCCTAGGAATGAAAAGGAAGCGGCCGTGGCCTTAAGGTACAGCCCCAGCATTTGCCTGGTGTGAAAATGGGAAACCATGGAAAACCATCTTCAGGGCTGCCGAGAGTGGGGTTTGCACCTACTATCTCCCGGATGCAAGCTCACAGCCGCGCGCTCCTGACCGCTCGGCCAACTCGCCCGGTATAACTTAATCTGTAGCAGATTTTAAACAATGTAGGTCCCTACTTAACAGTTTCATCCGGTGACGTTTCGTGATAGTACAGTCATGGTTTTAACAAATACACTGGGACTAACCATTTTTTTTTTTTTTTTTTTTTTTTTACTTAAAACGCCTAATCTAAACTGAATCAGCAAAATTAAACTGGCATTTTACCGTTTTATAGTTTCACTCGCTTACTGAGTGTACGCGCATCAACGACAAACGAGGGGAAATATTCGTCGCGACGTACAACACACGTTATATTCATGAAGAATGCCACAGAACTCTCAAAACCTTCACCTATAATCCAAGAGGAACACTACAACAATTCACCATATACCATCATCACAGACAGCCAAATACAAAATTATTTTACTTCGCGCTTAGCTGTGTGTTCATGCTGGGCAACCTAAATATTTTTCTGCGGCTATCGGAAAACATACTCTACACGTGCCATCAATGAATTGCTTGAAAAAACTGTATACATGCCGAAATCGAAGAATTAAATATTACCTTCTATAATACAATTTATTTCATAAAGTGGTTCTATTTTTATTAGCAAGACGATCTGCAAGTGGCTGTACTGTTAACATATTGATATTTTTCTTGTAGTCCCTAGTCTGTGGCGCTGAACACTTCGGGTGTCAAGTATTAAAACTAACATACCTTTCCCAAGCTAGCTGGCCTGTCACCGTAAATTGCTGTCGAGGGAGGGCCCACAGCTCCGTCCCGCTGCCAGGACAAGGTAGCTTCAAGTGCATGCGTCAACCAAGCGACCTAAAATTTCGCTGGGGGTAGCTCTCTTTCGCGCTGGCAAGGAAACCCAGCTCGCTGAAAAACCTGAACTGCGGTAGTGCGAGCGGATTGTCGAGACAGCTGTACTTGGCTTGGATTAGATCTTCGCTATTGTTTAAACATTATAAAAAGAGTTCTGAGGAATGATTAGAAAATGTTCATACAAAGTTATATACCCCAGTAGCGCTGAGGTAGATGGGGTTCAGTGCACGCCGCTGGTGGAAAATATAATTTGCAAGGGCGGATGTCCCGTCCTTTTCAGTTTGAGAATCATAGAATAGTAGCAGACTTCAAGCTGAAGAAATGAAGTTCCTGAGGACAGTGCTACAGAAAACAAGAAGAGATAAGATCGAGAATGAAGAGATCCGTCATAATACACAAGTAAAGCAGTCGCTAAGCGAAAATGTAAGAACATGAAGACGTACGGCCAAGGTAAAAGGGTAGATCAAATGAGAACAGCAAGAAAATGGCTAGAAGAGGAACTAGAAGGCAAAAAACCCAGAGGCAGACCAAGGTACAGTGGATCAGTCAAATCAAGCAGGACCTGGAAGGAGGAGGAGTGGAATGGCACCACGCTGAGAAGGAAGAAACCTGGATAGAGAAAGATGGAGAGTGCTCTTGTACCACACCCGGGCGACTGGAGACAGTTAAAGGATGATGATGATGATGATGATGATGATGAGCCTATAGAAATTAGATTTTCAAAATGTATGTCCCAGTGGTTCGGACTTTACGTAATACTGTAGATCCTATGGTCTACTAGTCTAGACTACTAAGTAAGTCATGTGATATTCTAGGATTGGTTTATATCTTTTGAAAATGACAAATAATGGTATTGTTGACATTATGATTGACTGAGAGTAAAAATTTTGAAATAAGCGCCTCTCCAGTGTCCCCATGGAATACTGTATCGCGGATTAGCACGGTCTGATCCCTAATGCGTGTGTTAGCTCCCATCCGACCTTTGACACGTCTCGTTGATGCTAAGCCAGCGGCGCACTCCAGCGGCCTAATGTATTCTAATCCGCAAAGTGGTTTGGTTTCCCGTTCCAAGACACCTGGGTGTGGCAACTCCTGTGGGAATACTGCGCGCTTCCTTTCTGAATAAGTAAGTTGAGAAAACCGTCCTTCTGAAGACGCATATTTTAACTTAATAGACGTGAAGATAGGAAACTCTAAGTAAACAACGTCATCATTTGTGAATAAGCTGTCTTGCTCCTTTCTCAGTATTACACCAGTAGAAAGCTCTATCCATAATGTTGTTACTATTACTGTTAAGAGACTTAACAGACTGCGAGGTAAAAGTGGTTCTTGGGTAGCAAATTCTTCCAGGGAGGTAGTGAAGAGGACGAGTTTACCTTCATCTCTGCAGATATAGTAACAACGTTATACGCAGTGCAAAGATAGGTAAATGACTCACAGAATTTACAAATACGTACACAAATTTCCTGTAGTTTTCTAATATAGTGAGCAGTTTTTTAAAGAAGTTAATAAATTGTGAAACATTAGATTTTTATGCATTTGACAAAGGAATATATTTCTTTTCTCGGTACCACTTATGACGTACACTTGCGTGCAGAAAATCTGGCCCATACTCATGGATTACAAGAGTGTTCTTCCCTTCCCTTCCACATTTACCAAACAACACTTGACTTCATCAAGCCCTTTCTGCTCCTCTCTGACTGCCTTGATGTAAATGAAGGTAAACAAATATGAACAAATGGGCACTTTGATGTAAAATGAAGAGTCGGTCAGAAATAATCAAATTATCTATGACTGGAGAAAATGAGGAGAGGCGGAAGAGCCAATATATATATAATAAAATAAGATACTCGACCCTGTAAAGAAGAGGTGCTCATCTGGGCGCCTGTTGAGGCTAGCCCAGTGTGGCCGGCTGGCCTGACGTAAATGCGGGGAGCTACGTAGCAAGCGTACATCACAGTGAGGCGAGAGAGCATTGACGTTCGATTCTGATTACGAAGCTCTTCTTCACTACTCAGTGAAATACTGATTGGGGCACGTCATTGAAAATAAAACTCTATAATCGCAACGAAAAACGGACCTTTTCAAGATATTCCGGTTTGATTTATACTGCACTCGATATAAACAGTCAGCTCTATTTTCTTATATTTATTCATTAAAAGAAAACTGACACGTTATAATTTTTGTGTTACAATCTGCAAACGTACAGGGTTTAAGTGTACAGGCTACGATTTACAATTCCTTGGATGGGAATGACCAGAAGGATTCTCACCACGGGCGAGGAGATAGGTACCTACTATCCAAGATTAAAGTGCAACAACAACAACAACAACAACAGCAGCAACAACAATAACGTAAATGTATCTAGCAGATAGATGTACAGTATGCCTTCAAATAAATAACCTAACTGATTTTATCCCCGGTAAGCATGACTGGATTGTCGGTGAGATTATCAGATGATTTAAACCCAAACAACCACAAACCACAGTTTATCCATCTCAACTTCGTATTATATTAGAAATGTTTCTAAAGCACCTCCTAAAATGTATTAGTGAAAATTGTAATTCATTACGTATATTATAAAAATATTTGAGGTTGTAGGCCTAACTCTTTATTGTATCCGGGCAAACTACATAAACAGCAATGAACCTTGAAGATGGTTTTCTATTATTCTCCATTTTGACATACACAAATACTATACTGTAGTCTGTCAGATATGAATGTTATTTGTCTCCAGCGCTCACTCAGAATTGGATAACCAAGTGACAGCTGCGTTGTCGCGTTATCAGACCCATTTAGTGGGCTGTGTCCGGCTCCATGGCTAAATGGTTAGCGTGCCGGCCTTTGGTCACAGGGTTCCCGTGTTCGATTCCCGGCAGGGTCGGGAATTTTAACTATCATTGGTTAAATCCCCTGGCACGGGGGCTGGGTGTATGTGTCGTCTTAATCATCATTTCATCCTCATCACGACGCGCAGGTCGCCTACGGGAGTCAAATCAAAAGACCTGCACCTGGCGAGCCGAGACACTCCCGGCACTAAAAGCCATACGTCATTTCATTTCAGTGGGCTGTGTTCCGTGGAAAACGTTGCTGCGTTAAACATCGCTTCATAAAAACTGTCACAGTGGGAACAGATTTCCTCTTGACACAAACTAGAGGGCGTTTCCTTAGGTAAATCCTCTCATTGCCTTCTCGGTCTTAATCCTTCCCTATCTTATCGTCGCGGAAAACATACATATCTAAGCGAGCTGAAGTCACATCGCCTGCAATTTTTTATTTTTAAATTCATATATGTTTATCATTTTCTGGGAGGAAACAATTTATTGGCTACTAGCTTTTACGCCCAGATCCACACGCATGGAATTTGTGTGCATTCACATTGAGGCTTTTACAGGTAAGAAATATCATAAAATGAAGATAAAGTTGCAATTCAAGACGAAAAATTGGGGCAAATATTCGTTTATAGGAAGAGGAATTAGGGATTGGAGTAATTTATCGATAAATTTCTTTTTTGCTAGTGGCTTTACGTCGCACCGACACAGATAGGTCTTATGGCGACGATGGGATAGGAAAGGCCTAGGAGTTTGAAGGAAGCGACCGTGGTCTTAACTAGAATACAGCCCCAGCATTTGCTCGGTGTGAAAATGGGAAACCACGGAAAACCACGTTCAGGGCTGCCGATAGTGGGGATCGAAACTATTACTTCCGAATGCAAGCTCACAGCTGCGTGCCCCTAACCGCACGGCCAACTCGTCCGCTCGATAAATTTCGAAGTTCTTTGAAATCGTTCGTTTAAAAGACTACGTAAACAACTGATAGGGAGTCTGCTACCCGGATGGCAGCCCTAGATGCAGATCAGTGATTTGATTTATTTATTTATTTATTTATTTATTTATTTATTTATTTATTTATTTATTTATTTATTTATTTATTTATTTATTTATTTATTTATTTTGAGAACTAATGACCATTAGAAATTATGTCAAAATGTGTGCAGTAGGTTTTTACTTTTTATAAAGTGTAGAACGTGGAAGGAGATTTCCGAAGATTACCATGAAGTCGCAAGTCAGAATGCTTCTGTACTTCGCGCAACAATGTACTGTACAGTAATTGAATACCTTAAACTCTCTCGCCGTGTAAATATCGTACGGGTCTCGCCTTTCAAGCATTATACGCACTACTGCATTACTCTTTCGACACTGTAATTTGTACTAAGTAATCCACGTGCAGAGCCTCCGTGACTCAGGCGGCAGCGCGCCGGTCCCTCACCGCTGGGTTCCGTGGTTCAAATCCCGGTCACTCCATGTGAAATTTGCGCTGGGGAAAGCGGAGGCGGGACAGGTTTTTCTCCGGGTATTCCGATTTTCCCTGTCATCTTTTATTCCAGCATTCCAATCATTAATCACTGACCGAGAGGAATGCGACGGGCTTCGGCAGCCGGCACATTTCCTATCCTCGCCACTAGATGGGTCTTCATTCATTCCATTCCTGACCCGGTTGAATGACTGGTAACAGACTGTGGATTTTTAATCCACGTACAAGTTAACGTCTACGTCTATTTCTACTTTAGAAAGAGGTCTACTCCTGGCCTACTCCATACATGACGTGAGGAATAAATTCTAAACTGTATTGGTGCTTTATTTACTTTTTACTAAGCGAGTGGGTGCATCTGCACGATTTGGGTCAAGTAGCTGTCTGCTTACATTCAGGAAATAGTGAGTTCGAACACCACTGTCGGCAGCTCTGAAAATGGGTTTCCGTGGTTTCCCATTTTCACACCAGGCAAATTCTGAGGTTATACCTAAAATTAACGCCATGCCGGTTTCCTTCGCACTCGTAGCCCTTTCCTATCCCATCATCGCCATAATACTTATCTGTGTGTCGCTGCGACGTAAATCAAATTGTAATTGTATTTCTTTACCTCAGGACTGTGCTTTTCGATATTGTATAAATATTCAAAATTCCTCGGAAGTAATTTGTTCTTGTATGGATGTTTCCGTTTGTTGACTTTAATAGTACTTTCCAATGAAAGTAAAGCTTTCTCTTGGTTGGTGCACGCCACCATATGACATCACGCACCATGAGAACATTGCGTGCAGCTTACTTCTGTGAGCTTTGGAAGTGGAATGCACGCAGGATGTTATTTTCTTAAACACTTCTTAATGGATACAGAGATACAGCTTCTATTAATGATTGTCATTAAATTTTCTTAATTGCTTTGTGGTTCATTTTATGATATTCGTTCATACATTTCGCTTTTTGATGAACCGTAAAAGCTAACCATACTGTTGAGCATATGCTGTGTCGGAGAGTTTTAATTTCATGAAGAGCTACAGATGTAACCCGTACAGTATAATTTCAATATATCTACAATAGTTTAGGCAACTTTATTTAAAATTCTCGCAATCCAGATATTTAGCTTATATATCTGGAGGAAATGAATTTTCTAATGCTGAAATAATTGCTGAAATCGTTTGAATGGTTCCAGAGATTAAACTCAATATACGAATAAGGTCATGAACTATCTCTTTTTATCATATTAGTTAGTATAGGCTGTAGCCATGCGGGACAACATAAAATAACGGGACGTAAGGTCATCCTGTATAGAAGAGTGATTAAAACATGCGAGAGTAAGTGTCGGTGCGACGTAAAGCCCCTAGCAAAAAAAAAAAAAACCAAAAAAAAAAAAACATGCGAGCTAAAAGTTTAATTAAGGTACAGCCTCGATATTTGTCTGATGGGAAAATGGGAAACTGTGAAAACCACCACCTTCAGGGCAAGCAATATCTTACAATCTCCCTCCCGAAGGCAGGCATCCTATATGCCAGTAGGTCTTCAGTTCACTTCCTCTGGGGTTCAAACTGGTGGTAATATTGCAATAAAGGGGATACTGGGGTTTATGTATTTGGTTGATTAAGACATGCGCTGGCCTTGCTTACGGTGATTGGTGGCTCCCTATAATATTTAGAGAAAGGAAATACGGTGAATATTAGTATAAATTAACACTGTACTTCCATACATTTATCCATATTTTTAATTCAGTGACAATATGCACAGGTGTCTTTAAAGGTATCCCGGATTTTAGTTAGGGCAAAAAATTATGTTTCAGCTCAGAAACTAACGAAGAAGAATAGCAGTTTCCACTCAGGATTGAAAACAATATTCTTGGAATTTACTTCACTTCTTTTATAGCCACTCATGAGCAAACGTTCGCTGAAATAATTGAAAACTTACACGGCCGTAGGCCTACGAAAAGGGCACTATTTTTTGAATTCGTGTATGGAGCAAGCAGAAGTACTAACTGAACCCGGGCGATGGGAGGCCGCAGACAAGAGAATAATCAAACACTTGCCGTCATCTGTGGAGTAAATGCGAAACCTTTTCATACTCGTACTTTCAGAATTCGATTCTGCCATTTGTGGAACAAATAGATTTTGTCCGGGGAACGTATAAGTCGTGCATTACTCTCAAAGATATTTTTGTTCTTTTTAAAATTAACATTTTCTTCTTTCTTAATTACCCCCTGTGGTTGGGGGACGCAGATGAAGAATACACCCACGGTATCCCCTGCCTGTCGTAAGAGGCGACTAAAAGGGGCCCAAGGGGCTCTCATCTTGGGAGGGTGGGGTGGCGACCACGGACCCTTGAGCTGAGTCCCGGCATGTATTAGAACCATGAAACTACTTTTTATAATGTTATTTGCTTTACGTCCTACTAACTACTTTTTAAGGTTTTCGGAGACGCCGAGGTACCGGAATTTAGTCCCGCAGGAGTTCTTTTACGTGCCAGTAAATCTACCGACACGGGGCTGTCGTATTTGAGCACCTTCAAATACCACCGGACTGAGCCAGGATCGAACCTGCCAAGTTGGGGTTAGAAGGCCAGCGCCTTAACCATCTGAGCCACTCAGCCCAGCGAAACTACTTTTAATTAGTACCATCTCGCGGGGAACACTTATTTGTACCAGGCTCATCAGATTCATCTATTCTGTCCGACCTCCCTTGGTCAACTCTTGTTCTTTTCCGACCCCGACGGTATTGGAGCATTCGAGGCCTAGGGAGTCTTTCATTTTCACGCCCTCCGTGACCCTTGCCTTTCTTCGTCCGTTACTTCATTTTTCGAAGTGACGGACCCCTTCTGTTTTTTCCTCTCTGTCTACCCCCTGTGGGTTGGGGATGCAGACGAAAAATACACCCACGGTATCCCCTGCTTGTGAGAGGCTACTAAAAGGGGCGACCAAGGGATGATTGTATTAGAACCATGAAACTACATTTGATTTGTACCATCTCGCGGGAAACACCAAGGGTCGCCTTTACCTGCAGGTGGTGCCACTATATTAGGTACACATTAGGTTTGTGATTAGTAGCAGCAGAGAGTGGTTCACTGTGGGTTTCCAGTACCCATGATTAGTACCATTGTGAGAAACACCACGGGTCTGGGCGTTGCTTGTGATTAGTACCCACTATATGACGAACACCACGGGAATACCGGCGCCGTGATTAGTATACCTACGTGAGGAACACCATCGGTTTGCGTTGCCTATGAGTGGCGCCATTTTGTGAGAAACACCATAGGTCTGCGTTACCTGTACGACGTACAATACTTGTGTGTAGAACCATCATGTGCAGAACACCGTGAGTCTTCGCTACTTTTGATTAGTACCCCAACATGACAAATACTATGGTTCTACTTTACTAGCGACAAGTACCACTATTAGGAGCCGTTGACCTGGATGTTGAACCTCTTTAGACAACAAGCATCCTCGATTCAGGATTGCGCTTTAGAAGTGGTCCGTTGGTCAGTAATACTATTTGTATGTTAGTTTTTGGGTCGGATCCACTGATTGTTTTAAATTCATATCCATCCATTCATTTCTTCATGACTTTTTTATTTTGGTCAGTGGATGATTTAGAACTTTTAATTTGTAATTTCATTTCATACCATTAGGGGCCGATGACCTAGATGTTAGGGCCCGTTAAACAACAAGCATCACCGTCATCATCATCTTTCTTAATTTTGACATCGTATAAACCGTGCAGGTCCGGAAAAAAGCATCGGGGTGTCCGGATCCAGACCGGAGTCCGCCATTGATATGATCCCTGCTGTAGGCTACAGTGTGGCCAGTTCCTTTGGTCCCGCTAATGGATCTCAAGCAACATGTAACTGCGATGTAAATATAGATATCATAATAAACGGACATTGCTTTTATTGTCTGTTAACTCTTCAGCCTGGAGGCTGTTCAGATCTTCAAAAAGGACAACCAAAGTTTGAGATTACAGGGAAGCCGCAAAATCCGATATCGGCTCCATACTGAGGAGTGAGATAGTTTGCCATTGCTTTCCTCACTGGGCTTGAAAGCGCTCTTTCTGTACGACCGGCGCTACGAGCTGAACGTTTCATAACATTGACACAATGCCGATAATCTGTGTGAAATGAAATTTTCCTTCCATTGCAGTCGTTTTCATGAAGTAAAAACACTTTGGCCGGGTGCAGTGAAGAAAATATTTAGAAGTGAAATGGTAGAGAGTTCGAACTCTGTATGGAGGAATAGCATGAAGGGACGCGTCACGCGGGAGTTGTTCTTTCCAACCGTCCATCAACGTTCAGCTTAAAAATTCCTCGAACCCACTTTTATACTTACAGTTTATTACTAGACATTGTAAACTTATAAGTTATTTTTATCGGTTTAAAATACCATCACCAGAACGGTACCTTCATCAGTGCCGAGCGGAACAAACAGTAGCTCATTTAATTTACTATTGTCCACTAAATGCTATCAAAAGGAACAACTTGTAAAGACACCTCAGTTTCTGCAATGTAAACTTCTTCCCGCCAGTTTCCGACATGTTTGTGAGAAAGTGTTGCACTTCAGCTTTGTTTTTAACTCATTGTAATATTCTTTGCAGTATTTTGTTCTAGTAGGTAATGTATTAATACGATTTAATATTGTATTCTATTGTTATAAACTATAGCAGTAACATACTTTTAGGTAAAATAGGGTTACCTTCCTTGGAGAATGAAAATGAAAATCCACAGCCTGTTTCCAGTCGTTCGACCGGGTCAGGAATAGAATGAATGAAGCTCCATCTAGCGGCGAGGATAGGAAGTATGCCGGCTGCCGAAGCCTGTCGCACTCCTCTGGGGCAATGATTAATGACTGACAGATGAAATGAAATAATATTGGAGAATATCGCTGGAATGAAAGATGACAGGAAAAACCGGATTACCCGGAGAAAAACGTACCTCACCTCCGCTTTGTCCAGCACAAATCTCACGTGGAGTGACCGAGATTTGAACCCCGGAACCCAACGGTGAGAGGCCGACGCGCTCCCGCCTGAGCCACGGGGGCGCTACCTTCCTTGGAGAATAAATAATAAAATAATAATTGATAGACCCAGTGAAATTCTCCGCGGAGTGCAGTACATTGAATAAGTGAGATAACGCGACAACATAAGAGCTGCCTGACTGGACAATTCGGAGTGACCTCTCGAAGTCAGAATGCTTCCCATTTGACGTTGACTACTGCCGCCCTAAGCCTAAGGAATTATCTTAAGAACATCAAACGTTTAGAAAATGAGCAATTTCCTAAAACGCAAACTGCACCACGTTTATAATTAAATGGTGATGTTTTATTTTATGTATTGATACTAATTGCAATTCTGTAACTATACCACAGTCTAATATACACAGTCGCGAAGCTCCTTAGTAATGAAATGGCATCCTGTTGTCAGGCGGAACGACACTAGCGCTCGTAGCGGCCAGCAAGCTCTAATTGTCCGGAACAATTCTCTACCCAACTGTTGAATGCACTTTCCCACGTAAATTATAAACTGTAACCACCTCGACAACTATATTAATCGTACATTTTAATAGAATACGTTGATACACTAGACTACAGCGTGGTAATAATACCGAAGGAAAACAACAATAGTTTATTTTCGAAGGAACAGCTTATCATACCACTGTAATTAAGGTCTTAGCCATTTTCGAAATCCTATTATTGAACTGAATTTGGTAATTTCACATACATCATAAAAATAGTAATGAACTATAAAACAATTCAAATAATATTCAAACATCTCAGGAACCTAAATGGCTGGATTTTGAGCTTTTTTGTTTTATGACACTGAAAACTTTCATTGCAAAATATCACGAGGTAATCTAATCTTAGTTTCACAAATAATTTCAACACTAATGACTTAGTACCTTCACAGCATTAATGTGGAAAATCAGGTGTTAACATTAGGGAATTAATAGTATACTACATCGAAGTTAGTGAGCATACAGCCCATGTTCTCTCGGCTCCCCTGACAAACGCGCAAGTGGCTGGGCGGCTTATCACCTTACATTTCGGAGATAGTGGGTTCGAACTCCACTGTTGCCAGCCCTGAAGATGGGTTTCCGTGGTTTCCCATTGTCAAAACAGTCTGTACCTTAATTAAGGCCATGGTTTCTTCCTTCTCGTTCCAAGCCCTTTCCTATCCCACTGTTGCCAAAAGACCTATCTGAGTCGGTGCAACGTATGACTGTGTGTTGTGCTCCTTTGAAACGGGCTAATCACCTCTTATCAATAACTTTCGGTTCGAAGAAATCTGCGGAGATTCCATACTAATTTCTTCTTCTCTGCTGACATAAACTGGCTGTCTCCAAAATGATTGGAACATAACGTGATGTTATTGTACAAATAGTTCACATTTTTCTTCAATAAATCATCCCCCCTACTATTTACAAGCAATTTTCTTGCCTTTCTTCCTTTCTTAATCCCTTTACCCTCCAGGGTTGGTTTTTCCGTCGGACTGAGTGAGGGATCCCACCTGTACCGCCTCTAGGGCAGTGTCCTGGAGCGTGAGACTTTGGTTTGGGCGATAAAACTAGGGAGGAGGGCCAGTAGCTCGCTCAGGCGGCCTCACCAGCTATGCTGAAGAGGGGCCTTGTGGGGGATGGAAAGATTGGAAGGGATAGACAAGGGAGATGGAAGGACGCGACCGTGGCCTTAACTTACGTACCATCCCGGCATTTGTCGGGACAAGTGGGAAACCAAGGAAAACGACTTCAAAGATGGCTGAGGTGGGAATCGACCTCCCTTCTACTCAGTTAACCTCTCGAGGATGAGTGGACCGCGTTCCAGCCCTCGTACCACTTTTCAAATTTCGTGGTAGAGCCGGGAATCAAACCCGTGCCTCCGGGTGGTGGTAGCTAATCACATTAACCACTACACAGAGGCGACAAGCAATTTTCTACACATTGAAAATCAAAACACCGCTACGTGTTAGAGGTTACGGTTGTATTAAAACGTTATTTAAGTTCATATCATTGGATGGATTTCACTACGAGTTACATTCCTGAATTAGTGATGAACGAAATGCCTACTTATCTGAAGTTAATTTCTGAATCTTCACAATATTGTTCTCTTATCCGGAAATTTAAACAGTAATTAAGGCTTTAATGTTCAGGATCTTTAGACAGCCTAAAGAATGATAGCTCTGGTGTCTTCTTGGAACTGCGCAATTTATTGCGCCACACACACCTCCTTTCGTACATACCATGTCAATTTAATAGTAAACCGATCATCTATAATGTAATTACCTCACGCTTACCTCGCAAAACGTATACACACATCCCAGAAGACCGGCAGCTTGCTGGCCACGTGGAGCGCTGCAGTCGCATGTATGATAAAAATAAGCCGAGCTTTGCGACTGTGTATATTAGACTGTGACTATACCTTGGAGTTAGAGCTCCGTTGTTAAGGAATACATTGATCCATTGCATGTGTCCTATGAAGCCTATCATCGGTCTTTATATTTGACACCCATGGGCGTGGTGATGATGTGTTGTATGTTGGGTATTCAGTCCGACGACTGGTTTGATCCTCTACAGCTCCACCAACAGCTGTCATAAATAGCCTAGGTGACACTGAAGAGACATACTAGAAAAATGAGGAGTGAGGTAGTTTCCCGTTGTTTTCCTCACTGAGCCAAAAGTTGCTATTACATATCAGTTTGCCAAGACCAGTGAAATGCATGCACCAACCGACCCTATGAGCGATATTTTCACACCATTCATAACAGGGACGGGCAGCATAAGGAACAGTATTACTAGAATCGCGCATACCTCGATCACTTTTATATCATCAAAGCCGAAGATGAGACTGAGACAGGTCAGTGAAAGTAACAAATTTATTCTACCCCATACCGGAAGACATAGTGCACGGTAAACACTACATCCTGCCAGCAAAGGGATGATGATGATGATGATGATGATGATGATGATGATGATGATGATATAGGGAGAGAATGTAACCCGGTATCGACACAGACTTCTCCTGGCTAATAACACAAAGGGTTCCGCTCAGAGCTTAATGCGTCCATCCGGCTGACTGATCACCATCAACATCATCATATATCCTCACCCGATATGTACCGAGTAAGTGGCTGTGCGGTTTGGGCCACGTGGCTGTCAGTTTGCATTCGGGTGGGAATGGGTTCGAAACCCACTGTCGGCAGCCCTGAAGATGGTTTTCCGTGGTTTTCCATTTTCACACCAGGCAAATGCTGGGGCTGCACCTTAATTAAGGCCACGGCAGTTTTCTAACCACTCCTAGCCCTTTCCTGTCCCATCGTTGCCATAAGACCTATCTGTGTCGGTGCGACGTAAAGCAAGTTATAAAAGAATTGTCACCCCATATCAACAATGCGGAGAGGTTTGGAATTGAACTCAGGCTTTTGGCACCTAAACTAGTGATGAAAATTGTATTCCACCAACTCTTCTACTCTGCTGACCAACTTTCTGATGCTACTGTTTTTTTCTTTTTTTTCTTTTTTTTCACAAACAGGTCTTGACCGAGCTTGATAGCTGCAGTCGCTTAAGTGCAGCCAGTATCCAGTATTCGGGAGATAGTGGTTTCGAACCCCACTGTCGACAGCCCTGAAGATGGTTTTCCGTGGTTTCCCATTTTCACATCAGGCAAATGCTGGGGCTGCACCTTAATTAAGGCCACGGCAGTTTTCTAACCACTCCTAGCCCTTTCCTGTCCCATCGTTGCCATAAGACCTATTTGTGTCGGTGCGACGTAAAAAAAAAAAAAAAAAGGTCTTGAACCAGCCAACCACAGTATCAGCAGAGCCTAGTCGCCTATAACGATCATGGTAATGAATTGGGTAATGAATACATATTGGGGTACTGCTATTTAGCTTAGGACTTTCTAAAATGTTGAGATACAATATAATTCATTAGTGTTTCTCATCACTTTTTTAAAATTGAGATACGGCTGCTTTACCTGGAGAAATGGGTAGAGTGACTCCTAAACAGTATGGAAAGTGTTTAAAATATGAGATATACCCGTTAGACGCAGAACGACAATATAGTCGTTCTCGGAATGTAATTACTCAGCACCACCCCATGCCTCAACAGCTTCCATAATGCCGCAGTCATAAATGACACAGACCTGGCGTCTTAAAAAACCGTAAAAGCAGTTAGTAGGACTTAGAACTAATAACATTATTATAATTGAGACTGAGACCTGGCATTTTTCTCTGCCAAGACAGACGCGAAAATACTGCATCCATCAAAATAATAATGTTTAACACGAAGTTTTTGTTAGTATCCACGAACATATCGTATTGAAAAGCGACCGAACAAATGAGAGTTAGCAGGCATATGCATGATTTGGTCCCACTTAGTATTCCAAACCACGGGCCACTAACTACTTTTTGGCGGTTTTTGGAGACGCTGAGGTTCCGGAATTTTGTCGCGCAAGAGTTCTTTTACGTGCCCGTAAATCTACCGACACGAGGCTGACGTATTTGGGCACCTTCGAATACCACTGGACTGAACTAGGATCGAACCTGCCAAGTTGAGTTCAGAAGGCCATAGCCTCAGCCGTCTGAGTCACTCAGTCCGGCACATCCATCAAAGCTGTTTGTTGTTAATATTCTTTTAAAAACTATTGATTTTCACATCCTCCCATATAAAGTGTTAAAGACATTCAGTTTATATTAACATATTCAGGATAACTCCAACTCTGGTTTTCACATTCCGATGTTTCTCTTTGCCTTCCCCTTCGTTCTACCCCTTGACAGCGACGCATTTCATAATTATGCAACGGTGGAGCGGGAATAAAAGTTTGGGATTCCTAAAACTCTTGGGAATGTTTGTGGATCGCGTGAGTAGGTAATGTTATAAAAGCAGTGTACCTGGCAGAATGTGGAAACGCGCAGTAATGAGTAGGCATGCTAGAAATATCCATGTGTACTGTACGGTCGCCCGTGGTTTGGAATACTAAGTGGGACCAAATCATGCATATGCATGCCAACTCTCATTTG
Source organism: Anabrus simplex (assembly GCF_040414725.1). Taxonomy (NCBI): domain Eukaryota; kingdom Metazoa; phylum Arthropoda; class Insecta; order Orthoptera; family Tettigoniidae; genus Anabrus; species Anabrus simplex. The sequence continues at coordinate 143,625,355 of NC_090265.1, read as the reverse complement.
TTTGGTCGCTTTTCGATACGATGAGTTCGTGGATACTAACAAAAACTTCGTGTTAAAATCACTTTGAAGTTGTTGAATCACATATGCTTGGAACATTGGTTACACTGTCCCCAGAGGGATTCGCAATTCTATTATTGTAAATACCCTGGGTACATGTTTGGATGATGTTACTGCAAGTGTGTGATAAACTTCAAATAAAAACAGGGCGAGTTTTTTTTTCCCTTTTTCTTCCATTCAGCATAGTGTCTCATGTTATTGCAACAAAATAATATAATACTCTTTGTAAGGCAATAGAAAGATCAGATAGAGATGTACAGACAAAACTCGAGCGAACTCCTGTACGGAAGATTCAGCATCACACATAGTATTCATTTTCCCGGGATATGGTCTATCGTAAAAAATAGTTCGCTTACATTACTTTTTAATACACATTTGTCCAATACACACTTTAACAATAAACTATTACGTAAGGAAGGTGAAAGGAAGCGTTCATGGCAATTTGTCGTAGTTTTTATCATTTGACCTCAATCTAGTAGCATAGACATGTCACCGAAGATCGTAAAATGTCCTTAGTGGGAGGTAAAACCAATAACATTATTACTATACAGGATGTCCTTGAAAAGGTCCCAATATTTACAGAGGAGGCAGCACGCAACAAACGAAGGAAGAATGGTCCTATAAAATTTGGTCGTAAACATAACTCCGAAGATATTGCAGTCCACATAAAGTGGACCATCGAGGACATGGTGATCAGTGACCATCACTGATCACCATGTCCTCGATCTGTTGTATCATCGCCATAAGACCTAACTGTGTCGGTGCAACGTAAAGAAAAAACTGATCTATTGTTCACAACACGTGTTCGCGCCATCCATTGCAGTGCAGTTGTCAACCCTACGTCGAATGGAATCGCGCATTCGTTGGAACATCCCTGCCTGTTGCCGGATTCCATCACAAGCATTGAACACGTGTTCTCATAGTGTATTTACATCACTTATGGGGACCGCATACACCATGGCCTTTACTTGACTCAAAGCCAGCATTCTAAAGGGTTAAGGTGAAGGGAATGGGCAGGCCAAGGTATTGACCCTCCCCGACCAATCCGTCGTTCACGAAATACCTGTGTTAGGTGTCGTCTAACCCTACGATGAAAATGGGCCGGACCCCCATCATGCATGCACTATTTGCAGTCGTTCCTGTAGCGGTACATTCACCAGCAACACAAGTAATTGGTTCCGTGGGAATGTACGATAGGTAGGACCATTCAATCTGTACTGTAGAACGTAGGAACCTAGCAATCTCTCCCCATGAATGCCTGCCCATACTAGTAGCGGTAACCATAACTGTGAAGATATTGGGTTTGCGACCAACTTGTATAAGACCTTCGTTTGTTTTGCGCTGCCTCCTCTGTGAATTTCGGAACCTTTTTGATGGACACCTTGTATATTTGCAAATAAGCCCATTAGGACTATGCGAAGTACTTAGCGGCGTGCTTTTGCTTTCCTTTGTCTCCATATTTCATTTACTGTGGGCTTTCTTTCTGTCTTCAAACCGATTTGTTCCAGACTTACTGTTTGGGACCGATCTCGATAGCTGCAGTCGCTTAAGTGCGGCCAGTATCCAGTATTCGGGAGATAGTGGGTTCGAACCCCACTGTCGGCAGCCCTGAATATGGTTTTCCGTGGTTTCCCATTTTCAAATCAGGCAAATGCTGGGGCTGTACCTTAATTAAGGCCACGGACGCTTCCTTCTCAGTCCTAGCCATTTCCTGTCCCATCGTCGCCATAAGACCTATCTGTGTCGGTGCGACGTAAATCTAATAAAAAAAATATATATTCTTTGGTCTTTCCTCTTGGCCAAGTTGTCACTTGTGAATTTTGGATCTGAAGGTTACCCGGTTTTGAACATCTGCTGGTGTAATTTCTGGCTGTTTCAGAATTGTTTTGATTTCGTCAATCCATTTCATTTTGTCTGTTTTGGTTTTACTTCTGTTTTTAGAATTTAAATATTTCTTTTGTAAGTCTATCTGGGTCCATTCTTTTAATATCATTAGAATCTTAACCTGCATTTTTTAATGTCACTGTGAATATTTGTGTATTGTTTGATTTCCTGTTTGCCTCTCGGTTCGGTATTGCCCGTCTGCGAGTTTTGGACCTAGAATTTTTCTTTCCAACTTGTAACATAAAAGCTTGACAAGAATGACAAGTTTCGTTCTTAAAAGAACAGCACCTCATTCTATCAAGTCACACTCCATATTTGGAATTATTTATGTTTATTTCTATCCAAACACCTGTGAAATTGAAATCTAAAACTTATCTTAATGAAGTCCTGCCTTCTTTTCACTCCAGTATAGATGGCCTGTGGCCTATGGAGCGTGTGTTAACGCGCTACGGCTATAGAGCCAACTCGGGAGTAGATTCGAACCCCACAGACGGTTGTCCTTAGAATTTTTTTTTTCTTTTCGTTTTCAATACCATGCAAACGCCGGGACAGTTCAGTCCATACGCCACAGCTGATTCCTTGCACCTCCTTACACAATTTATTTCATCTCTATTAGTTCCACAACTGAGACTGGCGTCAGGAAGGACATCCGGCCGTAAAACATGCCATATAATTTCATCTCTCTTCATCCCCGACCTCTTATCAGTAAACGGGACTAAGGGGTAATTATTATTATTATTATTATTATTATTATTATTATTATTATTATTATTATTATTATTATTATTATTATTATTATTGTACCAGGAGGTACACCTCTAAGCCGCACATTCAAATCTTGCGCCCAAAAGAACTCCTCTTCTAGAGGAACAGTGAACTTGAAACTACATCTACTTAAACCGTTATTGAGAAGATGTCACTACAGAAATCTAATGAAATTTTGTTATTTTAAAGTTTCATGTACTGTATGAAATTCTACGTGTTTTGTTTACCATTTATCAAGAAGTTTGGACCTTCTGCAACAGATGTCACTACAAAAACTATGATCATGCACCCTGGTGCGAAGTGGATGAACTTTGATTTAATGAAGTTTTGTATTAAGTTTTTTCTAACTAAATTATGTTCATTCATTTTTGGGTTGACAGTATTGATCTTTTCCTTCCGCCAGTTATGAATTTAGCCAATCCCTAATTTCTGTAATTAATTTTCCGCCTATCACAGGCTGCTTCTTCGACTTTGTGTGTAACTTTAAGGTAACCAATAAAGTGAGAGGGCGTGGCTTGATTATTCTTGAAAGGTCTCGTACTTTCCCCGAGGGGTTATAAACTGCGGATTTTCACGTCTCTTGGCCATTTGATCATCATCTAACTTAGTGTATGCGTCAAGTAGGAGGCGGGAGGCGCCTCTTTCATTAGGCAGCAGTTCTTCAGCAAGGTAATGGCCGTTTAACATCTTTATTTCTTGCTAGCTCCGCAGTTTAACCCTAGGGATAGGTCCGAAACTTTAACGATTTAACCTACTTTTCTGTAAATGTAACTTCTGTCGGCTTATGTAATAACTTCATAAATCTTTAACTGTGAATCGGGGATAGAGAGTGATATACCCTCTCGAGCTCCCCCTTCATATTGGTTTGAGGTGACTACGTTTTGTAACTGGTTTTCTTCCTTTTCGTAATGTCTTTAATTTCTTCTTATACGAGTCACCTCCATAGTTTGGGAATAGCCCCTGTTTCATCGGCCTAGTGCCCTTTAGGTTTTAAGTGTTCATATCTAGGAGCGCAAGCATTCGCCTCCTTTCATTTGTGTTTCGGGCCATTTTCATAGCCTGTTCTTTTCCGCTACGGCCCAATAGGTTGGGTACTAGACACCCCTTGTGCCTTGATGGCAAGTGATTGTATTTTCTGATACCGCCTTGGAGAGGCTTGGAAAACGGAGAGCACGTTAGCTCTTTTTCAAGTGTTGTAAAAGTGCCTCTAGGAGGCTTGATTTTGTAAGTTACGGAGCTAGTGCTCCATTGTATTGAGGGATTTCTGTCCTAGTATAGTGCCCTTTAGGTTTTAAGTGTTCATATCTTGAGCTGAGTGCTCAATAATTGTGAAGCGAGGGGCTAGAAGCCCTGATTACTAAACAGTCAATAAATTTTGGATTTTCTTGCTTTGTCTAAACTTTGTCATGGTAACTGATATGTCATTGTTATCTCAATATGTGAAAAGTTGTTAAAGTTCTGTTGTTGATTTTTGAAATCCTAACAAAATATAACCTTTGTTAAGGTTTTAATCAATTCATGAATTTGTAGTTGGACCCATTCAGCCCGGCACCTTCTTTCACCTCTGCTGGTCCACGGGTAACCCCATAACATTTATTACTATTATTATTATTATTATTATTATTATTATTATTATTATTATTATTATTATTATTATTATCTATACAAATAAAATCGTAACGACCGTGTGGCTGTACATTGACTGTTTTTGCGAAATTTCCGTACAGTTATCCGTTTCAGGTGTAATAATGACCATCTCCACATTTTTTAGCTTTGGTGTTTGTCTGTTTGTCTGTCTATAACCCGAAAACTATTGGGTATATTTCTACCAAACATCATATTTAGAATCTACCTGTCCTTGGGTAGGTTTTAAGGCCAATATTATTTCTAGATCCCTAGACTGGGGGTTTATACGAAAGCGAAACCGTCATTTTGAACTCCCTCAGAATATACACAATCAAACTTAATGAAAATCTACCTGCCTTAATGGAAATCAATTTCTAAACCTCTTTTCTCATGTGCATCATTTCGATACGAGGATTATTAAAGGTATCATTAACGGACCGGTTTTCGGTACAAGCGGGTGCATGTAAAGCGTATTTCTTATAACTTGAAAACTACTGGAGATATTTCAACCAAACTTCATATTTAGCATCCACCTGTCGAAATATACGTTTTTAGGTCCATGCCATGTCAAATTCCTGGAATGGACTGGGGGTTTATAGAGAACAGGAACAGTGATTTTAATCTCCCACAATATATACAAGACCAATCTAACTGGAAATCGACCAACCTTGATGGAAATCCTTTTCTAAAACTTTTTTTCATGAACATTTTTTCGCGAGGAGGATTAATAATGGGGATATCATGAACGGTCTGTATTGCGGCTAAGTCCAGCGGACATGGCCCAAAATGTGTTTTATGTGTAGCAGATTCCTCATCTATATAAATAAATTTGTAACGACTGTGTGTCTCTACATTGACCTTTTTGGCTAAATTTTCCTACAGTTATCTGTTTCGAGTGTATTAATGACCATCTGCATATTTATTAGCTTTAGTTTCCTGATAGTCCTCATTTTTACCCCCTGCCCCAAAAGCACGATTGAGACACAATCTGCCAAACGAGATAGAAAATGGAAATTTGGCAAAATTATGTCTTAGCCTGTAATCGACAGAAAGCTTCCAAGATATTTTAATATTTCATTTTTTAGCCCTGAAAAATATCGGAATATTGAGGCAATTTTAATGACTATGCAGACCCTCGTTTCGAGGTATTTCGCAGCTAAACGGCAAGTCGTATCACAAAACAGATGGCACAACCTCAGTTCAATATGAAATGATCTACAACTTTGGTCCTATGACGTTTCGTCGTATCTCTATTCCTTATATGTTAGATTTGTCTCTATTTCTCGATTATCCCTACATTTTGCTATTTGTACACGTATAATTCGTAGTTCGAATCACTTATACGAAAGGTAGAATTATCTAATTCTACACGAGCATGGCTCACCCAGTATCCATACGTGAGCCAAATTCTATGTTTGTAGCTGTCATATTAGTAGCCAAAAGTAATGCACTGTGAGAAAACCTTACCCAAATGTCACCCTATTCAACGTTTCTAACTCAATTTCACCCATAAATAGATAAAACAGGAGAAAATATCTTAAGACCAGCCATTTAGACTGCTAAATGAGGCGTCTTATAGTACAATCCGTTTGCCGATATGATGTTTAGCAGCAATTAATCTGTAAATGAAGGTTTGCAATATTGTAAACATGCATATACTTCGTATGCCGATCTATATATAATATATTCATTGAAGTAGATTTGTAGTGATGTAGAAATGGTGTGTTTGCCATTATAATTAATATTTTATATCATAGTGACTCTCAGTAGGAGGGCGTCTGCTGTTGTATTCATTACTGCCCACATGGACTTTGACTGGCAGTAGGAATGGGATCTTTCTCCAACTCCTTTGTATCTAGCGTTAGTGACGATGGACTACCATTGTAAATAATCATTCACTTCTCGATTTGACTGCCAGAAGTCAAGGGAGCATGCAGTTTTGTTCAAAACTCCCCTAACCGATTGTGTTTGGAAGTAGGCAGGTGTGCCAGCCATTATAAACAAATTTACCCATCTAAAATGTGACTGGCATTAGGCATAGTGTTCTTGCTATTATAATGGAAACTCATCAACTCGGTGTGAGTGTCATTAAGAAAAGGGGCCTGTCATTATAATAACAGTACAACTCAGTTTTGACTGGCAGTAGGGAAGGTGCCTGATTTTATAATAAAAACTCCTCAAATGTAATCTGTCTGGAAGTAGAAAAGGGCGCCTGCCATTATAACGAAAACTGCCCAAATCGATTGTGACCGCGCATTAGGTATTGGAGCATCCCATTATAATGAAAACTTTCTTACTCTGTTGTGAATGACAGTAGGCAAGTTAACCTGCCGTTATCATCACAAGTCCGCAACTCGCACTTTACATTGGAAACAACGTACGAGAACCTCCCCGTGCTGTTTCTGGATAACACTAAGGGCATGCAATTTTTAAAAATCTCATTCAGTGCATATACAGTGAAAATGAAATGGCGTATGGCGTTTAGTAGCGGGAGGGTCCGAGGACAAGTTCGGCTCGCCAGATGCAGGTCTTTTGATTTGACGCCCGTAGGTGACCAGTGCGTCGTGATGAGGATGAAATTATGATGAAGACTACACATACACCCAGCCTCCGTATCAGCGAAATTAACTAATTATGGTTAAAATTCCCGACCCCGCCGGGAATCGAACCCGGGACTCCTGTGACCAGAGGCCAGCACGTGAACGATTTAGTCATGGAGCCGGACTGCATGTACAGTAATTTACTTCGATATCCTTATACAATGTAGAATACCGTAGCGAAGCTCGGATACATTTTCTAATTATTATTATTATTATTATTATTATTATTATTATTATTATTATTATTATTATTGACTTTGTCTTGTAACTACTTTACGGCCTCCGTAGAAACCTAAGTGCTGAAATTTTGCCCAACATGAATTCTTTTACGTGACAGTATATCTACGAACACGAGGCTGACATATTTGGGCACATTCAAATACTAAGGTCTGAGCTGGGATCGAACGGGCAGACCTGAGTTCAGAAGGCCAGTGCTTTTACCCTGTAAAGTACTAGGCCTGGAATTGCTGTTGCAATTTTATTTATTTATTTATTTATTTATTTATTTATTTATTTATTTATTTATTTATTTATTTATTTATTTATTTATTTATTTATTTATTTATTTATTTATCTGACCCATGATATGTGGGTTTGGTGTCCGACACAGAATAGCATATAATCACTTTTTCCAAAAAAAATAAGCAACAGGTTACAAACTACGTACTCTGTACACCATGCAAATGGCGATTTTCTATGGAGACATCCTCTTTAATGATGCACGTCACAATTTCACCTTGGAACTTTTGTCCAATCTATATTTCTGCCTCCAGATTACAAGTGATGTTGGAATTGTACTTCTCGCGCCCAAGAAGATGCTACTAGAATCTCCCGCTCGCCGTTATAAGAACGTAACTGCGGGCGCGCGGAGTCAGTCGGTCCGTAATGAGTCATGAGTCTTGAGTGCGTCAATCGCGAGTGACGCTGGCACGTGTCCATGGGGTGAGTCATTCGTAGGAAATGACATCGTCAGACGGTTAATTGGAGTTTAGCGAGGCTTGCTGTTGTGTTCTGTTCTAGAACGATACTGAGCTGGGAGAAGCCGTGTTGTGGACCAGGAGTTGCAGCGTGATTGCCCGAATGAGCGTGTTTTACGACCGTGAATCAACACTGTGTCAAGCTGAAAACTTAACCGTGAGTGAACTTGTAATTAAATGTACCATAGTACAGTCGAAACAGCTTATTGCGACATCGCTTTTAACGTCGTATTGGATATAACGGCGAAATGCAACGTTCCCGACGAAACCCTATATAAACTCTGCAGTAAAAATATATAGACTAGTACGACATCGCTTATTACGGCATTATCGTATAAAACGACGTTTTTCTCACCTCATTTTCTGAGAAATGTATCAATTATAAGGTCCATTGTTTACTTTGGTGTGTTACGGGTTTGGGGATTGCTGACAAGTGTAAATCTCATTTTCAAGCTCTTGTTTTAAGTAGATTGTAGTTTTCAAATCATTGTGCTAAATAGTCAAGGCTAGCACTGCTTTGAAGATGGCGCAAAATAAAAAGTGTTTAATACTGAAAAAGGTCACAAATATTAAGGCCATTACAAAAGAGAGAGTCCGCCTCTGTGGTGTAGTGGTTAGTGTAATTAGCTGCCACCCTCGGAGGCCCGGGTTCGATTGCCGGCTCTGCCATGAAATTTGAAAAGTGGTACGAGGGCTGGAACGGGTCCACTCAGCCTCGGGAGGTCAACTGAGTAGAGGTGGGTTCGATTCCCACCTCAGCCATCCTGGATGTGGTTTTCCGTGGTTTCCCACTTCGCTTCCAGGCAAATGCCGGGGTGGTACCTAAGTTAAGGCCACGGCCGCTTCCTTCCCCCTTCCTTATCTATCCCTTCCAATCTTCCCATTCCCCACCAAGGCCCTTGTTCAGCATAGCAGGTGAGGCCACCTGGGCGAAGTACTGGTCATACTCGCCAGTTGTATCCCCGATCCAATGTTTCACGCTCCAGGACACTGCCCTTGAGGCGGTAGAGGTGGGATCCCTCGCGGAGTCCGAGGGAAAAACCAACCCTGGAGGGTGAACAGATTAAGAAAAACAAAAGAGGAAAAGAAACATCAGCGTCACCAAGGAATTGGCTGTATTACACTCAACGATTTCTACTATTTGAAAGGACAGAAAGAACATCTGATTTGTTAGCCAAACCCGTATGCGACATTATTGATTTACTTATATTTTGCTACTTCTTTCCTACTTACTCTTTTATATTTTGCTCACACATTATCGCTGTTCCTACTGTGTAAACATTAGAAGAAAAATTCCTCGCTATTTCACTCCACAAGTACTGTATTACAAATACATACACAAATTTCACATGTTTTTTTTTAAGTTTACTCTGTTCTGTTTTAATATAAGTGTGCAACCTAAAAATGTGCAGATATGACGTTTTATCAGCCGCAACAACAACAACAACAACACGGTTTGTTGATTGTCGCCTATAACGACCTTTGATTGGCAATCCCTTCAGAGACGTTATAACCGGTTTCGACTGTAATTAAACATATACCGAGCTCGATAGATTCAGTCGCTTAAGTGCAGTCAGTATCCAGTATTCGGGAGATTTGAAAATATTTGTGTATTTATATCCAGACACCTATGAAACTGAAACTGGAACTTATCTCAATAAAGTCCTGCCTTCTCTCCACTCCAGCATAGCTGGAGCATGCTGTGGCCTATGGGGCTTCTTTAAATGTACAAGGATTTCATGAAGTAACGACCGTGTGTCTGTACATTGACTATTTTGGTGAAATTAACGTTCAGTTACACGTTTCAGGTGTAATAATGACCATCTGCAGATATTTTGGCTTTGGTGTCTTGGTTACCTGTTTCTGTTTGAGTTCTTGCAATTTGAAAACTACTGGATATAATTCTACCAAACTTCATATTTAGAATCCACCTGTCCTCGGATAGGTTTTAGGGCCAAAGTTGTTTCTAAACCCCTGAACTGACTGGAGGTTAATACGAAACCGTAACCGTGATTTTGCACTCCCACAATATATACACAATGAGACTTGATGGAATTCTGCCTGCTGTCATGTCATTTCAAGGTGGGTTACAAGGTTTCAGTAAAGAGCCATTTTACTCTTTTCGATAGAACAGATAATAAGAGAGATTTTCGTCAGCGATTGGTTTCAGGCACAGCGCCACTCCTGTTTCAAATGAACAACAATATGTAACCGAGAAGTATGGAAAATTACGCAAAACTTCTGACCAGGAAGTGTACTGCCACTTGCTTTTGTAGAAGAATATCAGTTTAAAATGCCGTATTAAACGTTTGAATACAGGGATGTAACTTCGCATAAATTCATGAAGGAATCATGAAATCTATTATAGTCCGCGCATCTTTTAGCGATATTACTTTGTACGGGAGTGAGGAGTAAGGAGGGAGCTCTCCCGGTTCCGGTTATACTGCCAACTGAATGGAAATGAAATCTGAATTGAATCGATAATATGATCGATCGATATGCATCTTCTAAACATTTATTATCTTACGCCAACAACTGTGTCACACATACATTATTTAACATTATATAATATTTCTCGATACGAATCTTGTTGCTAGCATGAATTCAATAGTTTGGCTTTGCTGTGTGAACAACAACAGTACTAGTACGTAAAGTGTACGCCAGATGTCACACAGCGATCCATAGTTTGTGTGTCAAAGGTTGCCAATACGAATCTCGAAGATACCCGAGGTCCACCGATTCAGCACTAGGGTGTTTATGTATTGCTAAAAGGTGCACGTACTTTAGACCTACCATTTCCCGTACCAAGAACGTGTACATATGCTAGTGCGTGTGTGTATGTCTGTTTAGTGGATAGTAAAACACGCTACCTATCTTTGTAGTAATTTTAGTTTCAAAGTTAATGATAACACATGATCATCATCATCATCATCATCATCGTCATCATCATTATTGCTGGGATGAGTGGCTCAGACAGTTAAAGCGCTGGCTTTCCGAGCCCAAGTTGGCAGGTTCGATCCTGGCTTAGTCCGGTTGTATTTGAAGGTGATCAGATACGTCAGCCCTGTGTCGGTAGATTTACCGGCACGTAAAATAACTCCCCAGGGACAACATTCCGGCACCTCGGGGTCTGCTAAAACTATAAAGTAGTTAATGGGACGTAAAATTATTATTATTATTATTATTATTATTATTATTATTATTATTATTATTATAGCTCAGGACATTCAGGTTGGAACACCGCTCGTTCAATTTGTTATGAAATGATTCTTTAATTTTTTGCATTCAGTCCTACGACTGGTACTTTGCTATGGCATTTCTCAACATGGCAGGATCGTTGGCAGTTCTCTTCATTGTTACGTACCGAGCTCGATAGCTGCAGTCGCTTAAGTGCGGCCAGTATCCAGTATTCGGGAGATAGTAGGTTCGAACCCCACTGTCGGCAGCCCTGAAAATGGTTTTCCGTGGTTTCCCATTTTCATACCAGGCAAATGCTGGGGCTGTACCTTAATTAAGGCCACGGCCGCTTCCTCCCCACTCCTAGCCCTTTCCTCTCCCGTCGTCGCCATAAGACCTATCTGTGACGCTGCGACGTAAAGCAACTAGCAAAAAAAAAAAAAAAAAAAAGCATTGTTACGTATTTGTGTCCTTCTATCAGTATACATTTTATTTGACCTAATATTATACCTAGATAGTTTCTAATAACCTTACAAATGCCGTACTTGAAACTACTTGAAACTATGAGCTCATTCAGAAGTGTTTTCTAAGCGAAAATAATTCGTATATTTTACATCATGCAGAAGATTTTAACTGGCTGTTACTGGTTATAAACCATGAATGCACTCCACTTCGTGTAGAGATTTGTTTTTCTTAAGGATGTTCTTTCTTTTCTTTTTCCAAACAATAGGCCTACTGTATACTAAGTCTCTAACATAAATAGCGTGTTCGTGTGGACGTAATATCAGGTATTTATTTATTTATTTATTTATTTATTTATTTATTTATTTATTTATTACCGCGTGGCAAAGTTAGCGCTCTCGGCTCTCTCTTCAACTTAACCTTTTTTGAATACAGCTTGGATGAAGTAAATAAGGTGATTATTATGATTGTGATGGTTTGAGTCGTGTAGCTGCGAGCTTGCATGCGGGAGATAGTGGATTCGAATCCCGCCACCGGCAGTCCTGAAGATGTTTTCCGTGGTTTCCCACTTTCACACCAGGCAAATGCTGGTGTATGCCTTAATTTTCAGATATATGCATAAGGTTTGGCGATTTTTCTGGTAAAGAAAACACGTAATTTTCAAAGAGAATTCATTTTTTTATTTATTCGAAATATTGGCCATCGTCTTCTACACACTTCGCCCATCTTTCAGGTAAGTTATGAACACCATGCCAGAAAAGCTGCTTGTCTTTTGCGACAAACCATTCGTCGAACCATTTTCCAACTTCCTCGAAATTGCTGAAGTGCTGCTCTGCGAGCGCGTGCCCCGTTGATACGAAGAGCTTTTAGATGGCGTCAGGTCGGGGCAGTACGATGGGAGCGGAAGGATGTCTCCTCCAAGCGATTTCAAGGTGTCTTTCACTGGTTTTGCTGTGCGCATTGTAGTGCAACAAAATCACTTGGGCATGTCTTCTGGTCCATTCCGGTCGTCTTTCGATCAGTACGAGATTTAAAATAATCATTTGTTAGTGATAGCGTTGCGCATTAACGGTTTCGCCGGGCTACAAGAGTTCAGTTCCTCTTCTTCGCACTTCAGTGGTCTACCACAGCGCGCATTGTCTTTCACAATGAAATCGCCACGTTTAAATTGTCGAAACCATATCTCACATGTTCTAATCGATGGAGCGCATTCACCATATGTTTCTATCAGCAAACGATGACTTTTCAGTCTTTTTCTTTTGATTAAATAAGAAAAGCTGACAGCTCGGAACATACCACTTAGTCGAGCAGCTCGTCTTCTTTCTCCCAGTTCTTTCCAGCCCAAACTTTGCAACATTTTTGTAACGCTACTCTTTTGTCGGAAATCACCCATAACAAATCGAGCTCCTTTTTGGATTTTTTCCAGTTCTTGAATCAAGTAATCCTGGTGAGCGTCCCATACAGTGGAACCATACTCTATTTGGGGTCTTACCAGAGACTTATACCCCTCTCCTTTACATCCTTACTACAACCCCTAAACACTCTCATAACCATGTGCAGAGATATATACCCTTTATTTACAATCCCATTTATGTGATTACCCCAATGAAGATCTTTCCTTATATTAACACCCAGATACTTACAATGATCCCCAAAAGGAACTCTCACCCCATCAACGCAGTAATTAAAACTGAGAGGACTAGTTATGAAAGGTGTTGCTCAGAGGATCAGTCGTTATGCAGTAGCAACTTCTGGTCTAGTGAAGAAAGCATTGGCAAACTGTCTCACTCATCTTGCCTAGTACGCCTCATTTGGGCTCTGCCATTGGTTTTTGCGGTTTCCCTATAACTGCGGCGTTAAACCACTACCTAATAATAATAATAATAATAATAATAATAATAATAATAATAATAATAATAATAATAATAATAATAATAATAATAATAATAATAAGAATAAGAAGAAGAAGAAGAAGAAGAAAATGAAAATTCACAGCCTGTTTCCAGTCATTCAGCCGGGTCAAAAATGGAATGAAGGAAGCCCCCATCTATCGGAGAGGATAGGAATTGTGCCGGCTGCCGAAGCCTGTCGCACTCTTCTGGGGCAATGATTAATGAAGACAGATGAAATGAAATGATACTGGAGATGTTTGCTGGAATGAAATATGACACGGAAAACCGGAGTACCCGGAGATAAACCTGTCCCGCCTCCGCTTTGTCCAACACAAATCTCACATGGAATGACCGGGATTTGAACCACGGTGCCCAGTGGTGAGAGGCCGGCGCGCTCCCGCCTAAGCCACGGAGGCTTCGAATAATAATTACCAGTTTCCCGCTGGCTCCGCCCGCAATGTCCCAAGTATGGTGTTGTTCGTTACTATCCTCACGGATGTATTTGCAAAGTTTCGAATATAAAATAAAGCATATGATCTGCTTTGGTAATATAATGTAATATTATGTCAACAAACCACTTGAAAATATATCATACGAAGAAATTGAATTAAACGTTCCTTGGAACATCACTACGCGCCGAACTGTTAAAAAGTCCTTCAAAGATCTTTGTCATAGAGACAAATGTACTCATAACTTTTCTCAGAAACTACCAATTTAAGTAGTTATTACCTCAAAATGAAGCGCTTGATCAACTGAGTGTTTCTAGACCAAAAAACTGCGTACCTCAATTAGAACGAAAGATATGATTTCTTCAATGAGAAAAATGTTGAAGCAATGAGACGTCAAATTGAATGTGCACTCATAACTTTCCTCAGAATCAACCAATTTGAATAGTTAAGAACTGAAATGAAAGAGCTTGATCCACTGAGTGTTCTTAAGCCAAAACTAACTCCGTACCTCAATTAGAACCAAATACATGATTGCTTCAAAGAGACAAAAAATTGAAAAATCAAATAATTTGAGGAAGGCGGAAGTTATTTATAGTACCTGATGAAAAATCTGTGCATGAATACCTTTCAGTTAAAAAAAGAATGAAGGAAATCGACCGGATAGGATGGCCGGACTGACTGACTTTAGTTTTCATAAAAAAATTAATATATAGGTACATCCTTTACCCTACGATGGGATTCGAGCCTACCATCTTCCGGACGTAAACTCACAGCTAAGCGTGCGCCCAACTCACTATTATTATTATTATTATTATTATTATTATTATTATTATTATTGCTGCTTCACTTGACGTTACATGAATGTTCCCGCTCATCAGTGTGCGAGCTAGCTAGTTGTTGTTAAGTGGAGACTTGCAGAGAACATTAGACATACATTTGCCATTAGTAGAAATCCTCCATAGGACTGTTACGACTCATGAACATTAAACCTTATCTCTGATGAAAAGCAGAGGAATGCGGACAAGGTGTATCTGGGTCGTGGAACAAACATGATGTTTTGTAGAGGAAGCATGGTAACGAGCTGTGTCCAGCAAAACTGTACACCGTACATAAGGCTCAAATCGCTCGGTCGATCGCTGATCACCACTGGCAGCCTCATTTTCCTCCTTCCAGAAGCACACCATTAATGGAAACTGACTAGACTCCCGTCCTAAACTCACTGCCCTAATACTAATTTACATGGATCTCAGGTTGGAATGGGTGTGTTTGTTCTTGGTAATTAGAACGTGGTAACGCGGTGAATTCTGATTAAAATGAGGACTGTGAAGTTGGGTTTGAACTGTAGTTCTTTGCTACTGGGTTAGCGTATTTCTTGATGGATGCGGCATTCTTTCTCTTGGCACAGACCAGAGAAAATGTAACCTCAACCGAAATATCGGTCTCATTAATGGCTCAGACAGTATAGAAGTTGCTGCCCGGTTCCTTGGCTCGATGGTCAGTGTATTGGCCTTCAGTTCATACGGTCGCGGCTTCGGTGTGGTTAATTTCTCTAATTCGAGGGCTGGGTGTTTCTGATAGTCTTCACGTACATCTTCGCTTATACATAGCGTATTACCAACACACATTAGTGAATGCATCCCTCTACATAGGGTTGGCGCCAGGAAGGGCATCCGGCCGTAAAACCGGGCCGACCTAGAGTAATTGGGAAAAGACCAGGAAGCTGCTCACGTGTGAGTAATGCTAAAATAATAATGGCGTGTGGCCTCCGGAGAGGCCTAGTGCAATGTTTTTGAGTTGACGCCTTACAGGCGACCTGCGCGCCTCGCAGGATTGGGTCCTGCCTAAGATGAATATTGTAATGATCAAGATGCACGCAGACCCAGCCCCCGAGATATCGGAATTAAGCAATGAGAAAGTTAGAATCCTCGATCCTGCCAGGAATAGAACCTGGGACCTCTTGAGCCAAGGTCCAGCACGCTAACCATTTAGCCATGGAGCCGGACTGAGAGATGTTGGGTAATGACGTTTGGAGCACGAAAAATGCATGTTGGTGTTACGGAAGGTGCTACTCGCAGGACAGACATACTGCAATAGCACTTTCAGAGCCAGAGAGGAAAGCATCTTAAAACTCACTCGCTCCTCATTCAGTCTACTACGCCTCATTTTGGCAACGCTAGCAGGCTAACCATTTAGCCATCGAGCCGGACTGTTTCCTTACAACTATGTTATCTTTGTTGGTACTATTTGAGAACCTAGCCTGCCTCGGAGCTGATGACCAGCGGGCAGCTGCGGGTTATGCATCTGATGTGGGGATAACTTACCAATAAACAGCCATAGCTTGTGTACGAAGAATAGAAAGCCATCTTCAGGATTGTTCACAATGAATCTCCCCACATCCGAGCTTACAGCTGGACACCGCTACAGTCTTGAAGTAAATGGGGTATTTAATTTTCACGGCCGCATTGTACAGGGAGTATAATTTAAGACTTCCCACTTCTGCTCACAGGCCGCGGGAAACCCCAAGCGAGCACCATATGACTTTGTGTCAAGCTTGGCGTGGTAAGAAGTCTTGACAGCTTGCACAGCAGTGCGCTAATAGCTATTAGACTTCTAATGTGTGTTGTAAAGTTATTATCGCGATGGTTAATTACACTACAGCGCAGAGAATATTTTTAGTCGAGTGTTACTTGTACAAGAAGAATAAACCAGTTAAAAGGTGCCTTCGAAGATTCCGTAGACAGTTTCCCGGTTCTACAGTACCATGAAAACGTTACGTGCAACAACTCTTTCACAAGCAGGCCCCGATTTCAAGTAGTTAGTGCCCTGGGCAAACAATATTTAGCCGCCCCCCACCCCCTGCTCGTTTTCCTGTTCCTCTAAAAAAATCATTGTTTACAAATTAAATATTACAGTTTTCAAGATTATGATTTTTAAAAAAAGCACATTATGCAAATACAGTTAATTCTCATAATTAAACTTATCAAGCCAAATAAAGGTAACAGCCAAATAAGAATCAGGCTGCTTTATTTTTCTTTAAAAAGCCCTTGGTTTGTATGTAAGTAAATAATTTTAGAAAGAAGTCACGTTTCCTTTATACAATTTAAATATATAGATTAAATTCAGATTTTAAAGTTATGATGATGATGCTTGTTGTTTAAAGGGGCCTAACATCGAAGGTCATCGGCCCGGTTTTAAAGTTAGAATAGTTCAAAGTGTTTTATATAGGCTAATAAAATAATTGGAATAATTTGTGGAATGTAAAATTAATTTGAGTGTAATGAATTCAAGACGTAATTCACGCAGGCCACAATTACTCGATCCGCCAGCCGCCGCCCCTCAAAAATAGGCGCCCTGGGCAAATGCCCAGTCCGCCCATTTGTAAATCGGGGCCTGTTCACAAGTGGCGTAGTGCTGATTCCTTAAATAATAAGATAAACAGAGAAGGAGAACAACTCTTACACAGGAGAGGTTGGAGGATATACAGGCAAGATGGCAAGTCAGTCCAAATAAGTCGCTTCGGAGAGTAGCTCAGTAAACTGATTTCACAAAGTCAGCACGTAATGAAACAAAACAAAATTATTACGTTTACGATCTTACCGGACTCAGTGGTGAGTTCAGTTTCATTTATGGTTTTCCGTGGTTTCCCATTTTCATACCAGGCAAATGCCGGGGCTGTACCTTAATTAAGGCCACGGCCGCTTCCTTCCAGTTCCTAGGCCTTTCTTACCGCATCGTCGGTTATAGCAAAAAAAAAAAAAAGTAGCATTTACTAGTTTGGTTTATTTATTTATTTATTTATTTATTTATTTATTTATTTATCCTGAGCATGTATTTAGCTGATGAGTTCAGTTTCGTTTAGTTGTTATAGGAGTTATCATTTCACTTCTTTGAGACGACTAAGTCTGCTCGTCATTGCAGGCACTGCGCTGGTGTCGGGAAGAGCATCCGGCCGTAAATCCTGGCATATAGAGTCACTTCACCCCTCCCCGACCCCGATCAAGAAACGGGATTAAGGGGTAGACATACCATTTTTGTTACGTCAACCGAGCAAGTGGCTCCGCGGTTTGATTCATGTAGCTATCAGCTTGCATTCGGTTTTCCGCGGGCCAATTCTGTACTGTAATTAAGACCACGGCCGCTTCCTTCCAACTTCTAGCCCTTTCCTATCCCATCGTCGCCATAAAACCTATATGTGTCGGTGCGACGTAAAGCAGATGATAAAAAATAAATAAAAAGATCAAATCTCAACCACACTGAATTGTTATAACGAGGTACTTATTAAAGCGAAAGGCTTCCCCTTTATAGTGAATATCTGCAATAATGTGTGCTCTTTTTAGACCATGCAGTCCAACAGAGTCCATAATCGTGGCGCTTTTGATCTATCGTGTTCCATTCACTGACACACACAGAGCGAGAAATTGTATTTCCGCCAAATCTCGTACAAACACTTGTGTAGTCGTTCAGAAAACGAGCGGACTCTATATAGAGACAATAATTGAAGTCTGGTTGTACCTACCTCACTTGCTTGGTGCAATTATATTTGTGTGCAAAAGCATGTGATTTCTCGTAGTAGGTATTTAATTCTGGCCTGCAATACCCTCGTCTCCCTTTGAGTTGCAAACTAAGAGATCTCAGTCCCAACGGAATGAAGGTGTATGAACCTGAATTCGCATAGTAAAATCCAGACATATGGGGAAGTTACATGGAAACTTTCGCAGGTCAATAGAAAATAAATTTAACTCCTCAGAATGAACAAGTTGCTGCGTGTAACTTAGAAAAAATTCAGACAAGGGTAATACGTTAGCTTCGTTATAACTTCAAGGAACTGGAGAATCAATCAGAACGTAAAAGGAAAAGTAATTTCTCTGTTCGAAACAAAACAATGAAAAGGAAATGAAAAATTCTCAGCCTGTTTCCAGTAATTTGATCGGGTGTGATTAGGGTAGGAATTGTGCCGGTTGCCGAAGCCTGTCGCACTCCTCTGGGGCAATGATTAATGAATGATAAATGAAATGAAATGGTGTTGGAGAGTATCGCTGGAGTGAAAGATGACAGGGAAAAAGCGATTAATTCCTGATACTTCTTAAAAAGACTATTTTATCCCATGTGATCCACCAAATCTAAATAGGTTAGCATAGCTATAGGAAGGGCTGTGAGCCATGGGAAGACAATTTTGAACTCGGAGTTCCGTGACCTAGGCTGCGGAGAAAAACCTGTCCCGCCTCCGCTTAGTCCAGCACAAATTTCACATGGAGTGACCGGGATTTAAACCACGGAACCCAGCGGTGAGAGGCCGCCTGAGTCACGGATGCTCTGACACAAAACGACTCAACAAAATTTAACTATCAGTGGAAATCAAAGGTGGAATGTTGATTGGGATAAATTTCAGACTATACAAACACAAGACTGTTGCACAAGTTCAGAGGACGTTGGCGTGAAAAGAGAAATTGGCAATAAGAGAACCCAGTTTGCCAAGTGAAAACCTACTTCGTAACGGAGTACCGAGGCATACAAGGGCAGAGAAGTCGTGATAGCCAGCGTCTTCATTTAATAATATACAGGTTCATGAACACGCTAACTAAAGTTTTATAATATAAAAAATATAACATTAAACTTTAAAATGAATTAAAATACAGATACCATATCCAGTAAAATTTAAAAAAACTTACATTATATAATATTTAAGAAAGTAAATTTAGTCCATTTATTATTTTAGATTACAAGAATCTAAAGAATCTAAATCAAAAGCAGACAGTAAAACAATTCTCTAAGACATACACATTTCTGATTGTTAGACACAAGAATGCGTGACCTCAGTGCCTGGCGTACTCCTCCAGGAGGACAGATGTTAAGGACTGATTTAGTTGAGTACAGTTGGTCTTTTTTTGCGAAACGGTGAAGATTAAAGACGTTAAAGATACGTGGTGCAGTGCAAACAAAGGATTTGTTAAATTTAGCGGTACGAAGGAGGGGAATGTGAAGGGTAGCTTTTAGAAATCTATGAGAGAGAGAGAAAGAGAAAGAGATTGTGGTATTAAGTTTGTTTCTGGTATTGAAATAGTAGTATTTCTTGTACAACTAAGCAAAATAAGCAATGTAATCTCCTCGCTGGAGAGAAAGGTACTGTTCATAGAGGGTTGGAGTGGTTAGCCACCACCGGCCACTTTTCCCCACGGGAATTAACCTGATCATTATTTTTGGTGAAGGCTGACTTAACAGCATAGCTATGTGTCGCTCTAGAAGTGGAGACCTCGTTTCTTAATTTTTCCGCTTCATGACGGGGAATCGATTCCACGTCCTTTTGGGCGAAGATAGCTCGCCTTTACTACTTCTTATGCGCCATCGCTTGTTAATACTTTCACTTGAAGGATTTTTTTTTTTTTTTTTTTTTTTTTTACAATTTGCTTTACGTCGCACCGACACAGGTAGGTCTTATGGCGATGATGGGAGAGAATAGGCCTAGGAATGGGAAGGAAGCAGCGGTGGCCTTAATTACGGTACAGCACTTGCCTGGGTGAAGGTGGGACATCACTGAGAACCATCTTCAGGGCTGCTGAGTGTGGGGTTCGAACCCACTACCTCCCAAATGCAAGCTCACAGCTGCGCATTCCTAACCGCACGGCCAACTCGCCCGGTACTTGAAGAAGGATTATGCCGGGCTGAGTGACTCAGACTCTGACTACAACTTGGCAGGTTCGTTCCTGACTCAGTCCGGTGGTAGTTGAAGGTGCTTACATACGTCAGCCTCGTCTCGGTAGATTTACTGATACGTAAAAGAACTCCTGCGGGACGAAATTCTGGCACCTCGGCATCTTTGAAATCCATAAAAACGTTGTTGGTGGGACGTAAACATAAATATTATTATTATTATTATTATTATTATTATTATTATTATTATTATTATTATTATTATTATTATTATTATTATTATTATTATTATTATTTGAAGGAATAGAATATGTTAAGTTTCTGTAGAAAAATAATCTTACAACTTTCAATGTAGAAATTGTTTTTCCCGTTTTCGTTTTGTTGTCGACAGACATTTTTCTTTGCGGATGAGGTAGTAAAGCGCACATTTCTCTGCTTCACCGGAATACATTTCTTCCCGAACCCTTTCAATTTCTGTTGATATAAAGAGCTTTTAGGAATACTATTTACTTTTAATTAAGCCATGTAAACTTAACTTCTTTGTAACTCTTATTTCTTACCGTCTTTAGAGCGTGAGCCTGAACGGTAAAAGTGTGTTGTGAGTGAAAAGCGTGCTTTGAAATTTTATATTGGCAGCTCTTGACTGGGGCTTCTTCCCTGTCTCCGCGGGCTAGGGCTTTGTCATCATTAAGAGCTCTCTCTGTAGGGATAATGATAATCCATAGCTTGTTTCCAGTCATTCGGCCGGATCAGGAATGGAATGAATAAGTGTTGTCCGGAAAACGCGGAATGTATAAACAAAGATCTTCCACATGCCGACATTGTACGAAGTGGATCTTTCTTCTTCCCTTCAAAAAATCTGATTACATCTCCCAGGTTTGAAATCGTGTTCATACGACCGGAAGTCTACACTTGACCACTAATCTGCAGGGGGAGGTTTCTTTCTTTTCTTATCCATACATATTGTTGGTCTCTAAGTTTCTAACCTTTCATGATAGATGTTACTTCGGTGGTCTCTGTGTGTTATCGTAATAATAATAATAATAATAATAATAATAATATAATTAATGTGAAACACTGTGTCAGTCCTTTCGTTGTTTCCATTTTGTCTCTCTCCATGAGCCTCTTCAAATTACGGAATATCTTGCTTTCACGTGAATATACTTACGCTGTTTGATTATTAACACTGATCTGTTTCTTTTGTTGCAGGTGAGTTCAGATTTTGAAGATGTCATTGACAGAGCATGTTTATTGGTGAGTAACTTTGTCCATATATCCTTTCAATGTTGCGAAGTTCTTGAGAGAATTTTGAATGATAATTTTTCTACCTTTTTTTTTTTTCATGTAGCTGGATATCCCAGCTCAACCGAATAATAAATAAGCTCATTGTCGGCTGCACGATGTAGGTGTAGCATGCCTAGTTCTTACCCGGAGGTTCTTAATTTTTTCAAATGTATGTTCATTTTTCTATGAGACTATTTATCATAGAGCTGTGTAATTTTCGCCATTAAAGTGTCTTATATCGATTTACATTTTAACGGAGGGATTTCTCTATTTAAGCAATACTCTTTTAAATTTGGCTTGTTTTTGTAAGAAAAAGTAATTAAAATTTGGCACTTTAAAACAATTCTGACTCACCTGAAGACCAATCAAATAACGGCCGTGTTAAGTTAGCTATGAAGAATATGTGGCAGAAATGCCATTATCATAACTTTATTAGATCTTGAGGAAAAGGAGCATGAACTTAACAAATTTAACATTGGCGACATAGGCGATTCCGTATCACCTTAATGTAATTATGTATAGTACCGACCGTAATAGCAGAAGCGGTTCACACACCTTTACTGAGAGCAGGGATTTCGGAATCTATTATTGGGAACGACCCCATCTCTTTCGTCGCTGATAATGACGACTTTGAGACAAGTTTAAGCTAGTAATATATATTTGTAAGTTTGTAAATTAACCGGCGATCCTCCGTGGCTCAGCCGGCAGCGCGCCGCGCTCTCACCGCTGGACTCTGTGGTTCAAATCCCGGTTCTCCATGTGAGATTTGTGCTCGACAAAGCGGAGACGGGACAGGATTTTCTCCAGGTACTCCGGTTTTCCCTGTCATATTTCATTCCAGCAATACTCTCCAATATCATTTCATTCCATCTGTCATTCATTAATCATTGCCCCAGAGGAGTACGATAGGCTAACAGCCGGCACATTTGCTATCCTCGCCGCTATATGGGGGCTTCATTCATTCGATTTCTAACTCGGTCGAGTGACTGGAAACAGGCTGTGGATTTTCATTTTTCATTTGCGTTGTTAGTCATATACTAGCATGGGATAATTAATAAATAACTAATTATTAAATTTGTGTCCATAATGTGAAGAGATGTTCGTCAAATGTGGCTGAACTGAACTGAATTAAATTATAATTAAATTATAACTTTACTTTTATTTTTGAACGCAATATGCCAGAATTACTGGGTTGTTCATAAGGGCTAGGTGACGTTAGATTTCATTCCAACAATATTTCATTCTGCTAAAAATGTACCTTATTCACTTAAAAATTACGTAACAGTGACGCTGTCAAAATACAAATTTCAGATTCATGTTCCTATTGATCAGAGGATCCGGCTCGTACGCTGGACTAAGTGTCTGACGATAGAAGCCTTCTCAGCCCGAATTGGCGGACTGAAGGTTCTCAGTAAATTTGCTAGCAGTTAAAATCTCCCGAGAGACTAATTTGTGGTACCTCGGCGTCTCCGAAAACCGTAAAAGTAGTTAGTGGGACAGTGGGACGTGAAGTCTTTATTTATTATTATTATTATTATTATTATTATTATTATTATTATTATTATTATTAATACGTCCCAAAAACTACTTTTATGTTTCTCAGAAATTCCGAGGTGCCGCAATGTTGCCCGCCAGGAGTTCGTTCACGTGCCAGTAAATTCACTGACATGAGTCTGGCATATTTCTGCACCTTCAAATATCATCGGACTGAGCCAGGATGGAACCTGCCTATTTAAGCCCAGAAGGTCAGTGCTCTGCCAACTGAGCTACTCAGCCCAATTATTATTATTATTATTATTATTATTATTATTATTATTATTATTATTATTATTGTTATTGTTATTATTATTTCCTATTGATCATATTCGTGTCAGCACGCGAATTTTCAAGCCCAACATTTCTATTCTGTTTCGTGGGTTCCCTCCGACTTAATCCGCGACTGATTGAGTAGCTAGATTTAAATTGGCTCTAGAAACGGAAGGAAACACTTAGGGCTATTTAGAAAAACACGAAACTCCACTTTCACTGCCAGTGCTCTCAACATCTTGCCACAGACGTTAAGTGAAGACTCGTACTGTTCAAGGCGACCTTCGGTTGTACGATAGTTCTTGGAAAGTTAGACTTGGATTACATCTCGCTTCCTTGCTTTTGATATAACGATGTTACGGTTACGGGTTGAATGAAATTACTGTCTTGATAATTAACCTACTGTACTTAATTTTTCCTGTTTTATTGTACATTTAGTTGAAAATATCAATGTTTGTTTTGTTAAATTTTATGAGTGACAAATTAGTCTTAGCATAAAAATTGAATGATTTCAGAATAATTGAGAACTTTCTGAAACAGACTACGAACTAGAAAAATATATTGATTTTGACGTAGAATACGTCAAGTCTACAGTGTACTTGGGCCGGTGAGTGTTACAAAAATATGAACTTCATCTTTTTTTTTTCTTCTACCACTTTCCCAACACCTGTGGGGTCGCGGGTGCGAAATATGTCAAACATGTGGATTTGGCCCTGTTGTACGGCCGGATGCCCTTCTTGACGTCAACCTTATATGGAAGGATGTAATCACTATTGCATGTTTCTGTGGTGGTTGGTAGTGTAGTATGTTGCCTGAATATGAAAAGGAAAGTGTTGGAACAAACACAAACATCCAGTCCCCAAGCCAGAAGAATTAATCAAACACGATTAAAGTTCCCGACCCGGTCGGGAATGGACCCGGGACCATCTGAACTGAAGGCCTCAACGTTGATCATTCAGCCAATGAGTCGGTCAAAAATATGGACGTTTTAAAATCGAAATAATCGCCAAACGACACGTTCAGCGACAGTGTTCGATATCTCATTTTAAAAACTAAGGACCAATGTATTTACCAACAATGGCAACTCAGTGTTTTCATTCCCCCACTGAAGGGGGAGCAGGCCTCTTATATGATGACATCATCTCTCAGGCCAGGATATTTATATTGCAGGAGGAGAGTTGTGGTGAAGGTGAGAGGGTTGGCAGCCGTGGCTGCTGGGAACTGTCCCGGCATTCATTCGCCTGAGTGCAGGAGAACGAAAAACGACGGAAAACCATTCTCAGGACAGCCGACGGTAGGGACCAGCCCATCTCAGTCTCCCGAATGCTGAGGCGTAGAACTGCAACAAACAGGCCCCATCAAAACACCAGTTTAAGTAATTAGTTGTAACATGTTGACGTTTTCACTC
This sequence comes from Anabrus simplex, assembly GCF_040414725.1. NCBI lineage: Eukaryota > Metazoa > Arthropoda > Insecta > Orthoptera > Tettigoniidae > Anabrus > Anabrus simplex. The sequence continues at coordinate 143,600,320 of NC_090265.1, read as the reverse complement.
GTGTTTTCAATCTTTTAAGAGATATACTTAACATTTTACATTCTGTCACGAGTCACAGGATGGCGGTTCATCTAGGAGTCGAGAATTGATCTGCAATTCCATTTGCTCCTGTGGACGACAAGGCATGTTTAATCCGGCCATCTCGTTAGGGAGATAGTATGAACAGAATGTATTATTGGTTGGCAGTACTAAAATTAAAAGGTCGAACAAGCGTGTATTTGATGCATTTGGATTAATTGCTTCAGTATTGATTATGCTACTCCATCTGCAGTATCACACTTAATACTCCCATTTAGATTAGTTGAAAGAATGGAATATTGCGTTATTCAATCATCGTTGTCGGAAGATTCTTAATTAGTCCACATACTGTATTGCCGCCAGACAAAGATACACCATTTTCTGCGACCTACTCTGATGTTTTGTCCTACCCTGTGCAGAAATATCGAATAAAATTACGTTAATCGTGTTTCGATCTGTGCTACTTCCATGCACATACAAAATAGACAAAAAGAGAGAACACTGGGAAATCATGTGACAAAATAACGCCCAATGCAACTTCATAAGCAAGATGATGTAATGAATGAAACATTAAGGGAAAGAAAAATGTCGGGAAAATTGCAGACTATAAAATCGAATAAAGATGTTGTTATCCTGGACATAAAAAGAGACAGAAAATGTGTCAACTGTTCATTCACTGAGTAATGGATGGTCTGAACTGAGGAAATAATGCAAATATATATGTAGAATTGTAAACTATAGACTTGCATGAATGAAGCTGGTATAATAATAATCAACCAGAAGAAATAAGAAATGGATAAGAATCCTTTCTTGACTCCTTACACAAACAAGCATGCAATCAAACAAATGAGGTTATAGATTCTACCGTTGAATGAGGAATGTTAATAGACAAGGAGCGTTAGTGTGAAATTAACAGAAACTAAGGTGAGTCATTCTATTATATAAACAATCTGTAATTCCAGGATATTTTCTGTATTTTTTTCCTAAAGTTGATAGATTATATCTGTTAGCATTGTGTTTTAACAACTGTTTTCCTGTTGCTGTTGGGAGAAGTTTATAATTGATCCTGATTTGACGATCAACGATGTGTGACTCTTACTCAAAGTGAGTGCTTCGTGTTAATTTTCCGTGATATTAAATACTTTAAAAAACATAGGAAACTGTTTTAATTTACACGAAGCTATTGTCTGTTTATTTGTTAAGAACAAACTTTTCCATCAGAGCCCCCGAGATGGTTTTCCATATAGTTTCCCACTTTCACACCATGCAAATCCCTGTAGCAGGCCCCTTCGATATTTCCCGGAAGGGATGCCTAAGCCAGACCAGGGACCCCCAAGCTGGCCCGAGGATATTCTGCGGTCTCTTCTATTACTCAGTGTGGTTTATCCGTATGCCTTCTCGAAGCTGCAGCGGGAATGTTTCATCTGTAGCTGAGCTCCGAATATTCTAGTACTCAATCAGGATATGAAATAGGAGGCCGCAAACGGTCTCAGTAATGGGAGTAGTTAGATTGAGGCGGCAGTAGAGCTGGCTATCGTCAATGTCCCACCGGAGTTAAGAGTGCCATCGTGTACTGAGCTGAGTACTGCCTGTGTAATGCATTGGAGTACCGTATGTGCACTCCCGTGGACTGTAGACAGACTTGGAGTCTGTGTCTGGTAAAGTTGATGTGGATAGTGGTTAGTTACATTGTTATGTATTGTAGTGCTGGTTGACATTGTTGAGCTGCTGCTTAGTTGTCAGTGTTAAGTAGTCCACTGTATGAGGGGTGGACTTACGTGGAGTCGAGTCAACGAACATTCGTCGTGCGTTCTGCTGGTCAGAAGCTCTGTATTCGTATCTGTCTGCATGCAGCTGATCTGCAGGGTAACTGGACTTGCGAGACGAAGTGAAAGTAAGTTGGGTTGTCAATCAGGATTACCACTTTCCAGGTGATACCGCCGGGATGGACTACCTGCTGTGAGGAGGACACAGACTTAGTAAATAGACGGCAATTAGTGGAGTGTGGTCACTCATAGTTGAATATAATTGTGCGTGTGTTTACTAAATGGGCCATCCCGTATTAAATAAGATCGCTAAAACGGTGTTTTATTCGTAATAATATACTTTGTTAGTGTGACAGCCTCTCAGTATGGAAAGACATTATTATTATTTTATAATATTAAAATTTAAGTCCTGTGAGGTATTATTGAATGTTCTAATTATTGAACGTTCGTTCAGAATAATCGAGAGCTGACGAGAGCAGCCCTGTACGTATCGACTGAAGCGCACCATTAAAAATCTGCTAAAAACAAACCGAAGTTTTGTGCTGCTGAGCTTGAGGCCGATAATGATGGCCATATCAAACAAAGCAGACACGTTTAATTAAGCCAACCAGTGCAGTGATTAAAAGATCTCTGTGGTTCATCTGGCCAGTTTTGGTCGGCATGCTGAATAAGTGCAAGTGCTTAGGACTCTGTGAGCCACCAGCGTTCTGTATTGGTGGGGAGATGACCTATCACACTGTTTTCGTGTAATAATGGTGTGGTTGATGTGTGTCAAAAATCTCTCGTGGTCTGTCATGATCCATGATCAGGATTGAAATAGAGAAGGTGGCATTTGTCCGTGTGCGAGTGATTTGGAAAAATATCACCATCACCACCTGTTTGAATGTCTAGCCTTTCCAGTCTTTTTGTGTGGTTCAGAGATGTGAACAATCCTACAACACGGTCGTGCACGAATCGAAGGATTTCTAATTTGGATTTGGGGGAAGATGATAACTGCCAGACAGGATGTCCTGTAAAGCCTGTCAGCAGATGTGGTTCCGGCATGATGGGGCTCCGGCACACCTGAGAATTTGATGACGTTATTTTCTTTACGTCTCACTAACTACTTTTACGGTTTTTGGAGACGCCGAGGTGCCGGAATTTAGTCCCGCAAGAGTTATTTCACGTTCCATTAAATCTACCGACACGAGGCTGACGTATTTGAGCACCTTAAAATACCACCGGCCTGAGCCAGGATCGAACCTGCCACGTTGGCGTTAGAAGGCCAGCGCCTCAACCGTCTGAGCCACTCAGCCCGACACTTGACAATTTCAGTAGGACATCATTTAAATGAAACATTTCAAGAGCGGTGGGTTAGGAGAGGACATGTTCCACGACCTGCCTGATCACCGGATTTATCCGCTTTACAGTTTTTTTCCTTGTAGTAGGATGCTCTTGTGTAGGAGACTCCTGTTGACATTGAAGAGACTTTGGTTGTCAGGTTTGCAGCTGCTGGGGAAATTAATGAAAATCCTGAAACCTTTGGTCGTGTTCGACAGTCTGATTGGACGATGTGAGCTTTGTATGCAGGTCAGTGAAGGTGTTTCTGAACCTCTTCTTTTAACTGCACTAAAGTATGTAACTTCTGTGGCAATTAACTTCAGAGGAAAATTAAATGTATGGTATTCTAATCCTCACTAAGCAAGTGTTGCCGGGAAAAATGGCACTAGAAACATTTCTTTTGTCTTTTTGTCCTGCACAACGTCTGAAATTTTCTCGGTCGAATTTTTATACATCCTTCATAGATGTAGTCTATATTAAAAAAGCAAGCAAGCTTGTAGTTTTACGGGCTATGCCTCCAAGTCACTGTGACGTACCCACTTGGCCCACAGATGTTTGACAAAATTATAACGTGGCGGGTCACTTTAATATTAAAATAAATAAATGATATGTCATTGTTTCTCAGTAAACAGTATCGCATGGGCGCCAGTCTTCAAGCTTATGGCTTGAAAACGAAAGTTGATAATTAATAATAATAATAATAATAATAATAATAATAATAATAATAATAATACGAAATGAGACTCAAAAACTCCCAGGTGTGAGGTGAACGGAACACAAATCATTAAGTACTCTAACTTGGAATTTAAGGATCATTAATAATAATTTCAGAACATACAAATTAAAACAGCTATTTATTAAGATGAAAAACGTGACGTAACGGCGTATTAACGAAATCTGAACTTACAGAAGCAAAGGAAAAACTGAATGAAATTAATTTAAAAAATGAACTGTTGCGCGAAGACTTGCAGTAACTTATGCCTTTAGCTCACCAATTGTAGACTCTGTTGTCCTGAAGCTGAAGATGGGTGGATCTCTCGTGCCGGCTGCTTCAGCTGTTGTTGGATTCCAGTCCTACTTCTACATTTCCTGTCTTTAACACTTCCTAATGTACTCCTTACATAAAGTCGTAATGAGTCCCAATTTTAAATGCAAAACCACCATGGGTTATGTTCATGGAGAGAATACACTTGTATTCTTCCGTTCTTCTTCATAATAAAAGCTCTCCTGCCCTATACTAGTCAAAACCGGTCTCCCGTTGACTACCTCTCGTCATTGAGATAACAAGTCCCAATGAGAGTAACTTTTGAGTAGTATATACTCAGATGCGAAGTGAACTAAGTTAAAATCTTCTCCGGTGTGCAGACGTAGAATCGTAGTAAGAGTGTCTTCCCAGAGTGAGAATCAGAATCAGAATGTCCGAATACTAGTGACAATCTGCTCACGAGTAGGAATAAGAGTGTCCGAATGTCCCTTCCAGCTCTTGTCAGCGGGTATATATCGGTTCAAAAGTCTCCTTCCATCAACCATATCACATGGTCCAGTAAGATTCGAGGTTTCATCCCTTCTCCTATGTATTGCTGTGAATCCATCACGTTGTTTCATTACGTTCATTCACATAGGCTGAACTTTCCCGCTGAAATAACGCGTCAGGTCTCCAAGTTCGAAAAGTTGGCGTTTTTAGTGTATCAACTGTCTCTTCATGAGGTGGAGAGGGTGAGGTCTCTCGTAACCTAGATGACGTACTTTTCCTGGAAATGTGCTGAATTTAGCCTGCTGACTCTAGTCACCTCACAACGGCTATTGGAAAAGTTACTGCAAGTTATAAATACGAATGATGTTGAAATACTTTACCCAATAATTTGTTCGTTCAGAATACGTTATAGCCACGATACAAAGAAATGAAATGATGATTGAAATGGATGATAAAACCCTATATATATATTAATTTAAACATGACCTATCAGTTATTAAATATATACCTCTTATCAATTAATTATATAGTTCAATATTTGAAAACATGCAGGGATGTCCCAAACATCACATCACTAAGTAATTAAAAGTGAGTCCCCTAAAAGAAATGTTCAACTAAAGCACTGAAAATAAATTATTCTCCTCTATGTAAAATAAGGAGACTTCGTATGTATTTAAATAAGTGGGGAAAATAAATCAGATTCTAGGCTTACACACGCGGAACACGGTTCCTATGAAGCCCAATGGACTTCATAACTGGAATTTTTCTCTTTCTCACTGAATAGCGTCGTGAATCGACATTTAGTCAGTTTATAATTTACTGTTTGAGAAGTATTTTAGCAGACATATTTCATCTCGGGAAGGAGGGGATGTCAAACGTTTCCCGTATCGCACTCTTATAACGTGGCAAACCTGTTTGAATATGTTTACCTGCACCAAGCGAGCCGAACATATCCTCGGACACTCCCGGCACTAAAAATGCTAAATAAAAAATAATAATTGCATTCATAATATTGACGGGCTCAGTTGCTTCGACGGTAGAGTGCAGATCTTCTCAAATCAAGTTGGAGGTTCGATCCCGGTACATAAAACCTTTAACATTAACTAATTTGTTATTAACAAATAAATGGCTACTTTGAAAAATACGTAAAACAGAGACTGGAAGTGCACAATAGTACGGCGAGTAAATGTACAAAACGGCGTTTTAGTTCAAGAAACAAAATAAATTCAGTGTAAACAAATGCACAGGTAATAGAGTTGGAAAGAAATTCAGTTGCTCAGTAATATGCCACCAGCGATCTTGGGTTCCGTCTTATCAACAAACTCAGCCAACATTTCTGAATAACCTCTTTAACTTTGTAGTCGAGTTCACTTCACTCTATATAGTTTGTCGAACGGTAAGTTGTGGTTCCATTCTGGACTTGCTGACTAAATTCTGCGATGAACTGATGACATTTCTAAGAAAGAATTACGTCTTGTCACGCATGACATGCCATCTTCAATAGTATTGACGTTTGTTAATTGGAACAGAAATACTTGGAAGCCCTTGATACAAAGAGGTTTTTGATGGTTAGGATGACCACTTGCTAGTGTGGAAGACTACCAAGAACCCCACAGAATGACCTGCATTTAACCTCTGTGCCGCTCAGGCATTTAACTGTTCCCCTGGAACATCTGACTCTGTTCAGCAGTGGTAGAGAATAACTGAGATATCTTAGAAAGATCCGAAAGAGCCATTCTCTATGGAATCACTTTTGCAATATCCGATGTTAAGGGCACCGACCGTCTTAGTGGCGTAGTCGGTTAATTGCCACATTTCTGTTTCCGAGAGGAAGTCTGTATCGTTTTAATTTCGTTAAATGGAACAGCGTAATCATTGGGATCAGGTACAGTATGTTGTTAAACTCCTGTAGGACAAGATTCTGACTATGTCGCGTCCGTTAAGAACGTTAGGAGTTAGAACTGATATCATGCAAATCAGTAGTAGTCCATGATTAGCAGGCCTCGGTGGAGCAGGCACTTAGTGGTTCGTCTTTTATTCACAAGATAGCGAGTTCAATTCCGATTGAATCAGATGGCGTTTGAGAACTTTTCAATAGTAAAATTCAGTGTTATTCGCGTCCAGCTCCTTGGCCAAATGACTAGTGCGCTAGTCCCTGGTCCCAAGAGTCCCAGGTTCGATTCCTGGCCTGGTCGGTTTTTTTTAACCTTCATTGGTTAATTCCCATGGCTCGCGGGCTCTGTGTGTGTGTGTGTGTCGTCTTCGCTATTATAATTGGTCATAGGTAGGGCCCCATTATCACAGTCACGCAGGTCGCCTAAAGGCGTCCACTTGAAAGACCTGCACCAAACCTCTCCGGAGGCCACATGCCGTTAAATTGTCATTGATATTTGGTACGCTGAACTCTTTGTGAATCAAATTCCGGAATCGAGGCGTCTGTTGAGCACCGTTCACATTTGGAAAGGGCATTACAACATATTTACCGACCAAGTTGGCCGTGTGGTTAGGGTCGCGTAGCTGTGAGATTGCATTCGGGGGATTGTGGGTTCGAATCTGCCGGGCTGAGTGGCTCAGACGGTTGAGGTTCTGGCCTTCTGGCCCTAGCTTGGTAGATTCGATCCTGGATTAGTTCGGTGGTATTTGAAGATGCTCAGCCTTGTGTCGGTCCATTTACTGGCACGTAAAAGAACTCCTGCGGAACTAAATTCCGGCGCCTCGGCGTCTCCGAAAACTCTAAAAAGTAGTTAATGGGACGCAAAAACCAATAACATCATTTTAAAAAATCCCACCGTCGGTGGCACTGAAGATGGTTTTCCGTCGTTTCCCATTTTCACACCAGGCCACGGCCGCCACCTTCCCCATCCTATCACTTTACCATCTTTTCGTCGCCGAAAACCTTCAGTGTGTTAGTGCGACGTAAAACCACTAGCAAATAATAATAATAATAATAATAATAATAATAATAATAATAATAATAACCCATATTCACTGTACGGACTTGTATACTCTCAGATTTATACAGGCAGGTTCGGTACATTAACACAGTACCTGTAGGCTTTGTTGCGAAGTGATCACGTTCCTTGTTGTGTCTGAGGGTAAGTCCGAAGATCGTCAAGCAGAGATAGAATTTCACTGAATGACTGTAAATTGTGGGTAGATAACTATCTACACAAGGGAGCCTCCGTGGCTCAGGCGGCAGCACGCCGGCCTCTTGCCTCTGGGTTCCGTGGTTCAAATCTCGGTCACTCCATGCGAGATTCATGCTGGACAAAGCGGAGGCGGGATAGGTTTTTCTCCGGGAACTCCGGTTTTCGATGTCATCTTTCATTCCAGAAACGCTTTCCAGTATCATTTCATTTCATCTGTCAGACATTAATCATTACCCCCAGAGTAGTGTGACAGGCTTCGGCAGCCGGCACAATTTCTTTCCTTGCCGCTAGATGGGGCTTCATTCATTCCATTCCTGACCCGATCGAATGATTGGAAACAGGCTCTGGATTTTCATTTTCATTCACTATCTACACACTGTAAAGAATATTTTGACTGCAGGTTGCTGGGAACATAAACCTCATGGCATTTCATCAAGATCGCCCACTGACGGAAAGAAAGCGCACAGGTTTTCAGAACTGGCGGACGCAGCTCTTCAAAGCTACCGGGCCTGAATCCCATACAGAATATATGGGCCGAGGTGAAGAGATTGATGAGGCGTTATTTGCCTCTGGCCTCTCCAGGGATAGCAGATCCCTCTGAAGGAGTGACAGGAGAGAGTTCGGAGATGAATGGATCCTACTTCATTGGACTAGCAGTACCTACCACATCGATTGCTCGACTCAGCAAACAAGTATGAATTAGGACTGGAGAGCAACATCACTAGCCAAATGAAGCTGGTTGTACATGAATCTGAATCGTAGGAACATGGCATTTCATTTCCAAATATCATGTGTTTTTACCGGAACTCGAGCTATGGCTACCTGGGTGAGAGGCAAGTGGTTATATTACTTTGTTATTACCCCACAACCCCTCCCACTAATTCTCATCACATGTACAGTAAAAACAAAATTTAATTCCATAATTCCTACTGACCCCCTCTCCCAGTCCTTTACGATTATGAACACACCGTACTAACCCCTGAACGTGAAAATATCGCCACTTGTGTCTTGGTATACCACGCACTGAAAGAGGACCTTCACTTCGTGCATTTCTGTAAAAAGTAGTTAGTGGGATGCAAAAACAATAACACTATTTTTAAAAATCCCACCGTCGGCAACACTGAAGATGGTCAGTAAGAGCCTTCGCCTACGAAGACATTTGGTGGCCGGATACAGTGGATGGTCTACAGATATCGGAGTGTCAAGTTACATCTTCAGCTATATTACTAGACTTTCTTGATTGAACTTGGATCATATCAGACAGCACCTGACTTGATCTCACGAGGCTGAATGAATCCCGTTCCAGCCCTCAGTCCACGATTAAAATTATTCAGTGTGCCTGGATCGGACACGAGACGTCTAAGTAGGAGAGATGATGCCTTCAAGCTACACCCCCAGAAGAGAATGATGATTGGTTATAACAGGTAGCATTAGAAAGGCCTTGAAATACAACGGTGCATATTCTGGCACCTCGGCGTCTCCGAAAACCGTAAAAGTAGTTAGAGGGACGTAAATCCAATAACATTATTTATCCTTTTTCTGGAGGAATTCGATGAGTATCGAAGCCCGTTCTTCGAAGGAAACAATGAACACTACCTTCGCAGCCCGTGGAAAAGTTTTGAATGTGTTTCATAGTGGAGATTGTTGTCTCCGTCGCTTGCCGCTTAGTTTCGTTTGTGGTTGGAAGAGATGTCACTCAAGTTCGTATTCTATCGGTATTCCAGGGAGGAATGTTGGGTCACTCTGGTACAACATGAAATGCCGGGGAAAAGAGTCCATATTCAGTCACTTCAACCGTGTAACGTTTTTAGATTTTTCCTGAAAATTTCTCTAAATATTGTCGTAATACGGTCACTATGCCACCCTAAAGAAATGAGTGTGTGGACAGCGATCACATTACATTTTAATTAATTAATATATCTATTCGAAATTATCTTCAAAGGATAGTACCTTACTTTAGTTTAGTAATATCTGGGGATTGATTTGAAGAATGTTTTATTCTAAAGCACAGTTCAGTAGTTTGAAGATGAGCGATAGGAGTAGTGTACTGAGCACTGCAAGCGGTTATGTACCACTGCCTTCTGTGCTCATGACTACGGGATCGAATTCCAACAAAGTTGTTTGCTTAGAGTACCTACTTGTATGGGAGAAGTTGAACCTCTGTTAGGTTCATTCCTTCCTCGTTTGATAACGTACACTAAGATATGCGGACATTTCCCAGAATCTCAAATTTCATCACCATTTTATAGACTTCTTGCGTATCCTGTCACAACGCATTTATTTTTATGTGAAATTCAGATTCCAGATCCTTCCAAAATCTGTAGATGAGCTGAGATCTGTATTCCGTAGACCAGAATAAATGATATCTTAAGTGGCGCCGTGGACATTCATACAGAACTGTGGGAAATTGCCGATTCCTGAAAAAATACCGAAGAGATTTTGTTGGAGAATTTCCTTGGCGATGCTTGATGTAATCGAGAACTACTTTTGTGAGCACTATGCGTCACCTTCGTCACTTCTTATCTCTATTTGAGTTTCGTGAAATTTAACTAATTTCTGAATTAGCATTACGACTTCGAGTTCGATCATCTGGGAAATTTACTTGAAATAAACTCCTGACGGCTCTAACCGACCAGTTACGCACATACGAATTCCACTCGTGGAATGCGATGCTTAGGCCTATTATTAGGCACGTGTGATTTGAGCAGCTGTTAACTGATAACGCATTCGCAGCTCCCACGAACTCAGAATTCCCGGCTTGATATGACATTGGCCGACGTCGTAGCTGGACTGAACGCACCTGCACGGGCAACTCATATTCTGCTCAAATTTGCGACGAATTTAAGAGTAATTACGGTGCACTCAGGCTCTGGTAACGCACATGAGACCTTTTTAAATATGTTTACGCTGCACCGACAAAACTGGTCTTATAAGCGATAGGACAGGGAATAGGACTGTGCAGGAAACAACCGTGGCCACAGGGTTTGTCTGGTGTGAAAACGACAAACAAAAGGAAACGATCTTCAGGGCTGCCGAGAGTGGAGTTCCAAGCTAGTATCTTCCGAATACAGGCTAACAAATACGTGACTAAAACCACGTGTTGTCCTAATAGTTAGTAAACTTCCTTCTGAGTAATCGCTGGGGCGTGTTCATGTAGGTATTTATTTATTTATCGTATGGCATATAAATATATACAGAAACAAGAAAGCAACTACATTATATTTTTATGTCCAAAGATGTTATCCATTCTAGAGCCTCTGTATTGGCCTCTAGAAAATCAAACCAATCTCCAGGGTAGGCTCTTCTGCTACACTCCTTTACAGTGCGTTCGATGGTTTGAAAAGGAGCACCACAGTCACACTCGGGGGATTGTATCTTTTCCCATTTATACAGGGACGCAGCACAGACACCATGACCACATCGAATCCTATTAAGGATGGTCCAAGTTCTTCTTGAGAGATCAGACCTCGAATTAGGTGGGAAGAAAGGCCAGAGATGTTCACCTGTTTTTGAGATCCAATCTTCCTTCCATTGGACATAGGGGTTGAAATTGTCTTCTGTGACCTTCTGAGCGAACTTAACTGGCGGATGTCTAGATTTCAACCGGTTTCTCTGAAGGTCAGGAATATTGGAGTGGATGGGCAAGTCACGGTTCTCATTTATCTTGGAGTATTCTCTCAACAGTGCTTGTGCTCTACGGAATGAATGAGGCATGATACTGCTCAAGACAGGAAGCCAGTGTGTAGGAGTTGATCTTATTACACCTGAAATAATCCTCATTGTGTTGCTGAGTTGAGTGTCCACAAGTTACACATGGCAGCTGTTGATCCACACAGGAGCACAATATTCTGCCGCAGAGTAAACTAAACCAAGGGCAGGACATCTCAAGGTAGTTGCAGAAGCACCCCAGGTTGTACCACACAACTTCTGCAGAATGTTGTTACGACTCCTAATCTTTGCTGCTGTATTTACTAGATGTTGCCTGAAGGAGAGTGTCCGATCTAATGTTATACCTAAGTACCTTGGGTAATTATTGTGTCTGAGGACCTTACCGTTAAGAGACACTTGGAGAGTACAGTTTGCCATTTTGTTATTTAGATGAAAACAGGACACCTCAGTTTTGCTGGTGTTTGGTTGGAGTCTCCATTTCCGAAAATAGTCACTAAGAATGGAAAGGTCATCAGTTAAAATGTTCACCGTTTCTTTCAGGTTACTATGACTTGTAGCTAAAGCTATATCATCAGCAGAGCAAAATTTTCTACATTTCGTTGGTGGCAAATCTGATATATACAGATTGAACAGGAGAGGAGCGAAGACTGATCCTTGAGGGAGACCATTGTTCAATCTTCTCAGCTTGCTAGTCCTATTCCCTAGAACAACCTGAAAGAGTATTATTCAGCATGTTTCCAATTAATTGTACTGTGGTTTTGCTTGGTAATACCTGAAGACGTTTATACAGCAGCCCTTCTCTCCAAACCGTGTCATAAGCAGCAGAAAGATCCAGAAAAACAGAAGAGGTTTTCAACTGTTGCTGAAATCCTGTTTCAGTGCATGTTGTGAGTGCAAGGACTTGGTCACAACAGCTACGATTCTGCCTAAAACCAGCTTGGTCAATAGGGATATGTTCATTAATTACAATGCTGATTCTGTTGTATAGTAGTCTTTCAAGGAGTTTATAGCAACAACTGAGGAGAGCGATTGGTCTGTAGCTTTGTGGTATATCTTTTGGTTTGCCAGGTTTCAATATGGCAAGGATTTTAGTCACCTTAAACTCCTTGGGAAGAACACCTGTCTGAAGCATGCTTAGCGCGCGATCTCTCTCTTCCCGATTCGCTCTCTTAACTCATTTGTTGACACGTTGTGTTCAGCCACTGCGCACAGTGCTTAGCACGATGTGTAGACGAAGGCTCACCGGCGAGTTGAGTGGGAGACGAGGCAACCCCTCTCCACAAGCGCGACAGATTCCCACGCAGGACGTTTACAAAGTGTTAGGACTATAGTCAACCCGTTTAGTCGACTGAGTAGAGAGGTAGCTTCATTCCTCCCTCTTGACCATCCTATTGGTCGTTTCTGCTCTTCAATTCCTGGCAAGGCGGGCTGAGTAGCTCAGACGGCAAAGAGGTAGCCTTCTGAGCTCAAGTTAGCGGGTTCGATTCCAGCTCTGCCCACTGATATTTGAATATGTTACCTCTTATCTGTAGATTTACGTGCACGTGCAAGAATTCTTAAGGGGAACAATTATGGCATCTTGGCGTCTCCAAAACCTAACAGGTAGTTAGTGGGACGTATATTATTAAATGCAGGTAAATGATGAATTGGTAACTAGCATTAACATCATAACCGGTTATTTCACAAAGCAGTTCCTGACTAATTGCTAGAGCTAAAAATCTTAGGTACAAAAGTTTGGTTAAAAAGGTGCAAAAAAGTGCTTTAATGTAGTCTAAAAAGTGCAAATTTTAAATGCAAATATTCATACAAACTTCACCAAAACCAATTTTACATCCAATAAAAGGACACAAAATGCACTCATGGCAACATGAATGAAAAATCTGCCTAAAACAAGTCCCAGAACACAATGTTATTAAAATCACATGGCCAGAAAACTGTCAAACAGATAACATTTCAATTTTCAGTGAGGTTGCATCTCCGGTCACTAAGTAAATACTTATACATAGAAAAGGAATGTCCAACGTGAATAGACACAAGTGTTGCATATTTTGTTTGCAGTCGATATTAAATACCTGTTTGTTGCAACATCCTTAACATAAGGGTTTTTGACTAAGCTCTGTTCTAGTATCTGGTTTGCAATACCATCCAGTGCTTCTTTCACATCCATCACAACAGCCCATTTAAGAAATGTCATATAGCCTCAATATTCTTAACAAACTTTTGCCCTGGCTATACACTGCATAACATGATTACATTGGTATATTTCTTTTTTTTTTTTCTGTATCAGTTGTTATTGATATATCACAAATATTGCACCTCAAAACTGACCCGTCGGTCTGAGTACTATCAGCACAAAACTGTTTAACATTATCACGTATTTTCTCGGCGTTCATTTTCTGTTTCAGCATACTTGATACTGATACTGCAACAATGGCAAGTAGCGTAACGATGATGATGATGCTTGTTATTTAAAGGGGGCTAACATCTAGGTCATCGGTCCCACAAATAGCGTAATATCAAGTTGTTTGCTAATAGGACAATGGCAGACACCACACACAGTCGAAACATATTCAAAACAGTCACCCACGTAATAATAATAATAATAATAATAATAATAATAATAATAATAATAATAATAATAATAATAATATACAATATATTATATAATTAATATATATATATATAATTAATATAATAAATAGTTTTATAAACATTTAATACGGTACACAATAACTGATTCATTTGTAATTTAGTTTATAACACTCCTTTCCGTACAGTAATCTCTGTGCTTCGACCTGCCGGGCTGAGTGGCTCAGACGGTTAAGGCGCTGGCCTTCTAACCCCAACTTGGCAGGTTCGATCCTGGCTCAGTCCGGTGGTATTTGAAGGTGCTCAAATACGACAGCCTCGTGTTGGTAGATTTACTGGCACGTAAAAGAACTCCTGCGGAACTAAATTCCGGCACCTCGACGTCTCCGAAGACCGTAAAAGTAGTTAGTGGGACGTAAAGCAAATAATAATAATATGATGATGATGATGATGATGATTATTATTATTATTATTATTATTATTATTATTATTATTATTATTATTATTATTATTATTATTATTATGTGCTTCGACCATTCGGTCCTGTCCGGATTTTAACATTTTCAAATGATCTTGCACGAGATAGCGCAACATACAATTGGCCACGGCTGAATACTGGCTCGGGTAAGTAGACTACCCACTTTTTTTAAAGAGGTTGTCCCTGCGCTTTATTAATGGTCAAACAGAAGGCTCGTTGACTTGATACCTTCCCGTCTGTGCGTACGTCGATATTTTCTATTAGCAGCATGTAAGTTATTAGGAACGTTCTACAATTTGTTGAGTATATTCAGAAGCTGGGGAAAGTCACAGAACCAAAGTGTATCTAGCAGAGAATAGTATTCTTCTATCATGAGAGGAAATGTATACTCTCTGGCTTGACAGATACTAATCAGTAATCACACATGGATGAATGTGTTGACATTACTAAGGTTGAAAATTACAGAATATCAGAATATTAATGAAAGTGTTAGTCGCTTAGCAACCTGCTAAGTACGGAATGTATTGCGGGTTAGGGTAGGCCATCGCCTGCATTATTGGAGTCATCATTTACCGATTTCATTTTATGATTACTCGAAGTTGACTGAACTTAGAGAGAAGAAAACAAAAATGAAGAAAATCGGTCTAGTAGAACGCACGAATGGATTTGCCAAAGCTGTTTTTAGAGAACTCTTTTAATATGTAGATAAAAAGGCCGGCAGGTAAGCAGCTGATGAAGGGCGGCAAGCTAATATTCCAACAATCGCCAGGTTCGCACTTATGCTCCCGATTAGCGCAGTATAGGAGCCTACGATTCTAGCGACAAATTGAGGAACTACATAGAATCAAGCACGGCCGACTTGATGCGTCAATCTAGCTAGCTCCTTACTGGACTTGACAACCGGGTCCACACACTGTAATCGGAGTAGTTTCATAGCTCGACACCTGGCGCTGGTGGCCTAAGTTTTTGCGGTAGAAATGCATACTCCTCTAAGGAAAAAATATTGATTTTTGATTGCCGATTTATCGTAATTTACATTTACGGAGAATGTTACATAGGTTAATACTGTTAAAATGAATCCTAAAGGTTACTTTCGTTGATGTATGCCAAAATAATGTCGTGAAATAAAACTGCGGAGGAATGGAGTAGTCCAGCTGACATTCTGATATTGACTTTGATTGCCAATTTGTCTTCATTTAAAGGAATGAAAGAGTATGTTACATTGACTAATATTCTTAAAATGATTAATCCTAAAGAGCACCTTTGTTGACATTTGCTAAAATAACGTCGTGAAATGAAACTGCGGAGAGCTGAAGTAGTCTTACGAACGTTCCTTAACTGCGAGTAATAACAGTAATCACATTTATTATCCATAGCACTTAGATACATATCAGAACTTTACTTTTGTCTTCTGATGTTAATCTTTAAATTCATTATTCAATTAGAGTCTTAAAATTCAAGTGCTGCTGTTATGAAGGGGGCATGGTCAAAACATGTATTTTATTCTTTGCATAAATATTCGGTGAATGAATAACATAAATAATTTGACTCAAACATGTTTAAATTTCAATTTAAATATATATATAGTTTCAGATTGCATTTCATTATACCTTGCATTAGAATTTTAAATAAAAATTCAGTGAGTAAAAGTACTTGGTAAACTTTTCATTGTATAGGTAACACTTAGCTTCATATGTTGGCCTTACTGTCATAACAGTAATGGTTCTTACTTGTCATTGTTAAAATGTTAAAGTTCGTGTTATCTTGGATAAAAATATGTTGTGTTGCTGTCATGTGGCAAATATGACTCCGCGTGAAGGATTATTCAATGAAAGAAAATTTAGGGGAAATAAATAAATACCCGAAATAAAAATAGAAACGAGAAACTAAGATGAAAGTGCATATTCAAGAATGATTGTAGGAAGCTATAATACAAACCTAGGTGTTTCAGTCATCTTTGTGCTTGTAATGTCATTCCTGATTCAGGCATATCTTCACTTTATGCTGATTGTTCTGCAGTGAAACTGACATTGAAAAATTGCCTATACCTTCGTTATTCGTTGTGGAACAGCTTGCATCAGGATTTTGAAAATAAGCAGCTTCAACTCTTTTGCGTTTCTTGGGTGAGGGTAGTGCGCTTCTATTTTAGGACTCTTGGTACTACTCACCTTGTAACTAGTATAGTTAAACACTGATGGTACAAAACCTTTCCTTAGTATCTTCTACTTTTTGCCTACAAAGGAGTAACCATGTTCTGTGAAATGAAGGCTAGAGACGACAGAAGAAGCAAAATTAGTGTTAGGGACAAAGTTATCGTGAGAAATTGGTCTACAGGGAATTCGTGAAATGATAGTGTCCCTTTGCTATTTTTCCTGTTCGAAGTACAAAAAGACACACAGCAATACAGGTTCTAATATTTCTAAACACAGTTAAAGAAAAACATATCACTACACTACTCAGTTAATTAGCGCATACATTAGAATTCTTGTGTAGGATGAAGTGAGGGCGATAAATCACTTTGAGCTACTCATTAGATTTGTTCTTGTTTTCAGAAAACTTCTGTTCGAAGTACAAAAAGGCGCACAACAATATCACATATGAATAAAATGCGGCAAAGGAGCCAAAAAGTATTAAATAAGTGGAAACAGGTGCTGACATTAAGAAAATGTACAAAAAGGTGCAACTAAAACACAGTTAGGGGTGTTCATTTTATGTTTTCTTTGCAAGACGAGCTAATTTCGGCAGTTTAATAGCGAAAAAGAATGAAGGTGCAGCACGTAGATTTCCTAGCTCTCCTAATTACCAATACACTTCCGAGGTCAGATACCGCAGCAACACTCTCAGAAAGATTTCGCACTCCCGTAGTAAACTGGGAGCAGGTAACGGTATCCGAAGTTCGAAGCAGCAACTTGATTAGCTGTGAGAGTCATAGCAAACGAACAGTATATATCGTGTAAACTCCTGGGGGAGGTTATCGGCTCCCTTGGTAGTCAGAGGGTGGTGACGTATGGCTGCTAATGAGGCTGCGGACGGACGCTCTCCACTGGCCGCGTGTTCATTATCTACAAGTTAACTGCAGAGTGCAGATGTGCTTAATGTGAAGTGGAAATCAGTGTTGTTTGCTAATTTTTCAAAAACTATACAGAAAGTACATTTATGATCTCTCTCTCTCTCTCTCTCTCTCTCTCTTTCTCACTGTCATAACGATCTATCTGCAACTTTGAACATCAGACTAGAGGGTTGAAATTTCACGAACGTCAAGAGGTCTTGGTAGCTATTACTGCGCATAGAATTCTGAAAACGAAGATTCCGTTCAACATTTATAATGTACTAATTCTTTCTTACCAGGGAGTGTGAACGCCATAATACTGTTTTCTTCTGGGTATTGTCCGACTCGTTGGCTGAATGGTCAGCGTACTGGCCTTTGGTTCAGAGGGTCCCGGGTTCGATTCCCGTCCGGGTCGGGGATTTTAACCTTCATTGGTTAATTCCAATGGCCCGGGGGTTGGGTGTTTGTGATGTCCCCAACATCCCTGCAACTCACACACCACACATAACACTATCCTCCACCACAATAACACGCAGTTACTTACACATGGCAGATGCCGCCCACCCTCATCCGAGGGTCTGCCTTACAAGGGCTGCACTCGGCTAGAAATAGCCACACGAAATTATTATTCTGGGTATTGGGGCGTCCGATGTCTAGGGATCCCTTTTCCTTCTCTATTTTTCTAGTGAACTCATTACAATGACAATTGAAAAATATTTCCATGTCGGCGATGTTCGATGCTGACGCACTTAGGACTAAAAATCTAAATTCATGAATATCTGTATTACCATAACCGGTACGGTAAAAATCATTGAGACATAAATGATTGTAAATTGTTGTTTCTGTAATTCTAGTTTTACATAATACTATTTTACCGGAGAAATTCCCAATTTTGATGATCGCTAGTATCTCCATTTTATTCCTCTCGCGCAGCTTCGAGATTACATTCGGGAGATGGTTGGTTCGAATCACAACGTCAGCAGCTCTGAAGATGATGGTTTTCCATTTTTACACCAGACAAATGATGGGGATGTACTCTAAGGCCACGGCCGCCACCTTCCCGATCGTTGCGTCGCCAAAAACCTTCGATGTGTTAGTGCGACATTAAACGACATAGACATATACATTACGTACATCTTTATAATAGACTGTCATGGCTTTCATTGTTCAATCTGCAAGCCTCTGCGAATTTTCTAAACTCCGCCACAATCCTCTGTTTGTAACAAGCTCTCTGGCCTCGTTTAGTTCCGTACCTCTAACCTTTACATCAGGGCCTCTCAAACGCCCAAAATCTCACGCGTGCAATCTGAGGCGCAGAGTTCTTCTGCGCAGTGCATCAGTCTCACTCGGCTTGGCTCGGACCAACGCTTGGTCTCTGGGCTACTCGGCTAAGCTCGGCTCAACTCGTCTCGGATTTGGAACGCTACGGAGCAAGTGAGGAAGAGGGAGACCGGCGGAGCGAGCGAGACAGGCGTGGGGAAAGAGAGAGACAGCGCTATTGCTCAAAATCGAGGAGTAGGGGAATCGAGGAGTGGAGGTCTGCACTCTGGTCAATCACGCGAAGTCGTCTTTTGCACTGTGCACAGTGCATGAACCAGGTGCATGCACCCTGAGAGGCCCTGCTTTACATTATTAGAAACTGAGTCTAACCATCGTCTTGTCGGTCTCCCTCTACTTCTCTTACCTTCAGTAACAGTCCATTAATCTCTTAGATAAATTTTTCCTCCTCCATTCACCTCGCATGACCCCACCACCGAATCCGGCTTATGCGTACAGCTTCATCAATCGAGTTCATTCCTAACTTAGCCTTTATAGACTAAGAAAAGAATACTATTCCTCATACGGTAAAAACTTACGAAACACAAAAGATCGAAAATAATATTTTACACATTTTTATCATGTACATCTTAAATGTTAAAAACATTTCTTAGCCGACAAAGTAGGGATCCCCATACTGCGAAAAACGTAAAATAAAGTAATGTCCTCAATGAAATGAAATGTCGTATGACTTTTAGTGCCGGGATATCCCAGGATGGGTTCGGCTCGCCAGGAGCAGGTCTTTCTATTTGACTCCCGTAGGCGACCTGCGCGTCGTGATGAGGATGAAATGATGATGAAAACAACACATACACCCAGCCCCCGTGCCATTGGAATTAACCAATTAAGGTTAAAATCCCCGACCCGGCCGGGAATCGAACCCGGGACCCTCTGAATCGAAGGCCAGTACGCTGACCGTTCAGCCAACGAGTCATGTCCTCAATTATGCCGAAAGTTGAAGGGCTAAAGGGTCAGAGAATGTTTCAAATTGTGAGTCTTGAATAACTCTATCAAACTAAAAAAAAAAAAAAAGTTGAAGATCGTTTCCGGCCTAAATGCTGTTCCTCAAAAACAGCCCAAAATCACTTGTTTCTTTTTCTCGTTTTCTTTTTTATTCAAATCCTAGCCAAATTAACTTATTTACGTAATTATTTCTGTAATTTGTTCCTTGGTTTAAAACCCTCAGAGTTTTTGACTTTTTTAATGTCTACACCGAATATAGTTATAAGGGCTTAAGTGAAACAGTGCATTGACTCACATTAGCGCTCGTAGTGGTTGGAAATGCAAACTGCTAATCTAATCTACTGGATAGCGATGATTAAGAAAAGAATTGTAATTTTTAGGAATAAATAAGGAAGATATACTCATATTTTATTATATTGTATTTACCAAAAATTCGTAGCTAATATCCCTAGGATGTTTTCAACATTGAGTTGCTTGCCTGAAGGGCTAGAACAGTGGATATTTTTATGGAGCTGATATTTTCTGTTTTGGTTCCATTGATGCCAGGTGTATGAATAAGTCTTTTCCGGTTTCACTAAGAGATGGCGCCAGCGAACAGTACGCACCGCATGAATTTGACACATACGTCAGTTTGTTCGTCTGACATTAGTTGAGTCCGCCAAACACGAGCGTCTGTGTTGAATCGTTCAGTGATCATGTCGACGTTTGTATCCGAAAAGGAACGTTTGCGGCACGCATTGCTTTTCTTATTTAATCAAAAGAGAAAGGCTGTGGAAAGTCGTCGTTTGTTGTTGGAAACATACAGTGAACACGCTCCATCAATTAGAACATGTGGACATGGTTTCGACAATTTAAACGTGGTGATTTCAATGTGAAAGACAGTGCGCGCTCTGGTAGACCACAAAAGTGCGAAGACGAACAATTGCAGGCGAAACCGTTAATGCAGAACACTATCGCCAACACATGATAAATTTAAATAAACGTATTGGCTGAAACACGGCCTGAATGGACCAGAAGAAATGGCAAAGTGATTTTATTACACGACAATGCTCAGTCTCGCACAGCAAAACCAATGAAAGACACCTTGAAATCGCTTGGATGGGACATCCTTCTGCACCCGCCGTACTGCCCCGACCTGGCGCCATCTGACTATCACCTATTTGCATCAACGGGGCACAGGCTCGTAGAGCAGCACTTCCTCGAAAAATAGCTCGATGGATGGTTTGCCGCAAAAGGCAAGCAGTTTTTCTGGCATGGTATTTATAGGCCTAACTTACCTGAAAAATGGGCAAAGTGCGTAGAAGCCAGTGGCCAATATTTTGAATAAACAAAAAATGAATTTCCCTTGAAAATAATGTGCCTTCTCTAACACAAAGACGGGCAAAAACGTGTGCATACACATCGTATTATGCCACTCGCCGTGTGTTCATTACCTACAAGTTAATTGCAGTGTGCAGATGTGCTTAACGTGAAGCAAAAATCATTATTTGCATCTTTTTTTTCAAAAATTATACAGAAATAGCTTTATGATCTCTCTCTCTCTCTCTCATAAAGATCTATCTAAATATTGCTTATTGTTGCTTTTTACCAGTAAACGTCCCAGTGCACACACTGGTTATCCCTGAACTTAAAATCGAAGTTTCGAAAAATTGTTTTTTGCCCGTCTTTGTATGCCTAATCAGAGTTAGAAACGACGTGTGAGACAAAACTTTGAAGTGTACAGGCAAAATTACTACAAATTGATTTAAACCCATCGATTCGGTTCATAATCGACTACAAAGACTACTCTTCAAATTCTCATCCACCAACTTTAACAAATCTTTCACTTCCACGGCATCACACATCTTTAACGCCTTTATCAGTCAAGATCGATCGACCAGTCAGTCAGCCAAACACCACTGATTTGCATAGAGGGATGTCATCCAGATGGTAGATTGCCTGTCAGTTATTTGCCTAGCCTTTTCTTGAAACTTTCGCCTCAGGAATCCAATTATTATGATGCACTGAATTCACAAGAAATGCCAGAAACATTATAAAACTCTCTGAGTCCAAGATGATGGTGTCGAAATAGTACCGCTGAGGCCGAAAAACAAATTTAACGGGAGTTGGACTGGCTTTCCTCACCAATGTTTGTCAAATTTATGTCCTGTATCTCTGAAATCTTTTTAGGTGTAACGTTTTTTAACTTGTAGAGTGTTCTGTGTAACTTACGCCTTCAGTTACCTAGCAGTATCGGAATATTGAATGTATCTATTAAGGGGCCCATAGACGTGCAATATTATTGCGCAATATCAGGGTTTGTGCAATATAATTGATAGTGTGTACTTAATATTGAAGGGTTGTGCAATATATTGTACGAAATCAAAAAAAGTTTGAAATATATTGCGCAAATCGCAAAATACTGTGCTGTGTGTTGGCAATATTGTGCAATATCACGTTCTCCCGCCAGTTGGTGTCAACAAGTGGGGGAGAACGTATCGTGATGGCAGACAAACAGGTGGAGAAAAGGTTTATTTTGGAGCTTATCGAAGCCTTCCGGCTCTATAGGACGTTAAGAGTAAAGATTACAATAATCGAGTTTAAAAAGGTGAAAAGAACGAGGTGCTTATCGAGAAATATCGTGAAAAATACCCGAACGCCGACAAGCAAGAAGTTATTTTAAAAATCAGTTCTCTACGTACAAACTTCCGGAAGGAAGTGAAGCGGCTTTGTGATACAGAAAAGAGTGTTCACCAAACAAAATACCGGCACGGAATGACTATATATTGCCACACATATTGTACGTCTATGAGCGCTTTTGCACAATATATTGCACAACCAGCAATATTATCTCCACACGATTCTATTTATTGCACAAACCCGATTGTTGTGCAATAATATTGTATGTCTATGGGCAGCTAGCAATATATTGTACAATCTATTTTGCGCAATAATATTGCACGTCTATGGGCCCCTTTATAAATTTCGAGAAACAGCCTGTGACAAACTACCCATGTATTCAGGGCTGCGCAATAAGATTATGTCACGTCAAAAATAACTATAGATGTTATGCAGCGTCCTTTATAGTCAATGTCTTAGCCTTCAGAGGTTACTCAGGATTGTCCAACCAAGCTACTGATCTACTATCTTCTTCGCGTTATCCCGCAGGTACAAGGCCCTTCTTTTACCGCATCTAGGCAACGCTTTTTTGGGCATTCAGTTGGGCGAACAACGTTGACGTCAAAGTAGAAGGCGAGGTTGGCAACTATTTTAGGTACTGCACGTAGAATATGGCCATACCATCGGAGGCGCCTTTCCCACAATTTCTCCATAATTGACGCGATGCACATTTACTGACCAATTGTCATTCCTGATGTGGTGGGTTACGGAGTTATCCATTGACCAGCGGAGCATTCGTATCTTCATGGCGTAAAATTGGTGTTCAGTGTTTTTGTTGGACGGTCGGTATTCGGCACCATATAATGCAACTAGACGTACTGTGGTTTGTTATAGTCTATTTCGAGTTTAGCGAAGAGACATTCTTTTGCACAAAGTACGCCAGTGACATTCCGCCACCGCATCGACATTGCATTTATCCTATCTCGCACTTTATTGTTAGTTCCGCAGTCACTCTGCAGGCGAGATCCAAGGTATCTGAAGCTATCTGTTTTTGTTAAGCTGCCACCCATGTCTTCGATGGTCCCATTACTTGGATTAGTTTCAAGGTATTCTATGTAGGGAGAGGCGGTTGTTCCATTATGTATCTGGGAATTACAATTGCTGCTGCTATATTGTCACATTATCCCACCTACAGTAAATAGAGATATGGGTGATCCGCCTAGTCAGTACTTTGTATTAACATTTATTGTCCGACTCGTTGGCTGAACGGTCAGCGTACTGGCCTTCGGTTCAGAGGGTCCCGGGTTCGATTCCCGGCCGGGTCGGGGATTTTAACTTTAATTGGTTAATTCCAATGGCACGGGGGCTGGGTGTATGTGTTGTCTTCATCATCATTTCATCCTCATCACGACGCGCAGGTTGCCTACGGGAGTCAAATAGAAAGACCTGCACCTGGCGAGCCGAACCCGTTGCCTACATACTTCGAGAAATATGTTAATTCTCTTCTTCATCTATATAGGTTAAAATTCATATATTTACATTAAGACCTAATGAAACAGGGGGAGCCCCCTCTAAGAAAACTAAAACTGTAACATATACAATATAACATATTAAAAATTGATAAATAATGGTACGGGCGTAAAGTCCATCTTGTGATTTCGGTATGAACTCAACATTGGGGATGTGTCTGTGTAGATAAAATGTTGAGTACTGTTGCGATATGACATCAGATGTGTCCTTCTTAATCCAATACTCCGTTATCGAAATCGAATTAGATCATATTAAAATATAAAATGATGTTTAAACAAGTTGTCAAGCCGTTCCCTTCAGGAAATAGATGATTATGCTGCCAGGTTGACGTGAACCTTACATAGTCGATATTGTAGAACAAGTATTGACAAGACAGATCACCCATCTCTGTATTTACTGTGATTAAGTCAATACGAACCCAGTAATGGCCATTATGGTCAAGATTATTAATAATTATTATCCCACCTACTCAATGCGTTGCGCTCTGCGGAAGCTTTCAATGTGTTAAATAGCATTTGCGCCGGGTCAAAATATTATTTAAAAATCACTTTGCAAACGGATTTCTACTCGACACTGAATATAGTGTTAACATTTTCGTCTTCTTCTTCTTCTTCCTATTCTTATTCTTCTTGGGCTTTTCTCAATTTTCCGAGGTCGGCACTTTCAATGTATTTAACCTAGTTTTACACCCTGATTCCTTCCCTATGAAGGGACGTGGGTTCCATCTTCAGTATCTTGTCGTATCATGGATTAACGTCTTTAATTAAAGTTTTGGATCCTTCCCACCTCTCCGATAGTAAACACGTCTGACCGTAATCGCTGTATTATCCATGAAATTACCTGGAACAATCATAATTTTGCCGCTTTTGCATGGTTCGGTATCCATTGCCCGCGGTTCACGAACATGGACGTAACCATAGAAACCCCGCACCACGAACAATGAGGTTCTTTTTCATAGATGAAATAGAGCTGAAGCCTACAATCACTTCCCTCAGAAACTTTTTACACCACATTATAGGGAGGGATGACGGTTCGTGACTACTTCTGATTTACAGTAGGCTTGATGCGAGTCTCTCAGCTGACACTTAACTCGTCGTGGACAACGTCACGCGTTACCATGGTACATAATAGTACAGTCGAGCTCTGATATTGATTATAAAGAAAGAGTAACTCACGTTTGAGTGTTTTTTCTTTTTCTCCTATTTGTCCAGTACACTACTAACAGCAGGCCGGAAAAGCTAAAGTATGTGCTAAACAATGAAACGATATTGATTGCACACACAACACGATACAATTGTTTTGTTAGACTTACCTTAGCAGGTATTTACAAATAATAATAATAATAATAATAATAATAATAATAATAATAATAATAATAGCGTGTGGCCTCCGAAAAGCCTGATAGAAGTCTTTCGAGTTGACGTGTATAGGCGACCTGCGCGTTTGTGAGGATGGGGCCATGCCTACGATGAATTCTAATGATGAAGACTACACACACACACACACACACACACACACACACACACACACACACACACACACACACACACACACACACACACAGCCCCCGAGCCATCGAAATTAACCAGTGAAAGTTAAAATCCCCGCCCCGGCGGAGAATCGAAACTAGGACCCCGTTGGACCAAAGGCCAGCACAGTAACCATTTAGCCATGGAGCCGGATAATAATAATAATAATAATAATAATAATAATAATATCCCACTTCTTCGCAGAGCGCTCAACGTAGTGTGACCTTCCATTAAAAAGGCCGCGGGTTCTGTCCTCGGATTGACCAGGAATCTCAGCTACGTCTCTAACGTGGAGACTGGGTGTTTGTATTTACCTTAAAGAACATCTTCATTTACTCGAGATAAATTATAACACCACACATCGCATAAATACCCATTTTTTTTTTTTTACAAGTTGCTTTACGTCGCACTGACACAGATAGGTCTTATGGCGACGGTGGGACAGGCAAGATATAGGAGTGGGAAGGAAGCGGCCGTGGTCTTTAATTAAGGTACAGCCCCAGCATTTGCCTGGTGTGAAAATGGAAAACCGCGGAAAACCATCTTCAAGTCTGCCGACAGTGGGGTTCGAACCCACTATCTCTCGAATACCGGATACAGGCCGCAGTTAAGCGACTGCAGCTATCGAGCTCAGTTCAATAATTATTGTGAATACCTCCGTCTGCATAGGGTTGGCATCAGGATAGACATTCAGACCAAAACCTGGACCAATTCATTTGAAGTGTCAACCCCGAAGAAGAAGAAGAAGAAGAAGAAGAAGAAGAAGAAGAAGAAGAAGAAGAAGAAGCACAACTACCATGCGCAGGTATTTTGACGCTGAATTTAACTCTGCCAAATTGCTGACAAACCGGAACTCTCCTGTACAGCACATTTGTTGAATTTTAATTAATTTTTCAGGTTAACACTCAGTATTACGGAATATATTTTATACGACGATGTAGCACGCCCAGTAGTTTCTTATGTACCCTTCGAATATCCGATTATCTCTTCCGGGTTTGGATTCACAGTGCTGGGATACAGAAGTAGACAGTTTGCAGTTGGTCCACAGAAGAAGCTATTTCATCACTATCATAAGAAATCTCAGCAAGGAGTTTCTGAAGAGGTTATATGGGTTTTAATTTTGACCTCCAACTTAAACTGAAACCCATACAACATTGGGAACGGTGAGATGTAGAAATGTACCTTTTCCGAGGAAATCTGGAGGAGTTTCTTTTAATCCACTTAATCCATTCCTATATCTTAAACTAGCCGAGAGATGTTAAACATGTACCGATCTCAATGACGTAGTCGGAATTTGTCCTTCTGTTGTAAAATAGTGGGTTTGAACTCGGCGGAAGTCAAAACCATTGAGGGTGCAACAGTAGTGTGTCGTTAGCCCGTGGTACATTGAGGAATGTCAGCGGAGAAACTTTAGACTCCCTGATATCGATTAAAAATCCGATGATGTCCCTTTAGTTACATTCACGGTTTTCGGGGACTCTCAGGCAGGCCTACCGTATCTCGCGGGAGTTTTACCCTCTGGTGACTCGGTGGACGTGTGGCTGGTGTATTTGAGCACCCAGAAATAGGACCGTGCATTTTCAAGATCGAAGCCACCAACTTGGACGCAGAAAACAATCTTCAGCCCTGTCGACATTGGGGTTCGAACCCACTATCTCCCGAATGCAAGCTTACAGCTAAGCTAAGCGCACTGCCAACTCGCTCGGTCATAATATTTAATGATATTGCTGCAGTGTGATTCGATTCGGAAATATTCCACTCACTCTATTCGATAGCCAACGGCCGTAGCCGTGTTGAAACACCGGATCCCCTGAGATCTCCGAAGTTAAGCAACATTGGGCGTGGTCAGGAGTTGGATGGGTTGCCACGGAGGGAATGGAGGAGCGGAAAGGAACTGGCCACCCTACCACACGTAAACTCCGGCTCAGGAATACCTCTGCGGAGGTTCGGACCTGCCTTCGGGCAGAACAACCCTTACCTTACTATTCGATAGTACCTTTTCCAATCTTAACGCAAATACAGTGAGTGGCCAAAAGTCACGGGAAGGCGCGTCCCATAAAAAATGTGCCGTGTATGACCCCTGAACGTTGCGTCTGGCTGAGGTGTAGGTGAGCAATCTGTCACAGACACCATTGTCGTGAAGGTGGCAACACGTCTCGAGTTAATCTACTTTGAACTTTGATCATCGGCGCACGGTGCACGGGTCATGGCACTGCGGAGATTACACGTGAATTCGGGTTTCCGAGGTCAACAGTGTCGAGGGTCGACCTTCAATATCGTAGAGAGAATGTTACCACCCGCGTAAACCGCTGCACGGGAAGATCACAGGTGTTTAACGAACGGACATCACGTCGCCTCCGCAGAACCACACAACGTTCGACGGGCTACTGTGAGTGGAACAGTGGCAGTGCGTGGTATGGTCCGATGAATCACGGTTCCAGTTGTATCAAGCTGATGGGTGCGTGAGAGTATGGCTTATGCCCCATGACGTTACGGATCCTGCGTGTCAACAAGGTTTTGTCCAGGCGGGAGGTGACTTATTTCTGGTCTGGGCGGCGTTCTAATGGTCGCATAGGCCCCAATGTCCGGCTACAGGGAGCGCTGACAGGTGCACGTTATGTTGACATTCTTCCAGACCATCTGCATCCCTTTCTGGCCCTAGAGTACCCTGATGGCGATACCATGTTTCAACAGGACAATGCGCCATGTCACCACGCAGGTGTTTGGAGGAACACTCCAGTGAAGTTACGACCATAGATTGGCCCTCCAGATCCCCCGATCTTAATCCAGTCGAGCATTTATGGGCTGCTATCGATGCTGGTGTATGGTCCATGAACCCCGCACCAAATACACAGTGCAGGATGCGTGGGTCCAGATCCCTCCAGAACTATGCCAACACCTTAGAGAGCCTATGTCTGGCCGTATTGCTGCCGTTTTGAGGGCTCGCGGAGGAGCAACTAGTTATTAACGTCACATTCAGTGTCTTCCCATGACTTTTGGCCACTCAGTGTATTAGAGAAGTTTTAGCCCTCCTAGTGGCCGTTGAGGCGTCAAGTCTGTATTGTCTGACACCTTGGTTAGCCGGTTCCAGTCCATTAGTCGAACAATTTTCGCCATCAGAATGGTGGCCGACAGCGTAGGAGAAGTTGTGGTTTACAAATCCTAATCACTACATAGCCTGGATTCAATTGTATACCTCTCCGTAGTTAGGGTATATGACCGCTGTTGGTGATCGTTCCGTCGGATGGACGCGTTAAGCCTTAAGAAAACCCCCTTGGTGCTATTCGGCAGGAGAAAGCTTTGTGCCAGCACTGGGTATCACTCTTCTCCCTTCCTGCTATCATTGTATCACGTCATTCATTTCATCACGTTATCTCATGTGATGAGGTTGACATCAGGAAGGGCATCCGGTCGTGAAAACTCGCTTCATACCCGACCCCGTAGAGAAATAGGATACGGGTTCGATATACAATATTACACACGTTTTAAGTACACGGGAGTGATGACCTACCATACATTAATGCCCTAAAGCTAATAAAACCTAGTAATAATATTACAACTGATTGAAAATTATTAATTGGTATAAGCTCTCTCTTCTGCTGCTGCCCAGCTGAGTGGTTCAGATTGTAGAGCGTTGACTTTGAGCCCAAGTTGACGGATTCGATTACAACTCAGTCCGCTCGTGTTTGAAGATGCTCAAATACGCCGGTCTCTTGTTGGTAAATTAAACTACATGTAAGGAAACTTCGGCAGGACAACATTTCTGTACCTCGGCGTCTCGGGAAAAAAATAAGTAGTTACAGGGAATTTAAAAGCATTATTTAAGCTCTTCTTCGCATATCCAAGTTATTTTGATCGAATGCCCATCGTGTCGTCTCGAGAGTTTTCAGTGGGAGAAATTCCAAGCTATGATGAGTGGGTAGTCAGCGGCTAAGCTACAGTAGTACAATCCAGTATCCCCAAGAGCGCACTTTGAATAAAAAGTTATTCATACAGATATTTTCACAGGCTGTTCAGCTGAAGGTGTTTGATGCTCACTCATTCTTCTTGGCAAATTAAATTTGGATCGCTCTGAAATAAAAGAATGTAATGTGATTTGCTTTTTAAAATTTCTGCTCGTAGTCTTGAAAGTAAGTGGGTTCAGTAACCTGAAATTGTTCTCATACTTCCGTTAAATGTAGTGGTGGTTGTCATAATGAATAATACGATGTAAACTTCCCCCTTTTTGGTGAAATCTTTAGAATAGCATTTTTTTCCCTGCATAATTGAAATAGGAGCACTAAATTATGACAACCATGACTCAAGAGATCCTCACTTCAAACACAATTTCTCTAAACATGTACCGCTGCGCCCTTGTTAGACACTTTCCCCAATAACTGATCCACTGCTTTCATAATGTAAACTCAGTGTATACTCATTGTTAGAAGATACAGGAATAACATTTTTTTTTAAAGAATTGACAGACATGAAGTGAGCAAATTGTGCATTGATCCCAAGCCAATGGTAATGCCGGCGTTGGTGGGTAAACGTGTAGGCGTTTGCTTATCATTCATGTACAGCTCTAGCGCTCAACGTTATTGATAGCTCTAGGGACTCCATTCTCCGAACGATCCAGGAGAATTAAGTGAATCCAGTGCTGCCAACTGTAACAGAATTCCTCTGTGCGGATTGGAGCTTGAATTGTGAGAGAGAAGCCACAGCTGAAAGCTCAAAACGATGTTTGAGGACAAGCTGTTTGCTGCTTATTTCTGTATCATGTCACAATGTCTTGAATTATTTCTACAAATAAAACAAAATTACATCCTTGCTTTAGGATTTTCTTTCTTTCTTTCTTTCTTTCTTTCCTAATCTGTTTACCCTCCAGGGTTGTTTTTCCCTCGGACTCGGCGAGGGATCCCACCTCTACCGCCCCAAGGGCAGTGTCCTGGAGCGTGAGACTTTGGGTCGGTGATACAAGTGGGGAGGATGACCAGTACTTCGTCCAGGTGGCCTCACCTGCTATGCTGAGCAGAAGCCTTGAAGGGGGTGGGAAGATTGGAAGGGATAGACAAGGAAGAGGGAAGGAAGCGCCCATGGCCTTAAGTTAGGTACCATTCCGGCATTTGCCTGCAAGAGAAGTGGGAAACCACGGAGAAAACCACTTCGAGAATGGCTGAGGTTGGAATCGAACCCACCTCTACTCAGTTGACCTCCCTAGGCTGAGTGGATCCCGTTTCAGCCCTCGTTCCACTTTTCAAATTTCGTGACAAAACCGGGAATCGAACCCGGGCCTCTGGGGGGTGACAGCTAATCACGCTAACCACTACACCACAGAGGCGGATTATAATTTAATTGAGTTGACATTTTTGAAGGAGAGTATGCACTTTGGAACATTGACAGTTTTAAACTAAACTGAAGTCATTGTTGCCTTACTGACATGCAACTTATAGTTCCTCAGTCTGTCGATACCCGAAATGTAGTCTGTTATTGTTATAATTGTTCATTTTTACAGGTATGTTATTGTGTTACATTTCATGTTTCGACAAAGATGTAAGTCACTGAGTCGACCCTGGAAACGAATGGGTTCCTTGTTAAAAATTACAGAATGGCGAGTGTGCAAAATGCTTAACCTGCAACAGGCGATCAGTGAACCAAATAGAGAAAAAAATTAGAATCGAAGACATTGTGGCTTGCTAAAGATGACTAAAGAATAAGTAGAGTAGGATGATACATTGTTTTCGTATGTGTAGTTTTCAAACTGCCTGCCACGTTTTAACACATTTCCTGATGTACGTAATTGGGTAGTTCAAACTACAATTGATCGTCGCTCCTATGTATCCCAATGTGAACAATTTTATAAAAGTTCTCAGGAGAGATTCTGCCAATTAGAAGCTGAATATTCCGAATATTTCTCCCCTGCAGTAGAATAAGATTGTGAGCGACTGCAGGGGGACTTACACAATGTAGGGAGAGCGACAGCAGACAATTGTATGATTGTAAATGGGATGAAGAGTCAAGTTGTATGTTTCACTAAGAGGGAAAGAAAGTCCTCTCAGTTTTAATTATTGTAAAGATGTAAGTCTCTGGTAAGAACCCAACTAGAGTATAGCTCCAGTGTATGGGATCCTAACCAGGACTACTTGATACGAGAAGTGGAAAAAATCAAAGGAAATCAGCATGGTTTGTTCTGGGCGATTTCTGACAAAGAAGTAGTGCTACTAAAATGTTGCAAACTTTGGGCTGGGAAGACTTGGGAGTAAGGAGACGAGATGCTCGACAATGCGGTATGTTTCGAGCTGTCAGTGGTGAGTTGGCGTGTAATAACATAAGTAGAAGAATAAGCTTGAGTGGAGTTTTTAAAAGTAGCAAAGATCATAGCATGAAGGTACAGTAGGAATTCAAGAGGACATATTCATTTGTAGGACGAGGAGTAAGGGATTGCAGTAAATTGTCAAGGGAAATGTTTGACAAGTCTCAAAGTTCTAAGACAATATTTAAGAAAAAGGTAGGTAAACAACTGTAAATAAATGTAAATATGAGGAAATAGTTGATAAGGAATCTGTCATCTGGGCGACCGCCCTAAATGCAGATGATTGATTGATTGATTGATTGATACTGTGTGTGTGTGTGTGTGTGTGTGTGTGTGTGTGTGTGTGTGTGTGTGTGTGTGTGTGTGTGTGTGTGTGTGTGTGTGTGTGTGTGTGTGTGTGTGTGTGTGTGTGTGTGTGTGTGTGTGTGTGTGTGTGTGTGTGTGTGTGTGTGTGTGTGTGTGTGTGTGTGTGTGTGTGTGTGTGTGTGTGTGTGTGTGTGGTGGTTAGTATTTCATTTCTTTTATTAAGAATTGCTTTGCATTACATTGTGTCCTACATGTCCGACTCATTGGCTGAATGGTCAGCGTACTGGCCTTTGGTTCAGTGGATCCTGGGTTCGATTCCCGGCTGGGTCGGAGATTTTAACCTTCATTGGTTAATTCCAGTGGCCCGGGGCCTCGGTGTTTGTACTGTCCCCAACATCCCTGCAACTCACACACCACACATAACACTATTCTCCACCACAATAACACGCAGTTACCTACATATTGCAGATGCCGCCCACCCTCATCGGAGGGTCTGCCTTACAAGGGCTGCACTCGGCTAGATATAGCCACAGGAAATTATTATTATTATTATTATTATTATTATTATTATTATTATTATTATTATTATTATTATACCTACACATTACAAAAACCGAAATTGACAATATCTTCCGAAACACCAGAGAAGAGGCACAACGGTATAATAACAGTTAAATTAAAATCTAAATTTCTTAAGAAAAACAAACAAACACTTGTATGAAAATAATATATTATGCGAAATTATATCAAAAAGTTATTTCATGATAACTGAGGAAGAACAAGAATGGAGGCCTAAATTAAAAGAAGAAACAAGTAATGTTACATAATAATTAAAAGCCATCACATAGAAATTCGTACGGAATTTACCGGTAATAACTTCAATATTCTCTCACATTAAGCGTTGCATAATTACAACATTCACTCAGAAATTCGCTCAAATTTTAAAATATCATTCTCTTAAAAATAGTATAGCGTAAAAATCGCGTAGAAATTCACAGATAACTTATATATTCTCACTACCTTAACACAACGATATACTGTAGATTGAGCTGTGCAATGACTCACTGCTGTCTTAAAATTTCAAATACATTGCAATCGCATAAATATTTACATACCGTGGCTTAGCTGCGGGCTTCACACCCGACAGACTGAGGTTCGAATCCCGGTCGATACTGAGTCGAGATGTTCATCTCAACATTCACGTGGCATCAGGAACGGCATTCGATCGTAAGCCTCTGACCAAAACCACGATGAGCCTGGCTGGCTTCAGAGATCCCAGAAACAACTGGGATACGCTGAAGTATGTTTCTTTCTGGATATTGGATTGCCTTCTTGAGACATCTTGCATTTTTGAGAAAATTTTCAAAAACGGGTGCAGGTCATGCATTCCATTCATCGATTTCACGATTTACAAACATACACGTACCATAGTTGGTTTCCCGCGGCTACCTTTTTCTTCAAGTGAATGATCGGTTCTACTTATGTAACAGGGTTTTCTAGTAGACTGTTGAACTAGGTCGATGCTGGTTTATTGGTACAGGGATGAAAAATATGGCGCATAATCGTACCATTTTTCTTCTAGCCTCCAACATCTCCCTCCCAACTTAGCGGTCTTTCATGCATGATGACAAATTGTCGTTTGACCTATCAAACTCCTGATGATAACACTAGAAATTTCGGCACGTGTGTGTAACAGTTGGAAGAACATGAAAACGGAACCATTGCTATCAGGATTGGACAGTCGTTATCTTAATATAAGCACATTGACCGAAGTGTGTTGAAGATACAGTCTCCCATCACGTCCTTTTTTTATGTAGAGGGTGAACCATTTAAGTTGATAGTGTGAAATCTCGTCGCTGCTGTGCCAAAACAGCGAATGTGACAATTATCATAATTATAATTATATTATTATTATTATTATCCATTATTTCTCTTAAGACTGGTCACGCCTGTCAGTCACGTAGGCCTGCTGATATGCAGTCCATCAGAACAGTTTTCGTTTAAGGCGCTGACCTTCTGACCCCAACGTGACAGGTTCTATCCTGGCTCAGTCGGTGGTATTTGAAGGTGCTCAAATACGCCAGCCTCGTGTCGGTAGATTTACCGGCACGTAAAAGAACTCCCGCGGGACTAAATTCCGGCACCTCGGCGTCTCCGAAGACCGAAAAAGTAGTTAGTGGGACATAAAGCAAATAACATTATTAACAATTTTCACTGATTTCATTTGCCAGTGCGCGTATGTAAAGGAAAATGAACCTCACTGTATCGTACTGTGATTATGCGTGTTCGCATGGCACATTTACCTACTCCTAGGGTATGATGTATTCAAGGTTAATTTCCCTTTATACACCCGCATAGAAAAATAAACTCAGCGAAAAGTTTTCTGATGGACTGCATATCAATATGTGTATGGGAGGCGTAACCGCTCTTAAGGGAAATAATGAATAAGAAGAGCATCGTCACACTCGCGGTTTTGATACAGCTGCGACGATATCTGAACGTTTCATTGTGTACAGGGTGAAACATTTTAGTTTGGAAATGGCGGTATTTCAAACGCGAATTCTTGAGGAAACTCAACCGTGCGACGAGGCAACGGGAGAATCCCCCGAATTCATTCACTGACAACACGTACTGATCAGATCAGCTAATATTACACGAGCGATCAATGTTCAGCTTTGTCACCACCAAACAACACTTCCGAAACATTTTAGTTGTTGGTATGAAATATCTGAAAAACGACGAAATAATTTCCAAAGGAGTTCATGGACAAAAGCGGAGAAGCAAACGGCTTTTTAAAAAAAATGGGGAATGTATCGAGAAATCATCCTTCCATCTAGAACAGTCACACTGCTATTATTCCCCTTCTTTGTCGTAGAGCATATACCAATGGATATATAAAGTTGAATGGAATTTGAATCACAAGAAGTTAACTTCTTCATAAGGATAGTAGGTTACTGCGACGCTAGGTGAACATTCAGATGTCACACCTTGGTTTCCAGTAGTTGCTCAAGTTTACGTTCCTGTAGATGGCGTTCGTCAACTATTGGGCCTCTCAGAACTTATTTTTATGCGAAAAATGGCGAACTTTCTTATCTTTAACGTGAATCCCTGGATAGAAAATCTCGTATGGATTGACAGGATTCAAATTGCAGTCGCTTCAAAGAAACTGAAATGACAAATTTCCTCCAACCTATTGTACGAGGTGAAGTCTTCAGCGAATTCGATTTTGCAATCACCGTTGTCGCTTGGTGAAAAGACGTCCACTGTGACAGATTTTCAGGCGGACGCTGTATAACGTATTACTTCTTATACATAAATTATTCTGAACCTATCGAGCTTTCGTCCCCAAGAAACAGAAAAGACTTGAATTTTGAATGATATTGTGACACTTCGACCTTAGAGTTAACTTTCTGTTGATCGCTGGGCTGAGTGGCGGAAATGGTAGAGTGCTAGCTTTCTGAGCTTATGTTGGCGGGCTCGATCCACGCTCATTCTGAGAGTAATTGAAGGCGATCAAATACTTCGATGCATTAGCCGTGCTTTAAATTCAATTACTCAGCATCGTACATACCTCAGCAGCTTCCATTCTGTCACCGCCTTAAGAGAACCAATGACTAAAATTTCATGATTTCCTTCCAAAAAATATATTTCCGGAATTGTTAAAAAATAACACCATTCCTTCTGTTATCATCAAATAGCAGAATATTTCAAATTCCGCCAATTTTGAAGACCGTACAGACATTTTAATGGGCTGCCGTGTGGGTGTCTGTGCCACGCCCATCTCACAATGATGGCACTTTTTCGCATATTTTTGCAATATTTTTACGTTTCTGTTTGAATTTGGTTCCAAGGTTTGACAAATGACAGTGGTATGGTGTCAACGCTTTACGATGTTCCACTCTTTACCTCATAATCTTTAAAAAACAACAGGTACATTCAAAACTTCAGATGTCTTTTTCTCACCTTTAATTTTTTCCCCCAGTATTTTGCTTCCTGCAGTTCTTGTCTGAGTGATATGAAACTTTCTGGAGTTAAAGTAATATCTTCAACTAACTTTTAAATATATATTTTTTTGATTGGGAGCAACGTTACATGCATTTGATTACGGCAGTATATTATTTTTCTATAGGAATTAGCAAACCAGAAATTCAAACATTTCTAGTCTGATATACATTTGAGGAGAAATACATTTTAAGTACGTTATTTTTATATATGTATGTAAACACCATTATCAAATTTTGAAGTCATAGAAATCAAAATTGTGTCTCAGTGAACTTTTTTTCAGCAACTCATAAGTAAATATCAAAAAATAATAATTGAAGAAGAGTGAACCAACCCACTGCTCTGAAACTTGGTCAAATATATAATATTTACTTCATGAATCTGCTCACAAAATTTCATACTGATATGTGAAAAATTGTAGAAGTTGAAAATTTCAGTCATCAGTCCCCTTAAATCGGACAGGGGCTTTGGTGGTTGCTACATTT
Organism: Anabrus simplex; assembly: GCF_040414725.1. NCBI lineage: Eukaryota > Metazoa > Arthropoda > Insecta > Orthoptera > Tettigoniidae > Anabrus > Anabrus simplex. Next base: position 143,563,789 of record NC_090265.1, on the reverse strand, counting down.
TGCTCTGGCGTTTATCAAGAGACACATAAAATATCATCCATCAAGAAATGGCAAAAGGTGGCCATTTCCCTTTAACAACACAGAATCTGTTGAAATAGTTTTCCTTCAAATGTTAATCAGAATTGCTCCCAACTCATTATGAGTTTTAAGTTCTCCTGTGGATGCAACCGTGGAGATGAAGTCTTTCATCAAGCGACAGCTGTAATTGCAAGACAGAGTTCGCTAAAGAAAACTTCCGTCATTGTTTGTGGAGGAGGGAGGGGGGGCTTCACTGAATTTGTCAAGTCACTTCAAGGCGACTGCAATTTGAAACTTGTCGGTGCATAAAAGATTTTCAATCTGGGCATTCACATTAAAGAAAGGCAAGCTTGCCATTTTCCACATAACTAATTGTAAATAATGATGATGATGATGTTGATGATGATAATTGTTGTTTAAAGGGGCCTAACATCGAAGGTCATCGGCCCCCTATTGTAAATAACGAGAGGCCTAGTGTTCTGATAAAGACTACAGTATATGGGAACATACTTAGACTTAATAAAAAATATCAAACACGCATTACAGTATATGGGAATCAAGATGCGGCCGGACTTGATCTTAATCTAGCATTGCAGTCACTTATGTTTTCCGTATGTATACTACTTGTGATTCGTGTACAATAACGGATTGTCATTTGACCTATTCAACTACTGGTGATGACATAAAGAAATTGAGTACGTGTGTGCTAATTTTAAGAATGTAAAAGGACAGTAATTATCTCAGTAGGAACACATTCACCGAAGTGTGTTAAAATTGTAATTTCTCATCTCTTATGTTTGTTATACAAAAGGTGAACTATTTAATCTGATATGATATATCTCAGAAACGTCGTGTTTGAGAAAGAAATGTTTTCAAACGAATTTATTTCACAGAAGAGGGGAAAGTAGAGTACAGTGTGTTTTATATGGAGGACGTTGTCAAGGCCATCTGGAAGTCAATTTATGATTTAGAAAGGGAAAGGGAAACATTTTTTTCAAATTAGATTTTCCTTTGGGAAAATCAAATCATTATAAATCTGTATTTCACTAAAGTGTGTGATGTGATGTTGCCTAGCAACCGTGCAGGTTATGATGTGAAGTACTGAAATGAAATGAAATAGCGTATGGCTTTTAGTGCCGGGAGTGTCGGAGGACAAGTTCGGCTCGCCAGATTCAGGTCTTTTGATTTGACTCCCGTAGGCGACCTGCGCGTCGTGATGAGGATGAAATGATGATGATGAAGACGACACACACACCCAGCCCCCGTGCCAGCGAAATTAACCAATTAAGATTAAAATTCCATACCTTGCCGGGAATCGAACCCGGAACCCCTGTGGCCAAAGGCCAGCACACGGATGGCCATGACATACTGACCCACGGCTTGTGCAGCTCTCAAGGTACTGTTGCTAGGTAACAATTACACATTTTGTTACATGACACTATTTCGTTTCACAAATTTTCGGATGGCCCTCAGCTCTAAGCCATTTATGTAAACAATAACGTATATTGTTATTCCTTGTAAACAACGAAACTACTGGTCACAGTGTATTAACGAAGGCCGAACGTAAACTTTCACGTCTTAAGCTGCGTAGTGATAGCTGCACGGTTTAAATAATAATATTTAAAGTATACATTTTAACACAAAATATAGGTGGGTAAGTAGCGTATAATAATAGTACATTATGCAACAAACCTATTCTTCTTCTTCTCTCGGTGCCTATCCATTTCGGATGTTGGTGATCATGATGGCTATTTTCGTCCTGGTTGTGGCAGCGCGGAACATTTCAACTGATGACATATTGCACCAGCCTCTAAGATTGTCAAGCCAAGATATTCGTCTTCTTCCAGGACCTTTTTTGCTGTTGATTTTCCCCTGGAGTCTTTTTTGGAGTAGGTTGTATCTATCTGTGTTGCGCATTATATGTCCCAGATACTGCAGCTTTCGGCATTTCACTATCTTGATCAATAATTGAGGTGTTGTGTGCATCAACAAACCTATAATGGCAATAATTAAGACACGAGTATGTTTCGATACGAGTGTCTTAATTACCATCATAGGCGAGTTGCATACGACTGCTTATGCTCGACGATAATTATAACTCTATTGTTTAAATATTCATAAATTTTTGTCGAGATGTCGCTTGGCAGTTGAGTTTGCTGAACAGAGCGCATGCGCTGGGTTATTGATTTTCCATGAGTGGATCAGAGACCTTGACAATGTCATATGTTTTCAAAGCCATGATAGAAGGTTATCATAACGTAGCTTTATTTCAAATACAAATTGTTTATTATACAGTTGGTGAAGTGAATTTGCGTGAATGTGCCGTGTGGTTGTGGAATATTGGAAGTAGAAGGTGCATTGATATTAATATGTGTGTCCGACAAGTTTGATTTTGGAAACAAGTGCGAAGCTGGTGCATTGAGTGCAAGTGCGATGCAATCCTTTAGTAAATGCTCAAACAGTTGTATCATAATGAAAATCTGAACTCTGATTGGTGGAGAACCTGTATCATAATGAAACCTGAACTGTAAGGAGCCTCATTAAGATTCAGTTTTCTGACATATAATATTTAGATTTCGGCATCGTCGAGCATAAAAGAAAATTATTTTATATATGCATAATGTATTATATATTTCGAGGTTAAGTTGATAAAGTGAAGGGGTTCCAGGAAAAGCAAAATGAAAAGTTCAAGAGCATATGGTATGAGGAGAGAAAGAGGAACCACAGCGAAATGATGAAGTTCTGGGAGAAGAAAAAAGGACTGACCAGCAAGTCAATTGTTTACCGTGGTCCAAAGCAGGCCAATATCGAAGAAAGAAAAATGAAGCATTTTGTCCATTGGCTGTTCTTGTGTGCCGACAGTTCTATAGACCGGCTGTAGGGATGCTCAACAAACCGTCCATATTTAGTTGCCTGATGAGACTACGTATGATACAGCAGGGATATCTCAATCGCTTACGTAAAACAATGCACTGTAATACATTAGAGACTTCGGAAACTTGGGCATAATATTCATGAAACTACGACGCGATGCGATATGTGATTTCCTACAGAAGGCATAAAATCATACCATCCCATACACTTCCGGTTAAGCGGCTAATGCTGAACTGTTTTACAACACGATAGAGACAGCTCGTGATTTGGAGTCTATTACGGGACAACAGAGCGAGTTCTCCTTTGCGTGTCGACTTACAGTACTTACTCCTGGGGGAAATCGTGTGGTTGGGTAGAAAGATCCACCAGGGGTATAATTGTACCAACAATGCAAAGATAATCCATGTTATTTCTTTAGATCTTAGAAAGCTGTACTTCAGTCGAACGGAGCTTTGTCGGAATCACGTAGAATACGTACCGCGCTTGATAATTGTATAAATAAAGTTAGTATGAATTTTACATTGTATTTATTAATTCTAAACAAGTTTTAAGTACGGAGCCATTTCGTCATCGCCAGAGTGAGTAGTATCTACATCCATGAGCTCCAAATCTTTTTCCACTACTGTGGCAGTAGATATGCTTGACAGAAACTCCACTTAGTGAAACTCTCTTTGCGACGCTCGACATGGATTATTTTGGATTTTTTGAATTCTAACAAGCCGCTCTAAGCTCTTGAATGTCTTTTCGATAATATTGAAGCCATTTATTTTCCATATGTCGCGATATTTTGTGAATGAAAGAAATTGTTCGCAGTTCGCTGCACCGCAGTTTTCTCAAATGTTCACAATTTGATTTGTTTTTCATCCTACAATAAATGAAAATAATCAAACGATACCTCACACAATGTGCTACCTTGCTGGACTCCAGAGCTATACTGTTATTAGCCGCACGGCACGGCGGATTTAGTACCTCAAGATAGCGACGTTATTGCATCACCCGATAACGTTATACACAGGTCAGAATCTCCTTCCTATGTACGTTGGTCCTTTCTCTTTACAATGAGAAATTGAACGCTATCGTACGTGTTGTGTAGAAATTATTTCACTTTTCAAAACTTTCATGTTGTTGAACGTTCACCGGTCGAAGTACAGTACCGAACGGTAGGCGTAATCGTCAAAAAATCTTGTTGTTGCTGTTGCTCGGATCATCAGTCGGTAGACTGGTTTGATGCAGCTGTTCATGCCACTCTATGCTGTACTCAACTCATTTCTTCGTAATTATTACATCCTACATCTATTACAATCTGTCATATTGATTTCCTGGCTTCAGCTTCCTTATGAACCGGGCGAGTTGGCCGTGCGGTCAGGGGAACGCGGCTGTGAGCTTGCATCCGGGAGATAGTGGGTTCGAATCACACTGTCGACAGCCCTGAAGATGGTTTTCCGCGGTTTCCCATTTTCACACCAGGCAAATGTTGGGGCTGTACCTTAATTAAGGCTACGGCCGCTTCCTTCCAACTCTTAGGCCTTTCCTATTACATCGTCGCCATAAGACCTATCTGTGTTGGTGCGACGTAAAGCAACTAGCAAAAAAGAAATCATCTTCCCTAGTTTGCTTCCTCTGCTACACGTCCAACAAAAAGAAATGTACTAATTCCTCGATCTCTCAGGACATGTCCTAACAATCACTTACATTTTCTTTACATGTTTCCAAATAGTTCTCATCTCTCAAACTCGATTCAGTATCTTATAACAGATAACCTCCGACATGTTTGTGTGACTTGACAAATAGCAAAAATGTTTGATTGTAGATCATGTAAATCCGACGGGGCATACTTGTATGAATCTCAGCATTTATTTTACAATTGCGAATTACTGGGCTAATTGGGAATTTAGAAATATGATATTCAAAGAAGAAAGAGACTAAGAGGAGAGGTTGAAAAAGTTTCCATTGATACTCGTATTTGAAATCGGCCAACTTTTATAATTAAAGTTTTAAACAAAACTTGCTTTTGATTTTAAATTGTGAACGAACCGAGCGAGTTGGCCGTGCGGTTAGGGGTGCGGAGCTGTGAGATTTAATTCGGCAGATGGTGGGTTCGAACTCCACTGTCGGCAGCCCGTAAGATTGTTGTTTTCCATGGTTCCCCATTTTCACACCTAGCAAAGTTTGGGGCTGTACCTTAATTAAAGCCAGGGTCGTTTCCTTCCCACCCCTAGCTCTTTCCTATCCCATCCTCGCCATAAATGAAATGGCGTATGGCTTTTAGTGCCGGGAGTGTCCGAGGACAAGTTCGGCTCGCCAGATGCAGGTCTTTTGATGTGACGGCCGTAGGCGACCTGCTCGTCGTGATGAGGATGAAATGATGATGAAGACGACACATACACCCAGCCCCCGTGTCAGCGAAATTTACCTATTAATGTTAAAATTCCCGACTCTGTCGGGAATCGAACCCGAGACCCCTGTGACCAAAGGCCAACATGCTAACTATTTAGCCACGGAGCCGGACATCCTCGCCGTAAGTCCTATCTACGTCGGTGCGACGTAAAGCAACTTGTAAAACAAAAAATTTAAACATTTTGTCATGAGAACTTTCTTAATAGTTGTTCCCATTTTACTATTTTTTTTACGTCTTGCCGACGATGGGATAGGAAAGGGCGAGAACTGAAAAGGAAGCGACCTTGGACTTAATGAAGGAACAAGCCCTGGTGTGACAGTGGAAAACATTGAAAACCACCTTTGCTGCTGCCGACCATGGGGTTCGGATCCACCGTCTCCCGAATGCAAGCTGGCAGCTACGTGACCCAAATTGCGTAGTCACTGGCACCGTTTTTGATAAATCTAGTCCTAACTGGCATGACTACGAATAACCCAAAAGAATATTACCAGTCCCCGTTTTGAACTTGCGAACTTGGGTCCCGAAGGCTGACACTCGACGACATATCAAGCGAGTTGGCAGTGTGGTTAGGGTCGCGTAGCTGTGAAGTTGAATTCCGGAGATAGTGGGTTCGAATCTCACCGTCGGCAGCCCTGAAGATGTTTCTCATTGGTTTCCCATTGTTCACACCAGGAAAATGTACCTTAAGGTCACGGCCGCTCCATTCCAGTCCTAGCCATTTCCCATCCTTCCGTCGCCGAAAGCTTGAATGTGTTAGTGCGAACTGGTGTATGCTCTGTCTCTGAGTACCACTCACCTCAACTGGGTGGCGTTTCTGCTGCAGTTGTACAAAAAATAACCTTCAAAGGCGGAAATACAACAGCTAGTTCACTTTAAAGCGAACATCGCCGACGTACACATCAGTATTCCCCTCCGAGCTTGTAACACGTAATTCCCTCGGTGTAGCCATCTTGTGATGTCACAGCTGTGACCGAGAGCTACTGTCAGTTAATTCCTGTCGGCTGTGTCCCTCATTTCAACGGACAAAAAGGGGTGCATATTGTGTTTTCATTTCTCGTATGATGATAAAGTGAATTAATTTGTCTGTGGCCCTGTCTGCTGCAAGGCATTGTGTGGCTAGAGGTTTGTCCTGGTCTGTTGGGACTTGGAATCTGTCAGAGATAACAGACTGCCTAATCATGTCGAGTAGAAATTGGATAAATATCCCTTTGAGAGATAACATTACTCTAAAGGATTATGCTTTTAATGCCTGTTGAGTTTACTTATTTAAGGCCATGGTATTTCAACACACCCAGTCCATAACAAGAGGAAAATAAATTATATTATCTATATAAATAAAATTGTTTCTGTTTGTCTGTTTGTCTGTCTGTTTGTCTGTTCCACCATCACGTCGAAACGGCTGGATAGATCTCAACCAAACTTCATATTTAGAGTATACTGACCCCGGGGAAGGTTTCGATATGCATATCATTTTAAAATCTTTGAAAAGACGGGGGTTTTATAGGAAAACGGTTTTCCTCCATTTTCTCTTATACTATTATAGGCAAAATATCGAATTTGTCGTATAAGGACGAGACAAAGCTCAATTTAATCCTCTTGACGCAAAGAACAAAACTCGGTAAGCCCTACGGGCCCGAAAACCATGTTTTAAGGCCCTAAAACCAACCGTTACGGAGATATTGGCACCACACTACCCCTGCTCTAGGAATCGGATAAAGAAATGAACTGCCGTAACCATGGCAACGTCAGCTCCAGGATTCTAGAGCAGTGAGATTATGCATGTACGTTTGGGCATAGCTGTCAACCAAAATAGGTACAAATAAGACTTAATATCTGGGAAAAAAATATACTGTTGTGTAAGGCACTCATAGGACTCCTTTGGGCGGGGATGGAAAGGGGGTGAAGAACGAGTGTAAAAATCTTACTATATATAGAAATGGAAGTGTGTGTGTAAATGACACATCTCCAACTAAACCACTGGAGCAATTTCAACCAAACTTGGTACACGAATCACTTACTATCGGGAGACGATCACTGTGGGGGGTAAGCCATCCCTAGCGCCCTTAAGGGAGAGGGTCAGGGGGGTGGTAGTTACAATAATAATCGAGAATAGTGTCGAATTCATAGTTTTCGGGGTCGCTGAGTTGAAAAGTGATACTCTAGAATTTTTTTAAAATCCAGCCCCCTTTTAGGTTGGGAGCAAAGGGTGGGGGGGTGGGGTGAGATATAGAAATAATTAAAAACAGTTTCGAATCCATAGATTTCAGGGTCTCTGAGATGAATAGTATTACTCCGGATTTTTTGCAAATCCAAGTGGGGAGCGAAAGGGGTGAGATATAAAATTAATCGAAAAACTACATATAAAAATATTATCTTCTTCTTCTTACTATATATAAAAATTGATGTATGTGTGTGCGTGGGTGTGTGGGTGTGGGTGTGTATATGACACATCTCCTAAACCACTGGAGCAATTTCACCAAACGTGGTACACTTATCAATTAGTATCAGGAGACAAACCGCGTGAGGGTAAGACACCCCTAGCACCCTTTTGGCAGGGGGCGAGGGGAGTGGTATAAAAATAATCTTATAAATAAAGTTGTTCGTTTCTGTTTGTCTGTTTGTCTGTTTGTCTGTTTGTCTGTTCCACCATCACGTCGAAACGGCTGGATAGATCTCAACCAAACTTCATATTTAGAGTATACTCATCCCGGGGAAGGTTTAGATACGCATATCATTTTAAAATCTTTGAATACACGGGGGGTTTATAAGAAAACCAGAATGGTTTTTCTACTATCACTTCGAAACGGCTGGATAGATCTCAAGCAAACTTCATATTTAGAGTATACTCCTCCCGGGGAAGGTTTCGATATGCATATCATTTTAAAATATTTGAATACACGGGGGGTTTATAGGAAAACCAGAATGGTTTTTCCACCATCACGTCGAAACGGCTGGATAGATCTCAACCAAACTTCATACTTAGAGTATACTCCTCCCGGGGAAGGATTAGATATGCATATCATTTTAAAATCTTTGAATACACGGGGGGGGGGGTTATAGGAAAACCAGAATGGTTTTTCCACCATCACGTCGAAACGGCTGGATAGATCTCAACCAAATTTCATATTTAGAGTATACTCATCCCGGGGAAGGTTTCGATATGCATATCATTTTAAAATCATTGAATACACGGGGGTTTATAGGAAAATCAGAACGGTTTTTCCACCATCACGTCGAAACGACTGGATAGATCTCAACCAAACTCCATATTTAGAGTATACTCATCCCGGGGAAGGTTTCGATATGCATATTATTTTAAAATCTTTGAATACACGGGGGGTTTATAGGAAAACCAGAATGGTTTTTCCACCATCACGTCGAAGCGGCTGGGTAGATCTAAACCAAACTTCATATTTAGAGTATACTCCTCCCGGGGAAGGTTTCGATACGCATATCATTTTAAAATCATTGAATACACGGGGGGTTTATAGGAAAACCAGAATGGTTTTTCCACCATCACGTCGAAACGGCTGGATAGCTCTCAACAAAATTTCATATTTAGAGTATACTCATCCCGGGGAAGGTTTCGATATGCATATCATTTTAAAATCTTTGATTACACGGGGGTTGATAAGAAAACCAGAATGGTTTTTCCACCATCACGTCGAAACAGCTGGATAGATCTCAACCAAACTTCATATTTAGAGTATACTCCTCCCGGGGAAGGTTTCGATATGCATATCATTTTAAAATCTTTGAATACACGGGGGTTTATAGGAAAACCAGAATAGTTTATCCACCATCACGTCGAAACGGCTGGATAGATCTCAACCAAACTTCATATGTAGAGTATACTCCTCCCGGGGAAGGTTTTGATATGCATATCATTTTAAAATCTTTGAATACACGGGGGGTTTATAGGAAAACCAGAATGGTTTTTCCACCATCACGTCGAAACGGCTGGATGGATCTCAACAAAATTTTATTTAGAGTATACTCATCCCGGGGAAGGTTTCGATATGCATATCATTTTAAAATCTTTGATTACACGGAGGTTTATAAGAAAACCAGTATGGTTTTTCTACCATCACGTCGAAACAGCTGGATAGATCTCAACCAAACTTAATATTTAGAGCATACTCCTCCCGGGGAAGATTTCGATATGCATATCATTTTAAAATCCTTGAATACACGGGGGTTTATAGGAAAACCAGAATGGTTTTTCCACCATCACGTCGAAACGGCTGGATGGATCTCAACCAAATTTCATATTTAGAGTATACTCATCCCGGGGAAGGTTTCGATATGCATATTATTTAAAAAAATTGAATACACGGGGTGTTTATAGGAAAACCAGAATGGTTTTTCCACCATCACGTCGAAACGGCTGGATATATCTCAACCAATCTTCATATTTAGAGTATACTCCTCCCGGGGAAGGTTTCGATATGCATATCATTTTAAAATCTTTGAATACACGGGGGGTTTATAGGAAAACCAGAATGGTTTTTCCACCATCACGTCGAAACGGCTGGATAGATCTCAACCAAATTTCATATTTAGAGTATACTCATCCCAGGGAAGGTTTCGATATGCATATCATTTTAAAACCTTTGAGTACACGGGGGGTTTATAAGAAAACCAGAATGGTTTTTCCACCATCACGTCGAAACGGCTGGATAGATCTCAACCAAATTTCATATTTAGAGTATACTCATCCCGGGGAAGGTTTCGATATGCATATCATTTTATAATCTTTGAATACACGGGGGTTTATAGGAAAACCAGAATAGTTTATCCACCATCACGTCGAAACGGCTGGATAGATCTCAACCAAATTTCATATTTAGAGTATACTCCTCCCGGGGAAGGTTTCGATATGCATATTATTTTAAAATCTTTGAATACACGGGGCGTTTATAGGAAAACCAGAATGGTTTTTCCACCATCACGTCGAAACGGCTGGATATATCTCAACCAAACTTCATATTTAGAGTATACTCATCCCGGGGAAGGTTTCGATATGCATATCATTTTAAAATCCTTGAATACACGGGGGGTTTATAGGAAAACCAGAATGGTTTTTCCACCATCACGTCGAAACGGCTGGATGGATCTCAACCAAATTTCATATTTAGAGTATACTCATCCCGGGGAAGGTTTCGATATGCATATCATTTTAAAATCTTTAATACACGGGGGGTTTATAGGAAAACCAGAATGGTTTTTCCACTATCACGTCGAAACGGCTGGATAGATCTCAACCAAACTTCACATTTAGAGCATACTCCTCCCGGGGAAGGTTTCGATATGCATATCATTTTAAAATCTTTGAATAGACGGGGTGTTTATTGGAAAACCAGAATGGTTTTCCTCCATTTTCTCTTATACTATTGATTTTCTGTAAACTTCGTTTACCGTACGTGAAACGTCTCTTCATTATAAACAACTTTCGTTATGTTTATAATTTACCTTACTCTTTACATGACGGAGAAATTTACAATTTTCTGCTGGTACCATGCTCTGCATTGAGTGACCGACAGACCGACAACGAACCTACAGGTTACCATGGCAACGTCTCTGACTGCATGCCAGCAGGGAAGTAACGTATTGCCATTTTCCTCATTATGCTTTTAAATTCTTGGTTGTTCCTTGGGTAGAATGCAAGAAAGGCGTCAATCGGCCTATCTGCGGGATATTGGCGGAATATCGTTGGATGTTATAACCGCCTTCGAATAGATTAAATAATAACACCATTAGTCATCTTCTTATTATTTGTTTACCTAGGAATCAATGGACCTAAATTGCTCCTCTGTTACCGTTTTATTATATCCATAACTCACACTAGCATAATTTATGGAGGGGCATTTGTTTTTCCAATACATTAACTTGGCATTTACATATTTATCGTTTTCCGGCTGTCCTCAGTTATAATCCATTTTCTATTACTTTCAACTATGTTAACTGTATTATTTTCTTCCTTAATTACGCCGTATGTACGCGAGTGCTACAAACTACTGGATGTATTTCCACCAATACTCATATTTAGAATACACCTGTCCTTGATAGATTTTAGGGCAAATATTGTTTCTAAATCCCTGAACTGACTGGGGGTTTATACGAAACCGAAACAGTGATTTTGCACTTCCACAAAATATACACAACCAACGTTAATTTAAATCTACCTGCCTTGGTATAAATTAATTTCTAAACCTTTTTTCTCATGTGCATCATTTCGATACGAGGATTAATAAGGGAGATATCATTAACGGACCGTTTTTTTGTACAAGTCCCATCGGACTTAACTCACGAGCGGGTGCGTGTAAAGCGTATTCCTTACAACTTGAAAACTACTGAAGACATTCGAACCAAAATTCATATTTAGCATCCACCTGTCCAAAGGTAGGTTTTAAACGTAAATAACATTTCATATTCCGGAATGGACTGGCGGTTTATAGGGAACCGAAATGGTGATTTTACTCTTGCACAATATATAGAGAACAAGACCAACCTGACTGGAAATCGACCAAACGTGATGGAATTCCACCTCTAAACCTTTTTTTCATGTGCATTTTTTCGTCAGGAGGATTAATAAGGGAGATATCATGAATGGTCAGTTTTGCAGGTTAAGTCCAGCGGCCATAACCAAAAAGGTGTTTTACATGGAGCAGATTCCTTATCTATATAAATCAAATCGTAACGACTGTGTGCCTCTACACTGACTATTTTGGCGAAATTTTCGTACAGCTTTCCGTTTAAGGGGTAATAATGACCATCTGCATAATTTTTGGTTTAGTTTCTGAAAGTCCTAATTTTTACCCGCCTCGCCGAAAATCCAGATTGCGGCATAATCTGCCAGAAGAAAAAGAAGATAATTGAAATTTGACAAAATTATACGTTTTAGCCTGTAACGAACGGAAAACATCCAAGATCATTAAATTCTTCACTTTTTATCCCCGAAGAATATCGAAATATGCAGGCAATTTTAATAATGGTGCAGACCTTCTGAAATTCCTATCGCATAACAGATTGCACAATCTCCGTTCAATTTGGAATGATCTACAACCTTGGTCTTATTACTCTTTGCCGTATCTGTATCAATTTTACGTTTGATTTTTCTCTATTAATGGATGTTAAGTCAATTTGGAATTTTCACATGCATAATTTACACCTTCGATTACTTATATGAAATACAGAATCATCAAACTCTTCACGAAAATTGGCCCACCCAGTAGCCATATATGAGCCAAATGCTATGTATATAGCTGTCACATAATTATCCGAAAAGTAATGTAATGTGAGATAATCTTACAAGAACGTTACCCTGTTCCACGTTTCTAACTCAATCTGACCCAAGAATAGATTACATATCATAGGACCAGCCATTTAGGCCACTAAATCCGGCGTGTCTTATGGTATAATCCTTTGTCGATATGACGTACGTTTAGTAGCAGTTAATCTGTAAATGAAGGTCTTCAGTATTGTAAACACGCATATAGTTTCGTATGTCGATCTATATATATTCACTGATGTCGATTTGTAGCGATCGAGAAAGGGTGGGTCTGCTATTGTAATCAGTACTCCCCACACCGACTTTGACTGGCAGTATGAAAGGGTTCCTTCTCCAACTCCTGTGTAACTGTCATTAGTAAGGAAGGTCTACAATTGTAATGAATAGTTCACTTCTCGATTTGACTTGCAGAAGGCAAGTGAGCATGCAGTTTTGTTTAAAACTCCCCTACCCGATTGTGTTTGGCAGTAGGCAAGGGTGCCCGCCATTATAAAGAAATGTCCTCATCTAAAATGTGACTGGCATTAGGCATAGTGGCCTGCTATTTTGATGGAAACTCACCAACTTGGTGTGACTGGCAGTAAGCTGGCTGAAAGTAGGAAAATGGGCCTGACATTATAATGATAACTGCACAACTTAATTTCGAGTGGTAGTAGGGTAATTGCATGCCATTATAATAAAAACTCTAATCTGTCTGGAAGTAGGAAAGGGGGGCTGCCATTTTAACGAAAACTCCCCAAATCGATTCTGTCCGCATAGTAGGCAATGGGGCCTGCAATTATAACGTAAACGTCCCAACTCGATTGTGAATGGCAGTAGGCAGTGAGCCTGCCGTTATATCACAAATCCATAACAAACACTTTACATTGGAAACAACGTACGGGGACCTCCCCATGCTCTTTCTCGGATAACGCTAAGAGACATGCAATTTTAAAACAATCTTATTTACTGCATGCACACTATTTACTTCGATATTCGAATACAATGTAGAATACCGTAGCGAAGCACGGGTACATTCGCTAGTAATAATAATAATAATAATAATAATAATAATAATAATAATAATAATAATAATAATAATAATAATAATAATAATAATAATCTATATATATAAAATAAGAGTTTTGTCTGTACATTGCTCAGAATTTGAAAATAATGGTATTTCTGTGTCGGTCATGTCCATAGTAACAAGAAAATGCACTTTTTACTTTTCCGTAATGTCTGTCTGTCTGTCTGTCTGTCTGTCTGTCTGTCTGTCTGTACACGCATCACGAGAAAACGGTTGAAGAGAATTTAATGAAAATCGGTATGTGAAGTCAGGGTATGAGCCTCTACAATCTAGGCTATAAATCATTTTACTCACGCTGAGTGAAATGGTAGTTTAGGGGAAGGCCTAAAATTGAATTCTCAACTATTTATGTTATTAGTGGTCCAATGAAAATCGGTTTGTGAAGTCGGGGGAAGAGCCTCTACAATCTAGGCTATAAATCATTTTACTCACGCTGAGTGAAATGGTAGCTTAGGGGAAGGCCTAAAATTGAATTCTCAACTATTTATGTTATTAGTGGTTGTATTTTAAACAAAATGGGTATGCAAAGTTGGGGAATAAGTTGCTACAATCTAGGCTATCAATAATTGTATTCACGCTGAGAAAAATGGTAGTTTAGGGGAAGGTCTAAAATATAATTCTCAAATATTGTTGTTATTAGTAGTCCTATCTTGATGAAAATCGGTATGCAAAGTCAGGAAATAAGTCGCTATAGTCTAGGCTGTAAATTATTTTATTCACGCTGAGTGAAATGGTAGTTTAGGGGAAGGCATAAAATGTAATTCTCAAATATTTCTTATTAAAGGTGTAATCGATGTATGCTACATAACTAGGGTTATATAGTATTAAATTTCCTATTATTCATGTCTTATACATTGTTACCGTACTGGCTATGATCACAAAGATATTCATGATTTTGGATTTTTGTTACTAAGTCCATATCAGCGCCGAGTAACCTGAAATGGGTAAACAGTATTTAATGAAAATCGATATGTAAAGTCGGAGAATAAGAAAGTACAGTCTATGGTATAAAATATTTTACAAATCACGGAGTCGAAAGAAAACTAAATGTGAAGGCCTACAATATAGAAAGCTCATAACATTGATCAACAATAACATTACATTGACCATTGTTTGTCGTGATGTGCTTTGTGTCATCTGTTGCCCTTCACCTCCGGTAGATAGGATTACTGCTGCGTACAGAGTATTTTTTTGATTTACATCGCACCGACATAGATAGGTTTTATGGCGATGATGGGATAGGAAAGGGCTAGGAGTGCTTTAGGCCTTAATTAAGGTACTGGCCCAACATTTGACTGGCGTGAAAGTGGGAAACCATGGCATACCATCATCAGCGCTGCCGACAATGGGGTTCGAATCCACTATCTCTCGGATGCAAGCTCACAGCTGCGCACCGCTAACCACACGGTCAACTCGCCCAGTCATACAGAGTGTAACAGCCTGCCTGAATATTGATGGGAAGTAGCTGGGGAGTTAGATAACTTTCTTCTTTAGCATGACATTTCCCTGGTTTATATATTTTCTGATACTACTGGTACGTAACACACTGGATCATCATAGCATTCGGGCTATTTAATCCCTACTCTGAGGCACTGATTGGAATGAACAGTGTGCATATTTAGCGGAATAATGGCAGATGAGTGTTCATGGCAATCTGAGGCCTGGTCATCCCAGCTCTGGAACTTTGGACTATTAGATTGGCACCGCAATCTAACCGCAGCACTGTTCGTTAAAAGTGATAAAACGTGCGGCTTTCCATTTGATCGAGTATTTTATTTGATAGCATTGCTTTTAATCACTACATTCTTACTTACGTTTTTGTAATGACCTATGTTGATTTCATGTTAAGAAAACCACAAAGTCAGTCTTTCTGAGAATCCCGTAGCGAAGCACGGGTACATCAGCTAGTTATAAATACAAGTTTTCAGCCTCATCGCTAGGGTTCGGAAGTTTATGGCCTAAAAACGTACAAAATATGCAAGTAAATATGCCCTTAAAACTAGGCAAATTATTGCCTAAAGTAAGCTAAAATATGACTTAAGCTTTTTAGGGTTAGGTAGCAAGTATTATAATATTACTTTTTTTTTGCTAGTGGCTTTACGTCGCACCGACACAGATAGGTCTTATGGCGACGATGGGATAGGAAAGGGCTAAGAGTTACAAGGAAGCGGCCGTGGCCTTAATTAAGGTACAGCCCCAGCATTTGTCTGATGCGAAAATGGGAAACCACGGAAAACCATTTTTAGGGCTGCCGACAGTGGTATTCGAATGCACTATCTCCCGGATGCAAGCTCACAGTTGCGCACTCCTAACCGCACGGCCAACTCTCCCGGTATAGTATTACTAACATTAAATAAGTGAAAAAAGTGATTAGTGATAATACAGCAGTCACGTTTAATCATTCAAACTGATGTAGCTACAGTAGGCTAGCTACTGTACATTAGAACTTTCTACTTTAATTCAGTATCATAGCCCTGAGTTAGGCCTTTGCTGGCAAGATGTAGTGTTTACAGTGCAATATGTCTTCTGGTATGGGCTAGAATAAAATTGTTACTTTCATTGACCTGTCTCAGTCTTATACTTAGCTTTGACAATATGAAAGTGGCTGAGGTATGAGCGATGCTAGTAATGCCATTAATTATGCAGCCAGTTCCTGCTATGAATAGTGTGAAAATGTCGCTCATACGGTCAGTTGGTACACGCATTTCAGTGGACTTGGGAGACTGATGTGCAATAGCAACTTCTAGCTCAGTGAGGAAACCAACGGGAAACTACCTTACTCCTCATTTTCCTAGTACGCCTCTTCAGTGACAACTTGGCCATCTGTGACAGCTAATGGTGAGCCTGTTGAGGATCCAACCAGCCTTCGGGCTGAATACCCAACATACATACATCGCCCTGAGTTGCAGTTCAACTTCGTTTTATTGTTGTTTTTTCAGGAAAACAAATTATTTGCATGTTGTTGTTTTTTTTTTTTGTATCTGTCGGCGTACGTTCATGCAGCATCTCTTTCTAGGAATCGTGTCTTGTAAACCTGCCGCCTATCTGTTTCGGGAAAAGAAAGAAAAATATATCTACTACAGTATTTTGAAAGCCTATGTTTGAAACTCAAAGCAGATAATATGTACTTTGGTAAGAACGATGAATGAAAATCCACAGCCTGCTTCCAGTTATTCGAGCGGGTCAGAAATGGAATCTAGTGGCGAGGATAGGAATTGTGCCGGCTGCCGAAGCCTGTCGCACTCCTCTGGGGCAATGATTAATGAATTATTAATGAAAATAAATTTTATTGGAGAGTGATGCTAGAATGAAAGATGACAGGGAGAACCGGAGTACCCGGAGGAAAACCTGTCCCGCCTCCGCTTTGTCCAGCACAAATCTGACATGGAGTGACCGGGATTTGAACCATGGAACCCAGCGGGGAGAGACCAGTGCAGTGCCACCTGAGTCACGGAGACTTCTCCGAAAACCTTGGAAGTAGTTACTGGGACTTAAAGCCACTAACATTATTATAGTACGTATGTACAATTATATATATATAATTCGATGGGGCCATCAAGGACCACGTTAAGTCTTGTTGCATTTGACACTGAACTTGGCCTTCTTTAGAGCCCAAATTTCCCTCATTCTTTGTGAGTGGGCCTGCTTACGCTCCTCTGTCCAAGGGGCACCGTGTCTTCTCTTCGGTTGCTCGTCTCGGTTTAGCCCGTTCGTCAATATTTTCTTGCGGAAGAGATCTCTGTTAAGGGCGTCTTCAGCTGAGATATGTAGCATTTGCAGGTCTTCTTTGGTATTTCTAAACCAGAGAATTGTGGTTTTGGGGTTTGAATCAAAAAAGTGAAAGGTTTCTTTAGTTAACTTTCTTCCGTCCATTCTTTTCAGATGACCGTAAAATCGTGCCCGTCTTTTTCTGATTGTGTCGGTAATTTTCTCTATTTTGCTGTAGACTTCCTTGTTGGATCTCTGTACTTCTGTACTTTGATCCCAAGATTCCTCTCACAATTTTGCGTTCTCTTTTCTCCAGTTTTTCAAGGAGTCCTTTGTTGGCATTTGGAGACAGGGTTTCGGCTGCATATAGAACTACTGGCTTCAGAACTGTTTCATAGTGACGAATCTTGGTGTTTTGGGAAAGGCATTTTTTGTTGTAGATTGTGCGGGATGTTTGGTAGGCTATTTTTGCAGTTTGCGTACTCGCTCCTGAAGTGCTTCTTTGTCCAGTCCATTTTTCATGATGATCTCACCCAGGTATTTGAATTTGTCTACTCGGGTGATATCCCCGTATTTTGTATGGAGTTTTGGTGGAGCCTCTTTGATGTTAGTCATTACTTCTGTTTTCTCAAACGATATCTGCAAACCAGTTTGTTCGGCAATTTCCTTTAAAATTTCAACTTGAGCTCTAGCGGTTTCTATGTCATTTGAGAGAACAGCAATATCATTGGCAAATGCTAAGCAGTCTGTTGCGATCCCCTTGGATTTGGTTCCTATTCTCAATGGACTGTAGTTGGTTTCCTGTAATCTCACCCGCCAGGTTCTGATGATCTTTTCAAGAACACAGTTGAAGAGTATCGGGGATAGCCCATCACCTTGTCGGACTCCTGTTTTGATGTCAAAGGAATGCGAGAGACATCCGTGGAACTTCACCTTGGATTTTGTATCGGTCAGGGTGGCTCTAATTAATGCCAGCAGTTTCAAATCAACTCCAAATTCATTTAAGATGTTTAGCAGGGCTTCCCGGTCAATGGAGTCGTACGCTTTCTTAAAGTCCTCAAAGACGGACACATACTGCATACATACATGTACAATTATTATTATTATTATTATTATTATTATTATTATTATTATTATTATTATTATTATTATTAAATCATTTGAGGTACTCCTACTGAGCTGAGGACGGAGGACATACTCTTGGATAATGTGCTTATTTGTCTATCAGCGTTATATTCACTAAACAGAGGAGCTTTTTCCCGCGTACAGACTAAATTCTTACATAGCCTTTGCCCATATCTGGTTACATGTTAACTAAATTGCCAGGTTGAAACACAGACTCCCACGAGATCTCTGAATATTGGCCTTGGGCACCCCTTGGATGGGAAGCCCACGTGCTGTTGGTTGGAGGAGGCGTAGAAAGGGACTGGGTACCCGGCTTATGAGGCTTCTGGTCTAGCGCGGGGCAAGGTGCAGTTTTGGATTAGGGCTAGTGATACTGAGCTGCTTCTCGTATTAGCCAGGTACTCGTTCGTTACAGTTTTGCAATCTGGACTGATGAGCATTTGAATTGATGATAGCTGCGTTTTGGCAAAATCGTTCTGTGGTAGGCCAGTCGAATGTAATAATACGGGGGGCCGTTCACGTGGGATGAAATGGGACGCCTGGTGCACGCAAGCACAGGAATGCTGTCCCGACATAAACAATCAACACTGCCCCAATCAATTAGGCACTTAAAAGGAGGGGAGGGAGTGAAGGGGTAGTGTTGAAGGCCAGTCCGGTACCGAAAAGGAATGGAAGTGAACGGGTAGTGTTGAAGGCACTGTGCCCATTCCAATCACAACACGCTTGTAGCCGACTGTCTACCTGCAGCAATGCGTTAAGCGAGAGGTGGGGCCATGCTTTGTTTATATCGGGACACCTTTCTGTGCATGCGTGTGCATCTGCCAATGTCCCTCATTGGGAACGATACTGGAACATGATTTCAGAATGTAACCACCCACGTGGCTATCAAATTGTATTCGGAAGGTAGTGAGTTCGAACCCCATTGTCGGCACTCCTGTATATGGTTTTCCGCTGTTTCTCATTTTCCCACCAGGCAAATGCTGGGGCAGTACCTTATTTAAAGCCACGGTCGCTTCCTTCCCACTCCTATCCCATCGTTGCCATAAGACCTATTTGTGTCGGTTCGACGTAAAGAAAACTAAATACATATATAACCATCCATTTGTGAACCTCAACACCCTGCAGGAGACTTGTACGTATAGTAAGATAATGCACCGGCTTTTCGCCCCAAAATCGTAGCAGACTGGTCCGATGAACAGCATGGACATGAGGATTCTTGCCTGGGTCCCACAGTCATCCAATCCATTCCCGATGAACATATTTGGGATGCTGTAGAGAGGGATGTGCACACCCTCGGCCCTGCTCCGATCTATCTCCGTGCGTTATTGGAGGCTGTGCAACGATCGTGGTTCAGTATAGTTCCCAACGCTTCCGGGTCTGGTAGAGTTCAGTTATATCACGTCCAGAATAAAGTAACACTGTAGCGGAAACCTAAGTATTCCTTAATAAAATGCAAGGCGCATATTAAGATAATTTATTCGTAAACAATGAACAATGAAACAATGAAAAAGGAGGTATTACACGCAACTAGCTAGGTACCTCTAATTCAGGCATGTCAGTATCACGAGCTGACTGAGAGCCTTGCGTGCACGAGAAACAACGGTTACGAGCGCTAGCCCTCGACGTCATCAGATAGTGCAAGCGGGGAGGGGTGTACATTCCACTTTCATAACTATGGCACACCGTATAATACATGTATACCGTTGGTTTATAGGTAAAAGTCACTAAGTGCTCTTTAGGCATTTTCTGTCACGTGAAGAGGTCATAAAGTGCATAGGAATGCTCTAGTAACCCTTCCATTTTTTCCCCTCTGATTAGTGTTAATAGAGGATGGTTGCCTAGTTGTACTTCCTCTTAAAACAATAATCACCACTACTCCCATTTTTATTTTAGAAGAAATCACCAACATTTTTGGTTCAGTGACCAGAAAAAATGTCGCCTAGTAACTTTTACCTCTACACCAACGGTATATTGTTTCATATAAGGACGTACATTATTAAATATGTTCAACACGGCGTTTACATAAAATGTAGCAAACAACATGCTTTGTAATCACAGTGTTCCAGGAAAAGAAATAATTACCGTACTTTAAAGGTTGCCATAAGCAATAAGGTACAAAATAAAAGGCATTTATATGTTGATGGCTTAACACGCTCAACCCTCCTATGAACAATTAAGAAGCAGAATAATACCGAACGTTATACCGCTTCCATGTCGTTTCTGTAGCAAAACTTCATGCTTTTATAAACTTAAACAAAAAAATAGGCTATGATGAAAGAACATCTCTTCATGCAACCATGTTGATTCTGAAGTACACAAACACACGTAACAAACTACTGTATCAATCCTTACACCACAGCCTACGCAGCTGGATGCTTCAACTATTACTTGTAGACAAAAACAGGTAACTTGAGTCCGTCAACGTTAGGCGAAATGAAATGAAATGGAAATGGCGTATGACTTATAGTGCCGAGAGTGTCCGAGGACATGTTCGACTCACCAGGTGCAGGTCTTTTGATTTGACTCCCGTAGGTGACCTCCGCGTCGTGATGATGATGAAATGGTGATGAAGATGACACATTCACCCAGCCCCTCTGCCAGCGAAATTAACCAATGATGGTTAAAATTCCCTACCCTGGCGGGAATCGAACTCGGGACTCCTGGAACCAAAGGCCAGCACGCTAACAATTTAGCCATGGAGCCGGACAACGCTAGGCGTGCACAACCCTGAGTCTACAACATGGGGAAGTACAAGCCGAGTGAGGGGAAGAGACTTGCGTCCTCATGCACGAGTGTTTCTATCATGGGCACTGCGCTTACAGGGGCAGGCTTTGACACCCGTGCTTTAAATTCAGTTGCTCATCAGTGAATAATCTTATGATAATGAGGATGAATGGATACCAGTTATTTTGACGTTTTCATTTCAATTCCGAACACGTTTTATTTTAAAAGAAATTACACTTCTTACAAATGCTTAAAACTACTCATATTTATTTACATTCCTCTACAGATCAACACTTTGAAACACCGCTTCTTACTGACGCTTCGTGAACGTATGATTCTTTTAATATATTTCAATTCACGTTCTTGTTTCAGCCTCGCATTCATTTTTTTTTTTTGTTAAAATAACTTACACTAGTATTGTAAATTTTGAAATCCTGTTATTTAGTTTACGTTATTCTGAAGCATAAGTATATCTGTCGTCAGAAAATATAGGCTACTTGTAATAACATTATGGGAGGGACTATGGGATTTATAATGCAAAAAGGGGCGCCGGTTGAAAATGTTTGGGAACAACTACTTTAAATGCTTTTGCTTTGTATGCCAATCGTGCATATAGGAGGTTATGACTTAAATTAAACTCCAGTACTTGTCAAAATTGAATTGAATCTCTGAGATGCAAGAGTAGGAAGGTAATTCTACTCCTGGGTGAAAGTTGGTGACCGGCGCACATATTTCAGACTCGTGTCGTGTCTCTCGCAAGCCGGATTCAATCTGTTAGTCCAATCTCCATCTTGTCACACGCTCCAAGGATGGCAGAGTATAAGAGACTCAAATCTCCTTCCTCCAGTCAGATACTGTTGTATACTGCATTTACATTGACCTATCTCCTTCATCAGAGTTGATTCAACTTCATTATGCTTCATATTGATTTACCATTAGGACGCAATCGAAAACCCTTAAAAAATACTAATTTATTTAAATACTAGCTGATGTACCCGTGCTTCGCTACGGGATTCTCAGAAAGACTGACTTGGTGGTTTTCCTAACTGAATTCAACATAGGTCATTACAGAAACGTCAGTAGGAATGTAGCGATTTAAAGCAATGTTATCATATAAAATACTCGATCAAATGAAAAACCGCACACTATCTCACTTTCAGCGAACAGTACTACGGTGCCGATCTAAGAGTCCAAAGTTCCAGAGCTGGAATAACCAGGTCGCAGACTGCCGTGAACACTCCTCTGTCATTATTCCGTTAAATATGCACACTACTCATTCCAATCAGTGCCCCAGAGTAGGGAATGAATAGCTGGAATGCTATGATGAACCAGTGTGTTACGCACCAGTAATATCAGAAAATGTATGAACCAGAGGAATGGCATACTAAAGAAGAAAGTTATCTAACTCCCCAGCTACTTCCTGCCAATATACAGGCAGGCTGTTACACTCGGTACGACCAGGCGAGTTGGCCGTGTGGTTAGAGGCGCGCAGCTGTGAGCTTGCATCCGGGAGATAGTGGATTCGAACCCCACTGCCGGCATCCCTGAAGATGGTAATCCGTGGTTTCCCATTTTCACATCAGTCACCCCAGACTGTATCTTAATTACAGCCTAGGCCGCTTCCTTCACACCCCTATTCCTTTCCTATCCCATCGTCGCCATAAGACCTACCTGTGTCGGTGCGACGTAAAGCAAAAAACCTCGGTACGCTGCAGTAATCCTATCTATCCGGGATGAGTGGAAACAGAAGACAAAAAACACATCACAACGAACAATGGTCGATGTAATGTTATTGTTGATAAAGTTTATGAGCTTTCTATATTGCAGGCCTTCACATTAGTTTTCTTTTGACTCTGTGATATTAGGGCGTCTAATAAAATTATATCATAGACTGTAGTTCCTTATTCTCAGACTTTACATACCGATTTTTACTAAATTCTGTTTACTCATTTTCTCGTGACTCGGCGCTGATATGAACTTAGTAACAAAAATCCAAATTCATGAAAATCTCTGTGATTATATGCGGTACGGTAACAATGTATAAGACATAAGTGATCGGAAAGGTAATAACTTCTTACATAACTACTACTAACTTACAACATAACTAATGTCATGTTAATTATGTAGTATTTATCGATACGACCACTAATAACATAAATAACTTATTTGAAAATTACATTTCAGGCCTTCCCCTAAACTACCATTTCACTCAGCGTGAATAAAATAATTTATAGCCTAGATTGTAGTTGTTCATCACCCGACTGTACATACCGATTGTCATTAAATTCTCTTCAGCCGTTTTCTCGTGATGCATGTACATACATACAGACAGACCGACAGTAATTACGGAAAAGTAAAAATTGCATTTCCTTGTTACTGTGGACATGACCGATACAGAAATATCATTCTTTTCAAATTCTGAGCAATGTACAGACAAAACTCTTATTTTATAATATATAGATTACTGGAATACAACTTGGAGTAACACATTCGATTTGTCCGCTGAAGTGGTCTAGGCGTTAGCGTAGAAATGCTGGGCGATGCATGCGAAAATTCTGAGAAGACAAACTATGATAACGCGCCTTATTAATTCATCTGACTCAACCACCATGGACGGAACAAAGAACAAGAATTCATAGTGAAAGAATGCGGAAGTGTCCGCTTCTGTGGTGTAGTGATTAGCGTAATTAGCTGCCACCCCGGAGGTCCGGGTTCGATTCTCAGCTCAGCCACGAAATTTGGGAAGTGGTACGAGGGCTGGAACGGGTTTCACTCAGCCTCGGCAGGTCAGCTGAGTAGAGGTGGGTTCGATTCCCTCTTCCTTATCTATTCCTTCCAATTTTCCCATCCCCCTAAATGGCCCCTGATCAGCATAGCGGGTGTGGCCTCCTGGACGAGGTACTGGTCCTCCTCCCCAGTTGTATCCCACGACCCGATGTCTGACGCTCCAGGACACTGCCCTTGAGGAGGTAGAGATGGGTTCCCTCGCTGAGTCCGAGGGAAAAACCAACCCTGGAGGGTAAACAGATTAAGAAGAAGAGGAAGAAGAAGAAGAAGAAGGATGAGGAAGTACTAGGCGCGGATCAAAGCCCCAAAGTAGCTGAAATCGAATTATCGTAGTCCAGAGTCGACCTAAATGAAAATGAGAATTTTAATGACTGACTAATAAGTCAAGCAGAAAAGTGTTTACGACTGGTTCAAACGCTTTCGGGATGGACAGGAAACTCTTGATGATTCTCTACGTTCGTTCTGCTTATGGCTTCTGTTCCGTACACTTGCACCAAGTTCGCGTGAGTCTCCATCGCCGTTTTCCCAATTTGTAAAAAACTTTGTTTATCTGCGTTGTTCCATTCCACTATGACACGGGTCTTCACACGCACTATGTTTGACTGGCCGCATCAGACTAACTTCCTTCAGCTGCATGTGTTCAACGCTACTTGATGTTTCTCGAGATGTCTCCCTATTCACATGCGCATGCACCCAGTGTTACCACGCGTTGCCGTTGCGATATCGGTCCATTCACCGTACATTTTTTTTTTTTTTTTTGCTAGGGGCTTTACGTCGCACCGACACAGATAGGTCTTATGGCGACGATGGGATAGGAAAGGCCTAGGAGTTAGAAGGAAGCGGCCGTGGCCTTAATTAAGGTACAGCCCCAGCATTTCCATGGTGTGGAAATGGGGAAACCACGGAAAACCATCTTCAGGGCTGCCGATAGTGGGATTCGAACCTACTATCTCCCGGATGCAAGCTCACAGCCGCGCGCCTCTACGCGCACGGCCAACTCGCCCGGTACCGTACATTTTATACACACCTTGTGTATGCTGCGGGTCAGTACCTATCCCACAACATTATCACGGTGCGGTTTTCGCAGGCACGACCACGGTCTGTGACTTCGTATATGCATTTACTGATAATTATATCTGTGGAAATTTTTCCAGTGAAGCTTGACCTAACATTTACTCCACGTGAACTTGGACTACCCTTCTGACATCATCTTTCTTTATCGTTTGGTAGTGGCTGGTGATTCAATCCGTCGTGAAGTACCCCTTCCATTGATGGAGGTACCATCTTTCCCTTGTGATATTGTTCTCCATTCTTTTTTGTACGGTTACTGCAATGTAACGACGAAACTTAGTAGGCCCTGAGAACAATTAGGTTGTAGGCTACTTTGCGTCGCAGCAGCCAAGCATTCACAACACACATCCAGAAAGTATGATAATGTCCACCGCTTCTTCTGCCTCGTTTCTAACCTGTATGCTGACGCGAAACGGCCAAACTGATCCAATCCTCCCACGGCTTTATTGTAGGATTTGAACAGCTTTGGTTGCAATCCAGAAACTTCTCAATTTATAACACTGAACCTCCTTGAGGCAGCACCTATCTTGATGTGTTCGTTGTTCGTACCAGCCGTGACAACACTTATGCCATTCCAGCGTGTTGCAGGAGCGTCCATTAGATAGCATCAAGTTCACAGTATCGCGTGCTGTTTCATGTCATGGCGTCATTGGGCCTTGCATTTTTGAAAGTGAGGATGGTATTGCAAAAACAATAACATCCTGTCGGTATGTTGATATGCTTGAAACATTCTTTACACCGAGATTGCACGCTATGAACATCGAAAACATGTGGTTTCAGCAGGACGGATCCACATCACATACTGCTCGACAATCAATGGAAGCCGTTCGCCAACTGTTTGGAAGGCGCTTCATTTAACGTAACTGTGACATTCCATGGCCTGCGAGATCACCTGATCTTAGTATTTACTACTTCTTCCTGTGGGGGCATCTTAAAGTATATCGCTCACCTCCTGCAACTATTCATGAACTGAAAAGATTGAAGACGCAATCGCTGCCATTCCCCGAGACATACTAGAGCGAGCACTCGGGACTTTCCGTAATGGAACACATCTTTCCGATGTCTTCTTTAAGAAGTAAAGTGACAGTTTGTGACATTTTTGTACTGAAAACATACATGCTATACTGTATATATGTACTTTCGTCAATAAAAATATCTTTCACTTGTTTATTCGTGCAGATTACTTTACTTCGTAATGTCCAGTTTCTCTGCGCCACCCTGTACATGGATGATGGGTAAACTAGCAAATGCCACAACAACATTCACCAGGCCATAACACTTCCTCCACCGTCATGTGTTCGTCCAGGAATGGTTGCAGGGTTTTTGTTTTCCGAAGTTTCTCGCCGGACACGTTGGCATCCATCAGTTCTATGCAACTGAAAAGGTGAATTACTGGACAAGGCTACACGTTGCCAATCAGAAACAATCGAGTCGCCGTATTGTCGACAAATTCCAGTCGTTTTCGTCGATGCACCTATGTCAGCAGTTAATTTCCATCTACTCCGGAGCCCCATTCGCACAAGGATTCGCTTAACTGTTGCCGTAGAAACTTGTCTGGATGACCTATGGGTCATTTGGATGGTGAGCTGTTCCACTGTATACTGTCGGTTGGCCGTCATGCGCCATCGTGATCGACGTTCATCTCGGAGATAATTGGCGCGTGGAGCTCCGCATTTTTTCGACGGTTATTCCCAATGGTTCCATTCGTCTACTCACGATACACCTTTACCGTAGAGGCATATAAATAGTTCACACACGTCGAAATGCTGCACCCTTGGCCCGAAAGCTGATGGTCCTTTTTTACAGCTTGGTTAAACAGGTTCCATTTCACATGCCAGCAGAAATTACTGTATCTACTACTACTACTACTACTACTAAATGGTTTCCATTCCTCCCCTGAAGGGTGAGGCAGGCCTCCTAGACGGTGACGCGGTCTCTTAGGCTAGGAGATTTGTTATGGTGAAGTAGATGTTCGGAGAAGGTGAGGGGATTGGCGGCCTTGACCTATACTAGGAACTATCCCGGCATTCGCCTTCTTGGTTCAAAAGAATGAAAAACCTCGGTAAACCAATCTCAGGGCAGCCAGCAGTGGGGATGAGCCCTTCTCAGTTTCCCGAGTAAAACAGCGCAAAGCCCTGGCCACACCTCTGTTTGGTTGGTTGGTTGGTTGGTTGGTTGGTTGGTTGGTTGCTAGGTCGAAGTACAGAGCTGTCTGACTACGGACCAGCCACTTGTAGGCCGAAGCCTCCTCTGCAGCAGCCGAGTATTGCCAGCCTGTCCGTCGCATCGCATTATAGGCCTCTCCGTGTACGGACGTGCCCAAGGGGTGCAACCTTACTCTCTCTCCCCTGTAATATTAAGGTATTGATTTATAGTTACTGGGTAGCTGTTGGGTATTTTGCAGGTCTTTTTTAGTGTCGGTAACCATACAGTTTAGGGACCCTACTTGCCGATACGACGTCTTACATTTACCGTTAATCTGGCACGTTGGCAACGTTCAATCACTGTTCTAGCGTGAATTGCGTGTTGCCATCGCATCGCCATTAAAGTCACTAGTGATACATTTGCGAGAATATTTAAAGCATATTTTCTTTTTCTGTGGGATTGTAAATCTATTTGCCTAATACCACGTAAGTAGAATTGTGGCATGTTCGGATAATGCATTTAATAACATAGTTTGTGTGAAATGATGAAAGTGCTCAAATACGCCAGTCTCATGTCTAGATCTACCGGTACATGAAATAACTCTTGCGGGACAAAATTTTGGCAGTAGAACCTATAACATTATTTTCAAATCCGCAGTGAACTTGAAAGCTGACCTAATTTCCGTTCACGGAGCTTGGCACATTAGTATTCCTATATGTTTCCTGATAAGCTTGAAGATATAACCAGCCTGCAGGCTGAAAATATGCCCAATAATCTCTCTCCTTACTGGTTACCGGTATTGAAGAGAGAAGGAAATGTTCGCGCAAAAGAAAGGGAAGTCATTGGATGTCTGGAACTTTCGAAAATCACACTGCAAAGAGTTATTAAATAAATTGCATCGTTTAACACGCCCCTCTTTTCAAGAATATGGTTATAGTACGCCTACTGTATATTAGAATAAAGACAGATATATGTAACATTAATTTGAGTGAGAAAGTGTGTTTATTTCCTTAATTCCTCATTGAGCATGAAAATCGACTTAATTATGAATATCTTGATTTATTTCATCTTAACTTTTATCATTTACTAGGGTAGGGAAACACTCATTATCGGTGTTTACATTGAGGTTAGTTTGTTATGGTTATGTCTGGTGATTTTAATATGTAACCAGGCAGGTTGGCAGCAGTGATCAGCCATTACAAAAAAAAGAGAAAAGAAGAGCATGGGTGGGGGGCGATATTTACTTTCTGGGGTATTGCCTTAGGTGGCGATTACTATACACACCCGTTTTCCCACGTCAAGGACTACGCTTTGCGGGTGGTTCTTCTAGAAAGAGGTTATCATAAAGTGATTCCACTGTGTAGATTTAGCGCCCTACTGTACCTGGTGACAGAAATGGATGGCAGAGGACCAAAGGTAAGTAAGCAATAGTTCCGGTATGGCTGAGTGTAGACATATTTCGATTAAGTATACGAGTATAAAACCATTGATTATTTTTATGTTGAATGTATTGGCAGTCACTGTCCTATACAGGGTTGCCCAAAATTCTGTTAACATTTGACGAGGCAATACTTCACCTAATGTTGGAGGTAGAGAGGTAATAATTCTGACAAACACGACTGGCGTAATATGGGGTTTTATTGACACCAAAATAAAGTACACAAAATGACCAACAGATGGCGCTGGACAGCAAAATATTAGGTACAAATGGTCACCCATGCTTGACAAGACGTAGAGTTTTATTGACACCAGCGAGTGCAGACAGGCAAACAGATGGCGCTGGACAGCAACAAGTTACTGATGCCGCATGAGACCCGTGTACGTTATAAAAGGAGCTGTCGTGAGAGTGGGCGTCAGATGCGCCTGCAATCGCGGCATGTTCACATTACCAGAAAAAGGCACTGTTACTGAAGCCTTCTTTACTTTATTTTGGTGTCAACAAAACCCTGTGTCATGCCAATCATGTGTTCAATATTATTACCTCTCTACCTCCAATATTCCGCGAAATATTGCCTCGACAAATGTTAACGGACTTTTGGGTCACCCTGTATATCAGCGAAGGTCCGGAAGTTTACAAAGCACTACACATTCTTGTTATTCAAATGTAGTAATAGCTCAGTACTTTGGGTGACTTGCTTGGTGATAGTCGTTCTGTTCGGCCTCATTGCTGTCAATTGTAGTTCTAGAACTATGTACAATGCAGTTAATTCAGTGTCAGGTGAAACCGTTGGTGTGGTCCCTTCAGGAAACTTGAGCTAAGTTAACCTCTCCTACGTAATTTATCTTACAATAGTTGTACGCCGGAATTGTCCTAAATCATGGTCTACGACTCAGTCGAGCGTATTACTCCTCCGGGAAGTTTCTCTTTACAATAGCGACAGAAGCATTACATTCCATACAGTTCAGACAATAATTGCGTTCTTTTATCAAATCGAAGGGAGAAATAACTGATACGATGGGAAACTTCACGTACTTGATCTCCGTAATATCGGTAATTCCCTCGGTGTTCTTACTTGTTCTTGGTGCGCACCAAGGTTACTGCAAGAATGTGTTAGTTATTAGGTGTAAATATATTTTGATCTATAACAAGGACAACAACATTACAAACAGATGGAAGACTGGTTCACATTACTTTTCCAGGAACAGTAGAATATTTCCTGTTACGAACAGTTCGTTCCGCTATATAATAATTATGTCCCGCAGCTGCAGCCAATCTGTCTCCTCACTCCTCTAAATACATAGAGAGTATCTTTGTTTTATGCCGAAGGGAAACACCTATCAGGTCTATAGTGGAAAAAATTCCAGGACTTTCTTTCAGTGACTGAATTTCTTGGAGACATTATTTACATGCATACATATATCGTTTGTATAGACCGTTATGCCTTCCAGTGCTCAGTCTGCAAGCCTCTGTGAATTTACTAAATGCTTCCACAATCCTGTGTTTGTAACTAGCTATGCGAACTTGTTTATTCCCATCATTCTCGTTACGTTTATGTCTGTTACTTCTAACTTATGAATAGCATATCCTCAGTCCACCCAGTTTTTACTCCAGTAATTTCACTAATATCACCCCCTCCCCCAGTCTATGATGCGTCACTTCCATAATGAGGTGGTGTATCCAAATATCTGGAGCCCTTTAATTTTGCACAACTCCCATTACTCTTGAGCTGAGTGACTCTTCGATTACTGCCAGAACTGTATATACATTTCATTTCTACTTCATTACAATTTAACCGTGTCAAATGGTTGTACTCGCTAGTTATTTAAGAGCTCGGTTGTTTTGGACATCAACAGAAAGATTTCCATTTTACGTTCAGAAGATTTTAAAAATATTATTTCCACCTGCCCATTAATTCTCTGGTATCCAGTATGGATTCACCTGGTTGACCCAAAACTCTATTTGTTTCTTTTTTCCTTCCACGAAACTTTATTTCCGTCCAGAAAGATTTCTCTGTCGCTTGACCAGGCGTTTCCAGGTTATTACCGAAATTTTCCCATGGCATTTTGTTGGATTTAACAATTATATGTTTCGCTTTGATTTTTCTTTTCCATACAATCACCTGTCTACATCTCAGCCTGTTCTCCATTTCTGATAACTCAAACTGCTAAATCTATCCACATAATTCCTTCATTCACGTGTCTAACAGAAGTTCTGTTTAATGCAGTAATATTCCTGATGAACAGTCCTAACCTGAAATCTGCCCCTCCCTTTCTAACACCTCTTAAGATCATTTTCTAATTCTCTCTCTCTCTCTCTCTCTCTCTCTCTCAGTCAATTGGTTTCTCGCAGAGTGCTCTATCTTGGTTTGAATCATATCTATCAAGTAGATCTCAAAGAGTTACGTTTGTTGACGGACGATCCTCTATCTGGGAATCAGTAAACTGTGGCGTACCACAAGGATCAGTCCTCGGTCCTTTATGCTTTTCTATTTATATTAATGACATTTCTGAAGTCTTTAAAAGTAGTACTTTTCACATGTATGCTGATGAC
Organism: Anabrus simplex; assembly: GCF_040414725.1. Taxonomy (NCBI): domain Eukaryota; kingdom Metazoa; phylum Arthropoda; class Insecta; order Orthoptera; family Tettigoniidae; genus Anabrus; species Anabrus simplex. The sequence goes on along the minus strand of NC_090265.1, from coordinate 143,532,588 downwards.
TTACAAGATTACTTCCACTTCAGTCCCACTAACGCACCTTCTTCTATAATGCATTTCAACCATGATATCTCTCGATTGATCGAATGGAGCGCAAATCATAACCTCCAATTAAATGTGGCTAAGACCCAGCTTATTTGCATAGGTTACTCAAAACTCCTGAAAACTGTTGACCTCAAATCCCTCCCACCAATAAAAATTCTAGATTCACATATCCATTATAGTGACACCGTTAACAATCTAGGACTCATTTTCGACAGAACCCTATCCTGGTCTGATCATACGTCAAATGTGATCAGAAAAGTTGTGTCATCCATGCATATTTTGAAACGGAACGTGTCATGTACACCACTTTTTATGCGGAAACTACTTGTTCAAAGTCTTGTATTCCCCATAACTGACTATGGATCAGTCGTATACAACGACTTATCTGAAACTTTGAACATACAACTACAGAGGGTGCAAAACGCATGGGTTCGTTACGTGACAAATGCCAGGCGTGATGAACACATAACACCCTATTACATTCAGCTGCAATGGTTGAACCTCCATGAACGACGGGAAATCTCAGTAGCCGTTGCTACGCACAAAATTCTCAAACTGAAGACCCCACCCTACCTATATAATGCATTTAAATCTATGGAGTCAGTACATAACAGAGATAATAGGTTTACAAAAACTACCCTTCAAATTCCCCTTCATCGTACCACTAAATTTAACAAATCTTTTGTTTGCACTGCATCCCGTATCTTCAATGTCTTTAACCTTCACCGTTTCGCAAATGACAGGAACTGTACCCAACTAAAGCAGTCCTTAACATGTATCTTACTGGAGGAGTACGCAAGGGGCTGAGATCAGGTATTCTTGTGTCTAATAATAAGAAATATGTATATTTCTAAGAAAATTGTTTCTATTTTTTATATTCCTGAGATTCTTGTAGCCTAAAATATTAAAAAATCGAATGATATGCTGTATCACTTCTTATATGATTTATGTTTTAACTTTATTGGAATTGGTATCTGTATTTTAATTTTTAAGTTTAATGTTTAATTTGATATTTTAATATTATAAAATGTAGTTAGTATATTCATAAACTTGTATTGTGTTATAAGTAGACGCTACATAAAGGGGCTTTTCAGCCTCAGTGGCATGTATATCATCATTATCAATAAATTCAATTATTCAATTCAATTCAATTCTCTTCCTCGTTATCTCACCTTAGCCAAATATCATTAACTCCAGACACATCGGGACGCATCGTCTTTGATGACTGAGCCAGTCCTACTTTATTTCTTCCATAAGCTCCATTAATAATGATAGACCCCCCCCCCATCGAATTCAGTCTCGTTTGCCATGTTATTTTCAACGAGTCCTCACCTGTCAAATGGAAGTGGGACTCCGTTACTCCCATAGGTCCGAGGGCTGCTTAAAACGTTCTGCTTGGTAAACATTCTTCGAAGCAGGATGCTACCGTACTTACACTTAGTCCCAGTGAGAATCTCTAGAAGTTTAGGGGCTACCGGTGGATTGTATAGTCGTAGGCGACTGAGCACAAGGAGGGCCATGACTCAGAATAATATATCAGAGATGGCCACTCCCATTCAGTGGCAACTGGTATCCCGACTCTCAGGACCACTTACTTGGCCACTCAGCCGTTGCCCATGGTTTATGAACTCGGAGTGCAGCTCCATGGCTAAATGGGTAGCGTGCTGGCCTTTGTTCACAGAGGTCCCGGGTTCAATTCCCGGCAGGATTGGGAATTTTAACCATCATTGGTTAATTTCGCTGGCACGGGGGCTGGGTGGATGTGTTGTCTTCACCATCATTTCATCCTCCTCATGTCGCACAGATCGTCTACGGATGTCAAATCGAAAGACGTGCACCTGGCGAGCCGAACATATCCTCGGGCACTTCCGGCACTAAAACCAATACGACCGAGCTCGATAGGTGCAGTCGCTTAAGTGCGGCCAGTATCCAGTAATCGGGAGATAGTGGGTTCGAACCCCACTGTCGGCAGCCCTGAAGATGGTTTTCCGTGGTTTCCCATTTACACACCAGGCAAATGCTGTGGCTGTACATTAATTAAGGCCACGGCCGCTTCCTTCCCAGTCCTAGGCCCTTCCTATCCCATCGTCGCCATAATACCTATCTGTGTCAGTGCGACGTAAAGCAAATATAAAAAACAAAAAGAAACATACGCAATTTCGTTTCACTAACTCGGACGTGACTATAATAACCCACACCAGAAACCATTTTTCACATTTATAAAAATATGCTGGCTATAAGGGAGAGCTGCATTTTATCCGTGTTTAAGTTGAAAAATTTCGCAATTACAGGTTTGATCTAAATGTTTCCGTCACCGTGTCTCAACAGACACTGCAGTCGACACTAGCGCTCGGCCAGTCGACATAATAATAACCAGTACAGTACAAGAATTCAAATTCATTATCATTTTTAACCGCTTGTCTGTGCAGTGTTTCATAACCTTACAGTTATCCTATTCCTTCTGATTGTACAGCCTAATGCAAAGAAGAATGAAACTCTCACTTACGTGTGCAACGAAGGCTGTGTGCAATAATATACGGTGAATAATTTGGTGTTCTATTTCGTCTGGCTTGGGGACTCTTTTGAGTATTTATGTGTTCGTCTGACACGAACTATCTCCCCATTATAGCTAATAACTAAGAGGCGTAGTTCGTAAACGATCGACCCTAGGGGATATGTTCATAGGGACTGTTTATGTTTTTTTTTTAATGTACTGTCCATCCCCTGGTTACTTCCCACATATTTGGGAACGTCCTGTGTAGTGTCATGATATTTCGTAAAAATAAACGGTTTGAAAATACCATACAATAAAAGAACGGAACATGCTGTCAGTATGATGGATGACTGTACGCAAATTTCGCAAAGAAAGCAACGAAGTTAGCAGCGAAGTTAAATTACTTTTTACTAGGGAAAGATTAAACATTGTACCTAAAATTAAGACAGCGATCGATGAATTTGACCAGAGTGTAATAGAAAGAAAATGTGCATTTCCATAAAAAAATGCCTGCTTGCATTTATGTAAAAAAAGAGGGGGGGGGAACAAAATACAAACAAAAAGAAAGTCATAATAAAAATAAAAATGAGACTTTGGAGCCTGCTAATGGATACTGTTGACCCGCACGAACTTCGGGAACAAATTTTAATATCCACCTGAGTGTACCTTGTGCTGCTACTCGCCAGTGAAAATCTACCCTTGATCAGCTAAACTTGGGCCTGAGGAATCACAAAATAAACAAAAATCAAAACAAAACAAAATTGTAGACTGTTAATTAACCACTGTAATGAGGTGGTGTGTCCAAATATCTGGAGCCCTTTCATTTTGCAACAGTCTCATTACTCTTGAGCTGAGTGACACCTCGATTACTGCTAGCATAGTTTTTTTGTGTATGTTCATTTAATTTCTACTTCATTACAATTTAGCCGCATCAGATGGTTGCACTCGCATGTTATTTATCCATGATTGGTTGTTGTCCATCGTTTTAGTACAGTAAGCGGATATTTCTGTTTGATTATTTCCACACTTGTTATAATATGTTGCGTTTTTATTTTACTTTCTCGCCAAGCCGAATGCGAGCGGACTGCCTAGTTTAGTGTCGATATGTATTGCTATTTATTTTAAATGTATCTATATGTTATCATTACCAGCCCGTCCCCAGCTGGATTATGACTGTCAGAGGATTGTAAATAGTAATCCACAATAAACAGACCAGAATTGTTTTTATGTATAATTGAAATTGATTTCACTGTGAAACGAAGACAGTGTGTTTGGTATCTATTTAGTGTGAGTGAAGGGTTTTGCATATTCTTCTTTCGACTTATGAAATCTTCTGCTAAGTAGTCTCAGAATCAGTACCGGCGATTGGAGTTTAACGTGGAGGGGGTAGGGGTGGGTGTGGGTTGGGGGATGGGGAGGGACAAAAAGTGTACAGGCAACAAAAAGTACCTGGGTTTGTGAGATATAGCGGGCGGGGGGGGGGGGGAGTTTATAGACATCAAAACTGAAAAAAGAAGCTACAAAGTGGTAAGTTTTTTATGCTCTCTGAGCGAATTTCCACAGAGAGGTAAAGGTTGACAGTTTACTAACTTAAGTGCGGTAATAATAGCCTTTTGAGGCTTTGATTCAGTACTGTACAATAAAACTTTCAACAAAGGAACAATATTACACATGTATTATAATTAGCGTGATTATAAAATTACAAATCATTTACTATTTGACTACACACTAAGAAACTAACAGACACTAAAGAGACTACCAGACTGACGAGTGCGCGCGACAAGCGGGTGAATCATACAGGTAAACCCCGTTATACGCGAATTCGTTATCCGCGATTTCGCATATGCGCGATTTTGGTTTTAAGTCCAGTGCTGCTATCTGTTAACAGGACGTGAAAGCTGTAAAGCGTTAAGGTGGGTACAGATATGCGTGCCGAACTCTAACGTACACTACGTCACGCGCCAAGGTTAAACGGGGCAAACGCACCTCGACGCCCATCTTCTGTCGTGTTTGTCGAAACATAAATCGTCAGTTCCGGTCAGTAGAGTTGTGAAGTTGCACTTGACAAGTTCCGTATTTAAAATGCCGAATAAACGGTAAGAAACTGTGCCCGTCAACGGAAAGAAGCGTGATAGAAATACTCGTGCATGAGGGCGCAAGTCTCTTCCCCTCACTCGGCTTGTACTTCCTCATGTTGTAGACTCAGGGTTGTGCACGCCTAGCGTTGTCCGGCTCCATGGCTAAATTGTTAGCGTGCTGGCCTTTGGTTCCAGGAGTTCCGGGTTCGATTCCCGGCAGGGTAGGGAATTTTAACCATCATTGGTTAATTTCGCTGGCACAGGGGCAGGGTGAATGTGTCATCTTCATCACCATTTCATCATCATCATCATCACGACGCGGAGGTCACCTACGAGAGTCAAATCAAAAGACCTGCACCTGGTGAGTAACGGCTGGCGACCTTCCTTGAAATCCGGCTGATACTCACGTACTACCATGGGTCCCCTCTCTGCACCATGGAACCACGATTCCTCCCTCGATGGAAATTCTAGACGTTCTGGAGGGTCTGGAATTTCTAGAAGGTCTAGTAGTATGGCCGTCGAGATTGGTCACGTATAGGCTGAACGTGAATACACGCGCTTATGCCCTGCACGTATTAACTTGGAAAGCGGCTCCTGCACAGACGAGAAAGAGATATAATGATGATCTTAAGCAAGGTTTATAACACGTTGAAATCGTGTACTCAAAGAATGAATCGGTAACTATCACACGGTAGAATGTCACTAGAATCTACCCCGTGTTCTGACACTACTCACTTGAAGTGAATTCTATGCGGTTGAATGTCAATAACATCGAACACGCAATTCAATCTTAGCACTTGAAAGGTAAATAAGCGGAGTCGAATGTCAGTAAAATCGAACTCGCAAAATAAATAGCCATTTATGATAATACAACTTCGTATCGTCTAATGTCAGTGAAATCGACCTAGTAAGTTCGAAGAAAGTTACACTTGGCATAAGTTGAAGTTTTTTCGGTTGACAAATATTCCTAAGTTTTAAACAGTTTTGAAGGCAGTCACTATGATCGGGTGGAATTTTACTTGTGAAACTAGTCCTGTTCACACATGTTAATTGAAAATAAACTGAAACTGACTCTGTTCGTTAACAGTCCTTGGTTCGATCACTCATAAGATTGATAAGTACAAATTCAAATATACAGTTCGCAGTCTATCACCTACGAAAATATTTTAAAGTATATGAGGATTATTTACACAGGAGAAAATTGCTAGTCTGGTGACCTGTCAATGTTCGACACTTGATAAATTCTAAGTCTTATAACACTATTTTGTCAATGAAAACTGTCGAAATTTTTCAATCACTTGACGAAATACAAGCACCGTTCAAAAATTTATAACTGATCAGAAAGTCTCATTCATTTTGAAATATGAGCACTTGGAAAATAAACGCAAGTCTTAAAACATTAATCCTAAATAATCAATCACTTGTAAATAATGTTAATGTTGGCGAAGCATACGTTGTATTATGTCTCTCTCAGTTTGAGTAAACATTCTACCACCGGGCGAGTTAGCCGTGCACGTAGAGGCGCGCGGCTGTGAGCTTGCATCCGGGAGATAGTAGGTTCGAATCCCACTATCGGCAGCCCTGAAGATGGTTTTCCGTGGTTTCCCATTTTCACACCAGGCAAATGCTGGGGCTGTACCTTAATTAAGGCCACGGCCGCTTCCTTCCAACTCCTAGGCCTTTCCTATCCCATTGTCGCCATAAGACCTATCTGTGTCGGTGCGACGTAAAGCCCCTAGCAAAAAAAAAAAAAAAAACATTCTACCACTCATGAACTGGAATACAGAAGAAAATTTAAAAGTCCAATTTCTACACCATAGAATTAAAGTTCCTGAACGCGAAGAAATTTTATTAAACTGTCATCAACACTACATCGCGACTGCCATGAGCCGACCGACCGGATTCGACCGTGGTACTTGTCACACTGATCTGTTTGGGAATTATCCCTCCTTGTATACGAATATCGTGATGATAGCAATAATTGTATTTCATTCAATATCTTCTTTAGCTTTCGTCAGATTTACACCAAACTTGGTGGAAATGGAGACAACAATTTTGGCAACACGATGATGCTGTTCTCATAATTTTAATTATTATCCTAAGGAAAGTTATTAGGTAGAGAACATTTCGAATGTTCGCTGGCTGATGCAATCTTTCTGTCATAAGGTGAGATAGGCTGTGACGTCATAAGCTCCATGTCCGAGGCCGACGAGGAAGACAGGCCGCGGCGCGCACGTCATACACTGAATGTCACGTGACTCAGCCGGTCTTACTGTAGAAAATGCATCGCCAAGCTCACGCGAGAGACTATCGTAGCTTGGTAAATAAATACATTTAAGCGCATTTCAACCAACTAAAAACACTACTGAACTACGGATCAAATGAAACAGTGTCTCTTACTATCCTTGGTTGAACAAAAACTAAAAATCTTACTGAGGTAAAGATATGCACACTCAGATAATGTTAATGGTTAATGTACAATTAAGCCTATATTTACAATAACATTCATGTAAGAAATATCTTGTTGAATCCAGGATCAAAGGTAGGCCTATAGTAAGCTATTTATTATCTGGTTTCAGCTTCATATTTAATACTTAAATTATGCTCCCTTCCTGAAAGTTATCTTGGAACCACCCTATTAAATTAGAAATTAAATGAAACATAGTGTCTAAAATCTAAAAACCTTTCTGCAGTAAAGATATGCACACTCAGATAAATCAAATGTTGCTAATGAAAGTGGTTAATGTACAATTAAGCCTATATTTACAATAACATTCGTGTAAGGAATATCTTATTGAATTCAGCGTGAAAGGTAGGCCTATTATAAGCTATTTACAAGTAGTACCTTTGTTCCACCCCATACCTCGCTTCAGCATCATATCTAATACTTAAATTTTGCTACCTTCCTGGAGGTTATTTTGGAACCACCCTATTCAATTAGAAATAAAATGAAATAGAGTGTATCTTACTAGCCTTGGTTGACAAAATCTGAAAAGCTTACTGCAGTAAAGATATGCACACTTAGGTAAGTCAAATGTTGCTAATGGAACTGGTTAATGTACAAGTAACTACTATCCGCACACTTTATCTTGGTGCATTTACATCCTAGTGCTGAATCGGTCGACCTCGGCAATCTTGGAGATTCATACTGGCAACCTTTGAAACACAAACTATTAATCGCTTAAGCATCGTTGTGCGACATCTGGCGTAAACTTTACGTACTGGTACTGTTGTTGTTTACACATCAAAGTCAAAGTATAGAATTTATGCTAGGAACAAGATTCGCATCGAGAGATATGTTTTATAATGTTATATAATGTGTATGTGACATAGTTGTTGGGCTTAAGATGATAACGGTTTAGAAATTTCATATCGATCGATCATATTCTCGATTCAATTCAGATTTTATTTTCATTCAGTTGGCAGCACCAGGCAGCACTATCGATACCGGGACAGCTCCCTCCTTACTCCTCACCCCGTACACAAATGCATCAAGATAAAGTGTGCGGACAGTACAAGTAATGTACATGTAATTAAATAGGATATGAATGTATTACCTCTAAATCCTCAGAACTGGAGTTGTAATTTATCCAACACGTGTACTGCAGCCCAACATTACTGAATGAAGTGAAGAATGCTGAGGTTATATACACATTTTTGTAAATAAATACTTTCTTACACTTCCGCACACAACACTCTGAATGTAAGAAACTGTTGCACAACACCAACATATTCACATAAACACAAACTCTCCATTATTTCCTTCCATAATGCAAAATAAACTAGCAATAACACCGCAAGAACACATGTAATAACCGGCTTCGCTCTGCCATTCCTGGGACTGGCCTTGTCTCGTGACTTTACCGGGCCTCGTCGGCCTCGCTCCACGTCGCATATGGTCTGCATGTTGCAGCTAGCTGTTGAGTTGGCGCGCAGCGCGTAATTCAAGTTCGAAGTGCGAAGACTTTATCTTTAAACCAGCATTCCTGGTACATTATATCAAAGGAAACAATTCTCGCATGAACACTCCGCTGCGTTTCTGCAGCGAGAAGAAGGGTTATCCACAGTCAGTAAAAGAAAAAAAATCGCGTAAGACTTGTTCCTAAGGAAGTCACCTTAAATTTCACCCCACAAATCGGCTATCTATAGAGTTGTTGGAGCGCGGCTGTGAGCTTGCATCCGGGAGATAGTGGGTTCCAATCCTACGGTCGGCAGCCCTGAAGATGGTTTTCCGTGGTTTCCCATTTTCACTCCAGACTGTACCTTAATTAACGCCACGATCGCTTCCTTGGAACTCCTAGGCCTTTCCTATCCCATCGTCGCCATAAGACCTATCTGTGTCGGTGCGACGTAAAGCCACTAGCAAAAAAGAAAGAGTTCTTATTTTTCCACTGTTGGGATTTATTCTGTTACCAACCATACGGTGATGACTAGAGCCGCGATTTTTTAACATACAACCTACAGTAAAAACCAAATGAAGAAAAATCAACTAAACTATTTGTTATTGGGAAATCTTACATTATTATAGTTTTTACAGTATATTATGACAGTTGTCCTGCCTAGTACTGATTGGATTTCCTTCGACTGTAAAAATTGTGGGGATTCCCAAGCTTCACTCTAAACTAAACTGCGTTATATTTCACAACAAGCACAGTTAAACAGACATACTTGTTGTTTTTGTTTTATACCCAGTGGATTCCAGAGATTGAATGAATTATTGGTAATTAGGTTATGAAAGGAAGGGATTATTATTATTATTATTATTATTATTATTATTATTATTATTATTATTATTATTATTATTATTATTATTATTATTACGAGTAAAATGTGCATTTTGCACTATATTCTACATGAGAATACAAAATGGATCACATTGTCCGTGAAGGTATGATTTACGAAGTGTGTCATTATTGCACATACATTTTTTTAAAGAACGTTCATTTCGCGTACAAATCTGCATTCTAGTTATGACACACTGGTTGCCGCAGGAACTTACATTATAGTTGCCTTTTAACTGTTCAGCTTCCTGAAAGTGAAAGAGACCATGTACCAGAAAAGAAGGGTTATCCATAATCGGTAAAAAAATATCGAACCACAAGGACATGAATTGAGACAGTGTTGTAGTTTGTCTCCCTTTCTTTTTAATATCCATATAGAACAGGTGGTAAAGGCAGTTCGGAAACGTAATCACAGTTCAAGTCCGCCCCTGTGGTGTAGTGGTCAGTGTGATTAGCTGCCACCCCCGGAGGCTCGGTTTCGATTCCCGGCTCTGCCACGAAATTTGAAAAGTTGTACGAGGGCTGGAACGGGGTCCACTCAGCCTCGGGAGGTCAGCTGAGTATAGGTGGGTTCGATTCCCACCTCAGCCATCCTGGAAGTGGTTTTCCGTGGTTTTCCACTTCTCCTCCAGGCAAATGCCGGGATAGTACCTAACTTAAGGCCACGGCCACTTCCTTCCTTCCTTCCTTCCTTCCTTCCTTCCTTCCTTCCTTGTCTATCCCTTCCAGCCTTCCCATCCCCCACCAAAGCCCCTGTTCAGCATAGCAGGTGAGGCCGCCTGGGCGAGGTACTGGTCATTCTCCCCAGTTGTATCCCTCGACACAATGTCACACGCTCCAGGACACTGCCCTTGAAGCGGTAGAGGTGGGATCCCTCGCTGAGTCCGAGGGAAAAAACAACCCTGGAGGGTAAGGGTAAGGTAAGGGTTATTCTGCCCAGAGGCAGGTCCGAACCTCCGCAGAGGTGTTCCTGAGCCGGAGTTTACGTGCGGTAGGGTGGCCAGTTCCTTTCCGCTCCTCCATTCCCTTACCCCCCACCAACAGCGCGTGGCAACCCATCCAACTCCTGACCACGTCCAATGTTGCTTAACTTCGGAGATCTCACGGGATCCGGTGTTTCAACACGGCTACGGCCGTTGGCATGGAGGGTAAGGAGATTAAGAAAGAAGAAAGAATCACAGTTCAAGGAGAGCAAATATTTAAAGACCTGAAGAAACTGATAGAGAATATGGACGCTACAAGATGAAAATAAATAAAAAGTAAATAAATACATCCGAAACAAAAAAGAATTAGAATTCACTCTAATGAAGTCCGGTGATACAGGAAATAACATTATTGTGGAGTAATAGAATGATGGCAGCAGTAAGGACATAAAACTTAGACCAGCCTACACATGAAATGCCTTAATTCATAAAATAATTTTACTCGCCTTAAACACAGATAAGCTTAATAGAATTGTTTATAAAGACGTTTTTTATGGATCATGGCACTGTATGGAACTGAATCTGACTTGGTAAGGAGAATTGAAGTCTCTTAAATGTGATATTACAGAATTATACTGCAGGGTATTAAGACGTCGCGTCGGCGTCTCGATGCACTGATGTCGGTTAAAGGAACATTAAACCCGTAAGATAGCCCCTGCATGAATATTAAGTAGGTTAATTGTTTGCTTCTATAAATGTATTCAGCTTTCGTTCATTAATATTTCTCGAACCGTAGTTGTGAACTATGATGCACTTGCTGTTTACTTAAAATTGTTTGTAATAAACCCTCTTTCCTTCCCTACTTGTGCTGAAACTGCGAATTATTGTTACTTACATCCTCCACCACACACTCTCCTGTTAATATGCATAAACCTTTTTTCTTTACTGTTTCAGAGTCGCCATTTTGAGGACCAGTCACAGGCCACCTCCATCGCCATGTGACGTAAGTGTTTCCCTTTATTTTAATTTTATTTTAATTATCTTCATGTTATACGTCGTCCTTCTGATATGTACAGTTCAATAGGTTAAGTAGTTTAAAGTAACATTTGCTTTGAAGAAGTAGATTTTCAGTTCAAACTCCTGATGTGACGGCAACCTCTCTGCTATGTTTCTGCAGCGGGATGATCTATTCTAAAGGATCCTTAAATAACGCAATGGTTAGAAAGCGAAGAAAAGCCAGTTTTGGAAATCCTATAGCTAAATTTATTATTAAACCCAGTTGACTTAAAGTTGTCAAAGTAATAGTCTTTTTGAAATCACATTCAAAATTAGCTCCTAATCCAGCTCTAAACATAGTTCAAAACCAGCCATTAGTAACAAAAATCTAGAAAACCATATATCAACAAATGCTCTATTAAAGCGATCAACAAATAAACGCCCTTAGAACTGGAATGAAGAAAACTTCAACAGTGCAGCTTCGTTAGTGTGCATTACCATTTTATTTAGAAAATAATTATGTTCAAATTACCCTACCTCTTGTTCCGCACTGTGAATTACTTTCCACTGATTTATAAATATTGAAACTGAATTAAAATCAAACACATATTAAAATATTCATGAAATAAAATAATCAATCGTCGGATTATGTACTCACACATAGTACTCACCTGATGACGTACACATACATTTGTTGATGGGTGCCAGCTACAAATAGATATAAATATAATAGAATGACAGTCTTGAGTATCTCTAGGATGTAGGGTAATAAGCTTACTTTGACTGCATAGCATATAGGTTCTGGGAAAAGGAGATTGGCGTTCGGTTTCCTCATTAACTTTTGAAGTTATCTGAACTGCTATAGAAATGAAACAATCAATTATATTTGATAACAAAAATATATATTCTTTAAAAATTGACTTTAACGAGTGAGATTTACTGAGTTAATTCAAAAGATAATATGAATCTCTGACATTATAACTGAAGGTAACTGTAGGCATTAAATTTGAAATCTTCTTGACCGGACATTTAAAAGTTGTACAAGAAATTTATCCCTCACTGTTCACTTGATTGTACCTCGAACACTTTTGAGTGTTATTACGATGTATTCCTTCGAGTTGATATCTGCTGTAGGTATCTCAAACCTAATTTGGTGATGTATTCTTCTCGTTTCACAAACGAGATATAGCATGGCTTGAAAATTATATTCACACTTCACATTCAATTTTACAAATAACTCGCTGATAACTGTTAGTCTGCATTACGACGACTCGGTATTCGGCTGTCACCTAACTGACACAAGAACTCGACCGAACATATGCACGAAACACACTCCAAACATATAATCCATTTGGTCACTGACGATTACGTATCCATATCACTGTTCCCCATTAGTCTCCTTCCAATTGACTCCAATTGACTTCATGGCAAGTCTCTCCATTCATCTGCTTTCAACCAACTGCTTCTAATCAACTGAGCTATCCAACTGCTTCTCCAACTGACCATCTGTGGCCTCACCATCCAAATGACCGCCGCTATAATACACATCCCATATATATAGCCATTAGTTGATACATGGTATAACACCCACGTCAGAGCTCAAAATAGATATGATGTAGCTCCCACCCAGCTACAAATGTTACGTATTATGTTGAAATAGCCTGAGGCACCGTAGGAACTCCCTAAATATGATCTCATCGCTAAATGCATACAATGACAGAGCGATGACTCGACAGTTACTGAAACAGTATTGCGCCATGTGTTGCAATGTCAAAAGGTTTCACAAAACATATCCATATCTGATATTAGGCAGTCAGTCTCACTTTACATTATTTTGATGCTAATATACACAGACATATATATATATATATATATATATATATACAATAAATTAACTACAATAAAGTAAACAATAATTAAATAATACATAGCGAAATCAAATTATAGAATTTAATCAAACAATAGTGATTGTTAAAATAATAGTAATAATACAGACACAACAATAATAACACATATACAATAATAATAATACAAATAATAATACAGATGAATGCTTGTCAGGCGATTTGAACCGTTACAGCACAAAGTAACACACTCCTCATAAGCACTTTCTTGCACCCTCGATAGCATGAACGGTGTGACACTTTTACTTGCTGCCCTAATCCTTCCCATGAGTTAATTCCCGTCATCGGGTAACGTTGCTTAAATTATATCACGCACGGAACCCTAAAAATCTACTTCTCCGAAGCACCAGTTTCCTCAAGTCGCCCAACTTAATGAGCATCTGAAGCACGCTCTTCATGTTTGCATTCATGTTTCTGCTACAGTACTTATAATTGATGTATGTGAAACCATTTCTGATAAAGATTTGATTTCCTTCTCCGGATCGCGAGGTGAGGCCTATAGTGCAAATATTTAAAATAAACAGAAGATGGGTGCATTTTGGTAATAATGAGTCCATTAAAGTGTTTACATGAGTTATTAGGCTGTAAAATTTCACCCCTGTACTGAAAGGTATAAATAAAAAAATGGGGAGTGCTAAGATGTGCATACTCTTCCCAAAATCAACCTATGGTATGCTGTACTGAATTCATTCGAGTCCCACGTTGCGGTGACACTTTGTGACTACTCTCATTAATTTTAAAATATGAAACTGAATTAAAATGAAATAATATTAAAATAATCAATCGTCGGACTATGTATTCACACTTAGTACTTACCTGATTACTTACACATACAATTGTCGATAGGCGCCAGCTACAAATCAATGTAACGACAATAGATTGAGAGTCTTGAATATCTCTAGGGTGTGAGGTGATAATCTTACTTTGACAGCATAACATATAGGTTCTAGGAAAAGGAAATTGGCGTTCGGTTTCCACGTTAAAATTTGGGGTTATCTGATCTCCTATTGAAAACAATAAATGGTATTTGATTTTAAACAAAATATATTCTTTAAATGCTGATTTTAATGAGTGAGATTTACTGCGATAATTCAAACGGTAATAGGCATAAAGTTTGAAATCCTCTTGATCGGATATTTAAAAGTTGTACAAGAAATGTATCCCTCACTGGTTCACGTAACAGTACCTTCAACACTTTGACTGTTATTACGAAGTATTCCTTTGAGTTGGTATCAGCTATAGGTATCTCAAGCCTAATTTGGTGATGTATCCTTTTAGTTTCACAAACGTGATATAGAATGGCTTGAAATTATATTCACACTTCACAATCAACTTTACAAGTAATTCACTGATAACTGATAGTCTGCATTGCGATGACTGAATATTCGGCTGTCACCGAACTGACACAAAAATTCGACCGAGCAGATACACGAAACACACCCCGAACATAATAATCCATTTGGTCACTGACGATTACGTATCCATGCGACTGTTACTTCTTTATCTCCCTGACTCACTGACCAACTGTGGTTACCTCTCCTTCCAACTGATTAGCTGATATGGATACAGCCCTGTATATAGAAACAAGTTGTCACATGGTATACCACCCACGGCAGAGCTAGAAAGAGCTATGATGTCACTCCCGCCCAGCTACAATTGTTACAAATTGTGTTGAAATAGCCTCAGGCAAATTTGGAACTCCCTAAATATGATCTCATCGCTAAATGCATACAATGACAGAGCGATGACTCGACAGTTACTGTAACAATATTACACCATATGTTGCAACGTTAAAAAGTTTCACAAAACATATCCATATCGGATATTAGGCAGCAACTCTCATTCTACATGGTTTTAATGCTAATACACACACAAATATATATAATATATATAGGCCTTTATACACACAATAAATTAACTACAATGAAGCAAGCGATAATTAATACATAGCGAAATCAGATTATAGTATTGAATCACACAATAATAGTAATAATAATAATAATAATAATAATACAGATGAATGCTTGTATCGGAATTTGAACCGTTACAGTACTAGTATGTAAAGTGTACGCCAGATGTCTCACGGCGATGCATAATCGATTGATAGTTTGTGTGTCAAAGGTTGCCAATACGAAATCGAAGATAATCCAGGTCTACCGACTCGGCACTAGGGAGCCGAAGTATCACTAAAAAATTCGCATACTATGCACTTTTCTTAGGAACAATTGAACTTATAGTTATGATCGCTGTCGGTGACCACAAGGTTTATATCTACATGGTTATCGTCGCCATAAGACCTATGTGTCGGTGCGACGTAAAGCCCCTAGCAAAAAAAAATATCTACATGGGAGGTGAATTGTATTTTGATAATAATAATTAAAATTAAGTCTGATAAAATATTAAATAAGAAGATGCAATACCATGTGCTCATTCTTTTTTGAGGGACTGTATATTATGATCATTAAAATTTCCGTTATTAGACTTGTGTAACTGTACACAAGTTCTCCCCTGCTAATCTCTTTCCATAATAATATGAAAATTACCTATTATTAAAAATTATTATAGCGAAAAACATTTATGCAATAACAATGATTATCACAGTTTCTCCGTACTACCATTACGTTAAAATCTATTTAAATATGAATGATTTCTTTTTCACACGCTAGTCGTCCTGAGTGGCTCAAACGGTTGAGGCCCTGGCCTTCTTACCCCAACTTGGCAGGTTCGATCCTGGCTCAGTCCAGTGGTATTTGAAGATACTCAAATGCGTCAACCTCGTGTCTATATATTTACTTGCACGTAAAAGACCTCTGGGACAAAATTCTGGCACCTGGGCATCTCCTAAAACCGTCAAACTATTTAATATGACAAAACAATATTATTATTATTATTATTATTATTATTATTATTATTATTATTATTATCATCATCACTAGGGCCCGGATTTATATGCACTAAAAAACCTGAAAATATGCATGCAAATATGCACTAAAAAGTTACAATATATGCACGGAAAATAAGGAAATATGCTCTTAAAAACATGCAATTTTATTCACTTACCTATTTACAGGTATCATTTATTGCAAAAAGAAGCATCACAATAGGTAACTAGTAGTCTTTCAATGTTTTCTGGAGACAAACTATGTCTGTTGTCCGTCAAAATGAGTTTATAGGCTGAAAATGATCGTTCTACATCAACTGACGTAATTGGACAGTACTTATACATGGGCACCAACGTTTCGGAGCATACATCTGGCAAGGATACCCTAGTTCCACTCAAGTATTGACTAATTAATTTAATCTTCTTCAGTCCTGGGTTCGAATTCAACACCTTTTCTAACTTGCATTTAATCTTCTCTCCAATTTCGCCTGGAGCGTAATTCAACGAAGATGCAGCTTTTTCAACGAGATCAAGTGATTCATGGAGGGGAGTACCAAAAGATTCTAAGCTCTCAATGGCTTTTGGAAGTTCAGAAAAATGTGCATGAATGAAATTCACATCTTGATAAACAGTAGCGGTTTCAAACACACCTTTTGCATCACGGACACACGCAATATGTTCATCTTCAAGTTTTGTAACCACTTCTTTCACTTCATTAAAATGTTCCTGATAAAATGATACTGCAGATAACCATGTCCCCCACCTAGTCAGGACAGGTTCAGGTGGCAAAGGAACTTCAGGTAGACAATCTTTGTAGAGCTGGACACGAGCTGGTGCTTTCAGAAACAGTTTCTTCCCACATCCAATTAAATTGTTAACAGCTGGAAACTGTGCGCGTATTTCTTCTGCAATGCGGTGTAATCCGTGCGCTAAACAGGTTACGTGTATGAGTTTTGGATAAAATACTTGGAGGGCCTTTGCTGCTTTCAACATATACGAAGCTGCATCTGTGAGTAGTACAAGCACTTTACAACAATTAGTTTCAATTTCAGATGGCCACAATAGTCGCAGAGAATCATTTACAAATCTTGCTATTGTGCTATGGTTGGTTTTCTCTAGTACTTTACAAGCAAGAAGATGTGGCTTACCGGGTTCGTCTGGATGTAATTTACCAACCACGAAATTTGCTATGTAACGGCCACACGAATCCGTTGTCTCATCCACCGATATCCAGACACAGTTCCTTCCGATATCAGAACGAATCAATTCCAGGGTAGATTCATATAGCGGAGGTAGGTAATTTTTCCTAAGAGTTGATTCATCTGGTATTTTTTGATTTACGCAATATTTCTCGAGAAATGATCGCAGAACTGGATTGTTTAATTTATTCCATGGAATGTTGCTGCATACGAAAGCCCGACAAAGATCATTTGAAAATGTATTAAGACTACAGGACTTGGGATTTACCTGTGTAAGAAGTAGTTGTTGTGGTGTGCTGCTCTTCCCCTCCTTTGCTTTAATATGTGCAGTTGTTTTTGAATGCTGTTCAAGCTGAAATTTCTTTTCACATTTCACTTCCTTTGAGCAAACTTGACAGTACACGATGACACCATCTGTTGAATAGTCCCTATTACCCGACACCCACTGATTTAGTAAATCTCTTCTGCTGCTCTTTTCCTTAGGCATTTTTTAAAAACTAACACTTTTAGAAATGAGATGCAGGGCACTAAAATGGAACGTAACTAGTGAACTGAAGATACTTCTCTCCTGACCAAGTGCCCAGCCCCCTGAGATTATTATCTGCTGTGGTAGAGAAAGGAATTCAGGGAAGTCCAGCCTGCCTACCCACACCTAAGCTATCTGTTGCCATTTTCAGTTGTGAAAGTAAAGTGCCGTTACACAGACAGTCGAAAATACCAACTAGCCAGGGATGCACATAAAATAGGCAACTAGCTAGGGATGTACAAAACAGATTTATTTAGTAGTTCTTGTAATTATCCTTAAATTCAGACATTATATACCGGAATATGCTGTTACGTCTAGAATATGCACTAACCCTCAAAATATGTCAAAATATGCAATTGCATATGCGCATATGCATTTTTAAAAAATCCGGGCCCTAATCATCACACACAATATAAACTGAACGTAAGAACGTTCATTTATAAGTACCCCAAGGTCATAGGGAGAAAACAACTTGAAACTATCTCACTCCTTATTTCCCTAGAATTCCTCTTCAGTGCCGCCTTGGTCATACATGACAGCTGATGGGGGCGTTGAGAATAGAATCAGCCTTCGGGCGGAATACCGTACACAATGTTATAGTGTTGTGTTCACACTGTAGGGACAGCAGTACATACTTATACGCACAAAACTTGGCCGTCGCAGAAGATCAGTTTATTTCGAACTCCACTTATTTGAGATTGTATTAACATCTGTGCAGGTAATAATAATTTCATGTAGCAATTTCTAGCCGGGTGCAGCCCTTGTAAGGCAGATCCTCCGATCAGAGTGGGCGGCATCTGCTATGTGTAGGTAACTGCGTGTTATTGTGGTGAAGGATAGTGTTATGTGTGGTGTGTGGGTTGCAGGGTTGTTGGGGACAGCACAAATACCCAGCCCCCGAGCGATTGGAATTAACCAATGAAGGTTAAAATCCCAGACTCGGCCGGGAATCGAACCCGGGACCTTCTGAACCAAGGCCAGTACGCTGACCACTCATTCAACGAGTCGGGCATCTGTGCAGGTGATAGGATTCAAAGTATCACATATTCTTCCACTGGCTATACACAGTTTACAAATATCATCGCGTTTCTAAAATGTATAAAACTAATATTTGTCAGCCACGTTTGGTGCAGCTAAGTGTGCATCACACTGGCAGAGGGCTGAAAACGTCACTAGCAGTCGTTTTCCATAACTGCCATGCTTGCGTAACCCTCTCGTAGTGGCCTGTGCACTTGAAAGGCCTGGTCTTCACAGAGGTTTTATTTAAATCTGGCAGGACAGGTATAGTCATGTCACTTTCACTAATGCCGTGAGAGTACTGTAGTTTGATCTGATCCCTGATTGATATTATAATATGCACATCGTTAGCATATTTAGTGTTCGTGTCGTTGCCACGATGAGAGAGGTATTCTCTCTGGTGCTCAGCTAGCCAGCAGTGCTGCTCAGCGCACCTGCCTAACAAAATAACCGCAAGTGCTGCAAGGGCGGTAGCAGTACAATGCTGTCAGACGCTGAATAGACCTTTGTGTCTAGTTGTCTTTTGACACTGGCACCTGGGGCATGGTGGAATGGTGTGTATGTGTGTGTGTGTGTGTGTGTGTGTGTGTGTGTGTGTGTGTGTGTGGCTTTGTGTTGCCCTTGCTTTCCCAACTAAGGCACTATTAAGATTGTACGGGTTCACTCAAGTCGGCGAACACATTCGATATGATTTCACACTCTGTTCATTCTCTGCTATATATGAAGGTCTTTCAGATGTTCACCTCTCCTGTCCTCAAAGAACAGAGGTGTATAATCCGGCATTCAGTTCATAAATTTTGTTTAAAATAGAAACTGTATTAATCCTTTCAGTATTGTGAGGATTTTTGTCCAACTTCGTGACTAAATGATCAGCGTAGCGGACTTCAGTTAGGTGCAACTCGGGATTGACAACCCCCATGTCGAAGATTTTGTCCTCGTCTGGTAAATTGTTCTAGCTTGATGACGGAGTGCTTGTGTTCGTCTTAATAAATACAGGGAGCATAATTTAAGACTTAATAGTGGGGTACCGAGGCATAGCAGTGCAGAGAAGGTGTGACAGTGAGCGCAGTGCCCCCAATGGTGAGCGGACGTAATCGTCGCAAAGAAGCGGAGTGATTACGCTTATAGAAGCTAAACAAAAATGAACTTACCAGCTATATATAGGATCAGGATAAATAAATAAATAAATAAATAAATAAATAAATAAATAAATAAATAAATAAATAAATAAATAAATAAATAAATAAACCAGTAAATGAAACTGAACCCACCACTGAATGAGTCCGGTAAGATCGTAAATGTAATAACTTTCTTGCATTACGTGCTGACGAAAGTTAAATCAGTTTCCTCAGCTACTCGCCGAAGCGACTCATGTGAATTGACCTGCAGTCTTGCCTTTACATCTTCTAACCTCTCCTGTGTGAGAGCTGTTCTCTTTCTCTGTTCTTTATTATTATTTAAGGAACCAGTACTACGCCACTTGTGAACGAGTTGTTGCATGTACCGTTTTGATGGTACTGTGAAAACGGGAAACTGTCTCCGGAATTATCGAAGGTATTTTTAACTGGTTTCTTCTTCCTGTGCAAATAACACTGGATCATATATTTCTCTGCTCTGTCGTGTACTTATCCATCGCGATAATTACCTCACAACACACCTTAAAACTCCAATAGCTACTACAAGCCATATGGCGCTCGCTTGGGGATTCCCGCGGCCTGTGAGTGAGAGAGCGAAGTCTTAAATCATACTCCCTGCACTACTTCATTTTCAGACAGAACATCACACTACCAACTACCACAGAAACCAGCAGTAACGAATACATCCCTCCACAGTGGTTTATAATCAAGAAAGGCATCCTACTGTAAAATATTGTTTAATCTACATGTGCTGCCGAACACAGGTAGTTGGGAAGAGTTCAATAAAGAAGGAAAAAGAATGATCAGTTAGTGAAATACAGTACAGATATCACAACTATGCCTTTAGATGTGTAGTTACAATTGATGGATAACCGTGACGGAATTATTAAAGGGAGGTTTGGATTAGCAATTGAGATAGATAAGTTTTATTCATACATTCCTCGGATAAACGCGAAAACAGCTATAATGTGCATGCCTACCCCAAAATACCGTACTTATTAGAACAACTCTTTTCCACCTGAAGACTTTCCAAATCGAAACACTACTCGCAAAGGGCAGAGAGTCATCAGAAAGAAGTTCTTTCTCTAAACGCCATTACAATAATTATTACTCCAAACATTTCCTTGCTTACTTTAAAACTTGGGAAACAACCTTAAAATAATGTAAACACAAAATTAAGCTTCCTAAATTTTTTCCTCTTGCTGTTTATTGATGAATACGGTATTTTTCAGTCTGTCTCTTGGCAAGGCAGAGCAAACTTTAGCTTCCCACAAGGTCTGTCTCGCATATGCTCTGACAGTATTAAAATTGCTGGCGTGTGGTTGGTGCTGAGTAATGCCATTCGGAGAACAGCTAGTATCTCCAGATGTTATGAAATATGCTACTCATAGGATCAGTCGTACTGCAAAAGTGCTATCTGGCCCAGTGAGGAAGGCAGTGCCAAACTACCTCACTCCTCATCTTGCTTACTACGCCTCATGTTGGCGCCACTATCAGTTTTTGCTGTTTTTCTACAACCACATAAACTTTGGTGGTGTTATTCGAGGGTCCAGTCAGACCTCGGGATGAAGAACTAACGCACATTTTGCATATATGTAGTAACTATACTGTACGTAATGAAAATAATATTTGAAACCTCCTGTACTAAAGTATTGCTGTCAGCTCGCGAACACTTCCTGAATTCTCCTCAATAATCCCCTCCCAACATGTATTCATTAACAACGTTTGAAGAAAATTATGCTCGTGCAGCTCATTATCATTCAATAACGGAACTGCTATTACTAAACCCCTGTTATCTCTAGCATACTGCGCTGTATAACACTGACGATGTCTCAGCAGAGATGTTTCCTTGACAACTGTACAACGCAGGGATCGGCGTAGGCAACCCACCAAACAAACGTGTGAAACGGCCGCTCTATTATCATTGCCTGCTCAGCAAAAATTGGTCACGCTCGATTTCCTACCCGCCAGACTACCCCTGCATTAAGAGACTCTAACAGTAGAAGTAAACAATAGTTATTTATTCCATAACCGCATTTATATTGTTTTAAATTTTGATTTTAGGTCTTGTGTGGCCTTGCAGCTTGCCTCTGTGTGTTCGGAAAGCAACTTGACAGAATTTCATGAAACTTCGTATGTAAGATCAGGGATACCTGGACAGTGTTCTATCTAGGATATTGTTCAGTAGTGTTGCGATATTAACGGGATCAAAACATGAAATGCCAAATTTCTCCGTTAATATTAGCGATATCGAACGACTGTAAATTATAAAAGTTGTGTAAAATAACATTTCCCATCTATGCCTTATGCACTTTTCTTACGAATAATAATAATAATAACAAATAATAATAATAATAATAATAATAATGTCTGACTCATTGGCTGAATGGTCAGTGTTGAGGCCTTCGGTTCAGAGGGTCCTAGGTTCGATTCCCGGCCGGGTGGGGATTTTAATTGTGTTCGATTAATTTTCTGGCTCGGGTACTGGGTGTTTTTGTTTTGTTCCAACACTTTCCTCTTCATATTCAGACAACATACTACACTACCAATCACCACAGGAACACAATAGTGATTACAGCCTTCCATACAAGGTTGGCGTCAGGAAGGGCATCCAGACGTAATACAGGGCTAAATCCGCAAGTGCGACACAGTTTGCAACCGCGACCCCAAAGGTGTGGGAAGAGCGGTAGAATAATAATAATATACCAAGCAAGTCGCTGTGCAGTTTGAGTCACGTAGCTGTTAGCTTCCATTAGGGAGATAGTGGGTTCGAATCAAACTTCCGGCACTAGTATGTTTTCCGTGGTTTCCCATTTCCACAGAAGGCAAATGCTGGGACCACGGCCGCTTTCTTCCCACTCCTAGCCCTTTCCTATCCCATCCTCACCGTCAGACCTTCCCGGCAGTGGTGATTGTTTTAAGGGGAAGTACAACTAAGCATTTTGTAAATAAATATTTTAAAACAATCTTCATTTTGTAAATAAATATTTAAAAACAATCTTCAAACACCGTAAAATACAGAGCATCTGGCTATTCTTGAAGAAAAGCGTGTCCATTGGCTTGTAACGGTGACATGACGTGTGAATACCTGTTCCGTTTGCTATAGGCTGCTACTAGGAATCAACCCGTGTTCTTAAATATCCACCTGAACTTTAAGGAAGAAACCTACGTTTCGGACATTCGGTTTTAGAGCAGAACTCATTGTAATGTTTATTTTCCAAGTGGGTAAATACATTTCATTATTATCTCAATATTTCTAAGTATAATTTAATTGCTTCCCCGTTTACGGGTTGCAGCTATGACGAAGCATACCATTCAATTCTTTGAATCCGTAGTACTGTACAAAAATTTAGTTATTAAAAAAAGTCTCATCGGAATTGATCCACGAATTCGCTGTTGGGGGCGGTGGTGTTTATTTTTAAGAGGAATTACAGCTAGGCAATCATCCTATGTTAACACTAATTAGAGGAGGGGGGGAACTGGAAGGGGCCCGTCACTTTGAAAAATGATTGTATCGGCCAAAGAAATACAAGGGCCACGAAGGGCGTTAACATGTAAAACTCTCCCTAGCCCTCGCAAAGCTAATACCATCAGGGTCGGAAAAGAACAGGAGTTGACCAACGGAGGACGAATAGGATACATGAAAGTGAGGAGCATGGCACAAGTGAAGTCACTATACAGGTGAACCTGAACTCCACCGACAAACTTTCGGAGGTTGTTCAGGGATACCTTCTTAGTATATTGGTATAAGGGACCCGTGGTCTCCGTTGGCTCGTTACTGAAATTGATTTATTTCGTCTGTTACCCCAATCATACTTGTTTCTGTGAAAATACCTTCACATTAGTGAGAAAGCCTGTATATACCTTTAAATGGTGTTTTTATGGTAACAACTCCGTGTCTTTAGCTTTCGAGACATCAAAGAACTCCTGCGGGACAAAATTTCAACACCCGGCGTCCATCAATAACTAACATTTAGGACGGACGGAAAACAAATAACATTATTATTTTCAGTGCAATCCAAACTTTGGGACAACAAACCAACCGAAATGCAATTACTCTATAATAATCCACCAAGGACCACGGATTCATTATACAGTACCAATATACACAAGAACCACGTTTATCCGGATTAAGTGGGACCAGAACTGATCCAGATTATCGAAAATCCGGATTATCAGGAAAAACTAAAATACAAATACAGTAGATGTTATATAATCTATTAACAAAAGTTGTACAGCAATACCCTTTTTTCAGTTGTACGCAAAAATATAATACCACTTTTCTTACATGTACGATTCTGTTTTATGCACTAAAATAATGTATGAGTTTTTTTTTCTGTTTTACATTTGTGTAGCGTTTGCGCGCAGCACGATCACGAAGACGTTATATTAACAGCAGTTCTGCCGGTGTGGTTTCGGTCTAGGATTCAAAATAGGCCGTCAGTTTGTCCAGCTGTATTGTTGTTTCTCCATGAGTCATTGTTTCTTCTAATGGAGCACCTGTTTTATTTTCGAATTCACCATCAGTGAATTACTAGTACGTTGCATCCAGAAAAGCGTGGGCTCGAATCCCACCTCGGCCTTCCTAGGAATGGTTTTCCACGGTTTCCCATGCTCGATTCCAGGTGAATGCCGGGACGGTACCTTTGATAGACCGTGGCTGAATTACTTCCAATTCCTGTCCTTAACTATCTTTGGCGGAAAAGACATTCAATAAGAGTCGAACACGTATAGGAAATACTGTACACGTAAAAATACATTTTTATTATTTTCGATCCGGATAAACTGCAGATCCAGATAAATGAGGGCCGGATAAACGAGGTTCTTCTGTACTCAGAAGGTATTCCTGAACAACGTCCGAAAGTTTGTCGGTGGAGTTCGGCTTCACCCTGTATATTACAATATATAGTCATTGTGTATTCCTAGGGAAGCGGAGTTATCTTTTCGTGAAATTTTCCAGCACATTTCTTATAACTTGGAACACTCGAGAGAAAACCGCTTGGACAGCCATCTAAGGGGACATCTTGTAATTCGGCACAGATTATATTTTGACACTGTAATGAAAGTTGAGAGCTCAAATGGGGGCTATGTTAACACTTGACGGGGCACTTACATCTGCATACCTCGCCACAGTGGTAATGCTCCCCAGCGAGCTTAATGACGTCCATTACCGCCCCTGGTGCACATTCCCGTGGCTAGGCCACAGGTGTAGATCCCATCCATCAGGCACGGCCTATGAACGCGAAACTACTGCCCGCTTGTTGTCACCTTTGTCCTCATCAGGAAACTATTCTATATACATTTTCTTTTTCGTGATGGTGAGGGCGGATTCCCCTCGACTTTCATTGTCTCTGTGCTAGGAGACTTAAAAATATTTTTAACAGTAGGAGTACACATCTTTTACATGTGCGGGCGTGATATTCGAGTGAGATCATCACTGGCATCCTAAAGAGTCGACCGCAGTTTAAATCCTGGCCAATACATTTGGGAGTTAGGAAATGAATTCACGTTCCTTTGAATTGTATTCCGCGTGAAAGTGGAAGTCCAGTGCCTATTATTACGACGTAGAATATTTAATGATATTGGATCCAATCTTTCGATCTCAGAACTAGTCTGGAAATGTTAATTCAGATTTCACATTATTTATCATGAAGTGGCGAGAATGATTGCCGGTAAAAACAGGTGAGAACAATGGAAGGAGGGAATTCGCAATGAGGAAATAAAGAATAAGGTAGTAATTAACTCGATGGATGAAACCGTACGCGTAAACCGGCTTCAGTGGTGAAGACATGTGAGGCGAATGGAGGAGGATAGGTTACCTAGGAGAATAATGGACTCTGTTATGGATGGTAAGAGAAGTAGAAAGAGACCAAGAAAGACGATTTTTAGCCTCTGTTTCTTACGATTTAAAGACAATATATAACTAAACAAGGCCACAGAACTAGTTTCAAATAGAGTATTGTGGCGGCGATTAGTAAATCCACAGAAGTTTGCAGACTGAACGCTGAAAGACATAACTGTCTATAGTGATGTAGACATTTTATTTATTTATTTATTTATTTATTTATTTATTTATTTATTTATTTATTTATTTATTTATTTATTTATTTATTTATTTATTTATTTATTTATTTATTTTACATATTTTTTATTTTTATCTTTTTATTTTTTATTTCGTTAGTGGTTTAACATTGCTCTACACCTGCAAGTTTTCGGTGACGTTGAGACATGAAGGGCTTCCTTGGAAGAAAGTGACCACATCCTTAATTAAACATTTTCTGGTGAAACGATGAGAGCCTAGAACCAACTGGACGGTTCACATGCCAGCAGTGGGATTTGAACCCACCATACCCCAAATGCAAACTTATAGCTACACGAATCCAAAATATGTGGAATACAAGAGCAAAATTGTATTTCTAACCCTTAATTGTTTAAGTGTTGATAGAGAGGAAAGCAGGAAAAATCAAAGGAGTGCGGAATACTGTATTAATATTTATTGTATGACCTTGTTTTGTTTGTAAATAGCAGTCCTGATATTTCTAATAGTTTTTTTGCGGATAGAATTCAACCTTTCCACTTACCATCTCGGAGTGAACATTGATTACTGGGTGGGTCTGAATAAATTTATGACTTCACAATTCGATATTTTTGATATTATTATTATTATTATTATTATTATTATTATTATTATTATTATTATTATTATTATTATTATTATTATTATTATTTCTAAACACGTGTCAGTAATTTAGTGTTTACTCCGTATAGACAGCATGTGCTATCCCACACTGTGGCCCCCGCAAAGCAAGGCTGGACCAGTGTTGCCCATAGCATTTGCCTGAGAGCAGTCCATTTGTGCAGGTATGTCTTAGATAAATGGATAGACGATGATTTTCTGGTTGTTCTTCCTCTTAAAACGATCACCACCACCTCCACTTAGGTAATTGGGAGGAAATTAGCGTACATCTCCAGTAAACAGGAGGCTACTTGAGGCGGTAGAGGTGGGATCTCTCGGTGAGTCCAAGGGAAAAGCCGACCCTGGAGGATAAATAGTTAAAGAATAAGAATAAGAAGAAAAATTACAGTAGATGAAATTTTATTTAGCAGTTCATTGCACAAAATTGGATACATCACTGATCATCGGTTAGCTGTTCCGTATTTATACTGAGTCTAGTATAGGCCTATTATGTTGGACCTTCGATCCAGAGCTTGGCATGCATTTGGCCCTAATTCGCACGGGTTTGTTTTCAAGATTGGTTCTGAAGGACAGGAAGAGTACTCTTGTCATAGATCACAGACATAAGATGAAAATTGGATTGAGATTCCACATTCGGTCAGGTTTCTGTTGTTCCCTACTGCATTTTGGAGTGAAGTACTAGTACACATTGCTACGAATGCCACCACATATCAGTTTTCTAGTCCGCCTCAGTAGTGTAATGGTTAGCGCTTTTAACTGCCGTCCTCGGAGGGCCGGGTTCGATTCCCAGTACTGCCAGACATTTAAGAATGACATAAGCGTTTGTATGTGGTTAAACGGTACATACGCCTCCATTAGAGGTATGCCTGAAAGGAGCTGTGGACCATCTCGAGTTTATTATCGGTTACTTAGATTTCTAACCCATTATGTTCACAGGATTTTTACCACGATCCCGATAGCACGCTGCATAAAACCATAACGACTACTTTTTACAATTGACTTTACGTCACATCGACACAGATAGGCCTAGGTATTATGGTGACAATGGGATAGCAGAGTGCTAGAAGTTGGAAGGAAGCAACCATTGCGTTAATTAAGGTACAGCCCCAGCACTTGCCTGTTGTGAAAATGGGAAACCACGGAAAACCATCTGAAGGGCTGCCGACAGTGGGGTTCGAACCCACTATCTCCCGAATGCAAGCTCATAGCTGCGCGCCCCTAACTGCACGACCATCTTGCTCGTTACTACTACTACTACTACTACTGCTAATAATAATAATAATAATAATAATAATAATAATAATAATAATAATAATACAGATGTACTTCGATTAAGCGAATATTCTCGGTAAATATGAAATCCTGTTCGTGTACGTAACTTAAGTTTTCATCCTTCCTGAGGTAAAATGAACGAAACATTTGCGTGTCGGAAATTACTTATAGAAACTTGTTATTACTATAATATACCTTCTTCTTCATGATTTTACGTTCAACCAACCACTTGTACGGTTTTCGGAGACGCCGAGGTGCCAGAATGTTGTCCCGTAGGAGTTCTTTTACGTATTAGTAAATCCACCAACACGACGCTGGCATATCTGAGCATATTCAAATGCCACTGGACTGAGCAGGGGTTGAATCTGAGAACGTGGACTTACAAGACCAGCGCTTCTGCGGGATGAGCCACATACCTCGGCATTGTTCATATAGAATAAGTCTTCCAAAATCGATTTGTAATAATTATTACTTTGATGGTAAGCACAAATGTATGACGATATTCCCGTAATTCCAATGTGTAGAGAAAGAAACGAGTCCGATATTTCGAAGAATGCAATGATATTGGATTTACGTACTACTGACTGATTGTTTTCGAAGACGCAGAATGCCGGAATTTTGTCCCGTATAAGTTCGTTTACGTACCGGGTAAACCTACCGATACGAGGCTGAAGTATTTGAGCATCTTCGAATAGTACAGGATTGACCCAGAATTGAACCTGCCAACTTGGGTTCAGAAGGCCAACGCTTCCCTTTGTACTGTATGAGATACTCAGCCCAGTTACATAATTACAAAAATATTATTTATCCGTCGAATCTTTTTTGTTAGTTTCTCACGTTGAAATTAACACCTGTGACCAGAAATATGAATAGCGTACGAAAATGATGATGCTGATGATAATAATAATAATAATAATATAATAATAATAATAATAATAATAATAATAATAATAATAATAATAATAATAATAATAATAATAATAATAATGCCAGTAAATTGCATTTGGATTATCGCTCTTAAACATGACCCCCCACCCCACCCCGCCTTCTTACGAATACCTGCATATGCCACTGGGTGAGAAAAGAAACCTGCGACTTCCTCGGTGTTACAGGCTGGCGTGGTGAAACATGATTCTAAGAGGAATTTAATTACTGCGTGGGGGAAGAAAGTATGAGACTGTAGGAAGGAACGATGCTACATCACCATTATAAATGTGCTTCCATGATGGAGGATTTAAGGCTTACACAAAAGTCTTCCACTTGCTGTGAAATATACAAAATGGAAGTTTCAGCACTTTGTCTCGCCTTTCAAAATAATTGTATAAGTAATTTATACTTATCTGTTTTGAATCCAATAGATAGTTACTCTTTATCTGTCCATTACAGACTTTAGCTGGTACAAAGTATACTTTCTTTTAGGCAACGTCTAAATTGAGGAAGTGTTAGTAACACACACATATATATATATATTCGGTTCGCAAGACCGTAACACCCTGTGGGTGGGGGACGAAGAATACAACCACGGTATCCCCTGCCTGTCGTAAGAGATGACTAAAAGGGGCGACCAAGGGATGATTGAATTAGAACAGACACTAGTCCTGATTAGTACAATCACGCGAGGAACAACATGCGCCACCTTTACTTGCGAGTAGTATCACTATGTTAGATACACAACAGGTTTGTGATTAGTAGCAACAGAGGGTGAATCAGTATGGGTTTTACAGTACCCGTGATTAGTACCACTACATGCGAAACACCACGGGCTTACGTTGCCTATGATGTCCGGCTCCATGGCTATCATTAGCGTGCTGGCCTTTGGTCACAGGGGTCCCGGGTTCGATTCCCGGCAGGGTCGGGAATTTTAACCAAAATTGGTTAATTCCCCTGGCACGGGTACTGGGTGTATGTGTCGTCTTCATCATCATTTTATCCCCATCACGACGCGCAGGTCGCCTACGAACGTCAAATGGAAAGACCTGCACCTGCCGAGACGAAGTCCTCGGACACATCCAGGCACTAAAAGCCATACGCCATTTCATTTCATTGCCTGTGATTAGTACCCACTATGTGAGAAACACCACGGATCTGGGCGTTGCCTGTGATTAGTACCCACTATGTGAGGAATACCACGGTAAAACCGACGCCTGTGATTAGTACCCCTATATGAGGAATACTATGGGTTTTCATTGTCTATGAGTGGCGTTGCAATGTGAGAAACACCATAGGTCTGCGTTACCTGTGCGTATTTCATTACCTGTGAGTATAACCACCATCTGTGGAACACCGTAAGTCTACGTTTCTCGTGCTTGCTACCGCTACATGAGAAATACCATGGTTCTGACTTTCCCTAGCGCTAAGTACCATTTTGAGAGGCCGTTGATCTGGATTTTGGACCCCTTTAGACAACAAGCATCATTGATTGAGAATTATGTTTTAGAAGCAGCCCCTTGATCAGAATATACTATTGTTTTGAGATAGTTTCTGGGAATGTGGGACATTGCCGATCGAATCCACTGATTGTTTTAAGTTCATAATCATTATTTGTCTCTCTTTAAAAAAAAATCTGGCCTGTGGATTAATTCTGCAATTATTTTTAACTTTCAGTAATGCGACTTGAACCCGCTGATTACTTTAAATTCATATTCATCCATTCATCATTCATCATTACATTTTGAATTCTGGTAAGTGGATGAGTTTTGGTCATATTTCGTACCATTAAGGGTCGATGACCTAGATGTTTGGCCCCTTTAAAAAACAACAACAACGATCATCATCATCATCATCATCATCATCATCATAAGACCGTATGGATATTTCAGGTGAATCGGTTGCCCTTACCAATATTTTGCTCCGCAACCCAAATAACGTCTGAGATCGTCGTGAGATGGATATTAGTCTGCTAGTATCCCGCATGGCACTAATGCACTGTAAGCACATGCTGTAAACGATGTTGAACACTATCATCGTTCCCGCCGTTTCTAAATATGGCATCCTTCCAATCATTAATTGTACGTCGGTGTACGTTGTGACTATGTTAACATGTCGTCCAAAGTGACTGGATACAGCAAAATGCGAAATTAACTCTTAAAACTACGATACAGTGACGTGGAGAGCGTGCGAAACAGCGAACTGGACGAGTAACGTATAAAGCATTACTTTTGGTTTTTCGTTGCACCGACACGAATAGGTGTTATGGTGACGATGTGATAGAAAAGGGCTAGGAGTGGGAAGGAAGTGGCCGTCGCCTTAATTAAGGTGCAGCCCCAGCATTTTCCTGGTGTGAAAATTGGAAACCACGGAAAACCATTTTCAGGGCTGCCGACAGGGGGTTCGAACCAACTATCTCCAGAATGCAGGCTGATAGCTACGTGACTGAAACCGCACAGCCACTTGTTCAGTACTAAGTCGAACTCCTAATACCAAGTCCGGCGTAGCTCATGTGATCAAACTATAGCATACCAATTAATGGAATACAGTCCGGCTCCATGGCTGAATGGTTAGCGTGCTGGCCTTTGGTCTCAGAGGTCCCGAGTTCGATTCCCGGCAGGGTTGGGAATTTTAACCATCATTGGTTAATTTCACTGGCACTGGGGCTGGGTGTATGTGTCGTCTTCATCATCATTTCATCCTCATCACGACGCGCAGGTCACCTACGGGTGTCAAATCGAAAGACCTGCACCTGGCGAGCCGAACATGTCCTCGGACACTCCCGGCACTAAAAGCCATACGCCATTTCCATTTCAATGGAATACAGTATTGATACTTCGAATCCTACATCGTACAAAACATTTTACATCAATTGATTGGACCAAGCTGTTTGAGATTCTGAAGGTGATTGGTATCATATATCGAGAAAGGAGAATTATGTGAAATCTATACAAAAATCAGTCTGCAGTGATAAGAATCGAGGGCTTTAAAACAGAGGCAGCAATCCAGAAAGGAATGAGGCAAGGCTGCAGTTTGTCCCCTCTCCTTTTCAATGTTTACATAGAATATGCGATAAAGGAAATCAAAGAGGAATAGGAAAGGGAATCAAAGTCCAAGGAGAGGAAATCAAAACCCTGAGATTTGCCGATGATATTGTTATTTTATCTGACTCTGCAAAAGATCTGGAGAAATTTGTGAATTGTTTGGATAGAGTCTTGGAGGAGGAATACAAGATGAAAATAAATAAGTCCAAAACAAACGTAATGGAGTGCAGTCGAACGAAGGCAGGTGATGCAGGAAATATTAGATTAGGAAATGAAGTCTTAAAGGAAGTAGATGAATGTTGTTACTGGGGTAGTAAAATAACTAATGATGGTAGAAGTAAGGAGGACATAAAATGCAGACTAGCACAAGCAAGGAAGGCCTTTCTTAAGAAAATAAAGTTGTTCATCTCGAACATTGATATAGGAATTAGAAAGATGTTTTTGAAGACTCGCGACTCGAGCGCGACATTGTATGAAAGTGAAACATGGACGATAACTCGCTCAGAAAGAAATAGAAGCTTTTGAAATATGGTGTTACAGAAGAATGCTGAAGGTGAGATGGGTAGATAGAATCACGAATGAAGAGATACTGAATCGAATTAGTGAGAGGAGATCGATTTTGCTAAATTTGACCAGAGGAAGAGATAGAATGATAGGGCACACTTTATGACACCCAGGACTTGTACAGTTGGCTTTTGAGGGAAGTGTAGGTGGTATGAACGGTAGGGGTATACCAAGATACGAATATGACAAGCAGATTAGAGCAGATGTAGGATGTAGTAGTTATGTAGAAATGAAAAGATTAGCACATGATAGGGTGGCATGGAGAGCTGTATGAAACCAGTCTATGGACTGATGACTCAGACAACAACATGAAGCTTCATTGCTTAAACGTAGGCCAGTATGTGCCACACGCTAGCAGTAAACCCTGCTTATTATTGTTCTTGTGCACTACGCACACTACAGCTATACGGTCAAAATAAAGTCGCTTCAGTCATTCGCTATATATTTCACAAACGAATATGTTGACGGAGAAGCAAGAAAAAATTCGTCGCAGACGCTACTTCTGTATCGGGAAAGGTATCCGAAAGCGCGAAATGCGATTGCAAAGATTTTCTGCAGAGTTGAAAGTCGTTTACGAACAATATGGGTGCTTCAGAGGATACCACCACTCCGAGAGAAGACAGTAACTTCTGGTGAGGATGAGGGGGGGGGGGGGCTGTTCTAGATTCAGCTCACAATAACCCACAACCGGTGAACATCTGCCTGGCTTCCGTACTACGAATAGCGTCTACTGTCTGCGCATAAGCACCGCCCCCCCCCCTTCCCCGTCTACACCTAAACCAGGCTCCGCGGGTCGAATTTCGAAGCTCTAATGAATAAAGATTCTTGTCGAAAATCCTGTTCTTGGACGAATCGTAATACCACAATTGGTACCGTCAAACGTCACAACATGCACTATTGGAATGCTCACAATCCCCTCTGGTTGCGACAGGCGGCCTATCGAGTGCAAGGAGGAGTAAATGTATGATGTGGATTACTGAGTGATAGTCTTATTGGGCCGTATGTCTTCCAAGGCCATTTAACAGGCGCATGCTGCGTGTACGTTCTGCACCATGAATTCCCACTTAGACTTCGTTGAACAATGTGGTTTTCAACAGGGTTCCACCTCATTGGATGATAGCCGGCTCTGCCGTGAAATTTGAAAAGTGGACGAGGACTGGAACGGGGTCCACTCATCCTCGGGAGTCAAATGAGTAGAGGGGGTTCGATTCCCGCCTCATCCAACCTCTGTGTCTTTCCGTGGTGGTTTACCACTTCTCCAGGCAAATGCAGGGATGGTACCTGACTTAAGGGCACGCCCGCTCCCTTCCCTCTTACTTGGCTATCTCTTCTAATTTTCACATCCCCCACAAGGCCCCTGTTCAGCATAGCAGGTGGCACTACCTGGTCCTCTTTCTCAGTTGTATCCCCGACGAAATGTCTGACGTTTGCTGGACACCCCCCTTTGACGGGGGGGGGGGTAAACGGATTAAATACATAAACATAAGTTACTTGTTACTATTAAGACTACTTGTCTCACTATTCTAGCATAGTGATTACTCCTGCGCCCGCACAGTGAGTTGGCCATTTCGCCACTTGCTTTAGCTTGCCGAAGACTCTCAAATAAAGTATGACATACTGTTCTGTCCTTGCCCAAGGGAACTTCCAGGCACCCATTTACCTTTCTTTCTTCCGTTTTGTATTCCAATCAGGGAAGTGTTTTGATGCTCGCTTGGTTGATTTAAGCTCCAGAGCTCAGTTAAAATTGAGATTAATTGCTTGTGGAAGGGAGAGATACATTAAGGAAATGTGAATTTAAGTACTACGGCATATTGACTGCGCTGTGTACAGCAACCCTGCATGGTAAGAGATACGGCTATTTTACTGGGCTATCCCGTGCGATGAAAGGACTCGGAACCACGTGTTTATAGTTTCTAGATCGTTAGTGCCTTCGACGGCTATCTCGAGTCTCCTTCTTAACACAGATTTCGTATTTTTATTTGTATTAATTAAACGATTTTAATGAAAAGTAGAATACATGTATAACAATTGTATAATTTACATGGAGATAATTTATGTAATGTTATTATATGACTTTACCCAATCATTATTTAAGGAGCTTTCTCTTATTCCTAGTATCGACTGTCAAGATATTAAGTTCAGACATTAAAAATAATAATATATTTCTAGGATATCTTATTCATGCTAGAAGTAACAGGTATGAAAGTAGCTAGAATGATTCCCGGTACTACCTGACAGGAACAATGGTACGACGCTATTCGGAATGAGGAGAGAGAAGCTTAGTTAGGATTGAACTCGATGGATGAAGCTGTACGCATAAACCGGCTTCGGTGGTGGGGTTTTGTGATGCGAATGGAGGGGGATAGGCTACCTGGGAGAATAATGGACTCCTTTATGGATGGTAAGAGAAGTAGAGGGAGATCAAGACGACCATCATTAGACTCGGTTTCTAAGGATTTAAAGCAGGGCCTCTCAGGGTGCATGCATCAGTGCATTGCGTGGTGCACGGTGCAAAAGACGACTTCACTTGGTTGACCAGAGTGCAGACCCCCACTCCTCGATTTGGAGCAATAGCGCTGTCTCCCTCTTCCCCACTTGCTCCGTAGTGCTCCAGATCCGAGCCGAGTTGAGCCGAGCTTAGCCGAGACGAAGCGCTGGTCCGAGCGGAGCCGAGTGGGACCATGCACTGTGCACAGGACCTCTGTGCCTCAGTTAGCACGCGTGAGATTTTTGGCGTTTGAGAGGCCCTGATTTAAAGATAACAGATACAGAAATAAACTAGACTAGACTACGGAACTAGTCACAAATAGATGATTGTGGTGGCGGTTAGTAAATTCAGAGGCTTGCAGACTGAACGCTGAAAGTCGTAACAGTCTATAATGAAGATCAGTGTAATGTATCTATGTATTTTTTATTTAGTCAGTTTACCGTCCAGGGTTGGTTTTTCCCCTGGACTCAGCGAGGGATCCCACGTGAAACATGTGGTCGGGGATACAACCGGGAAGGTGGACAGTACTTTTCCCAGGTGGCCTCACATGCTATGCTGAACACAGGCCTTGTAGGAGATGGGAAGATTGGAAGCGATATGTAAGGAAGCGGCCGTGGCCTTAGGTTAAGTATCATCCCAGCATTTGCTTGGAGAAGTGGGAAACCAATGGAAACCACTTCGAGGAATTGTTGGGCTGGGAATCGAAGCCTGTCCACTCAGTTGACATCTCAAATCTGAGTGAATCTCATTCAAGTCTGTACCAGGGGTACATCTTCCTCGGCTGTTTAAACTCGGAGCCATCCGTGTCAACAGACTTGAACTTGTGAACACCCAGAAACCTTCGCCTTCGTCTCTACCATCGATTTAGTTACTTTCTCTCCTGGACTAAACTACTAGATAGAGAAATATTTATTTTTGGAGTTGGCCAAACGTTTTTTTCAGGATTGTTTTGTTTATGTACTGAAGTTGTCAACACTTCAGCTGGTTCCTCCGCGGTTGTAATCAACCTGTCAGATACTTGAAAATATGTTCTCTAGCCAATTAAAACTGGGGGCGTGTAGAGAAATCCAGCCTATCAGAAAAGAGTTCGGGAAGCTTCCCCTATGGAACTATAAAAGCACAGCACTTTAGGGCAGTCTGGTCTGAATTGCTCCAGTGCTTGGGAGTGCGACTTGACCTAAAGGTGGCAGGGGTGAGCCCTGCGTGAGGAAGATCCAGCGGTACAAGTAATAGCAGAATTTACCTAGACATGTGTAGTTTGCGTGTAGTTTGAGGGGAAGGATTCAACCACTTTTCTTTTCATGTAATTTTGTAACGTGGTAGTTTCATTGTAGATTTTCGGCAAGTCTGAGGACTCTCGTTCTATTCCCTACTGAGAAATATATAATGCAATGGAACAAAGAAGTGATGACCCTCTGTCGATTCCCATTCAACCTTGCATTGGGTGACTAAAGCTTTTAACCTCTAATTTTTGTAAATCTTGTCTTAGCATTAATGTTTATCCTTTAGTCACCCCCGTGTAATATAGGATTAGCCTCTATATCTTTGGGCCGTAAGCCCACTTAGGGTTTTAACAAATTCTATAACGAGTGCTGGTGGTTCGCTTCTTGTCTTTTGTTTATGGCCGATTATGTGCAACCTGTTCTTTTAACATTGAGGCCACGTAGTATGGGCAGTTATGCCACTGTTTATTTCTGAATGTAAAGATGTCCTTTTGTTAGTTCCCTTCAGAAACAGTGACTAATGTAACTGTTGGGCAAGAGATTAGCCCACATCGGACCAACTTGTATGAATACTTTAAGGTGAGGCCAACCAATAAGTTTTCAGGTGGAATTTTAGTGCGAGGCTGGACTATGGTATATTTCGAGTGCAGACTCCTATATAGTGTAAATGATCCGAGCAAATCGTGCTCTTGTAAAATATTGTACCTGTCAATATTAATAATGTTCTTTTCTATGTAAATGGACTGCATGGTAATTATCACAAGTTTTTGTACCTGATTTTCGAACTTCTAAGTTTCTGATATTGTTAGAGCTGACGAGCTCATTAATAACCTGTTTTATTTATTGGTTATTCATTCAGATTTTCTATCTCTCTATTTTAACAAAAGGAAAGAAATAAAATTTCTAAATTTGTTGTGTGAAGTTCTGCTCTAGTTAATTCCTCGTCCAGCCATTCAACACAGAAGCTTATCCCTCTGTGAAGCACGGAAATCCCGTAACACAGTCCTCTACCAATTTCAAATTTCGTGGCAGGGCCGGAAATTGAACCCGGGCCTCCGGGGATGGCTGCTAATCACACTATCCACTACACCACAATGGCGTACATTATTATATTATTATTATTATTATTATTATTATTATTATTATTATTATTTCCTATGTGGCCTGCTAAGGACCACGTGCCAATTTTAATTCAGTTCTTCATACTTTGTTGTTTTCTCTTCCGCTCCTTCCAATATTCTTTCATCCTTTCACTATGCTGTTTCCTTCTGTCCTCGGACCACTTCGCACCAGGCTTCTTGTTCAATCTTCCTTGAAATCCTATGTAGTGTAGTGCCTTATTTTAAGATTTTTAGATAGACACTTTTTGTTATAAAAATTCTTTGTGATACCATATGCTCTTTCCATCTTATGTACCCTTTCTTTTACTACAGATTTGTCTAAACCATTGTCTTGAATTATTTCTCCCAAATATTTGAATTTCGTTACTCTTTCCACTGGACCAATATCTATGCTAAAAATTTTGGAGCATTCTTGATGTTTGTAATAATTTATTTTTCTACGGAGATTCTCAAACCTGTCTTGTCGGCTATTTTTTCCAAGAGATTGATTTGTTGATTGTTGTTGATTATTATTATTATTATTATTATTATTATTATTATTATTATTATTATTATTACACAGTATGATTATAACTACTGTATTATTAAAATAGACAAATTATCATTACCTAGAAAGGCTACATCAAGCAGCTGGCA
Source organism: Anabrus simplex (assembly GCF_040414725.1). NCBI lineage: Eukaryota > Metazoa > Arthropoda > Insecta > Orthoptera > Tettigoniidae > Anabrus > Anabrus simplex. The sequence goes on along the minus strand of NC_090265.1, from coordinate 143,494,639 downwards.
AACCTTTCTGGACAGTAATAAAGAATCTTAGGAAGGGAGAGGGAAAGGAAATTAAGTGTTTTGGGTAAATCAGGTGAACTCATAACAGATTCAAGGGAATCACTGGAGAGGAGGAAGGAATATTTTGAAAATCTTCTCAACGTAAAACGAAATCTTCATGGTGACATCGCGAACAACCAAGCTCGTAGCGAGGAGGACAATGGTGGTGAAATTACACTTGGGGAAGTGGAAAGGTTGGCCTGAAAATTTTAAGTATAGTTGTAAGGCACGGATGTAATGAAATGGCTTCATAGAGTAGTAAGATTAGCATGGAGTGGTAGGAAGGTACTTTCAGATTAAACAAAAGCAGTAATTGCATCCATCTATAAGCAAGGTATCAGGAAGGATTGCAACAACTATTGAGGTATCTCATTGATCAGAATACCAAGCAAGGCTTCTTGGAACGGAGAGTACGATCAGTGATTGGGAGGAAGTTGGATGAAAACCAGTGTTGTTTCAGACAACAACAGAGGGACTGTCAGGATCCGATCTTCAGTTACGACAGGTAATTGAAAAATTCTGTAGAGGAACATACAGTTATGTTTCGTAGATCTAGAGAAGGCATATGACAGAGTGCCGAGGAAAATGATGTTCGCCGTACTGTGGGACTAAGGAATTAAGGTTAGATTATTAAAATCAATCAAAGGCATTTTTGTTGACGATTGGGCTGCAGCGAGAATTGACAGTAGAGCGAGTTCTTAGTTCAAAGTACTTACTATGGTTGTAGTCCTTCACCTTTGTTGTTCATAGTTTACATTGTTCATCTGCTGAAAGGTATTAAATGTCAGGGAGGGATTCAGTTTGATGAAAATACAGTAAGCAGTCTGGCCTACGCTGGCGACTTGATTGTGCCGAAAGCCTGCAGTCTAATATCTTGGGCCTTGAAAAGAGGTGCATGAATATGGAATGAAAATGAGTCTTTCGAAGACTAAATTGATGTCAGCAGGTACGAAAACCCAGAGAATTGAATGTCCAATAGGGATACAAAGCTGAAACAGGTAGATAATTTCAAGTATTTAGTATGTGTGTTCTCCCAGGATGGTAATACAGTAAGTGAGATTGAATTGAGTTGTAGTAAAGCTAATGCAGTGAGCTCGCAGTTACGATCAACAGTATTCTGTAAGAAGGAAGTCAGCTCCCGGACGAAACTATCTTCACATCGGTCTGTTTTCAGACCAACTTTGCTTTACAGGAGTGAAAGCTGGGTGGACTAAGGGAATTTTATTCATAAACCATGTAGATGTAATAGACATGAAATTAGCGACGATGATTGCCGGTACCAACATGTGGGAAAAATGACAGGAGGGTACTCGGAATGGAGGAGGGGGGTGGGTAATGAAGACTAAGTTAGGAATGAACTCGATGGGTGAAGCTGTACGCATAAAATGACTTCGGTGGTGGGGTCATGTGAGGCAAATGAATTCGGATAGATTACCTAGAAGAATAATGGACTCTGTTATGGAGGGTAAGAGAAGTAGAGGGAGACCAATACGACGATGATTAGACTCAGTTTCTAACGAATTAAAGATAAGAGATATAGAACTAAACGAGGTCATGGAACTATTACAAATAGCCTATAGGATTTTGGCTGGGAGTAGTCAACTGACAGAGCCTTGCAGACAACGTTGAAGGGCATAACGGTCTATAAGGAAGATGTATGTAGACAAATTATCAACATAATCATTATCTGTCCTAATTGTGTTCAAAATGCTGATAGATGAACGAACATGCAATTTGGGTCCCGTTTCTCTGCCGGGTTGGGTATAAAGTGAGGTGAATCCTTGTAGCGAGTTTTTATGACCGAAAGCTCTTCTTGTCGTTAGCCTCATCAGAGGAGTTCATGAGATGAAGTGAATGGCGTGATATATGAAAGTAAGAAAGGAGAGGGTGAAACGCGGAGCCGGCACAAAGCCTCCTCCTGTCGAATAGCACCAAGGGGTCTGATCGAGGCTTGAAGTCCCCATCCGAAGGTCGAATGGCCATCAACAGCGTCATGTGCTCTCATTTCATATGAATATTGCTGTGAGGTTTTGAATTGAATCCAGGCTGTTGGCACGCAATTCTGCCGGCCAACATTCTGATGGTGAAAATTTTCGAACAGTGCTACTCGAACCGGCTAATTATGGTGTCAAACCATGGGGAATGAAAGCTTGAACGATTATGACCACCTTTTTTTTTTACACTCGAAAGCTATACTCAACAGTGGTTTATGGTAACTATGAGAACTGTGTAAATAAACACAAGTTCGCCTGCCTGCTGTAGGGGGCGGCGCTGCTCGAAACAGCGCACTTTTTCAAGATTAGGAGCCTTGCTATGGTCCTAATGTTGAAGGATGCGTTCTGATAGCTCTCAGAATGAGGTCCGCTTATTGCCTGCCTGGGTGGGGGTGGGGGGTGGGAAGGGAGTAGGAGGCATGGTTGGCATGGAAACGAAGGTGGAACCACTGCGGTTGACATGGAGATAAGCCTGCTGGCTCCTGTTTCTTGGAGTTGCCAAACCTCTCACTTCCGAGTTACGTACCCCAGAACACAGCGGTCTGAACGAACGAACGAATGAATGAATGGACGAACGAACCAACCAACCAACGAAAGAGTGAGCCAGAAGCGAAAGGAAGGATAAAGGAATGTAGGAATATGTATGTACCATCCGAAGGCACGTTGCAGTGTTCCTCCACCCAGCCGTATCTGTCAAAACGCTTCTTTTAATAGGGGTATAGTGACGAAATAACTGGCCCACTACTGAACAAGGAAGATAATAGTTTTCCCCGTAACCCTATCCCCTGCGGCAGTCAGACGAATGTGTGTTTGTTTACATCGTCCGACGATAGCTGACGATGTCTATAGACGTATGCACTATACGGCTGTTGATAACACTGCCTGCATGTTGCCTTTGTCCAAGTAGGTCCTCCGAAAAGGAAAACGCTTTCTACGTTGTTAAAAATGTTCTTCCTTTTCTCGCTTTCGAAAGGTGAGTAAACCGGGCGAGTTGGCCGTACGCGTAGAGGCGCGCGGCTGGTGAGCTTGCATCCGGGAGATAGTAGGTTCGAATCCCACTATCGGCAGCCCTGAAAATGGTTTCCCATTTTTACACCAGGCAAATGCTGGGGCTGTACCTTAATTAAGGCCACGGCCGCTTCCTTCCAACTCCTAGACCTTTCCTATCCCATCGTCGCCATAAGACCTATCTGTGTCGGTGCGACGTAAAGCCCCTAGCAAAAAAAATAATTAAAAACAACCGAATCACTTAATGCTGTAAAAAATGAAGTTTACAGAAATAATCCTCATACAATAAATGAAATTAAAAACAATATAACAACGATAATTAGGTCAATTATGCAACAGGAACTTACACGTGTGAATGGCAGTTCCATTAGTAGATACCAGGAATGCTGGAATGCTGAAGGACACCACTTTCAACAGCACTTGTGAAAAAAGTTAGTATTCATGATAAAGGCTACTAAGTACATAAAAAGTAATAAATGTAATAATATGGGTAATAGAATACGCGGGAGGTTATGAATATACCGCTTGTAACATGCATGTTGGCTCCCGGCCCCGCTCGGAATGGGACACACTGTACTTAAACCTCTACGTTCTCGGTTACACTTTCGAGTTGAATGAACTCCAACCCGGACCTTAATACTAGTCGAACCGAGAATGCAACTCGCAATAACCATCTGGGAGGCTTAGTGCCCTAACATGTAGCTCAGAGCTTGCCACAAGAACTACCCCGTATATTTGCCCGGAGCTTGACAGTGGAAAGGAAGTCGGTAAAAATGAAATGTCGTATGGCTTTTAGTGCCGGGATATCCCAGGACGAGTTCGGCTCGCCAGGTGCAGGTCTTTTTATTTGTATCCCGTAGGCGAGCTGCGCGTCTTGATGAGGATGAAATGATAATAAAGACAACACATACATCCAGCCCCCGTGCCAGGGAAATTTAACCAATGATAGTTAAAATTCCCGACCCTGCCGGGAATCGAACCCGGGACCCCTCTGACCAAAGGTCAACACGCTAACCATTTAGCCATGGAGTCGGACAAGGAAGTCGGTGATGGCATAGGAGAGTAGAATACGGACGGAGTACGTAGTTCGAGGTGTGTTTTACTATGCGATTTGTTTAGATATCTTCCTATAATTGAGACATATTTTACAATTTCCATTCTAGGAACGACCTCTACACAAAACTCTCAACAAAATTTTCCTGTAAACCAGTTGCCGGTGATTGCGGAAACCGTTAAAGTAGTTAGCGGTACGCAAAGCCAATAAACCAAACCAAACCAAATCAAACCCCTACCGGGCGAGTTGGCCGTACGCGTGGAGGCGCGCGGCTGTGAGCTTGCATCCGGGAGATAGTTGGTTCGAATCCCACTATCGGCAGCCCTGAAGATGGTTTTCCGTGGTTTCCCATTTTCACACCAGGCAAATGCTGGGGCTGTACCTTAATTAAGGCCACGGCCGCTTCCTTCCAACTCCTAGGCCTTTCCTATCCCATCGTCGCCATAAGACCTATCTGTGTCGGTGCGACGTAAAGCCCCTAGCAAACAAAAAAAAAAATTCAAACCCCTTGGTGCAACAGCTCCGAAGTGCCTTGGCCTACCAAGTGACCGCTGCTCAGCCTAAGGTCTGCAGATTACGAGCTGTCGGATGATCTGCACGATAAAATCCTCTCCGCCGTTATTTTTGGCTTTCTAGACCGGGACCGTCATTTCACTCGTCAGATAGCTCCTCAGTTGCAATCACGTAGGTTGAGTGAACCTCGAATCAGTCCTGAGATCCAGGTAAAATTCCCTGATCTGACCGGGAATCGAACCCGGGGCATCTGAGTAAGCACGCCACCCCTACACCGCGGAGCCAGCACGTAAAGCCAATAATATTATTATAACTCTGGGTATCCGTGCGTGACAGGGTCCGTTTGACCGAACACAGACTGTCTCATAAGGCCGCTCAGCCATCGTGTTTCGTCCAGTAACACGACTCTTCTTTTTCAGTATCCAGGCAACACAGTAGCGTCGTCTGGTCTCCTACTTGTCTGTAATTACAAGACAGTGTTGTCGTGTGTACATAATTGCAATTACACGACATTTATTATTCACATGATCAGTGTCTTATCAGAGAGACCCATCCTCTGGACGGGTGATGGTATTGCACGATGTCATGCGATTTCCCCGTACCATCTTTTTCAATGCTTGACGATCGCTGTCAGCCTGGGTTTTGTTGTAGTTGTATCTTCCCGTTTCTACTTCACAATCACGTTCCGGACAGTCGACTTGGGCAACTTGAGGACGGAAATGGTCCTGACCAATTGGTTACTGATGTCAGATGTGGTAAATCATTCCACGTTCGAAGTCACTAAGCTCCCTTACTTCACCAATTCTACAGGTATCTCGTACTACTAAACAGAATTGCGTCCCCGCCGCGTTTTACTGCATAGCAGCTGCGACGGTCATAGGGAGAACTAGGCTGCATTTTGCGCGTACAGAGTTATGTCCGGATACATTTCATAATTTCTAACACCAAGGTTATACCGCAGGCCCGTCACGTCACCTTCACCCAGAGAACTACAGCATCATCATTGCAAGGTTTTGACAGCCGAAACGCACGATACTATGGCAAGGCTTTGGCTGCCGAAAAGAAATTCTTTTGAATTGTCATTAACTGCGTAACTTGCTGATCAATTCGGACGTTGTATTCTGGCTATAAAGAAGCTTCCTCCAGGTAAGTACAGTACAATGTTTTGATGCTACAAAGCCCTTCCCCCACAGTAACAACTCCATCAAATAAGTGTATAGAATTAGACGAAAAATATATGTACACACTATTATCAGTGATCTACATTTAGGACTGTCGCCCAGGTATGTCTAGTCGTTTCTTTGATTTCAAGGAACTTGGAAATTTCACTGTATTTACGATTTGCTGGTTCAAAATCATTTTTTAGTTAAGTTATTTTGTCAGTCGGCTCACTTACTCATTATTCACGTACACCGGTGATCTCGTGATTCGATTAGGCCTATTGAAGTCTTGTGCAGTGATACGACATACGAACTGAGAGAATACTGGGCGGTTCTTCCAAATATAAAACAGGAAATTCTGAGCAGTCATGAGGTGACTCAGTCATAGGGTAGGCCAGAGAGATGAGTTGAATTAATTGTCGAATGTCAACTAAGTTATACTATGATTAATTAGAATAATGTAATGGCCTGCCTACTTACTAGCTACTTTGGAATTACGTTTTGATTACCATTTTAACACTGCAAACAAATCCAACTATTACTTAAACTTCCCTGTAAGAAGAGGACCGTGGATGCAAGTACAGTAGGTATTATTTTCAAATGAGCTGAGAACGAGAGTCTGTTATAACGTGCGATTCTTTCAGTATTCCATAGCTCTGTATGTCTCGTCCGCTGCGGAAGTTCGTTTCCCCGCCAATGTTCCGTGTTCCGTTAATGAACCGTGTATTGTGTTGTGTTTCACTGCGCTGTGAGCTTGCCATTGCTCCGATTAGATTCACTCGGGCATTTGAATGAATCGACACACGGCTTCGAATCATAGACTCAGTAGCCAACACTACCGCACATTTCGCCTGTGAACGCTAAAACACAGCGTTCGGTTGTGTAAAGAGCGCTGCCGCGCACTATAAAGTGTGATAGTCGGATAGGAGGGTTTGCGTGTGACGAATGCCAGGCGAGCTATATGTCAACCTGAACAGTGCCCACAGTAGAATTTAAGAGAGGTGTAGGTGGTCTTTGTCATGGAAGGGACTTGATCCTCTAGTTATGAAACAGAGCACGTTAAAGACTGAAGGAGAGAGGAACATTTTGACCAGCTGCATGTTGTCTGCGGTAGAAGACTAGTTCGGAGGTGTATGTTTCAGCATGATAATGCTCCCTGTCTTACCTGTTCGTGGGTAATTTTTAGACAATGTTGAGCGTAGTCGCTTTCGTTTCAGAGGGCCCCCGAGTTCAATTCCAGGCCAAGTCTGAGATTTTAACCCTAAATGGTTATTTCCCCTGTCTCCCTGCAACTCGCACACCACACACAATATCCTCCGCTACAAAAACACGCAGTTTCCGGATGCCGCACACCCTCGTTGAAAGGTCTGCCGTACAAGAGCTGCACCTGGCGGGCCGAACATGTCTCTGTACATTCCCGCCACTGAAAGCCATACGATAAATAAATAAATAAATAAATAAATAAATAAATAAATTGTAGACGTTAAGGTTCCGGAAGTGAAATGTCCGTCCCAGAACCCCGACATCTATCCTTCCTAACTCTCCTGGAATGAAATAGGACTGCTATTTCGCTCCAGATCTCTGCGATCCACGTCGTCATTAACTACGCTTGCTGTAAGGCTCGGTCACGCTCAAGACTCCTGGCAGCGTCTCCTCCGCAGAGTTACAGCTGTAGTAAAGGCCAGGGCTCCATATTAATATCACTACTGAGCAGTATATCCGTGGAATATGACAATTTTGAGTAGGTGTCCCTATACTTTAGATCAGATAGTGTACAGGGCAGTGGTGGTATTTATCTCAGATGTCATTCTCGAAACAGTTATAACTGTACGACGGCAGTGATCAGTTTGGCAAATGTGGCAAGGTGATTGAAACATTCTCCTCAGCCAGCCTACAAGTTTAACAGCATTCGCAGTTCAACTAGCATGAAATGAGATTCCTCAGGAAGCAATTTAGCCTGATGCCACATCGAATTCTGTGATATATTGAGGCTCGTGCTGATGCTGGTCATATACGCTATTGTACTGAAATAAAACACACAAGAACAGAAAGTTATCACTGCATGAGTGAGAATCTACTTTCCAGTCCGCCGAATTTAAGACCGGTCATGCTGAACCTTCCCTGTATTGTCAGTTTCAGTTTCCACTTATGAACACTTCCTGACACAGTAACTGAGCACACGCTTGTACGAAAGAATCAACATCATACTATGAACATTTCATTTCGTCCCGTGTTATGCTTTCTGCAAAGGCGTGTGGTGGAATTTTGCGTAGAGTAACTAGTGATGCTATACAGTGGTTGGAGAAAAGAACACAAGGCCAACGATATAATTTCATTTATCCCTTCATTGGTTTTCCGTTATCCTTGAACTATTTATGCTATACTTGGAGGAAGACACGTAACTTTCCCGCAGTTCCAAATACTTCGTTCGAGATTCTATTTTAATTTACTAGTGTTTCATCGTCGCACCAACTGGGACATGTTTCCTTTGGAGATAGTGGGATAGGAGGCGGCTCCGTCTCAGCCGTATTCGTGGTTTTAAAGTAGGGAAATCACCTTCAGGACTGACGATAATTATAATTATCCATTATAATGGATGTCGAACTCGCCCTGTAGAGAATAGACCCCCTAACCGTACAGTTAACTCACTCAGTAGTTGGGGGAAAAAAATAAAAGGCCAACGATATAATTTCCGAATAGAGCAGCCTGATAACCATTTCTTGTCAACAAAGGCAAAGCCACCTCCTTACAGGCCATGAAGGCCCTTGGAGGAGTGGAAGGTAAAAGCTTCCACCATTGTTAACCGCGGCACGTGATGGGGTAGAGTAGTTAGCTCTACGCCCGGCCGCCTTTGCCCCCAGGAATTAACCTGGTACTCATTTTTGGTGCAGGCTGAGTGAACCTCAGGGCCATATGCGCCTCCGGAAGTGGAAATCTCGTTTCTTAAATTTCACGACTTCCTGACGGGGATTCGAACCCACATCCTTCCGGGCAAACCGAGCACGCCTTTACCGCCTCTGTCAGGCAGCCCCTAACCATATATTGTAGGCATACAAATTAAAATTAAATTGCCGTACGTAGGTTTTCTCTTTGTTAGGAACGAATATTAATTTGAAGTGTGGGACGAAGTTATAAAATTTATTTTTTCTTTCAAATGTCCGGGACGCAATGCCAAACTGCCTAACATTGGATATTACACAACCTTTGCCTCTAAAACAATTTTCTTGATTCCATATCTTGGATCTAAGACTTCTACTGTGACAATCTTAAAAGAACTACCACAGTACCCACTGTGTATGTTAGAATATTTTACACAACTATTAGCAAAATTTTAACAGAGATACAATGCAAAAATTGGGCATTTGAAATATACTTCCAACTTATTACGTCGTATCAAGGATATGTCGAAGAGATGCTAGTACTGTACAATGTTAGTACAATGCAGTCGTGAAAGCTAAATTTTCGGTAAGTTTGTTCATAGGGGACGACTAGTACGCACTCTGCATTTGTGTTAGTTATTTTGTTAGAATCCGTCACATCCCTGCACTTGCCTGGTGTGCAAATGGGAAAACGCGGAAAACTATCTTCAGGGCTGCTGACAGTGGTCAGTGTAGTAGCTTTCGATTCATATAGCGCCAGGTCCAATTCCCATCCGGGCCGGGGATTTTAGTCATATTTGATTAATTACTCTAGGCCGTGGACCAGGTGTTCGTGACCGTCTTAATATACGTCTTCTTTTACATTCTACAAATCACACTACCAACCGCCACAGAAACACTGCATCTCTCCACGTAGTCCGGATGTAAAGCTGGGCTAAAATCCACATTAGAGTCGATCCCAGATAATTAGAGAACAGTGGCGTATGCTGGGATCAAGACGTGGGCTACCACTAGACTTAAGTTTTCGATAGTTGGTTTCGTGAACGTCAAGCCTTAAGTGCTTTGAGCTGCAGGCAATAGCCAACGGAGAAGCCTGCTGTGTTGTCAAGGCAGTTTCAGAAGCTATTGCCCTGGCCTCTGCCACTGCCAACACTCAACACCTGATCAATCGAGATGGTAGCGTAAGGTCCGACTTCGTGGCTAAATGAATAGAATGCTTGCCTTTGATCCGATGGCCCTGGTTCGATTTTCAGAATCAACTCCCTCATACTGTTACTTACCCTGGCTTGGGGACTAGGTGTTTATGACGTCTTCGCCATTAATTTTATCCTCATTAGATCACCACCAAGCCTATACAGATGCCATGCACCATTATTATTATTATTATTATTATTATTATTATTATTAATATATATATAATTCGCTGGGGCCATCAAGGACCACGTTAAGTCTTGTTGCATTTGACACTGAACTTGGCCTTCTTTTAGAGCCCAAATTTCCCTCATTCTTTGTGAGTGGGCCTGCTTTCGCTCCTCTGTCCACGGGACACCGTGTCTTCTCTTCGGTTGCTCGTCTCGGTTTAGCCCGTTCGTCAATATTTTCTTGCGGAAGAGATCTCTGTTAAGGGCGTCTTCAGCTGCAATATGTAGCATTTGCAAGTCTTCTTTGGTATTTCTAAACCAGGGAAGTGTGGTTTTGGGGTTTAAGTAAAAAAAAAGTGAAATATTTCTTTAGTTAACTTTCTTCCGTCCATTCTTTTCAGATGACCGTAAAATCGTGCCCGTCTTTGTCTGATTGTAACGGTAATTTTCTCTATTTTGCTGTAGACTTCCTTGTTAGATCTCTTTTGATGGATTCCATTTCTGTACTTTGAACCGAAGATTCCTCTCACAATTTTGCGTTCTCTTTTCTCCAGTTCTTCAAGGAGTCCTTTGTTGGCATTTAGAGACAGGGTTTCGGCTGCATATAGAACTACTGGCTTCAGAACTGTTTCATAGTGACGTATCTTGGTGTTTTGGGAAAGGCATTTTTTGTTGTAGATTGTGCGGGATGTTTGGTAGGCTATTTCCAGTTTGCGTACTCGCTCCTGAAGTGCTGCTTTGTCCAGTCCATTTTTCATGATGATCTCACCCAGGTATTTGAATTTGTCTACTCGGGTGATGTCCCCGTATTTTGTATGGAGTTTTGGTGGAGCCTTTTTGATGTTAGTCATTACTTCTGTTTTCTCAAACGATATCTGCAAACCAATTTGTTCGGCAATTTCCTTTAAAATTTCAACTTGAGCTCTAGCGGTTTCTATGTCGTTTGAGAGAACAGCAATATCATCGGCAAATGCTAAGCAGTCTGTTGCGATCCCCTTCTGTAGTTGGTTTCCTGTAATCTCACCCGCCAGGTTCTGATGATCTTTTCAAGAACACAGTTGAAGAGTATCGAGGATAGCCCATCACCTTGTCGGACTCCTGTTTTGATGTCAAAGGAATGCGAGAGACATCCGTGGAACTTCAGCTTGGATTTTGTATCGGTCAGGGTGGCTCTAATTAATGCCAGCAGTTTCAAATCAACTCCAAATTCATTTAAGATGTTTAGCAGGACTTCCCGGTCAATGGAATCGTACGCTTTCTTAAAGTCCACAAAGACAGACACATACTGCTTGGACCTTAGTGTACAATATCTGATGATCGTTTTGAGATTTTGGATCTGTTCAGCTGTTGAGCGACCTTTTCTGAACCCTCCTTGGTATTCACCTATTTGATGTTCGACTTGTGCTTCCAAACGCTCCAGGATGACAAGTGATAGAATTTTGTAAGTGACGGGTAGCAAAGATATTCCTCTGTAGTTGTTGATGTTCTTCATGGTGCCTTTTTTGTGTAGTGGATGGATCAAAGCTATTTTCCAATCTTCGGGTAGGGTCTCCTTGTTCCAAATTTCTTCTATTTGCTTTTGCAACATATCAAGTGATTCCTCTGGGGCATATTTCCATAGTTCTGCTACTACTGAGTCTTCCCCCGGCGCTTTGCTATTTTTGAGACGGGAAATGTGGCGCTTGATTTCATCTCTGTCGGGTGGTCTGGAATCTGGGTACATGAGTAAGGGTTCCTTGGTCTCAATGGCGCTTTGCGGTTTAGATCAATTAAGTAAATTCTTGAAGTAGTCTGCCAGAATGTTGCAATTTTCTTCATTTGACGTCGCCAGTGTGCGGTCCTTTCGCTCAAAGCATAGAGATGGTGGTTTATAGCCAGTGAGTTTGCGTTTGAAGGCTCTGTAGTACTCTCTGCTTTCATTCTTCCTAAAGTTTAGTTCTATCTTTTCAATGAGAGATTTTTCGTATTTACGTTTCTCAGTTCTGAACACCCTAGCTGCTTGGGCACGTTAGGTTTTGTAGGTTTCCCAATCATTTTCTGATTTCGTAGAGTAGAACTGTTTCCACGCAATGAGTCTTTCTTGGAGGACTGATTCGCAGGTGCCATTCCACCAGGCATGCTTTTTGCTTCTCTTGATTTCTGCAACGTCTTTGGCGGCCTCAACAAGGAGACTTTTGGCGTTGTTAAAGTCACAGTCATTTGGTCTAGCCTTCTCCTGGAACTCCTCGAACCTTTGCCGAAGTTTATCATTGTCGAAGCGTGTGATCTGTTTGGTTGTCTTCCTTGTGTTTGCGGAAATTGGTTTGAATTTGATAAGAGACATATAATGATCTGAGGCCACATTGATGCCTTTCTTTACCTTGACATTCATAATCTCAGGGCTGTTTCTCCTGGAGATTGCAACATGATTTGGAACTCTCCGAGAGCTTGGACGGGAGAACGCCAAGTCATTTGCTTTCTGGGTAGATGGAGAAAGTGGGTCGACATGACCTGCAGGTTGTGATTTTCGCAAATGGACACCAGTCTTTTGCCGTTGGGATTGGTTCTTTTGTGAGCAGGGTAATTTCCTATAACTTTCTTGTACTTCTGTTCACGACCTAGTTGGGCATTGAAGTCACCCAAAAGAAGCTTGACATGGTGTTTGGAGATTTTGTTTAATTTTTCATCTAGTAGGTCCCAGAAATTATCAACTTCGTCTGGATCAGACTTGTTCTTATCGTTTGTAGGAGCATGTGCGTTAACTAGGGCGTAGGTTTTGTTCGCGCATTTAATTGTGAGTATAGACAATCTGTCATTTACAGGTTCGAAATTTGCAACCGAGTTAAGGATCTTGGTTCTAACAGCAAACGCGGTTCCAAGCATCACAGCTCCATTGAGGATTCCTCTTTGCGCTTTGCTCTTGAAAAATCGGTAGCCTTCGGATTCAAAAATCTCTTCATCTGGGTATCTTGTTTCCTGTAGGGCCATTATGGATATCTGATTTTGGGGAAGAGCTTTGGTGAGGGTTTTCAGCTTGACAGTTTGTGTAAGTGAATTTATGATGAAAGTTGCTAGAAAGGTTTTAGATTTTGGCCTGAGTGTTTGACTCTTCGGGGTTCACCGAGACGCTCCGACTCGTCTCTTGCATGATGTCGAGTCTCCCCCAGAATCCGAACGAGACTCGTGCGCCGTGGCGTTCACGACGAGGGATTTATCCGAAGATTTACCCCCTGGGGTATGTTTCTTGAAATGTTGTGCCATCATGCTTTTTGTCTTGACTTTGCTTTGGACGGGTACCCATCCTTTTACAACTAGGGTTGTTAGCCCTAGAAGTTGCCTCAAGATGTTTTCTGGCTTCTGGTCATTTACCAGTCTTCGCCGTAACCCTGGCAAGGGACCAGTTTTTTTTTTTCACGGTGGTATGTTATTTCCCAACTACCCTCTGACTCTGCCTGCGGCAGAGCCTGCGAGCTTCCCCAATTCCAATGGGACGCGCCCGATGGAGGTAACCGGTAAATCCCCACACGGGTATTATTATTATTATTATTATTATTATTATTATTATTAAATAAACAATGTTGAATTTTAAAGCGGTCATGCCCATCGTTCACTGGTGTCCGACCCATGATCACGGGTTCGATTCCAACCAACCTGATAGATTGCATTTCATTTTAGCAGATTTATCTATAAAAATAAAACTACAGTATATTACTCCTACACCAGCAGCCCTGCAGTGTCTTCCTACAAGGATGTAGAAGTAAACGGGAGTGAAATACCAGCACTCTGCTATCCATATGATTAAGTCAGAAGGATGAGGTGAGGAAGTATATACGATGAGTAACGCATGGTTAGTTAGCAGTGGCGATCTGACAGACCGAAGCCTAGCACACCTAACACCCTCTCCCCCCCCCCCCCGCGGTCCCATGCCTTTCAGGCATACAGCAGCAAGCCGCGTGCCGAGAGAGTCCAGGGGAGAGTCTCCGAAGCCTTATTCTCAGAAATACGTGCGACGTTTTTTCTCATTGCTTTCAAGATTTGTAAATGGAACATTGAGTCAGATGCTTACATTATAATGTGTTTAGATTTCCATCGTTCGCATTTGAGGTTTGGGCTTCACTGATAGCCTCGGTAGCCTTCAGTATACGCCACTGTTAGAGAAGAAAAAGACAACCCAAGAAAAATCCACAGTTCTAGCCCTTCAAGCAAGCAACGCATTGGAAAACATCCCACGTCATGAGCTACGAATTTTAGGTAAATATTTATAATAAATTATGATAATATATTCTTTATTTATTCTTTAAAATTACAATACTTTCCTTAATCATCGTTATCCGGCCGATTAGATTAGCAGTTTTCCTTTCCCTACCACTACGAGCGCTAATGTGAGTCAGTGCAGAGTTTCACTTAAGCCCCTATAAGTACATTCGGTGCGGACATTTTTTCAAATAATCAAAAAAATCCTGAGGATATTGAACCAAGGAACACATTACAGATAGAATTATGTAAGTAAGTTAATTTGGCTAGAATTTTAATAAAAAGAGAACAAGTAAACAAGCGATTTTAGGCTGTTTTCCCGGAACTGCTTTTAGACCGGAAGTAACTTTCGATTTGTTTGTAGTTTTATAGAGCTCTCAGACTCACAGTTTGAAACCGTCCGGGACCCTTATCCCTTCAACGTTCGTCACAATTGAGGAAATTGCTTAATTTTATGTTTTTCATAGTATGGGGACACGTATTTATTTATTTATTTATTTATTTATTTATTTATTTATTTATTTATTTATTTATTTATTTATTTAAAATTACCTACATAAGGTTTTGTATACGAGGTTTGAAAATTTTGCATGAAGCAAAGGAATTACGTATCTGTGGTACGTTCTTATTATACCATCTGTATTTTACTTTGAAGTTGGGGCACCGCTTTAACTGGAATTGATTTCAAATTAACCATCATGTTAATTCTGAATGTGTGAGTCCCAAGGCCTCAGGTACGGTAGTTAAAAGCAAGCAGCGCTCAAGCAGTGTGCACGTATCCGCGATCATCCAAATGTAATTTGTATAGATGTCCGCTCCGCCGTATTCCCTCCACTAATAACGCTCCGCTCCGCTTCAAATGAATATCGTTTTGTGGGATGTATTTAAAATGAGAGAGCTACAGTGAGTGAAAATAAAGTGGGTGAATTTTCTGCATTGGATTTCTCCCAGCTCGTGTATGTAATTGGATAGTGTTGCGGCTATACATCTGTCTGTTCTTCTAAAAAAGAATATCGCTTCTAATGCTATTGAAATACCTTACTGCTTGTTTTAGAAGTCCGATAAGTGTTCTTTCAGGTCATAGTACATGTGAGGAATTTCAGAAATTTCAATTACCGAGCTCGATAGCTGCAGTCGCTTAATTGCGACCAGTATCCAGTATTCGGGAGATAGTAGGTTCGAACCCCACTATCGGCAGCCCTGAAAATGGTTTTCCGTGGTTTCCCATTTTCACACCAGGCAAATGCTGGGGCTGTACCTTAATTAAGGCCACGGCCAATTCCTTCCCACTCCTAGCCATTTCCTGTCCCATCGTCGCCATAAGACCTATCTGAGTCGGTGCGACGTAAAGCAACTAGCAAAAAAAAAAAAAAAAAAAAAAAAAAAAAATTCAATTAACAGTTGGATACAAATGTATCGGCTAGACATTTAGTTCTATACTTCAGGTTGCAGGATCGAATCCTGGCAAGGTTAGTTGATATTTAAAATCTTAAAATACGAGAGGCTGGTGCTAGATTTTCTGGCTCACTAAATAACTATTTTTAATAACAATGTACTTGGCTTTAAATCCCATTAACTAAATTTTAGAGACGCCAAGGTGCCTGAGAGTTGACCCGCAGGAGTTTTTCTTCTTCTATAGGTCTGAGAATATCGATGGCGGAATATGTAGCATCAGTATAAAAGGCATCAGCTTATCAATATGGCTCTCATTGAAACGGATCATAACATATTTGGGTGCCCAAAACTAAACAGTTTCTGTAGTTGGAATTGGTCCGCTTTAAGACAAGAAGAGGTTGGAAAAAAGGAAAGAAGGGAGTATGACGACCATCGTCAACCATTGCATTATCACCACCCACTAGTTCGTCGTCGAACCTCTTATTGAAGGACAGAAAAAGTTTCCTTTCAGTGTCACAACCCTTCCAATGCCTCCAAGAAACCAGCTACCCAGTGTGGAGTGCACTGAACCGATTGAGAGTAGGGATTTCGAATGGAGATTGCTACCTGTGGGATCCAGTGCGAATAAGATTATATCCCAAAATCCCGCACCCTTTCTGCACCAGACTAGATCAACCCTACCCTGTTCAAGAGCTCGTTGAAGCCAGCGACAAAACCATTGCGGCTGCTGAGTTTTGGAAAAAATTTACTTCTCCTTGACACCTCTGTACACTCATGAGCCCCTGCCTTCGTCTATTCCATGTAGAGCACCAGAAGCTGTCTCGCTTCTGAAACATATGCGTTGGAACTTTTAGGTGATTCACCTCGTGTATAAGGCGAATCGTGGAACTCAAAATGTTCTACATACTTCATTAATCATTCAAGTCTATACTTTACTGTTATATGGGTTAGTTAGAGAATTTCAAGTAATTTTGTCACAGATATGAGAAACTGCTCCGCTCATACGTCTCTCTATTACAATCTTTTTTTTTTGCTCCAGTACTGTGTGTGTTGTATGTCCTGTACCTGTGTAAAGTGAATCATGCAGACAATTTTTAAAAAATGGAAGTCCAGACTATGCATGCATCACGTTACTTTGCATGTGTAATGAATGTACTCATGGGCACGTTTTAAAAGCTTGTCGAAATGAGGGTTTTTTTTAAACGCAGAGCACACAGGTAGATAATGTACTATACTCTATAAAATTATAACCTCGCTCAGCCGTTTGTCGGTGTGATGTGGAGGTATAATATCTGATGTACAAGGGAGATTAGGTGATACGTTCACTATGTAGCTAGACTCGCTCGAATGTTATCCTAGCCGTTGTATGGCTCAGCCGTGCTTGAAACACTGCATTGTTACTAAAGTTGTACATGGGCACTCCTGCTGCTATTTAATATCGTATGTATTACCGGATGGGCTAAATAAGACTGGCCCAGAAAATATTAGAATGACACGGAATTGACCCTTGATAATGAGCAGAAGAACTGCCCATCGAAGGAATTGCTGGAAACCGTGATTTCTATGCACCAATCGGTTGCTGTCACATGTCTGCGTGTGCGCATCTTCCGCGTGCGCTGTCAAGAATTCATCGCTGTGGCATTACGTGATCCTCCTCCTCTTCTCTCTCTCTCTCTCTAAATTTGTATGACTGCCAATTATGCTTGCCTATTGCTTCAACGAGATAAGATTATTTTATATTATAGTAACACGATCTCGCCTCAAGACGCAAAACACCTCATCACGACGCGCAGGTCACCTACGGCCGTCAAATCGAAAGATGTACACTTGGTGAGCGAGTGAGTGAGTGAGTGAAACACAAAATGCTGCTCACGACAGAACAGCACGTGTTTATTGTCGAGTGTTATGCGAAGTACGATTCGTGGGAAACCTGTGTGAAGCTTTTAGTGCAAGAGTTTAAGACTGGAAGTATTTTGGCAAACCCTCCAGCAAAGTCTGAAATGCAAAACTTAGTGGCAAGATGGCGCGAAACGGGCTTTGTAGCGAATAAAAACCGTAACTATTCGAAAGAATTCGAACACCAGAAAACATTGCTCGAGTGAAGAAAAGCCTGGAAAGAAGTCCGACAAAATCTCAATGTCGTTTATCTGTGGAAGTGGGAATTAGGAGATCATCGTGTCGAAACATTATCAAAATGGACCTGCATCTGTATCCTTTCAAATTTACTGTTGTGCGTGCCTTAAAGCGAGCATACAAACCTTCGCGTGTTCAATTCTGCCGGTGGTTTCTGAGTGAACTGGAGTCTTGAGGTTTTCAGTTCTTCGGATGAGGCCTTGTTCAGCCTCTCAGAATATGTGAACTCACAGAATACGCGCCATTATGCATCGGAAGATCAACATCAGAACGTCGAAATGTTGTGGCTTAATCTCAATATTAGCGTGTGTTGTGCAGTGTCTGATGTCCGCATCGTAACACTATTCTTTCACCAAACTGTTAATGCTAACCGGTATGTACAGACACTGTTTAATCCATATGTGGATCAACTCACAGAAGATGAACGACTGTGTGGATATTTTCAGCAAAACGGAGCAACAGCACACACCTTCTTGACAATCTTGTCACGCGTGCACGAGGTATATATATAATTTCGTGTGGCTATTTCTAGCCGAGTGCAGCCCTTGTAAGGCAGACCCTCCGATGAGGGTGGGCGGCATCTGCCATGTGTAGGTAACTGCGTGTTATTGTGGTGGAGGATAGTGTTGTGTGGTGTGTGAGTTGCAGGGATGTTGGGGACAGCACAAATATCCAGCCCCCGGGCCATTGGAATTAACCAATGAAGGTTAAAATCCCCGACCCGGCCGGAAATCGAACCCGGGACCCTCTGAACCGAAGGCCAGTACGCTGACCATTCAGCCAACGAGTCGGACGTGCATGAGGTGTTCGGTGGGGAGAGGACAATCGGCAGAGGCAGAGCTATCGAATGGCCACCTCGATCGCCTGATCTTTCTCCCTTATTTACCCGTGGGACAAATTGAAGGGCCAGGTGTACTCCAATAATCGTCACACACTGGAAGAGCTACAGGAGAACATTGAAAACGCTATTGCTGCTCTCCCCCAGGCAGAGCTACTACGCGTGTCTCACAGTTTGATAAATCGAGCACAGCGCTGCATGGACGTCAATTGTGGCCATTTCCAGCATCTTCTGTGATGTTCATTAACAGGGGTCAGTCCCGCGTCAGTCCTATTGTAAATATTTTCCGCGTCAGTTTTATTTTTTCCACCCTGCATTTTAGGATCTGTCCCTTGTCGCAAAATTGGAATAGAGCAACGATCTCTGTTTGATCCCTAATAATAATAATAATAATAATAATAATAATAATAATAATAATAATAATAATATTCGGAGCGCAGTCCGATTCTATAGCTGAATGGTTAGTCAAACGACCCTTGGGTCAGAGGGTCCTGGGTTCGATTCCTGGTCGAGAATTTAGTCGCGTTTGATTATTTACTCCGGTTCAGGGACTGGGTATTTGTGTTAGTCTAAATACACGCCACTTCATATAAGCACACACAGCACATCACATTACCAACAACCACAGTGCCACGCAATAGTAAATAAATCCCTCGACATAGGATCGGTATTCAGAAGGGTATCCGACCGTAAAACTTGTTCAAATCCGCACCTGTCGACCCCAAATAATTGAGAGAAGACCAGACGAAAGGAAAAAAAAGGAATAGTCAGAGCAAAATGGCTTTTACAGAATTTTTACTTGAAAATCATTTCACATTGAGATCACGTTCAAAGTGTCACATGACAACTAGTTCACCTGTGTAGGATAACTGATAATAGCACTAATGCCCGCCACTGTAGCGTAACGGTTAGTGTTATTAGCTCCCGTCCTCGGGGGCCTGGGTTCGATTCCCGGTACTGCCAGACATTTAAGAATGGCAGGAGGGCTGGTATGTGGTTGAAATGGTACATGCAGCTCACCTCCAATAGGGGTATGCCTGAAAAGAGCTGCATCGCCTCGGGATGAGGACACGAGGTTTCTTATAGCACCAATAAAAATCATTCCCCCTGCGGGTGGGGGACGCACATGTAGAATACACCCGCGGTATCCCCTGCCTGTCGTAAGAGGCGACTAAAAGGGGCCCAAGGGGCTCTCATCTTGGGAGTGTGGATTGGCGACCACGGCGCCCTTAGCTGAGTCCTGGCATTGCTTCCACTTACTTGTGCCAGGCTCCTCACTTTCGTCTATCCTGTCCGACCTCCCTTCGTCAACTCTTGTTATTTTCCGACCCCGACGGTATTAGAGCATTCGAGGCCTAGGGAGTCTTTCATTTTCACGCCCTTCGTGGTCCTTGCCTTTCTTCGTCTGTTACTTCATTCGTCGAAGTGACGGATCCCTTCTTTTTTCTCTCTCTCTACCCCCTGTGGATGGGGGACGCAGACGATAAATACACCCACGGTATCCCCTGCCTGTCGTGAGAGGCGACTAAAAGGGGCAACCAAGGGGTGATTGAATTAGAACCATGAAACTACTTTTGATTCGTACCATCACGCGGGGAACACCATGGGTCGCCTTTCCTTGCGAGTAGTACCACTTTATTAGGTACGAAATAGGTTTGTGCTTAGTAGCAGCAGAGGGTAGATCACTATGGGTTTCCAGTACCCGTGAGTCGTACGCATGTGAGCAACACCATGGGTCTGGGCGTTGCCTGTGATTAGTACCACTATATGAGCGACACCGTGGGTCTGCGTTGCCTGTGATTAGTATCCACTATGAGGAACACCACGGGAATACCGGCGCCCGTGATTAGTATACCTAGGTGGAGGAACCCCAGAGGTTTTCGTTGGCAATGAGTGGCGCCATTGTGTGAGAAATACCATAGGTCAGCGTTACCTGTACGACGTACAATACTTGTGAGTAGTACCATCATGTGTGGAACACCGTGAGTCTTCGCTCCTTTTGATTAGTACCCCAACATGACACATTCCATGGTTCTACTTTCCTAGCGATAAGTACCATTCTGAGGGGCTTTTGACCTGGATTTTGGACCCCTTTAGACAACAAGCATCCTCGATTCAGGATTGTGCTTTAGAAGTGGTCCCTTGGTCAGTAATACTATTATTTATTATAGTTTTTTGAGTCGGATCCACTGATTGTTTTAAATTCATGTCCATCCATTCATTCTTCATGACATTTTTTATTTTGGTCAGTGGATGATTTTGAACTTTTAATTTGTCATTTCATTTCGTACCATTAGGGGCCGATGACCTCTATGTTAGGCCCCTTTAAACAACAAGCATAATAATCATCATAATCATCATCATAAAAAAACATTAAATCAGCACTTAGGGCTGTTGCCAGATGGCAGATTCCCTGTTCGTTGTTTACCTAGTCCTTTTCTAAATGATGTTATTGCTGTATCCAATTGTCTGTCACTGACCAAGGGACCACCTCTAAAGCACAATTCTGAATCGAGGATGCGTGATGTCTATAGGGTTCCAAAATCCAGGTCAAAGGCTCCTCAGAATGGTACTTACCGCTAGGAAAGTAGAACCATGGTATGTGTCATGTTGGAACACTAATCAAAAGGAGCGAAGACTCACGGTGTTCCACACACGATGGTACTACTGACAAGTATTGTACGTCGTACAGTAACGCTGACCTATGGTATTTCTCACATAATGGCGCCACTCATTGCCAACGAAAACCTCTGGGGTTCCTCCACCTAGGTATACTAATCACGGGCGCCGGTATTCCCGTGGTGTTTCTCTTAGTGGATACTAATCACAGGCAACGCAGACCCACGGTGTCGCTCATATAGTGGTACTAATCACAGGCAACGCCCAGACTCATGGTGTTGCTCACATGCGTACGACTCACGGGTACTGGAAACCCATAGTGATCTACCCTCTGCTGCTACTAAGCAAAATCAAGTAATCCTAGTGAGGGGTCCCTACACTGAACCATAGTGTAATTGACTTGCACACCTTCTTTTCATCATTACTACAGCCCTTAAATACTCGTGTAAAAAGCATCTTCCTGTGAATTGAAAGATGATCAAAGGAAGTTGCAGTTACATTTCAAAAAATGATCATCATAGTTCACAGAGCAGATCTTTCACCATGAGCAGCGAATGAAAAAAGTCAGCCCCTCGGTGTGGTAAACTGTGTAGGGAGATATTGTTGTATATTGTGGCGATTCAATAAGCGTTCTTCAGGAGTGGTTATACATCTGATCGTTCTGAAAGGTTTACTATTCTAAAGGAGTTCGCTTTTGATTTAGGTGGAGAGGATCTCGTACAGAAATGATGACTGTACCCGTAATGTTGAAAGAAGCGTTTTGAGAGAAAGGGCTGGAGGAAGGAGCGTTGCACGTGCCATTGTACTGTGTTGCCACATTTCTGCATTCCTTTCTTCTTCCCGTCGCTTCCGGATCACTTGTTCGTTCGTTCAGATCGCTGTGTTTTGTTGTACCTAACTCAGAAGTGACAGGCTTGGCAACTTCATGCAACTCCTGTCGACCAGCAGGCTTATCTCCTCGGTAACTGCAGTGGATCAGCCCTAGTTTCCATGGCAACCATACTTCCTTCTCCCCACCCAGGCAGGCAGTAAACGGACCTCCCTTTAAGAACTGTCAGAAATCATCTTTCAGTATTATGACTATAGTTTTAAGCCCTATATGATGGCTACCGACTCAGCATCTAAGTTACGCACGATATTATAGTGCATAAGCAATGCTCAGCTAGTGTTAAGTAAGATAGGGTTAAGTTTCAATATTAATTCGAAAATGGAAATAGAAGTATCCCATGCTACGCTTTGCCTCTCTCAAATATTGAAAGTCGTCGGTAAGCGCGCCAAACACTGTATTGCATATTCACAGATGAGAACATTGCCGTCTTTGCAAATAAAATATTATATTATAGAGGGTAAAGCGATACGCCACCGTGCGAGAATAGTGTGTTGCTATGGTGAGAGTAAGTATAGCGGCGGCAAAGGGAAGAGGAAACTACAGTGTTTTATCGAGCGAGTTGGCTGCATGGTGCGGGTGATGTAGATGTAAGATTACATTCTGGAGATCACTGGTTTGAACCTCACCAATGGCAGTCCCGAATGTGATTTTCCACACTTTCCTCTGTTTCACACCAGGCAAATACTGGGGCTGTTCTTTAAGGCTACGGCCGATTCCTTCACAGTCTTTGACTTTCCCTACCTCATCGTTACCGAAAGCTTATCTCAGTTAGTGCTGGGATACTCCGAAATGAAAAACCCTCCTACAACCTACTTTGCAGTGTCACTATTATGTAGTAAATAGAATAGAATCCCTCCCGGTTGACGTATGTGAGAGCCCTCTGATGATCGGAACAAGTTATTCTGACGTGGATGCAGCCGGTGGGACCTATTATTCTAGGGAATTTATCCCAAAAAATAAAATGTATCGGTTGCCGAGAATCTTAGTCAGATTGACAGGTGACTATCCATTATATCAGGCTTAAGAAAAAACTCCTTTATACGTATATTTTCTCTGGAAAAACGAAATAATGAATTGCTGCCATCTTTACAGAATCCTAAATAACTGAAAAGAAGTGGCTTCGAATATCACAAATTATTCAGCCAGTCAGGAAAATCACGAAGCCTATGTCTCAGGTTCTATGCTAAAGTGGAGAGAAGTGAGGACGTCATTAAGATAAGTGAAAAATGAAAATCCCCAGCCTGTTTCCAGTCATTTCTACCGGGTCAGGAATGGAATTAATGACGCCCCT
Source organism: Anabrus simplex (assembly GCF_040414725.1). Classification (NCBI taxonomy): domain Eukaryota; kingdom Metazoa; phylum Arthropoda; class Insecta; order Orthoptera; family Tettigoniidae; genus Anabrus; species Anabrus simplex. The sequence continues at coordinate 143,471,233 of NC_090265.1, read as the reverse complement.
ATCTGACGACGAGGATACGAGGTGTGCCTGCTGCCGAAACCTATCGCACTCCTCTGGGGCAATGATTAATGAATGATAGATGAAATGAAATTATATTGGAGAGTGTTTCTGGATTGAATTATGACAGGGGAAAACCGGTGTACTCAAAGAAAAACCTGTCCCGCCTCCGCTTTGTCCAGCACAAATCTCACATGGAGAGGCCGGCGCGCTACCGCCTTAGCCACAGAGGCATTAAGATAAGTGCCAAATTTCAAGTTTTTTTAGGGATTTAAACAGAAATAAATATAAATATTTATGCACTTCTAAAAAATTTTGAGTGTGATTTGATAGAATCTGATTAATTTATTTCAAGAACGAAACATAGCATTCTTCTTCTTTTTGTTTCGTTGAGGCCCTTTAGACCAAGTGGTTCCTAACTCTAGTGAGCTTTCTTCTTAGCCAGTATTCTTTCATCTTTGCACTGTGGGTTGCTTTACCTAATAAGTTCACTTCACTCCCTTTTTTTTCTTTTGCTAGTTGCTTTACGTCGCACCGACACAGATAGGTCTTACGGCGACGATGGGACAGGAAAGGGCTAGGAGTGTGAAGAAAGCGGTCGTGGCCTTAATTAAGGCACAGCCCTAGCATTTGCCTGGTGTGAAAATGGGAAACCACGGAAAACCATCTTCAGAGCTGCCGACAGTGGGGTTCGAACCTACTACCTCCCGAATACGGGATACTGGCCGCATTTAAGCGACTGCAGCTATCGAGCTCGGTCTTCACTACCTCTCCAGGACGCAATGTTCTGGCTGTCAGTGACTGGAGAGTGTCATATGTCTAAATTTATCCCTGTTGAATGTCCTTGGGATCATTTTTTTAAATCTAGGCCTTTTCGAACCAGCTTCGTTTATTTAGCTTTTGTCAGCTTCCCTTTAGGAATGGTGTTAAAAGATTCTTGAGGTTTAGTCTCTTGTTGTCCATTCTGACCGTGACCGTAGAAGGTTTCTTGTTTCTTTTTCTGGTATAATTATGTTATACTTTCACTTTTTCAGGCAGTTAATTTATTTTTTTTAATTAGTTTCGACAGACTGAGGAACCTAACAGTTACAAGTTAGAGTCTAAATTGAGAAGAAATGGCTTCAAATATCACAAAGAATGCATTCCCAACGCGACGGCCATACTTAGGCATTGTTTAACTGTAAACATCGTCTTGAGTACCTTCCCTGCAATCGGCCCAGAGTATTTTGGTGATCTGCGCAGCATCTCGTTCATATGCTGATCATGTGGCGAGTTTGTCTGCTTTGATCATTTGGTGAGCTTCTTTGATAACTAATTTGTTAGATGTAGCTCATATCCGCTATAGGTTAACCCATTCATGGCCACATGCTTTTTGCACCATGTCAAAGGCAAACTTTCCCGGTGGATACGATTTTCCGTTAATAACTAATATTAAAGTTTAACCCTAGAATGGTAACGTAACGTGGGAGGAACACTATAACCGTCGTTCTAAATTATTTTTGTTGTCCTTCACAGGTGTAGTGGTGAAGCGAGAGACTACAATGTAAATTCAGACTAGTGTCCCAGTCTTGGAGAAGCGCTGTTTTAAAATAAACAGCCAAACCTGGCTACCTATTTTATCAATTCTTCTAATGATTACTCTGTTTTTCCAGTTCAGTACTACGGTACTGTTTGTACTTACATACACATCTGAGCTTGGAGTTAATGTTTTAAATACTCCACATTTGTGCAGTTGTTACAGATTTCCATTCTAAAACAATAAATTGCGTCTGTTCATAGATAAATGGTATTTTGTCGGAGCTGCATTCTAAGAATGAAGACATATTGTGCAATGAATATGTCTTCTCCGATTAGAATCCAGAAGTAATGGAGAGGCAAAATTAATAATATGAAGACTTCCATTTTCCTGTTCTCGCCAGCAACATAGGTGAGTCGGAACCATCCCAGCCTATCAAGACCAGATTACCCTGTAGAGAACTCGAAGGGCAATCAAATTAATGTGCAATAATGCTTTTTTAATTGTTGTTAAGTATTAAAACTTGCAATAACACGCAGTTTGAATATTCCAATGTAATCCAACTCGCGAGTTTCACAAAATTCTAACTCCCTCGGGAATATTTGTTATGTACATAGTTCAACAATTTGAATGCATATTTAATTTATACTTCAATAACTCCAACAAATCCGATTCTGTGATGTAATACAGTGTAAATAAGTAGATTCATACTTTATTTTCCGTATTATTATTATTATTATTATTATTATTATTATTATTATTATTATTATTATTATTTGTATAAGAAATGCAGATTCCTTCCACTCCACATGTTACGCGATAGAGCCTCAGCTATTATGGTACGGTATATAAAATTAAGCGTGATTTGGTTCATACAACACTATCTGTACCGAGCTCGATAGCTGCAATCGCTTAAGTGCGGCCAGTGTCCAGTATTCGGGAGATAGTAGATTCGAACCTCACTGTCGGCAGCCCTGAAAATGGTTTTCCGTGGTTTCCCATTTTCACACCAGGCAAATGTTGGGGCTGTACCTTAATTAAGGCCACGGCCGCTTCTTTCCCACTCCTAGCCCTTTCCTGGCCCATCGTCGCCATAAGATCTATCTGTGTCGGTGCGACGTAAAACAACTAGCAAAAAAAAAAAAAAAAACAACCACTATCTGTATAAGAAATTCTGGCATACACTCATAAACCACCCGAAAAACTGAGAGAGACCATACAGAATTTGTAAAAACTAATAAGTATGGTTGTAGCTCCTTAAAGCACTAATTTGTGAAGGTGTATGATGCTTTCGCTAAACATAAACAGGCAGCAGCAATTTCAAAATTTAAACAAAATCTAATCAATGGATAGAAGAAAATGACCATTAAACTTACTCTTCTCTCAGACTGAATCGTATTTAGAAATAAGGTATTATGAAAATTTTGTGAATTCCGCCAATATTTTATCCTTGTATCGCAACGTTAAGAGCCTTGGTGCAGGTGCTTTTTATTGAGTAAATTAAAAAACATACGTAATAATACGTAGAAGTAAAGGTCAAAAGTAATGTCAGATAAGGGAATACACACTCTTCCCTAATGGAGTGTGAGACATTCCTTACCATTCTACTTATGTTTAATGTGAAGAAGCGGCAACTGGAAGGATGTAGTATCTAATTGTCCGATGCGACGACGTTTTGTCCAAGAGGGCCAACGTTATTTTGAACAAGAGCGAGAAATCATGGGCCTTGTAAAAGAGATCGTAGAAAAGAACTAGTACAACAGAGAAGGACTGACCGCTAGCTTCTACAGTAGCGAGGGACATTGGTAGGTTTGATGTGCCAGCATTGCGGCAGAGTTTTTGGTTCTAAACTTGGTTTCTTCAAAGAACCCTTAATTGGTGATCTTGATACACCTGGAAGACACCATTATACTCCCTTTGTGGATCAGTGATAATGTCTGCCTCCGGATCCCACGATCGTGGATTCAAATCAGGCACAGTAAGTCGGATTTTTGAAGAGCAGGATAATTTCAGTCATCACTCGTACGATGTCGGTATGTAAAAGTTTCTGGGTTTGGAATATAAAGTAAAAATGGAAAGAGAAAGAATTTCATACAGTTGTAAAATTATTAAATAATAATGCACCTGGAAGAACAGCAAAATCTCTCGTATATTAACAAATGTGGCAAAAGAAAATAAAGAAAAAACAAAAAGGCACTGACTTAACCACTGAAGGGTGTCCTAGAAAATACAAAATTATAGAACATCTAGGACAATAATAAAAGTAATAATTTGTACAAGGAGTAACAAACACTATTACGCTTAGCAAAGCAAAGTCACCTCAGTACAGGCCATGAAGGCCCTTGGAGGAGTGGAAAGTAAAGGCTTCCACCATTGTTAACCTCGGCACGTGATGGGGTAGAATGGTGACCTCTACGCCCGGCCGCCTTTGCCCCAGGAATTAACCTGGTACTCATTTTTGGTGTAGGCTGAGTGAACTTCAGGGCCATATGGACCTCCGAAAGTGGAAATCTCGTTTTTTAAAATTTACGACTTCCTGACGGAGATTCGAACCCACGTCCTTCCGGGCGAACCGAGCACGCCTTTACGGAGATTCGAACCCACGTCCTTCCGGGCGAACCGAGCACGCCTTTACCGCCTCGGCTAGGCAGCCCCTACTATTAGGCTTAAGTACAATTTAATATAGTAATAAACAAAATAGTCCGCCTCTATGGTGTTGTGGTCAGTGTGATTAGCTGCCATCCCCGGAGGCCCGGGTTCGATTCCCAGCTCTGCCACGAAATTTGAAAAGTGGTACGAGGGCTGGAACGGGGTCCACTCAGCCTCGGGAGGTCAACTGAGTAGAGGTGGGTCCGATTCCCACCTCAACCATCCTGGAAGTGGTTTTCCGTGGTTTCCCATTTCTCCTCCAGGCAAATTCCGGGATGGTACCTGTCTTAGGGCCACGGCCGCTTCCTTCCCTCTTCCGTGTCTGTTTCTTCCAACTTCCCGGGGGGGCAAGGCACCTGTTGAGGATAGCAGGTGAGGCCGCCTGGGCGAGGTACTGGTCATCCTCCCCAGTTGTATCCCTAGACCCAGAGTCTGAAGCTCTAGGACACTGCCCTTGAGGCGGTAGAGGTGGGATCTCTCGCTGAGTCTTGGGGAAAAACCGACCCTGGAGGGTAAAAAGATAAAGAAGAATAGGCAAAATATGTATTAAAAGTAAAATCAAATGCATGTATTATAAACATGGGTTGCAATAAATGAATACTCTCTCCCCAGTTTTAGGTGATCCGGTAATAGGGGAAGGGTGTATTCTATCCTGATAATGTTATTGTTATTTTGTGCCACTAACTACTTTTTGACGGTGTTCGGAGACGACGAGTCGTGGCAGTAAATCTACCGACACGTGGCTGACGTATTTGGGCACCTTCAAATACTACCAAGTTGGGGTCAGAAGGCCAGTGCCTTAACCGTCTGAGCCACTCATCCCGGCTAGTATATGCTAAATAAAAGATCTGTGTGGACACAGTTTGTGTTTATCCGAAGAAAACGAATTAAAACTCTGCCATAAATTGCCCAAGAGACATTCGCTTTACTCTGCTATCTGGTGTAGTAAACTGGATCGTCGAAATAGATGCGCAGGCAGCATAAGTGACGTCAGATCAAGATCCCTACGCACGATGATTGAAGCTATACGATTTATTATTATTATTATTATTAATAATAATAATAACATTTCTTCGTTGTGTCCGACTAAGAAGCGCGATGATACTTAGCTGCTATCGTTGCCTTCTCTTCTTCCAAACGCTGTTCATCTTCTCGCTATGGCTTTTCTTGCGATCTTCTGACCACGTTTTTTTGGTGGTAGTGTTTGGATGGTGTGTAAAGCGGTGATTGTTGACTGCTTTTCTGAACTTAGATCTGTCACTCGCCCGTGATGCCTACTTCCTGAAAATTTTTCCAATTACGTAGGGCGAGGCCATAAGTCATGGCAACTATTTTTTTTTTCTCGCGAAGAGGAGACAGCACGGAAAATCTAATATATGCATTTGGAAACGTGTGGTATGTACTTGCGTATGATGCCACTAGATGGTGCATGTAAACAACAGTGTGGGTCTAAGCATGCCCCCAAGTTTAGTGTGTGAGCGAGAGCGTCACAAAATTGAAGTCGACAAGCAGGAGGAACGATAGTACATTTAAATAACAGTTCTCCGCGGCAGAATGCACGCCAATGGCATGTACCAATTGCGCCGTGCAGTGCGAACCAAACGTCCAGATCTTTTGGACAACGCCATAATCCTACACGATAACGCGACAGCTCACAGAGCAGCCATCGTTCAGCGTCACTTACAACGGTGGGGATGGGAGGTTCTTCCACACCCGCCTTATTCGCCTGATCAGAGCCCATATGACTAAGATATAATCCCCAAAGTCAAGAAGCCATTACGTGGACAACGGTTTGCTAACAAAGAGGACATCGTAACAGCATTTCGGAGAGAGGTGTCACACGTTAGCGATACACATGCAGCGAATGGTATTCAGCGCCTGCCACACCGCTGGCAACGCACAGTGGAAACCTTGGGTGATTATTTCGAAGGTCTGTAACCAGTGCAAACCTGTCCTTTGTACGTAGACTTGTGAATTTGCTGTCTATACCATAATAAAATAATGTTTACCAATGGCCTGTGTTCTGTCACTTTCCTACGAGAATCTCCTGAAGTCAGAATTTGTCTTCAGGCACTGTGCATAAGTACATGCCCTATATTTCCAAATGCATATATTAGATTTTCCGTATTGTCTCCTATTCGCGAGGAAAAAAATAGTTGCCATGACTTACGACTCGACCCTCGTATTATTATTATTATTATTATTATTATTATTATTATTATTATTATTATTATTATTATTATTATTATTATTATTGTTGTGGGAAATGGGATGGGTCGTTCGACAACCATTGTATGACTGCATAAACAAATATTACGAGAGGTATATTTTTAAGGTGGTCTTTTACTTAAACAGCTTGAGAGTGTCTTTTCTGAATAGAAAATAAGACTCGACATAATTATCTCCTAGTCTGAATGGATGGTCATTACTGCCAAGTATGGATTGCGAAGCTGCGAGAATCCACGATCCCGTCAACTTAAAGCTTACAAATGAAACGCGGTAATTGCATTTGCACTTCCACCTTGTTTTCTCTCGGTTACAATTTACTGAAAGTAGAGAAACGATAAATATTCCTTTAAATTAGAAAGTTAATGAAAGCGCTGCTTTCCGCACAATATCATTTCTTCGTGAAGTGGGAGGAGGCTAGCTCATGATGGATGATGAGCAGCTGTAATTGAATTGCACGCTCAATGATACTCTTACAATATGCAGTAAAAAGACTGGGAGGAGCTCGGCCTGCTATTGTGCAAACGTCATACGTATATCCTCCGGCCTTGCTCGTGTTACGAAGCCTTTGATATTATCCTGCATCTCTCCAAGGCTGGATTTAATGAACATGCAATTCGTAACTGGAGGATACAAAGGATACATGTTTCTGAAGAAAAAGGGAAGTAATTTATTCGCTTCGTGTTTCTCGCACTTGTCTAGCAGAATGTTCTTTAATAGCGTTCCCTGTGTGTTAAATTGAATATACCGGTCCTTCGCCTGTTGCATGGGCAGCTAAAAACTAACAGTACCGGTATTGTTAAAATTCTGCCGCGGCCATCCACTGCATGCTTCCGGGTATTTTCTACTTCTAGTTCGTAATTGTACAATTTTACTATTATTTTCAGTATAGAACAGAGGAACAAATCCAAGGTTTGCTAGTAGCAGACATTTGCTAGTAGAATCTAGCTTAGCATAGACGTATTCCCTTGTAACGTCCCCAACTATCTGTTTGTTTTTATCGATGTAATTTAGGATGATCCAATTAGTGCACATACATATACACTTCGCCAGCCATGAATGACCACACTCCACTAATTGATGTCTATATACAAAGTCTCTGCCGTCTTTAGGGTAGCTCGTCCGGCTCACCGGTATTACATGGAAGGTTATAATCCTGATTGACAACCAAGCTTACTTTCATTTCGTCTGGTTAAGTCCAGCTACCCCGCACAGCAGTTGCATGCAGACAGTTAGGAACACAGGACATCCGGCCACCACAACACACGTCGACTTTTACATGGCTCGACGTCAGAAAAAGTCCGCCCCTCACACAGTCAAAGCAGACAATTCACGTGGCCGTTCCGCACAGTGAACTACTTAACACTGACAATTACACAGCAACAGCTGAACACGCTAACCAGCCCTACAATATTCTTCACAACAACGTAACTGGACCACTCTACTCACACCGTTTCCCACACAGACTCCAAGTCTGTCTACAGTCCACGGTAGTACGCACATAGTACTCCAAGGCAGTTCACATACAGTATTCCGGTCAGTACTCAAAGGCAATACACACACGGTACTCCGCTCTGACTCTGGTGGGACACTGACGACAGCCAGCACCACTGCCGCCCCTGTCCAACAACTCCCATTATTGACTGACTGTTCGCGGATAGCCTCCTTTTTATACCCTGTCGGTGGAGTACTAGAATATTCGGGGCTCGGGTAGAGATGGAACGTTCTCGTCGCACCTTCGAGAAGGCATACGGGGAAACCAGACGAAGAGAATAATAAGAGGACAGGCCGCGACATGTCCTCGAGCCGGTTTGGAGGTCTGCGATCTTCTTCCTAGCAAATATTGAAGCGATCTACGACAACGCTGGCACGTAAAACAAATAATTGTATTTATTTATTTATTTATTTATTTATTTATTTATTTATTTATTTATTTATTTATTTATTTATTTATTTATTTATTTATTTATTTATTTATTTATTTACTTCACATTGATTTTACAGTACAGATCATAATCCAGAAAATCTTCAGTATCTCGATGGTACGATCGTTGAGCACATCCTGTGAATATATTTGAGGCTATCAAAGCGTACCCTTCGTTTGAAATGTAATTTTTAAACAGCAACCTTCGTATACTGTGCTGTCCAGTCTGAATCAGCAGGACCAACCAAGCACAGGCCAAATAATCAGCTGAATGGCTCTCGACCGGCGAGTGCCCTGTAACGCGTGCTATAACACAGAGAAGCCCAATTTTCTGAAGAACGTGTGTGCTGCAAATGAAATAAATATGGCTTTTTTGTATATGAAACTGTTTTTACGTCCACACGCTGGACTTTATTTCGTAATAGGACTAACCATTTTTCCACTGTTTCTGTTCTTAGCGGATACAGTATATCAGGCGCAATTTCAGTAAATACCTACATATCAATGGCCGCAATTCAGAAAAGTTACATTACTGGGAAATTTAATATACTTGTAATTGAACTGCTTATGCGACACCTAGGAATTTGGCCGTGCGGTTAGGATCGCGAACTGCGAGCTTGCATTTGGGAGACAAATGAGTGGGTTCGAACCCCACTGTCGACAGTTTTGAAGATGGTTTTCCGTGGTTTCCCATTTTCACACCAGCAAATGCCGCTTCTTCCCAATCCTATCCTATCCCAGTGTCGCCATGAGACATGCCTGTGTCGGTGCGACGTACAGCAAATTGCCTATGTGAGGTATATCACTGACAGATTTCAGCTAACATGGTCCAGTAGTTCAGGCGAGATTGGTCATGAAATGAACAGGTACCATCTCATTCCAAACTATTGCGCCATTTTTAAGAATTATTTCGCAAATATCATATTTTCAAGTCAGTACCTTGATATAGGCTATATCATAGCAGAATATGCCCGTCGTTTAGTTCTCTCGTCTGTCTGTTAGGTCATCAGTCCAGAGGCTGGTTGGATCCTCAAATAGCATCACCAAAGGCTATGCAGTTATAGGGAAACCGCAAAAACCAATGGCAGAGCCCAAATGAGGCACATTAGGCAAGATGAGGAGTGAGGTAGTTTGCCATTGCTTTCCTCACTGGACCAGAATGTGCCATTGCAGCACGACTGACCCTATGAGCAAATACCTTTCATAACACTCAGACACTATTTGTGCTCCGAATGTCATTACTCAGCACCACCCATACCCCCAGACGCTTCCATATTGTCACAGCTATGGATGAGACTGGGACTTCAGTAGAAGCTACACTTTGCTCTGGCCTGTGCCAAGAGACGGATACAAAAGTACTGAATCCATCAAGATATGGCAATAGGCGGCTATATCTCTTATAGTCAGATTATTAGAAACTGAGTCTAACCATCGTCGCCTTGGATTTCATCTACTTCTCCTACCCTCTAGGGCCCAGTCAAAATATTTCCTAGGTGATTTCCCCTCCTTCATTCGCCTCCTGTGACCCCCACAGCCGAAGCCGGTTGATACATACTGCTTCATCCATAGAGTTTATTCCTAACAGCTTTTATCTCCTCACTTCGAGTACTCTCCTGCCATTCTTCCTGCATACTTGTAACAACGCTCATTCTCGTTTCTTCATGTCTGTTATTTCTAGTTTATGAACACGATATACTGGGTCCACCCAGATTTTATTCACGCACAGCAAAGTCGGTCTGTAAACAAACCAATCTAAGGATAGTTTCGTCTTATATAGTCCGGCAGGCCGTTCTCTGCAATATACAGTAGGTTCCTCAACGTTCCTTAACGCTTTAAACTGAGATTTCTTTTAAATCCTACAGGCATGTGCTTGGTAGCATTATTTTCCTAATTTTTCTAAGTTTAATGTAGTACTGTTCGAATTTCAAATTTCTATTCCTTTTTGAAACATATACTAAAAATGTAACTGAAATCGTAAGTTTACTTAATTTATCCTAGACTTTTGAACAGCTTTGGAGATTTTAGTGGCCCTGAAGTTGCGCTATTAGAAATTTGAGATTGTTTTATTTTTTTTATTTTTTGCTACTTGCTTTACGTCGCACCGACACAGATATGTCTTATGGCGACGATGGGAGAGGAAAGGGCTAGGAGTGGGAAGTAAGCGACCGTGGCCTTAATTAAGGTACAGCTCCAGCATTTGCCTGGTACGAAAATGGGAAACCACGGAAAACCGTATTCAGGGCTGCCGACAGTGGGGTTCGAACCCACTATCTCCCGAATACTGGATACTGGCCGCACTTAAGCGACTGCAGCTATCGAGCTCGGTAAAATTTGAGATTAGTAAGGAAAGATAATTTACTAAGGATTATTTAGCTCATGGCTCAAGTTGCCAACCCGGTATACAAACTTCAACGAATCAGCGGCCGTCTGTCGCCACAGTATTGTCACTTACATAGTAGCGCACCCACGTGCACTTGATTTTGTATAAATTCGCCAGAGTACCGCATTAAAAGTCTGTAATAATACATTTGACCACAGACCGCACAATCAACAGGATTTAACTGTGAAATTCTGATGCAGCCGACAGGTTGAGAAGACTGGATCCCAAAGAGTGTGTAGTTCCGTGCTGAATGTTTTGTTCTCCGTACAGGTTATGAATACCTGTGTATTTGTCTTACTTTATACCTAGTTGCAATACCCTTCGTTGACGGGAAAATCACTTAGCATGTGCATGATTACATTTTTGTCCATCCCTCATATTCTTCCCCAGATTCTCAGGCACATAAGTTGGCATGTCTCTCTCTCGCTCTCTCTCTCTCTCTCTCTCTCTCTCTGTCTGCGGCTTTGCCTTTTGTGGCCGTTTCCAGCGTTATATTTTTTGTATTATTGATTATCATGATATGATTTCTTCCTTTCGGTACACAGGAAAGCCAAGCATTTTTCACTGTTTCGGAAAAAGGCATAGAAGAAAAATTCGTCATGAGCTATTTAATTCCAAAACCAACCTGAGAGAACTGTAGCGTATTATGCTTTATGACCCTTCTGAAGCACCCTATTCTGCTGAAACTTTTTAACAACTTATAACTAAGATATTACCCAACCTCAATTCTAAACTGATGTACCGAGTTTCATTAAAATCCACCAATTTTCCCACAATGCTGTAACAGACACAGACAAATATTAAACTGAACTCCACATAGGCCATTACAGTGACGTAATTATTCTTGTCAGAACACTGGAATGTCGCGGTTAAAACGATATCACATGAAATGCTCGCTAAGATGAAAAATGCAGTTCTATCCCTTTAGGCAAGCAACTCAATATTGAAAACATCCTAGGGATATTAGCTACGAATTTTAGGTACCTAAATAAAATATAATAAAGTATGTAAACATGTTCTTTATTTTTTCCTAAAAATTACAATCCTTTTCTTATATCGATTAGATCAGCAGTTTTTCTTTTTCTACCACTACGAGCGCCAGTGTGAGTCAGTGCGTTGTTTCACTTAAGCACCACTACGAGCGCTAATGTGAGTCAATTCAGAGTTTCCCGTAAGCCCTTATAATTACTTTCGGTGTGGACATTTTTCAAGAAAAAACTGAACCAAAGAACACATTACACAAATAATTATGTAAATAAGTTAATTTGGCTAAGATTTGAGTCAAAACATAAAACGAGTAAAGAAACCAACGATTTTAGGCTGTTTTTCTGGAACTACGTTTAGGCCGGAAATTATTTTCTAAATTTGCTTTTTTATATAGAGCTATCCAAGATTAATAATTTGAAAACTTTCCGGGTCCTTTAGCCCTTCAACTTTCGGTACAATTGAGGATGTTGCCTAATTTTACGCTTTTCGTATTATTAGGATCCCTACTTTGTCTACTAAGAAAAGTTGTCAACATTAAAACGGAACAGTTGGTCGCTTTCCACGAACTGTACTACGGTGGCGTTTTAACAATGCCGAATTCTAGGGCTGGGATGACGTGGCCACAGAAATCAGGGAATTCTTCCGTTTTCTGTTAAGTGTGCACACTACCTCTTCCTATTAGCGCCTCATGGCAGGGGTCGAATTGTTGTAATACTATGATGAACCAGTATGTCACGTACCAGGTTATCAGAACATGTATGAACCAGAGGAAGTGCATGCAACCATCTATTGGAGATGAGTGGCAGCAAAAGAGTCAAGAATAGCTTATGAGAATAACTTCGCTGCACTGACAACGTGCCACCTCGTGATTTGTAGGCTTTCGAGCTTAGCAGCGGTCGTTTCGTAGCCAATCAGGGCTGTTGCGCTATGGGGTTTGGTTTGCTTTTGGCTAAACCATACCGTACATTCAGCTTCTTTCTCTCATTGAGTCCCACAATAGCAATGTGTTTACAACTTTAGGTTACTGAGGGAGTCCACGCACCTATTACGGTGGAGTAGCAGGGGGGAGGCGATACTCTCACGTGGTGGCGGATAGGGGGTTCCTAACCGGCTTGCCGCTAGACTTGAGCAAAATATAATTGCTCTCACGGACCAAACGCACATCCCCTTGTAGGTGGGGGACGCAGGCGAAGAATACACTTACGGTATCACCTGCCTATCGTAAAGACGACGAAAAGGGGCGACCAAAAGATGATCGAATTAGAACCATGAGAGTATTTGTAATTGGTGCCACCACGTGGAGAACACCATGGGTCGCTTTTATTTGCGCGTTGTACCACTATGTTAGGTACACAGTAGGTTTGTGATTAGTAGCGAGAGTGTGGGAATCAAAGTGAGTTTTACAGGACCTGTGGTTAGTACCACTCTCTGAGAGACACTATGGGTGAGCGACACCATGGGTCTGCCTTGCCTATGACTAGTGCCCACTATGTGAAGAACATCACTGGATAGTACGAGTCGCTGTGATTAGTACACCTGTGTGAGGAACACCATAGGTCCCGTTGCCTGTGAATGGCGTCGCAATGTGAGAAACACCTTAGGTCCGTGTTACATGTGCGCATTACATTACCTGTGAGTAGTACCATAATGTGTTGAATACCGCGAGACTACACTACTTTTGATTAGTACCGCAACATGACAAATACCATGGTTCTACTTTTCTAGCGATAAGTACCATTATGAGGAGCCCCTTTAGACTATATCATTGATTCAGGATTGTGCATTAGTAGTAGTCCCTTGATCATCCATTCATTCTTCATCATGTTTTGAATTCTGGTCAGTGGATGATTTTGGACTTTTAAATTGTCATTACATTTCGTACCATTAGGGGCAGATGAGCTAGGTGTTAGGCCCCTTAAAACAACACGCATCATCATCATCATCATCATCATCGACTGAGGGAGTTCATCATCATCAACCCACATGTACTTCGGGCATTTTCGGCGCTAAAAGCCACACGCTAAATATATAAATAAAAAATCCTTGACCAAATTTTTTCTAAGGAAAGTGATGAAAATTGGTGTATAACTCAAAATAAGCTAATTGTTAAGAATCATAACACCATGTATTGAAGTGTTCTAATCTTAGTAAAATAAAACGCCATCCTGCAAATAGGACAGTGGTAAATAGGCGTCGTTTGGACTTCTGTTCAGTTTTATTCACTGTATCTGTTTTCTTTATTGAAAAATGCCTGTGATCAGGAAATCTGTTTAATAGATAATATCGGGTTCATAAGACGTTTGATGGCGAGTGTATCAAAAAACTTACAAAGTCTACCCTGAATTGTATGGTCCAAAGCACATAGAACGTTACTGAAGTCCCCCGTACCTACACTTTGTCATTTTTCAGATAGAATTTACATTTTTTTAATCTGTAAAAATAATGAATTAGAGGTCTTCGTGGTAAAAGTGAAGGAAAATTAACTGTCCTTTTCGTAGAACAATGGTAAATAAATGCGTTTAATTTATTCCCAATCACAGTTCCGAGCACGATTCCTCCTGAGAGATCTGCGACGCGCCAGACAGCTGTGGTAGAAAAGTAATCTAACATCAACAGTGGGCAAGGGTGAATCATTGTAGCTGCAGCGCAGTTCATATCTTCACTGCTGGTGTTCAGTTATACTATTATCAAACACTGAAGGTGCCAAGAAGCGTTTTAGACATTCCAAATAATTTTCCTATTGAATGGATAAATCAAGATATGAATTATATGATGCATCGAGCGAGTTGTCTGTGGGTTTTGGGTCACATAGCTTTTGGTAGGTTCGAATTCCACCGTTTTGCGTTGCTTCTCATTTTCACATCAGCCAAATGCCGAGAACATAACTTAATTAGGACCAACGCCGCTACCTTCCCTTTCACACTAATTCAGTGATGTACTGAGCGAGTTGCCGAAGTGCGATGCTAAATAGCTTGGCACATAATGAACTGTGAAGAATGCTTTTCATTTGCCAACAGGGGACTAGCAAAAGCAAAAATAAACAAAAAAATTAGTAAAATGGTATTTTATAACTGATCATTTGAAGGTGGTCATTAAAGAGAAAATTTTAGAGTTTACATGTATTGATAAAGCTATGATAATAATAATAATAATAATAATAATAATAATAATAATAATAATAATAATAATAATAATAATAATAATAAATATGAGATGATAGACGCTGTGTAACAGGGTTCCTTCGATCTTGAAACTTTATTAATGACTTGCGTATAAATCTTAGAGTGAAACATGCGACAGTCGTGTGATACTTGTCATGTGTGAGCGCATTAAAACTTCCCCTTCAAACAAAAGTGGTCACTTTAGATATTTTGTGGAATAAGTCTCAAATGATGTCGATGTTTAATCGCTTGGCACATAATGAATTGTGAAGAATACTTTTCATTTTCCAACAGGGGACTAACAAAAGCACAACGATGGGTACTTCACGTTTCATTTTCACAAGCTCCTTCGGAACCGTATTCTGTACTGTTACCATTATTACCTGGAATCATATTATTTACTGTCTCGTTAGGTTGGGGTTCGTGTATGATGTGTATATTGCATGCTAGAATCCCATTTCTGACCCCACCCTGAGTTCAGTACGTCACGTGGACTTACGGAATGTCCTGCTGCTCGTTGTCAGGACCCTAACACCAGAGCTAGGGCTTAGAAGGGTGTGGCGTACAGTGCGTTAGAAGAACCATTTACCGCCTGTGGTGACTGTTCTTAATAGCCTACATGACACATGTATGGACAACCCACTGTTTCTTCTCCATCAGGCAGTAGCGTTTCTTCCACCCTTTGTTCTCTTCTGTGGATAGTCATTACCGCAAATCGTGTAATTTACATACATCTGCATTAGTGACTGTTATGTCTTTCAGCGTTCATTATGCGATCCCCTGCAAATGAGTTTGAGTTGTGTTCCTCCACAATCCTCAATTTGTAACTATCTCACTGGTCTCGTTTAATTCCACACCTTTTGACACTAAAAACAAAAGTCCAACCATCGTCGTCTTGGTCTCCCACTGTTTACATGTCTAAATGCAGAAAGAATACAATTATAAAATTATGAAACAAAGAAGGGATCGCAGCGGGGAGGACAGTAACATTTTTGGTATAGTAAAAATATGCGGAAAAACTAAGTCCGCCTCTGTGGTGTAGTGGTTAGTGTGATTAGCTGCCGCCAACCCCGGAGGCCCAGCTTCGATTCCCGGCTCTGCCACGAAATATGAAAAATCTTATGAGAGCTGGAACGGGGTCCACTCAAGCTCGGGAGGTCAACTGAGTAGAAGGGGGGTTCGATTCTGACCTCATCCTAGAAGTGGTTTCCCACTTCTCCTCCAGGCAAATGCCGAGATGGTACATAAATTAAAGCCACGGCCTCTTCCTTCTCTCTTCCTTGTCTATTCCTTTCAATCTTCCCATCTCCCACAAGACCCCTGTTCAGCATAGCAGGTGAGGCCGCCCGAGTGAGGTACTGGTTGTCTTCCCCAGTTGTGTCCCCCGAGCAAATGTCTCACGCTGAGGACATTGCCATTGAGGCGGTGGAGGTGGGATCCCTAGCTGAGTCCGAGGGATAAACCAACCCTGGAGGGTAAACTGATTAAAAAAGAAAGAAAGAAAGAAAAAGATTAAAAGAAAGTAAGCACTAATTGAACTTACGAACAGTAAGATACGTATTGTACTAGAATATAACATCAACATCTAGGACAAAAATAATAAATAATTTAAATAAATTTATAATAGGCTAAGACAACGTAGATATTGCGTGTAAATAGTTACTACGCTTAATTCAATGTTAATGTAGTATTAGATAAACTAATTTTAATAAGGAAAATCATGCATGTATTGAAAAATTCGGATTACAATAAATAATTACTTTCTCCACAGTTTCAGGTGGTACTAAGCTAGGGGATGAGAGTATTCCGTTCTGTTCTATTGTGCTCTGTTCTAGTCCATTATTTCCCCTAAGTAATATTTTCTCTTCCACTCGCCTCACATGATCCCAGTATATAAGCTTGTTTATTTTCAGAGCTTCATTTATGGAGTCAGTTTTATCTCCTCTTCCCGATTATCCTCTACCATTGTTTCCATCAATTTACACTAGAGAGAATTCTCGCTACCTTAAAGTCTATTATTTCTAACTTATGAATAAAATATCCTTAGCCCACCCAGATTTCACTCCCATATAGCAAAGTGGATTTTGAATAAGAACAATGTAAGTATATTTCCGTCCGGGAATTCTTTCTTACAGAATACCGTTTATCGTGACTGAGGTATTAGCGATAAGCAGTCAGTCTCTGTGGTGAATAGTGTAAGGGTGTCACACGTACGATCGGTTGGTATATGCATTTTTGTGAGTTCGGCAGACTGATAGACAATAGCCCCTTTTGGCTCAAGGAGGAAAGCAACGGAAAACGGAACAACTCCTTATTGCCCTGGTTTTCCTCTTCAGTGATACAGTACAACTAATTTTCTTCCATAACCATGCACTTTTTTATTTTATTGATACTTACCATTCTAGTAGGTTATATCATAGGAAGTTTAATGTTCAATAAATTTACTGTCCGACTCCATGGCTAAATGGTAGGCGTGCTGGCCTTTGGTCACAGGAGTCCCGGGTTCGATTCCCAGCAGCGTCGGGAAATTTAACCATCATTGGTAAATTTCGCTGGCGCAGTGGCTGGGTGTATCAGTCGTATTCAGCATCATTTCATCCTCATCACGACGCGCAGATCGCCTATGGAAAAATAAAAACACCTGCACCTGGCGAGCCGAACATGTCCTCGAACACTCCCGGCACTAAAATCCATACGCCATTTCATTTTTCAATAAATTTACACATCGTTACCTTCTTGAAGGACAAACAATTGAAGTAATTTAAACAATTCTACCAGCTGTTACACTTACTTTTTTTATCGCTCTACTACCTCTCCGACTACTATATCTCCTTGATGAATCTATAGACCCACTTATTAGTGATGGAGATCAATGATATTGAAGCTATGAATATACAGGTTTTACCACTCCTTACGAGCAGCTGAATAGTGGGGCTGAGGACTCGAGGGACATCATCATCCATGTGTTACATCCGGACTTCCCCATCCCCCACCCACCCCCCGACGATTATGGTCAGTGCGGCGAAAGATCTCATGTCTTCCAACAATTGGAAACGACATTGGGCGCAGTTAATTTCCGTCCATTTTTTTTTATATCGTCCAGCTACGTTCTTCTCTTCCGGCTGACATCACGCTTTCCCTCATTTTTTTCCCCATACTATGGAATTAAAGGTAGATTATTAAAATCAATCAAAGGCATTTATGTTGACAATTGGGCTTCAGTGAGAATTGATGGTAGAATGAGTTCTTGGTTCAGGGTACTTACAGGAGTTAGACAAGGCTGTAATCTTTCACCTTTGCTGTTCGTAGTTTATATGGATCATCTGCTGAAAGGTATAAAATGGCAGGGAGGGATTCAGTTAGGTGGAAATGTAGTAAGCAGTTTGGCCTATGCTGACGACTTGGTCTTAATGGCAGACTGTGCCGAAAGCCTGCAGTCTAATATCTTGGAACTTGAAAATAGGTGCAATGAGTATGGTATGAAAATTAGCCTCTCGAAGACTAAATTGATGTCAGTAGGTAAGAAATTCAACAGAATCGAATGTCAGATTGGTGATACAAAGCTAGAACAGGTCGATAATTTCAAGTATTTAGGTTGTGTGTTCTCCCAGGATGGTAATATAGTAAGTGAGATTGAATCAAGGTGTAGTAAAGCTAATGCAGTGAGCTCGCAGTTGCGATCAGCAGTATTCTGTAAGAAGGAAGTCAGCTCCCAGACGAAACTATCTTTACATCGGTCTGTTTTCAGACCAACTTTGCTTTACGGGAGCGAAAGCTGGGTGGACTCAGGATATCTTATTGATAAGTTAGAAGTAACAGACATGAAAGTTGCGAGAATGATTGCTGGTACAAACATGTGGGAACAATGGCAGGAGGGTACTAGGAATGAGATAAAGGCTAATTTAGGAATGAACTCGATGGATGAAGCTGTACGCATAAACCGGCTTCGGTGGTGGGGTCATGTGAGGCGAATGTAGGAGGATAGGTTACCTAGGAGAATAATGGACTCTGTTATGGAGGGTAAGAGAAGTAGAGGGAGACCAAGACGACGATGGTTAGACTCTGTTTCTAACGATTTAAAGATAAGAGGTATAGAACTAAATGAGGCCACAACACTAGTTGCAAATCGAGGATTGTGGCGACGTTTAGTAAATTCTCAGAGGCTTGCAGACTGAACGCTGAAAGGCATAAGAGTCTATAATGACAATGTATGTATGTATGTATGTAGTATTAGATGCAGAATGTGGTACTTGCTCCCTCTCACAGTACTTTCTTTCGCACTGCTTACTGAAAGACTAAATTCTACGGCCTCCTGTTGCTCGTTTAAAGACTTCGGTGTTTTTATCCTTCATATCCACGATATACGAATCATTATTCGGTGTGTCACGGAAGGGGGATGATTTGGGTAAATCTATTTGTTACCGAACAGTGGAGTAATCTAATTCAAGAGATCAGAGCTACTCGAAATACTAGGCCAGTGGATCAAAGATATAAACTTGATAATTCTAATAGCAGGTAGTAAACGATCAATAACTCGCACAGTTACTCAAGGTCAGCTGTACGTTTCGCGGAGGAATAGTACGAATTCAGAGCGATATGTAGTAAAATTGATGGTAGAACAAGGGAAGATGGGATAAACCGAGCAAATTCACTTTCAAAAATGAAAAAGACAAGGTGCTTAGAGGCATAAGGTCTTTTAAGGTAGATGACTTAACAAGTACTGTACTTGGGCGGTTACGAGCAGTGGAAAGAGATGTTCCATGACGACGAGGATCTATAAGCTGTTGAACAGATTATCAAGAACAGAAGAGGCTTGCTGTTACAGGTGGATCCATGTCTCTAAACGTTCCGGTCGCCTTTTGGATTTAGATTTTGAAGTCCACGTCTCAGCACAATATAGCAGCTGTAACTTCGAACTATTTGTGAACGTACTTTCAGACTGAGGTTCTATTGTTTACTGTAGATCTCGAGAAAAATAATAAACAAATAAACATAGACTGAGGTTATCATTACAGAACGGCTTTTCATATTGCTGATGCTAGTTCTTACTGCTTTGATTTGGCAACAAATTTCTTACCCAGGATCCAGGTTTTCGGTGATCACGCAACTTAAGTATCTAAATCCACTTTTTTTCAATATTCTGCCCGTTTAATTGCAAGGAAATCAAATATCTAAAATTGTGTCTTTACAACATTGAATTAATATAAGACACGATTTTATTCCAATGAGTTTAATCTTGTTCAGTAGGGATTGTAGTTCCTTAAGATTGTAAGACGCAAGCACTGTGGCGTCTGAATACTTTAATAAATTTTTCACAGTATCACACCAGACTCATAATCTATAAGAACTTCATTGAATATGCGATTGAATATAAAGAATGGTGGGGACTATATGCTAACTTTAATAAATCCTTTCCAGGTACTGGTTTATGCTGTTATCATAGAGGGTAAGAGATGTTGAGGAGACGAAAACGACGGTTGACAGCGTTAATCCAGAATTAATCCAATATTTATCATATACATATTTTTCCTACTAACACACGAAGGGTTTCAGCGATGCTGGAATAGTAAAGTATTGGGATTAAAGAGATACAACCTCGGCTTTAATTAAAATATATCGCCGGTATTGACACGGAGAGAAAATGAGAAACCACAGAATATAATTTTCAGGGTTGCCGACGGTGGAGACTGAACCCACAGATACAAGACCTTTACCGTGTACCCCAGTTGCTAGGTAAAATATATTCCCTTCATTTCACTAGCCGTTGATGAAGATTGGATTAATTTACGAAGGATATAAAGTATTTAATTTCATGTATACCCATCCCTGATTTGGTAGTGATTCAGTGTAAGGTATATTCAGTCACACCGGAGAAGCTATATTTAGTGTTACTGTACAAGAAATATTAATATTGTCTTTTTCTTGTTTCCAGGTGAGTATTCCTGATACGTGTCTGCTAGGAACTGCTGTCTGTGAGTTATACGCAATATTATTAAACCATTCTACCTTTCTTGTATCATGGAAATCGTACCAGGAGTAAAGGACCAATTGAAAGGCTGGCCCATTACAATTTGACTGGTCTAAGTACACGAAGTCGAAAAACTTGACCATATCGGTCCTTAATTGGTCCGTATTGATTCGTAATAACAACAATGTACAACGGGTGATTGTTTGGGTACTTGTTACCCCTGTCACAGTTAACCTTATTCATTTCATTTTGAGGCGATCAGACTGTTGAGCAGTTAAGACAGTGAATACTGTTTAATTTTGTTAAATGTGGGTTGTGCCTTTGATAGGCCTGGAAAGTGTAAATTTGTAGAGCAAAGATGATCTTCCTTCTAGCGTAAAAGAAATTGGGAGATCAGTCTCCCTGACTGTTGGTTGAAAAGAGCAGTAGCGCTCATGTAAAACTTGTAATTAGGGAGCTTCAAGCTCAGGTTGTTAATTGGTTATTAGTTGATTATTCTGATTTTTCTAATTATTAGAAATTGATTTGTTATTTGCTTAGCAAAGTGTAAAATTTGAAAAGAAACAAAAGATATAAGGAAGAAGTATAGCTCCAATTTTAAACTTTTCAATTAATCTTCTGACTTTTCTACATCCACCCATTCATGCTGCACCTTCTTTCACCCCTGTAAACCATGATATTCCCGTAACAATTATTATTATTATTATTATTATTATTATTATTATTGTAACACCAGACAGGATATTTAGTTTTGTGGCGTATGGCCTCCGGAGAGTTTTGATAAGTCTTTCGAATTAGTTCCCATGGGTAACCTGCGCTTCTGTAAGGATGGCGTCATATCTAGCGTTAAATGTAGTGTTGAAGACAGCACCCGCACTCACACCCCTAGCCAGAGGAATTAGCCATTGAAGGTTAAAACCCCCGACTTGGCTGGGAATCGAACTCGGGACTACTTGGAACAATGGCTAGCATGCTAACCAGAAGCCTTATAGTCGGGCTATAAGACTAGATTTTATTCCGTATGATAGATGTTAAAGACTCGTACGGAATTTCGAATTATTACAATTTGTGTGAAATTTGTAAGTCTATTTTTGGGTAATAAGAATAAAAACGTATACAGGATGGTCGGAAACAACGTGAATCGGGTATATGAGCGTTAGAGGGGTGGTAATACTTATAAATACTTTGAAAGGAATAATTCGATATCTCGCACCGTTGTGATTTTATCAGCTGCTCAAGTTAGCCAATCAGATCGCTTCGTGAGCGAATTCAGATAGGCTATGCGCGGCAGTGTTGCTAAATCTGTATGTGACTTATTAACGGTTTGAGAGCCATGCCGAAAATTCAGCAGCAAACAGAAACACCCGTTGGTTTCAGCTTGTGTCACCGTAGCGCAGTGGCTATGGCGTGATCCTGTCAGCTCGTAACCCACTTCCCTGGCGAAGCTTCATTCTTCGACTGGTGCTCTCAGGCCGGTATTAAGCCATGTAGTGATTTAGCAACACCGCCTCACAAAGCCCATTTGGATTCACCCGCGAAGTGACCTGATTGGCTAACATCAGCAGCTGATAATATCACAACGTTGCGAGATATCTAATTATTTATTTCACATTATTCATCAGTAGGGCCCGGATGTTTATGCAGTAATAGGTTAGAATGCAAACTTAATGAAGCGAGTAACAAGTAGAGTCTACTCGCACGAAGGTAATACTATGAGGTTTGCATAAACATTAGTGGTTCGGCCCATTAGAACCCCCTAGAATTTGTTACTCCCACTACATTACGTTAGAGCAGGCTAGTCAACATTTCGTACTAAATAATTTTGTTACTAAATAAGTTTGTTAGTAGGAAATGTCGACTAGCCCGCTCTAACGTACTCTAGTGGGAGTAATATAAATTCTAGGGGTTCTGATGGGCTAAACCCCTAACGTTTATGCAAACCTCATAGCATTACCGTCATGCGGGTAGACTATACTTGTTACTCGCTTCGGTAAGTTTGCATTCTCACCTATTACTGCATAAACATCCGGGCCCTATTCATCAGCAGGACCAACCCTATATCGCTCATATACCCGGTTCATATTGTTTCCGACCACCCTATATATGTCGTCCAGGATACCCACTAATTGAAAGCCATCTGAAAAGCACCGGTATAAATTGCTTTTTTTTTCTTTTTCTTTTTTCATAGAATTCTTGTTAAGAGTGACGTTCGCATTCCCATGAGGATTATATTCCACCCGGGCTTGTGTAATTGGAAACGTTCTTATGTATGCCGAACACGTGAACTTATTTCACATTTTCTCTCTCCGAATGGGCGTTGGCATGTGAGCCCTCAGCAGCCCGTTCCCTATAATCCTGGTCTCTGACTGAAGCCGGCCTACAGTCTTGGTAGGACTAATTAAAGCCCTTAGCTCTTCGCCCTGTCTGTACACGAGTTGTCCTCAAAAGAACCAACCAGCCAGCTCTCTAGCGAATGTAATTAATTGAGGCGAAGGCAGCCATTGGTAATGGAAAAGGCGTCTTTTGAGCCACGGCTGTGGTTTATTCATTCCAATTACTGAATATTATTACAAAGTGGCGCACTCTTTATGCAGTTAGGAAAACAGAGAAGCGCGGAGCGGATTTCTAATCCAATGCATGGAATATACTGCGATATAATAATAAAATTCCAATTTCAATGTAAATTTCCTCGAACTGGTGGAGGTGGGGTAATTTTTATTGTAATAAATGTTTATTAAAGTCGCATCGCTTTGGATTATTATCCGATTTTACTTAATCCATTGTATTCATGAGCGGTCTCGCAGTCTGTACAGTTTCCATCTGGTGGCACGTTTCGCTTTTCTTCAGTGACTGTATATAGAGTGCCCTGTTTTACACAGTAAATGGGGAATGAAAGGATACGCGGTAAATCATTACGAATATTCTTCTGTCGAAAATTGAAAAATCACTGTGTTATAAAAATACTGTAATAAAAACCAAACCAACCCAAACCCCATGGCGCTACACCCGTTGAAGGGCCTTGGCCTACCAAGCGACCGCTGCCCAGCCCGAAGGCCTGCATATTACGAGGTGTCGTGTGGTCCGAACGACGAATCCTCTCGGCCGTTAATCTTGGTTTTCTAGACCGGGGCCGCTATCTCACCGTCAGATAGCTCCTCAGTTCTAATCACGTAGGCTGAGTGGACCTCGAACCAGCCCTCACGTCCAGGTAAAAATCCCTGACCTGGCCGGTAATCGAACCCGGGGCCTCTGGGTAAGAGGAAGGCACGCTACCCCTACACCACGAGGCCGGCATTATAAAAATAATATTCAACTGAAATTGAACTTTGTGATACATGTGAAGAATTGTAAGTGCCTGCTTCGATTTTTTTAAGAATTCTCAGTTCTACCGTTATTGTTAGTAAATGTACGAAAGGTTTTATGTATTTGTGTGTGTGTATCTGTGTGTGTGTTCAGTTTTCAGTCCGGAGATATATTGGACCATTATCAATTTCACCAGCATCTGTCATAAAAATCCTGGATATCACTGAAGAAGCATAGTTGGAGAATGAGTGGGGTAATTTCTCACCAAGCAAGAAAGTTCAGTGGTTGTTTAATTCAAACATAGAGCGGACAACATTGCAAGTAATTGGCGGAATAGACGAGAGGTGCCAGCACTGCATGGTTTGTTGTTCGAGTAACAGCTCCAAACGCGGTCGGTCTGAAACATATGTCCGCTAAGCAGAGGAAAATAGTTAAACCAAAATTCGTGTTAAATGGTTAAGTCCAAACGAATACAACGTGGTATGATTCAGTATTTGGGCAAAGCAGGTTGTTTGGCAGACAAAACTGTCACGAAGTGTTCCTGTGCTCCGTGGTAACGCATGTTAGCAGGCTGTCAAAGAACTGTAGGCGCTGTTTTCGCTGAGGCTTTACGGATCATCCGCCTTACAACCAAGATCTTTCACTGTGCAGCAGTCACGTCTTCGATCTGCGGAAGAAAGCCCTAAAGAGTAAAAGTTTCACAGCGATTAAGCGGTTCCTCGTGCTCTGGAAGAGTAGTTCAACCAGTAACCAGCATCCTTCTTTGTGGAAAATTTAAAGCAAAGGGGCCGGGCTAAGTGGCTCAGACGGTTGAGGCGCTGGCCTCCTCACCCCAACTTGGCAGGTTCGATCCTGGCTCAGTCCGGTGGTATTTGAAGGTGGTCAAATACGTCAGTCTCGTGTCTGTAGATTTGCTGGCACGTAAAAGAACTCCTGCGGGACAAACCACCGGCAGCTCGTCGTCTCCGAAAGCCATCAAAGTAGTTAGTGTGACGTAAAAACAATAACATTATTTATTAGAGTAAAGGCGGGCACAATTCGGCTCAATGAGCAACGCTCCAGCTCAGGCAGGTAAAGGAGCAGAGAATGCGCTCTGACGGAATGTACAGGCTAGCAGCTGCTTGCACGGCTCTGTTACAGATATAAACTTTTAACAGTTTTATTGTACCTAATGTCTCGTTTTATTTAGTGCATTCAATTATGGCGAGGAAAGTCCGGCCCCGCGGTGTAGGGAGAAACGCGTCCGCCTGTCACCCGTCGGCCCGGCGTTCGATTCCCGGCCGGGTCAGGGTTTTTCAATTGTAATGCTTAATATCCCTAGACTGGGGACTGGGTATTTGTGACGTTCTTAATCTTCCTTTCCTCACACACAACATTCTACACTACCGCCATTCCAGTTACACGCAGATCCACCTGGGTCGACGCCCCGAACAAATAGCATTTTTTTTAAATGGTGAGGAAAACTTGTATACAAACCCATGGCGCAACAGCCCCGAACGCCCATGGCCTACCAAGCGACCGCTGCTCAATCCTAAGGCCTGCAGATTACGAGGTGTCGTGTGGTCAGCACGACGCGTTCTCTCGGCTGTTATTCTTGGCTTGCAAGACCGGGGCCGCCATCTCACTGTCAGATAGCTCCTCAATTGTAATCACGTAGGCTGAGTGGACCTGAAACCAGCCCTCAGATCCAGGTAAATATCCCTGACCTGGGCGGGAATCGAACCCGGGTCCTTCGGCTAAGAGGCAGGCACGCTACCCCTACACCGCGGGACCGGCTTTATACAAACGCGTTGTGCTAATTCATTTCATTAGCTTATGCGTAGGAAACAAACCAATTACTTCTACATGTGATAACAAAATACTCCTGCGAGTACCACCTATACTCGTAGAAATACTGTAGATCAACATAAAAGCTTGTTTACAAATACGGCTTAAACAATGAACGACAAACTAAATGTACAATTGCATTGCGTAAACATAATATACTCAGCCAGGTACACTGCTGTAGCTTTGCTTGCGTGCGTTGACTCCGCGTATCGCCATCTACGCGTATCGCCCGGGGAGCCCGGGTTCGATTCCAGCTTCTGCCGGAGATTTAGGAGCGGAAAAGGAGGGGGGGGGGGCTGGCATCTGGTACATGCAGCTCACCTCTATTGGGAGTGCTACAGAAAAGACCTGCACCACCTCGAGATGAGGACATAAGTTTACAAGCTCTACTTTAACACCAATAATCGTAGGAATTGTGTGTATAAGGAATTAACTTACTAACTTCACGTATACCTATCAGTTCCAGATTCCGAACTCAGACAGCCGGGCTGAGTGGCTCAGACGATTGAGGCGCTGGTCTTCTGAACCCAACTCGGCAGGTTCGATCCTGGCTCACGTACATCAGCCTCCTGTCGGTAGATTTACTGGCACGTGAAAGAACTCCTGCGGGGCTAAATTCCGGCACCTCGGCGTCTCCGAAAACCGTAAAAGTAGTTAGTGTGACATAAAGCCATTATTATTATTATTATTATTATTATTATTATTATTATTATTATTATTATTATTAAAATCAAATAGAGTCAGATCGCTGAAAGTAACAGACTTATTCTGGCACATACCTGAAGACATGTTAGACTACAAACACTGTATCTCACCGGACGAGTTGGCCGTGCGGTTAGGATCGTGCAGCTGTGAGCTTGCATCCGGGAGATAGTGGGTTCGAACCCCACTGTCGGCAGTCCTGTAGGTAGTTTTTCGTGGTTTCCCATTTTCACACCAGGAAAGTGCTGGGGCTGTACCTTAATTAAGGCCACGGCCGCTTTCTTCCCACTCCTAGGCCTTTCCTATCTCATCGTCGTCATAAGATCTATCTGTGTCGGTGCGACGTAAAGCACATTGTAACACTGGATCAGGCAGATAGACCACACTTCTTGATAGATTCGGGTGGAGAGAGATTTTAGCCCTTCGACCCTTTACGGTCTTGAGTGCAGTTCTGAACAGGTTTAGTATGGGGACAGCATAGATGGCAAGCGGTGGAACTGTTGGTTAGAACGGAATCGAGCTGACCAGAGTATGGTCTGCACCCAGAAGGTGGTTTAAGCTAAGATAACTTTGGGCCTTTTATAACGAAGATCTTCAGCATCATAGTTGTTGCCCAAAGTTGATATTAGGATTGTCGGCTATGCTAGCATAGAATACTGTATACTGGCATTCTTTTTTATTCTGGTGTAGATGTCTTCAATTTTGGGGTCATTGTGGATGTCTCGATTCCGTTCGAACTATTGTGCTCCTGAGATAAGGCACAGCGCACGGTTTTGTACACGCTGGTTCCTGTCCAGGCGAGTCTTGGCTGCAATTCCCCAGACGGGCCTGGCATACTCGAGGATTGGTCTAAGTAAGGACTTGCACAGGATGAACCTGTTTTTTGTGTTGAGCCCATTACCGGCGTTCACAAGTGGAATGATTTCTGATTAGTGACGAATCGCCTGGGCCGAAATGCGGTTGGCGTGATCTTTAAACGTCAGTCCTCTGTCCAAGGTAACTCCCAGGAATTTGCGCACCAGATCACCTCGCCGAAAAAGATCGGGGTTTTTCTCTAGTTCTCTTAGAAAACAGTGTTACGCTGCTTTTGGTAACGTTAATTTTGATTTTCCACTTTCGAAGCCAAGGTTCGAAGGTGGAGATTCCTCCACAGCTAATTTTGAATTTTCTTTAATTAATAGATATGCACAGAAAATTTTATATGCTTTACCTTGTTCTTAGCAGCAGCCTGTAAATACAGGAGGTCTTCCCAAAATAAATGGAAATTATATAAACTTTCAATCAATCAATCAATCAATCAATCAATCAATCAATCAATCACTACTGATCTGCATTTAGGGCAGTCGCCCAGGTGGCAGGTTCCCTATCTGTTGTTTTCCTAGCCTTTTCTTAAATGATTGCAAAGAAATTGGAAATTTATTGAACATCTCCCTTGGTAAGTTATTCCAATCCCTAACTCTCCTTCCTATAAACGAATATTTACCCCAATTTGTACTCTTGAATTCCAACTTTATCTTCATATTGTGATCTTTCCTACTTTTAAAGACACCACCCAAACTTATTCGTCTACTGATGTCCTCCCACGCCAACTCTCCACTGACAGCTCGGAACATACAACTTATAATACCACTTAGTCGAGCAGCTTGTCTCCTTTCTGCCAAGTCTTCCGAGCCAAAACTTTGCAACATTTTTGTAACGCTACTCTTTTGTCAGAAATCGCCCAGAACAAATCGAGGTGCTTTTCTTTGGATTTTTTCCAGTTCCTGAATCAAGTAATCCTGGTAAGGGTCCCATACACTGGAACCGTACTCAAGTTGAGGTTTCACCAGAGACAAATATGCTCTCTCCTTTACATCCTTACTACAACCCCTAAATTAAATATTAATTAATAATTAATTAATATTTAATTAATATTAATTCAAGTCCCTGGCGTAGTTTAGACAGAAATACTTTTGAGAAATTATTGTAAACCACCTCATATTTTTCAACATTTAAGGACACTTTTATTCTCCGTCCCGCGGAGTAGGGAAAATATTAGTAATCCACCATCTGTAAAGATCACATAACCGCATTTCAGTTGAGAATTTCGGGTGCGTTGGAAGGTGTACGTCTGACATTGAATAAGATAGGTGAGTTAACGACCCTGAGGGTTAGGGCGGGAGTCAGATTGGGTTTTGTTGACTTCAACTTGGAAATTTCTGTCTGTGAAATAGTTGGAACCGGGAGAGTTCGCCGTGCGGCTAGGGTCGCGCAGCAGTGGGCTTGCATCCCGGAGACAGTGGGTTTGAACCTCACTGTCGGCAGCCCTGGTTTCCCATTTTCACACCAAGCAAATGCTGGGGCTGTACCTTAATTGAGGCCACGGCCGCTTCCTTCTCACATCTAGCTCTTTCCCATCCCATCGT
This sequence comes from Anabrus simplex, assembly GCF_040414725.1. Classification (NCBI taxonomy): domain Eukaryota; kingdom Metazoa; phylum Arthropoda; class Insecta; order Orthoptera; family Tettigoniidae; genus Anabrus; species Anabrus simplex. The sequence continues at coordinate 143,442,188 of NC_090265.1, read as the reverse complement.
CGCCATAAGACCTTTCTGTGTCGGTGCGACGTAAAGCAAATTGTAAAAGGAAAAAATAAAGTTGGAGAGAAGGCTGACCAAGTAGAGGGGGATTCCTGTCTGGAAGAGTTTATATGTGAATATAAAAAATATAAAAATAATGAAAATGCAAACATTTCTAGGCAACTTTGTTCACCATTAGAAGCCAAAACCTGAAATCTAAATGTGTATTTATTCTGTGTTGTAGTTCACCATATCTTTCTTTCTTTTATACACACTCAAATTATTTATGAAAATGAAAATCCACAGCCTGTTATCAGTCATTCGACCTAGTCAGGAAAGGAATGAATGAAGTCTCCATCTAGCGGCAAGGGTAGGAACTGTGCCGGCTGCCGAAGCCTGTCGCACTCACCTGTGGCAATGATGAATGACTGCCATATGAAATGAAATTATATTGGAGTGTGTTGCTAGAATAAAAGATGACAGGGAAAATCGAAGTAACCGGAGAATAACCTGTCCCGCCTCCGCTACGTCCAGCACAAATTTCACATGGAGTGATCGGGATTTGAACCACAGAACCTAGTGGTGAGAGGCCGGCGTACTGCCGCATGGGCCGCGGAGGCTGGTTCAGTTATATTTATGTGCAATGTATGAGAAACTACAGCTTTTGGAGCAATAATCTTTTTCTGGGGTAACCTTCGATATTAATTGTTTAACGATAGCATTTTATAGAAACTGCGCCTGTATAGAATTAAAACAACTCTGGGGGTGGTAGCCGTTAACGTGGTTGCGGTAAATAAACTACATTGCTTTGCGGGTGGGCGGGCCTGAAGACCAGTATTGAGCATATTCGGATCTACTGATGTATGGAAACAGTCTTATTTTAATACGAATATCTTCAAATCACAACATAGAAACAAACTCTGTTGTCTGACCATTCGTTCTTTTCTTGTGTGTTAGACAGACCATGTTTCCAAATCTTGCAAAATTACTGAAGGGACACAAGAGAGGCAAAGTAACTCACGAAAGGTCCAGTTTGGAACAGGGCAGTTATGCAAAGTGATTGTTTATTTCAAAAATAAATAGATGTACTGATAGCACTGCTTAAAGTATACGGTGACCCAAAAGTCGGTTAACATATGACGAGGCAAAACTTCGCGGAATATTAGAAGTAGACAGGTAATAATTGACACACATGATTGGCATGACACAGGGTTTCATTGACACCAAAATAAATAAACAAAATGACCGACAGATGGCGCTGGACAGCAACACGTCAGGTACAAATGGTCACACAAGCTTGACATGACATGGGGTTTTATTGACACCAACGACGAGTGCATAAATAGGCCAACAGATGGCGCTGGGGAGCAACACGTCATTAATATCGTACGAGACCAGTTTACAGTATAAGAGGAGCTGTCGTGAGAGAGGGCGCTCGGAGGCTACTATCCAAACCCGACCTGCCAGCGTTTCAGTCGAGATACAGACATCGCTGTGCGCCCCACAGGACAGGGAATGCAGTCGGGTGTCGGCACATACTAATGGCACCGCCGTCAACCAGGAGGAGGAAGACGCCGTCTCTACAGCAGGACCACCAGCAACCCAAGCGCCACCAGGTGGGGAGGAGGGCCACCAGGACGAGGCCTCTTCCCCTGCCGAGAAGAGACCCCCACCCCCGGGAAGAAGACGCCACCCCCGGAAAAGGAGGAAGAAGACGACGCCGGCCCACTAGGAGAGGGCCGCCCAGCCGCAACCCAGGACTGCTCCCAAGATAGCAGCCGACTGAGGAGCCAATCAGGAGAAGATCCCAACGGGAAGCGGCAATCAGGTGAGATCGAAACTTCCCCCTTTGCAGTTCTTGCAGTGTTTCCGCTGCCTGAGGTAGGGCCACCGGCAGGAGAGGTGTGGGCTCTTAGTGAGGAGCAACCGTTGTGGGGGTGATCACCACTACACGGCCTGCGCAGCACTTAAAGAGGCGCCAACTGCGCGGGGAGCCACCCGGCCTCTCATCATAGTTGCCCTCTGTCTCGGGCCATGGCGCGGGCAGAGAGGAAGGAGGCCCGGCGCCATGACCCACCCGCATCCAGGAGGCCTCCGCCCCGGTGGGCTTGGCCTCATTCTCCGGGATCGGAGACTGGGTACGAGGGACCCCAAGGAGGTGGCGCTGTGCGGCGGGCCCTAGTGGTACTTGACGCATGGCTCCGCAACCGGCAAGGCCCGCGCTAGTCACGGCAGTGCCCAGACGGAGTGATCCCCTGATTACTAGAATGGCGAGATTATGGTTCATGGCTGGTGCATGATACCTTTTTTACAACTAACACAAACATCTGGACCTATCCAGAAACCACATCCCTTTTCATGTGCTATCAAAATTTGTCAGGTTTTACATGCAGGCTCTTTCTCTTTTCTGCCTATGTGGTTTTCTCTGACCCTTAATACTACACCTTAACACCGCCTTACCAACACAAACCTTGCCTGGTAACGCGCCTAAGGCAGGTACTCCTGTAGTAAATTTCCCACTCTTCCCTGCTATCTCTTTTCTTAGAAATTAATAGCATGTCAGTGGCAATGTCAGAGGGCGTCAGATGCGCCTGCAATCGTGGCATATTGACGTTACGAGAAATGGCACTGTTGTTGAAGCTTTATGTACTTTATTTTGGTGTCAGTAAAACCCCATGCCATGCCAATGATGTGTGTCCATTATTACCTCCCCACCTCCAGTATTCCGTGAAGTATTGTCTCGTCAAATGAACGGACTTTTTGGTCACCCTGTATGTTCGTAGCAGTTTCGCAGCCTCATTTACTTAAGAGTTAGCTGTATTATGTCTTCCGTTCTACAGTTGTACAAATTTGTTTTCATACAAATGTATTATTAGTTCTCACTGCGATGGATTGAAGTTTCTAGTCTGTTGAGAATTAATAATTTAACACCCACCGTATTATCTCAGAAGCATCAAGCGCGCACTGTCAGTGCATAGGCGCCGTGCCTCCAGTGTTTAGTTGAAGCTTATCAGCCTCCACTTGCGCTCATTGTCAGCACAGAGAGATTGACAAGCAGAGAGTTTGCTGTTCGCAAGTCTCAAACTCTCCAAGCTCAGAAGCAGATGAACAAAATCTTGTTCTGCATCCGCTCGACCGGCGACAATAGCTAGCTTGTAGCCACCAGTCTCGACGCAGGCAGGTTCTGTTATCATAGCCGACTCGCACGAAACCTAACAGGGGACGTAGAGAATGGTTTCGTCTCGCTCGTACATTGGATTCCATCCTTCTTAACAAACGAATAACTAGAGGGTAGAGTAGAAAATATATTGAGTATAATCCGAGAGGAATGTGTATTAACGCAAAACGGTATGATTTATATTTAAAACAAGTAGTGTAAACTGTTATTTTACGAAGGAATATCTGGCTCCATGGCTAAATGGTTAGCGTTCTGCTGGCCTGTGGTCGCAGGGGTCCCGGATTCGATTCCCGACAGGGTCGGGAATTTTAACCATCATTGGTTAATTTTGCGGGCACGGGGACTGGGCGTATGTGTCGTCTTCATCATCATTTCATCCTCATCACGACGCACAGGTCGCCTACGGGCGTCAAATCAAAAGACCTGCATCTAGCGAGCCGAACACGTCCTCGAACACTCCTGGCACTAAAAGCCTTAACCCATTCAGTTACGAAGGAATAAATCTATGATTATTATTATTTTTAGCGTTTCCTGAAATATGGGATATGCCAATATCTTCTTGCATGACTATCTCATTAATTTCTAAGTTAGCGAAGTCGCCGAAGTCGGCTATTTAATATAATCCAAGATTGCAACCCAGTAAGCTTAGAAACATGAAATGCCGTATGTCAGGAATGTCCGGGGGCATGTTCGGCTCGCCAGATGCAGGTCTTTTGATATGACGCCCGCAGCTGACCTGCGCGACGTGATGAAGATGAAATGATGATTAAGACGACACATAAGCCCAGTCCCTATGCCAGTGATATTAACCAATGATGGTTAAGATTCGCGACCCTGCAGGGAGTCGAACCTGGCACCCCTGTGACCAAAGGCCAGCACGCTAACCATTTCGCCATGGACCTGGACAAGCTTAGAGACAAGGCAGGCACTACAGAAAGAGTTGGGGATATCGTTACATACAGCTATTGAAAGGGTCCAGACTCATAGGCCCAGAAACTGGATAATTTCTTCCAAGAAGGTTTCTTAAATGTAGTACCTCTTCTTAACAGCTTCCAAATTTTCACTGACCGACAGAAAATGTATGACTTTCGAACTGAAGCCAGTTTTTCTGGAGAGTGAAATGTTCCACATGATGGACTAATCTACTCTTCTTCATTATGTAGCAGTAGGAATCTGTGCAGTTACGGGAATCGTGTGCATGACGTTAAAGTATCAGAGATCGGAAAGTATCGTGGAGCTCATCCTGCTTGCTAGGGATGGGCGAGTTAGCCGTGCGGTTAAAGGCGCGCAGATGTGAGCTTGCATGCGGGAGATAGTGGGTTCGAACCCCACTGTCGGCAGCTCTGAAGCTGGTATTCCGTGTTTTCCAATTTTCATACCAGGCAAATGCTGGGACTGTACCTTAAGGCCACGGCTGGTTCTTTCCCACTCCTAGGCTTTTCCTATCCCATTGTTGCCATAACAATTATGTCGGTGCGATATTATGCAAATTGTAAACAAACAAAAAACAAATTGCTAAGAATTTTACTGGTGGGCGAACATGTTTGGTATGAGCTTTTGACCCGTCGTTCATCTCTACACGGAACATGCTGCCCAATGTTCTACAACCACCATTCGCTTTATAAATTAGAGAAGACTACTCAGCTGTCAACAGTAGCTAAGTGTACTTCAGTAATTAACTCTAAAGATTGTTAGTTACTGTAAGTTCCATTGTGAGTGTTTATTACATAACGCTAGGCTGAAATGAGTTAAGGCTTGCACAAGCTTCATCAGTTGGCGGTTGACTGCATATGCAGATTGGTAGACTTTAGCTCTTTTGAGGTTTTGTGAAGTCATTTGTATGCTGTCTGGCTGCCCGTGAGGGTTATTGCCTTTATCAAGGCGTCTGTAGTCGATTAGGGAGAAAGGAGTCTCCCGTTGTTGGAAATATTGATCTTTGCGATAGGGAATCTTTCTCCTGACGTTCGTTCCTTTCAGTGCTGCTTATCATACCAGGCAGTGATAGATGAGTTCGGTGTAATGAGTTCCAAGCTTACGTGGAAACTTTGAGAACTTTTCATAATGCCTCATGAAGCTGCGGAACGTCATGCCTTCACAGGAAAAGAGATAATGAAATCACTAAACAGATAAAATGTCTGAATTTTTAATGGCTGTTTGTTATACCCGTATTGTGCCGAATGATAATTCAGTGTACACGATAAATGGCTAACTGCACCCTAGGAGGCGTTGGCCGCAACTGTGGCCAGACTGTTCTACTGTGATTGGATGATAGACAGCACAAGTGACAAACAAAACAAGGTCGCATGTGCGATTATTGCGTTCGAATCAGTATAAAACTATGCGTTTAAAGACTAAAGGAGTCGAAACAGTTAAAATTATTAAAATTGCAATGAATGTACAGTTCCTCGATTCGGCCAGTCGTCCCTGATAATAGGCCCCATGGTGGAAACAAAGAAAGACACAGTGGCCAAGTCAGCATTATGCAGTAGAGTGATTTAATAAAAGGAATAAAACCAGCCCATGCTCCGTACGAGTATGCTTAGCTTTGAAACACAAATATACAGTATGTCACTTTCCTATTCATACACAACCCATTTCGTTATAAAGAGTTCTATGTGCCTGTATATTTATGGATATTATTGATTTTCAGTTGTTTGTCGCGAATGTAATAACAAGACGTAAACACTCAATGCACAATTCTTTTGTTAGTGCATATAATTTGTGTTTACACAAATAAGAACTGCATACACTTGTTTGTTTCTCATACATTAGTATAGATGGCGTCATCCGACGACATTGAACGGGGCATACGTACTGTAAGTAGGTGTGGTGTGAGGAGAGAGGTGTTGCTGGTTGTGTTCGTCTTAGACCTGTGAGAGTGCTGGTAGAAATGGGCAAGGGTAAAGAGCTTGGATATGAGTTGAAACAGACAATTGTCAATCTAGCACTCATAGGGTACATCATACGAAAAATAGGAGTCATGGTGAAAAAAACTCATGCCACTGTTCAATATATCGTGAATAAGTTTAAGTACGGAGGGTCGGTGAAAAATGTGCCAAGAAAACCCAAACAAAAGAAACTAAGCCTATGAGCAGTAAGTCGCATTGTGAGGCAAGTGAAATCCAACCCTCTCACAAGTACTCCAAAGCTGCGAGCAGTGCTGGAAACTGCTACTGGGAAGAAAATATGTACTCAGAAGGTCTTGCTAGTTTTACATCGACACAGTTACCATGGCCGTGTACCAAGGAAGAGGCCCTAAGCTAGTAAGAAGAACCATGCTCTTTGCGAAAGAACACGTAAACAAAGGCCAGGAGTTTTGGAACCATGTCATCTGGTTCGATGAAACTAAAATCGACCTGTTTGGTTCCGATGGTGCCTTTAGGGCGTGGAGAAAGACCAATACGGACAACGATGTGGCCAATACAGTTCCCACAGTGAAACACGGAGGTAGATCGGTTATGATGGAGGGTGTATGTCGGCACAAGGTGTAGGGAATATTCAGTTTATTGAAGGCACGATGGACAAAGTAGTGTACACTAATATTTTGAAGAACAATGTTAAACAAAGTGCTGAAAAATTGGGGATGCTACCGACCTACATGTTTCAACAGGCAAACGACCCTAAACACACCACTGCCCTGAACAAGAAGTGTTTAATTTGGAACATTCCAAAACAATTAAAAAGACCTCCCCATTCTGCTGACTTAAAACCTATTGAACATTTATGGGTGTTTTTGAAGTCTAGGGTTCACAGTAGAATGGTTTCATCCAAAGATGAGTTAAAACGAGTGGTACCTAAGAATGGTACAGTGTTAGCCATGAAACGTGTGCGAGGCCAGTAATTTCCATGCAGCGTCATTAAAGCCAAGGGTTACTACACAAAGTGCTAGGATTGGTGCTATGGTTAATTTCATTCATATGTTTAGTTGAAGAACTGGCATCTGTATGAATAACAATGTGACGTGGGAAAAGGTCATGTTTTTGTTATATTCTCCAGTATTTTTTATTGTATGTTATAAATATTAATTTTTGTATGGTATTGTATAGAAATTTACCAGAAATAAATTTCTTAAAAGACAGTTACTGTAACATCCATTTGAATATCCAAAATGTACTGTTCTTTTCACAATATGAAACTGTATGAATAAGACAGTGACATACTGTAAGTATAAGCTTGATGTCTTTCTCTCTAGTGGTCGCTGTGTGAGCAACTCTTTGGTCAACTCATGCAATTGTGCATAGAGTGCCTCCGTCCAAATGTGTTGGGCCTTTTTCATCGTCTATCTGCCTGGAAGACAGATTTCATTCTGTGATGACAATGGCCTTTATGGAAACCAACATCTACTTCCAAGATCGCTACATTATTAAGTCTAATTGATGGAGGACATCACGTAAAATGTATAGATCTAATTCCACCTTTTACATTTTTCATACCGAGCAAGTGGCCGCGTGGTCAGCTTGCATTCGGGGGATAATTGGTTCGAACTCCACTGTCGGCAACTTTCAAGATGGTTTTCAGTGGTTTCCCCATTTTCACACCAGGCAAATGCTGGGGCTGTATTAAGGCCACGGCCGCTTCCTTCACATTCCTAGTCCTTTCCTGTTCCATCCTCGCCATAAGACCTATCTGTGTCCGTGCGACGTAACGCCAATTGTAAACAAAAATCAACCTAAGTTCTCAGTCTTGTGGTTCTGGATATATCAACTGTACAGTATCCTTGACATGGCTGTCAGACTGACGGACTGTTTAATCGGACAGAGGAGAACGAGACCACTACACCAGCAGTGCAAAACACACGCACACAAATTACAAACAGCTCTATACGCTTTTAAACTCGAAGGGCCATTTTCTCGTTGAATTAGGGCCAATGGCACAAACCCTCTGGCGTAAATCATTTTATTCTTGACGTAGATCACCCACCCAAATATTGAACGAAATCGCTGACCTCAAATTGTGGCCTCCCCTTGCGAGTTTATTTTTTATTGGAATGACAGCCATGTTATTTTCATTTTCGTAGTAGTTGATTAGTTCAACTTTGAAGTTTATCATTCTGTTGAAACTAAAGCAAGATGCAATGTAATGTATGTGTGTGTAACCCGTAGTCCCGTGTCTTCATACGGATAATGCAAGACTAAAAAGCAAAGTCGTGGCCAGGAAGGCCCTGGGAGGGGTGGAAGGTAAAAGTTTACACTATTCGTAACCTCGGCACTTGATAGGGTAGAGTGGGTAACGGTGCGCCCGGCCGCTTCTGTTCCCGGGAATTAAACTGGTACGTATTTTTGGTGTAGGCTGAGTGAACGTCAGAACCATGTGCATCTCCGAAAGTGAAAATCTCGTCTCTTAAACTTTCGACTTCCTGATGGGGAATCGAACCCACATCCTCCCCGGTGAACCGAGCACGCTTTCCGCTTCTTGGCTAGGCAGTCCCTACAGTGCAAAGTTAACAAAATATAAAATAAGCGGAAAAACACATTGACACAATATATCTGAAAAGCTATTAAATATTTTAGGAACGGTATATTTTGTTATTGGTTATTTTTAAGGTATTTTCCGGTCTATTAATCTTGCATTAGTTTTGACAGAGTAAAAACTTCAATATACACTGCCTGACAAAAAAGAGTTGAGCGCCCAGAAGGAGTGGTAGAAAGTGAATGAAACTAAACATCTTGAAAGACCATGTGTCATTATTGAACTGATTACAATATGGGATGAAAGATATAAGGCCGTTAGCAGTTCCAGGTGGAATGCTGGCGCCAGGTCAGTAGGGTGTCGCAAACCCCACCCCACCCCTGGCCACAATACATTCCCTTATGCTGTTCGGAATGGTGTCAGACAGCCTTTGGATGCTCTCCTGAGGCACGTTCGTCCACAGTTGTTGCAGCTGTCCCTCCAGATGCCACCGGTTGGTTCTTGGATGGAGTCACCTTTCAATGTCATCCCACACGTCTTCAATGATGAAGAGGACCGGGGATCTTGCTGGCCGCGGGAGGACTTCACCATGCTCTAAGTAGTCCATAGACACACGTGCTGTGTATGGACATGCATCATCTTGTTGGAAACTGCCCCAGGGTGCTGTGCCGTAAGGGCTAGGACGTGCGGACACACAACGTCTGTGCGTATCACTGTGCCGTCAACATCTGCCGAAGCACTGTTAGAGGGGAGCCTGAACGCATAACCTATGGCTCCCCACACCATGATGCCAGGGATTAGGCCTGTTTTCACAATATGGGCAGGATCTGCCCTCTACGCTCGAAGCCGCCAAACCCGCACATGATGGTCATTGGAGGTTATGGAGAAGCGGGATTCATCATGCCAGTCTTCCTCTGTCTATGCCTCCCGAGCAAGGCACCTCTCCAAACGCAGGCGTTGGTGCTCTGGTGTCAATGGTAACCGACGCATGCGGCGGTAGGACCGCAATCCGGCGGTTGCGAGTCACCGAGACACTGTGCGGGAACTCACACGATGTTGCAAAGTCTCCAGTACATGTTAGCGGATGGCGGGTTATGGGAACCCGTAATGCTTGGCGCACCATACGACGGTCCTCCCTCGGGGTGGTGTTTCTTGGTCGACCCGAACCTGCACTACGTGATTGGGTACCCTCATGTGCGCATTGAGTCCAACATCGGGCCACTGTGACATCTGAATGGCCCAAATGCCTGGCAGTTGCACGATACGATCAACCAGCCTCATGCAGACCCACAATGCGGCCTCTTTCAATTGCTGTCAAGTGGTGGATAGGCTGTAGGCCTATAACGCGTCTGCGAGGCATCGCGGGTGCTTCGTACTGTACGTAGTCCTCTCTGCACATCTTGCTGTCTGACTCACAGCTGTTGACTGGTAACAACTTATCAACAGGACTGTGCCATCACCAGTGAACTCTAGTGGGCGTTTTACACCTTGCACATCCTTGTAAATCTAATCATTTACTCACACATCAATGGTATGCATGTGTACCGAAATGAAATAATATTGGACCACTCCGGCGTGCTGAATTTTTTCAGGCAGTGTAAATTAATTTAAAGTTTTTTGATTGATGAAGAATGCTCTACCAGAGATTCAACAAATTAATACTATAATTTAAAAAGCGCCAAAAATTTTAAATCAGAAGAAATCAGGAAAACAAGTTTTATAATCTGGTTACTTTTTAAAACAAATTAGCACACAAGTTTTCAAAATAAGGCACATAGAAACATAGTAAGCAAGTTTATTTGCAAAGGAAAAAATACTTCAGTACAAAACACACGAATAAAACCCAAGATTGGATTTGTATACCATGTTACGGGCGAGTTGGCCGTGCGGTTAGGCGCGCGCAGCCGTGAGCTTGCATCCGGGAGATAGTGGGTCGAGCCCCACTGTCGGCAGCCCTGAATATGCTTTTCCGTGGTTTCCCATTTTTACACAAAGCAAATGCTGGGGCTGTACCTTAATTAAGGCCACGGCCGCTTCCTTTCCATTCATAGGCCATACTTATCCCATCGTCGCCATAAGACCTATCTGTGTCGGTGCGACGTAAAGCAAATAGCGAAAAAAAAAAGCCAATGTATACCATGTTTGTGTAACTAACCAATGTATCAACTTTCGTTATCAAACTTATTATATTTGTAGTTTTGACATCGCCCTAATTTTATTACACACAAAACTGCAAACCTTGTATAATTATATTGTTTGAGTTCTTCTGGCAAATAAAATATCGTTTTTCCCAAGTCCCTTTTCTTGTTACTTTGAATGCGGTTTATGTACTCGAGTTTCTGCTTCTCCGTAGTTGGTAGATCTTGCCGTCGTCTTCTAGTTTTTGCAATGTTGCAGGTGTTCGAGGTGATATCCGTTTATGGTTTTTAATCCAGGAAGATTGAGAAATATTTAACTTGTCAGTATCCACAAAGATATCAGCAGCTTTACAATAATCCGTCGAATCAGTTTACACCATATTTACAACACTTAAGGATGCTTTTAAATCTTTTTTTTTTTTTTTGCTAGGGGCTTTACGTCGCACCGACACAGATAGGTCTTATGGCGACGATAGGATAGGAAAGGCCTAGGAGTTGGAAGGAAGCGGCCGTGGCCTTAATTAAGGTACAGCCCCAGCATTTGCCTGGTGTGAAAATGGGAAACCACGGAAAACCATCTTCAGGGCTGCCGATAGTGGGATTCGAACCTACTATCTCCCGGATGCAAGCTCACAGCCGCGCGCCTCTACGCGCACGGCCAACTCGCCCGGTAGCTTTTAAATCTAAAAATGACAATGTTCCGTAAGTTTTTGGGCACAAATATCTTTTTGAATTCCAGTATTAACAACTGAAATCTTAACAAAGTTATCACTGTGAAGGCAGCTACATCTAGTGAACAAAAGTCTAACTTGGACACTTTTTTTATTACACGTGCTACTGTTGATACAACCATCTTCATCTTTAGGTTGTTTTGAGAACTACTTCAAACCTTTTGGCTCTAAGCCCTTTACACATGCATTAGGTTGTAACTCAGACCCCTTTTAACTGAAAATCCTGAAATTTTCTCTTTTGGCATTTTTTGCTACCTGTTTAACGTCGCAGTAACACATAGAAGGTTTTCGGCGACAGAGGGATGGGAAAGGTAGCGCCGTGGCCTTAATTAAGGATCAAGGAAAAGCCCCACTAATTTCCTGGTATGAAAATGGGAAACCACTGAAAACCACCTTCGGGGCTGCCGTCGATTTGATTCGGGCACACCATCTCCCGAATGGAAGCTCAGAGCTGCGGATCCTAACTGCACGGCCAACTCGCTCGATTTTTTCGCACATTGACCCTTTTTAATTTATAATATTCAATGATGACATAGAGCGTCAACATTTTTTCAATAATTTCAAAAATCTACTGCTACAGCTGGAATTACCCCCGCGAACTTGGGACACACTGCCACTGATCCATCGAAGTTGCGCAATCTGACTACCGTGCAAAGTTTTAATCTTATTTCAAGTATTTGTTTTGTTATACTGATAATGCTTCCTCGTGGTGTACAGCAAGTACTTGGTCAAGAAAGCAGACACTGAGCGAGCTGCACTCGGAAGCTGGCGAATTCGAATGCCACCATCGGCAGCGTTGAAGATGGTGTTCCGTGGTTTTCCATGTTCGCACGAAGCAAACGCCAGAGTTGTATCTTAAGGCCACGGACTCTACGTTTTCAGTTCTATCCCTTTCCCATCCTTAACACCGAAAGCCTCCTCAACATAAGTGCGACGTTAAGTTAATAGAAAAAGAAAGATAGCAGTCCTTAGGATACCAATCCATCATACTCGTAGCTTCACATTGGCGCTGTAATTTAGTCGTATAGAGCGTCGTGTAATGCATTGAGTCTTCCGTCTGTTCGAATATTTCAGGGAGTAAAAGGCACAGCCATCAACATTTTATTACGGACTTACATCTGAATATAGAGCCGAACACGCTGTCTGGGAGCGCCGTTTTAATCTCCCACAGATGAACCTCATGGTATCATCAAAGCTCTACCAGTAAATAATTATGGAGAGAGGAAAGCTCATACCTACGTCAGTTTGACTAGCTATGTTATATTTATTTAAAGCCATTGCCACCAAAATCACGATTTTAAATTGTTTCTTGATCCAGTCCCTTCTAAACTTAGCTCGGCGATTCAGTACAGTGGGGGAAGAGTCAGTGCAGTAACATCGTCGTTGGCTATTCACTCTAACGTGTCTGCAGTTCGAAACCCGGACAATGAATATACGATTTCTGCTACGGAAAGTCGCATACCTCTGATCACACGTAAAATTGGAGGACCCATAACTATGAACACGATATCAAATGTCATGTAAAATTATAAATTTAGTTTAAAATTTTCAGAACATTGCATGAATTCAAATTGTGTTTCATTATGTTTTACGCCCAGGGCACCTCATCTTGGGAGGGCGAGTCGGTGACAACGGTCCCCTAGGGTAACCTCACGTTGTCTTCATTCAGTTTTATTACGCTCCTCAGTTTCAGATTCCCTTGCGGTCACCTTTTCTTCGCCTCCGACCTCGGCGGAAATAGGTTTGCAAGGCCTACGGATTTTGTCATTTTCACGCCCTCCGTGGCCATTTCCTTTATTTTGCTGAATGAAAGATCTCACCTAATTCTGTTCCCCTTCTGATTCGAGTAAGTCAACAGTCTGGAGATAAAAATCGAAATTTTGGTCATTTTGTCGAAAATTTGTTTGTGGCTTAAACTGAAAGTGTTGAGTTTCTTATTTCTTGTCACGTAGCTTTGTTTGCACACGGCAGAAACGGGTGTGCCGTCTACCGAACACCTTAGTTAGGTTACACGCCATCCGCTGCCTGCCCATATTATGGTACCTGTTTCCAGAGTTTCCGCCTGTACATGATGATGATGATGATGATGATGAAGAATCCACTGCATGACTCAACCACGGTAGCAGTTCGTAGAGAGAGAGAGAGAGAGAGAGAGAGAGAGAGAGAGAGAGAGAGAGAGAGAGTGTGTGTGTGTGTGTGTGTGTGTGTGTGTGTGTGTGCGCGCGCAATATATGGTGCCTCTTCTTTTTTTATCTGGTACCGAAGAGGTTGATTGGACCAAGCTATTTAAGATTCTGAAGGTGATTGGGATCAGATACTGAGAACGAAGAATTATCTACAATCTGTATAAAAATGTCTGCAGTCATAAGAATCGAGGGCTTTGAAAAAGAAGCAGCAATCCAGAAAGGAGTGAGGCAATGCTGCAGTTCCCCCCCCCCTCCTTTTCACTGTTTACATAGAACAGGCAGTAAAGGAAATCGAAGAGGAATTTGGAAAGGGAATCACAATCCAAGGAGAGGAATCAAGACCTTGTGATTTGCTGATGATATTGTTATTTTATCTGAGACTGCAGAAGATCTCGAGAAGCTGCTGAATGGTATGGACAAAGTCTTGGGTAAGGAGTACAAGATTTTAAAAAATAAGTCTAAAACAAAAGTAATGGAGTGCAGTCGAACGAAGGCAGGTGATGCAGGAAATATTAAATTAGGAAATAAAGTCTTAAAGGAAGTAGATGAATATTGTTATTTGGGTAGTAAAATAACTAACGATGGCAGAAGTAAGGAGGACATAAAATGCAGACTAGCACAAGCAAGGAACAGCTTTCCTAAGAAAAGAAATTTGCTCACTTCAAACATTGATATAGGAATTACAAAGATGTTTTTGAAGACTTTCGTGTGGAGTGTGGCATTGTATGGAAGTGAAACGTAGACGATAACTAGCTCAGAAAGAAAGAGAATAGAAGCTTTTGAAATGTGGTGTTTCAGAAGAATGATGAAGGTGAGATGGATAGATCGAATCACGAATGAAGAGATACTGAATCGAATTGGTGAGAGGAGATCGATTTGGCTAAATTTGACGAGAAGAAGAGAGAGAATGATAGGACACATCTTAAGACACCCAGGACTTGTTCAGTTGGTTTTTGAAGGAAGTGTAGGTGGTAAGAACGATAGGGATAGACCAAGGTATGAATATGACAAGAAGATTAGAGCAGATGTAGGATGCAATATTTACGTAGAAATGAAAAGGTTAGCACAAGATAGGGTGGCATGGAGAGCTGCATCAAACCAGTCTGTGGACTGATGACTCAAACACACCGAAGAGGTACTGGATACTAATCTTAATATTGTGAATATGATAATAATAGTAGTAATGTAATAATTTCCATAAAAATATTTCATTATATATGTGTTTTGGAATGTCCACATACAAGGAAAAGAAACCTGAAAGTCAAGGTGGTTATACCACCAACTCGCCCATCTTTGGTAAAATTTAAACATTCGGAGAACTATGATGAAACATTCCTAAGGTCGTATTTTACTGAAATCGGCACTATCAAATATGTCCTTGACACCTTCCTACAAACGTGTGTATGGTGGACACACAAATTTTAATTGTTCAACATGCACATTCACAACCGATCAGTACTATTATGAACAAACTCGGCCAGCATTTTCTCGAGAGTGTGAAATACTTCAGGAGAAAGCCCCACACTCTTTAGAGACGTCATTCAGACTTATTGCTCTTTCGAAACGTAAAACTACTTGAAATTTTAATGCGCAGATATACCAGTAATGGCTCGTTTCAGAAAATGAATTAAGGATAAGATACTTCCTAGACCCACAACATTTACGATATTATTGGAACACATTTCGACACAGATAGGTCGTAGGCGACGATGGGATAGGAAAGGGCTATGAGTGAGAAGGAAGCGATTGTGGCGTGAATTAAGATACAGCCCCAGAATTTTCCACTGGGTAATAAGACATTGCACTTTTAATATATATATTTTTTGAAAAGAGTTTAATACCATATAGAAGCCAGGTAGCGTGTGTCTCACTCGAAAGCCCCTGGCCTAATTCTTTGTTTGTCAACAAGTTTTTTTTCTACTGAACCGCGGACTTCGGTTCACTCACCCTCGTTTAGACTGATGGAGGATACAGTCGAGTAAGCCAAGCATTGTGGTTGAGGAAGTTGTCACGCTGACCATATGACACCCCAGGACTCATAATGAGAGGTATGTGCCACAGGATGTGTTTCCTTTTTAACACCATGAAATATCCTTTGCAATTTTAGCCTTCATTTACCATACACAATAATATTCCTTTAAGAAATGGATGCACTGTCCATCCACAAAATATATCCGTGGCACTATTAATATAAATCTTTGAATTACCGAGCGATATGGCTGAATGTAACGGATTATTTACCTGTGAACTTGCGTTCGGGAGATATTGGATTCGAACCTCACTGTTGGTAGCCCTGAAGACGGCTTTTCTTGATTTCCCATTTTTCACCAAAGGCATATACCTATTTGGGCTGTAACATGATTAAGGCAATGACTCCTTCCTTCCTTCCTTCCTTCCTTCCTTCCTTCCTTCCTTCCTTCCTTCCTTCCTTCCTTCCTTCCTTCCCATTCCTAGTCCTTTCTCATCCTTACGTCGCCGAAAACCTCCCATGTGTTAGTGCAACGTCAAACCACCAGCAAAAGTATAAACAAATATTAAAAAATATACATCTTCTACTTCATAGGATGAAAGACCATGGGGTCGGCCCAGTGTGAGAGATACAAACGAGCTCAATACGATGGTATTTGAAGATATTCGATGACTCCAACCTCGAGTCAGTACATTTACCGGCACGTAAAATAACTCCTATGGGACGAAATTCCGGCACCTAGACTTCTCCCAAAAACCTTAACATGGCTAAAGACAAACCCAAATACGTTGTTATAGTAACTGTAATTATTTTGGATGACTATCCGGAATAAATATTGAAGCTACTACACTGCAGTGAACAGCGTTGAAAACCCCACTGTCCCTCCCTCTGTATGCGGCAGGCAGACCAAATGCGCTCAACTTGTGCTATGTCCGAGGGTGACGCGCTATATGGCCAAAACAAAACAATGGTTTACTGCGCGACCATAACAGGACATTCATTACGTTATAAGGGCTCTGTTTGCACTGCATAAATACGTTTACTCTATTATACCAATATTAGACGGAAATTGTGCTATTTGGAGGAAATGCTGCTTCCTGAACAGAAGTTCTGTTTTCATATCACTAGTTCATTTATTACATTTACGCATTTATTACTAATAATTGTGTCCATTATATACTGATAATTGATGATAAAAGAGTAATTATGTTAGATTATTATTATTATTATTATTATTATTATTATTATTATTATTATTATTATTATTATTATTAGTTCCGTTTGGGCCTGCTATGGACCACGTAGTTCTTATCTCTAGCAGCTTTCTTCTTTGACCAGTACTCCTTCAATCCTGCACTGTGAATGTCTTTCCGTTCCTGAGTCCATTTCACACCTCCTCCCGAACGTACTGTTTTTCTGTTAGTGACTGGAGAGAGTTTGATGTTCTGATCAACGTTCTGTACCTATTCCTGTCATAAATTTCACTGGGAGCAATGTCCAATTCTTGAAAGTCTTTTCTGACGAGTCTTGCCCACTTGGCATTAGTCGCTTTCCCTCTAGAGATGGCGTGGAAGATTGAGGTGAGCCTGTGATTGTCCATTCTCATGACATGACCATAGAAGTTAAATCTCCTCTTCCTCATAGATGTTGTAATGCTCTCCAATTGTTCGTACAGTTCGTTGTTGTGCCTGATTCTGTACTTGCCTTCTTCTTTAATAGGGCCCATGATTTTTCTCAGGATCTTCCTTTCCTTCAGCTCCAGTTTTCATAGTTGCCCTTTTCTTACCATGTGTAGGCATTCTGAGGCGTATAGTACTGACGGTCTCACTACAGTAGTGTAATGCCTGATTTTGAGGTTAAGGGAGAGGGATTTGGATTTGTACATACTCTTACATAGGTGGTAGGTGCTTTCCAATTTGATGCATCTGCTGTTCATGGCCTGATCTTCATTCATGTTTGAGGTTATCCATTCTCCTAGGTATTTGAGGGAGTTAGTCCTTTGTACTCCTTTGTCCCCCACTGGGATTAATTTGGGTGCATCTTTGATGTTGGTGATAAACTGTGTTTTGTTGATGGCGATCTTCAGCCCTACTTTACCTGCTATGTGGTTGAGAGGGGGTAGTTGATGGATAGCTTCCTCCACACTGGATGCCAGGAGTATAAGGTCGTCTGCGAAGGCTAAACAGTTGACTGTTAACTTGTCTTTCTTGTAGCCTATTCTCAATCCAGAGTCGTCCGACTCGTTGGCTGAACGGTCAGCGTACTGGCTTTCGGTTCAGAGGGTCCCGGGTTCGATTCCCGGCCGGGCCGGGGATTTTAACCTTACTTGGTTAATTCCAATGGCACGGGGGCTGAGTTTATGTGTTGTCTTCATCATCATTTCATCCTCATCACGACGCACAGGTCACGGTCGTCGAATAGAAAGACCTGCACCTGGCAAGCCGAACCTGTCCTGGGATATCCCGGCACTAAAAGCCATACGACATTTCGTTTCAATCCAGAGCCATCCTTTAGCATTTTCGTCCACTCACGAATGACTTTTTCGAGTAGGCAGTTAAACCTTGTATAACACATGTTTTTATCTCAAAGGTGTGGGACAGTTCCCCTCTGAATTTGATTCTGGCTGTAGTGTTGGAAAGAGTTGCTTTCACTAGATTCAAGGTTTTCTTATCTAGTCACATTTCAGCAAGTACCTGGAAGAGTGACTCTTTATCTACTGAATCGTAGGCCTTCTGAAAGTCAACAAATGTTGCCACGTAGGGTGAGGCGCTTAGGTTTTTGTAAGTGATGATGGTTTTGAGGTTCAGGATTTGTTCGGCGCATGACCTTGACTTGCGAAATCCAGCTTGGTACTCTCCGATGCAGGAGTCTAGTTGAGCCTCTACTCTTGTAAGTAATACTTTGGAGATTATCTTATACGTCATTGATACAAGGGAAATCCCTCTGTAGTTGTTGAGATCTGATTTGTCGCCTTTTTTGTGTAACCGGTGGATGATAGCTGAGGTCCAGTCGCTAGGTAACTCTTCTGTCACCCAGATGTTAATTATGATTTCATGGATACTTTGGATTGACTCCTCATCAGCATATTTCCAGAGCTCGGCTATGATTCCATCCTCGCCCGCTGCTTTGTTACATTTCAATTCTGAAATGGCTTTCTGGATCTCCCCCTTTGTTGGTGGGAGAGAGTCCGACTTAGTAACATTCTGAGGTTCGAAATGTAGTTTCTCCTTGGGTTCCTTTGAATTTAGAAGGTTGTTGAAATACTGTGCTAGAACTGTGGTGCACTCTTCATTGTTCATTTTCAGCTTTCCGTCAGCTCCCCGAAGGTGAAGTGTAGGGGCTGAGTAGGGTGTTATTTGAGATTTAAAAGTTTGGTAGAAGTCTCTAGCGCTGTTTCTTTGAAAATCCCTCTTTGCTTGTTCAATGATATCTTTAGTGTACTGCCTCTTGGTATTCCTGATTATTTTAGTAGCAGTTTTCCTAGCTTCTAAGAAGTTTTTATGGTTATCCAGACTTTTATTACGGTTCCATTTTAGCCATGCTTGCTTTTTCTCTTCTATTGCTTTGTCAGAAATAGTTGTCCACCATGGATGTTTGTTCTTTCTGACCGCCTGGATGGTGGTTGTCGCTGCATCTATTAGTGCCTTCTGTAGTTGGGGCCAACCTTTTTGTCTTTGTTTTTAGCCAGGGTCTCGATGAAGTTATTGTTATCTTTCAGCTTGGCTGGATTGAGCCTTGGAATTCGCGACTTGATGCAGTGGTTTTCTCTGCTTCTTTTAAGAGGGATGAAATTGGTTTTGATCAAAGAAAGATAGTGGTCTGAATCGATGTTTGCACTTCTAAATACTTTGACATTCAGCACTTCTTTGCTGTTGCTTCTACTGATGGCTACGTGGTCCAGTTGGAATTTTTCAAGCATTGGGTTAGAGCATCTCCAAGTCATAGCTTTCCTAGGAAGGCGTTTGAAAGCTCTAGATTTGAGGACTAAGTTGTAATTTCTGCACAGGTCAGTCAGCCTTTCTTCATTCCTGTTGGTCCTCTTGTAGGCTGGGTAATCTCCAACTATGTTCTTGAATTTTCTCTCTTTGCCAATCTGGTCATTAAAGTCCCCCATTAAAATAGTTATGTGGTGCTTTGGGATCCGGTCCATTGTCTCTTCGAGTAACCTCCAAAAGGTTTCCACATTTTCAGTATCTTCCCTGTTGGTGTCATTAGTAGTTGCATGGAAGTTAACAACTGTGTATGCTTTGTTGAGAGTTTTAAAAGCTATAGCGGACGTTCTTATATTTGGAGATGAAAAGGAGATGATGGAGTTGATCATTTTGTTGCTGACTATGAAGCCTGTCCCCAAGTGAGGCACATCCTTCATCATTCTTTCAACGGGTTGCCCTTTGTAGATCCGATAACCTTGTGATTCTATCACTTCTTGATCGAGGAATCTGGTCTCTTGCACAGCTGTTATCAGGATGTTGTGTTCAGTTAAAACATCTAGCGTATGTTTTAGTTTTCCTGTCTCTAGGAGGGAGTTGATGTTGATGGTCGCCAAGAACTTAAAACTTTTCTTCGTTTCACATGAAGGTGCAAGCTCCCCAGAATACAAAGGCTTGCTTGCCCCATCAAAACTGGGGGGTGGATTTTATACCACATGGGGTAGTTTTCCGTAGGTCATTTTCTCCATGTTGTGAGAGTTAAGAAAAAAGTTTAGGGTGCGTACCCGCAGGTAACAATTTAACTGTCAAGGTTGGAAGCCTTGAAGCTCCCAGCACTGGTCTGTTCGCCGACCCAACTTCCCGCTGGGATTGGTACCCAACCTTCCACTGGGTTACTCGGCTTAGCAGGGGCACCTCTTGCAGGTTATGTGCTGGAGTTGGAGTGAAAGAGGCTAGTTCGATTCTCTTGCTGAATCCAATAATTTCACGTTGCAGATGATTGGCAACAACGCATTTCACTCCCATTTGCCAGAGTCATAATGATTCCTCCCGGGTTGATTCCCAGGACCCATTATTATTATTATTGTTATTGTTATTATTATTGTTATTATTATTATTATTATTCGTATAGCGTGGAACGATACATTAGTGTATACATAAATAGAGAAAAACACACAAATATACGGTACCCATAAACATATACACAATTCATATACTGTATTAATATCCAGGTTCCTGAGGTAGTCCATTCAGTAAGGAGTAACGTTGACAAAATCTCCCGAGTTGCCATGATAAGACCTCAGTGAACACTCGCATAGAACAACTATTTTGATAAACTAGTTTACTTCACTTAAGAGGAGAACTATACATTCGGGTAGATTTAGTTTAGTAAACTCAAAGTTCTTCTCGCTCAACTATGAAAGCTATTTAACCTTCCTAGTGACAGCCCAGATCTTCAGAATATACCCGTATTGGACTATTTACAGCATTTTATAAGCTCAAATTCAAAAGGTTATACAGTGTGTTCGGAAATGTCCATTACAATATTCTAGGCGTTGTAGAGGAGACTGATTGCATAACGTTTTGTATAAAAACCCATGTCCGGAAACGTTTGTTTTTGTTTGCTGATTTTTTCACAGGCCCGTGGTATTTTGTTGTCGCAGTACGACTCTTACAATGATGTATAAAGAATAAAAACAAACATCAGATTTGATTCAATAGTGATACCAAAATCAGTTAAAAATGCACCTATATAGTTCTCGAAGCAATCAACGCTCAGCAATCAGCTACTCATATTTTCAATACATAATATCCGATTTCCCACAGAGAAGCAGATGGCAGTGTGCACATTAATCAACAAATATTGTTAAACACATATTACTGCTCATATCCTTCGTTTAGTTGTATTGCAAATAATATACAAACTGAACGTTAAAACAGACCCCACTGGGCGAGTTGGCCGTGCGGTTAGGGGCGCGCAGGTGTGAGAGAGTGGGTTCGAACTCAACTGTCGGCATCCCTTAAGATGGTTTCCCGTTGTTTCCCACTTTCACATCAGGAAAATGCTGGGACGTACCTTAATTAAGGCCACGGCCGGTTCCTTCCCACTCCTAGGCCTTTCCTATATCATCGTCGCCATAAGACCTATCTGTGTCGGTGCGACGTAAAGCAAATTGTAACAAAAAATTTAAAAAATAAAAAACCGACCCACGAAAATCTAACGAGGCGAGAATCAAACCTTGAATCACGAGCTTGTGAAGTGGAAACCTTTGCGCTAAGCCTTCGTTGTGCGAATGTGTCGTGTGCTAGTCTTAATGAAGCACTCTCGAAATGTTACAATTTTCTCGTAATGGGCTTTCCATTATGAACCGGCGGAAGTTTTCGCCATGGTCTGACTTGTACTGAAAATGGAAAATGGTGCGGATACATTCCTCAAAGACATACTTTTCTTAAAAACAGTTGATTTTTTTTATATCCACATGGTTTATATCTTCATGGGAGATGATTTATATTTGTTTAATAATTAACATTAAATCTAGTAAAATTATAAATGTGAGGAACATACAATACCATGTGCTTATTCTTTTCTTAAACAACTATACATCTTAAATATTCGAAATGTTGGATATTTTCCAGGTTTGTATTTCTGACCTGATATTTAGTTCTCTCCGGTTTCTTCCCTACTGACTTCATTTAGTCTTGAAAATGCTGATTTTCATCTCGCACTCGTTGCACCTCTTCTCGGGCTGCCAAGATAGTAGGTTGCAGGCTTTCAGCACAGTCTGCGGTTAAGACCAAGTCGTTGGCATAAATCAGATTGTTTACTACATTTCCACCGAATTCAATCCCTCCCTGCCATTGTACACCTTTCAGTAAATGATTCATATATAGTACGAACAACAAAGCTGAAACATCCTACCCCCGTAGCTACTTCGAACCATCGGTTCGCTCTGCAGTCATATTGTCAGCCTTTGATTACCTGTACGACCTATCACACGTCCCATGATCCACCACTAGGCTAACATATTTTTCCTGGGAAGCTCTGTCACATGCCGCATTTACATCTGCGAAGAAGCATAACCGTCTATCCCTCTCGTAACATTTTTCATTTCCTTATGGAGGGAGACCTAGCTTAACACGGGAAAAATATGCCAATATTCATTCGATTGTTATATATGCTACAAACGTTGTTGACAAATGCTGCACATATCCCAGTATTGACATGCGTCAGAGCAATCAGAAGCAACTTCAATAATGTCAACATTCTAATTATAACATTTTCAAATAAAATGTTCAAAATTTCCGACCTTTTTAACAATATATCGCTGTTTCCTTCATAACCCTCTTACTGATTCACGGATAATTATGAATTTTTCAGAGTTTCCTCCCACAGTGTTGTACTACAATCTATACCTCGTTCACATCAATAGGATTTAAATTAGATTTTATATAAGATTTTTATTTTAAAAACTATAAATATTTTCTGGTGTTCGGATTAAACACACGACAAAAAAAACCAAATCACAGTCTATGTTAATGATTGAGGTTCATTTTGTAGCTGGAGTTTTGATACACACTTTGAAAAAGGAAAAGTACGAAAATTCTTATAAACTTGGAATTTATAAGGAAAACAGTGATATATTGTTTAAAATGTGGGAAATTTCGAACATTTTATTTTAAAATATTAAATTTATTAAAATTCTTACATTATTAAAGTTGCTTCTGGTTGCTAGGAAGCATGCCAATACTGGGATATGTGCAGCAATTGTCAACAACAATTGTAGCATATTTAACAATCGAATGAATATTAACCTTTTTTTTTTTTCCTTTGTTAAGCTGAGTCTCCCCTAGATACTTAAATGTGGTCCCGACTGTCTGAAACTACACTAGTTTTCATCTCACTTACCCTTCACCACTGATTGAACTTGTTTTCGAAAATGCCGGTGAACGCCTTCCTTGGTGTACTAATCAGGGAACCGAGCGAGTTGGCCATGCAGTTAGCGCCGCGCAGCTTTGAGCTTGCATTCGAGAGATAGTGGATTCGAACTCTACGGTCGGCAATCCTGAGGATGGTTTCCCATTTTCACACCAGGCATATCCTGGGTCTGTACCTTAAGGCCACGGCTGCTTCCTTCCAACTCCTAGCCCTTTCCCATCACATCGTCGCTATAAGACCTATCTGTATCGGTGCGAAATAAATCAGATTGTAAAATAAAACTTAATCATTGAAATTCCTCAGTAAGTTAGTTGCAATTTCTGTTCACTTGCTTATATATAAGTACCATTACTGAACACAAATGTGGAAATAATGGCAGACTCTGCTAATGCTCCTTGGTCATGCTGCGCGTATCTCAAGATGCTAGTTCCTGAGAGTAAATATGACAGAGGATCGTAAAGTTTGAGAGTTACTAATTTTATGGTGCGGGTTTACAAATTATGCTATGTATTTTTTTTTAATTAAAAGGAAAGGGGTTGAGTTCGCTCTGTTGCTAGACGATCAATGAACTCGCTCACAGGCGATAGATCTTGACTTGCACCAGTCATGGAGGATCAGCGCCATGCACATCAATTTGCACTAAATCTCGTCCTTTAAGCCAACTTGTTCGCTGCTGGTGTTATCTCCACTGGACGCAGATGGCGCTCCTGCCACTGAGACTGGGCGCGCTGATGAGCACGGCATTAGAGCCCTGTCGTCGTGTTGGGGAGCTGATGTATTCAAATTACCATTCCACGACTAATCGTGTGGAATGTATTAGTAAATCGATTTGCTTCAACAAATTTGTTTCGGATGTTCTGAACCCAGATAACAAAGCTCTAAAATAAATGGCGAAACATGCACACGGTCTTTCTCGGGACCTTTGATGGGAAGATTCAATATCTACCACGGTGAATTAAATTAAAACCTTAAAGGTCTATTTATTTATTTATTTTATTTATTTATTTTATGCCTTTGTATGTGGCGAAGTTAGGGCTCACGGCCCTCTCTTACACTTAACCACTACGTACAGTACATAATCACATACTTTAGTAAAATAACATTAGCAGACCCTAGAGCTACTTAAATTTATGGAGTAATATTATAACAAATTATAATTGTTATTTTTTATGATTAATATTATCTAGCCTATCTACATCTACATCACCTAACAATAGTTCTAAATCATAATTGCACTCATGCACACTAACATTCATACAAGCTGGTCACGTATTTAAGAGGAAATCTCGACAAGACCGTTTAAATGAGACTGTTGAAGTGCTATTACGTATACTGACAGGGAGTGTGTTCCATAGCCTTGCCCCAGACACTTGGAAAGAGTGGCTGTATACAGATGAATGATTAACAGGTATCGTAAGGGTAGAAGTCGATCTGGTATTATGTCCATGGAAAGATGAGAGGAAGTTAAAATGTGAGGATAGGTATTCAGGTGTAGATTCGTTCAGAAGTCGAAAAATTAGTGTCGCAGTATGTAAATTCCTTAGTTGATCAATTTTCAGCCAGGATAGCTTCTCATAATAAGGGGAAATATGTGTCCTAAAGTTCAAAGAAAATATAAATCGTATGCAAGAGTTCATTGCCCTTTGAAGTTTCATAGTTTGTTCTGTAGTTGCATCGGTTAATACGACATCACAGTAATAAATTATTGGAAAAATGAGGGTTTGAATAAGTTTTATTTTCATGCTGTGTGGTAGAATGGATTGTTTCATTTTTATGGGGTGAAGAGATGCATATACTTTTCTGCAGACACTTGTTATATGGTCATTCCAGTTTAATGTGTCATTCATGACAACGCCTAGGTTTTTTACAGACTTCTGAAAAGGTATAGCTTCACCACAGAGCATGACGTTAGGCTGCTGTATGATGTTTAGTGTATTTAAAAGTCTAGATTGTCCTATTATGATTGCTTGCGTTTTCTTCGGGTTAATTAATAGGCAGTTATCTTTAGCATACGAGCTAATTGAATTTAAAGTCGAGTTCATATGGTGGATTGCTTTGTCAATGTCAGGGACCTTAAAGTGTGAGTATATCTGAAGATCGTCGGCATAAAGATGATAGTTGCAGTCGTTCAGATGAGAAGAAATGTCATTAATATAGATTAAGAATAAAAGAGGTCCAAGAATAGACCCTTGGGGAACGCCAGATAGCTTAGTCCTCCATTCTGTAGTCTTCATGTTTGATACAACTTCCTGTCGTCTGTTTTTGAGGTATGACGCCAAGAGCTGAATAGCAGAATGAGCCATGTGAAGTTTTTGTAACTTAGCTAACAGTATGTCTATATTTACAGTGTCAAACGCACTGCTAAAGTCTAGAAGGATAAGTATAGTCAGTTTTCGTTCGTCCATAGCCCGTCTAATGTCATCCGTGATTTTGATTAGTGTAGTTGCAGTACTGTGTCCTTTCTTAAAACCAGACTGTAAGGGATCAAGTACAGAATGTTTTTCCAAGTATTTAACAATTTGTTTATGCATTATCTTCTCCAGAACCTTAGAAAGTGCTGTGAGGATGCAAACAGGTCGGTAGTCAGATGCATTGGTTGGAGGAGAGATTTTTGGGACAGGCACAATGAGTGCATCTTTCCATTTAATTGGGATTTTGCCTGAAGTAAGACAGGTATTAAGTAAATGCGTAAAAATGGGCAGTATTATGTCGATTATGTAAGTCACAAATGAAATGGGAATTTCATCAGCTCCTGTTGCGTGAGATTTTATTGAATTAACTTCCCTTCTTACTTCATGTTCTGTAACGATATCAAATTCGAATGCAGGACGGACTGGGGATTGTTGCCTTAATATATTGTCAATGGTGTTTTGTACTGTCGTTGTGTCAGGAGTTAGACGTTCCGTGGAGAAATATGTATTTAGCTCATCAAGGGACACCTCGGGATCAGTATGCTTCGCAAGTGGTTTGCCAATACCCAGTGACCGAAGTTGTCGCTATGTGGAACCAGTGTTAATGTTTTTGTTTAAATGCTGGAAATAATTAAATTTCTTATTACGAATTACAAGCTTAATTCGGTTTCGAAGAACACGGTACTGCTCATGTACGTCAGCTAGTTGAGTCTGCTTATATCGTCGATGTAGTGCGTCTCGTTCTTTCATCATAGTCTTAACATCAGCAGTCAGCCACGGGCAGGGTGGACGTGTTACTCTCACAGAACGCTTTGGTGCATGTTTGTTGTACAATTCATGTAAATGGGAATTAAATATTTCCACTTTCTCGTCAATGTCACTCTTCATCATTATGTCATTCCAGGGGCAGAGTTGTGCATCTTGTCTCAGTTGTATTAAATTCATCCTTTTAAAGTCTCTAAACGTTACATATTTCGGTCGGTACTTCGGCACGCGAAGAGAGTATGCTAAGTATATGAGGTCCTGTTTAGATATGTCAGGAACAGATACTTGACCGTGGTGAAAGATTTTTTGAGGGTTATTTGTTATTACTAGGTCTATGAATGTATCAGCGGAAATAGTGGAAGTATGGACATGGTGGGTGGGTTTAAGGGGTAATATAGTCATGTCACACGATTTAAAAATATTTTGTAGTCGTGAGGCGTCGTTGTTCAGAGTTAAATTGATGTTAAAGTCACCAAAAAGTATCACGTGCTCGTATGATGGTAGCAGTCTCAGTAAGCTGTCTTCTAAGTCATGGAAGTCTCGCACTGCGTCAGGAGGCCTATATACTACACCTACAAGTACTTTTACAGAATTGACAAGCACCTCTACGAACATATATACAGGAGCCGTTTTAGACGTGTGAACAACTTTACTCTTGAGCATCGATTTACAATATAGGGCGACCCCACCACCCCGTCTGTTCGTCCGATCATGCCTATGAATATCATAGCCCGATATGTCAACCATGCTTGCGGGAATCGATCTACGGAGCCAACTCTCGCTTACAGCAGCGATATGAATTGGACTGTCTTCAAATATCATCTTCAGTTCGTCGAGGTGAGCAACGATGGATTGGCTGTTGACATACGCACACAACAGGGCGCGATTAAATGACATCAGTTCCTTCTCTAAAATGGTATGGGTAGAATAGGAAGTAGAATGTGTTGAGGAACGGTCAGTGGCAGGTCGTGTCCTTCCAGACGTATGTTCCGGTGAAAGGGCTGTGGAGGGAGAGTGTTGGGGGTCTGTCCTACAGAGGAATGCTGGGGGGTGAGGGAGGGAGCAAGGAGGGGGACTTTTAATAGCCCTTCTCAACTCAAGCATGCTAACGGAATGTGAAACATGCGGCTTACCTTAATTTCCTCGTACATACAGTGGCCAGCTGATTCACACAAACACACACACACACACACATTCACAATTATGCACTAAATTAAAAATAAATAAACTACACAGGATGCACATTGTTCATATGTCGCTTTCACCATATTGCCTGATTAGTGATTGTAATTCCGCGAGTGAGTTCACTTGGAATTTCTTGCCGGATACGTGAATGATTATCCTTCCGTCTTGGCTGTATGTGTTGCGCAGTCCAAAAGTGTCTCGTGCCTTATTCAAGATGTCCTTTCTCAGCCTAGTGAGGGATTCAGTTATAAGTAGTTTGGAGCCTTTCAGCTGTCGCTTAGCGCGCCAAACTTGATCCCGCTGGTGGTAGCGGAGGAATTTTATTATGATAGGTCGATTACCCTCGGTCACCACGTCCGCAGTCGATCTACGTTGGCGTCCCAGTCGATGACAGCGATCGATGGAGTCCATGGACAATTCGATTTTCAGGTTATCACGGAGAGTTTCAATGACCTTTCCATAGATATCCTCATTAGGCGTTTCACTCACTCCATGCAGAAGGAGACAATTACGCCTACTGTACTGTTTCGCTTCGTCACTCCGAGCCTCCTGAATTTCCAGTCGTTTCTCGATATCTTCGACATTGTCTTTCAGAACAGAGAGTTCAGCACAGATGGAATTTCTAAAAGTTCGGAAGTCCACTTGAAGCACAGTCAGAACATCGCTGGGGTTGGTAGCACTGCCAGTGGGAGCAGACATGGCTTCCTCCAGGCGGGCTTGGAATTGAGCCATTTGCTTTTCGAAGCCTGTAATTCTTTCCTTCACTTCTTTGAGGGTCATAGTTGCACACACGATGAGATGGTATCCTAAACTTTCGAATTACACTCACTCGCGATTACGACTTGCTAGCTGTCTTGCGATTTAGGCAGGTGAGTTGCGGAGCTTACTTACACGCGTCTAGCTCTCAGCGCCAGTGAGGTGAACGGCATGTAATGCCACCGTCCGTGATCTCACAGTGATTTCTGTTCACACTATTAACGTGGCATGATCGGCACCTGTCAGAGTTTTCTGTAGTAACAAATAGGCCCTACCACGTAAGGTACAGAATTACTTAGGATGGTGGTGATGGTGATTATTGTTTTAAGAGGAAGTACAACTGGGCAAACATCCTCTATATAACACTAATCAGAGAGAAAATATGGAAGGGGTCCGACACTTCGAAAAATGAAGGTATCGCCCAAAGGAAGGCAAGGGCCACGAAGGGCGTGAAAATGAAAGACTCCCTAACCCTCGCAAACCTAATAGCGTCGGGGTCGGAAAAGAACAAGAGTTGACCAAGAGAGGTCGGATAGGATAGATGAAAGTGAGGAGCCTGGCACAAGTAAGTGGAAGCAATGTCAGGACTCAGCTGAGATCCCCGTGGTCACCAACCCACGCTCCAAAGTTCAGAGCCCCTGGGGCCCCTTTTAGTCGCCTCTTACGACAGACAGGGGATACCGTGGGTGTTATTCTACCGCCCCCACCCAAGGGGGAAATTACTTAGAAGCTGGTCAATGGATGATTGCTCTTGTTTTGGATGAAAAGGAGGAGCAACAAGTGAGGATAAGGAAGTAGGTTCATCAAGTCTGGAAAAAGAGAACAGAAGGATAACTTGCCACTCTTTATAAGGAACTGATGGACGACAGAGCAAAGTTTCACGAATACTTCAGAATATCAGAAAATGTATTTAATATTCCGTTGAGCAAACTGGAAGTCAAGGTGAAAAAACAGGACACAAAATGGAGAAAATCCATTTCTCCGAGGAAACGGCTCGCCGTTTGCTTGAGGTATGTAAGGTGGAATAGGATATACAGCATAAATTATGAATTATTATCTTAAAAATATCAACTTCAAGTAAACTTACCTATGCAAATATTTTCATTTTTCTTTTTCTTTACTTTTTTTGCTAGTGGCTTTACATCGCACCGTCACAGATAGATGTTATGACGATGGAAATTGGAAAACACCGGATGAAAGCTCACAACCGCGTGCTCCTAACCACACGGCCAACTCGCCCGGTTTTCATTTTTCTATTGAACAATTTGTTTTAAACTTAAACTAAAGTATTAATTTACAAATATTAGGTAACATAAATTAGTATGCTTATAAACATTTACGAAAAACATTTTTATAAATAGAAACCTCATCCGTAAAAATTATTTTGGTTCAATTTCGTTTTGTATTTATTCCTGTTCGAAATTATCAAAGTACTGTTGCACTGAATATGCCGGTTGCCTTTGACTACCAGTAGTTAAATCTTGATTATCATTCACTACAACACATTAATTGTAGCTTTCTGCTGGGAAAATAAACCAGTCACACGGTCGTGAAATGAAAAAAATATCGGTGGGGAAAAACCTGACCGTCACAGTGCGGCGACAGTGGGAGCACTGACTGCGCTGTCACGGCCAGGTGCCGGGCGATGGCGGGGGCACTGACTGCGCTGTCACGGCCAGGTGCCGGGCGATGGCGGGAGCACTGACTGCGCTGTCACGGCCAGGTGCCGGGCGACGGCGGGAGCACTGACTGCGCTGTCATGGCCAGGTGCCGGTCGACGGCGAGAGCACTGACTGCGCTGTCACGGCCAGGTGCCGGTCGACGGCGGGAGCATTGACTGCGCTGTCACGGCCAGGTGCCGGGCGACGGCGGGAGCACTGACTGCGCTGTCACGGCCAGGTGCCGGGCGACGGCGGGAGCATTGACTGCGCTGTCACGGCCAGGTGCCGGGCGACGGCGGGAGCACTGACTGCGCTGTCATGGCCAGGTGCCGGGCGACGGCGGGAGCATTGACTGCGCTGTCACGGCCAGGTGCCGGGCGACGGCGGGAGCACTGACTGCGCTGTCATGGCCAGGTGCCGGGCGACAGCGCGAGCACTGACTGCGCTGTCACGGCCAGGTGCCGGGCGAGTATGAACACCACCACTCAGTTTCCTAGAATATTATTTTCAGGCTGGCCGGTAGAAGTACATGCCTGTCACGTCACGGCCATGTCACTGCTGAGTGAAAATAGACCTTCAGTGTATGAAAATTCAAAGTATCGTCCCGCGGTTCTCTCCGCTGGGGGTGCTGTTAAAAGGCTTTAACGAATACCCTACAGGATGGGCGGTAGCACCGTGCCGACAAACAAACGCTATCAAAGTACCACTGTAACAATGGTGCGTAAGAACAGCGGTCTGCTGTCCGGTTTTTTGGATAGTGACGGTGTGAAACCTATTGCAATTCGTTGACGAATAAATGATTTGAGTAAAGAACTGGGATTAGAGATACGGCTATTTGCAGATGTCATACTGTATAGCGTAATAAATGATTTAAAGGATTGTGAGCAACTGCAAAAAGACCTCAACAATGTTGTGAGATGGGCATGATGATAAACCGGATTAAAAGTCACGCTGTGAGTTTCACTAATTGGAAAACTCCTCTGTTTTAATTACTGCGTTGATGCAGTAAAAGTTCCTTATGTGGATCACTGTAATTACCTACTGTAGGTGTGTTAATATAAGGGAAGATCTTCATTGGGTTAATCACATAAACGGGATTGTAAACAAAGAGTACAGATCTCCGCACATGGTTATGGTGTTATTTAGGGGTTATAGTAAGGATGTTAATGAGAGGGCATATAAGTCTCTGGTAAGTCCCCGCCTAGAGTACTGTTCCAGTGTATGAGACCATCGCCAGGATTACTTGATTGCAGAACCGGAAAAAATACAAGGAAAAGCAGCTCGATATGTTCTGGGTGATTTCCGACAAAAGACTAGCATTACGAAAATGTCCGACCCGTTGGCTGAATGGTCAGCGTACTGGCCTTCGGTTCAGAGGGCCCAGGGTTCGAATCCCTGCCGGGTCGGGGATTTTAATCGCTTCTGATTCATTCTTCTGGCTCGGGGATTGTGTTTTTGTGTCCGTCCCAACACTCCACTTCATATTCAGACAACATACCACACTACCAACCACCACAGAAATACGCAATAGTGATTACATCCCCCCATATAGGGTTGGCGTCAGGAAGGGCATCCGGCCATAAAACAGGGCCAAATCCACATGTGCGACGCAGTTCGCACCCGCGACCCCACAGGTGTGGGGAAAAAGCGGTAGGAACAGAAGAACAAGAACAAGAAAGATTACGAAAATACTGCAAAGTTTATGCTGGGAAGCTTTGGGAGAAAGGAGACGAGCTACTCGACTAAGTGGTATGTTCCGAGCTGTCAGTGGAGAAATGGCGTGGAGTGACATTGGTAGACGAATGAGTTTGTGTGATGTTTTTAAAAGTAGGGAAGATCACAATATGAAGATAAAGTTGGAATTGAAGAGAACAAATTGGAGCAAATATTCGTTTATGGGAAAAGTTTACCGAGGGATATGTTCAATAAGTTTCCAAATTCTATGCCGTTATTTAAGAAAATACTAGGTAAACAGGAGCCTCCGTGGCTCAGGCGGCAGAGCGCCGGTCTCTCACCGCTGGATTCCGTGGTTCAAATCCCGGTCACTCAATGTGTGATTTGTGCTGGACAAAGCGGAGGCGGGACAGGTTTTCTCAGGGTACTCCGATTTTCCCCGTCATCCTTCATTCCAGCAACACTCTCCAATATCATTCCATTTCATTAATCACTGCTCCAGAGGAGTGAGACTGGCTTCGGCAGCCGGTACAATTCCTATCCTCGCCGCTAGATGGAGGCTTAATTCATTCTATTCCTGACCCGGTCAAATGACTGGAAACAGGCTGTGGATTTGATTTGATTTGATTTGATTTGATTTGATTTGATTTGATTTTTTTATTTGATTTGATTTGATTTACTAGGTAAACAACAGATAAGGAATCTGTCAACTGGGCGAGTGCCCTAAATGCAGATTAGTGTTGATTGATTGATTGATTGATTGATTGATTGATTGATTGATTGATTGATTGATTGATTGATTGATTGATTGATTGATTGATTGATTGATTGATTCGGTATGGTGAGGTATGTTTGTCACAGTTGCAACATACTGCCCGTGCAACAGTTGCGATCACCAAAGACCGGCATTTTCATTGTTGCCCAAATCCACCGTATTCGTCAGACATCGGCCCTAGCAGTAACCCCATATTCTGGCCACACAAGGAGGTTTTGGGAGGAAAGACTTATTAATTCGGATGAATTTGAATGATGTAAGCAGTGCAGAAGTGGCTGCGCAGACAATCAATTTTTTTTTTCTAGAGCTGGAAGGCTTTCATTGAACGTAACTGAGATTGTGTAGAGAAAATAATACTGTTGTATGCCATTTTCTCTCAGTAAAATAAAGGGAAAAAATCGGTTTTCATTCGACTCGACTACTCATAAACACATGCATTTGACTCGGCTGTCTTACAGTAACGTTGTCACTGAAGTTTATATGCAAGAGTAGAGAAACTAAAATGTTTTGATGACCGTCAAGTAGCATAGGCACTTACAGAGCTGCCGAGCAGTTTAAACTCTTTGGAAATGAGTTAAATTTCAACCATAAGAAATCTGCTAGGAAGTTCAGAGTAGCAACTTGACGTACGGTTGTTCGTTGCAGATATCTGTATGACGGAAGCAGTAAGAGAGAGATTCCCTTTTCGGTTCGTTATTTAAAAAAGGAAGTTTTTAATTTACGTGGCTGTAAATATCGTGATCATCGTCACGGGACTTCCAGGTTTACGTCGTGCTCAAATAATAGGGACGTGATATTTTCACGTGGAAAATATCCCTTACATTGAATGCATTGTCGAGTATCTGAACCGTGGCCAGCTTAGTGGGAAGCCAGTAACATTGCCACTCGCCTATCGCGTCCTCCACCTCAGGTTTAGCTTGCCCGTAGCTACATTATTAATGACATGATGTTATTTTAAGTGGTGGAATTTACCTACTGTGTTCTTTACAACTAATATGACATAGAAATACGTAATGATATTCTCTTACGATGTTAGCGGTGCCACATGAAATAACTTGTAGTCCTACTTCTATCGACATAACGAAACATAAACATTACTTACAAAATGTTACAAATCCTGGCTGCACACCTAGTTGTGGTAACCCAGTGGTAGCAGAGGTGTTATAAGCTGCGAGAGAATCGTGCGGAATGCGAATCTGTCTGAAAATACTGAATCTCACTACAGTAGGTTTTCGGACAAAGACTAGCCTGTAACTGCTAGAAGGCACCTGCTCTCGTATTATTACATATTGTTTAGGTTTAAAACGAAAATCTTATATATTCTT
Source organism: Anabrus simplex (assembly GCF_040414725.1). Taxonomy (NCBI): domain Eukaryota; kingdom Metazoa; phylum Arthropoda; class Insecta; order Orthoptera; family Tettigoniidae; genus Anabrus; species Anabrus simplex. Next base: position 143,408,177 of record NC_090265.1, on the reverse strand, counting down.
TAGGTCCATTGCTGCGATTATCTCGCCTCATCGTATTTTAATAGCAAATTTAGGGACTGACGGCATCGTGTTTTCGTCCCTTTAAAGAATCATCATCATCATCATCATCATCATCTGTTTACCCTCCAGGTTCGGTTTTTCCCTCGGACTTAGCGAGGGATCCCACCTCTACCGCCTCAAGGGCAGTGTCCTGGAGCTTCAGACTCTTGGTCGGGGGATACAACTGGGGAGTATGACCAGTACCTCGCCCAGGCGGCCTCACCTGCTATGCTGAACAGGGGCCTTGTGGAGGGAGGGGAAGATTGGAAGGGATAGGCAAGGAAGAGGGAAGGAAGCGGCCGTGGCCGTAAGTTAGGTACCATTCCGGCATTCGCCTGGAGGAGGAGTGGGAAACCACGGAAAACCACTTCCAGGATGGCTGAGGTGGGAATCGAACCCACCTCTACTCAGTTGACCTCCAGAGGCTGAGTGGACCCCGTTCCAGCCCTCGTACCACTTTTCAAATTTCGTGGCAGAGCCGGGAATCGAACCCGGACCTCCGGGGGTGGCAGCTAATCACGCTAACCACTACACCACAGAGGCGGACAAGAATCATCATGATGTTTATAAAACTGACGCAGATCAATAATGGAAACAGAAAATACAGTATTCTGTGCTAGCGCTTGTGAACTGAGTGAAATTTAGATGGTAACTTTCTAGGTAAACCGAAGGACCCAGGAAAAAATGTTTCAGATAAAACATTCTCACAGACTTTTTCTGATCAGAAAAAAATTATCTTGCTAACTGGAAATTTCAGGGCACTATTTACTTCTTTTTCTTTTATATTTTAAAATAATTTAAAATGATTTATAAAAACCAACATACCATTGGAGTCAGTAGACTTTCCTCTAGACTGGTTTTTGTACAGATTGAAGATAATACTTTCTCCGTATTTGATCCCGATCACCTTCAGAATCTCAAATACGTAGCTTGGTCCAGTCAACATTATCGAATGCCATGTACGCTACGTCCATTTCCTTTCCTAATTCGATCCTCTAAGATCAGACGTATGTCATGATTTATCACGTGTCCCTAAATTTCTTCTGAAGCCAAACTGATCTTCTCCCAACTCAGCTTCAACTTATCTTTCCTTTCTTCTGTAAATAATACGTATTAAAACGTTTCAAGCGCGGCATACTAAACTAAAGGTGCGGTAGTTTTCACACTTGTCAGTACCTGCTTTCCTGGGAGTGGGGCCGATGACTTAGATATTAAGCCCCTTTAAACAACCATCATCAACATCACCATCACCATCATCATCATCATCATCATAGGTATAACAACACTGTGTCTAAAATTGGATGTATCATACACTAAATGGAATAACCTCTCTATGCTGGTTTCTCCTAAGGCAGTCGTTAATTCTGAGCGTATGTCATAAATTCCAGGTGCCTTGTTCCTATTTAGGTCTCTCAAAGCTCTGTCGAATTCTGATCTCAAAACTGGGTCTTCAATTTCATCAGCATAAATAGCCTCATTTTGTTCCAGAACCATATAATCTACTTCTTCCCTTTGATACAAGTGTTGGATATGTTAATACCATCTTTTTGTCTTGTCTTCTTTCGCTAGAAGTCATCTTCCATCCGAACTCTTAATATTAATAAGCCTAGTTTTCCTTTCTTTAAATGTTTCCTTGATTTTCCTGAATGTAGCATCTACAACATGCAACCATACAACACTCACCATCCTTGCACTTCCCTTTGAGCCATTCTTCCTTGCCTGCGCTGCACATTCTATCTTCTTCATTCTTTAATCGCCTGTATTCTTTTCTGCGCTCCACAGTTTGTTTTGCATTCTTTCGACGTTCGTCAATTTGCTCTAGTATCTCCCGAGTTATCCATCGATTCTTATTTTATCTTTATTATTATTATTATTATTATTATTATCATTATTATTATTATTATTATTATTATTATTATTATTATTATTATTATTATTATTATTATTATTATTATTATTATTTATTACCGTGCGCAAGGATTTTGATTTAATGCTATCTGTGCTACTTAATGACATCTGTGGCTGTGTTTTAATTCATTTTTCCGGGTAAACACTAAATGTGTCACCAGACGTCTTTTACACACAGACATCGTACGACATGGGGCGTCGAATTGCCTTTCTTCCGTATTTCCAAAACCCGACTACCGAGCAAGTGGCTTTGCGGATTGGGTCACGTAGCTATCAGCTTGAATTCGGTAGGTACTGGGTTCGAACCCCACTGTCGGCAGCTCTGAAGATGGTTGTCCATGGTTTCCCATTTTCAACCAGGCAAATGCTGGGGCTGTTCCTTAAGGCCACGGTCGCTTCCTTTCCACTCCTAGCTCTCCCCTATCCCATCGTCGCTATAAGATCTATCTGTGCCCGTGCGACGTAAAGCGTCTAACAAAAAAAAAAAAAACCGATTACCTCTGCTGGGTTTGAACCTGTGATCTTGGGATTCAGAGGCTGACACTCGACTACTGATCTACACAGAGTGTGCTTCCAAGGATGATAAGTAGGTAGATATCATTCCTCGACGAAATGTTGGTAACTGCAGAGCATACGTTCACAGAGTTCTGCCGTTCACCGCCTAGCAAGTGCTCGCGAGCCTTCAAGCTGATTGGGATTTGTCCCTCTCTGTGGTTAGATGAAGTTAATGATGGTAGTAGTGTGGTCGTATTCAACATGATACAGCAGTCTCTCTTTAATGGATGTGGCCACTAATCATGCAAACATAGATACGGCACGAACATTAGTGACAGCTCGTACTTGTCAGCCGTCTGGGATTAAACCTACCATTTTAGGCCCATTCTTCACGAGCTGTTGAAACGCCACTGTCTGACCGTCTGAAACCGCGCCTTCGAATATCTTCTGGCTAATAAGATGGAAACTCTCCATTGCGTCTACACAAGCCTTCTCACGGCGGGTGTTTAAAAAGCTACAGGTGGTGCCAGTGCCTTCGGAGGTGTTGCAACTGCTGGCGGTATGAACGCGAATCTATCTACACGAGGAAGTAACAGGCTGGCACCGGGAGAGTTGGCCGTGCGGTTAGGGGCGCGCAGCTGTGAGCTTGCATCCGGGAGACAGTGGGTTCGAACCCCACTGTCGGCAGCCCTGAAGATGGTTTTCCGTGGTTTGCGATTTTCACACCAGAGCAAATGCTAGGGATGTACCTTATTAAGGCGCGGCCACTTCCTTTCCACTCCTAGGCCTTTCCTATCCCATCGTCACAATAAGGCCTATCTGTGTCGGTGCGACGTAAAGCCAGTTGTAAAAAAAACAGCTGTTGATCAGCATCCGTTCTGTATCTATCATATGCTACAGTACTACTGTTCCTCATGACGATACCACGTTTTGCAATATTATCATTATCACCCACAAAATAAAGTTCATCGAATTAAGATAATAACATTGTATAGAGCTAAATAAGAAGCCTCCGTGGCTCAGACGGCAGCGCGTCGGCCTCTCACCGCTGGATACCGTGGTTCAAATCCCGGTCACTCCATGTGAGATTTGTGCTGGACAAAGCGGAGGCGGGACAGGTTTTTCTTCGGGTACTCCGGTTTTCCCTGTCATCTGTCATTCCAGCAACACTCTCCATTATCATTTCATAGCATTTATCACTCATTAATAAATCACCGTGTGAGTGGCGACCCCATTGTAATAACAGCCTATATATGTTTCATTCATTACATCGCTGACCCGGTCAATGACTGGAAAACAGGTTGTAGGTTTTCATTTTCATTTTCAGAGCTAAATAAATATTGGCCTGTGGCGTCCGTGGAGGTCTGGTGCAGGTCTTTCGAGTTGAAGCTTGATAGGCGACCTGCGTGCCTGTCAGAATGGAGCCGTACCTATGATCAATTGTAAATGTGAAAACGACACACACACACATACACACACACACATCCAGCCTCCGAACCTTCGAAATTAACCAATGAAGGTTAAAATCCCCGAGCCGGCCGGGAATCGAACCCGTGGCACCTGGGATCATAGGCTAGCATGCTGGCCATTTAGCAATGGAGCCGGACATTTTGTAGGACTGAAAGAATTTGTCTCGATACATTCTGTGTTTACCTGTTGAAAGGCCATTAGATAATATGGGGCGAGTAAACCACGCTACTTTTCATGAAATGTTTCCTTAAGAATCTCTTCAACCAAAATAAATCCCCCAATGCACCGATCTACACAGCGTCCATTTTGAAAGTAACCTGCACAAAGGCGTTTTAACTATTCGTGTAGCATAGTCTCGCGTTTTGATTGCTGTTTAACAGCCGCGTTTGGACGGTCACACGTAGTTCCCAAATGTTTAAGGGCGGTTGCAGGCTGCCAAACAGCGGAGTGTGAACAGCTCCTGTAGAATGGGCCTGCAGTCCCATAACATACGACCAGTTGTGTAGCGTAGCTCAAGGTTGCGAGTTCAGTTCTCTCCACAGTTGGTGAGCATTTAAGAATATCAACCTAAATGCGAGACACCCGTGTCAGCGAATCTAATGGCACAAAATGGCACCCTTTTGAGCGAGTTGAATAATAAGAATATTATTATTATTATTATTATTATTATTATTATTATTATTATTATTATTAAAGTATCGGGGCCATATTTAGTCTCCTTAAGAGATTTTGACTTGTACAAATTCAGGAATACTATGGACAGGCTAGAAATTGGTATAAATGTTACTGAATATACTTCACTTACGGGCAAGCTATAATGAAACTGTCATAACGTAAGGTAGTCAGTATTTGATACAAACATAAACACTACAAAAACTAAACTACCAAAAATGTGTTCTTAATTTCGTCCCCCCACCATATTTATGGAAAATACAATTAATATATTTTTCCTTTCTAACCTTAACACTTTCCCTATAATGAATTATTTGAAGGTCATTTATGAAAAACATTAGGTCATAACTTTTACCCCCTCCTCACAAATCAAGATGGTGGTACAATCTGCCAGACGAGCTTTGGCAAAATCCCAAGATGTTTAAATTCCTCACATTTTACCCCGAAAAATATCGAAATATGGAGGCAGTTTTAATGACGGTGCAGACCTTCGTTTCGAGGTATTTGGTGGATGAACGGTAAGTCGTATCACAAAACCGATGGCACAATCTCGGTTGAATTTGGAGTGATCTACAACTTTGATCCTGTGACTTTCTGTCGTATCTCTGACCCTTATATGTTAGATTTGGCTCTATTTCTCGATTGTACGTAAATTTGTACTTCTTACTTGTATAATTTATAGTTTGACGCACTTATAGAAAAGATAGAAGCATCAAATTCGGCACGAACATTGAGCTACCCGGTGGCCATATGTAAGCCAAATTCTTTGTTTCTAGCTGTCACATATGTATTCGAAACGTAATGCACTGTTTGAAAACTGTACCCAAATTTCGCACTATTCAACATTATTAACTCAATCTAACCCATAAATAGAAGAGATACGAGAAAAAGTCATAGGGTCAACCATTTAGACCGCTAAAAGAGGCGTCTTATAGTGCACTTTGTCGATGTAACGTACAGTATAGCAGCAGTCAATCTGTAAATGAAGGCCTGCAATATTGTAAACCTGCATATACTTCCGAATGACGATCTACGTATATTAATTGAAGTATATTTGTAACAACGTAGAAAGTCGGTGTTCGCCATTATAATTAATACTTTACAAATCGATAGTGACTGTCAGTAGGAGGGTGTCTACTATTATACTATTCTAATCAATACTCCCCACATCGACTTTGACTGGCAGTAGGAGTGGGATCCTTCTCCGACTCCTGTGTAACTGGCATTAGTAAGGAGGGCCTACCATTGTAATGAACCATTCCCTTCTCGATTTGACTGACAGAAGGCAAGGGAGCATGCAGTTTCGTTTAAAACACCCCTACCCGATTGTGTCTGGCAGTAGGCAAGGGTGCCCGCCATTATAAACAAATTTACCCACCTAAAATGTGACTGGCATTAGGCAAAGTGGCCTGCTATTACAAATAATCGGAACTTACCAATTCGAGTGTGACTGACAGTAAGCTGACTGGCAGTAGGAAAATGGGCATGTCATTATAATAACAGCACAACTCAATTTTGATTGCAATGTGTCTGGAAGTAGGAAAGGGGGCCTGGCTTTGTAACGGAAACTCCCCAAATCGATTGTGATCGCGCAGTAGCCAAGGAGGCCTGCCATTATAATGAAAACTTCTCAACTCGATTGTCAGTGCCAGTAGGCAAGAGAGCCTGCCGTTATCATCACAACTCCACAACTTGCACTCCCCATGTTGTTTCTTGGATAACACTAAGAGACGTGCTGTTTAAGAAGATGTTATTCACTGCGTGTACATTAATCCGTATACACTGTAGAATACCGTAGCGAAGCACGGGTACATTTGCTAGTTGGAAGTATACGAAACCCCCTCTATTTTAAATATGGAAACGTGTGACTTTTATGGGAGGGGGGAAAACGTGTAGGTATGCGTTCCGGCACCTTAAATTTTAGAAATTAAACACTGGTTGTCCTATGCAGCGAGCATCCGTACAGCTACAGCCATAAGCAGTAAGCGCAAGATGAAAATTATCCAATAGTAATAGAAGTCAAAGCAAATCAGTAAGAAGAAATCGTGTTAGCTCGGAAGTAACAGTTGATGAATGAGTAGCCTCTAATAAGTTCTGCATAATCTTTAGTCGGTCCTCGCAAGGCATTGTAAAGCTGTTCTCTCCCACCGGCCGGATCCGTGCGCTAAGGTATGACGTAACTGTTACTCATATGATTCTCCCAGCGTATGAAACCATTTTCCGTTCCAAATTACCTTACAATTCGATCATTGCTGCCATTGCAAATAAATACGTATCCGTATATGTAATTAATTTCATTTTAAAATAGCCATTTACAATAACATTTATACTGAGATTATAATCAACTGTGGCTTGCTTCTCAGGGGATGGAACACAATGGCACATGTTACAATATACTGGGTCTCTCATATAAAACCAGCCCGAACGCACGGCGTTTGTACTCTGCGCTACGGCAGCTGCAGTATGGAAAGCGCGCGCAAAGTTATTGACCTTGCAAGCAGCCCGCACGTGTTCGACCTGGCAAGCATGAGTCGCCAGTCTGAATCTCAGCTGTTAACATGGTGAGACAGTTATCATTGCAACACCGTATTTTCATATGTAAAAGTCTTAATGGTCATGTGAACAGTCATAACTCTCGCTATTGGTGTGCAGACAATCCTAATGGTGTGTATAAAATCCCTCATTATGAGAGGAAGATTGGTGTTTGATGTGCTGTTAGTGAGAGACGAATAGTTGGGCCAATTTTTTTTTTGAGACGTCAGTAAATGCAGAGAGGTAACAAGGTGACATTTTGACGGCCTTCTTCCATCAGTTAACGGAAGAAGAATCGCGTGGATGGTTTCAACAAGATTCAGCCCCTGCTCATACAGCAGAAGATTCCATTCTTACAATCTCCGAAGTGTTTGTAGACAGTGATCAGTGATAGTCTGTTTCCCCCTTGGTCTCCGGATCTAACAGTGTGTAATTTTTACTTGTGGAGTAAACTGATAAGTGTATCGAACAAATCCTTACACATTGCAGGAACTGAAAGAGAAGATTACGAATGAAATCAGAAGCAAATCAGTGGCAGATCTCACTCGCGTCGGCCAGAATGTGGTTACCAGATACAATGCCTGTGTAACCCAGGAAGGACGATAAGGTAAGATTTCATATACAATTGTATTACACCCTTAAAGCAGGGCGGCAGCGCATGACATAAGTTCGTATGAGGCAGCTGCCGTAGCGCAGAGTTTTTATGGGAGACTCTGTATAGCATTGAATCTATCTCAATCATCGAAGTTAAGGTTTACATAAGGTAAATCCGGGACAGATGCCGCCCCGGTAGAGATGCCGCATACACTGTAGCTAAAGGTTCCCATCGTTACAGCTAGATGACAATATGTGTGGTTTTTCAGTTTCTAAGGAAGAACTACTGTCTGCGAGTGTGACGAAATTTGCTCGTATATTACGCCAATTATAGCCGATATCATGAGGCGAGTACATGTTTCCTCCTGACAAAGTTTTTGCGTGTGTTAATTTATTGTATATTAAGTTGGCTTCAAATGCTTAAATCAGACGTTTTTAGTACAGTAGACGTCAGAAACCTAACTGTAGTTGAGAGTAAGCTAATTTTGGGCCATGATAGCCTTGAGGTATGAAAACAGGAGGGTGCGGCGTCTCTCCCTGATAGTTGGGAGAGTTGCCGCACAACAATCCGGCTGAGATGCCTCATTGCTATCAGATTCTATAAGCGATCTGGAAACATTCAATACTATTCAGAGTGTACCGGTATTTTATTCGAATATTTTATCGTCTCACGATTCTTGATATGCATAATCTATTTTTATTAATTTCATTGGTAACATTATTTTATTATATAAAATTATATTATTTTCAGCAATAAAAATTTGCGACATGCCTGCTCAGTATAAAAGTAAGGGCACTGTTAAAAGACCTCAATGGACACAGGAAAATTTAAGAGAGGCTGTTAAAAGACTGAAAGCCAAGGAAATACTGATCAGGGAGGCAGAATGATGCACAGAATTCCGGAACGAACACTGAAACTTAGAATGGAGTCACGAAATCTGGAAAAGGGCTCTCTGGGTCCAGCAGGTATAGCTACTTCAATAATCACCGAAGTCAAAATGATATCCAAAAAAGGATTACTGTATCCAGTGTTTGAGTTACAAACAGTGAATGCATGAATCTTGCTCTACATATAACGACTGTTGCAGCAAAATTGCTAGAGAACAAAGTTTTAAGAAACAATCTGTAAAAACTTGTAAGAGGATAAACATCAGTTTTTGATTCAAGAATCCTGCCTTAGACATGTTTCCAAATTACTGTCAGGACAAAATTATATTCATTATGATTTTGATGTTTCCATTATATAACACGAGGGTCCCGTGGTGTAGGGATAGCGTGCCTACCTCTCGCCCGGAGGCTCCGGGTTCGATTCCCGGCCAGGTCAGGGTTTTTTCTCTCGACCTGAGGGCTGGTTCGAGGTCCACTCAGCCTACTTGATTGGAATTTGGAATCTATCTGACGGTGACATGGCGGCCCCGGTCTCGGAAGCCCAGAATAACGGCCGGGAGGATGCGTCGTGCTGACCACACGGCTCCTCGTAATCTGCAGGCCTTCGGGCTGAGCAGCGGTCGCTGTGCAGGCCAGAGCCCTTTCAAGGGTGTTAAGTGCCGTGGGGTTTTATATAACACAGTGAAGAATCTATTGCACATGCACATTTATAGTAAATCGAAATTAAAATACGATTAATTTAATGTTGTAAATTATCAGATAGATTTTTTTCCATTCAGTGATTGTATTATGTGGATATAATTGTCTTGTAGTACTTTCTAGTGTTCGGTTATATTAAAGTTGAAGAAATTGGCTTAAATTTGATTTTGTCATTAATTATTTTACTTGCGGCATCTCTCCCGAGCAAAGTCGGCATCTATACCGGGATCCAGGGAGAGACACCGCAGATACAACAATTCCTTTGTTCCCTCCTTTCTCGCATTTACTTTCAATTGCCAATATTTTGCTCATCCCTGATCAAATGTACATGTTTTCAAATTATGCTCGATGAATTTGCAACAATTTTTAAAGTAAATATACCGAGATATAACAAAAGACATAAAAAGTGCGGCAACTCTCCCGGAATTACCCTACTGTTTTAATTATAAAGCTCTTTATTTAAAGGAAGATTATATATTTACACTTCTTCGCGGTAGGGTATGTATTCTTCCTCGATTTCCGGTAAGTTATAAAATGTACTCTTTATGATCCGCCTGGTCATAAAATTCTTTTTGGAAAATTGTATTGGTGGTTCACACAGTTTTCGAGAAAGCTTTGTAAATAATTTCAATCTTGTATTTTTTGGTAATAATTATGTTCTGTTCTCGAGCTAATATGAAGAGCGGATACGAGAACATCGAAGCTTATTCCGTGCGTAGAAAATTATCCGATTGTAAAGGCCATTTACAGCTCTAGCTAGGCAACCGAAAATCATGATTACTAAACAAATTCCCAAGAAGTAAAAATAAGTCGACAAAACAAATTTATTAAATCAAATGTTCTGTCAGACAAGATCGACTCTTCCTGTGTAGAAAATATCGATGACGATAGTTGCGCCATCTCGGGATAATAGCTGTTCATTTATGTTACCGATATATACGCAGTTGTTTTCAACATTTATAGTAAGGGTGTACTTTTTATTGTAAGAGTATATATTGTTAATGTATCCTTCCTGGATTTCAATGCTCCCTGTAATTCCCGCATCGTTACCGCAGGCTGTGCTCTATTACCGGTAACATCTGGGCCGGTCAGCGCTCCTAATCTCTCTACCTACAGCGTTGCAGAATGGCCGGCTATCATTGTTTCATCAGCGCTCAAAGTGGACAGTAATATCCTTCATTTGTGATCTAGCTCTAATGTCTGATTGCTTGCCCAGTATTGGTCTCTTTGACTGCCACAGTAACGGCCCATCTCATACATTTTGTCCGAGTCCTGGTTGTTACAACATTGGACCCGACATTTATGTTACTCTTCATCAATCTCGAATGTAATATAGTTGTTAAACTCTGTACAACGATACTATAAAGACGATGAACATACAGTATAGGAATTATTCAGAATGCAATCAATTTACGGGGTGGTCGGACACAACGTGAACCGGGTTATGAGCGATAAATAATTTGAAAATAATATTGTAATTCGATATCTCGCGCCATTGTTATTTTATCAGCTGTTGAACTTAGCCAATCAGGTCGCTTCGCGGGTGAATTCAAATGGGCTTTGTGATGTGGGGTTATGGGTACCAGGGCATGCAGCTATAGAATGAAATGAAAAGACAGATAAACTGGCCAGGAAAGGGGCAGAAACACATTTTGTAGGCCCAGAACCTGTATGTGGGATTTCCTACGGACAAGCCCGACACTACATAGGAAAATGGGTACAAAGGAAACAAATGGAAAACTGGAAAAGTACTCCAGGTTGCAGGCTTGCAAAGGAACTGATAAAAGGACCAAACAAGAAGCATATTAAAGAACTGTTGTAACTCAGCAGAGAAAATATAAGATGGGTAGTAGGACTGTTGACAGGAGACTGCCATCTGAAACAACACCTACATAGAATTGGGGTAATAAGAGACAATATGTGTAGGAAATGCAATGAAGCAGAGGAATCAGCTGAACACATATTTTTCGAATGTGATGCGCTGGGTAGAATCAGACTCTCCACTCTAGGATTACAAGGTGAAGAGAGAGAAAAAATCCAAGAAGACCCAATAAGAAAAAATGCAGTTTTGTGAAAGGAGCAGGTATATCTCGGTGGGAATGAAGGAAAACATGGTCGACGCTAATTAGGAACTAATATTTAGAAGTCCCATGAAGAAAAATAGAAGAAGAAGAAGTGCGGTTGCTAAATCTGAACGTGGCTTAAGACCGGCTTGAGAACATAATCGAAGAAAAAAATATTTGCCCGGGGGAAGGATTGAAATACGGACCTGCTAACTGGCAGCTTCGCGCCATGGCAAGTGCGCTACGGTGACAGCGGCGGTGTGTTAGATACTGATTTCTCGGCCTGGCTCAAGGCGGTCTTAAGTGACGTGAAGATGTAGCAACACCGTCTCTCAAAGCCCATTTGATTTCGCTCGCGAAGCGATCTAATTGGCTAACTTCAGAAACTAACAACGGCGCGAGACATCGAATTCATTTTTTTTCAAATTATTTATTAGTACACAAGAACCTTTTTTTACCCGGCCCTCATTAATCCGAATCTCCAGTTTATCCGGATCGAAAATAATAATTTATTTTTACTTTTATATTATTTCTTTTACGGCGTCGACTCTTCTTGAATGCCTCTTCCGCCAAGGATATTTAAGGACAGAAATTAAAAGTAATTCGACCACGGTCTATGGAAGGTACCGTCCCGGCGTTCGTCTGGAATTGAGAATGGAAAACCGTGGAAAACCATTCCCAGGACGGCCGAAGTGGGATTCGAAAATGAAACCGGCGCACCATCAGAAGAAACAATGACTCATGGAGAGGCAACAACGCAGCTGGACAAACTGATGACCTATTTAGAATCCTTGACTGAAACCACACCGACAGAACTGTTGTTAGTAAAACGTCTCCGTGATCGTGCTGCGCGCAAACTCTATACAGATGTAATACAGAAAAACTCGCATTATTATAGTGCATAAAACAGAGCCGTAAATGTAAGAAAAGTGTTCTTATATTTTTAGTACAATTGAAGAAGGGTATTACTGTACGAGTTATGTTATTAGATTATATAATATGCACTGTATTTGCTTTTTAGTTTTCGGATTATCCGGAATTTCGATAATCCGGATCAGTTCCGGCCCCACTTAATCCGGAAAAACGAGGTTCTTGTGTATGACCAATCCTCTAACACACATATACCCTATTCACGTTGTTTTCAACCACTCTGTATAGGTTACTGTTAGGCCTAACACTACCACGTTTCTTACAAGTTGTTTTACGTCGCACAGACACAGATAGGTCTTATGGCGACGATGCGATAGGAAAGAGCTAGGAGTGGGAAGGAAGCGGCCGTGGAATTAATTAAGGTACAGTCCCAGCATTTTCCTGGTGTGAAAATGGGAAACGACGAAAAACCATCTTCGGGGCTGCCGACAGTGGGGTTCGAAGCCACTATCTCCCGAATACCAGATACTGGCCGCACAGTGACTGCAGCTATCAAGCTCTACTACTATTTTTGCTACGATCAACTAAGAAAGGCTGTTATTAATGTGAGGTCGAAGGTAAAATGAGAATATGTTCGGCTCATTTGAACAATAATTCTATAATATTCTCTATTGAAGCGTGTATTTCAGAACGGCTAGTAAACTCCATAGAGGCGCGCGGCTGTGAGCTTGCATCCGGGAGATAGTAGGTTCGAATCCCACTATCGGCAGCACTGAAGATGGTTTTCCGTGGTTTCCCATTTTCACACCAGGCAAATGCTGGGGCTGTACCTTAATTAAGGCCATGGCCGCTTCCTTCCAACTCCTAGGCCTTTCCTATCCCATCGTCGCCGTAAGACCTATCTGTGTCGGTTCGACGTAAAGCCCCTACAAAAAAAAAAACTCCATAGATTTTTCAGCCTGTAATGTGTAATAGATTTTTCATAAAACTGTGTAAACAACTGTTTCAAAAGAACGTACAATAGAGACTGGGCCGCAGACATTCCGTAGGACAAGCACAAAGTTGACTAAAACTATGCGATTTACTCCGGTAGTAAGTTGTACATGGTGGAGGTGACGTTGGCCTAGTCGAGGGGGAAAACACAGTGATTTCAGAAACTATTCATCGTACGCAAATTTTCCTTTATAGACCGCTATGTATGTCAGTGTTCAGTCTCTGTGAATTAACTAACCGCCTAGTGGGACGTAGACTTGCAGAAGGTAAGCTGTATTTGCAGTGGTTCAGCTCCCTTGACATTTGCTATCAGTGAAGTCCCTTTCACGACTGGTGGCGCGCCAATACGCTGCTTGCTGTCCTTGTTGATATGGTTCGTGTAAGGAACATTTTCATCTCCTTCGAATGGAAGGAGTGTTCTGCAGTACTGGAAGTAACCTAGCATTCGGTGCTGTAGAGTGCAGCAGGTCTTACAACGAACAATCCAATGCACAGTACCGGTATCTTAGATTTCAAACATGTTGACATTCTTTTGTCAGGAAGGACTTCTGTGCTTTTTGAGCAATTCGCCACTGAGCCTGCGAGTCGATGTCGACGCATTTTTCTCCACCAGATGACAGAGAAAGCGACGTATACCAGAGATTTTTTTTTACATAATTTTGTCGGATAAACAGCAAATGTGTCATCAGAGATGTTTTACATACAGACGTTGTACGGGTGTCGAATGGAATTTTGTTTTGCTATTCAAAATTCCGACTACCTCTTTCCGGTTTAAACATGTCATCCTGGGCTCCACAGGTCGACACTCTACTACTGACCCACAGAGTGAGCTGATAATTGTAAGAAGATAGTTACTGTAGATTGAATTTGTTTCCAACCCAACCCAAACCGAACCTATTAAGCGATCGCCTATTCGGCCCGAAAGCCTTTAGACTAAGAGATGACACTTGGTCAGCGCTACGAATTCACTCGGTCGTTATTTTACGCTTTCTAAACAGTCTGATAGCTCCTCAATTGCTCTCGCATTGTCTGAGCGGACCTCCAACCATCCCTCAGATCTAGATAAAAAGTTCCTCACCTGCCCGGAATCGAAACCAGGGTAGGCATGCTACCTCCAGACTGTGGGGCTGGCTGAATTTGTTTCATAAGCCAAATAATCTTGGCTTAATTTTTATAAGAGAACTATACAGTTCTCCGGACGTAACTATCTTCGATTTTCATTTTTCTGGAACTGGACTACCTCAAACTAAAGAGCTCCCCATCCTCAGTGCCTGAATATGGTTATTTATTTTATTTTTAAATTTATTTTTTGTTTCTAAATTTGGCCATCTATGGAGCACATATATCTTAAGGCTTCTTGGCCGTTCTTCTCTTCTCTTCTCTTCTCTTCTCTTCTCTTCTCTTCTCTTCTCTTCTCTTCTCTTCTCTTCTCTTCTCCTCTCTTCTCTTCTCTTCTCAAAACCTCTTCATTCTTTCGCTTCTCATCTTGCTCTCCTCTTCGTATGTGATCCGTTGGGACCTCCGTTTTGGTGGTTTCTCATAAAATTATTTTAGACTCTCGACTCTTCTTCTGAACTCTCTTCTACTGTGAATCACCTGTAGTGTAATTCCAGATTCTTTCGCATCCCTCTTGATCTCTTCTACCGACTTGGAGGGAGCCTCTAAAAGCATTATTTATTTGAATATATTTTTGGTCAGTCGTTTCGTAGTTTCTCATCAAATTATTTTAGAGTCTCGAGTCTTCTTCTGAACTCTCTTGCTAGGTGTCCGTAGAATTTCAGCCTTCATTTCTGCATTGTATCCGTGTACTCTTAAGAGCTCCTCATTTCCCCTTTTCTTCCAAGTCCCATGAGTAGTTTTCTGCGGTTCCAGAACTTTACTCAGGGTCTTCCTTTCTTTGTTCTCGAGTTCTTGAAGATCCCATTCTCTCAAGCATTTATTTATTTATTTATTTATTTATTTATTTATTTATTTATTTATTTATTTATTTATTTATTTATACTTCTCGAATTGTTTCAGATCCCATTCTTTTATTTAAAATAAGGCACTCTGAAGCGTACATTAATTTATTACTGTATTTATTTATTTATTTATTTATTTATTTATTTATTTATTTATTTATTTATTTATAATTGGAAGAAGATCTGATCGGGCTAATCGTGTTCGAAACAAACTTATGACTTGGTAGATCTTACGGTGTCATAGACAGCTTCGTTTTAAATGTGTAAAAAAGAAGAAAAAGCTCGAAAATCATAAACACTCGACGTGCAAGCTGTGTGAATTCAGTCGGGAGTAAAATCACGGCGGAGGATTTAATGCCATCATTACTGCGAATGGCAACGCCGACAGGATAAATCACCAACTCTCCATTCCGCGCGTCAACTGCACATACGTGGACGTGTGCAATATTGCTTTACTTTTATTTGTTTGGAAAGTAATCTATGCTTGTGAATTAGTAATGGGTTCGCCCTTTGAGTGATTGCTTGCTGTTTGTTGGGAACGTTTTGCATACCGGTTTTAAAACTCCGTGACAATATTCGCTTTGTACTGTTCGTTTGTTGTGCCTTTGTTACAGAAAACAAATGTGCATCGTAATGACCATTTTATGAACTTGTGTTCGTTTCCGCGATTACCCTGTTACGATCGTGATTGTCCAAATACAAAGAGATATAAGCAAATACATTTCATCAGCAGTTTCGAATGTTCCATGAACGGCAGCCTGTATTTTTAGGACATTAAAACTGGGAGAATTTCGGTGTTATTCTTCAGTAGGGAACAGGGCTTTTGTCGGAAAATATGAACAACCTGTACTTGCCTAGCATTTCAGCAATTTCCATATGGATTCACAGGAGTAACGTTCTGGTTGGCGGATACAGGGTGGGCTTCGGCCTATAGGTGGTTCGAAGGCTCTGCACTCCGACCGACCGACCGAACAACCGAACAGGGGAGGGGTGGCCGCGGCTCTACCGTGGCTCTACGCCTCTGCATTCGGGAGACCGAGAGGGGCTGGTCCCCACCGTCGGCTGTTCTGATAATGGTTTTCCGTGGTTTTCCATTCTCCCGCGCTAAGGGGAATGCTAGGACAATCCCTAACATAGGCCACGGCTGCCAACCCCCTCACCTTCTCCGAACATTTCTCTGGCCTGACAGACGGCGTTGATGTATAGATGGCCCGCCGTCCCCTTCAGGGACAGAATGAACTCGTTTTAGTAGTAAGGTTATGTTGTCATTTTTCTTTTTCGAGAGTTGGCGTCGCCTGCTGAAGGTCTTCCAGTTAACTATGCCTGCACATGTAGGCAGTGGATGAGAAACATTGTAACCAAACTGTTAATATTAATAATCATAAATAAATTAATAAATAAAATTACTCAAAAAATAAGTAAAATAATTGAAATAAATTAAATTAATAAAAATAATTAATCGAAATGTCCGTAGTATGGGCGTCAGAGTTCACCATAATGGATCCCTCGAATTTTAATAGAGCATGATAATATTCTTTTTCTCAGGGCGTGTACATAAAAGCTGCGTACTGGTACATCTGCTTCAGGCCTTATCTAACCTTCTGAAAAGGACTAAATAGGTAGGAACTCACCTAGGTTCATCAATAACTCCACTAATTCTAAAATAACTATATTCTCAATAAAATCCGTGAATGTGCACCTCATCTTCACACCAAAATTTACGTATATTACACACACACAAAATAGTACTGGATGACTCCATATTTACAACGACAGCAATGAAAACAGTGGGAAAACGAAAGCGAGGACTAAGCCACCATTTGCAGTTAGTTCGTTGAACAATGCACATATATGTAGATAAGTACCCTTCACTGTCTCGGTATCAACAAGACTTGCAGATTCTCATAATTGGCACTTATTATATCACACCGATACTGTACCTCATAATACTGTGTTCACTGACTCTAACACTTTTTAAAGATATATTCACTTGAGCAACACACGCTTGTCGTTCCTGAACATAAATTATGGAAAGTCTGAGATAGCTTCCACCAACATATAATGTCAGGCCGCCGCAAGTGATACAATACCCAGTGCGTAAGCACTCCACAGTCTGTAGGTCAGCCACATTCCACAAACATAAGAAGACTTCGTTCCACGAACGTTTGAAGTAGGATGACGCCACAGCAGAGGCTAAAATCTCATTTTTCAAAAAACGATTTGGTTACGACCTTCCGGGGTGGTCTTCAGTTGTTGCTACTATACGTGGTACACAATTGTTTTCAAAGAATATTTAATTTCAGTCACAGACAAGACCTACATAAAGCATGTTTAAGATTTATTTTATTTATTCGTATTAGAAGCAATACATCATATACATTATTAATTATATCATATCGGACCAGAATTTGGCAATATATCGACCATTTGGTGTGGCCTTCACCAAATCTTGCATGGTGCAAACGAGAGGGCAGGAGTTGCAATTAAGGAGGTGCGCCATGGTTTGTTCTTCTCCGCAGGCACAGAGTGTTGACACTTCAGATAGACCCCACTTATTCATATTGTTCGTAGATCGACTTACCCCAGACCGCAGCCTGTTCAGACTGTTCCATGTAGACCACGACTCTTCATAACGGGCTGGAAGAGTTTCATCCATTGAGATGGAGGTTTCTGGATCTCCAGGAAGTTAGTCTTGATGATTGAGGTGACTCCGAAAGGCACTCAGTAGAATGAAGAATTAATCATTGACTATCACAGCGTACCACCACTTTCTAACTTGTGTGGACACTTCTGGTACTCATTTAGTAATTAGTAGCTCGATACGGAATTCCACATCGTATACATAATTTGAAGATGAAGTCGTGAACACGTTGCGAAAAAAAAAATTTGATTAAATTGCATAATAACACAGGTATTTAAGAATTAACTTTTAGGCGCCTTCCCTTAAACTCCCATTTCATACAGCGTGAATAAAGTTATTTATAGCCTAGACCGTAGTGATTTGTTCCTCGACTCTATATAACGATTTTCATTAAATTATGTTCACCGATTTCCTCGTGGTTCGACACTGATAATGGACTTAGCAACGAAAATCGAAATTCATGAATATATCTATATATATAAAATAGCTTGTCCTGACTGACTGACTGATTCATCATCGCCGAGCCAAAACTACTGGACATAATGAAATGAAATTTTGGGGATACATTCATATTAAGATGTAGGTGCTCGCTAAGGGAGGATTTTTGGATATTCCTTCGCTAAGGGGGTGAAAAGGGGGGTAAAAATTTAAAATGAGTGAATCTATATCTCAAAACTTTAAAAGTTTACAAATGTAAAAATTGGTATTTAGAATCTTCTTTAAAAATAAGGAAATACGTATTTTTTTGTTTTCAGAAAATCCCAATAGGAGGGGTGAAAAAGGGTAAAAAAGGGGTTGAATGCCTTTAATCAGGATACCGGTACTTATATCTCAGAAACTGAAGGTATTACAGGCCTGAAAATTGGTGCTTTTGATCTCTTTTAAAAATAAAGAAACACGAATTTTTTTGTTTTTGGAAAATCCAATTAATGGGAGTGTGAAAAGGGGGGTGAAATTTTAAAATCAGTGTATCTATATCTTAAAACTTTGAAAGTTTACAGATGTAAAAATTGGTATTTGGAATCTTCATTAAAAATAAAGAAACACGTATTTTTTTGTTTTCGGAAAATCCCAATAGGAAAGGTGGAAAGCGGTGAAAAATGGGTTGAATGCATTTAATGAGGATACTTATATCTCAGAAACTGAATATATTACAGACCTGAAAATTGGTATTTGGCATCTACTTTAAAAATAAAGAAACAGGTATTTTTTCGTTTTTGGAAAATCCAAATATGGGGGGTGAAAAGGGGGGTGAATTTTTAAAATGAGTGTATCTACATCTTAAAACTTGAAAAGTTTACAGATGTAAAAAATGGTATTCAATATCTCCTTTAAAAATAAAGAAACATGTATTTTTTGTTTTCGGAAAATCCCAATAGGAGGGGTGTAAAAGGGTGAATAAGGGTTGAATGCCATTATTTTAATTAAGCTACTGATATCTCAAAAATGAAGATGTTACAAACGTGAAATTTGATATTTGGATTCTGCTTTAAAGTAAAGAAACACGTATTCTCGAAAAATCCAATGAAGGGGGGCGGGGTGAATGAATTGAAAAATTAATTGACTTAATTGTATGAGAATACTTACGTCTAATAAAAACTAAAGTTGTTACAGACGTGAAAATTGGTATTTGGATCTCCTTTAAAAACAAAGAAAACGCGTTTTCTTTAGGGGGGGGGGGTAGGAGTGTGAAAGGAAGTGAAAAAAGTGAATTATTTTTAATGGGGAAACTTATATCTCAAAACTGAAGGTAACAGACGTGAACATTGGTATTTGGAATCCCCTTTAAACATAAAGAAACATGCCTTTCTGTTATTTTTGTGGGGGGGGGGAGTAAATAAACTTAACGGCGGTGGGGTGTAAAAGGAGGTGAGAATAGTTGATTTTACTGTTCATAATGTACTTATAAGGAGCCTCCGTTGCTCAGGTGGCAGCGCGCCTGCCTCTCACAGCTGGGTTATGTGGTTCAAATCCCGGTCACTCCATGAGACATTCGTGTTGGACAAAACGGAGGCGGGACAGGGTTTTCTCCGGATACTCCGGTTTTCCCTGTCATCATTCATTCCAGCAACACTGTCCAATATCATTTCATTTCATTTATCATTCATTATCCATTGCCCCAGAGGAGTGCGACAGGGTTCGGCAACCGGCACAGTTCCTATTGCCGCTGCCAGATGGGAATTCATTCCATTCCTGACCCTGTCGAATGACTGGAAACAGGCTGTAGATTTCTGATGTACTTATACTGGTCATAAACCGATCATTTTTTATCTTTCCTGGGTTCGTTTTCAAGAGCCATCTTATTCTACGGAGAACGTTCTTAGATTACAGTACATTCTCATGGCATATAAATAAAAATTTAAACACCTTTGAAACAAACGACAGGAATGAGATTGACCGTCCAATTGTTCACCTTTATAATAAGGTCTTAATGCACGGAATATGTCATTCGTATCACCAGAAATCCCGCACACTTGGCTACGCGTGACAATGGTGCTGGTCACAACAATGACAGTGGCAGCAGATGTAATTTACCGCCAAGTAGCGGTCTTGCATCTTGCTGTGGGGTCCAGAACATCTCTAATAATAATAGTAATAATAATAATAATAATAATAATAATAATAATGTTCTGGACCGTCGTCAAATGTGCAGACCGCGCTGGAAACGGGTCCTGGACGGATAATGACTAAGAATGCAGTCCAGCCGCGGGTTCAGTACCGCCAAGGCACCCAAGAGGACACCACGCCGGATCTCCTCAAGGATTTGATCCATATTAAAAATTCTTATAGGAAAAGATGGCAAAGATTTAGGGACCCAACTGACCGGGTGGAATACCTGGACCTAGCCCGGGAAATACGAAATCGATTGCTGGAAAGAAAGATTGTAAAATGGGAGGGAACTTGCCGTAATCTATTAGAAAACGAGTCAGATCGCGAATTTTGACGGATTCTCTCAGACAACCAGTCAGATCGCGAATTTCGGCGGATTATATATATGAAACAATAAGCATTCAATTATAAATTTCAGTATAATACCGTAGCGAAGCACGGGTTTCTTGCTAGTCTTATCATATTACCATTCAGCTTTCACGGCCCGAACTCGTACACATGATATAGGCTCTTTGAGCTTATGCCCTGTCAAGAAAATAACGTACGGTAATAATAATTTCATGTGGCTATTTCTAGCCGAGTGCAGCCCTTGTAAGGCAGACCCTCCGATACGGGTGGGCGGCACCTGCCATGTTTAGGCAACTGCGTGTTATTGTGGTGAAAGATAGTGTTATGTGTGGTGTGTGAGTTGCAGGGATGTTGGGGACAGCACAAACACCCAGCCCCCGGGCCATTGGAACTAACCAATGAAGGTTAAAATCCCCGACCCGGCCGGGAATCGAACCCGCGACCCTCTGAACAGAAGGCCAGTACGCTGACCATTCAGCCAACGAGTGTAACGTACGGTAAAAATGTATGACATAAATGATCGGAAATTTAATTCTATATAACTTCAGTTATGCAGTAGGCCTATATATTGATAGGACCACTAACAACAAAAATGTTCGAGAATTACATTTTAGTACTTCCCCTAAACTAACATTTCATTTGGCGTGAGTAAAATTATTTATAGCCTAGATTATAGTGCCTCATTTCCCGACTTTACATACCGATCTTCATTAAAATCTCTTCACCCATTTTCTCGTGATGCGCATACATACATACATACTGAGCCCTGACAGCAATCCCTGTGACCATTTTTGCACATCTTAATTCTGTATCTCAGTGTTGGGTTATGCCGCGGCAAAGCAAAGCAGTCGGAGATCCATGAAGCCTCCACTCTAGGGACGTGCAAGTCCGACGAGTCGGGTCACAGGTTTATATAGTGGACTGTTATCAGTGTGGTTTAAACGTAGAAAGTAATCATCATTTCCTGCCCAAAAATTACGTGAATATTCCGTAACAGAATGTCAAGAGATCTAGGATATTGCCATATTCACCAAGATACATTGACCATCATATCATTTTATCCTAAATTAAATAACTATCCTAGTATTCCTACGCTACATCAAATGAGAACTCTGTAAAATGTTTCATTTATGGAAGGATTTTCCGTTTAATGACTCAAAATAATTTCGAATGTCAGTTACATAATGAGCAAATTATTAGCAACACAAACGGATATAGAAAAAGAAAAAAAGAAATGTTACGTTAAAGTTTGAAATAAACATCTAACTTCTTGCTCTTGTTACAAAGAAATTATAACATCGTCAATCAAGAGAAAATCGAAAAACAAAAGAGACAAAGTGTCCCACTGCTGAAGGCTTACAATGAAAGATCTATTATCCATCACGCATTTCGAAATAAATAACTGGGAATTATAGAATCGTCCACGTCAGAATGCTGTTCCTACTCAAATATATCATAATATTCCGTCATTCTAATTTAAATCATCGCATTGTTTATCGGTAAATTATCTGCCTAACAACTTGAAAACACCGTTATTCAAAATTCATAAATCATCATAAATGCAAGAGAAATGTTTGAAAGACACAGGATCGTAGCATAATATGTCATCCACCAAAATCATGCATTTAAAAGACAGACTCGATCCTCTCGAACATTCATCGAAGACTGCACCTAGATAAAGGACATCAATAGACATTGCAACATCTACAATAACCTTCTCTAACTACGTTGATTCTGCGCCTCCGGATTCCACTGCGACGTTTGGCCTGAAATAACTACATCAGCACTAGGCATCAACTCAAATGATCTACAAAATATCCAACTAGCAAAGAAATGATTTACTTACCATAGGAGATCATATTTCCTTTACGACATGACCCAATATCTTTACGTTACCGTTTATTTTGTGAAGATCCTAAACATCCCTTTAATACCGTGCGCTCTGGTCAATCTTGTATTTAAATAGGATAAATGTGACGACCATCTATTAGTGTTCGTGAGTGCAAAAATCCTACGACACTATTCTTAAATACGGCCTCGTGCCTAAATAAATCATTCATCACAACAACATCAAAATTCACACATGACCAACACAATTCCTAACGCCAATGCCATCATCAGGACCTTCACATTACATCATCATAAAATACGCAATCCTAATGACACGTCTATAACCATCCACATCTCTCTATCCACGTACATATTTTCAAAGATCCTACCGTATCAAACACCTTATCACGTCGCACAAATCGTCATGCACAGCGAATTCACAATACCTAGGAACAATCTATTCAGGCAATTACGTCAAAACTACTAAATACGTTGCCGCATTAACACCATATCACCACAATAATATCACACTTCCATTATAAAACATCGTATTTCTGCACAAGCACATAATATTTGAAGACCACAGAATCGCACGTCGCAAATACTAAGCTCCTCCGGGGTATTTTGAGCCATGAGTTAGGTTAACGCTCATCACCATAACACCATTACGGTACCAATATCATCGATGCCGAAAAACCATTTCATAAAACCTTGCTAGAAGACGTTAAAAGAAAACTTACACGACCCATCGCATATTATCACAACGTAGATTGACTCACCGCACTAGACGCAACGATCATAAGTAATACAACGCAATGATTAACAAATAACGGTCGCCTTCAAGTTGAAAATTATACATGTCAAATCGACATTAAAATAAATACTACTCTACATCTAAAATAAGCAACTACATGGCGGAATATATAGACGATATTTGAGTACTCATCCTGGGTTGTTGCTCCACGACGGTGTCACCTTCCGTGTTCAGCTCTCACGTATTAACATTATCCATTAGTGTCCATCACATTCCTGGCCAGATCCTTCGAGGTCCCTCTATTTTAGTTGTTCATGTTAATACGTGCAGTCATCTCATATGTATAACCAATAACTGACGGTTCCATGTTACCTGAAACTCAGAGATATCAATTAGGACAGGGTCATACACCTTGATACAATATTACAGTTCAATTGACACACTTGCCTTTGCACTTTCGATAACAAGATATCTTGTTTTACAATATAATAAGTGTTTATAATATGCCAATATCACGCTAATATATCTCTTCAACACAATCTTTTCCCCACGAATTTTTGCTTCCGATCCTTCTAAGATACAGATTGAGAGTCAACTTCCTCAGAGACAAAACAAATTCTACAACAACATAATAATCGCAGACGGTTTGCTTTTTAGAATTCTTCTATGCTTCTAGCTCCCATATGTTCTTGACAATTGGAAACATTTGACACATAATGCGAAACGATCTCGTATAAATCAGCTGTACTCGCAAAGGAACTTATTTAATAATTGCTGCCTCGTATTTAGGTTAGTAATCGACAGTTTCATTCTTCATCTCGATCGTCGAATCGTGCGAGACTAGATGTACAAGGTATGGCCCTCTCATATAAACTTATTATTCACATATTTCATGGCCCTCAGTAATATTCTGTCATTGATATTCTGCCGTTCATGCATTTCAGAAACTTTACTTGAGGAATGTGTATTATTCATTTAATCCTGTCCTATGTTCCACGATGTTTAATTGTCTACCAATATTTCCAAGGCACCACGGGGTTTAGAGCTTGTTATCAATCCGCCGCTATCTTCAATTCAGCGATGCCGTTCACATAATTAGACAAGTCAACTGAACTCAAATTCACCTGGAGGTGTGATAACCGGATATAAGATTTCATTGACATTATTTCTCAACATAAACTTCCAATGTGTTCACCAATCTCATCCTGACATACATTGGAAGGTTATAATACAGACAGAAATGATGGGATATTAGAAAAGTGCATTTTTTGTTACGATTAGAATTTCAGTCACCAACGTTCAGCATGTATAGTAAAATTGTGATTCCGTGCGTAGCGGAAGTTATATTCAGGGGTTCCTCGGCATGCCATAAGAAACAAGTGAAAGGGTACTCTCAACTTTACCGGGTGAGTTGGCCGTGCGGTTAGGGGCGCGCAGGTGAGCTTGCATCCGGGAGATAATGGGTTAGAACCCCACTATCGGCAGCCCTGGAGATGGTTTTCCGTGGTTTCCAGTTTTCATACCAGGCAAATGCTGGGGCTGTACCTTAATTAAGGCGACGGCCGCTTCTTTCCCACTCCTAGACCTTACCTATCCCATCGTCTCCATAAGACCTAGCCGTGTTGGTGCGACGTAAAGAAATTTGTAAATATTTATATATATCAACTTTGAAGCGTATGATGATGTCTATATAGCATAGATTTTCACCAATTTGTTCCAAACTCCTCACTTGCATATTTTCTATCTCATCCTCCTTGCTCAGCTCATGTTCTTCTCCTACCGTGACGGTGTTTGTTTTGCGTTGCCTTGGCAGTCCTTCATTTTCACACCTTTGTAGTCTTTCCTTTCCTTCCAATGCTTTCGAACCTCTTGCCTTTTCTCTTATTTTGCCATGCGTTTCGACCTATATTTTCTACTATAGTTCCATATTACAAGGTAAATTACCAGCTTTCTGAAATCACTGACAAGAGCTAGAGCAAAGTCGGGCACAATGCGGCCCAGTAAGCAGCGCTCCAGCTCAGGCAAATTAGGGGCAGGGAGTATGCGCTGCAGCTTGCACGCCTCGCAGTTAAGAGGGGCGTATATAAACTGATTTGAACTGTTAAGTGTTATTATGCCTAATATCTTGTTCTGTTCAGTGCACTAGATTATGGTGAGGAAACAATATATGTTATATTGTGTATCAGCCAACGGCCGTAGCCGTGTTGAAACACGGGATCCCGTGAGATCTCCGAAGTTAAGCAACATTGGGCGTGGTCAGGAGTTGGATGGGTTGCCACGCGCTGTTGGTGGGGGGTAAGGGAATGGAGGAGCGGAAAGGAACTGGCCACTCTACCGCACGTAAACTCCGGCTCAGGAACACCTCTGCGGAGGTTCGGACCTGCCTTCGGGCAGAATAACCCTTACCTATTGTGTATCAAACGTCATGTACTAAGTGCGTACGTTTAATTATATTCATTTCGTCGGGTTATGCGTAGGAAACATAATTATTTTGACATTTGGTAACTAAACATTCCTTTGACTGCTACCTGTACTCATAGAATACTGCAGTCTAACATAAACTCTTGTTTATGAATACAGCTTAAACAATGAACGACAAATGAACTGTACGATAGTATTGCGTAAACATAATATACCCGGCCAGATACACTGCTGTGGCTTTGCTTCGCCTTGACTCCGCGTATCGCCATCTGGTCTTCATAGCACGGACTAATGGAAGTCAGTTGCTCTCTTCTTTTACAGTGCTCATGCAGTTATCTCAAGGAACGGTGCTCTCTCATTGCCCAACTATGAGCTAAAGCAGGGGTTTCCAAATGGCGGCCTGCGGGACGCATGTGGCCCACGAGAGCTTTCAAAAATGTATTTTAAGAAATGTGAAGAAAATTTACGAAAAATATTTGATAGCTCGTTCAAAAATTTTTAAATCCTTTATAGACCGAAGTTAGAACTAATTCATTCTTTAATATTATTTCCTGTCTCTTAGTATTCACTAAGGCTGAATTGATTCTCTGATTTCATACAATTAAAATCCAAACTTCGCCGGAAAATGAGCCCTCACAAATACCAGTTCTAGGTCTTAACCATTATAGAAATGGCAATGGGATCAATTTCAATTTTTGCATGCCACCCTCACTGTGGCCTTTTTATTCAACGTAGCATGCAAGAATACCAAGAAATACTTTAAAAGCCATTGATGTAAGAAGCGGTTTCATTTCTTCGTTCTTCTCTCATTAGCATTACTGGCTGGTACACAGTAAAAATTTTCAGGGAATACTCCTGAAAGTAGCCTACATTGTTGGGATTTTAGGCTCTTACAAATTGTGCCCTTCACACTACTCCCACTAAATTTTCACTTTTGTTTTAACTATATTATTCATTTTAGTTTGTCTTTCGTCTTAATTATTTTAATTTGTCAAATATTAAGTCAAGTCTTCTTCTTCAAAATTCAATCGTCCTGGGTATAATAGCGATTATTCTTAATTTCACTCTTTTATGCAATTGTAAGATAGTGTTTTAAGCCATTAAAATTATTAACCCTCCATTTCAATTTAACTATTCATATTATTTTATATACTGGTACCTCTGTCCTATTTGCGGAATTTTACGAAAATTGGCCTATTATTAAAGTGCGGCCCGCGATCATGCTTAAGGTTTCCAATGTGGCCCTTGAGTTCTTACTCATTGGGAACCCCTGAGCTAGAGGAACCATTACTCTTCTGCAGTGGCGGCGGTTAGGTGGTTCGGAGGGGGGGGGGGCAACGAGGGAGCGGGATCGATCCCACACTTTGTGGAGAAAAATCTACATTTGTGTTCCATTTTAGCCTCCTGAAAAAACGAATTATAGGAATTATTAAAGAAAATTACATAAGCCCTGTTTTCTTATCAACTAATTCTTTCCTCTGGTTGCTTTAATTATTAACCAAAATTTTAGCGGAAATACGCACAAAATATAGTTTCTCGCGACTAACTGATCCGTACAGCGCCACAGCAAGTAGTGAAGACTCGCGCCCACTTGTAGCATGTGTTGTGAGGAAGGGTAGCAGAGGTATATTGTTACCAGTTGTTGCCAAGGTCACGGACACTGAGGTATGATTCACCCGTTTGCCGCGTGCATTCGTCAGTCTGGCAGCCTCATTAGTATCTGTTGGTTTGTTGGTGCTTGGTCAAATACTAAACGAATTGTTGAAAAACCACGCCATACCTCTGTTTAATTGTAATGCATGTTTAATTATTGTTCCTTTTTTGAAAGATGTATTTATAGGATTGAATAAAAGTCTCAACAAAAAACTATTATTACGGCACATAAGTTGGTAGCCTGTCAACCTGTACCCCTCTGTCGAAATTCTCTCACAGTGCATGAAAGGAATTACCAATTTGTAGGTTTTTCTTCAGCTTTGATGTAGGCTATCCCCCCCTCCTCCCCACAC
The DNA here is from genome assembly GCF_040414725.1 of Anabrus simplex. Taxonomy (NCBI): domain Eukaryota; kingdom Metazoa; phylum Arthropoda; class Insecta; order Orthoptera; family Tettigoniidae; genus Anabrus; species Anabrus simplex. Next base: position 143,380,383 of record NC_090265.1, on the reverse strand, counting down.
ATAACTGTATCCCCCAAACCTGGGTACTTTTTGTTTATAATTTTTTGCCACGCCCATCTCCGCCACTTCTAATTCCCAGTTGCCGCTACTGCAGTATTCTGTGCTCAAATTTTCTCGAAGAATTAGGTTTAAAGAAACGGTTCTTGCACCATATCACCGTAATGGCCTTAAAAGCCTCAATCCCCATGTACATGGTAGAAGTGACATTAAGGAACCGCCTTAAATAGAACAATGAAGAAAAATGAAGAAATGTTCAGTATACTTCGTTTTGTGGTCAACCATGATTTTGGGAAGTTGTTTTAAATAAAAACAATATTTTAGTCTCCGTTAAAACAATGTTTGAGAGAGAGGTGGGAGCACCAAAACGCAACCCACTTCACGCTGAACACTCCTGTCGAGCTGGTTGCGTCACAATCAAATATATCAGTGGTTCCGTACCAAATGATAGTGGCACGTGTAGTTGATTGCGTATCCTGATATTTATTCCTTTAATTGATTCGTCTGTTATTTTGTTTAGCTTGTAGGTTCTATTTATGCTGCACTTTGATTTCAGTTAATGAAAGTTCCATATTTTCATTAATCACACTCGGTTTCATTAGCACGATTCAGCTTTTTTTGTTTTGTTTTTGTTTCATTATTACCCGCTAGTCTCTCGCAGCGTACTTGTTATCTTTTACTGAACCCAGTCAGCCGTACAAAGCTATGTCAAACGTTGGTGAATGTTAAATTATCATGCAGTATTAGTGGCTTCTTCAAGATAATAATAATAATAATAATAATAATAATAATAATAATAATAATAATAACAAGAAGATATTATGTTATTGCTTTTACGTCGCACTAACTACATTTTAGCGGTTTAGGAGACGCCGAGGTGCCTGAATTTTGTCCCGCAGGAGTTCATCTACATGCCAGTAAATCTACCAACACGAGGCTGACGTATTTGAGCACACTCAAATGCCACCGGACTAAGCCAGGATCGACACTGGCAACTTGCGGCCAGGAGGATCTCAGCCTGGCTAATAATGAAGTTAGAGGACCCGTGCTGCTTCGTTATAAGTAGGTCAGATAACTCGTCGTCATACGCCTGTCGTAGTCAGTTATTTTTCCTGCCCTTTTCAATGGTTTTATGAACATATAATAAGAAACGCGTTAAATTATGCCGCAGTTGCCCCAGGGGCTCTGAACTTTGGAGCGTGAGTTGGCGACCACGGGGCCCTCAGCTGAGTCCTAGCATTTCTTCCACTTACTTGTGCCAGGCTCCTCACTTTCATCTGCCCTATCCGACCTTCCTTGATCAACTCTTGTTCTTTTCGGACGCCGATGCTATTAGGTTTGCGAGGGCTAGGGAGTCTTTCATTTTCACGATCTTCGTGGCCCTTGTCTTTCTTTGGCCGATACCTTCATTTTTCGAAGTGTCGGATCCCTTCCATTTTTCTCTCTGATTATTGTTATATAGAAGATGGTTGCCTAGTTGTACTTCCTCTTAAAACAATAATCACCACCACCACCTATGCCGCAGTTCGTAGTCAGAAGTCATCCATTCTGACGTTATCATGCCGTTTGTATGTTAAAAATTCTATCCATATATTCGCTCTTTTTTCCTACAGTTCTCGATATTCTTGGTATTGTGTCCTAGAAGGTAATGGGATTTTTAATCGCAGTTCTTCTCCATAGAACAGTTGTCTTGTGAGCTCATAAGGAGCGTTTTTTCCAGGCTGATAACCTTTTAAAGATACATGGCCTTCGCTCTTTCTAGTGTAGCTAGGTTGTTTGATAGTGTTCCCAGATAATGTCTAAGGCGAATGACATGATTGGGGGCTGTTTGTACGCAGTAGCGTAGCCGGGATAGGCTGATCACAGGAGTGGGGCGGGCGGTGCTAATAGTTTCAAAATGATGGTAGAACGCAATGAAGGTGCGTTCATGGCTCGTCATTTTAATGACACTGATATAACAGGTCCGTTGGTTCTACAATTATGTCTTTGCATGTTTATTTAGTTTGTCTATCTGTAAACATTCCATGTTGGGGGGGCCTAACCCCCAGTAACACCTCCCCCCCCCCCGGTGGGATTCGAATCCACTATCTCCTGAATGTAAGCTCACAGCTGCGCACCCGTAACCGCACGTTCACCCGCTCGATGCAGATATTTTTGGGACACATCGATTTTGTTCGTAGATATTTTTCTCTTAGCAGAATGTAAGTTATTAGGAACACTATGCCATCTGTTGAATATATTTTGAAGATATAAAATAGAGATAGAAAATATTGTGATTTCACAACGTTAGCAAGAGGAGAGCCCAGCAAAACCAAAGGGAAAAAACCAACACTCTCTGAATCTAAACTCAGCACATTAACCACCAGATTCACGCTGTGACCGGTGGTGTATCTCCTGCCTGTCATAAGAGGTGACTAACATGCGCAATCCCCAGAGGCTATCAATTTGGGAGCGTAGATTCGTGACCACGGAGCACTTGGCATCACTTCTACTTACTTGAGGCAGCACCTTCGTTTTCGTCTTTCCTAAACGATCCCCCCCGGTATACTGTAGTTTATCTCCGACCCCAACGGTATTAAGATTGTGGTCCTTTCCTTTCTTTTGCTGATACCTTCATTCTTTTCTGCCACACCCTCAATGCCGGCGGGCTGCTTGTACCATTTTAATCACTTACCAGCCCTCCTGCAATTCTTAAATCTCTGTCAGTACCGGGAATCGAACTCGGGTCTCCGAGAACGCAGCTAATAATAACTGTTGCACTACCGAGGCGGACTCCAATAATAATAATAATAATAATAATAATAATAATAATAATAATGTGGGATGTCAAATCAGTAATATTATCATAAGGAACAACGTGCGTAAAGGGTGGTGATATGCACCAATATCCTGTTTCGAGAGGATGGACTCTGTTGATTTTTAATGGAATTGTATTCTATCAGCTTGTGTAGGGACTAGGGATTCGTTATAGCGAATACACGATTTGCTATTGGTAGTTTAAATGAGATGGAAACAGCTTGTTAATTAGATCTTGCTATATAAAGAACTGTTGCGTGATCTTTCTCAGTCACGTTCACATTACATCTTGTTGAACACTTTCGTCATCCTTCCATATTAAGACACGGAACTTGAAAATGACTCTCGTTACTGCTACGTGTTATTCGATTTCTAGACCCATAATTTGTTTATATCCATTTCTGGAAAGCACAAATTAACATGGACGGTAGTTAAAATGTATTTTCTGAGTTAACGATCAGTCCTGTGCTTGCTTCAAATAACTGAAGTAAAGTTTAAGGTTTCTCTTGTCCTCCAAACCAGTTCCAGACCCTAAGCCACGATTCCAACGGCACTTTCAGGGCCACATAGAAAAATCTGTCTGTGGAAACTAGTAAATGTGCGGCAAAATAAATATCAGTTTGCCTGAGATTCGAACGTCCGCACTCTCGAGTCCTGCCCACTATCATACGCCGACCGCGACTGCAAGGGGCAGTTCTCAGCCTATGCAATACCTGTTCCTGGTCTGTTCGTGCACCTTCTTTTGTAACACGTCTGTTTTTCGTATCTGTGCTCGCTTTACGGGTTCATTTGGACTATCCGTAATGAACTAATGAACGATTCCTGTTGTTTTCCAGCCCGTAACCACACATCGCGTTATTTTACCCCGGATTAGGGAGAGGGACTAATACTTTTAAGAATTGTAGTAAACTCTCCCGGTTCGTAAATGGGGTCTACGAGGTGTACTAGAGATCTTCCCTGGTTTGCCATCTCGAGGAACTTCGAATTAGAAATCTTATGCTTCCACGAGATTTTTCTTCTTACGGAAGCACTATACTTCAAATGTTTCCACGTAATTAATTTCTGCCTTGTATAGTTTCCAGGATACAAAGCATTCAATACAACAGTCCGTACAAATGTAACTGATCAGCCAGAACATTATGACCACCTACCTACTATCGATATAAACCCGTCCAGGCGATAGCAGCATCGCCTGACGAAGAATGACTGTTAGTCAGGCACACGCAGGTTGCATGTAGTATCAGTGAACGTGCTGTGCGCGCGTAGAATGGGGAAGGTGCGCGATCTATCTGAGTTTGACCGAGGGTAGATTTTTATGACCCAGAGGCTCGATACGAGCATTTCGGAAGCTGCACGACTTGTCGGGTGTTCGAGGAGTGCTGCGGTGAGTGTCTTCAACAAGTGGTGAAACCAAGATGACACTACGTCCAAACGTTGGGGGTTTGGGCGGCCACCCCTCATTACAGATGTCGGACGTGGTATTCTGGGCAGACTGGTCAAACAGGACAGGCGGCGAACTGTGGCGGAACTAACATGAGACTTTAATGCTGGGCAGAGTACAAGTGTGTCTGAACACACAGTGCACCGAACACTCCTAAGGATGAACCTCCGCAGCCGATGACCCATGTGCCAATGTTAACACCACGACATCGGCAACTACGACTGAAATGGGCACATGACCATCGTCACTGGACGTTGGCCAGTGGCAGAGCATTGCATAGTCTGATGAATCCCGATACCTTATTCATCATCCGTCGTCTTCCAGGGGAACAACTCCTTGACACCTGTACTGTGGGACCGGAGACAAGCTGGCGCCGGCTTACTTATGCTCTGGGGCACATTCACGTGGGCATCCAAGGGTCCAGTGGAGTTCGTGTAACGCACAGTGACAGCCGAGAAGTATGGTACACTGGTTGCAGACTAAGTAAACCCCTTCATGACGATCACGTTACCCAACGGCAGTGGCATTTTTTCAACAAGATAATACGCCATGTCACAAGGCCAGGAGTGTGATGGAGTGGTTCGAGGAATACAGTGGCGAGTTGGAATTGATGTGCTGGCTCCCCAACTCGCCAGATCTTAACCCGATCGAACACATCTGGGATGTGATTGAACGTGGCGCCAGAGCTTATCGCCCCCACCCCGGAATTTACGGGAATTAGGTGACGTGTGTGGGGATGTAGTGCCACCTCCCTCCAGCGATCTACCAAGGCCTCAATTCTTCCATGCCAAGACGCGTCGACGCTGTTATCCGTGTCAATGGGAGACATACTGGCTATTAGGTAGGTGTTCATAATGTCCTGACTAATCAGTGTATATTTTTTGCTTGAAAAGTGTAAATATAGACACTTAAACAAGTTGTAAACTATTAAGCAATGCTTAAAAATCTGGAAGTTCTAATTCGTTGGTCATCACACTTTAAAGTATTGGCTGACAATTAGAAAAGTACAGACTGAAACACAGTTGATGCAAAATTAAATATTTGACGCATTTGAGAGACCCCAAGTACTAATAAATTTATATTCAACCTAACACTAGAGTCGGTCATAGTCACTATTTACCTATAAACTGAATATTGCTGATATTGCCACGTAAGTCATAGCTATAGTAGACAGATTTATGTTGTCAGACTCTGCATGTAATATATCACGCTCCTTGTAATTTAATGTGCCAGTAACATTAGTGGGCTATGACCCAAACAGATAAATTCTAGCCCGCTCCATTTAGGAGAAGTCAACGTACGGGATTGATCGGGTGTTCTGTAGCCTCAGCTGTAAAACGGAAGGAACTATTCATGGGATTTTCATTTCAGTTAATCAGTAGAAGAGCATTAGGCTTGTGCCCGTAATCCTTTGTGATTTATCTAACCCTTGAGGACTGACGCGAAAAAATTTAGCGCGAAGTCTGGCGTATGGGTTTATTTGACCCGGATTTTTAAAATCTATTTTTAGCCATCATGCACTACGTACGAAATGAATTTGCACCTGGACTGTTCTAATGAACTATTCTAAATGGTTTAACGTGATGTTTAAACATGTATTCAATATAATAGCAAAATAATTACAATAATTTCATGCATTGTAAAATAGGCCATAATATTGTCAGGGAAGTATTTATCATCAATGTCAGTCATTTAGTATCAACAATTGAAAGAAATATTCACAGTAATATATAACACAAGTCTCAATAAACGTTTTCAGTCACTCACAAATCGTTACCAGTGTTCTTCAAGAATTCATGGCTGTCCAAAATGTGCCCTTCTATTCACGCTGGCTGGTAGCGATACCCGTGTACTGGAGACACTTGGAAGTGGTGTGCTGACCTCAAATCATTATTCCACAATTGTTGCACTCAGTTTTCGTCTTCCTGTCAGCACTGGGAGGGCAATACCCACATCTTGTTCGGCCCTTCGTAGCTGGAAGTCCTGTCATCGGAGTTTCAATGCCAACATATCCAGCTATGTTCGACTTCAGTGAACGAAGAAAGTTCTCCATTACGGCTGGGCTTTTCATGTGTTCGTGGACCATTTATTGAGTCAATATCTTGAGAAAAGCTCGTCTAACTACCTTATCAGGTCCCTTTGATTGGTAGACAATGAGAGTATTTATGCCAGCTACATTCAGCTTGGGATAAAATACCGTTAGTGGCCAGCGGTTACTCACACGTACAGTGTCGTACGTTGCACAAAGCTCGTCAACAACATCAACACCAGACTTTGTGCAGTTGTAAAATTTATTCATCTCCGGCTTGTGTTTGTCACCGGTTTCTCCTTCAATGGCTGCGTCATGCTGCATTGTTCTTAGGAGCAGCACGGTCTTTCCTTTCCTCGGAACATGCGATACCAGAGTCGCTTGATTATCAAATGCAAATTTACTTGAATACTGTGGTCTGTTCTTGTGTTGTACAAAACTACGAGGAATTTCTTTTTTATTCTTACATATCGTTCCGACTAAAGCAAGCCGATTACTGTTCAGCAAATATTTTGCTAAGCTCACTTTCTGACACACAGTCATCTTCACTTTCATTTGCCTGTCCATCGATTCCTTCCTCCTCATCTTCTTTAAATCATCAGTTAGTCGTTCTAAACGTTCTTCTTCCTGCTTCCAATCCATCGACACAGCTATCAAGATAAGCACTGATTTGACAGAAAAGTCACGCGAGGACTGGCGCCTTGGGTAAATCTGACCCGCCAGAGAGTAGGTAAGGGTTATTCTGCCCGAAGGCAGGTCCGAACCTCCGGAGAGGTGGTCCTGAGCCGGAGTTTACGTGCGGAAGGGTGGCCAGTTCCTTTCCGCTCCTCCATTCCCTTACCCCCACCAACAGCGCGTGACAACCCATCCAACTCCTGACCACGCCAAATGTTGCTTAACTTCGGGGTTCTCACGGGATCCGGTGTTTCAACACGGCTACGGCCGTTGGCCGCCAGAGAGTAACACACTAATAATTCGGGTGATGAAAAAGCTATAACATGTGAACTTTCTCAGGATTTAGTCCAAGGTTAGGAAGGAAGGTACTGAAGGTGACATAAAACGAGGGGTGACCCAATCAGAATTATAGGCTAATATTTAAGTCTCCGGTCAAGAACACCTATGCGCCAGTCTTCGCGGGCTAATTATAAGCGGCCACATTTGGTTAGTTACCTGGCGCTGATGTTATTGAAACGAGAAGAGCAGATAGAACGATTGGCCTCCACGTTCATAGGACTTCGTAAAAGGCATGCATACTGAAGTGATGACCAGGATAGGTTCCTGGATCAGGTGAATTAGTGGGGGTTCTTCAGACATTTCAACGGAATGAATAATAACAGACTGACAAAACGAATTTTTAATGAAATTCTGAAGCTTGAAGTGCAATCAACATGGTATACACAGGCATTAAATGGCGTCAAAAAAGCAAACATTGACATTAAGGATACACGTAATAGGAAGTTCTTTAGGATCAGAATTCAAAGAAGTGATCGTTAGGATTAACTAGAAAGAAGAAAGAAAATAAAACAGCCATATAATATCAAACAGCTCCGGAAACAGCGATCAGAACGGATGAAACAAATGTGGGCGGAGAGGAAGAATGCATATAGCAAGAACTGAAGTATTGATTTAACGTTCTCCGTAAAAGTGCTATATGATCAATTAAAGAGATACGTTAATAATAGTAACTAATATTTTATTGAATTCCCGGATATGAAGTACAAAATTCAGAGAATGGTGTTCCAATCACTGGTAAAAGGAAAAATGTTATATGGGGTAGAAGTTTGGGGATGGGAGGAGGGTAGGAAGGAACTAAACCAAGTGGTGGCGAAATTTAGCACGATTATGATGGGGTTCCAGACTGTACCCCAAATGTGGGGGCTAGATTAGTATGTAAAGGATCTATAGAAATTACAATAGCTAAGGGGGTGATGAAGTATTGCATGAGATTGGAAGAAGGGACGGGAGGGGATTTAATACAAGAGGTGTATAGGTTCCAGAAAAGTATGGAAAACGAAGGGTACTGGGTGTATAAGTGTAAAAATAAATTACAAAATTTAGGGTTAGGGGATCTAGGGAGTGCGGGATGAGGGAGAGGAAAGAATGGGTATGGAAAAGGGTAAAAGGGAGAGTGGCAGATATAGAAAGACAGAGTTCAATAATGGAATGGAGGGAAAGAGACTCGATATCAGTATTAAACAAATTGGTGGAAACAACTAACCCGAGAACCGAATTTGAGGGCAGAAGGGGTGAAAGAGGTTTATACTGGTGGGTAATGGGAATTCCGAGAAACAGGGGATGGGTAGGTCGAGAAAATAAGGATAGATGTATTTTATGTGGAGAGGGATGGTCGGACCTGCATAAATTTAACCAATGTAGTGCGTTAGAGGAGATTAAAAAGAAAGTGTTGAATAAGAAAGAGATAGAAACAGTAAAAAAAGTGTTATAAAATGACATCATGGCTGTGCAGAGAGTGGGAAAGAGGAACAAATATATCAAAATATTTAAATGCGGTTAGAGCTAGATTTTTAAAGATTAAGGGAATAACAGGTAGAATGGTGTTTCAGAGAAATGGGAAGTAAGAGGTAGACGAAAGTGTTAGTTTATATATAATGTAAATATAATGAGAAGAGATCTGTATATACTGGAAAAGAATGTATTATAAGCACAAAATTGTAGACGTTGGTAGAAGATTGTATTAAGAGACGAATAGGTAATATCTAGATAGGGGTGAATAAGATGTTGTCGAATGGGTTATGTTACAGTTAATGTAGGGACTATAAGAAGATATTGTAGATATTGGTATTAAGAGACCAGTTGGTATAGATAAGAATGAGGATGATTTATACAAATGTGTTATATTATAGATAATGTAGACATAATAATAAGAAGCATGTACAAATTGGTAAAAGATTCTATCAAAATATGAGTAGGTAATTGCTAGATAAGGGTGAGGAAGAAAAACCTTGTTATAAAGAAATTAGATAGGTGAAAGTAAGTTGAGAGAGGACCTGTAAAGAGGTGGTATAATAATTGAGTTGGTAATGTTTAAATAAATGTGCAATTAGTGAGTGTTTTTTAGACTAAGAGACGTAAATAAGGTGGAAGAACTGTGAGAAGTAAGGAAACTGTTGAATTGTTGGCAAGGTCGATGTTGTAAAAAGTGTTTAAATATTAACTCTAGAACATAGTGGAAGAAAATGAGCAATCAGTGTGTAAACTGTAGAGGATAAGATACAAATAAGGTAGATGAAAGGAGGGTGTAAGTGATAAAGAGAAGACTGAAAGATATGGGATTGGAGTGGGAGGTATAAGAGGTGGAAGGGTGGGGTGGGACTGACCCAACCCAGGGTGAAAAGAATAAGCATGTCCGCACGTGGTGAAACAGGAGAGTCAAGGATGGGTGCTGGCAATGTGTAAGAAAGGCGACTCGGATTCAGCAAGCGGGAAAGTAGATAAGAACGTGACGGGTCACATGATGGAATGGTTTCCGCCCCATGTGATTCGCCACGCAGAGAATGGGCGGGAAGCACATTGCCAACTAGGTGTAGGTGGGGGCAAACATCTGACCCTAGAGGTGCGGCTGACAGTGGTATCACGGGCTGGACGGGCAGTTTCCTTACCAGAGCGATACCACGACCAGCCAGTTCTTCTTTAATTAATTGTAGGTTGTAGAATAAATAGTTAGCACGTTAGAGTTGTTGCAGGGGGTGCCCTAACATGCGGTTAGGATATCCGCCCATGTTAGAGGCACCTCAGTAGGTTTAGTGAGGGGTGGTGCCGTGCATGGTGTCTGGTATCTCACCCGTGCGGGGCGCCACCAAACATGTTAGTGTAATTTAGCCATAGGAGATTTAGATTAAATTAGTTATAGATTAGTTGTAGTTAAGTAGTTAGTCTAGCTTTGGAATATTTCCTTCATTCCCTTATACCGATGGTTTGTAACTATGGTGGGGTAATAAAGATGTTATGTTAGGTTATGTTAAATTAATATTTTATATTTTCCTTTTCCCACTTCATTTTTGTCTTCTTTTTCCAGAAAGTTGGCGACCATCGTGGAGTAATTATTTCTATTCTGTATTTCCCGTATCAGGAGTGATGTACCGTGGATGTCAAATCACTGTCGGAAGTTCTGAACCCAGGACAATCTTTTTCACCTACGTCTATGTTTATCTCGCATCTATGATCAGTAGTATCAAACTGTACTTGTCATTTCAGAAGACCGAAATAGGCCGCTTTCCTTCGTTTTGCGGAGGTTATTTATTTATTTATTTATTTATTTATTTATTTATTTATTTATTTATTTATTTATTTATTTATTTATTTATTTATTTATTTATTTATTTTACGTCGCACCGACACAGATAGGTCTTACGGAGATTGCTAAGGTTAGAACTTCGCATAACATTCCGCCGTGATGCATCCCTATTTCAACCGTACTGAGGAAAGGAGAATTTGTAATTAATATGGGAAAAGGAAGGTAATAAGAAGGATAACAATAATTCCATCTTTATTTTTAGTAGACAAATTATTACCTCCTCGGAAGTGTGTTTACAGACAAAAAAGGTACTTACCAAAATAAATCGGATAATAATAATACTAGCAAATAATGCTCGGTTTAACAAAATTTGTTGACGTGGGCGTAAAATGGGGAATAATTTTACTAGAATATTTGAAGCGTACGCCTTTATAGGAACGAAAGTAGGAGGGAAAATAAGCTAAAGATAAGTGGAGTTACAGACAGATGCCGAGCATAGGGTGGCCAGCTATGAAATCTAACTATTAAAATCATCTTTATTGTATAAAAATGAAATGCAATTTTAGGCCACACTCCAAGGAAGAATATATTTGCTCCAGAATCATTGGTTCGAAAACAAGACATAGACTAAGGAAGGAAAACTCGATCAGTGTACTCTGTGTTTTGCGACTTCCAATAAACGAAGATATGAAGGTAATAGCAGCTAAACCGAGCGAGTTGGTCGTGCGGTTAAGCTCTCGTGGCTGTGAACTTGCGTTCGGGAGGTTGTGGGTTTGAATCACACCGTCGGCAGTCCTGAAAATGTGCTCTTTCGTATAGGTAACCTTAACTGAGGCCACAGCTGCCACCTTCTTAATCCTAGCCCTTTCTCATCCTTGCGTCACAGGAAACCTTCAGAGTGTTAGTGCGACGTTAGACAACTCGCAGAACAAAAAATTTAGCTAAAAAACCTGGTCGCTGCAACACAGAGTTACCTTTATAGAAAACAGAAAACTAACATTCGACTGTCGTCTCGATTTTTCGCTTCGCATTAGCAAGAATTATTGAGTTCGAGTGAGTTAGATCTTCGACGACTTTTAGCAAAGCACTTCCGAGTGCTTCAACATATTTTTACTGTATCCGAGAGTCAGTGTTGCAGACTGAACATCGCCAGTTAAAAAGTAGAGTGGAATTGCTGGATGCGCTAGTAAACGCTACGTCTGTAATCAATCTGGGTTCAGTACAGCTCTGTGAGCTACGTTCTTCATTTCGTGGGAGAAATGAATGTGGCTAATGTACTGCGGTTACCGACACACTTTCTTGAATATGGAATCGTCCTCCTGCCCTCTGTGACTAGTTAATGCGCACTCCAGGAGCGAATGGGAACCGCACCGTCCTGCCAGCTCTATGCACGCATTTTCCATACTTTGGAACAAGTTCAAGAGCCTGGATATGAGGTCATTTACTTGTTACTGGATATAAGTAAGTTCGGTATCATTTTTCCACCGCTTTCCTCAACCTCCGGTTTACAGCCGGATGCCCTTCCTTACAGCAACCCTATGCGGAGGCATGCATTCATTACTGCGTATGTCTGTGCTGATTGTTAGTGTGGTGGGTCCTGTATCTGAAGAGGAGTGTTTTGTGGCAAACACACATTCCCAGTGCCCGAGTAAGGCGAATTAACTAGACGAAGTTAACATCCGCGAACCAACCGGGAATCGAACTCGAAACCCTCTAAACCGAAGATTGCGACGTTGATCGTTCAGCTATGGAGCCGGATAAGTATCTAAGTTTGGCATCCATAGTAATAAATGGGAAGTGGAAGTATAGTGATATATATAGGTAGCTAAAAACATGAAAATAGATACGGATTAATGAGACATTTCTAGTCACCCTAGCAATGCACAGTATTATTTATTTATTTATTTATTTATTTATTTATTTATTTATTTATTTATTTATTTATTTTTATCCTGCCAAGATCACAGCCTTCTCGTACAAATAACTAGTTTTATCACACCATTTAATTCTACACATGTAAATCAAGGCTAAATGTATCTATCCGACGGACGAATCACAATGTCCTCACTCCATATGAACACTCCGGTTGTGAACTTGGGAACTTAGTACAGACTTCTGACACGTAATCCGGTGATTGGAAATTCTATATCACCTCTCTTATTCTGCCGGCCGACATTCTGATGGTTTCTTTCCACCAAGGGAACTCAAACCTGATAAACACGGTGTTCGACTACAGTATATTTCACGCCTTGACGATCATGGCCACCAGGCTAGCGATGATGATGATGATAATAATAATAATAATAATAATAATAATAATAATAATAATAATAATTAAAAAATACAGGTGAACCAGAACCACAACATTTATCAAATTAAACAGCTAAAATACGCGAATATATGTAGGCTACATTTTTTCAATATAGTTAATTAATATTCATGTTATTTTTAAAAGTCAGTACTCTTGCCTTGTTCATAATCGCATGATTTAGTACCTTGTAACATGTTTCTAGGTTATTTGTATTAATTATAACATTCACTGATCCTGACAGCAACGACTCCTCACTTAACAAACGTTGCTCATGTTTTACTGTATATTGTATTTGTAGTCCCCCTCCACTGCCCCACACGTCGCCTATTACCCCTTCAATGGAACTCTCTTTTTTGATTATATATCCTTACCTCTTTAATAACTCGAAAACCGAGCGAGTTGGCCATGCGGTTAGGGGCGCGTAGCTGTGAGCTTGCATTGGTGAGATTGTGGGTTCGAGCCCCACTGTCGGCAGCCCTGAAGATGGCTTTCAGTGGTTTCCCATTTTAACACCAGGCAAATGTTGGGGCTGTACCTTAAGGCCACGGTCGCTTCCTTCCCACTCCTGGGCGCTTCCTATCCCATCGTCGCCATAAGACTTATCTGTGTCGGTGCGGCGTAAAGCCGCTTGTAAACGAAAGTCTCCAACATTTCCCCCAAAACTTTCACGGAATTCGATGTTAAAATCTAAGGTCCATCGCTATGGAAAAAAAATAATCCTCACTAGATATAAAGAGTGTGTGGGGGCTGTGTCGAACCTACAGCCTTCTGGGCGCAGAATACGTCGCGTGGATGTTACAAAGTTAAGTTTAAGAGAGCCTTTCCTCTCTTATGTGTTGTGAAATTACACCATTTGCAATCTCCATCGACTCTATTACATCTTGTGGGTGTTTCGGGTTTATCTGTTTCCATAAGCGAGACGGTAGGTTCCTTTGGGGTGGGGTTTGAGCTTCTTTAAATTAAGATGCTGAGATATTTCGGAAATGTTCACAAAATTCTTAATTTTCCACTCACCTAGTAGGCCGTTCTTGTTCTGTACTTACCAACTCTTCAACATGTACTGAACACGTCCTAATACGTTGAAAGTTTAGAAGCCAGTGCGATCGTGAAAATTCAGTATTCTTAAACAGTTCACTTGTAAGTTCAGAGAAGCAATTCCAGTGTAAGAAGTTGTACAGTTGAAACAGTGACGGAGCTGACAACACTGACAGTAACTGACGGGACAGTCAAGAGGGTCTGGTGTTCGTAGAGCTTGTCCAATAACAGAAGGGTTCTGACAGATGCGGCCGTGACGAGAACTACTGCAAAACAATGGCGAAATGTGTTGCGAGATATCCATCAGCTGATTTGTCGTCCAATCTCCAAATGCCATTTCTGAGTCAGTTTTTGTAATGAAACTGGTTTTCGCTTCCCTAAGCTACGAAATTTACATATGCAATCAAAAGACAGCATGCATTCTTAAATATTATTACCCGTACTTTAATGATACTGACATAAAATACAATTATAGGAGGGCGCGTAATATTAGCTGAAACAACTCCATCTGTCATAACGCATAAAAAAGCAGGCGTTCAACAAAGCCATTATAACGAAGTAATAACATCCTGCAATACATGCATGCATTGAAATGACAAGCTATAATATATGTAGGCTTCTGCATGGACTGACGGCTATAAATAATCGCAGATATTAGTCTAGGTAATTCTAAGCAACTGAATCACGTGGAAATGCGCGGGTAAATAACAGCTGACTGAGCGATCGCAGCGCTCAAATGTCAGAATCCTTCTCTTATTGGACAAGCTAACTGAGAGAGTAAGATTAAATGTGAAATCTCCACCCCGATAAGATAGTAAATGGGCCGATGACCTTCGACGGTAGGCCCCTTAAAACAACAAGCGAGCAAGCTTATTGGACAAATGAAATGGCGTATGGCTTTTTAGTGCCGGGAGTATCCGAGGATGTGCTCGGCTCGCCAGGTGCAGGTCTTTTTATTTGACGCCGGTAGGCAACCTGCTCGTCATGATGGGGAAGAAATGACGAAGACCACACATATACCCAGCCCTCGCGCTAGCGGAATTAACCAACGATGGTTAAAATTCCTGACCCTGCCGAGAATCGAGCCCGGGATCTATGAACAAAAGCCAGCACGCTAACCATTTAGCCATGAAGCCGTACAAGAGGATCGAGACGGCGGTGGTTCAAACGAATACAATGAGGCATGATTCAGTCTTGTACAAAGAAGGTGCTTTGACCGGGAAAAATGTTATGACGTGTGCTTGTGTTCCATAGCAAAGCACATCAAACACGCCGCCAACGCAATAATGGGCAGTCCGTACTATTTTCGCTGGGGTCTTACGGAACACCCACCTTACAATAAAGATCTCTTCCTTTGCGACATTCAAGTCTTCGGTCTGCTGAAGAAGGCCCTGAACAGGAAGGGTTTTACCACCGATCAGGCCGTTGCTAATGCTGTGAAAGAGTGTTCAAACCAACAACCAGCGTCCTTCATTGTACAGAGTGCAGAGAAACGTGTTTGCCTGAACGGTTCCTCCGACCACGTTAGTTGTAAGATGGCTGTAAGTTGTGTTTAGCTCTGTGTGAACAATAACTGCGTCTCAGCCTAGGAATACGACTCCAATGGAATATCCTTCTTTGTGTAAAAATCTTAGTCCTCATTGGGAGCATTTATTCTTGTGCATAGTTGCAGAAAATGATAAACAGCGTTTATTCTGAAGAACGTACTTTACTATGAAAGAGTACAGTAATAGTAATATTGTTTTAAGACCCACTAACTACTTGCGCGGTCTTCGGAGACGCCGAGGTGCCGGAATTTAGCCCAGCAGGAGTTCCTTCAATCAATCAATCAATCAATCAGTCAATACTGATCTGCATTTAGGGCAGTCGCCCAGGTGGCAGATTCCCTATCTGTTGCTTTCCTAGCCTTTTCCTAAATGATTTCAAAGAAATTGGAAATTTATTGAACGTCTCCCGTGGTAAGTTATTCCAGTCCCTAACTCCCCTTCCTATAAATGAATATTTGCCCCAGTTTGTCCTCTTGAATTCCAACTTTATCTTCATATTGTGATCTTTCCTACTTTTATAAATGCCACTCAAACTTATTCGTCTACTAATGTCATTCCACGCCACGTCTCCGCTGACAGCTCGGAACATACCACTTAGTCGAGCAGCTCTTCTTCTTTCTCTCAATTCTTCCCAACCCAAACTTTGCAACATTTTTATAACGCTACTCTTTTGACGGAAATCACCCAGAACAAATCGAGCTGCTTTTCTTTGGATTTTTTCCAATTCTTGAATCAGGTAATCCAGGTGAGGGTCCCATACACTGGAACCATACTCTAGCTGGGGTCTTACCCTCTCCTTTACATCCTTACTACAACCCCTAAACACCCTCATAACCATGTGCAGAGATCTGTACCCTTTATTTACAATCCCATTTATGTGATTACCCCAATGAAGGTCTTTCCTTATATTAACACCTAGATACTTACAATGATCCCCAACAGGAACTTTCACCCCATCAACGCAGTAATTAAAACTGAGAGGATTTTTTCTATTTGTGAAACTCACAACCTGACTTTTAACCCCGTTTATCAACATACCATTGCCTGCTGTCCATCTCACAATATTATCGAGGTCACGTTGCAGTTGCTCAGAATCTTGTAAATTATTTATTACTCTATACAGAATAACATCATCCGCAAAAAGCCTTACCTCCGATTCCACTCCTTTACTCATATCATTTATATATATAAGAAAACATAAAGGTCCGATAATACTGCCTTGAGGAATTCCCCTCTTAATTATTACAGGGTCAGATAAAGCTTCGCCTACTCTAATTCTCTGAGATCTATTTTCTAGAAGTATAGCAACCCATTCAGTCACTCTTTTGTCTAGTCCAATTGCACTCATTTTTGCCAGTAGTCTCCCATGATCCACCCTATCAAAAGCTTTAGACAGGTCAATCGCGATACAGTCCATTTGACCTCCAAAATCCAAGATATCTACTATATCTTGCTGGAATCCTACAAGTTGAGCTTTCCTAAAACCGAACTGCCTTCTATCGAACCAGTTATTCATTTCACAAACATGTCTACTATAATCAGAACGAATGCCTTCCCAAAGCTTACATACAACGCATGCCAAACTTACTGGCCTGTAATTTTCAGCTTTATGTCTATCACCCTTTCCTATATACACAGGGGCTACAATAGCAACTCTCCATTCATCTGATATAGCTCCGACCAAACGTGCCAGTAAATCTCCCGACACGAGGCTGACGCATTTGAGCACTTTCAAATACCACCGTACTGAGCCAGGATCGAGCCTGCCAAGTTGGGGTCAGAAGACCAGCGCCTCAAGCGTCTGAGCCACTCACCCCGGCGAGTACAATATAAAAGGGAATTATTAAATAAAACGTTAAGCAGATTTCATCGAATATGTTGTTCAATATCTATCACGACTGATCTTAGTGCAGTTGCCCAGGTGACGGATTCCCTCTCTGTTGGTTATCTAGTCTTTCCATCAATAATTGCAAAGAATATAGACATTTATTGAACATCTCTCTTGATAAATTATTCTAATCCCGAACTCCTCTTCCTATAAACGAATATTTGCCCAAGTTTATTTTCATATTGTGATATTTTCTACTTTTAGTAACACCATTCAAACTTACTCGTCTACTAAAGTCATTCCACGCCATCTCTACACTGACAGCTCAGAACATACCAAATAGTCGAGTAAGATCGTCTCCTTTCTGCCAAGTCTTCCCAACCCAAACTTTGCAACATTTTTGTAACTCTACTCTTTTGTCGAAAATCACCTAGCACAAATCGAGCTGCTTTTCTTTGGATATTTCAGTTCTCGAATCAAGTAATCCTGATGAGAGTCCTATACACTGGAACCGTACTGTAGTTGGGGTCTTACCAGAGACTTACATACCTCTCCTTTACATCCTTACTACAACCCCTGTATACCCTCGTAACCATGTTCAGAGATCTGTACCCTTCATTTACAGTCCCGTGTATGTGATCACCCCAATGAAGATCTTTTCTTATATTAACACTAGGTACTTAAATTGGAACTTCACCCCACCAACTTAGTAACTTGTGAAATTCACAACCTGACTTTGCACTCCGTTCACCATTATACCATTTCCTCTGTCCATCTTAACGTTTTGTAGGGTTTTTCCTCTCTTTCTCTCACTTGTGACATTTATTACTCCATACAGTAAAAATGCCTTGTCTTTGGAATAACTTCTCCTAAACCCAAACTGCCTTCTATCAAACCAGTTAGTAATTTCACAAACATGACCAATATGTTGGAGAATAATCATTTTCATTATTAAACACATGTGATAACGTTTTTTTGTATCACTTTTACGCACCATAGAGCAGGGCCTTTCAGGGTGCATGCGCCTGGTGCATGCACTGTGGACGGTGCAAAAGACGACTTTGCTTGGTTGACCAGAGTGCAGACCCCCAATCCTTGATTTGGAGCAATAGCGTTGTCTAATGGCGACGATGGTATAGAAAAGGGCTATTAGTTGGGAGGAACTGACCGTGGTCTTAAATAAGGTACAGCCCCAGCATTTGCTAGGTCTGAAAATAGGAAACCACGGAAAACAACCTTCAGGGCTGCCGATATGGGGTTCGAATCCTCTGTCTCCTGAATTCAAGCCAATAGCTACGTGACCGAAATCGCACAGCACATTGCTCGCTTTTATTACGTATAATACAACGTAAGAAATACATGTAATCAGCATTTATACTTATTTTGCTAAAGAAAATATCACCGGGCGAGTTGGCCGTGCGGTTAGGAGCGCGCAGCTGTGAGCTCGTATCCGGGAGATAGTGGCTTCGAACCCCACTGCCGGCAGCCATGGAGATGGTTTTCCGTGGTTTCCCATTTTCACGCCAGACAAATGCTGGGGCTGTACCTTACTTAAGGCCACGGACGCTTCCTTCCCATTCCTAGGCCTTTCCTGTCTCCCATCGTCGCCATAAGACCTATCTGTGTCGGTGGGACGTAAAGCAACTAGAAAAAAAAATATGGAGTGCTTAATGTGGTAACATAAAACATAGCTGCTGCACTGCTATACTTGCTGTTTACTCGTTGAGCCTGCTGTTGTTACATTATCTGCCATTAATTCTCACATTTGCACTATATGCGGTTTGGTGGCATTTCAGCTTGCCAAAACTGCTGTAGGCTGTCCGGCTTCTTGGCTAAGGGGTTCAATGGACCTTGGGTTCGACTCCAGACCGGGTCGAAGATTTTAAGTACATATGATTAATTCTTCTGACTTGAGGACTGGGTTTTAAGTTATTCTTCAATCCCTTCATCTATACAAGAAGCAACACCGCACTACTTACCGTCACGGAAATGCTCATTATTGAATAGGACTACATCCTCCCCGGGCATGTTTGGCGTCAGGAAGGGCATATTCCCGTAAAACTGACCTAAATTAATTTTAATTAATTAAATACACACTGTCGCCCCAGAAAAATTGGGTCAAAAACCAGAAAAATGAAGAAGATAACTGCTGTAGGCCATGCTCTCCATAGCTAACTTTTATTTTATCAGGTGCCTATTTTTGGATCTTTCTTTATTGTTCAACTTTTCACGTGTGTAAGTCCTTCCCTTTCGTAAGCAAATTAGTAAGGCTCGTGTGTTAAATGTTTACCACTCGACGATGTTTGACGTAATTGCAAGCGATGTTCGCGCAAAAACAGGTGTTAGAAACAAATTTCCATTGTGTAGTCAACTAGCTCTAAATTTGACAAACAATGCCTCACCGTGCTGAATGTGGTGGCCTTTCAGGAGTTGAAAGGATTTAGCTATCCAGCAGTTAATATTTGACATACCATTGAATTAACTTATAAAGGCACCGGGTCACCGCCGCTAACATATGAATTAACTCTGTAATCCAATAAACCACCGATGTGATGCAGACCATGTAACTATGTGACAGTGTTCAGTTAGTAGTTCATCCAGTTACAGCCTGAATGGTAAAAAAGAACCGTTCATATTAAACCTCATTGCAGTTTTTGTTTCTGTTTAGTAGATTTGAGGATTCATAGCGTATTCAGACAGTACTTTTAAAGATCTGTTCTAATTTTAACTTTGCAAAACACTTTTGAATATTGGGTTCCAAACTTTTCTACCCGCATACTCGTCGAGAAACTAATTCCACGAACCCCTTGTGAGTTTTGAAATTAAACAGTAAATATCTTGCGGACTCGTACATGTTAATTCAGATATATTAACATCATTCGTCAAATTTATAAAATCAGTGACATCAAATGCAGTTTAATATGAACATTGAAGCTGTTCTTGAAAAATTAGCTCTGCAATGTTTGGTGTAATGTCTGGTAATTTCAGTATTCACTCTAGTTCGTGAACAATGGGCAGTGGCTGAGTAGACAAGTAAGTGGTCCTGAGAGTCGGGTTATCAGTTGCTGTGCAGCAGGAGTGGGCATCTCGGACATATTCTGAATCATGGCCCCCTTTGTACTCTGGCGGCTAAGACTATACAATACATCGGTGATCCCTAACCCATTAGAGAAAGATTCTCACTGGGACTATGTGTAACTAGGGTAGCATTCTGCTCCACAGATTTTTTACCGAGCATGCTCAGAACGTTTTAAGTAAGCCTCGAACCTATGGGAGTACCGGGATCCTACTTCCATTTGACAGATGAGGGATGCCTTGGAAAAAATTGGCAAACTAAATAGAATTCGATGTGGAGCTATCTGTATTAATGGGGCTTAAGGAAGGAAGGAAGGAAGGAAGGAAGGAAGTAGAAATGGTTAAGTCAGCAAGGAGGTTGAGTCCGGATGTGTTAGGAATTACTGATATTCGGGTGGAGATAACGATGAAGAGAGAGAGAATTATAAAGTGTTCTTAACAGGTGTTAAGGGGGGACGTTCATGAAATGGGCCCAAAATGTCAATTTTCAATTTATCTTTTATTTAATAGTAGAACTCATTGACAATATATTCCCAAAGTTTCAAGGATGAAATCGCATCCGAACTGCCTGAAAAATAATAATTAAATGTATGGCGCGACCTTACGCCACGCCCACTTTTGAAGCATTACTTCAATACTAGCTCGGTGAAGAACGATTCCATGGATTTCGTTCAAGCAAACTTGCACGGGATACATTTAGAAGGATGGGATACATACTCTTTGGTTTTATACATCATCTATGACTGTTCCGCATGCCGCATCTTAGAAACCATACCAAACCAGCTGCTTTGTTTATGAAGAAGCAATAAACTCTTGTTTTGCCTTCTGCTACTGACGGAGATTTACGCAAGTGTTCGATTCTTTCATCATTCAGTAATGCTATGGTCACAAAGAGTGTATAGAAGACTTTATAAACTGATTTTGCAGAAGTTAGTGAACGCAAGGCATGAGAAACAAACCAGGAATGAGGTTAGGTCCGAAGTAAGAACTGTATGGGATACAATTTCACATGGTGTAAACAGATGAACAACCCATTCGTAAACTGTGCCACATTACCTGCTGTAAATATCTACAGATTCAGAGGCATAATAACTCCTACATCCACAAGCAGAGGCTTCCAAACTGTATCCTACATGTTGTCAAGCCCACTTACAGTTTTCTGGCCGATCCTGAACTCCTCAACAAATGTGTTTTTGGCAAAACCCAATTCCAAATTAATCTCTCGTAAGGAAACGGATACCCTAAAACCACATTTTCATCTGCTACAATTGTCAGAATTGCAACATATGGTACAGTTCTTGTATTTAATGGTGGGAACTTAGTGAGGATGTAGGTATTAAAAAGAATGGGCTTTAGGGTAGAAATTTTCACTCAAGACATCTTGAGAAAAATATATTTACAGCTCCTCTCTGCAGCTGAAAAGTCAGTTGAAGACTTGGTAAAGCAAAGAAGGCAGAAAACAAGAAACCAAAAGATAAGTCTTGAAGGAAATGAGGACACTCAATACACTTCTGGAGCCTTTTAATAAACAGAATTGCAAGGAAAAAGTAAGTTCAACTTTAAAGTGCATTTTCTCAGAATCACCATTACCTTTATTAAAGTACACCTTTCTCAGAAACTGGAAAAGATAGAGCCATAATTTTTGGCATCCCCATTGCTGTGTGTATAATAAACATACACACGGGGCCAAATTTTAATATCATTCCTGTACGCCGAGATATGCAAGAAATAATATAGATCTTTATGGATGCTTTTCTGTTTACAAAATCATTAAACATAAAAGTAATTAAATATCATTGTATTCGAAAATGCTTCTGTGGAGTTGTTTCTATACATATTGAGATTACACTGTACAATTTTCCTGACAATTTGTTGAAAAGTGTTTGAGAAAATGGTACCTTTGTTGATCACGGGGTCATAACATTTATAAATTTCAAAACGTTTCAATTTAATTTTTCTTAAGTTATGAAAAATAGTGAAGAGATGCATTTAACCATTCTTAACCTCTGTACTAAATTTCAGTTATGTACCTTACAAATTGTGGATTTGGTGAATGATTACATTTGCACATGTATTTCATGCACGTCCCCCCCTAGAAGGGCAGGACAGAGTGTGGTGTAGTACTGCTCATCAGGACTACTATTGCACGCTACATAGTTTCTGTTAGGCACGTAGGGGAGCGAATTATGTGGGTAGACTTAGCAGTTCGAAGAATTAGGACAAGAATTGTCTCGGTCTGCTCTCCGTGTGAGAGTGTAAATGAGAATAAAGTTCATAAGTTTTATGTAACACTAAGATACATCGTAGTCAGGGTCAAAAACAAGGTTAGGCTAATGCTAATGGGGGATTTCAGTGCGATAATTGGAAATATAACTGAAGGAAATGACGAGGGGGGTAAATGTGGAGAAGAGATGGAACCTAACAGGAATGGAAAGTATCTACTGGACGTTTGTACTAGTAAGGGAATAACAGTTACTAATATATTCTTCAAGCATAAGTCTGTTTACCGCTACACATGGGAGGGTAGGGGCACCAGATCCGCAATAAACTATATCATAACCGACTTTGAATTCAGGAAATCTGTTACGAATGTGTGGATATTCCAGGAATTTTTTTGATTATACAGACTACTATCTGATCTGAAGTGAAGCATCACCAGGCCTAGGATAGAGAAATTGAAATCCGTTTGCAAACGAAAAAGTGTAGAAAATCTCTAGGACGAGGAAATTAGGCAGAAGTGCATGTACATTATTAGTGAAAAGTTACACCGAGCGAGTGCACTGTGTGGTTCTGGTTGTGTTGCTGTGAGCTTGCATTTGGGAGTTGGTGGGTTCAATCCCCACCATCGGAAGTCCTGAAGACTGTTGTTCCTTCGTTTCCCATTTTCACTGTAAGCAGGTTCAGGATATTGAAAGATACAAGGACACTGTAGTAGTAGTAGTAGTAGTAGTAGTAGACAGAAAGGGAAGGCCTACTGATGCGTCTCATTGTTATGAGAGGCAGTACGCATTGCACAAGTCGTACTGCAATAGCATTTTCTAGCCCAGTAAGGAAAGCAATGGCAAACTACCTCACTCCACACCGTGCCTTGTACGCCTGAACATGGCGCCGCCCTTGTATTAGCTGAGAACACCGGACAGATTGACAGCCAGCATAACATCTTGACTCTTCCTTCCTATGCTCAGAATGTCAGCGTCTAATTCCACCATAGTCAGTTGACATTAACTAATTGTTATATATGAGAGATTAGTGTCAACAGACTTCTCAACACGTTTACAGGACCACATATCAGGTTACACCCTCATCTCTTCAAGCAGACAGCAGTTGACGGGACGTTGAACGCACTGCATTGTACCTGACCATGTTATCACCTAGGACTGCATAACATCACTGGAACTATTATAATTAACATTTGCCTTCCCCATTAGACTTGAGCACTCCTTCCCACGAATTTCCTGAAGTTAGGAGTATAATTTAAACTTACACACCTAACGAGTGCACTGCGTGGCTCGGGCTATGTAGCTGGGAGCTTTCATTCGGGAGTTGGTAGGTTCGAACCCCAACACTATTTTTCCTTGGTTTCCCATTTTCAAGCCAGGGAAATGCTAGATCTATATCTTAATTAAGGCCAAGACTGTTTCCTTCACAGTTGTAGCCTTGTCTTACTCGTCGCAGTCGTCGTAAAAAGAAACACAGTTCTAGCCCTTCATACGACCAACTATGTGTTGAAAATATCCTAGGGATATGAGCTGCGAAGTTTAGATAAATATAATAAATTATGAGAATATATTATTTATTTATTCCTAAAAATGACAATCCTTTTCTTAATCAACGTTGTCCCGTCGATTAGATTAGCAGTTTGCCTTTTTCCATCACTACGAGCGCTAAGTGAGTCAATCCAGAGTTTCACTTAAACTACATTCGGTGTGGACATTTTTTCAAGAAATAAAAAATCGCTATAAGGTGTTGAACCAAGGAACACATTGTAGAAAGAATTGTGTAATAAATTGACTTGGCTAGGATTTGAGCCAAAAAGAAAACGAGCAAAGAAATAAGTGAGTTTAGGCTTTTTTTTTTTTACCTGAACTGCATTTAGGCCGGAAGTGACTTTCGAATTTTTTAAAGTTTCATAGAGCTATCCAGGACTCGCAATTTAAAACCTTCCCGGGACCTTTATCTCTTAAACTTCCGGCACTATTGAGGAAATTGCTTAATTTCACGTTTTTCGTAGTTTTTCAACGTTAAATCCTTTCTCTTTTTTTGAGTCAAGATAAGAGTGTATTCTGCCCAAAGGCAGGTCCGGGAGATAGTAGGTTCGAATCCCACTATCGGCAGCCCTGAAGATGGTTTTTCGTGGTTTCCTATTTTCACACCAGGCAAATGCTGGGGCTGTACCTTAATTAAGGCCACGGCCGCTTCCTTCCAACTCCTTGGCCTTTCCTATCCCAACGTCGCCATAAGACCTATCTGTGTCGGTGCGACGTAAAGCCCCTAGCAAAAAAAAAAGGCAGGCCCGAACCTCCGCAGAGGTGTGCCTGAGCCGGAGTTTATGTACAGTAGGGTGGCCAGTTCCTTTCCACTCCTCCATTCCCTTACCATCTCAACAACAGCGCGTGGCAACCCATCCAAATCTTGACCACGCCAAATGTTGCTTAACCTCGGAGATCTCATGGGATCCGGTGTTTCAACACGGCTATGGCCGTTGGCTGTTTGAGTTAGTGCGACGTTGAAATACCAGCAATAAAATTATACATGAACAAAGTGTTGATATTTATCGTGGTCGTTAGTATTCCTATATTACTGATCGTTTCACTGAATCAGTAAAAAGTCTTCTTCAGCAGTGTGCAAGTAGGAAATATATATATTTCGATTGATTCCTAATAGTTAAAGGAGTTCAGCAAGCATTTGGCCTATTCACCAGCCATCACCCTTACGGATGAATTCGGAGAAGAAACGAACACGATCTACAGTATGGACTCGGAAGCACTTGCTTTTGCAAATGATTTGGTCATCTGGGTAAACTCTAAAGTGCAGGTCCAAGAAGGTTGAATATCTCGGGCAAGATGCCTGGACTAAGTTACCACATCCAAATCTGCAGCAATATTAACTGACAGATAACAGAAGTAGGAATATCATCCCGGAAGGATATGTCTGGAAACAGTGAATTAGTTCAAGTATCTTGAATGCGTCATCTCAAGAGGTAGTGAAATGTCAAAGCGAATTCCAAAACGTATTCAAAAATCAGCTCATTTATATCATAGAGTTATCTTCGTTGGTAGGAATAGGTGCGTTGAAGATCGAAGAAAGATCTTTGTCCGGCATGTGCTTCCAATAATAATTTACGAATCAAAATAATATTGTCAAACATCAAAGATTATTACAGCAAATATCAAACTGTAGAAATGAAGTTCGTTAAAATTATAGTTCAAAGGACTAGTAGAGACAGAATGAGAAATTAGAAGGTAACGTAAGTAGTTGTGGTAAATAAATCCTTAAGGGAACTGTAACTAGGGCATGTTTGCAATGGTTAGGCATGTCAAGCAGATGGAAGAAAGAAGAGTGATGGGACAATGGCTGCATGATAAATTTACTGGAGAAAGAGCTGTTGGAAGACAGGAGTTGACTGTGCGAACTGAGAGATGTAATATATGGAGGTCAGGTGGGATTCAGTCTTTAGAGTTCGAAATAAAAAGCGCCCTTAACCCTCACCTGTAAAAGTAGACGGTTATTATTATTATTATTATTATTATTATTATTATTATTATTATTATTATTATTATTATTATTATTATTATTATTATTATTACTGAACCATTAGCTAAAAATTTAACACTGGATATTTTCTTTATTTTTCAAAGAAAGAGGTAATAAAATAAATGAATAAATAACCGTGTGAACTCAACTACCTTGTGCGGGCATTTTGGTGCCATCCAAGCTGTCATATGGTCGAGTAAAACGGATCGTCGAATTCTAATTAATTTTCTCCGGTAAACACCAAATACGTCACCAGGGATCTTCTACACGCCGACATCGCATGATATTGAATGCCGAGTAGACATTTGTCCACCCTTCAAAAATCCGCTTACCGAGCTCGATAGCTGCAGTCGCTTAAGTGCGGCCAGTATCCAGTATTCGGGAGATAGTAGGTTCGAACCCCACTGTCGGCAACCCTGAAAATGGTTTTCCGTGGTTTCCCATTTTCACACCAGGCAAATGCTGGGGCTGTACCTTAATTAATTAAGGCCACGGCCGCTTCCTTCCCACTCCTAGCCCTTTCCTGTCCCATCGTCACCATAAGACCTATCTGTGTCGGTGCGACGTAAAGCAACTAGCAAAAAAAAAAAAACAGAAATCCGCTTATTTCTACCCGGTTTGAACCCGCGTTCTTAGAATCCGGAAGCCGGCTTTCTACCACTGTTACACAGAGGAAGTGTCCGGCTCCATGGCTAAATGGTTAACGTGCTGGCCTTTGGCCAAGGGGTCGCGGGTTCGATTCCCGGCAGGGTCGGGAATTTTACCCATAATTGGTTCATTCCCCTGGCACGGGGACTGGGTATATGTGTCTTCATCATTATTTCATCCTCATCACGATGCGCAGGTCGCCTAAGGGTGTCACATCAAAAAGACCTGCACCTGGCGAACCGAAGTCCTCGAACACATCCTGGCACTAAAAGCCATACGCCATTTCATTTACAGAGGAAGTTAAATAGGCAAAGATGGTGGAGAATTAACCAAACCTTGCAACAGTTTTCATTAAACACAATAGTGTACGTTAACAATCTTTCATTCTGTACACTGTATTGTACCATCCAACGGGATATAGACAGTTGATCGTATGCAGAAATAAGAAGCTCCATTCTTTCTATTATTCTGACAACCGACGTGCTCGTTTATTTTGACAGGCTTTTATATTCCTGGTATAGAAACTACCTCGCGCTCTCAGCATTTGGGATTCTCGGGAAGATTGTCAGGGCTAAATGATGTTTATCATTCTTGTCAGTGCTTTCATATCTTCTCTGTTGTCTTGTATGCATTTTACTCGATACTCTTCGCACGGGACCTCGTTATTGCTGATACAAATACAGGGAAGTGCGATTTTACGGAATAATTCATCATCACATACCTAATGCTTGATTTGTCCCTAACATTGGTCTAAGGAGTGAAACTCTCTTACGTAGCTGTTTGAGCTTGAAGGGTGATTTTAACTTCTCGATGCGTTATTGCTTTATTAAGGTGGAATTTAGTGTCTTAAGGTAAGGTAAGGGTCCGTCTCTGTGGTGTAGTGGTTAGTATGATTAGATGCCACCCCCGGAGGCCCGCGTTCGATTCCCGGCCCTGCCACGAAATTTAAAAAGTGGTACGAGGGCTGGAACGGGGTCCACTCAGCCTCGGGAGGTCAACTGTGTAGAGGTGAGTTCGATTTCCACCTCAGCCATCCTTGAAGTGGTTTTCCGTGGTTTCCCACTTATCCTCCAGGCAAATGCCGGGATGCTACCCAACTTAAGGGCACGGCCGCTTCCTTCCCTCTTCCTTGCCTATCCCTTCCAATCATCCCATCCCCCACCAAGGCCCCTGTTCAGCATAGCAGGTGAGGCCGCCTCAGCGAGGTAGTGGTCATCGTCCCCAGTTGTATCCCCCGACCCAGAGTCTGAAGCTCCAGGACACTGCCCTTGAGGCGGTAGAGCTGGGATCCCTCGCTGAGTCCGAGGGAAAACCCAACCCTGGAGGGTAAACAGATTAAGAAGAAGAAGAAGAAGGTAAGAGTGTATTCTGCCCGAAGGCAGGTCCGAACCACCGCAGAGGTGTGCCTGAGCCGGCGTTTACGTGCGGTAGGGTGGCCAGTTCCTTTCCGCTTCTCCATTCCCTTACCCACCACCAACAGCGCGTGGCAACCCATCGAAATCTTGACCACGCCCATTGTTGCTTAACTTCGGAGATCACACGGGATCCGGTGTTTCAACACGGCTACGGCCGTTGGCTGGTGTCGTAAATAGGATTTAAAATTCAAAAATGAATGTGCTATTTTTCTCTGCTTAATAAAATCAAATACGCACGTGTCCTTGGAAAAATCTGAAATTAAGCAGCTTTTTCATTGCCTGGATGGGAAAATGCATCGATTTATATTTATGCTGTTATCTGTCTTCTCTTTTCAAGTACCGTATCATCGATAGTAGGTCATTGCCACACTGAAAATTTCTGGTCACCCATGTTCTCAAAAATAAGTCATCGTGATTTCTTTTCTGATTATACGCGCTCATAAGAATCTCGCATGGCCAGTGACATGCCAGTAAATTTACTGCCAGCTGAAGTGCAGCCAGTATCCAGTAATCGGGAGATAGTGGGTTCGAGCCCCACTGTGGCAGCCCTGAAGATGGTTTTCCGTGGTTTCCCATTTTCACACCAGGCAAATGCCGGGGCTGTACCTTAAGGGCACGGCCGCTTCCTTCCAATTCCTAGGCCTTTCCTATCCCATCGTCGCCGTAAGACATATCTGTGTCGGTGCGACGTTAAGCAAATAGAAAAAAGAAAATTTTACTGCCAAGGGTCTGCCACATTTGAATTCTCGTAAACGGCAACCGAATCTATTGGGATTCGATTCTCAGGAAATGATTTCCTTATCAACTATCTTACACATTCGATTTGTACAGTAAAAACCTACGTTAATAAGAAATTAAGCAACTTTTTATATAGACAGGATGTAAGGGAAAGTTGTACCGCTCCGAAAACCGTAAAAATAGTTAGTGGGACGTAAAGCAAATGAAATCATCAAAATTGTACCAAAATCGTAAGGGGTGTAGAGGAATTGTATTTCGTTGTAATTCATTACACGCGCGGTGAATGGTTGTAAACGCATACATACTCGCTGCACATGAGTAATCGTCACATAAAAAAACATGGTACTGGTGTCCCTTGGCAGTGAACACAGCAAGTGTTTGTAAACAAGATGTTACATAATCAGTTCGTGTGATTGTTGTGATTCATTCTACTACACTGACCTTCGTTCAGGTGTGAAGTATTTGTCACAATAGGTCGCTTGTTCTTGTGCCTAGAGTGACTCATGGCATACAGAAGCAAACCACTGTACGGCGGCGCTTGTTCTTACCTATTGTATTATTATACATACATACATACATACATACATACATACATACATACATTATCATTATAGGCTGTTATGCCTTTCAGCGTTCAGTCTGCAAGCCTCTGAGAATTTACTAAACGTCGCCACAATCCTCGATTTGCAACTAGTGTATTATTACATAAAAGTATTGCGTTTCAGAACATCATGCCTGAGCTATCACGGTCTGTACAGTATCTCTGAAACATTAAAAAAAAGATAAATTCATGTATTCCTTGCAAGTATCATCTGCCATTCCGTCTGATGACAGTGCAGTATTCCTTTTCACGCTGTATATATTAACTTAGGCCTAGTCATATATTGTTGGAACAAACTTATCTACTTGCTCTTGGTCCTTACTTTTATAGTTAAAATTGTATGAGAGAATAACTATGAAGTGTGTCGGAAAATTAATATACAAAGGCCAGTATGCATTCACATAACGTTTAGTTGACAAAACCTCCTCTCTAAATTAATTACCAACATATCCTTAATTTTCCAACTTTGTTGTCGCCTTTATCCAAACACTAATTTAATCTGGGTAGTTGCTTGTGTGGGGGCGGCCTGACCGAGGCGGTAAAGGCGTGCTCGGTTCGCCCGGAAGGACGTGGGTTCGAATCCCCGTCAGGAAGTCGTAACATTTAAGAAACGAGATTTCCACTTCCGGAGGTGCATATGGCCCTGAGGTTCACTCAACCTACACCAAAAATGAGTACCAGGTTAATTCCAGGGGGCAAAGGCGGCCGGGCGTAGAGCTACCAGCTAACCACTCTACCCCATCACGTGCCGCGGTTAACAATGGTGGAAGCCTTCACCTTCCACTCCTCCAAGGGCCTTCATGGCTTGTATGGAGGTGTCTTTGTCTTTTTTTAGTTGCTTTTGTATCTCAGAAACATATACATCTCTTGCCTGGCTTGTCACTTCAGCCACGTCTTGAGTTATTCTTTAAACTCGTCATCGTCGGCCAATGTATTTCTTCAGGGAAAGAAATGTCATGGACTTCTACCGCTCATGGGTTCATCGAGGGGCATCTGTCCTGGCTCCATGGAATTCTTGACACCAGTTTGTCTATTCGTGATGTTCCCAACAATTTGTCAATGAATTTAGGCTGAGCGTTCAATTTTTTCGATGAATGGAAGCATGTGATGGAGCGCACCTCACATTTGGCCGGATTGTGGATCGGTGGAGTCTTTTCCAAGACACGTTACTCAATCAAGACCCGGACGGATTCGATCCCGGCTCAGTCTGGTGTAGATATTGGGAGATTCTGAACGAGTGATTCATGATGAACGAATCATTGCACTCAACGATTGAATCATGATTCGGTGAACGAAATGAATCTGATCGTTTGTGAATCGAAAGCTGAATCGAGAGATGGCAGCCGCAACTCGCTCCTTGCTTCCTCGTTCGTTCTGATTCATATCGCCAAATCGCGTGTCCACCATTTTTGAATCAATGCCAACTAGTGAAGGACGACTCTGTTTGTTTTTTGTTTTTTTAACCTGAACTAAAAGTTCGGTTCACAAGTCAAATAATCTTAACGTAACCTTACAGGAAAAAATATTTTTTTAATAAGAAATTATAACGTCGTTTCAAGTCACGCACTTCACGGAACTGTAATATACATTCACTTCCAGCTCGTTGCGAACTGTTAGGCTAAGTTTACTTCAAGATTCCCCTTACCGTTCTCGTTCTCGTGAACTACTCTGTACTAACGTGTGGAACATGGAAACCTCCCCGTTCTCGTTCTCAGCCCTCAGTAAGAATCGATATAAATGATTATTTTAAATGTCCGACTCGATGGCTGAACGGTCAGTGTACTGGCCTTCGGTTCAGAGGGTCCCGGGTTCGATTCCCGTCCGAGTCGGGGATTTTAACCTTAATTGGTTAATTCATACGGCACGGGGGCTGGATGTATGTGTTGTCTTCATCAACATTTCATCCTCATCACGACGCGCAGGTCGCCTACGGGAGTCAAATATAAAGACCCGCACCTGACGAGCCGAACCCGTCCTGGGATATCCCGGCACTAAAATCCATACGACATTTAATTTTTTTTTTTCATAATTTTTAATCTTGTCATGTCATGAAGCGGAAGTAAAATAGCTAACCATGATTTATTTGTAGTATATAGGCAATACAAGACTGTTAAGGTATATTATTTACAGGATTTTCCTCATGATGACGAAGGGAGCAAGTCATAAATCCTCCAAGTGATAGATTCTTGTGAATGTGATATGTACGCCAGTTACTATGTGACACATAACCTCAGTTAGGCCTATTTCTTACGCATTTTCATAAATTGTTCCATACTTCCCCCTTTCTAGTTTCTATGGTTACTCTGAGGAGCGGCGTTATATTAAGGACAACCGTACTAAAGAAAAGACAAGTCACCGAGCGAGTGGCTACGCTGATTGCTGTCAGGTTGCACTCGGGAGATGGTGGGTTTTGACTCCACTGTCGGCAGCCCTGCTTCTTTCCTACTACTAGCCCTTTCCTAATCCACCGTCCCCATAAGACATGTGTCGGTGCGACGTAAATAAAATTGTATTTTTTTTTAAAGACAGTCAGATGCTTTACTTCGATAACGCAAAATCTTATTGGCGGTAGTGAGGACCTGCGAAAGTTGGTATCTAGTGAGTAGCTTGGGAACTTAAAAAAATCGTAAGGAATGTTGTTAAGAACAATCGAAGTTCAAAAAAGCGGTTGCTTTGTCACGGTTGATTATTTCAGTCACGTTTAAATTTAGTTTCATAAGTTCTGAAAATATTTCTTCACTAAAAAAATAATTAAAAGTAAAGAACTGATGATGAGCTGCTGTCAATATTCACTTTCGAATTGCCACAAAAATGTTCATATCTACTATAAATTTCAAATTCGATTGTCGTATAGTTTCGAATGGTAGCTTTGAAAAATATAAGTTACTTCCCTAAAATCACAGTTTATCATCGGCGGTTCCTAACCTACTTGAGTTTGGAAAGGCTTAGTCGGACAGTGGTGTAGCATTTTTCTACTGTAACCTCTAAAAGGGATATTACTCTGGTTTCCTTCTTGGAACCTTATTTATTGATATTACTCTTGTTAAAATGCTAACGATTACCTTCAACATTTCACTTCTTGTAACTTGTAAACTTTTTTTTTTTTGCTATGGGCTTTACGTCGCACCGACACATAAAGGTCTTATGGCGACGATGGGATAGGAAAGGCCTAGGAGTTGGAAGGAAGCGGCCGTGGCCTTAATTAAGGTACAGCCCCAGCATTTGCCTGGTGTGAAAATGGGAAACCACGGAAAACCATTTTCAGGGCTGCCGATAGTGGGATTCGAACCTACTATCTCCCGGATGCAAGCTCACAGCCGCGCGCCTCTACGCGCACGGCCAACTCGCCCGGTTTGTAAACTTTTAAAGCAGTAGCAGTTATGAAAAACATAACGGAATGATTCATCTGAGTCCATGGTTTCACTTTCGGCTCTGTCATGTGGTAATCGAATGAACGAATCAAATGAACGAATCATTTTGGTGAATCGTTTCAAATGAATCAGTTCTTCTAACGAATCAAGATTCCCCATCTCCAGTCTGGTGGTATTCGAAAGTGTTCAGGTACGCCAGCCTCGTGTTGGTAGATATGCCAGCATGTAAAAGACTCCTGCGGGGCTGCGGTGAAACAAGCACCGAACATAAAGCCGACCACTCTTAACGTTTAACGACCGAAAATGCCCTAAATATCACCCAGGCCCAAAGCCATTCAAATTTCTGAGACGACTACCTCAGCCGGCTACTAATGCAACCCGAACGTAATCGCAGTTTCGAACGAGTTGAATGTTCCTTGTCAATACAGTATGCAATAACGGGGAGTTGAGCAACGCTCCACGCTTTTACGCATTTACAGTCTTCACACTAATGTGAAGGCAAACTGACGGCTGCGGAGAAATTACGTAAAAGACGGCCGGTGAATTTGTCGCTATATATTGCAGTTACATAACAGAAATAAAATAACTTTCTTCAGGTTTTTCTAATCATTTCCCTGGTAGCTAGATACCCTCTCCGCCTGTCCTTCCTGACACAACTGTCTAGATGAACGTTTCATTCTAGCCTCCACCGAGTTTTGAAACTCGGCTGTCTGTTCGAAATTCAGCACATGATGAGTCACTATTCTATTCACGCACTCGTGCCAGACAGCTATAATGAATACTAAATATTTACTTCTATCTAATGTTGGAGAGAAACTCTCTTAACTATGATCGTTTAGGTAAAGAAAGGACTTGAGAACCTGTTACCAAATTATAACTTGTTAGAAATTTTATTTTAACTTCCTTTACGTCGCACTGACACAGATTGGTCTTATGGCAACGATAGGAAAGGGCTAAGAGTGGGAAGAAATTGGCCCTAGCCTTAATTAAGGTACAGCCGTAACATTTGCCTGCAGTGAAAAAGGGAAACAACGGAAAACAGTCTTCAGGGCTACCGACAGTGCGGTTCGAACTCGCTATCTACCAAATGCAAACTCACCGCAAGGACTAACTTGCTCGTTTGGAAATTAATGTTAAAATGTAAACTGCAGTTATTTTATATTGTCACATACTTGCACTAATTATCCTTTGTTACTCTTGCGATTTACCGAGCGAGTTGGCCGCTCGGTAAGTGGTGAGCACCTGTGAACTTGCATTCGGGAGATAGTGGGTTCGAACCCCACTCTGGGCAGCCCTAGATATGGTTTTCGTGTTTCCCATACTCACACCAGGCAAATGCTGGGGCTGTACCTTAATTAAGGCCAGGGCCTCTTCCTTCCCACTCCTACCTCTTTCTTATTCCATCGTCGCCATAAGACCTATCTGTGTCAGCGCGACGTAAAGCAGCTTGTTAAAAAAAATATTATCTTAAAATTGTTAACTTTCTCAGTAATCCTCTCGAAGTATTATTAAATAGCCCATTGTGCGCAGTTTAAACACAGATGTCTTCTCCACAATACTTCCTGTACTTCAGCATCCTGTTTCTGTTCTTGTTAATTAAAATTTGTTCAAGAGGAAGACTCCAGAATATTTCCCACGAAACCAATTTCTGTAAGACTTGTCGACTTCCTTTTAATATAAATGTTTTAAATGAAAGTACTTCGCTCTTATCTTATATCTACTCTCGTTCTACTGGAAAACAAACTCTTCACGTCAACCCCGCTTCACTGTGTAAACGACATCGGGAAGGAAGCGTACTCATCTGGTCGTGTGATTTGGCTGGAGAGAAAGATAATTTAGCCTGTTAGGAGTAAGGGGAAAGTATTTCCATGAAGTTGCTTTTATTTTTTGGCGTAAAATACATCTGTAGTTTTGAAACCTAGTAACTTCGGTGACCATTACAAAAGAATTCAAATAGTACAATCAAGCTCTACACAACTAGGCCTATATAAAATGAACTTTTCCCTTTGCGGATTTCGCAGAATTTACAGATTTGAATATGTCTTTCGATAATTGAAAGACATAATTGAAACTCAAATCTTCATTACTTAGTACTAGCAAATGAAGTCGTGCTTCGCCACGGTATTCTACATTGTATACGGATTTCTACATACATTCCTGTACACGCAGTGAGTAAGATAAAATTAAATTGCATGTCGTTTAGCGTTATCTGAGAAACACCACGGGGAGGTCCCCATATATTGTTTCGCATGTAAGGAGCGCGTTACAGAATTTTGATGATAATGACAGGCCACGTTTCCTATTGCCATTCACAATCGAGTTTGGTACTCTCTACTATAACGGCGGGCTCACTTGCTACTGCCGTTCATAATCGAGTTGGGGTGTTTTCATTGTAATGAGTGGCCACTTTTCCTAATGCCAGTCACAATAGAGGAGGGAAGTTTTGACTATCATCTAGAAAATCTAACGTACAAGGGATCGAACATGACAAAATGTTACACATTGTACATGTCAAGAAATCGAGCGGTGATTGTGCTATGTGTTTTGTGATACGACTTATCGTTCAGCCACCAGTTAACTGAAACGAAGGTCTGCACCGTCATTAAATTTACCTCCATATCTCGATAGTTTTCGATGTCGCTCACTAAATTCTGATGATATGAATTACGGATTTATGGAAGTGGTAACAGAGGAGAAATTTAGGCGCAGAGATTCTTAGGTAATCAGAAAATATGACTTATGATGTTGTCACTTAAGGCTAAAGAGGAAAGACAAAGGCAAGAAATTAAAGCAGGAAAAGTTAGTAGAAGAGAAATACAGGAAAAATTGTATCAAATGCCAGAAAACGCCCTACGGTGTGAAATAATGAGCTACACACCGCACTGCTGCTGAAATATTGACAGCCATCCTTAGTACTATTCAAAGACGATTGTAACCTTCAACGGTATTCGGCAAATATCCCGCACAATGGCAGATTGGCGTCTCTATCGCCTTCTGCCCAACGAACAGCCACGAGTTTACAGGAATGATGACGAAAATGGCATTACGGGACGTTACTTACCTGCTGGGAAGCAGCTAGAGACGTTGCCATGGTAACCGGTAGGTTTGTTGCCGCTCTGCGACGGTGTCCGTTATTCAACGCAGAGCACGCAACCCGCAGAAAATAGTATTTTTTCTGCCATTTGAAGAGTAAGCGAAATTATGGAGATAACAAAAAATATTTAAAATGAATGGACGTTTCACATGTAGTCTACAGATGTTAGTGAGGAAATCAATAGTGTGTGAGAAAATAAGAGTATAAAATAATTCCTTTGATCCCCCTATAAAATCCCAGTCTTTTCCGTCATTTTAAATCATATGCTCCTGGGTGAGTACAATCTAAATATGAAGTTTGGTCGAGATCTATCCAACCGTTTACCGTGATGGTAGCACAGTCGGGCAGACAGACACGAAAGCTAAAAACCACTGACACGGTCTTGAGTTGACTTCAAACGGATAAATATCTGAAAAATTGGCAGTATAGACGAAATTAGACATCGGACCCCATACAACTCACTTTATTTATACAGGATTTTATTATACGAGACAATCGTCTACACTTGACGAACAATGATATATCAAGGAGAGCTGTAACTCTACGTAAAAGGAACTAACTTGTAACTGCCGCATCTTTGGTGACCAAGGTCTATGGTAACTACTAATATGACGTCAATTCTGTCACATACCGGGTGAGTCCGCTGCGCCTGACGTACCTGCTTTTAGACATCCCAACGAACGTCAGTGGGGTGATGGTCGATTTTCCTTTTCCGTATACCAATCTACAGTCGCCTTTAAAGCACTTACTGCGTCATCAGTGCACGACTTTTGCAAAAAAAAAAAAAAAAACATGTATGCGATAGGGGTTATGTAGAATGTACGAATGTATGAACTTTCGATTGGTTATGAAATTATCGCTAAAACGATGGCATTCTGATAGAAAACGCGTGTGAGTTTGTGAAGCGGGACGTAGTTTTTATACCAAATAAGCTTTCTGATAAAATGGAGGGAACAGTCACCGTGGTGTAGTGAACTAACAACAAACGTGTTGACGCATGTTATGTTGGTAGGTGGATTCGAATCCCACGAGCGATAAATATTTGTATTCACGTTTTAAACTTGGAGGATCAGATAATAGTCCATTCGTGCCACATTCGACCAATGTGTAGCAATTTCTTCACTATGTATTCAAAAGATGAATATGTTGACATGATCTTCATCTACGGTGAAGCAAGACATTCGTCATTTTCCCCGAACCAGTCTTGCCAGAGAGGCACCAGTTACGTCCGGTGAAACTGCTGAGATTGTTTCGGACATTTTCCGGGAGAACCCTCACACGAGTACTCGGGCAGTAGCACAACAGGCCAACATCAGCTAGTCGTCTATTGTAAGGATATTGCAATCCAGTGTTTTTCGTCCGTATCACCTGCAGCTACATCAAGAACTTCACGGGCGAGATTTCGAAAACTCGTGTTGAATTCTGTGCGTGGATACTGACTCAAGTGGTAAATGATCCAGCGTTTGTATCCCAAATTTTATTTTCGGACGAGGCACGATTTCATAATAATGGCTCTGTGAATCGTCATAATATGCACTACTGGAGTGTTGAAAATCCCCACTGGGTAAGGCAGGCAGCACTTCAGCCACGATGGGGAGTAAATGTCTGGTATGGTATACTGGGTGATCACCTAATTGGACCATATTTCTTTGAGGATCATTTGAGAGGAGCCCGGTACCTACAGTTTCTTCAAGACAAACTACCATTGCTGCTAGAGTATGTACCCCTGGATGAGCGTGTAACCATGTGGTATCAACACGACGGAGCTCCGCCTCACATATCAGCATATGTTCGCAACTATCTGGATCTTACACATCCGGTCGGTGGATAGGAAGAGAAGGACCTGTCACCTGGCCTGCTAGATCACCCGATTTGACTCCACTGGACTACTTTCTGTGTACGCTGAACAGCCAGAAAATCCTGAAAGACTTCGAAACCTTATTACGGAAGCCTGTGAATCCGTAACACCTACAATGCTACAAAGAGCGCGAATGACAGTTCAACGGCGCACTGAAACGTGCATTACTGCACAAAGCCATCTATTGGAACACTTACTGCGCTAACAGGCTATTTCTCCGTCAAGCGGATTCAAACCCCCAACCATTCTCTCCTCGTCCATTGCTGCTTATAAAACATCCACATAAGCAGCCCTAATGGCCTACAACAGTGCCAAAATAAATAAATAAATAAATAAATAAATAAATAAATAAATAAATGTTCTTGACGTAGTGGCAGGTGAGGGCATTCGGATACATTGGCTCTGTGGATGATTCTTGAAGTACAAAATGCGAATAAAATATACAGGCTCAAGTGGGATTCGAACCCACCTACCAAACGCAGCTGTATTAAGAGTACCGCACTTAACATATGACACCACGATGACTCCAGCCAGTAGGTTTTCAGAAAGCCTACTAGATGGACTACTACTTCCGCTTCACAAATACACACACGTTTTCTGTCAGTATGCGTTCGCTTTTAGCGTTCATTTCATACTCTACTGAAAGCTCATAATTTCCACGTACTTTTTACATAACCGCATGACAGTTTGATGCATTGGGTAAATGCCTGTCGCATACGGTAGATGTTTTTGCAAAGGTAATGGTGCAGTAAGTGATTAAAGGCGATTGTTGCTGGTTTACGGCAAAGGGGAATATAGGTAGACCATAACGACACCAGTGACGTTCGGTGGGATGCCTAACAGCATAAAACGTCAGGCGCGGGTGACTCACCCGGTATTTTGTCGCGTTTCACAAATTTTCGGATGACCGCAGCCATAAGACATATTTATATCATAAGTATAGGAATATAGTGACCGTGGTCTTAATTAAGGTGCAGGTATATTTGCCTTCACTCAAAAAAGCAAATCATAGGAAATAATTTTCACGGCTGTCAACGTGGGTTTCGAACTTTCCAACGCACAAATGCAAGTTTGCAACTTACTAAGTCCCTCATTCCACATGTAGTTAATTCATTTTCCTTGATATGATACTACTGTTTTCAGAAATATTTGCTCACTGGTTGCACGGTATCAGTGGGCAGATGCAAGGAAATTCATATGGAAATTTCTCTTAATTCTGAAGTTATCCAATACCAGTACCAGTGAAGAAAACATGGAATTTCAGTCTGAAGCTGTTCTGTATGTTAATTGGTGACTAGACCACTATACATAGAAGTACTGCAATAACATAACAAGTAGTAAAAATCGAAAAAATAATAATCATATGATATCCGCTACGGTGTGCAATTTAGGCCGCCTGCGTGTCAATTGCGATGTTCCATTTCACTCTTCTAGAAGCCGGAAATATATTGGGTTGCTCAGTTGCAATTAATTTTGTCACGCAGTCACCGAATGAGAAAGCAAATGCCTTTTACATACCGACATCGCACTGTACCGCACGAGTGCCGAATTAATGTTTTGCCAGCGATCAAAAATCCAACTACGTCTTGTCAGATTTGAAAGCATGATTTTCCTATCCAGAGGTCATCAATATAACATTGATCCATAATCCATTGTGGGAGCCTCAGTTGAGGTGTTCGTTAATAACCAAGATAATTAGTTCTCCTACTAGGTAACGAGTGATTACATGTGTGTAAATTAAACTAAGATTTTTCAGATTTGTCTCTTTTTAATTGGGCTTTAAATGGACTTCAGCAACGCTTGTGACAGATATATTTTGAATTAAACACTCGATTTATTTAGTTTGTAACACATCATGCCGGTCCCCTCCTTAAGGCCTAGATTACTGTAATAGAAATGTCGAGACCCCCTGCCTATATAGTTTTAATAAGCTGTCGCGGCCGGTCTCAATGGGGGCTAGCAGGGCTTCAGGTAGTTGTTTACGTTGCTACGTTACTCAGAACATACAGAGGCCTTCTCTTACCAATATACGCCATTACGAAACTTCAGCGGATGTTTGTAGCTCCAACACTTGTTATTCTCTGTCAGCCAAGTTTGCAGCTCTGTCGGATGGCGAGCAGACGCCGCTGGTACTAATGTCTCCTCCATGTTAATGCAATTTATTGCCAGCGATCAATTCAATAATAAATGACGAGGTCGTAAGAGACATTACTCACTCATCGTTTGTCTGAAGTATCAATGTTTTGTGATGTTCACTTGTTTAGTTACATCAGTCCTACCAACCCACCACTTAGAGTGCAAGATAACCCACCACAATGTAACTTGCAAACCTTACGTGTTATCAGTCCACTGAAAAGAATAAGTAATGCTCATTTCGCAGTGCAAGAGAGCACTTAGCACTATGTTTCTTTATTCTATTTTTAAATGCTTGTTTTTCTACCTGCATAGCTATAGTAATGAGCCAACAGTGTATATGTTACAAACGCAATGAGTATTCATGTTATCTTAATGGTAGAAATCCGAGCTCAGTAGCTACATTCGCTTAAGTGCGGCCAGTATCCTGTATTCGGGAGATAGTAGGTTTGAACCCCACTGTCGGCAGCCCTGAAGATAGTTTTCCGTGGTTTCCTATTTTCGCACCAGGCAAATGCTGGGGCTGTACCTTAATGAAGGTCACAGCTGTTCCCTTCCTGTCCCATCGTCGCCATAAGACCTATCTGTTGTCCGTGTGACGTAAAGCAACTTGATAAACTAAAGTGGTAGAAATAATGTTTATTTTTCTACACTGCAGAGTATTAATACTATTTTCCATGATTATAGATAAAGAGAAGTGTGTTAAGATGAACATGAACACCCAGCTCCACACGCATTTAAAATCTTCGATCCGACAAGGAAGTGAATCCTTGACCCACCATTACGTAAGAAAGTTCGTGAACAGCAGTTCGTAAACGAATGAATTAGAGTGAATTCTCTACTGCATTCTCTTTCTCATACTGGATATTTCTAGAAAGTTAGGAATGATCTTTTTAGCTTTGTCACTTAACTTTAAAGCAGATAAACTTCTCAACTGAAGCGAAGTGAGTCCCAAACATTTGAGTCTTTCTCGTCTTTACGAGGCTGTTTACGAAAATTAAAGCGAGGGACGCTATAGAATGATAATTTCATTAGGAGACATGAGGGAAGGAAATGACAGCGAGTCGGGGAAGATAGAGACAGGAACCAATCATGTAATTTTACACAGAAGTAATTTGTTGAATGTCTTCCCTTCTTTATCTCTTGACAAGTTTACAAAGAAGAGCAAACTAACTGGACGACATCTTCCTATTAGAAAGAATTGAATCGCTCATTGGTCAGTGTTGTTCAGTGTACTAAACGATAGCTTCTTCGTCGGGATCTTCACCTCTGCTTTGCCACCCAGCACATTCGAGTTGTAGCACGTTCGATCTAACATAGACATGGTTAAGAGGCCATAGATGTCCTACTGTGGGTGGATGACAGGCATGTCTCTGTAAACCGCACAGCATAGTGAAACGTACGTTAAGGAGGTCAAGGTTGTGTGTCGGCTGCGTTTACATTTATAAAAGACAACCAAATTTAGTTTTGTGTTTGATTTATTTATTTATTTATTTATTTATTTATTTATTTATTTATTTATTTATTTATTTATCCGACTCGTGGCTGAATGCTCAGCGTTGAGGCCTTCGATTCAGAGGGTTCTGGCATCGATTCCCGGCCGGACCGGGAATTTTAATTGCGTGTGATTAATTCTTCCGGTTCGGAGACTGGGTGTTTGTGTTTGTCCCAACACTCTCCTGTTCAGATTCAGACAACACACCACCCTACCAATCACCACAGAAATAAGCAATAGTAAGTGCATCCCTC
This sequence comes from Anabrus simplex, assembly GCF_040414725.1. NCBI lineage: Eukaryota > Metazoa > Arthropoda > Insecta > Orthoptera > Tettigoniidae > Anabrus > Anabrus simplex. The sequence continues at coordinate 143,338,708 of NC_090265.1, read as the reverse complement.
CACATAAAGTTGGCGTCAGGAAGTGCATCCAGTCGTAAAACAGGACCAAATCCACATGTTCTCACCCTCGATTCTACAAATGTGGGGAAAAAGGTAGAAGAATAACATTTATTTATTTATTTATTTATTTATTTATTTATTTATTTATTTATTTATTTATCGAGGGAAAACCTAACCTGGAAGGAAACTGATAAAGAAGAATAAGAAGTAGGTATGTTTATAATCACAGTTTATCCGTAATCCCCTTATGTCAAATCAATTTAAATGTGAACGAAGATATTTATACATAGTCTGTAAGTTGGTTTTTCTGTTTCGATTTTTGTTTTTTTTATGTTTGAACGTCCCACTAACACAGATGCCCGGCTACATGGTTAGCATGCTGGCCTTTGGTCCAGGGGTTCCGGGTTCGATTCCCGGTCGGGACAGGGATTTTAATCTTAATTGGTTAATTCCGAATTCCGATGGCTCATAGATGGGGCCTCATCCTCACAGACGCACAGGTCGCCTATACGGCGTCAGCTCGGAAGACGTGCGCTAAGTCTCTTCGGAGGTCATACGCCATTATTACTACTGTTACGGGGTTATCCGTGGATGCAGAGATGAAAGAAGGTGTCGGGGTGAATGGGTCTAACTACAAAGTCAAGAATGGAATTTAAAACTTTAACCAAGGTTATATATATATTAGTATTTCAAACTTAACAATCTTTCACTAAGTGAACACAATAATATATCAGGTACAATGACAAACTAGAAAGAAGACAAGAAAGGTCCCAATTTTAGTGATTTTTACACTCTTGGGCTACACGCCCTTAGTTTTACAAAGTTGAGCTCTTAGCTCGATTTTACCAAAGCACAAATTTTAATGCATGGGCAGAAAATCCCCAATACATAGAGCACTAGCTCCAACAATGACAATTTCAGGCCTCCCAGAGGCACTATTACAACAATTGAAAAAGAGCTAACGTGCTCTCAGTTCACAAGCCTACTCAAGGCAATATCAGAATTTACAATTACTTGCCATTAAGGCACAACTTACACAAATTAAACGGGGGTATCTCGTACCCAACCTACTGGGCCTTAGCAGAAAAAGAACAGGTTAAGTAAATGGCCCGGAACACAAAGTTAAATGGAGGCGTGTACTTGCACTCCTAAATATGCATTATTGAAACCTAAAAGACACTAGGCCGATGAAACAGGGGCTACTCCCAAACTATGGAGGTGACTCGTATAAGAATAATTTAAGATATTACAGAAAGGAAGAAAACCAGTTACAAAACGTAGTCACCTCAAACCAATATGAAGGGGAGTTCGAGAGGGTAAATGACTCTCTATCCCCGAATTACAGTTGCAGATTTTATGAAATTTTTACTTAAGCCGGCAGAAAATTACATTTTTAGAAAATTAGGTTACATGGTAAACGTTTCGGACCTTTTCCGCCGGTTAAACTGCTGAGCTAGCAAGAAATAAAGATGTTAAACGGCCATTACATTGCTGAAAAGCTGCTACCTGATGAAGAAGGCCCCTCTCGCCTCCTGCTTCACATACACACACTTAGTTAGATGTTGATCAAGAGGCCAAGAGCCGTGAAAATCCGCAGTTTATAAACCCTCGGGGAAAGTTCGAGACCTTTCATGAATAATTAAGACACACCCACAGAATTTTATTGGAGGATACAAAATTTACACTCAAAATCGAAGAAGAAATACGTGATTGGTTGGAAATTAATTACAGAAATTCTTGCCTGGTTAAATTCAAAACAGGCGGAAAGAAAGGATAAATATTGCCAACCAAAAAAATGAATGAACGAAATTTAGTAAAGGAAAAACTTATGGATACAAAATTTCTTCAAAAAAGTTCCTTCACTTCGCACCAGGCTGCATGATCATAGTTTTTTGTAGTGACCTCTCTGAGAGAATGTCCAAATTTCTTGATGAACGGTAAACAAAACGCCTAGAATTTTATACAGTTCTGGACACTTCACAAACACAAAATTAAGGAGGTGACATCTTCTGAGGAATAGTTTAAGTAGATTTAGTAGTAGTTTAAGTAAACTTAGTTCCAAGTTCTGTGTTTCTCCTGTAGAGGAGTTTTAATTGGCGCAAGATTTAAATGTGCGGCGTAGAGGTGTACCTCCCGGTACAATTACTAACACAGATTCTGTAGGTTTTTCAGTGACAGTCGGAGAAGAAACAGCTAGGAGTGGAAGGAAGCGACCGCGCACTTGAAGTAAAACTCCAGAATTTGTTTGATATGGAAATGGACAAATAATGGAAAACCATCTTTAGAGCTGCCAATGGTGGAATTCAAATCAACGATCTTCCGAATGCAAGCTCACAGCTACTCAGCCCGTACCGCGCAGGCAATTCACTCGATAACACAGCTAACGACCCTCCATTTCCAAAATAAGGAATTCGATCCCAGCTAATTTCGGAGACATCTGAGTGTTTTGAGCCCAAGTGGCGGGTTCGATTCCGACTCGAATCGGTGGTATTTGAAGGTGCTCAGATAAACCAGCCTCTTTCGGTGGACTTATCAACACGTAAAACGTCTCCTGTAAAGGAAACTGGCCGCAGAACATGATCAAATGCACATAAATTGCAATGTGGGAAAATGGCCAGGAAGGAGAGAAACTCACGCGGAACAAAAGCACCAACCAACTCGGCGTCTCCGGAAACAGAAAAAAATAGTTCATGGTGTAATGAACAAAACATGTAACTTATCCGTGTCATTGACTTCCGGCTCGTTAAGAAAAATATTTCGTCACCCCGGCACCTCTTAAATTTACACGAATTGAAGAGTCATTAAACAGTACATTATTGTTGCTATTATTATTATTATTATACCGAGCATGTTAGCTCAGTGTGTTGCGGCACGGCTGGTTACGGCTGCCAGCTCTATATTCGGGAGACAGGTAGGTTCGAATTCCCCGTCGGCCGTCCCCTCGAAATGGTTCTTCTGCGGATTCCCATTTCAACTCAAAGTACTGGGCTGGTTCCTTTCTCAAGGCACGGCCGCTTACTTTCCATTCTTAGCTGACACAGTTACATCTATACCCGCAGCCAACACCCTCACACTGCGGTACATGTAGCTCCCCCGCCCCACCCCCATGCTGTGTACCGGGAAGAACGGCTACAGAACTGACGAGCCAAACATGTTGCTGGACATTCCCGACAAAAAAATTCCATACTCTAATTATTATTATTATTATTATTATTATTATTATTATTATTATTATTATTATTATTATTATTCTCTGTGGCCATCTGTATCAGAGAACACGAACTTTTAAAAACTTTCAGAAATGTTCTTCGACGATTAGATGGCTCTGCGATCTATTTTCTAGCGACATCTAATGGCTAAACACAAACTAAGGCTTAAGATATTTTTGTGGTTGTAGTTGGTAAACCTTTTCCCTATTGATTGTTTAATTATGTAGGTACCCAAGTTGTCAACACTTCTCCTGGTTCCTCCTCTAATTTAATCTGCCAATCACATGCTTGTAACTATGTTGCCTAGCCAGTCAAACCCAGGGGTGTGTATGGAAATTTAGTCTATTAGAGATTGTTTAATTTTTTTTTTTTTTTGCTAGTTGCTTTACGTCGCACTGACACAGCGATGGGACAGGAAAGGGCTAGGAGTGGGAAGGGAGCGTCCGTGGCCTTAATTAAGGTACAGCCCCAGCATTTGCCTGGTGTGAAAATGGGAAACCACGGAAAACCATTTTCAGGGCTGCCGACAGTGGGGTTCGAACCTCCCGAATACTGGATACTGGCCGCACTTAACCGACTGCAGCTATCGAGCTCGGTTTGTTTAAATTTAATCTGGAACTTTCACCTACGGGACTACTTAAGGACAGCACTTTAGGGCCGTCTTGTTTGATTTACTCCAGATATTAAGACTACGACTTGACGGAGGGCAGGAGGTAGGGTACGGCCGGCTTGAAGAAGATCCAGCGCTATAAGGCAATGACAGAAGTTACCTAAACATGTGATGATTGTGCCTTCAGGTAATTCGAGAGGAAGGTTTCAGCAGTTTTCTTAATATCTAACATGTAATCTTTTCTTTTTGGGCTGAAATGTAAGACCTGCATAGTCTCCGGACTCTATATTCCCTATTGAGAAAACATACAATGTAAGGGAGCACGAGTGGTGAACCTCGGATCTCTCCCCTTCAGCTTTTGAGCTGGGTGACTAAAGTTTTCAACTTCTAAATTTTCGAAAGCTTGTCTCGGATTTTAAATTCTCTCACCTTTAGTTACCCTTTTTAGTATGGGATTAGCCTCTGCATCATCGGGCTTTAAGCCCACATAGGTTCTAGTCTCTTCCAGAGTGCCGGTGTTTCGCCTCCTTCCTTTTGTTAATGGCCTGTTGTGTGTAACCTTTTCTTTTTAATCTTAAATCCTTGTAATATGAGTAATTATGCCCCTGTATATTGTTCTTCGGGTAACCGTGTCTATGTTATGAAATGAAATGGCGTGTGGCCTCTGGAGAGGCCTGGTGCAGGTCTTCCCATTTGACGTCCATAGGTGACCTGAGCGTCGTGATAAGGATGAAATGATGATGAAGACGGCACATACACCCAGTTCCCGTGCCAGGGAAATGAAGCAATTATGGTTAACATTGCCGACCCTGCCGGGAATCGAATCCGTGATCCCTGTGACCAGAAGCCATCAGCTAACCATTTAGCCATGGAGCCACTTAAAACTGATTGTGTAACTTTGTAAAAGATAAGCCCACCACGGGGCAATCGGTGTATGTCCACTATGAAGTGGGATCACGTTGCTGAGTTTGACGGAGATTGTAAACAGCAATTGGTTGCTTGACTTTAATTTTTAATTTCGTGTGGCTATTTCTAGCAGAGTGCCGCCCTTGTAAGGCAGACCCTCGGATGAGGGTGGGTGGCATCCGCCATGTGTAGGTAACTGCGTGTTGTTGTGGTGGAGGATAACGTTATGTGTGGTGTGTGAGTTGCAGGGATGTTGGGGACAGCACAGACACCCAGCCCTCGAGCCATTGGAATTAACCAATGAATGTTAATATCCCCGACCCAACCGGGAATCGAACCCGGGACCCTCTGAACCGAAGGCCAGTACGCTGACCATTCAGCCAACGAATCGGAGAATCGGACATTGCTTGACTGAAGCTAGCCTTGATTGTATCCTGGAGCTGAAATTCCTATAATATTGTACCGGTTCGGAGCAACTACGTCTTTCATAATAATTTACCTGTCAGGAGCAATCACGCTCTTTCGTACGTGGGTTAACAATTGGGAGTTTCTGCCAGTTTATTTTGTACCTGATTTAGGACTTCTAAGTCCAGTGCATTGTTGGAGCTGACGAGATCGTTGTTAATATTTCAGTTGTTCCTTGTTATGTCATTGAATTTCTCCTTCAGAATTTTAAGAAAGGGAAGAAAAAAAATTCAAGTGTTTGCTGTAAGTGATCCCCTGTCCAGCCATTCAACCCGGACGCTTCCTATTCCTCTGCGAGCCATGGAATCGCGGTGACAAATTATTATTATTATTATTATTATTATTATTATTATTATTATTATTATTATTATTATTATTATTATTATTGTTACGGAGTTTTGTGGATGTGCAGAGGTGAAAGAAGGTGCTGGGATGAACAGGTCTCAATCTGCGAAATTAAAGTTAATTTAAAATTTAACAAGGTTATATTTTCTTTTCAAGATTAAGAAATAACAAATATAACAGGTACTCAGTAGCCGAAACACAAATCGGGAATGTACAATTACAGATTTACAGAATTTGGGCTCCGAGAGCCAGACACACAATTCTTGAGCAATGAGCCCAACTTAACTTATATACCAGGTTCAACAAAGGGGCAGAAAACCCCACTCGTGCCTAGGAGCTCTTGCTTCCCTTTCCACAGTAAAGCCTCCTCGAGGCACGCAAAAACAATTTTTTAAGAAAGAGCAACCCGCTCTTAAAGTTCAAGCCTATCAAAGGCCACACCAAACTCTACTTTCGAGCTGTCCTCCAAGGACCTATACACAGGGGTAAAAATACCCAACCTACTGAGGCCTATTCAGTGAAGAAACAGAAATATTACATGGCCTCCACAATAACAACTTGAGAGGAGGCGAAACTGCACTCCAAATACGCTTTATTAAAACCTACTTGGCAATAGGCCTCTAATACAAGGGCTAATCCCATACTAAAGAGGTGACTTATAGGAGACAATTTACATTACGTTAAGGAAGAAACGGTTGAGAAAATAAGTTCACCTCAATGCAATATGAGTGGGAGCTCGAGAGGGTTAAGCACTCTCTATCCCAATATGTAGTTTAAAAAGATGAAATTGATACCAAGTGTCTTTACATTTTAAAGGAAAGTTACATGGTAGAAGGCTTCGGACCTGCCCCGAGAGTTAAACTGCTGAGCTAGCAAGAAAAGAAGTTATTAAAAGGCCATTACCTGGTGGTTGAACTGCTGCCCGAAGAAAGAGGCGCTTCCCGCCCCCTGCTACGTACTTTACACACTGATAGATGTTACTGAAGTGGCGCGGAGACCCGAAAATCAGCAGTTTATATACCCTCGTGGAAAGTTCGAGGCGTTTCAGGAATGAGAACACCCGCCCCCAATCATTTTATTGGCTAACCACGAAAACCCCTACACTAGATGAACAAGAAACACATTATTGGTGGAAAATTCATTAGAGAAATTCGGGATTGGTAAATTCAAAACAAGGGGAAAGAAAGGGTTAATATTGCCAACTTAAACAATGACTGAAAGAAATTTAACAAAGGACAAACTTTTGAACACAAAATTTCTCCAAAAAAACCAGTTCTTTCACTTCGCACCAGGGTGCACCATTGTAGTCCTTCAGTAGTGTCCTCTAGAAGGGAATGTTCACACTTCTTACTACAGGCAAAACAAAAATACATCGAAAACGACCCAGTTCAGAAACTTCAAAATTTACAAGTAGGGACATCTTCTGAGAAACTTGAAAATTAACACAGTAGATAAACTTCAGGCTTCCTCCAGTAGAGGAGTTTCAACTGGCGCAAGTTTGAATTAGCGGCGTGGAGGTGTACCGCCCGGTACAATTATTATTATTATTATTATTATTATTATTATTATTATTATTATTATTATTATTATTATTATTATTATTATTATTATTATTATTATTATTATTATTATTATTATTATCAAAAAATCAGCAAAGCACATATTAATATGTATTGCCAGATAGCATAGATTTACGACAGAAAACAAACGCAAACATGTACTGTACAACAAATCAATTTTTAGATTGAACAAATTTATGGTAGGACAAGTTTTTCTTCAGAGGACGTGAAGCATAGTAAAGGATTCTTTCAGTTTGTCTCTCACAGAACGAAAATCCAGTTACTTTTTAATGTTTTTGCAACACTGTTTTTCAGTGCTATCTAAACTGCCTGCGCGTTGGTTCACAAGTGATAGAGCGCACACAGTTTTCTTTACAGAGTCTGATTATCTGCAGAACTTCCCCTAACAACTCTTTTAAACGAGATTTATTCGCTGCAGAACCGTTCTTTCTCCATTTACGAGAGATGAAATACAAAGTAATATAAAACGGAAAACAATAAATGTCAACTCCGTTAATAAATATTTGCCGCATTTTTACAGCTTCATTTGTTTGCCAGACCTTGGTTGGTTCTCCAAGGCCGTATCATAGAGTTTAATAAGTTTATAAGTGGCCACTGATATCGAGGAGGTCACATCGGTACAGTGAATCATGCTCCCTCGTGTGCAGAACTTGTTGCCGACCAGCCGTGCGGACGTGTTAACCGGGGTGGTAATTCTCCCTGGCTCCCTTATTCCACCCTTGTTCGCCGTCCGTCTGGCTGGGGAGGGGAAGGGAGGATGCAAGCGATATGGTGTGCACGACTATCAGATCTGTTATTAGTACTGTATGGAGCTCGTGCCTTCTCCATTGGACTCAGGATTATCAAAACACTTCTTGTGAAGCGGAATACAGTGCATCATTGTCGGAAATGCTGGAATATTAACTACCTGATTCTGACTCTGTTCCTCGCATGCGAGGGAGGACATTCAATACACTGGTAAGTCCAATACTATATCCAGTATTATGTCTGTCTGTTAGGTCATCAGCCCAGAGGCTGGTTGGATCCTCAGATAGCACCACCAAAGGTTATGCGGTTATAAGGAAACCCCAAGAACCAATGGCAGCACCAAAATGAGGCGTACTAGGCAAGATGAGAAGTGAGATAGTTTGCCATAGCTTTCCTCACTGGGTCAGAAAGTACTATTGCAGCACGACTGACCCTATGAGCAGCACCTTTCATAACACTCAAATGCACTACTCATGCTCTGAATGCCATTACTCAGCACTACCCATACCCCAGCAACTTCCATATTGTCACAGCCATGGATGTTGACTGGGACTTCGGTGGAAGCTACACTTTACTCTGGCCTGTGCCAAGAGATGGATGCAAAAGTACTGTATCCATCAAGAAATGACAGCAGGCAGGATCCAGTATTATACATGTCGCAAATTGCTGCTGTTGGACGTAAAGCAAATAACATTTCTAATTGCTACTATTACAGTAGAACTCGGTTAATTCAAATGTTTTAATTCGAATTCCTGTTTAAACCGCACTTCTTCCGCGATCTCTTGACACATCTATATAAATACAATGTTAAAAATGTGTTATTTCGAAAAACCAGTCCGATCCCTGGTAGCCATGATTGTTAAGGCGTTGAAGCCTAAACGGTCTGAACCGTGGTTAGCCACTTCGAGTCCCGTTGGTCGAAAAGATTCACCATCAGAATGTTGGCCGGCAGGGTAGAAGAGGTGTTCGTATAACATTTCTAATAACTAGATTGCGTACGAAAAGCCTAGATCAATTTTCATACCTTTCCGCAGTGAAATTCGACAGGAATAGGCTATGTGCCGGCAACGGGTCTCACCGTCTCTCTTCCTACTATTATATATCACGTCATTCATTTCATCTCATTAACTCCTCTGATGAGGTTGACGTCAGGAGGGGCATCCGCTCATAAAAATCCGCCACGACATGTTCATCTCCCTCATAGCCGACCCTGTAGAGAAACGGGACAAGGATTGAGCAAACACATTGTTAATGGAAATGAAAATCTACAGCCAGTTTACCAGTCATTTGACCGGGTCACGAATAGAATGAATGAAGCCCCCATCTAGCGGCAAGGGTAGGAATCGTGCCGGCTGCCGAAGCCTGTCGCACTGTGCAGTGATTGATGACTGACGGATGAATTGATACTCGAGATTGTTACTGGAATGAAAGATGACAGGGAAAACCGGAGTACCCGGAGATAAACCTGACCCGCCTCCGCGTTATCCGGCACAAATCCCACATGGAGTGACCGGGATTTGAACCACGGAATCCAGCGGGAAGAGGTCGACGCGCTGCCGCCTAAGCCACGGAGGCTCTACTCTAATAGTACCTATATTGTTTAATTATATGTAAATTACCATATTATAATTCAGTGTTAAAAATTCGTGTTTAATTCGAATATTATATTGTTTAATTCGATTTAAAAATGCCGTGTTATAATTCTTATTTTCGTTCGTTATCACGTTTTCATTGGCCCCTTAGAGAGTGACGCTCTCGCTCGGGCCGGGAGATGCGAAGAGAGCAGTGCGATGTGGCCGAATGAAGAGGGTGGGTAAAGCGATGTGAATATTTATTAGGAAGAGAAGATGGGTTCTCTTGGTTATGAAGATGGGAAGAAATGGACGTTTATACGGGAGTGCTTAAAGGGAAGTTGCGGGGAAGGGTGAGGTGGTAAAGTGTGGAGGCGATTTGATACAGTATAGTTGTGAGTTGTCGGAGATATTCGAGGGTTGACGGCGGTGGGAAGGAAATATTAAATGGGGGAGATGGTGGACGGACGTTGTGGGGTGGTTGAAAAAGAGGATGGTCAGGCCGGGTGCGGCGACGTGGTGTGGTGCGGGGATGTCTTGATTGTGGAGGGGAACGAGAGGGTTCGACGTTATGGAGAAGACCGTAGATAGGGACACGGTGGCGATGAGATGGTCGACGGCTGTTGCAGTGGGTAGCTGTAGGCCTACTAAGTATGTTGGGCCCGTGGAGTAGAAGATCCGAAACGCCCTCCGGACTGGTATGGCGTGAAGGCGTAGCTGACGTTGGAGTTTTGTTACGGAGATGAGTGGGTCGACGCCACGAACGACGCAACTGAAGACTGTGTTGGTATCTGATGTTGATGGCGGTGATGCTGGTTGACGGGCGGCCAATTCTGATGCGGCTGGAGTTGACGGTGTCGTAGTTGTTGCTGTGCAGACGAAGAGATAGGTGGTGAACGGCGGCGCAAAAAGCGAGGAGGTGGTACACTGATCTGAGGAAAAGTTTGTGGCACGGAGAAAGATGAGGACATAAGTGGTGTAGGATGGGATGACGTAATAGTCGTCAGAGGGTGGGAGGAAAAGGTGAGGGCGGAAGTCGTTGTGGTGGTAGTGGTGGTGGTCGTCATTGTTGAGCGTAATAGGGAGGCTGACATCCAACTAGGAGTCGGCCTTTATGCTGATTCAGGTCGGCGGGAGCTGTTATTATAGATGTGAAGAAGCCACCCGGCCGATCAAAAGACACTGGAGGTGCTGCTACGAAGATACGTCCACGTACAGCGAGGTTTTAAGAGTTGTGATGCGTCTTATTTTTACTGAAAGTGAAGTTTAAGGTTGAAGTATCGCTGCCTAGCTGGGAAAGAAAAGCACTCTAGAATGGTGTTGGTGCTAGAAATTGAAACTGTGGTTCTTGCGAAGCTTTGAAGAAAGCTCAAACTCTTGGCAGCCTGAGAATATGTTCTTAGAATAGTCTTCTGTGTAGTGAACTCGAGTTTCTAGGCCTAAAGCGATAATTTGACGTGGAGTTTATAGACAGTTGACAGCAGATGTAATGAGACATTCCACTTGCTAGAAGGCTCGGGAGGTTGAGCATAGGTACACCTTCCCCTAAAACCCCATGGCACTACAACCCTTGAAGGGCCTTGGCCTACCAAGCGACCGCTGCTCAGCCCGGAGGCCTGCAGATTACGAGGTGTCGTGTGGTCAGCACGACGAATCCTTTCGACCGTTATTCTTGGCTTTCTAGACCGGGGGCGCTATCTCACCGTCAGATAGCTCCTCAATTCTAATCACGTAGGCTGAGTGGACCTCGAGCTAGCCCTCAGGTCCAGGTAAAATTCCCTGACCTGGCCGGGAATCGAACCCGCGGCGTCCCGGTAAGAGGCAGGCACGCTACCCCTACACCACGGGGCCGGCTGAGCATAGGTACACTTGGTAAAATATTCCTGCTAATGAATTAAGGTATAGCAGCTAGGCTTTACTGTGTACCCAAAACTAGTAAGGGAACACTCTGCTTTTGTTTATTTCTGGAGTGTTTATTACGATAAATTGCCATAACCAGTTCTATGATTTTATGGCCTGTTACTGTTAGCCATATTCTACTGGAGGTATCTCTGAAAAAGCACAGATCGTTTTATATTTGAGTTTCGGGTAAGCAGACGTACGGTGCTTGGTACTGCTTAATTCGAATTAATTCGTGGTACATTAGTTTTTGTGAACCGTTTAGGTTCGAATTATCTAGGTATTTATTATTATTATTATTATTATTATTATTATTATTATTATTATTATTATTATTATTATTATTATTATTACACGTTGCCGTAATAACTTGGCATTTTTACGCGATCAGCACGCAATTAAATTCAGAATTAAATTTCTGTGGCCGCCTGGTTGATTCGTACGAATAGAGTGGTTCACTGTTGGTGAATGAAGCATGTTTGAAGATATTCCATTTTTTCGTGAACTTCTTAATGGGTTTTTTAAAAATAATCACATTCCTGAATTCACAATACTTTCAACACTAGATGTAGCAAACAGTGTTGTTTCATTTTTTAACGAAGTTAGGATTGTTATCTCGACAGATTATTGACACTCTGAAGTACTGCAAGTCGATTAGCCCTTTGGCCTTGCTTACCTTACAGAAAGTGGAAACAGACATCTTTGACAATGTCTTTATTTGGACCTGTGCACTGACAAGAAACTCTTCCCAAACGACACCCCAAATATCGAGGTTAGCCTCGGTGGACAAGAACATTTCATTCATATATTCCATGCAAAATTTCAGCTGCGTATGATGAATAATTTCAGAGCTCCCAAAGGAACGATAACTTTATACTGAGAGAGTAAACGTATTTTGAAAAGTGAATATGCTATGTGTGGTCTAGCGAAATGTATCATCATTTTGATAATATCATACAAGGTTATATTACACCATAACTGATGCGCTGCTTTCTCTTAAGTACAATTTGCCAACATCAGGGACTTGAATTAAATATTATTAGGTACGAAGATACCAGTCAGATCCTCCCAGGTAACATTACAATCAAGAAACACCCTGTAGATATTGAATTAATGAAAATGGTAGGTGAATTCAAAACTTTAACTGTTGTTAATTTCCTAATTAAGTTGAAATTATTGCGCTGTTGGCACTTTTTCTATAACAGGAAACTTCATCCTAACTTCGCGACTGTAGGCTTGTCTATTTCGTAAACTGTTCGAATGTTTACTGAGATATGGTAGATTAAATCGATATGGAATTCGATAGAATGATGTTCATTAAGTTACGATGATGCTGTATATATTTCTCTTTGAGATGCCTATTATTTGTTTATTATTTTAATATCTGGTATGCTTTTATGTATTGAATAGAGAAAATTAAGTCTGTCTGCAGACGGACAAGGGTAGAAAATCTTCAGGTCGAGGAAATGCACAGAAGCACATGGATATGACAGGTGAGACGTTCAATCAGCTGGTTCAGGATATCGAAAGAGAATGGGTGGCATGCAGGGATGCTGTAGTAGAAACCAGGAAATATCTGCGAACAACTGAGTGTAAAGATGGTAAAAAAGTGCATTATTCTCAAATACGGTAAAGATAATACATAACAGTCTGCGAGATATCGAAGGACAGAGTTTAGAGCTCTGTCTAGTGGAGTGACCTGTAGTTACTGATTCTGTCATAAGAGCACATTTTTTTGGTGAAGCTTTTGGTGTTATTTAAGCGTTTGCAGTAAGTTAACATAAGTAAATAGTAGCGTGTGCCATTCCTTTATATCTTCTCTCAACATGAGTGGAGTGCTGCGCTGTGTTTGGCTGCAATAACTAGGAAGTGCAGAAGGATTCGCGGTCTTTCTTCCGTTTCGCTCGCGACAAGAAAATTTAAGTAAATATTGTGTTTGCATGTATATTCTTCCAGTGACAAGGAGATTTTTGTAGTACTTCCTAAACTTCTGACCTGCGCGACGCATATTTTAACTGGCTTAAAATACAATAAGCTTATGTTATTGTATAGTACAGCAGTTAACCTTCAATACCGATGTGTTGTTGTAGGTGTGAACTGTGGATTTTGAAATATCAAAGAGGTGACTTTGATAAGATATACATGAAAGACGGACGTAACGCGTGAATAAGATTTATACGATCTGTTCAGATCATTTTCAGGTCAGCGACTTTACAAATTCCCGACTATACAGCGAAGGGTATGTTAAATTCATACTCTAATTGTACGTAAATATTCCTCAAAACATAACTATTGATAGTATTTTCATGCTTTTCTTTATTTTATCCCTCTCCTCAAATTTAAGCCGTGATCTTTACAACACATAATCTCCCTAAAAATAAAACATCAAATGCTACCGACCCTTCCAAAAGGGGTAGTCCTTCCTATAGAAAAAGGCAGGAATGTGCCGATCTGTTTATTGACAAGTGTCTTAGTGTGATGATACATTGTTTCTTAAGTGAGGGGATAGACAAATCTAATCGGAAACGTTCAGGCAGGAATGCTAAAGCAAAACAAGTAAAGCATAAATGAAAGATCAAGCCCTTTCACAGCAGTGCATCTCATATATATCTAATTTCAGTCTTTAAATAATAACCTGTTAAACAATTCTTTCATTTATCCAGAATTGCTTTAGCAACTTTGAAGTTAATATCTTAATAACATTTTCTTTTTAGACTAATTTATTTGTCCATTTCCGTATATGAATTTCCATTGTTATTTGAATTTCCAGGTCACGCCACTAGGAGCGCCACTTGCGAATTGTCTCCCATTTTAACAAGGCTGAATCCGGAAGTGTCGTGTATTGTCTATACTGCATTTGTTATTCTTGGTGAAAATATGAAGTCAAGACAGCTTGTAAACGTAAAAGGAATGCGTGTCAAAAATTACTCCAAAACGAGAATCGATATAGGTAGGGAATTGTGCGTAGATAAAAAAGAGCTAAACAAATCATTGTTCAGATTCCCAGAAGAAATCATGGAAAGCTTTCGGTTATAACCTGGAAAGGCCTTGTCAAGCAGCTTGAAACTATCTTTGGACTGAAATAAATCTGGGAGGAAAAAACCAAATTAATAATTCATTGAGTAAATCAGGTGAGTTCATCGCAGATCGTAGGGAATCACTGTAGATGGAGGAAATAGTTTGAAAATCTCCTTAACGTAATCTTTCAGTTGAAGTCACGAACAGTAGAGTTCAGAGGGAGGAGACCAATGAGGGCTGAGGATTTATGCTCAAGAAGTGGGAATGATGGCATATGAAGTCATAATAAAGCAGGAGTAAATCAAATTAATCTTAAAATGGTGAAATATAGTGGGAATGCAGGGGTGAAATTGCTTCGTGGAACGGTAGGATTAACACGGAATGTGAGGAAGGTGCCTTCTTATTGGACAAAAGCAGTAATTGCACCCAGCAAGGGAACGGGAAGTTTTGCAACGACTGTCGAAGTATTACATTGATCAGTATACCAGGTAAGGTATTAAGAGAAGTCTTGGAAAGGAGGTTTCGATCTATGGTGCAAAGTAAGGAGACGATAACCAGTGTGGTTTCAAACCACAGAGGGTTGTCAGGATCATATTTGCAGTACGCGACAAGTAATTGATAAATGCTACGAGGGAATAGACAGTCTCACTCTTCTCTCTCCGTGTTCCTTCCCGCTCCACCAGAACCAAAGACCTTCTCCACATTCCCCACACTCAGCACTCAATACTTCAACGATCTTTCCTAATCCGCCTCCCAACTCTCTTTAACAATATTAACAAGAGACAAGAACTTGATATAGCATCAAATAAAAGTGTATTCGAGAGGTGTGTAAATAGCCTCTTAAGGATAAGTTGATGTGAAGGGATTATACCGCCATCTTGACCCACGACGACTTGGCTATGAATATGGACATTCTTATGGTTTTCGATTTGGACAGTTGTTATTAGTAGGCTGTGTACCTGATCTTGTTATATTTTGTTATGCCTGTTATATTTTATTATGAAAGTTTACGTTTGTTAAATAGTCTGTTGACAGTGCAAGTGAAATTTGCTCAGTGTAGCTGTATCTTGTGCTTCGTGAATAAATAAATAAATAAATAAATAAATAAATAAATAAATAAATAAATATTTGTAGATATAGACAAGTCATATGACAGAGTACCAAGCGAAAGCATAGTATGAGTTCAGGGTTAGTCATTACAATCGGAGGCATTTATGTTGACAATCGGGCCGCAGTGAGAATTGCTGATAGTGAGTTATTAGTTCTAAGTAGTAACAGGGGTTAGACAAGGCTGTCATATTTCATCTTAATTGTTCATTAGTCTTGATTATTTACTGAAACGTATAAAATGGTATTGAGGGAATGAGTTGGGTGGAAATGTAATAAGCAATTTGTCCTACGTCTTGAAGGCAGACTGTGCCTGCAACCTAATTTCTTCGAGCTTAAAAGAAGGTGCAGCTATTATTATTTTTTGTTTACAATTTGTTACACGGACACACACAAATCTTATGGCGACGATGGGATAGGAAAAGGCTAGGAATGGGAAGGAAGCGTCCATGGCCTTAATTAAGGTACAGCCCCAGCATTTGCCTGGTATGAAAATGGGATGCCGACAGTGGTGTTCGAACCCACTATCTCCCGAATGCAAGTTCACAGCTGCGCGCCCATAACCGCACCGCCATCTCGCTCAGTACAGCTAGTATGATATGAAACTTAGCATTTCATAGGCGAAAGTGACGTCAGTAGGGATGAAACCTAAAAGGATTGCATGCCTGTTAGGAAATATGAAAGTGTAAAGGTGGACCCTTTCAAATATTTTTCATGTATAATTCTCCGTAAGAAGGTAGTAGCCTATATTCAGTGAAATTGAATCTCGGTGCAGCAGAACTAATGCTGTACCTGACTGTTGCGAATTGACAGTATTTTGTAAGGAAAAAAAAGTGAGTTCTCGGACTAAACTGGCTTTATATCGATCTGTTTTAAAACCAACTTTGCCGTACGGGAGCGAAATCTGAGTGGACTCAGGATATCTTATTCATAAGTTAGAAGTAACGGACGTGAAATTAGTACTGGTACGGAACGGTATGGTTCGCATATGCTCGAGCTACATAGTCATCCTTGTTTCTAGGCAACCAGTCAGATTACTTCGCAGTGAATAGCATCATTAACAGCCATACCATACGTAAATTTTAAAGAAATTATTTTGTATTTATTTATTTAATTTATTTATTTAATCCGTTCACCCTCCATGTTTGGTTTTCTGCCGGACTCAGCGAGGGATCCCACTTCTACCGCCTCAAGGGCAGTCTCCTGGAGCGTGAGACATTTGGTCGGGGATACACCAGGGTAGGAGGACCAGTAACTAACCCAGGCGGCCTCACCCGCTATGCTGAACAGGGGGGTAGGAAGAATGGAAGGGATATGCAAGGAAGAGGGAAGGAAGTTGCCGTAGCCATAAGTTAGGTACCATCCCGGCATTTGCCTGGAGGAGAAGTGGGAAACCACGGAAAACCGCTTCGAGAATGGCTGAGGAGATAATCGACACCCCTCTACTCAGTTGACCTCCAGAGGCTGCGTGGATCCCGTTCCAGCCCTCGCACCACTTTTCAAATTTTGTGGCAGAGCTGGGAACCCAACCCGGGCCACCAGAAAAGGCAGCTAACCACACACTAACCAGTTCACCACAGAGGCGGACGGCTCTTGATTTATTGTGTTAACGTACCTTTTATTTCACTCCAGATGTTCGTTATTACAATAATTACGCGGTTAAGCCCCTTTTCTGACCCCAGCCGTATTTTCTTGTTTTATGCTTGGTAGGTATCTAGGTCATAAGCCCTATCGATCCAGTATTGCGATTTCTGCCATTTATTCTCATTACAGCTGCTGTTCGTGAGTTACTCGTATAAGCACGTCGATGAACATTGCAAATTCGAAATGTGGCTTTCGTTTGATTTCGCGAATGAGATTTTTATAGATCTTGAGTGTATCGTCTTATTTCGTCTTTTCCGCACTCTGGTTAGGTGACGGGTGCGAATGGTGTCTATCATGCTGACTTGGGACCTATTTTATGGCCGGAAAGGCGTGTTTTTGCGGTGGTTGGTTTTCTGTGGCAGCGAAGAAGTGTGTATTGAGACAAAAACACCTAGTTCTCGAGCAATAGGAATTAACCTGTTGCGGTTAAAATTCGAGACTTGGACGGGAATCGAACCCGAGAATCTCGATTGAATGCTACAGCGCTGACCATTCAGCGAAGGATCCGGATTTTGATGTTAACTCGATGTTCTACCAAATTCTCACTACGGTTTTGGATCCACTGAGCAAGTTGACTGCATGGCCGAGGCGTGTAGTTGTTAGCTTGCATTCGGGAGATGGTAGGTTCGAACCCCACTGTCGGCAGCCTTGAAGGTGGTTTTCTGCATTCTTACACTTTCACGCCAGTCAAATGCTGGAAGCTGTACGTTAGTTAAGACCATGGTCAGTTGCTTGCCTGACCTAGTCCTGTCCAGGGGCGTGACGTTAGGGCCTGCAACGCAGACGGGTCTGGACACTTAAGGGGCCCCGCACATTCCTCGCGAAAAATAACTATCAGGGCAGTGTTGTGAAACCAGTCGAAATAATTCGTTTTTACACGTTTTTCTAGTTGAATTGCCACTTGGTTGCATCTAGCAGCAGTTATTATAAGTGTGTTTGCCCTTGTCGTCAACATCGCGACACGCTCCTCACGAGAGACTTGCACCAAATTATTTTCAAATAACTAGAGGAATGAAAATTGATAGCAAAATGCCACATTTTAGTTAGAAAATGATACTTTCTTCATGTGTAGTGTATCTGAGATCGTAGTAAGCAGAAGGTCTTCTGTCACACATTTATTTGACAACGAAGCCAATATAAAGTTGGTGTAGTAACAATTAGTCAACCCATTTCGGACGAGCTCTCTTTGCACGAAGTTAATAACAGATTAGGCTTATCAGTTGTGTGGTTTTACACTGACTGACAGAGCAAATGCAACACCAAGAAGGAGTGGTCAGAACTTTATGCCAATTGCAGGGTAGACTGACGTCACTGAGGTATGCTCATGATGTGAAATGCGCCGCTATGCTGCGCACGTAGCGAACGATAAATGGGACACGGCGTTGGCGAATGGCCCACTTCGTACCGTGATTTCTCAGCCGACAGTCATTGTAGAACGTGTTGTCGTGTGCCACAGGACACGTGTATAGCTAAGAATGCCAGGCCACCGTCAACGGAGGCATTTCCAGCAGACAGACGACTTTACGAGGGGTATGGTGATCGGGCTGAGAAGGGCAGGTTGGTCGCTTCGTCAAATCGCAACCGATACCCATAGGGATGTGTCCACGGTGCAGCGCCTGTGGCGAAGATGGTTGGCGCAGGGACATGTGGCACGTGCGAGGGGTCCAGGCGCAGCCCGAGTGACGTCAGCACGCGAGGATCGGCGCATCCGCCGCCAAGCGGTGGCAGCCCCGCACGCCACGTCAACCGCCATTCTTCAGCATGTGCAAGACACCCTGGCTGTTCCAATATCGACCAGAACAATTTCCCGTCGATTGGTTGAAGGAGGCCTGCACTCCCGGCGCCCGCTCAGAAGACTACCATTGACTCCACAGCATAGACGTGCACGCCTGGCATGGTGCCGGGCTAGAGCGACTTGGATAAGGGAATGGCGGAACGTCGTGTTCTCCGATGAGTCACGCTTCTGTTCTGTCAGTGATAGTCACCGCAGACGAGTGTGGCGTCGGCGTGGAGAAAGGTCAAATCCGGCAGTAACTGTGGAGCGCCCTACCGCTAGACAACGCGGCATCATGGTTTGGGGCGCTATTGCGTATGATTCCACGTCACCTCTAGTGCGTATTCAAGGCACGTTAAATGCCCACCGCTACGTGCAGCATGTGCTGCGGCCGGTGGCACTCCCGTACCTTCAGGGGCTGCCCAAAACTCTGTTTCAGCAGGATAATGCCCGCCCACACACTGCTCGCATCTCCCAATAGGCTCTACGAGGTGTACAGATGCTTCCGTGGCCAGCGTACTCTCCGGATCTCTCACCAATCGAACACGTGTGGGATCTCATTGGACGCCGTTTGCAAACTCTGCCCCGGCCTCGTACGGACGACCAACTGTGGCAAATGGTTGACAGAGAATGGAGAACCATCCCTCAGGACACCATCCGCACTTTTATTGACTCAGTACCTCGACGTGTTTCTGCGTGCATCGCCGCTCGCGGTGGTCCTACATCCTAGTGAGTCGATGCCGTGCGCATTGTGTAACCTGCATATCGGTTTGAAATAAACATCAATTATTCGTCCGTGCCGTCTCTGTTTTTTCCCCAACTTTCATCCCTTTCGAACCACTCCTTCTTGGTGTTGCATTTGCTCTGTCAGTCAGTGTATATTTTTCAAACTATATTTGAACAATTTTTGCATATGATTGTTTTCGTATATTTGGAATTGAATGAATTATTATAACTGAGACTTCGGTATCGACTACAGAGTATAGTTCTAGTTATTGAAAAACGAAACGAAGTACGAACACCTAACTGGTTCACGGTTGGCAGTTCAGAAGCTACGGCGTTAAACCTCGGAGTTAATCATATAAAACCTATTAAACATCGTTTCTAACTATCTCAAGATAGTGATAATCCCTTCGTTGGTATAACTTTTACTTGCTGTAATTAAATTTATTTATAGGTTTTACATTTTATTTCGGAGGGGCCCAAATATTTATTTTGACAGACGAGCCTGTATCAGATTCATAACGCTTCTGGTCCTGTCCCGTCGCATGGTCGCCGGAAGACCTCTCTGAACCGAGCGAGTTGGCCGTGTGGTTAGGGCCGCGCAGCTGTGAGCTTACATCCGGGAGTTAGTGGGTTCGAACCCCACTGTCGGCAGCCCTGAAAATAGTTTTCCGTGATTTCCCATTTTCACACCAAGCAAATGTTGGTGATGTACGGCCGCTTCCTTCCCACTCCTAGGCCTTTCCTATCTCATCGTCTCCGTAAAACCTATCTTTGTCGGTGCGACGTAAAGCAAATTGTAACAAAATAAAAAAGGTGGTTTTCCGCATTTTCTCATTTTAACATTACGAAAATGTCGGAGCTGTACCTCCCACCCTTGCGTCGCCGAAAACCATCGATGTGTTAAGTGTGACATTTTTATGCACTAGCAAATAAAATAAATACCCGCTCTGAGTGCGTGTGACGTAAAACAAATAGCAAAACCACTATCAGAAAAAATCCGGGTCCATCGCTCATAAATTATACATAGATCAAGGAAAGCAGACCAGTAAAGGTGTGGAATTGCAACTTGTAAGCTGTACGTACAGTAACTTTCTCCTCCCTCATACGCTGTGTACACAACCTCAAGTGGAACACTTCACTTGTTTGATCACCTCGCCAACATTACTATCGCATTACAGGGACAACGTACCCATAATTGAAACGCTGTCCCCAAGGATCGTCAGGCTAACGTTCACGGGTATACTACACCATTATCTGATAATTACTTTCTGATAGCGTTCTGTGGCCGTGAGCATTGAAGTATACCGCCCGTCGTCTGCACAACATCGCCTCCACTACCTGATTGGTGTAGCGTTAACATTTAAGTCATCAGCCTTACGCGCTAGTTATTCATGTATTTATTTAATGTATCGTATGGCATTTAGTGCCGGGAGTGTCCGAGGACATGTTTGGCTGTACAACGAGGGTGGGCGGCATCTGCCTTGTACGGAAACTGCGTGTTTTTTTTGTGTGTGTGGAGGATAGTGTGTGTGCGAGTTTCAGCAATGTTGAGGGCAGTAGAAATACCCATTGTCCGAGCCTGTGGAAATAACCATCTAAGGTTAAAATCTCCTACCCGGCCGGGAATCGAACCAGGGGCGCTCTGAACCGAAAGAGGCTACGGTGATCATTCAGCCAAAGAGCTGCACTACGTGTCTAGTATTGCGATCTCTACCGATTGAAGTAAAAATTGTTGTTGTTTAATTCGCATTACAGTTGCTCGGAGGTTATAGGCACTCAAGTAAATGCTGTAAATTCCAAATGTGATATTTACTAAAGTCTCGGGCTCATTTATGGCTGTGGTAATGTAGAAGCTACTGAGAAACGGGTGATGTTGAATAGTGGCATTCGGAGCCCAGAATGTGTGTTTGTATGTTGTGAAATTTTATTCGTAGGGTCAGTTGTGCTGCAATATCACTATGTGGCGTAGAGAAGAAAGCAATAGGAAAGTACCTCACGCGTCATCATGCTTGCATGCCTCATTATAGCGCCACCATAGGTTTTTTTTTGTCGTTTCCCTATAACCACATAACCTTCGGTTGTACCATTTAAGGATACAACCAGCCTCCAGGCTGAACTCTTAATACAGAGTAGTGTTTACTCACTCATTTATTCACCCACAGTATTTGGGAATGGTGAAATAGCTCCACGTTATACCCTGTTAGTCGTAAGAGATGACTAAGAGAGAAACTTAGGATGATGGATTAGTGACCGCAGGGCCTCTAGCTCAGTATGGCGCTGGTTCTACTTGCGCAGGTCTCATCACTTTCATCTGCCTGGCTGCATGCTGGCCATTGATCCAGTTAGTCCTGAATTCAATTCGCGGCTGGGTCGGGGATTTTAACCTTGATTAATTAATTCCGAATGTTCAGGAGCTGAGTGTGTGTGTGCAGTCTTCATCATTAGAATTCGTCAATCTCTCAGACGCACAGTTTGTCTATCAGGCGTCACCTCGAAAGACTTGCATCAGGCCTTTCCGGAAGCCCATCTCTCCTATTCGACCTCCCATTGTCAGCTATTCTTCTCTTACGACTCCTAAGGTATTAGGATTACGTGGTCCTTCCCTGCTATTTACTGATACCCTCCTCCTTCGAAGGGTCGGACGTCTTCAATTTCCCCTTCGATTACAGCGGATTGTTGCCTAGTTATATTTAAAACAACAGTCACTACCTCCATACTATTCTTCAGTGCTATCTTCCCATGTCTATTACGTGGTTATGGAGTACCCATACGGGCGACTAAGGGTTTTCAGATATCTTCATGTTTCGCTGCATTGGTTCTACCGGAATGCGATGGAAATCGACCCTACAGTGCGAGCCTTTCACAGTTTGCTTTACGTCGCACCGACACAGATAGGTTTTATGGCGGCGATGGGATAGGAAAGACCTATGAGTCGGAAGGAATCAGCCGTGGCCTTATTTAAGATACAGCCCCAGCATTTTCCTGGTGTGAAATGCACTGTGTCTGGGCGAGTGAATGATGTAATAGCCTCCTCATCCAAATAACTCGCCCAGTGTTCATGGACTCAGCTAGTCTTTGATAAGCTTCCATACAGCATGATTGCTTCTTATACAGCAGTAACTGATCGGTTTCATACGTTTCATGGCTTCTGAATTTAGTATTCAACGACGTATTTTCGAGTGCTATAGATTTTTAATGTAATACGCACCAAAGTTTTGAACAGGGGAATTCCTCAAGGCAAGTATTATTGGACCTTTATGTGTTCTTATATATATCAGTGATATGTGTAAAGAAGTGGAATCAGAGATAAGGCGTTTTGCAGATGATGTTATTCTGTACAGAGTAAAATAAGTTACAAGATTGTGAGCAACTGCAAAATGACCTCGATAATGTTGTGAGATGGACGGTAGGCAATGGTATGATGATAAACGAGGATAAAAGTCAGGTTGTGAGTTTCACAAATAGGAAAAGTCCTCTCAGTTTTAATTACTGCGTTGATGGGGTGAAAGTTCCCTTTGGGAATCACTGTAAATACCTAGGTATTAATATAAGGAAAGATCTTCATTGGGGTAATGACATAAATATGATTGTAAATAAAGGGTACAGATCTCTGCACGTGGTTATGAGGGTATTTAGGGGTTGTAGTAAGGATGTAAAAGAGAGAAGATATTTGTCTCTTGTGAGACCCCAGCTAGAGTATGGTTCCAGTGTATGGGACCCTCACCAGGATTACTTGATTCAGGAACTGGAAAAAATCCAAAGAAAAACAGCTCAATTTGTTCTGGGCGATTTTTGACGAAAGAGTAGCGTTACAAAAATGTTGCAAAGTTTGGGCTGAGAAGACTTGGGAGAAAGGAGTCGAGCTGCTCGACTAAGTGGTATGTTCCGAGCTGTCAGCGGAGAGATGGCGTGGAATGACATCAGTAGACGAGTAAGTTTCAGTGGTGTCTTTAAAAGTAGGAAAGATCACAATATGAAGATAAAGTTGAATTCAGGAGGACAAATTGGGGCAAATATTCGTTTTAGGAAGGGGAGTTAGGGATTGGAATAACTTACCAAGGGAGATGTTCAATAAATTTCCAATTTCTTTGCATTCATTTAAGAAAAGGCTAGGAAAACAACAGATAGGGAATCTACCACCTGGGCGACTGCCCTAAATGCAGATCAGTAGTGGTTGATTGATTGGAGAGGGGCAACACATCATCTTCTCTTACTGCTGTTCTAAATTCAAAAGGTTCGGAGTTTTCGTCCGTGAATTTCACAGTTATGAGGCTGAATTGCAGAGAGTAAACCGGAATGGCATCACAAGCTACAGCGCTTGTCTACAGGCTGAGGAGAATATTTTCAACACTTGTTGTAATTGTATTGTTTTTCTATCTGTTTTTTAATCTGGTTATCTGTCCATCGATCCTGACTCAGGACGGTGGTATTTGAAGGTGCTCAAATAAGTCATCCTCGTGTCGGTAAATTTTCTGGCACCTTCTGGCGGGACAACATCCAGGCACCTCAGCGTCTCCAAAATCCGTAAAAATATAGTTAGTGAGACTTTAAAATTAAAATTACTCTCCATCGAAGTTTATAGATTTTCGTCGGGCGTACGGGGACGGTGTGACGGCGATTGTTTACTGACCCGCGGCGTGCTAGATGGACGGCAACCCTTGAGGAACTCTCCGTGTAGAGCACTCAGGTTTTGCCTACTGATTCTGCAAATATGTCTTCAAAACAGGCTCGGTTGGCGTAAAATGTTCAGGAAATTTTAATGGTAAAATTAACAACGAGGAGGCCAAGAATCTAGCCATTATGACAGATGTGATCCCATCTTCTTCCGCCGTTTTTCCTCACACCCCATTGGGGTCACAGCTTTGAACTCTGTCACACATGTAAACGTCGTCCTGTTTTACGGGCCGATGCTCTTCTTGACGTCGGCTTAGTTTAGAGGAATGTATTCACTATTGCGTGTTTCTGCCGTGGTTGGCAGTATTGTGTATATGAAGAGCTGTGTATTGGAACGAACATAAATACCCAGTTCCGGGCCAGAGGAATAAACTAGACCGAGCTAATCCCTTAGGTGTCGGGAATTGAATCAACGTTCCCCTGAACTGAAGTGTTCGATTATTCAGTCAAGGAGCCGGACTGAAAAATATGATCCCATTTCTGTTGGGTTATCAGTCCAGAGGCCGACTGGATCCTGAAATGGCACCACCAAAGGTTATGCGGTTGAAGGGAAATCGCAAAAACCGACAGCGGGGCAAAAATATGGCATACTAGGCGAGACGAGTGAGGCAATATGTGGAATGATCGCGTACGATCCCTAAATTCAAGTAACTTTGGATTGAATCTGTATTTGAGAAGGTGACATGGAGCTGTTGTATTACCAAACAGAAAACAGGTCACTGACTCTCTACTGTAAGCAAGCTTCCGCTCAGATGGTCCTCTTGAGGGCATTAATCAATTTTCCAATATCTACATAATTCACATAATCCCATCATAGTTCTCTGTGAGCCTGATTTTAACATTCCACTAACACAGACTATTTTTTGGCGATTCGGATGTGGGTTGGACTCGAAAAGTAGCGGTCATGAAGAGCAGGTATCTGCCTGGTGTTGAAATAGGAAATCATGACAAACCATTCTAGATAGTTCACTGTACAGAGGGAAGATAAGTCTCTGTTAATGTGCATACGTTTCCAGCTAATGCCCGTCAGACGTGCACGATAATCTACCTGCTGCGGTATGGTGTGAAATAAAGCAAGGAAGAAGTGAGATACAGTAGTTTGTTTCCTTATTTTTTCAAGAATCTACTTGTAGATAATTTAACAGTATAAATTTAACGACACATCGGTATTATTGTTTCTATTTATTTCTTTTATTCAGTTGTGTGTAGTGTCAGTGTTGTATTTTTTAACTTGTATTTTAGTTATTTGAGTAACTAACTGCATCCTTTTCTTTTTCTAGGTAAGTATCTCATCACGTATGACAGAGCTGAACTAGTCCTACTATATGTGAGTAAATTTACAGAATTTCTTAATTTGACTGTAAGCAAAGTGGAATTTACAGATTTTTAGAGTATAAGTGACGGTACCTGCAGTTTTATGTCGAAACTGATTCACTGAAGGATGACTTACCTTTTCGTAAACATCGCTTTTATTGACTTAGATAAAGGCCAAGCTAGCGAGGAGGTTAACATCAATAACGTTGCACGATCATAAAAAGTTCGAAAACGATGACCAGAGTAAAATATTTGAACCACAAAATATCAAAATATCAAAATATCAAAAATGAAATAATCTGAACATAGTCAAATCAGTTGGGACGAGTAAATATACAGAGCGATCCAAAAGTCCGTTTAACATTTCACGAGGCAATATTGCACGGAATATTGGAGGTAGAGAAGCAATCATTTACACACTTTATTGTCATGACATGGGGTTTTATTAACACCAAAATAAATAAATATTCTCCAACGGTGCCTTTTCTGGTATCGTCAACATGCCGGGATGGCAGACTTAACTGAAGTCCGCTCTCACGACAGCTCGTTTTATACCGTACACGATTCCCATGCGGCATCACTAACGTGTTGCTGTCCAGAGCCATCTGTTGACCTGTTTGTGCACTTGTTGTCGGTGTCAATAAAACTCCATGTCGTGTCAAGCATGCGTGGCCAATTTGTATCTGACATTTTGCTGTCCATCGCCATCTGTTGGTCATTTTGTGTACTTTATTTTGGTGTCAATAAAACTCCATGTCATACCAATCATGTGTGTCTATTATTACCTCTTTACCTCCAATATTCCATGAGGTACTGCCTCGTCAAATGCTAACGGACCTTTAGGTCAACCTCTATATTACTCAAACTATAGGTCGGTAGATGCAGAGTGGGTTGTTGTCCCATAAGCTCTGTACTCTGACCGGCCAACCGAGCAGAGGAGAGGTGGTCACGGCTCTACCGTGGCTCTACGCCTCTGCATTCGGGAGACGGGCCTGGGACACAGTGCTGCATTTCTCGCCTGGCCTCGCCCGTCGGCTGTCCTGAGAATGGTTTTCCGTGGTTTTCCCATTCTCCTGCAATAAGGCGAATGCCGGGACAGTTCGTAGTATAGGCCACGGCCGCCTACTCCCTCACCTTCTCCACAAATCTCCTTCACCGTAACAAATCTCTCGGCCTGAGAGACGGCGTAACCGCCTAAGAGGCCCGCCTCCCCCTTCAGGAGAGGGATGAAAACGTTTAGTAGTAGTAGTAGTAGTAGTAGTAGTAGTAGTACCAAGTAGCAGTAACTAGCACTTGGGTCAACCTGAACCTGAGTTTGCACGAACATATGAAATCATTAATCGTGTGGGTCAGTGCTTTAGACTGTTAAAGACATCGATAACAGTTTCAGGTATCGGCGACCTGAGATGTGAAGTGGGAATAATGGCATAATCCTGAACGGTTGAAGCATTAACCATCGGCTCGCTTTGTATTTCGACTGACAGGTTAAGAGCTTGTTCGTACGAAGCCGCTGCTCCACAAACGCAGCGATGTTGTCACGTTAATTCTTCTCGAATAGTCGACGTCGTTACTAAGAAATGTATAAGTCGGGAAGCGTAATTTCATAAAACACAACTTATTATGGGTATTAACATGTAGTGAGAGGAATTTAAGATGAAGCAACTTTCCAAATATTTAGTTATTTTTATACAGATAGATCAAATATATGTATTTGGGGCCATGAAATAAAGCGAAATAAACGCAAATTGTAGCACCTTTCTTGTGAGATTACTACATTTTGCCTCCTTTCCCCTTCTACTCTATTTCATGCTTCAGCATCTTTTCCCCCCACTTCTATCTGCGCTTTTAAAAATATTATATTTTTTCTTTCCTTGAACAGATTTTTAAAATTTTGTTGAATCAGAAGTCAACAATAGTAAATAAACAATAGTAAAATAAATAAAATAAAAAATAAAAATACAATTTATGGAAAGTACTAGTTATTCGTAGCCCAGCAGGAATAACCAGCCTGCAGCTGTGAAATCAAATTAATATTTAAACAATGCTGCAGCAAAAATGAAAACCAAGTTCAATTAGTTCTGGCATGAATTTAACTGTTCCACCTATCGACTGTGTACTATCTTGTTGGCCGTGTTATTGTTTTACCAGTCCGGACAAGAACTTTCTTTCACAACACAAATTCATGTCAAAGGGTAAGAATAAGAAGAAGTTTTATGCACGTTCAGAAGATTTCAAGATA
The DNA here is from genome assembly GCF_040414725.1 of Anabrus simplex. NCBI lineage: Eukaryota > Metazoa > Arthropoda > Insecta > Orthoptera > Tettigoniidae > Anabrus > Anabrus simplex. Next base: position 143,310,880 of record NC_090265.1, on the reverse strand, counting down.
CAATTTATCAAAACTGGTGGCATCATTCTTCAACGAGCCGTCTGCAAAGTAACTATTGGAACTGACTGCCAGAAACATTCAAATGTTGTGTGTAATACAATAAAAAAAGTTTATTGACTTTTATAACCCAGTGAATGGGATACATAAAGCTCACGTATATGGTTTAAACCTTAATCAAGTGATTTCATCAACACCTTTCGTGCAAATTTTTCTATGCATTTTCAGAACCTCATCCCCCCCCCCCTTCTGACCTTAGTTTCTACCTTAAAGCACTTTCCCTATTAATACGCATTTGTTATTGGTTACGCGAAAAGGGACCTGAAAGGAAAATAATAAATATATTCCCTTAAGGTCCTTTTTCGCGTAACCACTCACAGATAAATAACTACTAGAGTTAATGGGTGCAGTGCTATGTGATACAAATACACAGGTAAATGTCACAGCAGTGCCTCTAACTGTAGGGACGTGCAGCAGACGTGTGATTTTTTCTTTATTATTCTGGCCTTCGTTCTTAGGACATATGGCAATGTACAATGATTAAAATGTTACCGAAAAGAGAGAAACAATTGGAGAGCAAGGTAAAATACATATAGAGCAGGGCCTCTCAGGGTGCATGCGCCCGTGCAGTGCACGGCGCAAGGTGCAGGAGACGACTTCACTAGGTTGACCAGAGTGCACCCCCCCTCCTCTTTCCTTGCATCTCTCTCACCCGTTCGGCCTGTCTCTGCCTTCTTCACCTTCCCCGCTGGTTCTCCCCTCACCGGGAAATGTTTATGTGCGGTGAGCGGAGACACTCAGTTGTACGGGACAATATTACCGGTGTTAAAAACTCGTCTTTCAATTCGGTTTGAGCGGACAAGTTATCTTCTCTAGCTCTTCTTTTCCTTTTTCTTTGCAATTATACCAGTAATTTCTGGAACAAGGGATCGACTGACAGCAATTCTGAGAGCGTTCTTTAAATTACGATCAGAAATACTCGCACGCAATCTAGCTTTCGTACAAGTCAAAATAGGAAAAAAAAACTTTGACATATGCATGTGGAACCAAACATAGAAATAAACTTAGCTGATTCTCGATGCAGCTTTGGAAAATCTTCCTTTGACAAATTTTCCTAGAATTCGAGCAAAGCCTTTGTATTGGAAAATAGATCTTTTTGATTAAGTTATCACATAAGTATTGTCCCACGGATTAAGCATTTGGCTTTATCGTCACGACTGACAAAAAAATACGAAAGTTCCCAGTTCGATTGAAATGGACTTTCGGAAGTCTTTCCTTTCTTCGAAACAGGCTGTTCCATTATTATGTTGGTATCTTACGCATATCTATTTCACTGATAAACAAGCCATCTATCACCGAACGCTTCGTCGCTTTCAGTACAGTACACCATCCGAGTCAAGCCGAGTTGGGCCGAGTCGGACCGATACACAGTGCATGGAGCCCTTGCCCCTCGGTTTGCACGCGTGTGATTTTTGGGAGTGTGAGAGGCCCTGATATAATGAGACAGAAAAGGCCTAGAACAGAGCAAATAAGAAAAAGCAACAAAAGAAAAACACACTCGAAATAAGCCCACTTGCTTCATCACTAAACATTGTAAACGACACAACGTGAATAAATGTGAAACCTTTATAAATAATGGCGAAATACGGCATTAGCCTGGATTAATCCAGTGGCATAAGTATCCATACACCTGATTAGTCCTTCAACTGCACAGGCAGTGGATACATTCCCCTCCCTATTCAGTGCCCAACGGTTAACAAGACGTCGATGAGCAGTGCACAGCACCGGTACAGAGTACAAACTGGTATTGTTATCCGAATGGTGCGCAAGACCAAGGAAACTACGGTTGCTGAGAGAGAGATTGTGGTACATCTTCATAATCAAAATAAATCATATTCCGGAATCGCAAAATGTAGTATCTACAAGCTGTGCTACCGTCCAAAGTGTCATACAGCGATTTAAAACAGACAGAACCTTTGTGAACAGCAAAAGATCAAGCCGACCATACAAAATGACGACTCAAGAAAGGAGGATGGTAGTGAAAACATTCATGAAGAATCCGAAGATAAGTGTGACGGAAATAAAAGCCCATGGTAGAAGAACATTATGTTAAACAAGTCATAAATAGAACCATCAGAGGATCCTTCATCGCGCGGAGTATAAAGCTAGGATCACCAGGAAGAAACCTTACATTAGTAAGAAAAATTAAGTAGCTAGATTGCAGTGTGCCAATGACTATGTAGGAAAAGATAATGGACTTTGGGACAGAGGTTTATTTAGTGACGAAAGTAAGTGTTTCTCTGGAGAAAGCCTAATTCTGAGCTGGATATCAAAAATATCCAGGCTACTGTGAAGTATGGAGGATTTGGAACAATGGTTTGGGGCTCCATGGCAGCTTCAAGTGTAGGAGAACTTCGTAATTATGGGCAGATTTGGTTATCTGAATATACTTAAGGAATATTTGCAGAAGAGTGCCAACAAACCGGGCATGGGGTACAGTTTCTATTTCCAGAAAGATAATGGCCGCGAACATAATGCGGAAATTGTCCGATTCTGGCTGCTGTATCATACACCACACACCCTGAAAAATCAGCTCAGTCCCCAGACCTCAATCCAATCGAACATTTTTGGAATTAGCTGGGAACAAGAGTAAGGAATGACATTACCAGCAAACAAAGGTTAAAGGAACTGTTACTACGGCAATGGAACAAAATTGGTTCTGAAATAACAAGGAAATTGGTATATTCCATGCCAAAACGGGCTTACACAAGTCATCAATAACAGGAATACATACGTATTTTTTTATTTAGTAAGGAGTCATTTTGTGTTCATTTTCTGTATGTATATGTTTAAGTCGACGTGTTAATAAACATATGTTCATTACTTAATTACGTTCTCTTGTATATTTATGATTTTAAAAATTCCATATAAACCCATCCGTGCGAATACTTATGTCCCGCGCTGTATATTTAGTGGAAGGTGCTCAAATATGTCAGCCTCGTGTAGGTAGATTTACTGGTACGTAAAATAACTCCTGCGGGACATAATCCCGGTACCTCGGCGTCCCTCAAAACCGCAAAAGTATTTATTGAGACGTCAAAACCGGCAACAAAATTTATTATTATTATTATTATTATTATTATTATTATTATTATTATTATTATTATTATTATTATTATTATGTAGTGGTAGATGGATTGGAAAATTAATGAAATGTTGAAAGAGCATTGTATTTTTTCAGTTATAAATTCACCTAAGTAGCATGCCTTGACTATTTCTTCGCTTCAAAACATACAGTACTTAACTGCCTCTCGTCAGAAAACCTCAGTGTGGAAGGCCGTCAAATTATGAAACAGCTAGTATTCCGAAATATGGAAGGAAAGAAAGGAAGAAAGAAAGAAAGAAAGAAAGAAAGAAAGAAAGAAAGTAATAATAATAATAATAATAATAATAATAATAATAATGTTATTTGTTTTACGTCCCACCAACTACTTTTCAAGGTCTTCGGAGACGCCTAGGTGCCGGAATTTAGTCCCGCTTGAGTTCTTTCATGTGCCAGTAAATCTACCGACACGAGGCTGTCGTATTTGAGCACCTTCAAATACCACCGAACTGAGCCAGGATCGAACCTGCCAAGTTGGGGTTAGAAGGCCAGCGCCTTAACAGTCTGTCTGTAGACTGGGACACTGTACTTTCGTTGGTTCAACACAGTGTGTGAAATGCCCATGCCTGATATAGCCCCACACAGGTATTATATGCGACATAAGACAACGTGGAATATATAAACTAAGCAGACCATTTTCCGGTATTTGTGCCTCCAAGGTATCCTGGATTATGAATGCTCTTCCTTCTCTATGCCCAGTAAGCTAACTACGCATTAATATGCTGTGTACGAACGACAAAGCTTATGTCGGGGCGAGCGACTGCACGTCTGTGAATGGGAGCATGTCATTAATAGGAGACGTAGAGAGTCGAGACGCCTCCAAATGACGACATTAAAACTCGCGCGCCTCCTTCTACTGCCTATAGACTGTGTCGCGTAGCCGAACGTTGCGACGTTAATCAATTTTGAAGTAAGTTCCGAATGAAGGTATCTTGGGTTCGGACCTGAGTCGTGACTCGAGTCCAATAGAAGATTTGAATTAGAAGATGTCAAACTACAAGTCGAAGAATAATGATAGTATTATTCAGCTGTCTAAGTACGTGATACTAACGTCTTAGTAGCTGTGAAGGTACTTATGATAACCTCTGAATAATAAGAAGTATTTTTAAAGATGAAAGGTACAGATGATTTAATAGATGTGAAGTTGAGTCCTCCAGCATACGAGCTACAGTAGTGACACTCGTATACTGACAAATTTACATAGATTACATTGTGGTTTATATACTCTCACAATCGAGAGTGTTTGGCCTCTGGCCTGACCTATTGACTGGTTACAATTAGATATCAATATGTTATTGAGTTTCCTTTTCTTAGAAAGGTGGACCGATGTGTGGTCATTAGGCTAAGTGAACAAACCGCTTAGGGTTACTATGTTAACAGGATGTAGTAGATAACGTATTTGCTCACTCTTTGACATGTATTGCCGATTTGGGTCATAACACAAATAAGGTATTTACTTCTCTGACATGTATTGTCAGTTTAAGTTGCACAAGAGATAAGGAAATGGAGTCTGGTGAATAACAAAAGATTTCTTAATAATATGTACATCCGTATGTGAGATTTTCTTGCGTGGCTACTCCACAACTGTGAGCCACCAAAAAGCGTTGGTACTGGTTGCACGTCATCCATATATACCCTAAATAAAATTATAATTATGACTGTACACTTCAATTTTGTTTGCATCGTACTTAGTGTGTACAGACGTGTGTAAAGTTTTATAATCATCTATCAGTTTTGTGTTATTTCATTAAAAGTATAAAAGCGTGTACCAACAAAATATGAGAAAAGTGTACTTTTTAAGTGTTCGAGTCTTCTCTTAACGTTGAAAGCATTCATTCTTAGCAGACAAAGTAGGGATCCCCATACAACGAAAAACGTAAAATTAAGCAGTTTCCTCAATTGTGCCGGAAGTTGAAGGGCTAAAGGGCCCGGGAAGGTTTCAAATTGTGCGTCTTAGATAGCTCTATCAAACTATAAAAACAAATTTCGAAAATCACTTCCGGCCTAAATGCAGTTCCGGAAAAACAGCCTAAAATCGCTTTTCTTTAATCGTTTTCTTGCTCATATAAAATTAACTTATTTGCATAATTCTTTCTGTAATGTGTTCCTTGCTTCAATACCCTCAGGCGTTTCTTGATTTTTTTTAAAAAGGTCCACACCGAATGTAGTTATAAAAGCTTAAGTGAAACTCTGCATTGACATTAGCGCTCGTAGTGGTAGAAAATATCAAACTACTAAAATCTAATCGACCGGGTAACGATGATTAAGAAAAGGCTTGTAATTTTTAGGAATAAATAAATGATATATTCTCATAATTTCTTATATTTTATTTGCCTAAAATTCGTAGTTCATAACCCTAGGATGTTTTCAACATTGAGCTGCTTGCCTGAAGGACTAGAACAGTGGATTTGTTTTGTGAGACATTGTTAACCAAATCACTTGAAACAGTAGCACTAGGAAAAAAAGACGGACGGGACGGATCACTAACACGGCCGCAAAGCTCATGACGTAGAAGATACCTTTCTGACAAAAATGAAATACATCGAGTTAGACGTAACAACGCTATTTAAAAGCTGCATCTAGAAGGAGCTCCCCTTAAGACTCGACACCCGACACACCACCTACACTCGGGCCTCGGCATCCTCTGTGAGCTGCTGGTCGTCGGAGATGATCTGCGGGAGGTCCCCAGTATTTGCTGCGTCATCTACAGCCGCGGGTTCCACAGCTGCGGTAGGGGGTGGTGGGCTGTACGTCCCGCTGTACGCGCAGCCCCTTCCACGTTCTTACTCTCCGGTACTCTCTAGCAGGCTGCTGCACACTTCTTGGGCTGACTCAATCTCTCAGATTTCCCTCTATCCCCCTGAACACGTTTACTGCAGTCTCTGATCCATTTAAACCGAAGATAATAAAACATTTACAAATTTTGCATAATCTTTGACTGACCGGGCCACGAAGTTGTAATGGTGAACAGTGATAGCTAGTATGACAGATCTAAGAGCCAAATGTAACAATACCACTTGCAAGCCACTAGCATCACGGGGTCGCAAGCTATAGTCCAATATTTGTATTGTGTCACGACAATCACTATTTCAACACAAAATGGCAGACACTCCCACCACTCTCTGTGACGTCACCGATTACTGAAACTAATTTAGAAGGATATTTTCACCCTTCGCCCTTTTTAATAGTATATTAACCTTTTTGACAGGTTTTTGCGAGGTTATGAAGCCAAACATACGACACATTCCCATGCAACGCTCGAAATTCTACATGGGGCACAGTAAACGAAAAACTTATTGTAAGTCAGAAGCTAAGGATAGGAAAGGTGTGGTAGCTTGTACATTGTTTAGGAAACACTGGACCAAAAGCAATTTAAATAGTTTTTCAAATTCGATTGTCCTTCAAATCGGGGCTTATATCCTGATGGATTTTATTTTTATGCATGACGGAGCACCGTGCGGTAAAGCCAACTTCATCAATATGTTTGTAAGGGGCAAAAAAAAACCATGTAAAGCATTGCATTGGTCAGGTAATAGCCTCCAACCTTTTTGAATCATAAATACAAGATTGGAGAAAAAACAAAACCAATACAACCGTAATTGGCGTCATGAAAAAATGACATAAGGCATCGTACTGAAAATAATCAGAAACCGTAAAAAGACCTTACACCAAGTCTGTTAAGAGAGGATCTATGTAGTTAAAAAGATATTAGACTCCTAGTACTAAAATTAAACTTATAGAACGTTATAATGAATCTATTTCAAAACCTAATAATTATCAAATATTCTCCTTTATTCGACTAATCGCATACGTATGCATTTCGGATTAGGTACAGGGCCTAAAAAAGTTGAAATTTGGTTCAGCTCAGTTTATATTTATGTCTTTACTTATTTATTTGTGTGTATGTATTTATGTACCGTTATCTATCTATCTATCTATCTATCTATCTATCTATATATCTATCTATCTATAATAATAATAATAATAATAATAATAATAATAATAATAATAATAATATTTGTTTTACGTCCCACTAACTACTCTTTTACGGTCTTCGGAGGCGCCGAGGTGCCGGAATTCAGTCCCGCAGGAGTTCTTTTACGTGCCAGTAAATCTACCGACACGAGGCTGACGTATTTGAGCACCTTCAAATACCACCGGACTGAGCCAGGATCGAACCTGTCAAGTTGGGGTCAGAAGGCCAGCGCCTCAACCGTCTGAGCCACTCAGCCCGGCTATCTATCTATCTATCTATCTGGAAACTGGTTTAACAGAATTTAAGTTGAGCGATGTGTTGTGCACGATCCTATACGGAGTGTATCCATGATGATCGTACACACTTTCAGGGATGATGGAGGACGGCAAATGGATCGATTTGAGATAAGGAACCGTAGTCCGGAAACGTTCGAGTCAAAAGTTATTAATGATCCAATGTAAGACTGCGTGGGTTGGTGACCACGGGGCCCTTACCCGAGTCCTGGCATTGCTTCCACTTACTTGTGCCAGTCTCCCCACTTTCATCTATCCTATCCGACCTCACATGGTCAACTCTTGTTCTTTTCGACCCTGACTGTATTAGGTTGCGAATCGTAAAGAGTCTTACATTTTCACGCCTTTCGTGGCCCATGTCTTTTTTTGCCGATATCTTTATTTTTCAAAGTGTCTGATCCCTTCCATTTTTCTCTCTGATTAGTGTTGTATACAGGATTGTCGTCTAGCTGTACTTCCTATTAATAATCACCACCACCAACTCACTCGTGTGGAAATATTTAGTCGTCACAGTTACGTAACTGGGAATAGTAGTGGTTGTTGTGACTGTTTTATAAGCTTTAAAATCACGTGTTCATTGCCCCCTATCGATCAGGAAATTACCAATGTCTATCAAAATAAGACATAGAGGAACGGTCGCTGGAGGAGTGCTGAAAAGTAATCATAAAAGAGGTAGCGGTTAAAAGACTATGCCTCGAATGTCCTAACATCGCCGAGCTGAAAGAAAAAAAGTGATATGATGGGTTTAATAATTTACACCCATAAAATTCACCAACAGGTGGCAGGAATGTGCTCGGATTGAGGAGATAAAGGCTAAGTTAGAAATGAACTCGATGGATGAATCTGTACGCATAAACCGGATTCAGTGGTGGGGTCATCTGAGGCGAATGGAGGAGGATAGGTTACCTAGGAGAATAATGGACTCTGTTATGGAGGGTAAGAGAAGTAGGAGACCAAGACGACTCAGTTTCTAACGATTTAAAGATAGAGGTATAGAACTAAACGAGGCCACGAAACGGTACCAATAGATGATTGTGGTGGCGTGTGGTAAATTTGTGTTTTTTTTGTTTGTTTGCTAGTTACCTTACGTCGCACCGACACAGATAGGTCTTATAGCGACGATGAGACAGGAAAGGGCTAGGAGTGGGAAGGAAGCGGCCGTGGCCTTAATTAAGGTACAGCCCCAGCATTTGCCTGGTGTGAAAATGGGAAACCACGGAAAACCATTTTCAGGGCTGCCGACAGTGGGGTTCGAACCTACTATCTCCCGAATACTGGATACTGGCCGCACTTAAGCGACTGCAGCTATCGAGCTCGGTGTGGTAAATTTACAGAGGCTTGCAGACTGAACGCTGAAAGGCATAACGGTATATAATGATGATGTATGTATGTGTGTATAATAATAATAATACTAATAATAATAATAATAATAATAATAATAATATAAGATGGTGTCAAAACAACCCTTGCCTTGCCACAGAACAGTAAAAAGCAGGAACGTGACGAATCTCATCAGTTTTGTATTGTTCGTGTTCTCATTATTAAGATTCAGGTTGCGGTGTCGCTCGTTAAAATCACGTTAATGACCACTACCTTCCCGCTCTCCCTAGTTTTTAATTGTCAAGTTGTTACCTGTCAATATCAACTCGAATTTCACGAGCAATGAATGAAAGCGCGAAGCACGCTCAACATCCTCAGAATCCAAAGCAGCCACCAAGGTCAGTCAGCAGCGACCTGATCAGTTATATAAATATAGTTCATGATTGAAGAGCTTCGTCCTGTAATGCTCTAAGTGATATTCTTGCCACAAAAAGTCTTAGCATAGAAATGCATTACTCTCCAATCACAAACGTGTACAGTCGATCAAGAAAGAATGAGTCCATGGTACTGTATGTTCCTCGCATTTAATATTTTATCTGAATTATAGGCCTCTATAAAGAAAATTGTAACGACTGCGTGTCTGTACATTGATTATCTTGTCGAAATTTTCTTATAGTTATCCGTTTCAGGTGTAACAATGATTTTCTACAAATTTTTTAGCTTTGGTGTGTGTCACTGCCTTCGTAATGTCCAGGCCGTACTGTACCTCTGATGACGTCACGCATCGGGGGGGGGGGCCTTGAAGGCGATACGCATACGCTCCGCTTGAATAACACACTCGTTTAAATTACTTAAAGAACTGTTAACACCTTATAAAACCAAAACCTATCCTCAAATATTTGTTAATTCTGACATACAATGCATATCCTTCTCCGTAACGTTCTATTTCTCGCGTATATACGTTCGTTTGCGTGAGTACAGCCTAACACTTTGAGACATATTCTTGCGATTTTATCCATTTTCTGGTCAACTGGAACATTTACATCATACACACTGACAGAAAACTTGCAGCCAATTACCATTACTATTTATTACAAATATAAATTATTTCTCTACCTCACTGTTTCCACTCCATGAACACTGCACCTTTCCTAAACCTCTTACAGGAAGTTACACCAGTATGGAGTAGGTCTGCTCTCTTTGAAGCACTTTGTTGAATACACAAATCGGTGTGAATTTTGGAAAAGTTATTTAAAAATATATTCACCCAAATATATATAGGCCTACACTGTCCGGCCAGGTCTTCCAATTTCTTCCCGCAGTCACAAATGACTAGGGAATCTGACAACTGCATTGACTCCAAAGCCAGGGATTTTGTGACACACTTAGGATTGTCTGGATTTAGAAATACCATCTTATATGTATCTGACACTAACACACAAAATACTTTGTACACCTTAATTCCAAGTTCTATTGACATGTCTGATGGATACTTTAAGCCCCCTCGATTTAGGAAATTCAGATATCTTACTTCTGGAGGTAATTCATAAATAAGATCTGAATCTGTCAGAAGATAAGATTTACATAAATCACACTGCTGTTTGATACTCATAATTTTTTTAATTATTATTATTATTACTTTTTTTTTCTTTTCGTCGCACCGACACAGATAGGTCTTACGGTGACGATGGGTCAGGAAAGGTCTAGGAATGGGAAGGAAGCGGCCGTGGCCTTAATTAAGGCAGAGCCCCAGCATTTGCCTGGCGTGAACATTTGAAACCACGGTAAACCATCTTCAGGGCTGCCAACAGTGGGGTTCGAACCCACTGTCTCCCGAATACTGGATACTGGCCGCAGTTAAACGACTGCAGCTATCGAGCTCGGTGATACGCATAAATAAGACTTGCATTTTCAAATACACCAAATTCAGATAAGCCGTAGGTCTGATTACATAAAAATATAGGGCCTACCTAATGTTACCCATCTTTATGACATAATAAAAAAAATTAACTCACCATCTGGACGGGACACTCTTATTTCTGTCAGGATGTGATTTTCAGGGAAGTGGTTAATACACACAACTGTGTTGTTATTAACTATTAAATTCCCCCTGGGAATAGCCTTCTTCCATAACTTAACTCGTTCTTCATCAGAAGGAAACACTACTACTGGAGTGTACTCTCCCTGTTTATAATTGACTTTGCAGCCAGGCACACAGCAACTCTTAGGCATGGTGATTTCCCTCACTGATCATCTTAATTCAAGTATGTACAATTCGTGGTTAATAATAAAACACAGACTGCACTAACTCAATTAATTTTACGCTATAAATATAACTGTACACAAATAAACTACAAAATTAAAACACTGAAGAACGATCTTCTTAACCTATAGCTTCACATAAGTACACGCTCACACTAAGTTTTCTTCACTAATTAACGACTTTCCACTTAATAATTCAGTCGATGACGACTCATTCTCACATATG